>NC_135332.1:128968664-130419785 GCF_023851605.1 Tamandua tetradactyla
CTCCGGAAACTGGGCTTAATCTATTATTTTTTTTAATCTTGTGCTTTATTTCTGCCATGTTAGGAAGCGTGTGATTTCCCTTCCTTAGTCAGATGGTTGGTTGGACCAGATGAAATTGATGTTTCTTCATTGTTTGTCATGCTACGATTAGATGGTTGCTTTCCCAGTCCTTAGATTTTGAAATCTATTGTGCATACAGACACTGATGAAAGTGAAATGCCATTTTGAACACTATTATCGCTTTCTTTTGTTTGGTCTGTTATATAAACAGGCTTGGATATAAATATATAAATGGCAAAATCATAAGAGAGGATACTTTTGGAGGACCACACCCTCCTTTCTGGCCTCAGTTGTTCTCCCCCCACGGATTTCATGTTCAGAAAGCCAGCCGCGCAAAGTGCCATAGGCGTGGTGCCCTGTGAGATTCACATACCTAAAACTCAACAGCCTAAGAGTTTAAGACAATCTCTCGGCTTTTGTTCACAAAAACTTTGTGGGGCTGCACAAGAGCCTTTTAAGCATTTTTTCAAAGGTCATGGGGTGATCTCTTAAGACCTATGCTTTTCTAATGAAAACATTTACTCTCTTACTTTTCTGAAAAATGCTTGCGAGGGGCTGCAAGGGTAGATCAGTGGTAGAAACTTTGCCTGCCATGGAGGAAACCCAGGTTTGCTTCCTAGTCCGTGCACTTCCCAAACAAACAGATAAGCAAACTAAGAAACAAAAAACCAAACAAACAAAAATTCAACAAATGGTGCTGCCCTAAAGAGATACTCACGTGGAAGAAGAAGGAAATGTGACCCCTGTCATACACGTGCAAAAAAAGAAAATGCTTAGAAGCCCCTGCAGCAGCTGGCCCAGCAGTCTGCTAAACTCAGGATGTCTTCTTTGTCTGCAAAAGCTTGGCAGATTAACTAACCTGACCAAGCTGACTGAGTGATCCCATGTGTTCTGGGTGTGCTGTGCTTAGCGGGTTTTGTTTTAGTTTTAGTTTTCTTCTTGCAATTAGGTGCTGCAGTATTTAGTATGGTCAAACCAAAGACTAGAGCAGGTTCAGCTATACCAGGGTCATGTCAGGTAACATTGCCCCTTGGAGTTCTGAACACATCAACTTTCTGTTGGTTGTTTCTCAAAATTCTGTTGACCGTGTCTTTATAGTTAAAGCCAAATAATGACCTGGGAACACAGTTATGAAAGCATTTTATAAAAGTCTTGGTAGAACTCCAGAGCTTGACTGCCATGAAAACTCCTGTGAATTTTTTTCAATCATGAATCAGTTGTGTTGTATCATGAATTTGATGTCATCGTCAGTGGCCTTATTAAGGGAGTTCCTTTTTCTCCTCTCCACCTGTAAAACTTCACTTTTCAATACCTTTGTTAAATGTGAGCAGATTTATATAGTGAGTTCATAAATTATAACAGCAAGGTAGTTAATAATAAGAGCATCATGTCTTTCTCATCTTTCAGGGATTTCTGTGTTCTTTAAAGTTACTTGGAAAATGATGTTTCTTTCAATCCACCAGGGATTTGGGAAAGAATATATCAAAATATGTAATTTATTCCTGAAAAAACATAAAGTTCATGTTGTTAAAAATAACTTTCTATATGTATAGGAATTACAACTGTCTAGCTGTGGAATCACTGCTGCATCTTATTTAAGGTTCAATTAATAATACATATTAATGTGATTTAGATACAGTACAGTGTATAAAATATAGTTGCATTGTAGGGCCCTCCTGTCATTGATATTTCACTTTGAAGCGTTCACTTAAATCTGCAGTAGTAAGGACACTTACAGACGTTTTCATTTCTAAGCAGATTGAGATGGTTATCTGAGTTAACTTAATTATTATAATGTGATATTATGGTGATTTTGAGAGTTAGAGAATTAAGCAAAAAGATATTTTAAAAGTACAACTCTGGTCTAATCATGAGAAAAATATCAGACGATTCCATGTGGAGGGACCAGTGTTCCTGAAAACTGTCAAGGTCATTATAAAGAAGGCCTGGCTGAGAAACTGTCACAACCAAGAAGAACCCTGCAGGATGTGATGACTAAATGTAATGCAGTATTCTGGATGGGATCCTGGAACAAAAAAAACATGTTAGGTAAAACTTTAGAATATCTGAATTAAGTATGGCTTTAGCTGATGATAAATTTATACTCATTCATTAATATTGACAAATCTACCCTATTAATGCAATACAGTAGTAACAGGAACCTGAGTTTGGGGTACATGGGAACTCTCTGTACTACCTTCATGTCTAAAATAGCTCAAAAATTGAACATTTATTTTAAAAACTCCCAAACATGAGAAGATCAATGAAATTATTTAGTTGCTTAGCTCTTTTAGGTTAAGTAAAATGAAAATATCTTTCGTATATACCACTGACTTAGAGATGTTACTTTCTGTTTTGGTTTATTAATGCAGCCAGAAATGTAATATGCCAGAAATAGATTGGCTTTTATAAAGGGAATTTATTAAGTCACAAGTTTACAGTTCTAAGGCCTTACACATGTCCAAACTAAGGTGTACAGAGAAAAGATACCAGGACTCAAGAAAGGACCAATGACGTTTGGGGTTTCTCTGTCAGCTGGGAAGGCACATGGTGACATCTGCTAACTTTCTTTCACTGCTTCTTGTTTCAAACATCTTCCCCAGGGGTGTTTCTTTCTGCATCTCCAAATGTGTCTGTCAGTCAGCTCTGAAGCTTTTTCCAAAATGGTTCCCTCTTAAAAGACTCTAGAGGGTAGATTAAGACCCATCTTGAGAGGGTTGAGATACATCTCCATGGAAACCACCTAATCAGAAGATCCTACCTATAATTGAGTGGGTTACATCTCGATGGAAACAACTTCCTCAAGAAGGTTCCATCCTATAATATTGAATCAGGATTAAAGAACATAGCTTTTCTGCTTTTCTAGTGCACACCAACACTTTCAGACCAGTGCCCTTTCCAAAAGTTAATTTTCAAACTTAATTTTGACAGCTCTTTCTTCTCAAAGTCAGAGGAATATTGTATTTATTCATTTTTCAATACCATCATATGTCACTTGCTTGAAAGTTAGTATCTTCTTTTTAGTAAGTTGTGGACAGCTTTTTTCCTAAGTTTTGCTACTGCTCTTTCTTTCTTTCTGACTTGTGTGTGTGTGTGTATGTGTGTGTGTGCTCCTGCTCTTTCTTACCTAGTCACTTTCTGATCTGAAGGGCAAATCGGATGCTTTTCATTTTCTTTTTCTTGATTTGAATCCATTTTTCTTCCTCAGTGTCAGACACTCGGTATCATTAACTGCCATGCCAGTGAGCAGGTATACTATTTTCTGATATTTTTGACAGTACATTTGTCATATTCTTTGGAAGACTGATTTTTCTTGCCAAGTCTCTTTGAGTTAACCTAAATTATCCAAATTGGCTTGCTCGATTGCTGAAATTCCACATGCAAAATAATTGGCTTTAATTATCTTCTCTGTGTGTTTTTTTGGCAGTAGGGGGCAGTGCATGGACCAGAGTTTGAGCATGGGTCTACCACATGGCCCGTGAGAATTCTACCACTGAATGACCTTGGCACCCCTCTACTTTAATTTTAAATCTTTTTCCCTCCTCTCTGTTCCTCACCTAGGATAATTATATTGAGCTGTGTTCAAGTTGATTCACTCTTTCCTCTGTCATGCCAATTTGGCTAATGCCATCAGTGTATTCTTCATTTTAGAAACTGTACTTTTTTTAATTCTAGAATTTCCGTTTGGTTCCTTTTTTATTGTTCCTATTCTTTTCTGAGACTTCCCATTACTCTGCTATTTCTCATGCACTGAAGTGATGCTTTGTTTAATTTTGTATAATAATCACACAGCCATTTTACAATTCCTTTTACTTCCAACATTTAGCTCCTCTTGGATCAGACTCTATTGCTTTACTTTTTTGTTGAGAATGTGTTCCATTTTCCTGGTACTTCTTATGTTGAGCAATTTTTATTATATCTTAGGTATATGAACATTAAGTTGTGGAGATTCTGGATCCTGTTATTTTTTCCTTTGATAAGTATTGTTTCCTTTGTTTTAATGGGTAATTTTTCTTAGCTGGTCTTGAACTGCAAATTCTGTTTTTTTGTGAAGCAGCTCTGTTCAGAGTCCAGCAAATCTACTTGGAGTCTATTCTACACATGCATGGTTCCTGAGTCAGTCAAAGATGTGGGTCGAGTTTAGGTATCCAGTCTTTGGCTCTTTCCTTTGCAGGATTATCCATCACTTCAGGGTTCACAGTTTCCTGGCTTCACTTTTCAAAAAACTGTGAGTTTTCCCAGGTGCATCCCATTGCAGCTGTGTGTACTTTGCAGACTGTGCTCAGCTCCAGACTGAAATCTGGGGGGGCAGGAGCTCACGTAACAGAACAATTCTTTTCCCTTCCCAGTGAGCATGACCTCCCCATCAGAGTCTTCCTGCTCCTGTTCACTCTCCAGTAACTTCAACTAGGTGCTTTTTGTGGCATATTTGTATTTCAGAGTTGTTTTCTACAGGGAGGATGTTAGGAGGGTATAAGTCCATTATATCTGGAAGCAAAAATGCTAGTGTCCTGTTTTAATAGTAAAATTTTGTATTTTAAGATCGAGGAATGCTCTCCTTTACTTCAGCATCTCTAGACTATATATAAGATGAGGAAAGAATTCCTCCTTTCAATCTAATCTATTTAACTCTATTCTAGATATACTACAGATATTCAATTCTAGATTTACTTACTAATTGCCAATTTTGTAAGGTTACGTACAACATTATGCAAGATCCAAACGTGAAAAAAAATGGGCCTTGTCCTTAGGGCATGTACTCTAATACAGAGGATAAAATAAATATATAATTAACCTCTGGGTTTCAATACTTATCTGACTCACAAACAATCTGGAGGTTATAGATTTCTGGAAAGTATATTTAGTGTGTGAAACTTGTAGAATCTCAGATAGAGCCACAGGTGTTCTTTAGGGTTAACAGAAATGATAATGATTGGGGATTGGCAAATTATAACAATTAGCAATATCTAGCTGAAGTTTGCATAAGAGTAGCCTCCAGAATAGACAATTCTGTTTGAACTCCCTTGGCCACTGATACCTTATTTTATTACATTTCGTTTCCCTTTTTTGGTCAGCAAGGCATTGCCAATTCCATGGTGCCAGGGCCAGGCTCATGTCTGGGAGTCATGTCCCACGTTGTCAGGGGTATTTTCACCGCTAGATGTCATGTCCCACATGGGGAGGAGGGTAATGATTTTATTTGCAGAGTTGGGAAGGGTTAAAGAAGAAGGTAAAAGAAGGTTTGTTGCAGCTGAACAACAAAAGAGGTTTTCTGGATGTAACTCTTAGGCATAGCTATAGGAAGGCTTAGCTTCTTCACTATAGAAATAAGTTTCATGAGAGCAAGCCTCAAGATCAAGGGCTTCATCTATTAACTTGGGAGTCCCTGTTGTTTGAGAGTGTCAGGGTTTCCCAGGTGGGAAAGTTTAATATTTGCATATTTTTTCTCCATCCCTCAAGGGACTTTGCCAATACTTTTTAATTATCTTCTCAACATACTCTTAGATGTATCTAGGTATTAAATTAAGCTATATAGAATTACAAGCTCTTGTTCCCATTCTGGGCTCTATGCATTTGGATTGGTTAAATGAGCTATCCAGGCAGTTATATAGTCTGCCATAGAAAATTTAGGTTTTGGACAAAATAAATCTCTCTTCCTTTGGTCTCATCCAGTAGGTGAAACTCTAAAATACAGACAATATCATTTGTTGCATAGGGGATTTTATTTATTTATTTATTGGTATTGGCAGGCTCTGGAAATCAATCCTGGATTTCTGGCATGGCAGGGGAGAATTCTGCTACTGAGCCACTGTTGCACTGTCCCATAGGGGATTTTTTTACACTGTTCTTTCTACTTTTGTGGGTTTGAAAGTTTCCACAATAGGAAATAAATTAGGAGAAAACATAACAAAGAAAAAATTGGAGATATTATATAGTGTTGTGGTTAGTGCATGGCTTATTTGCTGGCTTATCCTTTGACACTTACTATCCATCCCTCAGGCTCCTCATCTGTAAAATAATACTTTTTATTGATGGAATCATGTGGCAGATTAAATGAGAGAATGTAATATAAAATTACAAACTTAGCACAGTACCTGGCCTATAGTGTTAAGCAATAGAGAGCTTATTTTTATTATTACTCAACTTTGACAGGCAGGTAAGTGTTATTAAAGACTTTTGAGCAGGAGAATGACACAATCAAAGCTGTTTATCAAAATATCAAAAAAGAAAATTTCAGGAAAAGCCACAGAAACAAGAAGCTGGACACTGATGGAAACTGGAAGAGAAGGGAGAGACCAGCAGAGGCTGTCTTATGCCTTGCCATGTGACAGAAGAGTCCAGGATCGCCAGCGGCTGTCTTCAGGAAGAAGGAAAAACTCAGAAAATGAATCTTTTTCTGGCCAGATAACTCATTGGCCAGAGATCCTACTGCAGAATGTTTGGTGAAGATGTTACCTTTTGTGGAGTCTTAATACGCGCGGTTGGTTTGCAAGACAAATACGGAACAGATAGAGTTTTTAATGCCCCGTCGTGTGGACGAGAGTTGTCGGATTTGGAGTTGGAACTGCAGTGACTGGTGCTGCCATGGGAAGCGTGGCAGGGGAAATGGGAAGTGGCCCATTGCATTCTGCTATTGCAGAAATTCAGTTTGCAGATGATATTTTCTCTACTTTTCATCAGATTGTTAATGAAGCTGCCAAATACTGTTACCGCTCTAGTGATCTTTTCTCATTGCGGAAGCTTTGCCATCCGGGCCCCTTGGGGCGGTGTTGGCCATGGGGCTCTCTGTCATTCTCAGAGTCCTGAAGCTTTTCTTGCCCACTGTGCAGGAATCAAGGTGGTTATGCCCAGAAGTCCATGTATAGGAAACCTAGTTATCTGAAATAGTCTCATTTTTAAAGACAATCTCAGTTTGCTTTTTTTCAGATAACTAGGTTTACTATACATGAAAATTAAATTGTCAGCATTTGAGCCAAGAAAAACAGCAAAACAGGTTATAACTACTCAGACTCAAGGCTGCACTGGGGAGTCTCCTGGCAGGGGCGATGTGGTGAGTCTGGCTTAGTGACAGAAGAGGAGGTTTTCTGCCTGAACTAAGCCTGGGGCTGGGCAAGGAGATGGAACCGGTAGCTGCCAGCCAGGGATGTACATTTAGAGGCCAGTGCAATGGCAGAGGACACCCGAGCCAAGAGAAGTGAATCTGAGCTGGGGTTGGCTGATGCAGGGTCCTACTGGCTGGTCTAAGTGACTGAGAGGCCCAGAGCCAAAAAGGGAAGGAATTTGGTAAGATATTGAGATAGGTTTAGGGATTCTTTCCAAAATGAGCCACCTGCTCAGGGAAAAGAACAAGAATAATATCTAGTTTTAGATAATTGAGGCTAAGGAGTTATAGAGCTAGGAAGTCATGTTAAGTTTCCAGAACAGACCAAAGAGAGTGGGAAAAGTGAAGCCAAGATCTTCAGAGGAATTGGCAGTATCACCTGAAAGGCACGTTGTGCTTGGTGAGCCCCATGGGCCAGCGCCCTGCCTGGGACTCAGCATTCCTGCACAGCCCCACTTGGAATGGCTGCTCCAGAAGAACTGGAGAAGATCACCTTTGAGGTGGGGGCTCAGGTTCCATTTTATTAACCTCTGCTACTTGACTTGACCTGAGACTTTCTTAAGTCTCATCTAATTTTAACTACAATGGTCTGGGCTAATTTTAGGAATCCCATGAAATATGAGTAATAGTAAATTGTAAGTGTTTATCTAATCTTCCCATATTGCTACCCTTTCAAAGACGCCTCACAGCACCACTTGTGGAAATGCAGGGCTATGTGTGATGGCAGATCTGGTCTCCATCAAGTGCGGTTAAATGCTCTTGTCCATTGATACGAAGGACTGCGCTCTCTTCTGCCTCCCTTGCTGCCTGGTACTATATAAGACATGTCTTACGCCTTGGGTAAATGGAAGTGGTAGAAGCCTAACTGATATGTCCTAGTTTAACTTTGCTGGGACTCTGAGATTAGTTTAGAGAATGAGGACTCCCAATAATTTAATAATTTGTCCTCAACAAATCAAAATAAAACAACCACCAAACACATGTACTATTGGCAATGTGTTTTTGGTGAACATTTTCAAGAAGGTAGAATTATTCAGATAATTTACATTTTACCCCTGCAAACTTGTGCTAAGTATTAATAAATAATGTTAACCCCCCCAAATGAATTGTAAAATAATTTGTAAATTTTTTATAAAAGAAAAATTTAATTAAAAAATGTAGATTTATATCTATTGATGCGCAAAGATGTCTAGGATATGTATAAAGTGAAAAATTCAAGTCTTGAAGCAGTGTGGATGGTTAAGACTGTTTTTGTAAAAAATATATAAAAGGCATATTGTGTGTGTTCATTTATATCCGGAAGAGTATACTCTATTGTGTTAACAGTGGTTATGTCTGGGTGGTAGGATTCTTAGTAATTTTTTTCTTTATGTATGGCATGACGTTTGTAAGCTTTTTTTAAATAATTAAAAACATTAAGCTCTTTTGGTTAAGAAATGTACTCCACACCACTTAGATTGTATTACAATATTATCAGAGATTGAAGGGTCCTAGGTTTTTCCCCATGGTTAATTGTTTACCATGCGCAAGTGAGGTGAGAGCAAAGTTAAAGGGAAATAGTACTTAAAACAAAGGATCAGGATTCCATAGAATGGGCAGGAGATGGTTTCCACAAAACTGGGGCCATGACATGTTGGCTCATATACCATATTGGGGCTGTGATATACAGAAGTGCTTGTAAATGTTAAGTGTAATTCAGACAGCTGGAGGACACTCACGAGGTACTCTAACCCAGTGCTCCTCGTTATGGAGGATAAGAGACAATAAACAATTTGCCCAAGGTCGTGTAGCTGATTAGTGGCGGAAACAGAACCAAGACCTAGTTCTGAGAGCCAGCATAGTGCCTTTGTCCTATTTGGCCTTTTTTAGTGACATTCTCTGGTTTAGAGATATTAACTCTTTAAACCACATTCTGCATGCTGTTTCCTCTTTTTGCTTTGATCTTTGGATAAAGAGTGCTTATTTCTGACCATTATATAACATCAATATTTAGCTTTGGCTCCATCTGCTCTTTCTTTCATTTATGGCTTAGATGTCAAGCACCTGTTATGTATCAGATACACTTAGAAGTAAAATTAGATTTATATCATTAAAGAATAAAAAAGTCCTAAGACTTCAGTCTATTTTCAATTCTAGGACAGCTCTAGGTAATTCAGGAAAACACCCAGAAAATGTCAGGGGTATTTGGGCAAAAATATTACTAATAAAATAATTTGCAATGCGATTAACAGCTTAAAAATCCAACCTTGGCCCAATTCTTAAGTAAATTATAGGTTGTTCACTTTATCAAAATATTTCTCATAACAAATATGTAATAACAATAGAAATGCTGGGAAGGAAATAGCCACCTACTTAATTTTTGAACCCATGGATATTTGTATAGTATTGAGACTTGAGCAGAAAAGTTAGTTTATTATGACCCATAACTTAAAACTTTTTATTACAACACTTGTTGTTCCTGGTTAAGGTTATACATTGCTTAACTCTCTATGCAATGCAATTCGTTAATGTTGATAAGACTTTTCTATGCTGAAACATTTCTTGTTTTCAACAGCTGGCCAAATTCCGCAGCCTTCTGAGTACAGCCGAGGGTGAGGCGGCAGCTTTTTTGTTGAGCAATCACCGTCCACCACAGCCTCTGAAGGGCCGCAAAGTGAGAGCCTCTTTCTATTAAAGGTTGTCCCCGGTGGACCCCTGCAGACGTGGCTGCGGAGAGGCAACAGAACTGAACAAACCCCAGACTCTCTACTACCAAGTCTATACTAGAATCTTGATTTGGGGACTTTTGCTGTCAGCTGCCGCATCACAAAGAAAATCAGATCTCTTTAATCAAACTAACTGAACTCATCTGTCTCAGATTTGCACTCGTGGGTATTCAAGCAATAAATATGATTTGACTTATATCAAAACCCGTGGGATACCTCTACTTCACCCTGTGTGGAAACCTGGAAGGCATTGTGAACCTCAGCATGTATTAAACTTTTTACCTTGCCGGAGAGGCCAAACCAGTCACATCTTTCAGTGATGTGTGATGAAAAACGTAGTTTTTAGTTCCCGAATTTTAGGATTGTGACACCCTTTTCTAAACAAGTGATTCCGCTACATGTTTCACTACTAACTGAGTCATAAAGAGTAGATAACATTTTCTTTTAAAGTGATTTTTTGGTGTATTATTATGTTGCTGATTTGAATGGCATAATGCCTTTAACAGTGAGAACAATATGATACTCTGTGTGGGGTGGGATTCAGCTACTGAGTGGGTCCGCTCCACAGCTCCCAGATAAATCATGCAGTGTATGTTAAGGCATTCCTCAGGATGTAAAGGTCATTTACATTTTAACAAAGTATGCCATGTATCATATTCCCTCAATATGCTAATGATGAAATGGCTAATTGACAATAAGTGAGCTAACGATGGCATAGGACCAGCACTGGGAGAGCTGCCCCCGCCTGGCACACACGTTGCCGGCCTTTGGTTCTCAGTTTTGGCAACAGAGCGGGAAGAAGTCCCGTGGGGGTCATCGTGCCTATTGGTGGGAAAAAATTATTTGAATCTCCTATAAACTTACAATTATTCCATAAAACCTTCAACCCATCCTCACATCAGAGCCTGCCTCCTCTTTCACACATGTCTCTCAGTCTTTTAAGTAATTTATAAGATGACTCTAGGTATTCATTTTAACCCATTACCTTTTGTATTATATTTTTGTGATATTGTGTGCGTGTGTGTGTGTGAAAGAGGATAGCATGGGGTTCTTTTTGCCCTTTCTGGTATAAATGAATGACACTAGGCATTACCTTAATTTCTTATTAACCACGTTGATGTTTGATCACTTGCTATACCTCTGGTGATTTGTTTCAGATACTTCTCTTCCTCTGGATGTAGATTTTAATAACTGAAATTATTCTCTAATATTTTCTTGAGAGAATAATTGAGTATCACTAAAGAATGTGAAATACTTCGCATATCCTATGCTCTTGGAGAATAAAGTTGCTATCTCGGTTATTTTTGCTTTCCTCTCACAGGGACCAGCTTGAGGACATCCAGGTAAATAGTTAATGAATTGAATATTTTCATTTATTGGCTATCTTTGATAATTTTCTCCCTGCTTGAGATCAAATACACTATAAGTTAGCATGGAAAGTAAAATGTGGGTTGTCATCTCTTGAAAATCGTTTTTTTTTAAAGGAATGCTTATTAAATTCAGCTTGCACAGCCAGAAGCTCTAATAGTTTTAAAAATACTAGTTTTGAGTAGAAGATGTTTCTTTAGTTTGATAAGACATGTTGTGAAGTATCCTAGTCAGAGAAAGAACCCTGTTTTCTCCGAAAATGTAAATTGCTATATCTGGAGGGGCGTGTAAAATGGGGCTTTTAAATACTGTGTATGTAAGTTACCACTTTGTAACCTATGGTTTTTGCTACAGAATTCGAGCTGTTCTATGCTATAAATTGCAGGTTAGTAACTAAAAAAGTTGACACAGAACTGGTTTCCTTGAAGATTGCTAATTTATATATCTCTTAGAGGCAAAAAGATTGTTACAATTGTTATATTGTCTCTCTTTAAAAAAATTAAAGAGTTGTAAATACTAGTATAGCTTGCTTTTGTTTCCTGCAACATATATTGGATCTAGGTTTGTTAAGCTTTTTAAATTTTAATTTAAATTGGATTCAAACACAACAAAGAAAATGAGTAAAACTCTGAATAGCATTGGGACCTTGTGTATGCAATATACAGTGAGATTACATTTTTACACCTTTTATTTTGAAAAAAATCTGAAAAATCTTAGAAAAAAATTGAAGGAAGAGTAAAAATAACATTTTTTTAAATTAACTTTTTTTTTGAATTATTTCAGAATTAGTTACCATCCTCGTGCTCCATTATCTCACAAGCTTCAGTGTGTATTTTCCTATTTTAAGCTAGGACGTCTTCCTACATCACCACAATGCAATTACACAGCCATGAGATTAACATTGCTTTATTATACCATCTAAGACAGTTGCGAATAACTTGTTTTATTTAGTTGTCCTGTCTCCTTCAGTCTGAAACAGTTCCTCAGTCTTTCCTTGATTTTTATGATCTTGACACTTTTGAAGATGACAGGCCACAGTTATTTTAAAGAATGTCCCTCAGTTTGGGTTTACTTGACGTTTCCTTGTGAGTTGATTGGTATTCTGCATCGTTAGCAGGACTGTCACAGAAGTGAGGTTGTGCTCTTCTCAGTGCATCCTATCAGGCGCCTGATTTTGAGTGTATTCACTTTTACCTCTTGATTAAGATTGGGTCTGCATGGCTTCTCCATTTTGAAGTTACTCTTTTTCCTTTATAATTTATAAGTACTTTAAATATACTGTGTAAATATCTTGTTACTCATTCAAATATTCAATTTATTTATTTATCTATTTCCAGTCTGGATTTATAGAATACTATTTTATTCAGTGGGTCGTCATCCATTATAAATGTTATTTATTTTGATGCTCAAATTTTTCTTGATTTGGCAATAGGACCCCATCCAAGCTAGCTTCTAAGTCCTTTTTTCCCCCTAATTATTATTGATATATATTATATATTCACATACCACATAATCATCCAAAGTGTACAATCGATGGTTTGCAAGATCATCATATAGCATTTATCATCACAATCGACTTTTTGTGTGTGTGTGTGAAAAATAACATATATACAACAAAGCAATAAATTTCAAAGCATATTGCAACAATTGGTTGTAGAACAGATTTCACAGTTTGGTATGCGTTGCAAGTCCACAATTTTAGGTTTTTACTTCTAGCTGCTCTAAGATACTGGAGACTAAAAGAAATATCAATATACTGATTTCAGCACTCATACTCATTTGCTAAACCCAACCTTCTCTGTATAACTCCACCATCACCTTTAATCTTTCTCCCACTCCTTTGGGGTTTGGGGGCTGTGCCTCTTTAACTTTCTCATATTGGAAGGGGTTGTTGATAATATGGGATTGGGGATGGAATTAGTTGATGATTTGGAGAGGCTAGCTCCTCTGCAACTTCTATGTCCTTTTGATAGGTCTCCAGTTCCTTATATTCTGGCAGCTATAAGATGTTTCTGTCTCATCTTGTGCTTCCTTTTCCCCAGCTCTGAAATCAACCATTTCTTTAAGGAGCCCTTGTTTTCTTTTAGTGGAGAATGACATGGAGAAGTCAAGATTTGGACACTAGGTACACTTATTGCTGAGTGCATTGCAACTCCTAGGACAGAGGTAGAAATGTACACACACATGTGCACAAACATTCAAGTGTATTCACATATTTGACATCCGTATTTTTAAAAATAATTATCTATATTCAAAACTCATTTCACACTATCTCCAATTTTAATCCAACACTGTAGGTTTCATTCTAATTTTCTCTATTTCCATATTTATAACTCTTCTCCAATAGTGAGAAGCCTGGTTCCCATTGTCCTCAATATATTTACTTATTGGGCCAATTCTCACCACAGCTGGCTTCTAATTCTACCCTGCATGGATGCCCTCCTCGCCAACATGAGCTCTGATGTTGTGTGCTGGGCTACCATGTCCTACTGTCTTCCCACATGATGTTGACTTAGCTTAGCCTTGTCTAACGGATTTCGGACTTAATTGTTCAGGAAGGGAAGTAGGGAAGGAGGAGAGCTAGATTATCACTTGAAATATTTTCTGCGCTCCTTACAAGGAAGACTGTATTTTCTAAAGCAAGGTTATTGAAGATGTAGCTTTACTCATACGTGTTTTATCATCACATTCTTGTGGAAATGGAATGGAATGTTTTTAAAAAGTCTTTTAGTACCTCCTGAGTGGGAATTCAGAAAATGTAGGTTAAGGAATAGTGTTCTGTTTTCAGAGGGCAGAGAGGCATCCTGGCCCTTAACTAGTTCCCTCAATTTATTCTTATTTCAAATTCTACTAAAGAAGCTTAACTCTTTTATGTGAAGGTTTAAATACCCATTGAAATACAAACTCCCCTTAGAGGGTAATCTTTAAGTTACCATCTGTAACTTTATTCACTGTAGAATAGTCGATCTTTATATGACAGCTTTTAGTGGGAATAAAGACTGTGACAGAAGGAATGTTGAAAAGATATAAAAAAGTCAGTGCTCTGAGTGGATGGATCACCAAGATGAGCCCAAACCCCTTCACAGTTTTGCCTACATGCCTCATTCTTACCTGCATCTCTATCAACTTGCACCATTCCTGGTATATGGCAATCACTCAATGTCGGTGAATAGAAAGCACTCTTTATCAAAAAGAATAATTGGAATTTTTTCTTTTTCTTGTGTGGCTAGAAACCCCTCTACCTGCCTAGAGAGGAATTATAACCAGCAGAGAACCCCCATCCCTGCCATTGACTGAGAGAAGTCTTTCTGCTTGAAGATCTCCAATATTTCTTTGTTTTCCCATTCTCATCAGTACGAGTCCTCCAGTGGGAAAAAGTGGGTATATTAAATTTTCTTGTTTCAAATGAATTTTCTTTCAACACAAACTCGTTATTTATCTTAACTGTATCAACAGAATGAGCGTTGCAAAAACTTCATGTGGGTTTGTGTCTTAATTATCAGCTGAACTATAACTCAACCCTAAGTTCCTTATTGAAGGAAGGTGAGAAAAAATGTTATACAAAGGATTTGTAATTGAACAGTGACTTTATGACATAACTACTCTTAGAGAAGGTAATTCTAGGCATCTGTTGTTGACTGGTACCAAAGGTGTTGAAAGTATAGGGAGCCTCTCTGAGGCCCCAGACATAATCTCATAATTAAATCCTTTGGCATTAATAATATATATATGGCACATTATCAGTCAGGTTCCACCAGGAAAACAGAAATCACCAAAAATTTCAAACAGAGGAGGTTAAATGCTGAAAATTGATTATACAGTTTATAGAAGATGCTGAAAAACCAAACAGGGGGTAATGAAGTAACCAATAGATTAGCAAGAGCAGGAAGCTATCACCACCCTTGGCTGGGGAACAGAAGGAGTCTAGGGGTCATTGTCACCCAGCTGAAGTTGGAATTACATTAGACCTGACCAGCAGGAGCTCTGTTTTTAATTTTTTTTCCCAGGAGACATAGCCACTACCTGAGACCCTGCTTGAAGCAGAGAGAAGGGGAGAAATACTCTTGATTATCCTTCACTCTGTCCTCCAAACTCCTTCTGCTGTTCATTGGCAGAACCTAGCCACAAGCCAGATGTTCTAGTTTGCTAGCTGCTGGAATACAACACACCAGAGACAGATTGGCTTTTAATAAAAGGGGATTTATTTCATTAGTTCTTCAGAGGAAAGGCAGATAACTTTCAACTGAGGTTCTTTCTTACGTGGGAAGACACAGGGTGATTTCTGCTGGCCTTTTCTCCAGGCCCCTGGGTTCCAACAACTTTCCCCGGGGTGATTTCTTTCTGCAGCTCCAAAGGCCTGAGCTGGGTTGAGCTGTGAGTGCTGAGATGAGGTATGCTGAGTTGCTTGGGCTGTGCTATTTTGAGCTCTCTCATTTAAGCACCAGCCAATTAAATCAAACATCATTCATTGCAGCAGGCACGCCTCCTAGCCAACTGCAGATGTAACAAGCAACAGATGAGGTTCACATACCATTGGCTCATGTCCACAGCAACAGAACTAGGTGCCTTCACCTGGCCAAGTTGACAACTGAATCTAACTACCACACCAGACTACATGGAAATTTGAGAAGTCATCCTGTCTGTGTTACAGAGGAGAGCAAGGGAAAGGCCCAGGAATGGATTGGAGGGCAAATAGGCCAAGACACCAAGGGATGGAGACTTCCATTATGGAGGTCAAATGGCTGTGAGTCTTGGCCTCATCTCATTGTTTCCTGAGAACTTTGCTATCCTTCTCTCCCGCAGTGGAAACTGAATTGGACCACAAGGTCAAACCTCTAGGTCCTAGAGATATAAAGATAATTAAGACATCCTGCTCTCAAACAGCTCCAAATCTTCCAGGACAAATATACAAATTGCATCAATACAAAATGTCAAGCAATTTAATTTGGAGTGTCTGATATAGAGTGCTGTGGGAACATGGAGAATATGGAGATGAGTTCTGGAGAAATTAACAAAGCCATGAAGTTTTGCAAGTGTGGTATATTTGGAAACTGAGTTTTCTGTGTGGTTTTGTACTTGGTGCCTGGTGGTAGGAACATGTGTCAGTTAGGACTCCTGTATTTGAAAATGAAAAAGAAAAATAAAAGCAAAACACAAACAGCCCTGCAACTCAAAATGAATAAAGCAAATAAGGAATTAAGGAATTTATTGATTTACATAATTGGAAGTCCAGTGGTCGGGCTCAGACCAGGCCTTAGTCTCCTTCCTGTACTGTCTCCCTCTTTGAGGGCTCCATCAACACTCAGACTCTTCATCTTGGCAGGATGGAAGGCTGTACCTCCATGCCTATACCGCTTGCCCTAAGCCACGACAATGAAAAATGGAGAACATTCCCCCAAATTTTCTGGCTTGAACTCTCACTGGCCTAGATTGAGTCACATGTCCATTCTTAATCCAGTTGTCCTCCTGGCCAATGGATGGAATATGCAGATTGTTTGGTTTAGGTTCCACAGTTGCTCCTGGAAGGAGAGGGAGTCAGTCCCTAATGGATCAAGAGTGGGGGAGGGGTGGCTGCAGTAAAGGAAAGCTGAGGGCTTCTACCCGAAGAAAGGAAAAAATGTTTCTGGGTAGCAAAAACCAACAAATGTTCATTCAGGGCGAAAGAGTCACAGAAGATAGGCCTGGAAAGAACAAATTTATGAGATAATTCAGGTCTTCGTGGAAATAGCCATCATCTGCTGAAAGGGAATGATGTTTCTCAAGCCAAATGTAGGATCAGCATTTCAATAAAGACACAAGAATTTGTGCTTTTAAATTTTCTGCTAAAGCTTTGTTAAAGTGAGATAGATTTCCAGTGATGATGAAGAATAGGCATTGTCAGACTGAGGTACCCAACCTGGAATTGGCAAAGCTGTCATTTCAGCAGGACAGAGCTACTTGACCCAATTTGGTTGGTGCTTCCTGTCGAGCCCACATGTCGACTCTGGATTATGACCTTTGTGGTCTGTCTCCTGCTGGCCTCCCACAAGGGTCAAGGAGATGGAGAAATCAATGTTAGATCTTGTTCTCATCTCTCTTAGCCCTCTTTGGACTAGTCTAAGAGCAAACATGGATTGATTGGTAGCTATTCGCAGTGGTTTGACATGTAGATTGCTCAAGAAGTATTTATTGAATGAATTAGTGATGAACACTTGTGTAGTGTGTTGGATAGTGTCCTCCTGAAATTCATGTCAACTGGGAACCTCAGAATGTGACATCATTTGGAAATAGAGTCTTTGTAAACGTAATCAAGTTAAGACGTTAAGATGAGGTCATACTGGATTGGGTGAACCCTAAATCTGATGACTGGTGTCTTTATAAGAGAAAGGACACAGAAAGAGAAAAGACATGCAGGGAAAAAGGCCATGTGACAATGGAGTTGGAGATTTGAGTAGCGCATCTATAAGCTGCATTGCCAGCAGCCATCAGAAGCTAGAGAGAGGCATGAAATATATTCTTCCCTAGAGCTTTGAGTGGGAGCAAGACCTCACCAACACCTTGATTCCAGATTTCTGTCTTTCTAAGCTGAGAGAGAATAAATTTTTGTTATTTTAAGCTATCCAGTGTGTGGTAATTTGTTAAAGCAGCCTTAGGAAACTAGTACAACATGGATGAATACATGTTCTAATTACACAAAATTAGCAACTCTTGAAATCCATTCTTCCTCATTGAAATAGCAAATACCCAAAAAGTGGTATACCCCTAAAAACTGGAGCAATTTGTTCCATAAGGAAATGCTAGTTTATTAATTGTGAAATTATTCTGATATAAATGGGGATAGGAGTAATTGTCTAGTGACTAAATGGGTATATCCTTTCCCCAGGGCAGTCTCCAAATACCGTGGCCCATCCTTGCTCTGGCTGAGGTCCTCCTGGCTCTTCTTTGGTCCTCTACTGGTATCATCTGTATGATTTGCCCTTTTCGCTATTTTGATATTAGAACTGCTAGTTCAAAAGCAATAGTGGGTACAACTGCTGGTGTCTTAAAACAAATCCAGACTGTGGCAGCAAACTGTACTGGAAGTCATTATTTTCTTTACCACCATGCAAAGGGTGTACCCATCCTTTTAATACTCCATGTAACAAAATGGAAAGATCACATGAACAACTTTTGCATAAGGAAGTGCAATGATTATAGTCAACAGAAGCACTTATGTAATTGTTTCTTTTGCAAGCTGAATTAGCCACTATTTTCATGGAACACCATTTTTGCTTGCAAGTGCCACTGACAAACTGTAGATTCAGAAATATCGTTGCTCAGAAAATAATTGCTAAATTATTTTCTTGGAAACAAGCAAAGTGAGCGTGTCTTTAAGAAAACAACTAAAATATTTGGTGCCAATGATAAAATTAAAACTTTCAAGTGAAAATTAGGATTTTGGAAAAGTTATATTTGACTCTGTGAGCATGACAGCTTCTTAATGTTTTAGGGATTTTTTGATGATATTAGTGGTAATTTTAACAAGTGTGATTTTTTAATATAGCATAATGAATTGTGGCAATATTTTGAAGATATGCATAAATTAGTGAACCAACGTTTTCCAAATGACCAATGCATGATGTTGCAAAATCATGCACAAATAAAAGACCCATTCAAAAGCAAGTGTTCTAGTTTGCTAACTGCCGGAATGCAACACACCAGAGACAGATTGGCTTTTAATAAAAGGGGATTTATTTCATTAGTTCTTTAGAGGAAAGGCAGCTAACTTTCAACTGAGGTTCTTTCTTATGTGGGAAGGCACAGGGTGATCTCTGCTGGCCTTTTCTCCAGGCCTCTGGGTTCCAACAACTTTTCCTGGGGTGTTTTCTTTCTGCATCTCCAAAGGCCTGAGCTGAGCTGCAAGTGCTGAGATGAGGAATGCTGAGCTATTTGGGCTATGCTACATTGAACTCTTTCATTTAAGCACTAGTCAATTAAATCAAACATCATTCATTGCAGCAGGCACGCCTCCTAGCCGACTGCAGATATAATTAGCAACAGATGAGGTTCACTCGCCATTGGCTCATGTCCGCAACAATAGATCTAGGCACCTTCACCTGGCCAAGTTGACAACTGAATCTAACTACCAAAGCAAGTTAGACCAATAAATTTTAATGGAGCAGAGTACGAACACTTTATTGATACACAACGAATTTTTAAGAAACTACATGTCAAGTTTGGTGCAATAGCACAGAAGAAGAGGCACAATTATCTGAAAAGGCTATTAACTTATTCCCACCTTTTCCAACTATCTATCTGTGTGATTTTTCCCTTCAAATGCTTCAAGCAAAGCAGCCATCACAACAAATTCAGTGCAGAAGCAGATATGAGAATCCAGCTTTCTCAATTTAAGGTATTTGCAAAAAATATAAATGCTACTTTTCTTATTATTTTTTCATTTTGTAAAATATTGTTATTTGTTCATAAAAATATGTTAACACATACTAAATTTATTATTGTTATCTTTAAATGAATTAAAAAACAAATAATTTCAAAATTTCTCAATTTTAAGTTTCTTATTCAGTACATATCAATAAATACATAAATAAAAGCTCCTTGGGCTCTTCAATTTTTTAAATGTAATTTTACTGAGATATATTCACAAGCCATACAAACCATCTGAACTATACAATTACTGGCTCACAGTATCATCACATAGTTGTTCATATATCCCCACGATCAAATTTTCCCAAACTTTTTAAGAATGTAAAAGGGTCCAGAGACCCATGGACTACCATATATTTCAGTTTCAGACCTCTTGTTCTTTTCAGCCCTCCTCTCCTCTAAAAGTGTTGTGGTGGGTTGCAGTGAGCAGAATAACTCATCCTATAATAAAATCATATTCATATGCATACATATATCCTTAGACATAAAAAGGTAAAATGAAGTCACCTAGTCTGTTATTTGACATAGCATTTATCCATCTGTCCAGCATGTCTAGGTTCCCTCTGTCATGTATGGTCCTTCCTCTCTTTTGATATTACAATCTTTCTTGTCCCTTTACTTCTCAACATCAATTCTAGCAGTTTCTATTTATCCCTGTTTAGGGACTGTTTTAGTTTGCAAAGGCTACTGTAATACAATATACCAGAAGTGGAATGGCTTTTTTAGAGGGGAATTTATTAAGTGGCAAGTTAACAGTTCTAAGCGTATGGAAATATACAAAATAAGGCATCCAGGGAAAGATACTTTAATTCAAGGAAGGCTGATGCGTCTGGAACACCTCTGTCAGGTGGGAAGGCACAGTTGTCCTTTACTGGTCCCTTGTTCCTGGACTCCGTTGCCTTCAGCGTCTGTTCCTGTGGGGGTCCCTCATTTTGCTTCTCTGGGGCTGGCTTTCATCTCTTAGCTTCCCTTGGCTCTCTCCAGGTTCTGGCTTGCTTAACATCTCATGGCAACATCTGCAGGGCTCCAAGCATCTCCAAACATTGGTGTCTCTGTTCTACAAATGTTGGCATCTGTGTCAGCTCTGCTCCGAAGTCTCTGTCAGTTCTCTCTCTGTTGGCTTTCTCTCTCTGTGGCTCTGAGATTTCTGTTGTTTCTGGTGGCTCTGTTGGGTTTGAGCTTTTTCCCAAATGGTTCTCTCTTACAGGTCTCTAGTGAGTAACCCCACCTTGAATGGATGGAGATACACCTCCATGGAAACCAACTAGTCAAAAGTTACCACCCACAATTGGGTAGGTCACATCTCCATGAAAACAATTAGGAAAATACCACCCAGCAATATCAAATGAGTATTAAAGGATATGGCTTTTCTGGTACATAATAGCTTCAAACCAGCACAGGGACAGAAGAAATAATACAATTTTCTCTTTAGATTTAGTTTTACTCTTTGAATTGATATCCAAACTACTAATTCCATGATCACTTGAGCTCTGGCCTAGCAGTTCCCTGGATTCTGCTAACAGAAATTTCTCATCTACCTTTGGCTCCTACCAAACTGCCTAACCCTCCTACCCTAAGCATTTGGTTTTGATAAGCCACTCCCCAGCACTTTCTCTTTTCTTTGTCTTTATTTTTGAATAAATATATTTTGAATAAGCTCTCCAAGTTTCTTTGCCACATCCTTTCTCAGTCTCATCTTGACCTTCATATTCCTCTCATCCCTTCTTCTAATTCCCTAATATTTAGTGAATTACATCTCCAGGACTTGACCTTCTAGTTCTTGCCTCTTCTCTTGGAAAAGAGCAATAATCTCTCTAGGCAGATTATTTATAATTCAGGTTTCTTCCTAGGTCATAGCAATCAAAAGGGTGTGTGTGGACAGGGATAGCCTGGGTGGCTATTTTCCTAGGGGGTGTCATAAATTGATGACATTTTCTAGGGCTAGAATAAAGCCTTTATCTGTGTAGGAACAGAAAACGAATTTGTCAGTACCATGAATCTCTTTCTCAAGCTTAGACTCACCATAAATGAGCTCACAAGTCTTGCATAAAACAAGAAAATCAATTCACCATTTATGGGAAATGGAATTAGCTGCAATACTCAAATCAACATTATTCAAGAATAATTTATTGAACATTGCTAGGTAGGCCATCATATCTAGGAAAACGAGCCATAAGTTTGCTTAGTGAGTATAAAACAAGAACAAAGAAAACAAATAGGAGAAATAAATGTTTTACATCATTAGACCTGGAATAGCCTGAAACATTCAACTCACAGAAAGGGTGATATACGAGTAAAACCACAAAAATATAATTTTTCGGGGTATATCTCTCAACATTTCCAAAATAGGCATAAATTTTGTCAAGAAGACCAAAATGCTTGGTCTCTTGGCTAACATTTTCTCAACACTGAATCATGTTTGAATGAAGTCTGTCACTATAAACTTGAGTGGTTTTTACTTTTCTCTTCGGTAGCAAATCAACTATTTTTCCTAAATGGCATATCATTTCTTTGGACATGTTGATGCATTCACTCAAGTAAGACTTCCAAGTCTGTAAGCCCTTCTGCCCTTTAGGGGCAGAGATTATAGATTATAAAGCCCAACTCTCAGAGCTATTTAATTGATATATATGCTTTTTAAATGTAATTTTATTGAGATATATTCAGACAGCATAAAATCCATCCAATCGATGGCTCATAGTATCACCAGATGGTTCATCACCATATTCAATTTTTTTTAATCATCACATAGCTGTGTATTCATCACCATGATCACTTTTAGAACATTTGTATCACTTCAGAAAAAGAAATAAAAAGAAAAATCTATACATCCCATACCTCCTACCCCTCCCTCTCATAGCCCACAAGTATTGCAAGCTACCTATTCTAGTTTGCTAGCTGCTGGAATGCAATATACCAGAAACAGAATGGCTTTTAAAAAGGGGAATTTAATCAGTTGCTAGTTTACAGTTCCAAGGCTGAGAAAATGTCCCAACTAAAACAAGTCTACAGAAATGCCCAATCTAAGGCATCCAGGGAAAGATACCTTGATTCAAGAAGGCCGATTAAGTTCAGCATTTCTCTCTCAAGTGAGAAGGCACATGGCGAACACAGTCAGAGTTTCTCTCTCATCTGGAAAGGCACATGGTGAACATGGTCAGAGTTCCTCTCTCATCTGGAAGGGCACATGGTGAACATGGCATCATCTGCTAGCTTCTTCTCCTGGCTTCCTGTTTCATGAAGCTCCCCAGGAGACATTTTCCTTCTTCACCTCCAAAGGTCGCTAGCTGGTGGACTCTGCTTCTCATGGTTATGTTGTTCTGCTCTGCTCTCTTTGAATCTCCTATTCTCCAAAATGTTTCCTCTTTTATAGGACTTCAGAAACTAATCAAGACCCACCCAAATGGGTGGAGACATGCCTCTACCTAACCCAGTTTAACAACCACTCTTGATTAAATCACATCTCCTGGGAGATGATCTAATTACAGATTCAAACATACAGTACTGAATAGGGATTAGAAAAAACAGCCGCCTTTACAAAATGGGATTAGGATTAAAACATGGCTTTTCTAGGGTACATACATCATTTCAAACCAGCACACTACCTAATTTTCTTTTACCCTTATCCTCCCCCTCTATTATTTAATTATTTTCCATCCTTATTTTTTTTTACTCATTTGTCCATAACCTGGATAAAGGGAACATCAGCCACAAGGTTTTCACAATCATTCGGTCACATTGCAAAAGTCATATCGTAATTTACAACCATCTTCAAGAATCAAGGCTACTGGAATACAGTTCAACAGTTTCAGGTACTCCCCTCCAGCCACTCCAATACACCACAAATTAAAAAGAGATATCTAAATGTGTAACAATAACCTCCAGAATAACCTCTCAACTCCATTTGAAATCTCTCAGCCACTGAAAGCTTATTTTGTCTCATTTCTCTCTTCTCCCTTTTGGTCAGGAAATCTTTCTCAATCCCAGGATGCTGGCTCATCCCTGGAAGTCATTTCCCAAGGTTCCAGGGAGATGTACACCCTTGGGAGTTATGTCCCATGCTGTGGGGGAGGGCAGTGAGTTCACCAGCCAAATTGGCTTAGAGAGAGAGGCCACATCTGAGCAACAAAAGAGGTTCTCTGGGGGTTACTCTTAGGTATAATCATAAGCAGGCTTAACTTCTTTGCAAAAATAAGCCTCATAGGGGTGAGCCCCAAGATCAAAGCTTTAGTCTATTGAATTGGTTGTCCCCAGTGCTTGTGAGAATATCAGGAATTCCCCTGGTGGGGAAGCCTGATATTTCCTCCTTTCTCCCCAGTTCCCCAAGGGAACCCTGCAATACTTTTCTATTCTCTGCCTACATTACTCTGCAATGAATTGGGGCACCACACTAACCTGTACAAACCCACAAGGTCTCACTCTCTATTCAAGATACCATGTAATTATAGTGTTCAAATAAACTGACCATACAAGTCAAACTAGACAGTACACTACCAAAAACATAAATTTTGCACCAAATAAACATTTCCCCCTTTGAACTGACATAGAAGTCAAAGTTCAAATACAGACCATATCATCCTTTATCATCCTTTATCCTGTATTTTGGTTTACCTTCATCCTATCTAGATCAGCTTCATTCATATCTCTAGTTGAAGTCTGATCACTTTTTCAACTTTTTAAACAGTTGCTGTACAGGGTAATGCTGACTTTCATAGCTTCAAAACTCTTTAACTCTGAATCGCAGGAGTCATAAAAATACCCAAAGTTCCAGGGTACAACCTGGTTAAACATAAATAGCTCAGCATCTCAGAATTTAGAAATAACAGTTACAACTCTGGAATAGACATAACTGCTGTAAGCGCTTACAATCTGGGAAACTTTGTAGTAGGCCTAAACCTGTAAATTGACCTCAATTCTCCAACCTTGTATATTATAGTCAGTCCATATGAGTGAGCATGACAATATTTGTACTTTTGTTTCTGGTAATATTTGTCTTTATGTTCATTCAACATACTGTCCTCAAGGTTCACTCACCTAGCTGCATGCCTCACAACTTCATTCCTTCTTGTAGCTGCTCAGTAGTCAGTTGTATGCATACATTGTAGCTCCCCCTCCATTCCTCAGTCAACGCACCCTTAGGCCATCTCTACCCATTGCAAATTGTGAACACTGCTGCCATAAATATCAGTGTGCAAGTGTCCATTTGTGTCCCCATTCTCAGTTCTTCCAAGTATATACCTATCAATGGGTTTGCAGGATTATATGGCAACCTTACCCCTAACCTCTGTGGAGCAACCACCCTGCCCCCCAGAGGGGCTCCATCTCTCTGCTTCCCTACCAACAGTGAGTAAGTATATCTCTTTCTCCTCATTTTCTCCAGCACTTGTATCTCTCTGTTCATTTTTAAACAGTTTTGTTCACTCATCATACAGTCCAACCTAAGTAAAAAATCAATGGTTCTCAATATAATCACATAGTCATGCTTTTGCCACTACAATCTATATGAAAACATTTCCTTTTCTTCTGCCAAGAATCCCATACCCCTCTCCCATATCCCCCACTTATTGACATTTCATTTTGGCATATTGCCTTTGTTACATTCAACGGAAGCATATTATAATGTTCCTGTTAACTCTAGACACTATTTGTATTGATTGTATTTTTCCTGTATACCATCCATTTTCAACACCTTGCAACTGTGACATTCATGTATTCACCCTCATGCAAAAATATTATTATATTTGTACATTTAATCACCATCATTGCCCATTCTACATGTTCCTAATTATATACTGTTTCAGTCTTTATCCTCGATCTTTCCTTCTGGCGTCATACATGACCCCAGCCCTTCTCCCTTAACCATACTCAGCTTCATTCAGTGTACTTACGTTATTGTACTACCATCAGATAGTGATGTGCTATCCATTTCTGGGTCTTTACAATCAGCCCTGTTGAGCATTCTGTATTCCTTCAGCATTGTGCCAGTTTGAAACTGTTGTGTACCCCAGAAAACCCATGGCTTAATCCTGATTCAATATAGTTGGGTGGGGTCTTTTTGAATAAGTTGTTTCCAAAGAAATGTGACCCACCCAATTGTGGGTGGGACCTTTTGATTAGGTAGTTTCCATAGAACTGTGTCTCCACCCATTCAAGGTGGGTCTTAATCTGCCTACTAGAGTCCTTTAAGAGGGAACCATTTCGGAAAGAGCAGATAGCACTCACAGAGTCCACACAGTGAGAGATCTTTGGAGATGCAGAAAGAAAATGTCTCCGGGAAAGCCCTTTGAAACTAGAAGCTGGGAGAGAAAGCTAGCAGACATAACCACATGCCTTCCTAACTGACAGAGTTGGCCTCTCTTGAGTCAAGGTATCTTTCTCTGGATGTATTAGTTCAGGCATTTGAATGGCCTTAGAACTGTAAACCTGTATTGTAATGAATTATCTTTTACTGGTATATTGCATTCCAGCAGCTTAAGCAAACCAAAACAATTACCAAATGCCCAAACTCTACCCTCTGTCTATCTCTTGATAACCTGTGTTCTTAATTTTAACTCTCAAAGATTACTCATCCATGTTAGTTCATATTAATGAGACCATACAGCATTTGTCCTTTGTTTCTGGCTAATTTCACTCAGGATAATGTCCACAAGGTTCATCCACATTGTTACATGCTTTATTACTTTATTCTGTCTTACAGTTGTGTAATATTCCATTGTATGTATAAATCACAGTTTGTTTAGCCACTCATTCATTTATGGACATTGCCATTTCCGTCTTTTGGCAACTGTGAATAATGCCACTATAAACATTGACATACAAATGTCTGTTTTGTCCTTGCTTTCAGTTCCTCTGAAATATACCTAGTAATAGGATTGCTGGATCATATGGCAATTCTATACTTAGCTTCCTGAGGAACTGCCAAATTGCCTTCCAGAGCAGTTGCACCATTCTACATTTCCACCAACAGTAAATAAGCATGTCTTTTTGCCACATCCTCTAAAGCACTTGTTGTCTTCTGTTTTTTGGGGATTTTTTTTTTTGATAATGGACATTCTAGTGGGTGTAAGATGATATCTCATAGTGGTTTTGATTTGCATTTCTCTGATAGCCACTGAAGTTGAGCATCTTTCCATGTGCCTTTTAGCTATTTGTAATTCCTCTTCTGAAAAGTGCCTATTCATATATTTTGTCCATTTCTTAATTGGGTGTTTGTCTTTTTGTTGTTGAGTTGTAGAATCTCTTTGTATATTCTGGATATTAAACCCTTATCTGATAAGTGGTTTCCAATATTGTCTCCCATTGCGTAGGCTACCTTTTCACTTTCCTGACAAAATTGTTTGACACATAAAACTGTTTAATTTTTTTTTTTTTTTTTTAAGAGAGAGGGAGGAAAGGAAGGAAAGACAGAGAAGGAAGGAAGGGAGGAAGAAAGGGAAACATTTTTAAACATTTTCTTGTTTTATTATATTTTGTTTGTTTGTTTGTTTTTTACATGGGCTGGGGCCGGGAATCGAACCGGGGTCCTCCGGCACGGCAGGCAAGCACTCCTGCCCGCTGAGCCACCGCGGCCCGCCCTAAAACTGTTTAATTTTGTGTTGCTCCATTTATCTATTTCTTTTTTCAATGCTCACACTTTGGAAATAAGGTCTAGCAAACCACCTCCTATTACAAGATTTATAAGATATTTTCCTTAACATTGTCTTCCAAAAGTTTTATGGTCTTAGCTCTAATGTTTAGATCTTTAATCCATTTTGAGTTAATTTTTTAATAGGATATGAGATAAGAGCCCTCTTTTCTTCTTTTGCATATGGATATCCAGTTCTCCAAACACCATATATTGAAGAGGTTGGTTCACCCCAGTTAGGTTGACTTTACCACCATACCAAAGATCAATCATCCTTAGATGAAAGGGTCTATTTCTGAACACTCAGTTTGATTCCATTGGTCAGTATATCTATCTTTATGCCAGTACTATCTTGTTTTGACCATTGTAGCTTTGTAACATGCTTTAAAGTCAGGTAGTGTGAAGCCTCCCACTTTATTTTTCTTTCTCAAGATATTTTTAGCTATTCAGGGCACACTCCCCTTCCAAATAAATTTGGTTATTATTTTTTCTATTTCTGAAAAGTAAGGTTTTGGGGATTTTAATTGGTATTATATTGAATCTAAAAACAAATTTGGGTAGAATTGACATCTTAGCTATATTTAGTCTTCCAATCCATGAACAAAGAATGCCTTTCCATTTATTTAGGTCTTCCATGATTTCTTTTAGCAGTTTCTTGCAGTTTTCTGTGTGTAGGACTTTTGTTTCCTTAGTTAAATTTATTCCTAAATATTTTATTCTTTTGGTTGCAATTGTAAATGGAGTTTTTTTTTCTTGATTTCCTCCTCAGATTGCTCATTACTAGTGTATAGGAACACTACTGATTTTTGGGTGTTGATCTTGTACCCTGCCACTCTGCTGTACTCATTTATCATCTCTAGTAGCTTTGCTGTGGATTTTTCAGGATTTTTGACATATCATATCAACTGCAAACAATGAGAGTTTTACTTCCTCCTTTCCAATTTTGATGCCTTTTATTTCTTTTTCTTGTCTAATTGCTCTGGCTAGAATTTCAAGTGCAATGTTGAATAATGATGGTGACACTGGGCATCCTTGTCTTGTTCCAGATCTTAGATGGAATGCCTTTCCCCACTGAGTGTGATGTTAGCTGTGTTTTTTTCATATACTCCCTTTATCATGTTGAGGAAGTACCCTTATATTTCTATCCATTGAAGTGTTTTCATCAAAAAATGATGTTGAATTTTGTCAAATGCCTTTTCTGCATCAATTGATGTGATCATGTGGTTTTTCCACTTTGATTTATTGATGTGGTGTATTAAATTAATTGATTTTCTTGTGTTGAACCAGTCTTGCATACTTGGAATAAATCTTACTTGGTCATGGTGTATAATTCTTTTAACGTGCTGCTGGATTCAATTTGCAAGCATTTTATTGAGAATTTTTGCATCTATATTAAAGAGATTGGTCTGTAAATTTCTTTTCTTGTAGTATCATTGTCTGGCTTTGGGTTTAGGGTGATTTCGGCTTCATAGAATGAGTTAGGTAGCTTTCCCTCCTTTTCAATTTTCTTTTGAAGAGTTAGAGCAGGATTGGTACTAATTCTTTCATGAGTCCTTGGTAGAATTCACATTTGAAGCCATCTGATCTTGGACATTTCTTTTTTGGGAGCATTCTAATGACTGATTCATGTATTTTGAGACACTCTGGGTCAGTACATAATATGATTATGTCTTCTTGATGAATTTTTCCTTTAATTAATGCAGTGTCTTTTGTCTCTTTTAATTGTTTTACATTTGAAGTTTAATTTGTCAGATATATATTAGTATAAGTACCTCTGCCCTTTTCTGGTTGTTGTTAGCATGAAATATCTTTTTCCAACCTTTAAATTTTGATCTGTTTTTGTCCTGGGGTCTAAAGAGAATCTGTTGTAGACAGCATATGGATGGGTCTTGTTTTTTAATCCATTCTGTCAGTCTATGTCTTTTGATTGGGGAGTTTATTCCATTAACATTTAATGTCTTTTGGATTTTACATATCATATCTTACTTTTTCTCTTTTTTACCTTTACTGACAGTCTTCATTTATATACTATTCTTCAGACCTCTCCTGTCTTTTCCTGTTTGCCTCAAGTGCTCCCTTTAGTATTTCTTGTAGAGTAGGCTTCTTAGTCATGAACTCTCTCAGTGTCTGTCTGAAAAAATTTTAAACTCCCCATCAGTTTGAAGGAAAGTTTTGCTGGGTATAGAATTCTTGGTTGGCAGTTTTTCTCTTCAGAATCTAAAATATATCAGACCACTGCCTTCCCGCTTCCATGGTTTCTGCTGAGAAATCCACACATAGTCTTATTAAGCTTCCCTTAGTATGTGATGGAATGCTTTCCTCTTGCTGCTTCAGAATTCTCTCTTTCTCTTTATATTTGACAATCTGCTTAGTAAGTGTCTTGGAGTAATCTATTTGGAACTGTTCTGTTTGGGATATGCTGCACTTCTTGGATCTGTAATTTTATGTCTTTCATAAGAGATGGAAAATTTGCAGTGATTATTTCCTCCATTAGTCTTTGTGCCCCCTCCCCTTATCTTCTCCTTCTGGCACACCCATAACATGTTTATTCATGCATTTCATGTTGTCATTCAGTTCTCTGACACCCTGCTCATATTTTTCCATTCTTTTCCCTATCTGTTCCTTTCTGTGTAGGATTTCAGATGTCCTGTCCTCTAGTTCACTAATCCTTTCTTCTGCCTTTTCAAATCTGATGTTATAGGTCTCTGCTTTTTGTTTGTTTGTTTGTTTGCATGGGCAGGCACCAGGAAGTGAACCCATCTATTGTTTTTTTCCATCTCTTCTATTGGGCCTTTCCTTCCCATAAGTTCTGCCATTTGTTTCTGTAAACTTTTGAGTTCTTCTTTATGTTTGACCAAAGTCTTTTTTTATACATTTCACCTCTTTTTGCCATATCTTTCCTCAACTTGATTTGATTTTTATGTGGTTTTGCATGTCCATTCAAACATCCTTAATTAGTTGTTTCAACTTTTGTATTTCATTTGAAGTGTTGGTTTGTTCCTTTGACTCGGCCATATATTTGATTTTCCTAGTATGGCTCATTATATTTTTGTTGGTGTCTCGGCATTTGATTTCCTTAATCAGTTTATTTGGAGGTTGTTTTCACTTTTTTATGTAGGTTTTTTTGTTGGCTGGCTTTGTTCTCTATCTGTTCTTTGGCATTCAGTTCAACTTATTCCAGACCTCAAGCATAGCTTTCATATAATTGATCTGAATTTTTCAGCTCTTATTTTTTTGGTTCTTGCTCTGCCTATATGAAAATGTTTTGAGGAGAGTCTCTTCAGATATGATCAACCCCAGTCAGATTTTCCTAGACCAGACAGGCCCATGTCTCAGGAGTAGGGTGTGATCAGTATCAAGTTTCCTGATGGCAACACCCAGTCGGTTTTGAGACTTTCCCGTGAAGCCTCTAGACTCTGTGCATTTCCTATCCTGCCCAGCATGCAGTACTCGTCAGCCCACAGGTTCCCACCAGCATAATGTGGTGTGATGACTTTCTTTTGCAGCAGCCCCTCCCTGCCAGTGGTGGGATTGGGACAGAGGCTGAGGTGGGCTTAGGTTGCTTCTACTTTCCAGCCCCTGGAGCCTGAATTCCCTGAAGGAGTGCAGCCATTTGAGCTGGGCCTTGCTCTCCTTTTCTTGGGGAAGATACACCCTTTAACTGACTCGCTGCTTTGTGTCTCAGACATGCCTTAATTCATCCCTTTCCTGGGGCAGTGCTGAGGTATGAGAATGCTAGCAGTTCTATCTAATGAGCTGTTATATTGAGAAATCACATATTATATAGTCATCTAACAAGCTGTTACAAAATAAAAAATAAAAAAGAGAGAGAGAGAGTAAAAAAGAATGCTTTTTCAGAGTCAGACCCCAGCTCCCTGGGTTTGCCAATCAAGAGCCAGAGTTGGCACAGGGCTCTATGTGTTCCTAGGCTCTATGTGCCCCCTTTTCTTGGGGCCCAGCCTTTTCCCAATATTTTGTACTGTCCAACTGAAAAAGCCTCTGTTATCATTGTTGTTGTTTTCTTCAGACCTGCCCCTTCTCTGCTAGGGAACCCAAAACTCCCAGTTCCTTTAGTGCTTACACCAGGCTTATCTGTGCTTGTGGCCTGTTTTCAGCAGTCCACATTTGTTCAATAATTCTGCAATTGAGGCTGGGTAATGGTGGCTCAGTGGCAGAATTTTGCTGCCATGCTGGAGACCTGGGTTCAATTCCTGGAGCCTATCCACACCAAAAACAAAAACAAAAACAAACAACCAGAAATTCTGCAATTGGAGCCTGATAGAGCTAACCTTCTTGCTTCCAGCAGAGTTTCTTTCTTTTTCTGTCAGGGAACTGGCCTGCCATGCCTCCTAGGCTTGGGAGACATATAGTTCCGTGTGGGATCTCAGCCATTCCACCCATTCCAAACTGGTGTACAATGTGCGTCCAGTCACTGATGCTCCCCTACCAGTTGTTCTGTGCAGTTCCTGACTATTTATTGTTTGCCTTGGAGGACAAACTAAATTCCACACCTCACTATGCTGCCCTCTTGCCCCACCCCTCCGATATACAGACTTTTAAACTCATTTTATTAGTCTGTGTTCTTGGGGGAAAGTCTCAGTATATCCCCCAAGTACTAATAATGATACTATTTAAATCCACTTATTGAATAGCTTTTTTGGGGGGGGTGGTGGGGTGGTGGTGCATGGTCCTGGAATCGAATCCAGGTCTCCTGCTTGAAAGGCGTGAATAGCTTTTTTTTTTTTTTTTTTTTTTTTAGAAAAAGAGAACACAATGTTTTAATCCAAGAAAATGAGACAGCATATCTAAAAGAATTCTATATAGTCTGTTTCTTCTTTTGATTCCTTTTTATTTTCATGGGAATTTTCTTTGAGGGGAGCTTTAGGTTTTGCTACAGGCAGATGCTGTCTTTTCTCAGCCAGCTGGCATGAGAAATAATAGAAAAAGATTGGGGATACAGATGGGAGGCACTGTATAAAGGTGAGTCAGATGAAGCCCAATTCCATGACTCAACCCAGGTTTTGCAGGTATAAAGACTCTTGGACACAACTTTCAGGGTTGTTATGCAATCCGAGTCTTTGGGAGCCGTGATGCTCCTGCGGCCCTGTCCCCAGGGTGCTCCCAAGCACACTTACCTGAGAGCCCCCTTTACTTTTGGCCTGGGGACTGTGCTGTGTTGGGGTCTCTCCATCTGTCACTCAGACATCCTGAGACAAAAAATGAAGCAACAATTACTAAACCCACATCTATTTACTCCTTTTATTGCCACGCATTAGATATACTTGCTGTGCTTTCCCTTCAGCAATCAGAGCCTGGACAAACACATGCTTCAAGTGCTCTCTGCTCTAAACAATGGAAGGTTCTGTTGCACTTTGTAGGCCCCAGACACGCACTATTTGCTGAATTTGCTCACTCATCATGAGTTTAACATCTGAGCCCTAATTATTCTTTTACATAAAGGACTCTCTTTCAAGAAAAAGCAAGGCCAAATCTAGTTTCCTTACCAATGTTTAGGAAGAGAGGAGGCAGGGAGTTCTGTTTGATTTCATTATGACAAGGAAACACAGCTTTCCCATTCCAGCCAAACCACCAGGTCATTTACAGTGAAAGCGTATCCTTGTTAAAAATTAGCAAGATTGAAAAGTTTATGAAGACATTCCATTTTATTAGAAGAAAGATATCAGCTATAGGTATTAATTGCTAATAATAATAGATTATTTTATATTCAATAACAGATTAATTACTGAATTATTCCCTATAACCAGGTAGTATTTATTGTAAGTGTTGAAGTTTATCACCAGATCATTTACTATCTTTCAAATGACTTGGAAAAACTTGATCATGTACTCTTGGCTCTATTATGATTTCATGTGGGTAAACTTACCTTATGAAATATTCTGCAGGTAAGTCATAAATCGAAGCCAAAATTTTCTTACGCTCCTTCTCCCCCACCCTCTACCATTCCTCTAAGTGTTTGACACAGAATCAGAGAAATATTTGTGCCTAATTGTGAATTTAATTATTTATTAGATATGGATATAAATGTATACACATATGAACAAATTTAATGATTTACTAAGCATGGATACAGATGGATACATGTAAACTAATTAGATTATTCAGTGTACGTGGGTATATATGGCTGTGGATAGACATGGACATATGCACACATACATGTATGAATGCACGTGGATGGGTGTACATCCGTGTTCCTGTGTTATTACTTGCTTCCGCAACACATCTCCTAGTTCTTCTCCTCCCTCACTAGCAGCTTCTTCCCAGTTTGTTCTTCTCTCTCTACTTTGCTCACTCCCTGAGTGACTTTACTTAGCTCCATGACTTTAAATCACACCTGAATACATAAATAACACCCATATTTATATCTCCAGGCCAAACTCTTCTCTTGAACTCCAAACTCACATATCCAGCAGCCTACGGGTCAGCTCCTTGGGCGGAGCTCAAATTACCATGTTCAAACACATCTCTCGCTTCCGCCCAGCAGCACCTGCTCTTCCCGCAGCCTGCTTCCTCTCCCAGGTGTCTTCACCTCAGAAAACGGCACCCTCAGCTTCACAAAACTCACACTCTTCTCTTTCTCTGAAACAGTAGCCAGGGTAATCCTTTAAAAAATAAACCAGAATGTTTCCTTCCATCGAGCTCCACCCTTCAGAGACTTCCTACCACTGAGAATAAAACAGTGCTTGGCCCATGTTAGACATCAATAATTATTTAATGAGCAAACGAATATTTTACCATGCACATTTGAAAGAACATGTCGATTCACAATATGTCTTTACTTTTCTGGGTTAGCTTTGTGTGTCTGTAGACACAGGATGTAGAACTCGTAATTAGCTCTAACCTACTTTATGCTAGCTTTGATATTATATTCAGTATAGATTTTTCCTTTCTTTTAGAGATATAGCAAAATTTGAGATATGAGAATCACACTGCCAGTCTGATACCCCTGAGTTATATATTTGAACGTGGTTAAAAGCGAAATTTTAGTTGTATATATGCTGCTAGAACAACATTAAAAAAATAAACTACCAAAGCACAGGACTGTATAACACACACAAAATGAACCTTAATCTATACTATGGACTATGATTAATAGTATAATTGTAATATTTTTGTTCCATAATTGTAAGAAAGGTACCACAATGATGCAAAATATTAATGATAGGGAAAACTGTGTGTGTGAGGTGGGCACAGGGAAATTTTGCATTTTCTGCACGATTTTTCTCTAAATCTACAACTGCTCTAAAAGCAAAAAAAGATACTGCAATCTTTAAAATAAGAGAGAGTACAAAAGGCACATACAGGTATATTCACAGACCATTTTCATTAGTGCTTCAGGACGTTGCAAGGCTCCTAAAAGTTTTTATGTATCATTCCAAAGTATCAATCTTCCTGTCAATTAGCCGACTCACAATTTAATGGATGCTGTATTTCCTAATAATTACGGTCATCTCTTTGAAGATTTGAATACTACATCTTCTTAAAAAATACTGCTAGGGTGAGAGACACACTTAGAAAAAGGGAGCATAGGAGAAGACTGGAGAAGGATGACCAAGATTTTCTTGGGGTAAATCATCAGAATTTGAAAGAGAGAATATGCAGTAAAATAAAAAGAGTATTTGAACAGGAATTCAAGAAATTTTAAGAGGGGGAAAACAAACAATGTGAGTGAAATCTCTCGAATGGCGGGGAAGAAGAGGCCAGGACAGCGGTGAGTTGTATCTCATGTTGACCCGTAGGTGGCGCTGTTGGATCAGAAAGCGTGATTTGCACGGTAGGAGCGCGGATTGGCCGATGGGCCATTATCCCTATCTGCTAATGCACGGTTCCTGCTCCTTCCAAAGCTCCCTCTCCCTAATTATTGCTAAGTATTCCCACAAGTGTATTACCTGGGCTCGTGTGTAAGTCATGTCAGCTCACGCATAGTGCTCCACAATGTCCTTTCCTTTGTTCTCAACACCTACCTACCCCTCCCCCCGCAGTTACATCTCCTGCCCACCAGCGGGGCTGCAAGCAGACCCGCCACCTCCTCTGAATGTCACATCTTCCCTTCCCCAAACTGATTCCACTGGGCGCTCCTCTGTCTGCTGGGGATGAGAAGGGTGAGGAAGTTACTAAAACAACATTGTAAGACTATTATTTTCATCTAGCCATCTTCTTTCCAATAGTCTTAATTATTTATTAACATTTGCTGTCTACTACTTAAGTATGAAACAGGAGGAAGGGACCGTAGGTTGAGGCAAGTTTCGATTTAAATTTCCAGTTGTCAAGGCCGCTCTACCTTGATTTAACCATTCAGCTGTGCTTCCTTAGAAGTGAAAACCTCTCCAGAGTTTTCTACAATCGGGATAGAGTCTCACCTGTGAGTGTTGTTTTCTTTCTATGAAAAGGAGTGTTCAAAGCAGTACTTGAAATGCCGGTAGGCATCAAAGACTTACCAGAAGCTTTCCTATCTGAGCCTTACCAATCAAAAGCTCTCTGTGTCATTTTACCACTCTGTCTTCCTCTTTGGCATGCCCACTCTTGTTGAGATTCACAGTGGGGTTAGGAGGCCAACTGGAACTTTTTCTTCAATCCTTATTGCAGTACGGTTTTGGTCAGTTAAGATGACCGGCCTGCCTTCCAGGCTCTGAGATTTTATTCGGGAAGAGTCTATTACCCTCCCCTTACCACATCTGGTCTAGTTCCCTCCCGCACCCACCCATAAATAAACTGCCATTCCTCAGAGGCCCTCCCTAGATTTAGGGGAATTAAAATTATATTTTATTCACACAAAAAATTGTGGGAGAATAATTAAGATTTTTCCAGCCTTAGGATTCTAGGGAAGTCAGGTTACTGCTTTCTCACGTAGGAGAAAAGTTTTGAGAAGGCTTCAGGGGCACTGCCCTCCCACCTACAATGGAATCACCTGAGGTCAAGCAGTTCTTCTCTCGATAGGTTTTCAGATTTGAGGTTAAGGGCATCCCTGTAAGGTAAGTACCGATTCTAATCAGAAGGAAAGAGGGTGAAGAGCGGTGGCTTGGGAGCATTAGCTAAGTTCCTTTGCTTCTCCAAGTCTCAATTTTCTAATCCATACAAAGAGAATAAGAATAGTATCAGCATAATAAGTTTATTGTGTACGTTAAAGGAATTATCACAGCACCAAGTACTCTCAGTAAATGTCAGCTGTTGTTTGAATTGGAGCAATCTGTCCAATAGGGAAATAAAGGTAAGAACGGTTGGATAGCTTCTCATTCCTTTTGGGTTCTGGCACTAGTCACTGCTGATGTTTGTTATGTTCTAAATGAAAGATTAAAAAGTTCTAAAGAGGAAACAAATGATTGTGCTCTCAAGAACATAAGCTGCCAGCGTACCTTTAAAAACCATATTAGTAAGTCTGTCTTATGAAAATTGCAATGTTTTAAGCAACATATTTAGACATCAATTAATCAAGTAGGGTTTGCTGATTAACTGATTGAAGTTGAATAAAAAATTAGTGCTGATGCTATATTTAAAAAGCTGCAGTTCTGATGTAAGGCTGAGATAATGGAATCAACCTCAGAAGCCAGAGTCGTGGATGAGATGGAAGGGGGATGTCAGCAAATAGATGGACAACAGAAGGAGGAACAGCAGTGAGAAAAAAAATGCCTCCTGACAGGTCACATCATGTACACATGGATCTTTTCTTCCTGTTAAATACTTAGTCAGTGAATTTAAATAATGGATGAAGCCTTATGTTCTAGTTTGCTAGCCGCTGAATGAGATGTACCAGAAATGGAGTGGCTTTTAAAAAGGGGAATTTAGTAAGTTGCAAGTTTACAGTTCTAAGTCCACGAGAATGTCCAAATTAAAGCAAGTCTATAGAAATGTCCAAGTAAAGGCAACAACAAGAGGTTACCTTCACTCAAGAAAGGCCGTTGAAGTTCAGAGTTTCTCTCTCAATTGGAAGGGCGCATGGTGACTATGGCAGTCTGCTAGCTTTCTCTCCAGGCTTCTTTTTTCATGAGGCTCCCCTGGGGGTGTGTATCCTTCTTCACCTCCAAAGGTCTCTGGCTCTGTAGGCTCTTATGGTTGTCATGGCTCTGAAGTTGTTTCCAAAAATGTTTCCTCTTTGAAAGGATTCCAGCAAAGCAGTCAAGACCCACCTGGAATGGGTAGAGTCTCATCTCCCTCTAATTAAAGATTAATACCCAGGGCGGGCCACGGTGGCTCAGCAGGCAAGGATGCTTGCCTGCCATGCCAGAGACCCGGGTTCGATTCCCGGTGCCTGCCCATGTTAAAAGAAAAAAAAAAAAAAAAGATTAATACCCACAATTTGGGCGAGTCACGGCTCCATGGAGATAAACTAATCAAATTTCCAACTCACAATCCTGAGTAGGGATTAAAGTAAATGGCTGCCTCCACAAGATGGATCAGGATTAAAACATGGCTTTTCTGGAGCACATGATCCTTTCAAACTGGCACACCTTATTTTAAGTACCTTTTCCAATCTGTATATTTATAGATAGAATATTAGATTAATTGAAAATATACAGCTGAAAGTAAAAATCCTGAATTCCAAATATGAAAGAAGAACGTATTTTCAAGTAGTTGTACTGATTTTGTCATCGCATTAGCAGTTTGATAAGGAAAAGACAGCTTTTTACCAAGTATTTAAAAAGGGGAGGGATCTAGAAGCACACTTAACCAGTGCTATTTTTCTGTGGTTCCTGTCTCCAAAAAGCCCTGGGGTAGAAGCAGCTCCCTGCAGCCAGTGTAGTAGGCGTTTACTGCGCTGGACAAAAGAGCAAGGGAGGAGCACCTCACTAAATCTGGATTTTTCTCTTTTGACTCCACTCTTTACCTTAAAAATTTTATAACTCAAGTGCAGTAGAATGATCATACTAAAATCTATTAAAGCACTAAGTGCTCTACAGGAATCAACCTATTGAGGCTCACAAAAACTCCATGACTGAGGAACTCTTATTCGTCCTACTTTACAGATGAGAATCCTGAGGAAGGAGAGATGAACTGTCCAAAGCATCAGAGTTAGCAGATTTGACAAGACATAACACATTTCCATCAAGTAGAGGCATATGTTTCTAAAACAACATTGTAAGACAAGACCATTATTTTCATCTAGCCATCTTCTTTCCAATATTCTTGATTATTTATACATATTTATACAATATATACATACATATATATATATATATTATGCCTATATGCCATTCTACTTTTTTAACATCATTTTATAAATAGTTTCTCAAAAACATTTTCTGATGTAGCTAAATAGTTTTTTTTTAATGGCAAGTGATATAATAGTATTTTTATACTGTGCTCCATAGTACCCCGAGAAGAGGGAGAGAGAGCACAAAAGGCAGGTCTCAGTTCACCTCTATCATTCTGCCTTACCATGAGCAATTCCTTTTTAGAAATAAAATATTTTAAATCAATTTACATATATAGCTTATACCTATTTCATTGAAGAAAGGATTACATTGCCAAAGCAAAGTTTAAGTGCATTAATTATATAATAATTTATACCTCTGTTGTTGAACATTTAGATTAGTTCCTGTTTTTGTTTGTTTGTTTTTTTTTTCATGGGCAGGCACTGGGAAATGAACCCAGGTTTCCAGCATGGCAGGCAAGAGCTCTGCCACTGAGCCACCATTGCTTGCCCTAGATTAGTTTCATTTGTATTGCTCTAAGTGATATTGCTATGAGCAACTTTGAATAGAATACGTTCTTCTTTCTTTTAATTCTTTCCTTAATTTAAATTAGTAGGAGTCTGTTAAAGTCTAAAGTGTCAGGTCATTTATGAGCATTTTTAAATTGCATTGCCAAATTACCCTGTCCAAGGTAATTTATAACTCCAATGGCAATGGAGCCCACTGTTTGCCCATAACTACCTTGTAACAGCTCTGATAAAACAAAAAAGTAAAAACAAACAACAACATACACACAAACTAATGACATAAATTAGTGTATTTGTACCAACCTAATTTAAAAGGTTGGTTGCATACCGTGCCTCAAACTAGAGGGTAACTGTGGCCAAGTCCAACAGGCAGTATAGAATTTCAGCTCACTGAAATGCTGGAGAGTTAGTGGGGGAAAAGTGTTGGCTTTGAATGGGAAATCTCTTGAAGCAGAACTCCAGGAGAAATTCACAAAGGGTTATTGAGGGACCACAGAAAAAGTAAGATTTCTGGTCCTTCAATAATCTTGAGGGGCCATCCTAGAGGGGGAGCTAGACTTTCTCGGAGGGTTTCTTGCTGCTCATTCATAAGGCTCTATTGGGGAAATATTAATGTAGTTAACATGCAATTGGGGTTTTAGAACATAACATTATCAAAGACAAGGGAAGAAAAGAAAAAAAAAATCACCCATATTCTCATCCCTACAGCAATCACAACTTACCATTTTTGCCTTTTAGGGATTCAGAAAAATGAATTTCTAGTGCATCTTCCTCTTACAAAGTTTTGATGATTTGTTTTACTTTCTGAAAGTTGGATAATGCAATGGCAGATTTAAGGAACCAGATAAACTGGGTATAACCCCATGCTTGTAAATACCAGATTTGCAGTAATTTACAATGTGCTTTAAGAAGGGTAAAGGCTACTTTCCTTTCCCAAAACACTAGTTTACTTCCCTCCCTCAAACTTAAAACCTTCCAACTAACCTTTCTGCTTGCAAGCTCCACAGAGAGAACAAGGAACTTTTGCACCATTTCCTCACCTCCATGTGACATCATCCATGGCGAGGTGGCAAATGGTTGGGGAATGTCACACCAGCCCGGCTGTTCTCATCTCTCCTCTCTTGAAGCAGACTTTCAGTCTATGGTGTCACACCAATGCCAAAATTAGGGTGGAACAAGGAAGGAGGGAATATGATTGTTTATTAAATATGTGTGTAATTTCAAATGTCAAAAGTCATTTATTTGCCTTTTGCACAGAAAAATTATTTAAGTTTGGCTGCATGGCGTGTTGTAGGAATTTGACTAACACAGTCGTAGTTTACCCTGAACTCCTGCATTCCCATTCAGATCCCATGGATCAACCTGGAAATTGCAAGACAAGAGTCTGTCAGTACAGAAACTGTCCCTCAAATCCATGGTCTTAGTTCAGGTCTTGATTAGAGACCTGAACTTTCCAACTCTCTTGCCGTCAGCCCATCTGCCTCACCACCACCATAACCTTTTCTCTAAGATACAGAACTGGTGGGTGTTCTTCCCTGGCCATGCGGCTTTGATGAGGGATACATCACCAGCAGAGTAGAGTTTAAACACGTAAGCTCTGTATTCGAGAGCTATGGCTCTCTGGCTCCAACCCACTTTTCCAGTCTTATTTTCTGCCATTTCCCCTCCATCCCCCAGGTCTCCTGTGTTCTGTCCTCTACCACTCTCTAAACAAGCTCTGTTCCTGTCTACTGTTGCTCTTTCTCATGAAATTCCCTGTCTATATTTCTTTAGAAATAGAAATGTGACCTCCTCCATGAAGGCTTTCCTTGGCCATCTCTCTACTCTGAGCAGAACTAAGAGCTTTTTCAACTTTGTGCCCAAGTGTTTTGCTCATCGTGCTCTATACCACTATTGGCACATCTAACTTTTCAAGGGCAGGGAGTGTGTCTTTTTCATATGTCCCTAAAACTTGTGTGTACAGTGTCAAGCATATAGTAGGTGCTTGTTTAATATTTTTGAGTGAATGCATTCATTTGTAACTCGAAAATGGTCACTGGTCAGTTAATAAAAAGCAAATGATGGTGTTTCCCTAATATTTGTTTTTTTATTGATTCAACCACGATTTATTGAGTCCTTATCATGTGCCAGGCACTGTGATGGGCATTGGGATTCAAAGATGAATAAGACCTAGCTCCTGTCCTGAAGGAGCTGTCACACCAGCTGTATTAAATATATTAATATATTTAATACAGCTGTAATAAATATATTAATATATTTATTATATAATATATATTATATAATATATATTAATATATGTAATATATTAATACATAAATATATTAAATGTATTAAATATATTACACACATATTTAATAAACAATCATATTCCCTCCTTCCTTGTTCCACCCTAATGTTGGCATTGGTGTGACACCATAGACTGAAAGTCTGCTTCAAGAGAGGAGAGATGAGAACAGCTGGGCTGGTGTGACAGTCCACCTTATGACGGAGAGAGATATATAAAATGACATTTAATTATTTATATTATGAAACAGAAAAGTTACAAAATTTAAAGGTGTAAGTAGCAAAAACATATAAAGTATATGTATAATTTCTGTTCTCTTCTATTCAGAAAAGATATGTTTGAGAGTATTTCTTCTTTCCTCTATCAGTAAGGGCACAATTCTGGGGATTTATGCTGGGCAAGCTGAGGACTTAGACTCATTCTTTTTTCTATCACATGCAGCCACCCCCATGTTGGATAAAGTTGCCAGGGAGAAGAGCAGCAGCGCTAGGTAAGCAGAAAGAAAGGCTGCTTTCTTTGTAGCCAGAACCCTGTTAAGAGTCTCTACTGTTACAAGAATCTGCATTACTAGCATCAAAACAATGGTATCTCTACAAATATCCTCAGCCTTCTTCTAGTAAAAAATGAAGATAAAGTAGAGTTCAACAAGAAAACCAGAAGAGAACCATGCGTCAGTCATTGATTTCAGTGTAAGCCTATCTCACAGGGTTTGAGGATTTGCTATAGCCTTCCTCTAGTTTGGCCAGAGTGATTCAAGGTGTCCCTGTTATTAATGAGACATGATGTAAAGCCAGACAACCTGACGAAGTCATCTGGCATTTTGTAAAGGTAGAGGTCACCATTAAAGGACTTGTGCAGAGAAAACCTTCATTATTCTTTTATTCAAGGAAGAAAATCTGGATGCATCGAGCTATAAGACTAGAAGGGATATCTAGAGGTCAGGTACTTCAGCCCTTGCCTCTTTCTGAGCAGAAGAAAATTCAAGTTATTTAAAAAACCCAAAGAAAGTAGAATGAACCCAATGAAACTGATCTTATTTTGGAAGCCAAATTTTTTGCAGCAAGTGGCATTGGTTAACTCCTCATGGTAAGTGAGCTGATATTCTAGCATAGCATGGAACCCATAAGACATTTTAGAATTTTCTTATATACATTATTACTTTTCTTTGGTAATCTCTTGGGAGTGAGTTTTTTTAAGATTATACAAGATAATAAAGTTTTGGATTTGTACCATGCTGTATGACATGAGGTGAAGACTTTTGAGAATATCGTAGAAACAAATTCCATAGAAGGAGGTGTACTGGTTGGTCCCCTTTGGGACGTGGAAGCAAGTACTGACTCCAGTTGTAGGAACACAATGCTACTAGCTGCATGAGGTAGTGGAGAATCAGAAGAGCTTATTTTGAAGATTTTTTTGGGGGCCGGGGTACATAGTCCGGGAATCGAACCCGAGTCTCCTGCATGAAAGGCAGGCATTCTAACCACTGAACTACCCGTACACCCATATTTTGAAGATTTTTAACAAAGCGATAATGAACTCTTCAGGGTATAAGCAATGATAACCATCACCAGCTCCTCTGTGGTATTATTTCCAACTATTTTAACATATTGTCTTTCTGCACCCCCCACGTCCGCTTTTCAAAAGCTCAGTACAGTTTCTATTTTAAAGATGTCTGATGCCTTTTGCTACTGTTTCAGAAAAGAATAAGTGGCATGTTGGAACTTTAATCTGTCAATCTGTGATGTAGGAGTCTATCAAAGTTGACCTGAGTAATGACCTGTAAGGTAAATGGGACTTGAAAATTAAAGACAGTAGCTTGCATCAGGGGGTTAGATAGCCTAAGTACTATGTCTTCTGAAATCAGAAAGCTTTTGAGATGGATTTAGAATGAAGACTTCAAGACACATGCTCAGAGTAGGCATACTTGGAGGTATGTATTCTCATTTTTATGAAAGATTTTTAAACTTCTTCAATTTGCAGTCGGCAGAATGATGGCCCTTGAAAGATGACCACATTCTACTCCCCAGAACCAATGAAATGTTACCTTACATGGCAACAGGGACTTTACAGATGCATTTGAGTTACAGATCTTGCAGTGGGGGGGAGTATCCTGGATTATCCAGGTGTAACCAATCGAATCACATGCATCCTTAAAAGCTGAGATGCTTTCCTGGTTATGGTTAGAGAAAGGGCTATGATAATGAAAGCAGTGTCAGAGAATGCAGTGTTAGTGGCTTTGGAGATGGAGGAAATGGGCGAAGAGTCAATGCATGCTGATCTCTAGGAGCAGGAAAAGTTAAGGAAATGGACTCTCATCTAGTGCCTCTGTGGGGAATGCAGCTCTGCAGGCACCTTGATTTTAGCTCAGCGAGACCCATGTTGGATTTCTGACCTTTAGAACTGTGGAATTATAAATGTAATTGTTTAATGCCACTAAGTTGTGGTAATTTGTTACGGCAGCATCAGAAAACTAATTCAGGAATAGATTATGATGATGATTATAATCCTGAGAGTAGGCTTGTGTCTGGCTTTAGAGAACAAGACTTTCTCTTAAAGCTGTTTTTTTTTTCCTGTACTTATGGAGCAAAAGGGAATGTGTATTATTTACCTGCGGTTTTATTTTAAAACAAAACCACATTTGAACAAATTAGAAATAAAAGCAAAGCCGGAGTTATTTTAGCCTCAGTTGAGCTGATTTGAATTTCTTTGACAGTTCCTTTTCAGGGCAGGAAGCTATGGGAACCCTTAGATCATCTATTGCTTTTTTAAAATAATGTAAGTTAGAGTAGCTACATACAGGAAGGTGTAAGCCCATAAATAAATATGATTGAAATATAGCAGAGTGAATGTAAGGTATTTTCCTATACCACCAGGAACTATAAGTAGGAAAAGGAAAAAACGAGGATATGTTAGTAAACTACTGAAATATAATTTCAAAAATATTAAATATGTTTTAAATTTTATTTGTGCCTTCTTCCTAATCACAACAATTCAGATGTCGAGAGGAAGAAGTTTTGGAAATCAATTTTTAAACTTACAGCAGTTGCTGAGAATTTTGACTACTGACTTGGTGAATGAAAAACATTCAAGTCTTTCTGTAATGTCAAGGCAGGATCCCTTCTATCCTTCCATTTCCCCTCAGTTTGTGCATATTAAAGCAATTTTGGCATTTCGTACTTTTCCCCCATGAGACCCCCCACACCCCCAAATGTAAACATTCTAACTCTTACCCTTTTTTAGCAAAAGCCAGGACACTTAGAAGGAGACTAAGGAACAAGGAAACAAACCATAGACAGGGATTTTTGCATAATCGAGAAATTTGTATGGTACATAAAAGGGTAATAAAGGAGTGTGTGTGGGAGGTATATGGTTTATAAAGGGTTATAAAAATGATGTATGGAGAGTGGAAATGGGCAAATTCATGGAAAGGTAATGGAGGAAATGATAGGAGTAAAGCAGTTGTATTTCTGAATATAAGCCACGATTGGAACAGCCATGGGTTCAAAGTTTAATAGGTAGTGAATGGATTTAGATTTCCTCAATTCTATGTGGGCATGTTCATAACTTCACTTTTGTCCCTAGGACAGAGAGGTAACTGCTGAACTCTGTTAAAGATGGGGAAGCCCATTTCTCCAAGCCACCTTTCAACTGCTACAGATGATCAGATGTACATGTGCAGCCTGTTGGCCCAATGGATTTGCTGTGGGTACTAGTTAGCCTGTGAAGTTTCCTCAAAAGAAAGAAAGAAAAAAACCTATTTTTTTTTCCTAAGGAGATTCTCTTTATCATGATATTAGACCCCATATTTGGTCATTTTCTCTGAGCAGTGGCAAACGTGACCCTATCCTGGAAGAGCATGCCTCCCCGTGCCAATGAGAGTAGGTATGACTTTCAAATGAAAGTAAGTGCCAAAAGCTTGAAAATATGCATACGCTTTAACCTTCTATAAATCTACATTAAGGAAAAAGCAAAGACAGTGTACAAGTGTACAAGTATTATGTACATCTTGCAGAATGTTGATCACTGCAAAGATGTCTGTCACAACAAATATTGGCAACAACCTAGATGACCAACAATAAGAGTTTGTTTAAAAATGCTCACCTACTTAATAGAAGAGTATTTTCTCATTAAAGATTACCCTGTAGAAAAAGAAAAGAAGATTACCCTGCAAAAATTGATGTATATAATGAGTTGAATTGTGTCCTTCCAAAAGACTTTCGGTTCTAGCCCTGGTCCTATGACTGAGATTTAATTTGGAAATAAGGTCTTTGGAGATGTTATTAGGTAAGATGAGGCCAAATTGTATTAGGGTGGACCCCAAACCAAGAAGATTGGTATCTTTAGAAAAAGGGAGAGTTGGACACCTATGGGCAGACAGTGGGGAGAACTTCAGGTGATAATGAAGCAGCAAATGCCATGGGTACCATGGGTTGCTGGCAAGCTGCCGTGAGAAGCCAGGGGGAAGGCACAGAACCAACTCTCCTATGCCGTCTTCACAGGCAGCGTAGCTCTGCTCACATCTCAAGTTTGGATTTCTAGTCTTTAGAACTGTGAGGTAACAAATTCCTGGTGTCTTAAGCCATCCAGTTGATGGTACTTTGTTACGGCAGCACTAGGAAGCTAAAACAACATGGAAGCGTAGTCATAAATTATTGACAAATGAAAAAAGGAAGTTAGAAAAGAATAATGTCTCAATTTGTAATATATATCTATCTCTATATCTGAAAGATCACATTCTAAAATGTTAATATTTGGTCTTTGGGTAGTAGGATTAGGGGTAATACTAATTTACTCTTTAGGCTTATTTGTAAATTTTTGTACAGCAAACTTGTATTTCAACCCACATCCTCCACCCACACATCCTAGAAAATGACAGCTGGGAGCAACCTCACAGTTCTGCTCGAGAAGGGGATTTGCACCCATGCAACATCATTCCTTCCAGTCTACCTATTCAAAGCAGTAGTATGTCATTCTGGGTGTCCTAAAGAAGGGAGGGAGGGGCTTATAAGTTCTTCTTAGGGAACACCAGCAAGATACAATTCCACCAGGCAGCAATGTTGATGGGGAGAGTAGAAGAGAAGATGGTTCAGCGGTGATGAGTTGTGCTGGTTTGGTCATAGAGGGGAGAGGGTTGCCAGTGCCCTGCTGTTGGGATGCCTTTTGTGTTCCACATTGTTTTTTAGCTGGGGGATTACCAGGGCAAGGTTTCCATGCCAGAGCATTCAGTGTGGCATGCCCACCCAAATTCAGAGCTCAGTGTGATTAATATCAGCTTTTAAACACTGCTATTAAAATTGAGCTCTTGCCAACAGAGTCCATTCTTACGGATGACTTCTGTGCTCAGGAAGTGAGTAGGCAATGCTATGGTGACTTTAGTGGAGCATGAAGACAAACAAGAAAATGGTACATGGTCTGGGAACAGCAATTTGTTTTGCAAGACTCCTTGCATATGGGCTATCTGAAAAGAATCATTACTATGGTCTTTCTCCTGCCTAAGCCCCATCATTGCTCAAATCTCCCCCACACTCTGCAGCAGTGTGTCTCCAGTGTTAGCAGTAGCACAACCCACAAACCTTTGCAGTGTTAACTTTTGTTTCAAGGACATGGGCAAAAGATGTACCTGAATCACAGTAGTCATGAGAGGTGTTTGGGATTGTGGGTCTTCCTGTGCTGAGCACCAGATCCTGAGAAATAGAGATGTCCATGTGTTCTTTAAAATGTTTGTTAGGCTGTAAGAGGCCCTCTGGAGTCAGGCCCAGTACAGGGGTCCTCTTCCTTGGGTCTAAGAGTGGTACTGCCTACCAATCCAAGCAATATTTTCAACAAGGCAGGCATTTGGATGAGTCTTGAAGGAGATGTAGCACCAGGAAGCATGTTGCTGAGAGTATGTGCAAGGGCATGGAGGAATGTAGTAATGAGCTTATTCAGGAAACTGTAGACCTGTCTTGATTGCCAGAGCACAGGACGCTTGAGGGAAATTATAGAGGGGAAGCAAGAGAGTGAAGCTGGGGATCCGTTACAGAGATCTCTGGACTTCATGCAAAGGCAAAGGGGATAAAGTGTTTCATAAAGGGGAGGCATTTGATTAGATGAATGTGGAGGACAATTAGGAGAATGGCAACATCAGAGACAGGGACACCAATTAACCGAGCAGGAAAACGGTGATGACCTTAACAAAGATATGGTAGTGGAAATGGAAATGATAGGAGAAGCTGGGAGGGGTTTGGGATATGCTGAGGGGTTGAGGTATGGGCAGGCCTGGCATGTTGTAGTCGTTGAACAATTGTTTGATGAAGTGAAATGTGCTTCTGTTTCCAGTGCCTCCAGCATTTTAACTACACCGTACATATGCCTTTGTTTAACTATGAATTCATCTGAATATATTTTGTAGATACTGTGAATTGTGAAGTTGGTAAATTCTTACCAGGCAGAGATTGATTACAAGGAAAGTCTATACTAAAAAGTTCTCTGTGAGGCAGGATTTAATACTGCTAAAGTATTCACTCCAAATGTGAGCAGTTTCTTGGCTACTGTCTCCTTGGATCCAAGAAGTTCATCTTACGGGTCCATCGGTTATAGATCATCGGGTTATAATGTATAGTGCTCACCAACAAGTTCTCGGTACCAGTTGCATTGTCCTTTGGTTGCCATCAGTAAGATTCTTTGTCTTCTTTGCCTAGTGGGATATATTCGGAATCCTTCTCAAATTTTCTGAATAACTTGTAACTGTAGAATGTTCCTTGTAAATCATTTAAAAGTGCTGAATTGGGTTTTTTTTCTAAATCAAGTTTAATTGAAAATGATTTTTTTGTGTCTGTTTGCTTTGCTCTATTTGACTTCATATAACCTTTCAAAATTGATTAGGGACAGATTTATAATACGTATAGTTTGAACTAGGCCTGGAAATTTGAGAGTCACAGGTAATAGGAATTATGTTGCTTTTATAATTGTCTTAAAAAAAAACTTTTAATATATGCTTATTGCATCTGTCTTCTAAGAGCTGGGTCAACTCTATTACATGCTGCAAGTTGAATGCTGCTGTTCTCTGAAACTTAACCTTGACCTTAAATAAGGCACAATGAGAAGTCCAGCCTTAACAAGGGATGTCACAGCTAGTTATCCTGACTACTGCTGTGGAGCGTGTGCTTCAGCTCTGGTACTGCTTCTGTCAAGATTCTGTGCATCTATCTGAGTTTGGGCATTAATAACCCTAGCTCTCTAAGATAAGGACCATAATGTACTTTCATCCATTCTTCTTCCCAGGAATTGGAACCTGGTTCCTCTGACCTCAGTTTTGAGACCGGAGCTCTTGATTATGTGCCCACTTTCTGAATTATCCAGCTAATCCTGGATTTCAGCAGGTCACTACATCTAGTGTTTGATCTCTAAGTATGGGCCTACTATTTTCTGTCTATTGCTTTACTTTTTAAATGTTTCACTTTGCCTGCCAAAATGAGCTTTCTTCAACTTCCTGAGTTAAATCTATTCTCCTAGCATATTCCTTATCCCAGGAGGAAAGTCTGATAATAGCTTCCAGGCCTGACCACTGCCTTCCAATTTGTAGAGGCAGACTGGTTATGACCTGAAGAATAGGCAAATTTGTAGCTTAAGTATTGGCAGAAAAACCTTGCCAGATAAGTGGCAATGGGAAGTTGAAGTTACATTACTCTTCCTTTGCCTTCCCACAGCATTTGGTTGTATATATACATTATAGTATGTATTTAATTCTAATTTGACTTCAATTATTTACATGGATACCTTCCCCAGTAGACTGTAAGCTTCTTTGAGAAAGGGTCTATGTTTTACTTATTTCTCTATCAGCTACAGCATTAACGTAGTGCTCTCCAAGTGGTAAATGCATAGTAAATGGTTGATGAAATAGAGAAGTATGAAATTAGGATTTGTAAGCTGCTCATTAACAGGATCAATGTCTTATTCATTTCTTTATTCCCTACAACATCAGAGTAAGGCTTTCCATATAGCAAAACACTTAGTAAATGTTCAAAATAATAAAGAATGTAGAGTATCATTTTCAAGTGTCTGAGTTGATAAATTTATTGCTTGAGATTCTTCCTTCATAAGAATCAGAAACAGCTGTCAATTGGTTGTTTGTGCTTAACTTTTCACACTCTATTATTCTTGTTTATAGCAAGAATAGCTGCATTTATGTTCAAGTCAAGCATTGAGCGTCCAGAATAGGCTCTAACTTTTTGAGTTTTTTAGGAGAAATAAAGATGAATGATAATCAGTCTTTGCTTTCCTGCTGTTCTTTTCTCACCTGATCTTTTTGAATTCTGCCTATAGTCTAAAAGAAAGATACATGGAGTGTATAAGAATTGTAAAAGAAAGAAAAGAAGAGCTTGTGAGATGCCCATGTGACATGCTGTGGGGAACTCTGTATTAGGAAAGTCTCATATCCAGCTGTGGGAAAACAGACGGGCTTCGTGAAGGGATGATATTTGAAATCAACCTGAAAGTATGGGTAGGATTTTCATAGGAGGAGAAGTAGGAGATGATGGTGAAGAGAAGAACACGGGCAGAGGCAGGGAAGCAGGAAGGCACAGGCCATGCCCAGAGAATGTCAGATGGTTGTATCAGGCTATAGCATAATGTACAAATTGGGAACAAATAGAAGGTAAGTCTTGCAAGGTGGACTAGGGACATGGTATGAACTTTAGGGAACTTGGGCCAAACCGTATGTTCAGTGGCTCCCAAACATAGCAGGTCATTATCACTTGGTAGTCTCTGAGAAAGATAACGAATGACTCCAGATCTCTAGAATCAGAATATCAGGATGACTTGGAAAATTATATTTCCTTTTGTTCTAGTTTGCTAGCTGCTGTAATGCAATATACCAGAAACAGAATGACTTTTAAAAAGGGGAATTTAATAAGTTACTAGTTTACAGTTCTAAGGCCAAGAAAATGTCCCAGTAAAAACAAGTCTATAGAAATGTCCAATTTAAGGCATCCAGGAAAAGATACCTTGGTTCAAGAAGGCCGACGATGCTCAACATTTCTCTCTCAGCTGGAAGGACACATGGCAAACATGGTGACATCTGCTGGCTTTCTCGTGGCTCTACCAAAAAGGGACTCTCTCCAAAATGTTTCCTCTTTTAAAGGATTCCAGCAAGCAACTCCACCTTCAGTGGGTGAAGACACACTTCCATGGAAATCATCTAATCAAAAGTTACCACCTCCAATTGGGTGGGTCACATCTTCATGGAAACAATCAAAATACTCCCACCCAACAATATTGAATGAGGATCAAAGGGTGTGGCTTTTCTGGGGTCCACCACAGATTCAGACCAGCACACCTTTTAAAAGATCTCCTCAGATGATTTATATCTCTCAGGTTTGAGAATCACTTGTGTATTATAGATTACCAGCCAGGAAACTCTACTCATTCATCAAAACTCTGTTGAGTGCTTATCATACATGAGATATTGTGCTAATATAGAGAGGAAGCCAACAGACATCATCACTTGTGATTTAGCCAACATTAAATGAATAATTATACAAATTAAAACTGTACTCAGTACTGAGAAGGAGAAGTACAGGATGCCATGAGGGCATATAACAGGGAGCCTGACAACTCTAGTTAAGGAAGCACCCTAAGGAGGTGAAATTTTAGCCAGGTGCTGAGGGAAAGTATTTGAAAGTCATTGCAGTAATTCAGGATGAAATAATGGAGACCTGAAATAGGAACTAGAGACAAGGAGGAGATGTACTTCCATTTTGTTTTTTTCTTTGGGCCAGTGAAATAAAGGGGAAAAATGCTACAAGAAAAAAATCAGGAAGCAAAGAAAGAAAGGAAAAGAAAAAAAACCACAGCCACAACCCAGAAGAGAAGTGAACCATTCTATTGTCAGAACTGTGGCTTTGCCAGGTTCTTTTTAAAGAGTTGATGCCTTTGCCCAAGCATTGAAGGTTTTGCTTGGGACTATGGTCTCTGGAAGTTTAGTTTTTTTTAATATCTCCTTTATTATAACAATTGCAACACTGCTCTGCTGGAGTGAGTGATTTAAAGTTTGCAGACCTTTTTTTGTACATTGTATATAATCAAAAATACAAAAGCAATGCATTCTCTTTCCAATTTTAGAAAGAAAGAAAAATACCTAGAGGTCTCTTCGCTCTGAAATCTCTATAAATCTGGTCCTCTCTTTAGCTTTCATTGGGTCCTAGCCATGTAAGGAAGCAATAAATGCCACCAGGAACCTCAATTCCTTTTCCTTTATTTGTTATATAAGCTTCAAGACTTTCAGTTCTCTTAATTTCAATGGAACTAACAAATGTCCCTGTTTAATCTAAGCTCCACCAGAGAGCTTACATTTGAGTTAGTTTTGTGGAGGGTATAGCTACTTATTTTTCCTAAACCTGGTTTAATGATTAGCTCTAATATTTGTAAAATAAAAATAATTTTCTGATCTTTTATTCACTCACATGGTTGGTGGAAGGCAAATGTCTGCCTTTGATACTCAGTTGACATGTAATGATTCTGCCGTTACAGATTTAGGGAAAATTCAGATTTCAAACTTGGTGATATCTTTTGCAAATGAGGCCAGTTCTAAATCTACCTAGATCCACCTGACTTTACTTACCCCCAGTCCAAACTTTTCTTTATCTTATGCTTCTTGCATAAGATAACCTATTCTGGTGGTTCCATCTGGCTCACTGACCACCTAAACCACATCTGCTCCCAAAGCCTATCGTTCCTGGAAGGCTCAATCAATGGGGTCTCCCCACCCAGCCCCCAGGCACAATTGACAGGGCCAGGGCTGCTGGGCCTGCCCCAAGCTGGGCCAAGTGGAGTCCTTTTCCCAGAAATCTGGAACTGGGATTCAAAATAGTCTGATTTTTCACATAGCAGGTGTCATCACTTCTGTAAAAGGATACTGTAGGCTAGTCTGAGAGCACTTTGCTCCCAGTGACTGAAAAAGAGGGTTATAGTGATAAGGGAAAGGTTGTGTTTGAAAAGTTAGAACTCAGAGTCACTTCCAGCTCCCTGGTGGTATCAATTAATCCAGGCCATATTTTATCAGTTTCTACCCTGCCAAGATGGCCCCTCAGCTACAAGCAACCTCTCTTGCTCTCCTGCTTTGTCATCAGTGTGTACACTGGGGTTGCTGGGAATCAGGTTTGGAAGGGGATTAGGATTTGTGTTTGGAATGGTTTAAAATGTTCATGTGTCATCTAAGTGGATGTGTCAAATAGGCAATTGCATGTGGGCATTGGGAGCTCCATCTGGGATGGAAATAGAAGTTTGGGGATCATCAACATAAATAGTTTAGGCCTTTGAAGCCATGATGATAGAGATTATCTACATTATAGTAATTCTAAAATTCTTCCCCTTAATTCTCATTTCCTACATTGAACCTATAGATTTTATTAAATGATATTTCGCTAATAAGATTTCTTCTGGAACACAACCTTTGTATTACTGATGAACAACTTGTACCAATTTGTGCTCTTCCTGGCAGTGTACTTTTATTTGTTTGTATCAATGACAGCACTGTGCATTATTTTAAAAATCTTTCCTAATTCAATATGTGAAGAATGGATGAAAATTTGATCTACTCGTCTTTGATTATAAGTAAGACTGAACATTTTTATTGAATTTATTGAACATTTTTACTTCTTTACTGAAGTATCTGTAATATCTTCTTGTTATTTTTTCTTAGGAATCACCATTTTCCTTTTCAGTACAATTCTTTTTGCTTTGTTGGTGCTTTGACCTGCATATTTAAATTTTCCATAGTTCAATTATTGTTTTTTCCCGGTTTGTGCTTTTGGTGTTTTAGGTGAAATTTCTCTAGCCAGAGATTATTTAAACATTTGACTATTCTCTACTATATTCATGACTTCATTGAAAGGTTTAATCCATCTTGCATTTATTTTGATGTATGGAGTGAAATCAGGCTCTATTTTTTTTTTCTAGACAGGTAAACATTATTGCAGCATGGTATTCTTCTCTTTTATATGTTTGCTTTGGCTGGCAATTTAGATTGTCGAATAAAAGAAAATGACATAGCCAAAGAGCTTAGCATGCATCTATCTCTAAAGACTATTAAAATATTTATTGATGATTTGGGAAAGGTAAGTACTCTAATCTTTAAGGGGGAAAAATAAGTCACTTAGATGGTATTTTTCTATATAATTGCTATTTCTACCTTCTCATAGTAAGATATTCATGCTAGGTACCTCTTGTAAGTGCATTTGTGCTCTGGGCATCCTAATGTCTTTGAACTTGACCACTTTGTCCATCACTTATGCTTTTGGCATAAGGATACCCAATATGAGACCGCACACATCCTTAATGCTCTCAGTTACTCCTTGTAAATTGCTTCTTTATTGCAAAAAAGATTTGGAAACAAGATCGCTTAAACCATTTCTTCTAAGTTCTTTCAAACCACTTTATATTTAATGAAATCTTGTTCAGTTTATGCATTTTTCTTAGCTTTAACAATGTGAGAGCACAAAATTAATGATCTGCTTGTAACAGGTTAAATACCTGTATCTTATGGCTCTGTTTTGTCAGTCCTGGAATAAATGCAGTTATTTTATTCATTTATATCTATGCCTGCCTGTCAGTCTGCCTATTCACCTCCCTATCCACCTCCTGTCTATCTACTGAGATTGGAAATAGCCAAATCTAATAAGAGTAATAAGGGAACCCTAGCATAGTGTCTCACTGTGGGTAAATAGTGACTTAAATAGTGGGTAAATAAGATTTTGGTGTCTTTCAATAAACATGAATGATTTTTTTTTTTTACAATGTTCATAATATAGGGTTTCTTTATGCTTTCCTAGTCTTGAACCACAGAGAATAGGCTTTTGTTCTAGTTTGCTAGCTGCCGGAATGCAATATACCAGAAACAGAATGGCTTTTAAAAGGGGAATTTAATTAGTTGCTAGTTTATAGTTCTAAGGCTGAGAAAATGTCCCAATTAAAACAAGTCTATAGAAATGTCCAATTTAAGGCATCTGGGGAAAGATTCCTTGGTTCAAGAAGACTGATGAAGTTCAACATTTCTCTCTCAGCTGCAAGGGCACATGGCAAACATGGCGGCATCTGCTGGCTTTCTCATGGTTCTACCAAAAGGGAGTCTCTCCAAAATGTTTCCTCTTTTAAAAGATCCCAGTAAGCAACTCCACCTTCAGTGGGTAGGGACACACCTCCATGGAAATCATCTAATCAAAAGTTACTACCCATACTTGGGTGGGTTACATCTTCATGGAAACAATCAAAATGCTCCCACCCAGCAATATTGAATGAGGATTAAAGGGCATAGCTTTTCCGGGGTCCACCACAGATTCAGACCAGCACAGCTTTCAAAGAGATTTGGGCCCATTATTAATGTGATGATATTTTCCTAACCCATTTTTTTTCTTATATGCCCTTTTTAGTGTCATTTGTAACCCATTTCTTAGTTTACCCATCAATAAACAATTCATTAAGGTCTGGATTTTCCTTCTTTTAAATCCTTTTTTAAATCTCTTCTATAATGGGGCCTTATACCAATTCAAAATGATATTTTGGAAGAAGAAAAAGAACAAAATGATGAGTCATCAACTACACCTGAAAAAGTACTACCATTCTATCTATAGGGAACCTACTAGAAAGAATAAGGTAGAGCAGCAAGAATAAGTGTTAAATTAAGAAGCCAGATCAAGAGAGATCTGACAGGCCATTTAGTCCAATTCTTATTGTTTAGAGGATTCCCTTTAATGGGGAAGGAATAAAAGAGGTGAGGAGTTCCTAAACTTTCTAAAACACAATGCAACATTTTGCATGTGTCTAATTATACGCACTTTTTTGAAGGAGTGGAATTTCATAGCTTTACTCACATATTCATAGGAATCTGTGATTGAAAAATGGTGAAGAACCCAAGAAATGGAATAACTAGAGTTGCAGTAATTATTAGGAATATCTTCTTTTGAGTCATGGAAGGAAATTAAAGAAGAGAATATTCTTCCCCTTTCCCCTCCTTTGCATTAATTACTTCTTTGATAAATTTAGTATTTTCAGAGTTATGTTGCTAAAACTTACAAAAAGGAACAATTTAGAGAAAATATGCTGAGCTGCCTGGACTCACAAATTGGCAAAAGCATGCCATAAATGTTTAGCATGGGACTTCTGAGGAGTGACAAGACATAAAGTATCAGGAAGTAGAAGCACCCTTCTACCCTTAAGTCTTTGCTGGGCCTTGTCAGCTGACAATGTCATTCTGCATGTTTGGAAGGCCAATAGATTTGGCATGAAGAAGGTCAGCTGCCAGGCATCATGGAAAAACCAGAGAATCCCTGCTGCATGTTCAAATCGTCTACCTAAGTTGGCAAGGGAAGAGGACACACAGCAGGAGGGTGAGTCAAAGAAACATAGGAGTGACATTCTCAAATGATCCAACGCCTAGTTCACATGTCTTCTCTCAACAGCTGCTTTATCGGCTACTTCAGAGAAATGTGGAAAGCCCCCGTAATGCACCTTGTGGGTTCTGCCAAATATATGAAATTCTGGCAGAAGCAGTGAGGGGAAACATGCTCCTCAGTTGGCATTCAGCTTGGGGATAAAGTTTGCTGACCATAATATAACTTCTATCACTTCTTTGCCCTTTTTATAATAAGGTGAACAAACTTATCTATAAATCCTGAAATATATTTTAGCCTTCTTCAGAAAACATGAGCCATCAAGCCAAGTATTTTTTAGGTCTTTGCTGTGAAGGTTTTTCTTTTTTTAATTGCTCAACCTCTTTTCAGAAAATGCTTTCAAATATTGTATGCCCTGAGTATCTTTTAAAGACTATTTTCTCAATGTAAACTCACAGTTTTCTTTATTTGGGTATCACAAATAAAGAACAAGAACAAGAAGATTGAGATATCTTCAGCATTAAGAACTATCAACATTCCTCATCTCAACTAAAGCAATCATAGAACATGCATAAGTATTTCATGCTATCTTAATATTTATCAAATATACAGCAAATCTAGAGATTAACCTTGTAAGGAAAATATTTTATAAAGAATGCTTTTAGGAGCTGAGCTAAGGTGTTGTATTTATGGAATGGTTGTGGGAGCAGAATTAAGGTTTATTTGGGTCCTTTACATATTTTTATCATGCTGAAATGCACATAGCATGAAATTCACGATTTTAACATATACACTTAAATGGCATTTAGCACATTAAAGAAGTTGTGTAATCAATACCACAATCTAGTTCCAGAACATTTTCATCACCCCTACAAGAAACCCCACACCCATTAAGCCATCACTCACATTGCTCATTTCCCCTTTCCGCCAGTTCCTGGAAACCACTAATGCTTTCTCTCTATGGATTGCCATTTATGGATATTTCATATAAGTGGAGTCATGTGATATGTGGTCTAGTGTGTCTGCCTTCCTTCATTCAAGTTAATGTTTTAGAAGTTCATCCATGTTGTAGCACATATCAGTACTTCATTCCTTCTTATGGTTGGGAAATAGTCTACTGTTTGGCTATTTCACATTTTATTTACCCTTTTCCAGTTGATGGAAATTTGGGTTGTTTTCAGCTTTTGGCTATTTTGAATAGTGTTGCTAAGAACATTCACACACACACACATGCACGCACACACATATATATTTGTTTGAAAACCTGTTTTCAATTCTTTTAGGTACCAAGGAGTGGAATGGCTGGGTCAAACGGTAGTGGTATATTAAACTTATTGAGGAACAGTCCATTATATATATATTTTTTTTATTTATTTATTTATTTTTTTTATTAATTAAAAAAAGAATTAACAAAACAATTAGAAATCATTCCAATCTACATGTACAATCAGTAATTCTTAATAACATCACATAGTTGCATGTTCATCATTTCTTAGTACATTTGCATCAATTTAGAAAAAGAAATAAAAAGACAACAGAATAAGAATTAAAACAATAATAGAAAGAAAAAAAAACAAAAAAAAACAAAAACAAAAAACCTATACCTCACATGCAGCTTCATTCAGTGTTTTAATATAATTGCATTACAATTGGGTAGTATTGTGCTGTCCATTTCTGAGTTTTTATATCCAGTCCCGTTGTACAGTCTGTATCCCTTCATCTCCAATTATCCCTTCTCTTTTTTTTTTTTTTTTTTAATTAACGGAAAAAAAGAAATTAACCCAACATTTAGAGATCATACCATTCTACACATGCAATCATTAATTCTTAACATCATCACATAGATGCATGATCATCATTTCTTAGTACATTTGCATTGGTTTAGAAGAACTAGCAACATAACCGAAAAAGATATAGAATGTTAATATAGAGAAAAAAATAAAAGTAATAATAGTAAAATCAAAACAAAACAAAACAAAACAAAACAAAAACCTATAGCTCAGATGCAGCTTCATTCAGTGTTTTAACATGATTACTTTACAATTAGGTATTATTGTGCTGTCCATTTTTGAGTTTTTGTATCTAGTCCTGTTGCACAGTCTGTATCCCTTCAGCTTCAATTACCCATTGTCTTACCCTGTTTCTAACTCCTGCTGAACTCTGTTACCAATGACATATTTCAAGTTTATTCTCGAATGTCCGTTCACATCAGTGGGACCATACAGTATTTGTCCTTTAGTTTTTGGCTGGATTCACTCAGCATAATATTCTCTAGGTCCATCCATGTTATTACATGGTTCATAAGTTTATCTTGTCTTAAAGCTGAATCCATTCTGCCATTCTATGTCTTTTGATTGGGAAATTCAGTCCATTAACTTTTAGTGTTATTACTGTTTGGATAATATTTTCCTCTACCATTTTGGCTTTTGTATTATATATATCATATCTGATTTTCCTTCTTTCTACACTTTAGTCCATACCTCTCTCTTCTGTCTTTTCGTATCTGACTCTAGTGCTCCCTTTAGTATTTCTTGCAGAGCTGGTCTCTTGGTCACAAATTCTCTCAGTGACTTTTTGTCTATAAATGTTTTAATTTCTCCTTCATTTTTGAAGGACAATTTTGCTGGATATAGGAGTCTTGGTTGGCAGTTTTTCTCTTTTAGTGATTTAAATATATCATCCCACTGTCTTCTAGCTTCCATGGTTTCTGCTGAGAAATCTACACATAGTCTTATTGGGTTTCCCTTGTATGTGACAGATTGTTTTTCTCTTGCTGCTTTCAAGATCCTCTCTTTCTCTTTGACCTCTGACATTCTAACTAGTAAATGTCTTGGAGAACGCCTATTTGGGTCTATTCTCTTTGGGGTGCGCTGCACTTCTTGGATCTGTATATTTAGGTCTTTCATAAGAGTTGGGAAATTTTCAGTGATAATTTCTTCCATTAGTTTTTCTCCTCCTTTTCCCTTCTCTTCTCCTTCTGGGACACCCACAACACGTATATTTGTGCGCTTCATATTGTCATTCAGTTCCCTGATTCCCTGCTCAAGTTTTTCCATTCTTTTCCCTATAGTTTCTGTTTCTTTTTGGAATTCAGTTGTTCCATCCTCCAGTTCACTAATTGTAGCTTCTGTCTCTTTAGATCTACCATTGTAGGTATCCATTGTTTTTTCCATTTTTTCTTCTTTGTCCTTCACTCCCACAAGTTCTGTGATTTGTTTTTTCAGATTTTCTATTTCTTCTTTTTGTTCAGCCCATATCTTCTTCATGTCCTCCCTCAATTTATTGATTTGGTTTTTGAAGAGTTTTTCCATTTCTGTTCGTATATTCAGCATTAGTTGTCTCAGCTCCTGTATCTCATTTGAACTATTGGTTTGTTCCTTTGATTGGGCCATATCTTCAATTTTCCGAGCGTCATCCATTATTTTCTGCTGGTGTCTGGGCATTTGATCAGATCTCCCTGGGTGTGGGACCCAGCTGGTTGAAAGGTTTTTCTGTGGAATCTCTGGGCTCTGTTTTTCTTTTCCTGCCCAGTAGGTGGCGCTCGTGGCGGTCGTTTGTCTGCGGGGCAGTCGGCCCGGGAAACCGCGCGTGGAGGCGGGAGTCGCTGGCCGTGGCTTGGGGGAGTGCCGGTCCAAATTGCCCAGCTGGCCCGAGACGCCAAGCGTGACGGGAGGGCCCCGCTATCCAATGTTCCCAGTCAGACCGGGGAGCCACGTGCGTGGAGGGGACCCCAGACGCCAGCCACCCCAGCCGGGAAAACGTGCACCCCTCGGGTATCTCACAGCAGTGGATTCTCCCTACCCGTTCAGCCGTTCCAGAATGGGGTACGCTGTCTTTTTTGGTCTCTGTCGTGACTCCGGGAGCTGTTTTGTATTGTTTCTGTTTCTTTAGTTGCTTTTCTGGAGGAGGAACTAAGACCCGCGCGTCTTACTAAGCCGCCATCTTCTCCGGAAGTGACCCATTATATTTTATAAGGAGGATCTACTTAAATTCTGGGCCCCAACCAGAAAATTTCAAAAGCACTTTCTCAGTATGGTTTTTGGTAAGAAATAAATACCAGCATTACAGAAAGGCTTTCTAAGATCAATGAAGAATCTACTTGGTTTGTGTTATTAACATTGATTATAATCACGTAAGGTTTTTCACTGAATCTGTGATGTTAGATAAGGACTTTGATCTCTAACATGATTTCCAGGAGAAGAGAATTAAAATTAAAGTAAATCACACAACTAAACACAGGACATGGGATTGACAGAATTTTGGATATACACAAGGTTTCTGAAAGAATTGGCTTTAGATTAAGTGCATATCTGACTAAAAGATTACATATTGTGATTCTAAGCCCAAAAGATTCTTTAAGTATTCTTATAAATCATTCACTGGTGCCTTTTCTTCCAATTTTGAAGTACAGATTTTCTATGCAAGTTAGCTAGGTATCATAATAGAAAAATCATAGGCCTTGCTAATACGAAGAGAGGAGAAGTAGAAGTAATAATTAAAGCATCACCTTCCAAACTAAAAGAGACCATTTCTATCACAGAGAACACAAATGGTAGCCATGTTGGGTCAGCATAAGAATACTAGATGCTATAGTCATCTTAGATGCATATTTATCTTCAAGAGTAAGCTAATGAATTTCTTAACATTTCAGTTCAAGCTGCTCTTAGGTAACTATTTTTGAGGCAAAATACTATTGCAAGCAAGGCATGTAAGATTTTTTTAATGGGGTAGAAACTTAATATTTTTATGATAGTAGAGTGCATAATAGACAAAAAGAAAGCAATAAAATTATTTCCGCAGCTTTGGTTTAGCCTGACCAACCTGAAGATGAAAAAAACAAAGTGTAAAATAAAGGTGGTTATAAAACAGCACTGTTTAGCTAAAATTTTACTTTTTTCTCATTTAAAACCAGTAACCAAAGACCAAAGAGAAGTAAGATGTTTTCTCTCTGCCTTGGAAGAAGGAATTTTACAAGATTTTTGTTAATAATTTAGGTGTGTGTCTGTGGATTCTTGTATTTTGCAAATTGTTCATAATGTGTAACCACAGATAAAATGGCAAACTGAAGCTTTGCTTTTAATTTAATGTGGGCAAGAATTTCAAACTAATGCAAGTCAAAGTCCAGGGATTTAACAAAATAGTGATATAAAAACAAATCTCCTGCTTGTGGTCTGTTCTATTAGTTACAATTAGTATAGTGTATAACATATTATAAGTGATCAGTAAGATTAACTAGAATTATTATGGTTCCAAAAGTTCCTTAATTCCCAAATATATCCAGTATAATAATTCTTCCTATGTGAGTTTTCAGGCACTTTCCTGCAGAGGATCTGAACAACATCTGCCATTTAAAAAATCAGTTGAACTAAGTCTGCCTTGATTAAGTTGGTGGAGTAAGATACTTTAGGGTTTTGTCCACTAGTGGAAACTGAGCATACAGCAAGAACTGGCAGAAACATTTTTCTCAAAGCTCCAGAAAACAGTGAAAGGACTGCAGTGACAGGATGAGTGTTGAATCAAGAAAAAGTCTACTTAAAAATGGTAAAAATCTCTTGGTGCCCTAGCTGGCACCACCTCATTCCTCCTTGGTTTAGTCCTGACATGACCAGCTCTAGTATGGATTCCTGGTCCCAGTTCTGGAGAGAGTAGTGTAACCCTCAGGCATATTCTGGGAGCACGTATGCCTGGCTTATTCTTTCCGGTGGTGACTTGAGGGACTCACTGTCCCAGAACTTGTCCTGTATATAGAAGGCATTTCACAGAGCTCTCCTAAAGAATGCCATGTCAAAAGCAGTCAAGTAGCTACCTGGGCCAAGGGATTGCCAGTTGTAGGACATACAATACAGTGGCCAGGACATGAGGAAACTGTTTCCTAGGGAAGAAGAGATGTTCATACTGGTGTAAATAGGGGAATTCTCAGGACCACATTCGCATGCCCAAGACAAGACACATCTGCAGAAAGAATCAGGGAGGCCCATATGCTTTGGCCTGGAGTGTCCCTAAACTCATTGTATGAATAAACCCTAAAGGAGAGCACTTGCACAGGACAATCTGCAAGGACTGGGAAAGGTGGTTTTGTTGTTGTTAGCTCCTGACATTTAAGTAAAGCTCTCTCATAACACTAGCTGGATATAAGCTTAAGAGTCTAAATTCAACAACAACAAATTAAAATACAAAATATGCATATTTCAGCAAAAGATTATAAAACCTACAAAGAAACAGTAAGTGATGGCCCAAGCAAAGGAGAAAGTTAAGGCCTTAGAAACAATCAATGTGGAGGATCAGATCTGGGACATAGCAGAAAAAGAATTTTTTAAAAAATGGTCCTAAATATGCTCAAAGAGAAAAAAGAAAACATGGGCAAAGAACCAAAGGAAATCAAGAAAATGATGGATTAACACAAGAGCATATCAATATGGAGATGGAAATTATGAAAAGGAACAAAACAGAACTGAAGACCATAGCAGCTAAAATAAAAAAAAAATTCTCTGGAGGAATTCAACAGCAGATTGCAATTAGCAAAAGATAATCAATGAACTTGGCAATAAGACAATTGAAATCATCGAGACTGAGGAACAGAAGGAAGAAGGACTAAAGAAAAGTGAACAGAGCCTGGGGAACCTGGGGGATACCATCATACTGATATATGTGTTGTGGGAATCCTAGAAGGAGGAGAAATAGAGAAAGGGGCAGAGAGAATATGCAAAGAAATAATGGCTGACAGCTTCCAAAATCTAACGAAAGACATGAATATACATATCCAAGATATTCAACACACTGCAAATAGGATAAACCCAAATAGATCCACACCACAGCATATTATAATCAAATTATCAGGAGCCAAAAATAAAAAGAGGATTCTGAAAGTCACAAGAGTGAAGCAACATGTCACATGCAAGGGAGCCTCAATAAGGTTAAGTGCCAGTTTCTCATCAGAAACCAGAGAGACAAGAAGGCAGTAGGAAGATGTTTCAGTTTGATACAGCAGCCGGAATTCCATAAGCCAGAAATGGATTGGCATTTATAAATGGAATTTATTAAGTTACAAGTTACAATTCTTAGGCTGTGAAAATGTCCAAATTCAGGCACCAAAAAGAAGATACCTTCTCTCAAGAAAGGCTGATGGTGTCCAGGGTTTCTTTGTCGCATGGGAAGGCACATGTGAAGTCTGCTGTCTTTCTCTCCTGGCTTCTGGGTTCAAATAGTTCTCTCATCTCCTTCTGCATCTCCAGATGTCTGTGTCACGGTTTCATCTCTGTTCTCTGTGTTCGCTCTTTTACGGACTCCAGTAAACTAATTTAAGACCCACTTTGAATAAATGGGGTCACATCTCCATGGAAACACAATCAAAACACAATCAAAAGATCCCACCCACAATAAGTCTGCACCTGCAAGATTGGATTAGAAGAACATGGCTTTTCTGGGGTACATAACAGTTTCAAACCAGCACAGAGGATATATTGCAGTGCTGAAAGCTGAAAACTGCTGACCAAGAATTCTACGTCTGGTGAAACTGTGTGTCAAAAATGAGGGGAGAGATGAAGACATTCCCAGATAAACAGGAGCTGAGGAGCTTGAACACCACTAGACAGGCCCTAAGAGACGCTAAAGTGGGCAGTTCAGGTTGAAAGGAAAGACCAATGGGCCATAGAGCATAGCCACGTAAAGAAAGATCTCTGATAAGAGGGTGAACAGAGGTCAATGTAAATGCAAGTACTATTGTATTTTTACTCCACTTTTCACTTCCTACAGGATCTAAAAGGCAGATTTGCAACATTTAATGATAGATCAGTAGTTTGGGACTTACAATGTATAAACATGTAATGTTTGACAAGAACTACAAAAAGAAGGAGGCCTCTAGCCCATGCACTTCCCCAAAACAAACAAATGAAAATTTAAAAAATGGTGCTACAATAATAGAATACTCACACGGAAAAAGAATGAAATGTGATCCCAGCCATATGGTATGCAAAAAAAAGAGGGGGGCCAGAGGAGTGTAGGAACATAGTTTGATTATAGCATTGAAGTTAATCTGGTATCAAAGCAAAAGGGGTGGTTATAGAACTAAGATACTAAATTGAAGCCCCACTGTAAGTAACAGAGAAAATATTTGAGAATATACAAGCCAATAGAGGCAGAAATTAGAGTATGGGTTGCCAGGACAAGGGCACCAGGGGGAATGGGGAGGTAATGCAAAATGGGTGTAGGGATTCTGTTTGGGGAGGTGGGATCATTTTAGTAGTGGAAGGTAGTGAGGGTCATAACATAGTGAATGTGATTAATCCCACTGGATGGTGTGCTTAGGAGTGGATGAGATGGGAAAGTGTTTGCTGTTACCACAACTAAAAATTAAAAAAAAAAAAAGACCAGCTATAAAGAGACAATGGCAATTAAATGCAATATTTGATCCTGGATGAGGTCTATCAAGGGAGGAGAGAAGCTTGAAAGGATATTATTCGGTTCAAAGGGACATATTTAAAAATTGGAGTAGAGACTCTAAATTTTATATCAATGTTAAATTTCTTGAACTTGATAACTGTACTTGAGGTGGATACAGAAGTGAATATCCTTGTTCTTAGTAAATGTACATGACAATTAGGTGTTCAAGGGGCATGTTGTATACAACCTATACTAAAGGGTTCAGAAAATGGATTGATAAATAGAAAGGCAGAAAGACAGACAGATGGAGAGATGGGATAGATGGATGGATTGATAGATTGATGGGTAGACAGAGTGATATGGCAAGTATGGCAAAATGTTAAAATTGGTGGATCTGTGTATTTGGGGGGCAAAGGAGTTTTTTTGAGTTCTCTGTTTGGGGTTCATGCTGTTTTTGTTCCTGTCCTGTAAGTTAGAAAATATTTCTAAATACAAAGTTCAAAAATTTTTTAATAAAACAATTGATCCTTCTATAAAGGAAAAAAAATCCTCTTATTAAAAGCAATTTGGAAGAAATGGTAAAATAAGAGTTTCTTTTTCTTCCTGAACACACTCTATTTCACTACCACCTAAAACTTAGTTCTTTTTTTATAGGGAACCTCAGAGAGAAAACAAAGCAATAAAGTATTGGGTATTGTTTTTTCACCTACAGTCATTAGTAGAATGGGAACTTTTTTGAGGTGCGGTGGTTAAGAAATAGTGTTAGGGGCGGGCAGTGGTGGTGCAGTGGCAGAGTTCTTGCCTGCCATGCTGGAGACCTGGGTTCGTTTCCTGGTGCCTGCCCATGCAAAAAAAAAAATGTTATAAGAGCTCTGTAACTCTCTGTAACCCTCCATCATCAAAACACCAATAATTACCAAACCACTAGCCTTTGAGGCAGCTTTGGCAAATCTGGAGTATTTTTCAGAATTCCAGTGAATTATGTAAAACTCAAAATATAGTGTAGATATATATTAATCATTTATACCAGTTTGGAGACAGAAGATAAATTACTGATTAACTTTTTAATATATGAAGATGTCTCTGTTTAGATGGATACAATTCTTGTGAACATTTGTGCCTCCCTGCTTGAGGTGTACTCGTGTGTCTCATCCACAGAAATGGCACTGGGTATTTGCGATGTGCAATGCACCAGTCTAAGTGTGCTTTCACATGACAACTCATTTATCCTCTCAACAACAGTGAGTTAGATACTAACATTATATTTTCTCCACTCTACAGATGGGGAGGTTGGGACACAGAGTGATTTGCCCAAGTACACACAGCTAGTAAGTGGCAAGAACTGAGATTCAAACCTAGAATGCAGAGCTTGCATTCCTCACAGTAGGCTGCCCTGCCTCTCAGAGCTGCTGTGTAATTTGTCCTCAAAATAGGGTTACTGAGTTGATTTGAATTGCAGTTGGATTTTGTGGTTATCTTTCTTCTTTATCCCATGTTATTTTAATTTTCTGAAATTAGATGAAAGGACCACTGATTTCGCTTTCTTAGATACTGCCAAGTATCTCTCTAAAAGGATTATACTAATTTAGACTTCCAGCCCATTTTATTTTAATCAAACTGTAGCATCATGAAGGAGAAATGGAAAAAAGCATTTAATCAATTTCTGAAGCATTTCAAATTCACTAACCAAGCTTTACAATGTAATATAAAGCAAGTCATATTGTAGAGACTTCCCAATTTCTCATAATTAAAAATGCAAATACCCTGTCGCCCAGCAATCTTCTGTAAAAATCTGCCCTACATAACTACTTGCACTCACACATAAGATGTATGTATGGGTGTATTCACTGCAGCATTTATTTGGTAAAAGCAAAAACAATTGGACAAAAAGCAGAAGACATCCTAATTGTTCATCAATAGAAGGTCAGTTGAAGAAATTCTGATGTATTCATCCAATAGAAATACTATTAAAATACAGCCATTAAAATCAGGAGGTGGAGTTAAATCTACTGACTTGGACAATTGATCATGATAAATGGGTAAAAGAAAAAAAGTCATAAAAGCTTTGTATGTTTCAAAATTCATTTTATAAAAGTAAAAGCAAAAGGGGAAACCTGTATATACGGGTAGGTACATATTATGTATTTTCATAAGGCAAAGTTCTCTCTTTCAATCTTGAGTCTTTCTGTTGACAGTTTGATATGCACATTCCAGATTTCTCTATGGTTAAATAGACAATACCGTCTTGAAATCAATGAAAACTTCCATATGAGGGCAGAGCAGGAGCCCAGAGGGTGGAGGCCTGCTTCCAGGAAACCCCAGTCCATTGTCTGGGTAGGTAGTGCTCTCTGTCACCATTCCTATTGTTAAACTTGACCTCTTAGTAGACTTTTCATATTTTTTAATTAAAAAAAAATAGACTTTGTGTTTTAGAGCAGTTTTAGGTTTACAGAAAAATCACATAGAACATATAGATGACTCCTAAAACGCTTCCCCCTCCTCCATGCTGGTTTCTTCTTTTATTCCCACCTTGCATTAGTGAAGTACCTTTGTTACAATTGATGAACCAATATTGCCACATTATTATTAAGCAAAGTTCATATTTTACATTAGAGTTCATTCTTTGTGTTGTACAGTTCTACAGATTTTGATGAATGCGTCATGCCATGGATTCACCATTGTGGTATTATACATAAAAGTTTCACTGCCCTTAAAAAGCCCTGTGGCCCATTCATTCATCTCCCTCCCTTTCCCCTGAATGCCTCTTTTATCCATTGAACTGTGTCCTCTCAAAAGATCTATTGAAATCCTAATCCCCAGTACTTCAGAATGGAAATGGGGTCATTACAGATGGAAAAAGGCAAGTTGTAATGAGATCATACTGGAGCAGGGTGGGCCCTTAATTCAATGTGACAAATTCACTGCTTTTTACAAAATATTTTTATTAAGATAGCCTCATGTACCATACAGTCCATCCAAAGTATGTAATCACTGTTGTGTATTCATCACCATGATCATTTTTAGAACATTTGCATCACTCCAGAAAAAGAACTAAAAAGAAAGAAAAAAAAACTTCCCATACCTCTTACCCCTCCCTCCCATTAATCACTAGTATTTCAATCTGCCCAATGTTTTCACCCTTTATCCCCACCCCCATTATTCATTTATTGTCCTTTTTTTTTTCTTTTACTCATCTGTCCAAAGCCTGGATAAAAGGAGCATCAGCCACAGGTTTTCACAATCACACAATCACATTGTAAAAGCTATATAGTTATACAATTGAGTAGACTCATTAAAGTATCCAATCTGCCCACACCTATGCTACAGGTATGTCCAGGCTTGAATACCTAAATAAAAATAGAATGGTAGTGGGTTCCACTTGGGGTCAGAGATTTAAAGGACAGCAGCACCCCTTGAGGCCAGCCTGTGGTTATGATGACAGTTTTTGAAGCATCCTCCAGGGAAAGGTGATTCTTGGGCTCTAGAGTATAACTTGAAGGTTTAGCTGCCTCTCTGTAAAGAAGGATTTTATAAAACTTAACAGTAGCTAACTTTTCTTATGTAAAGAAGGATTTTATAAAGAAAAGAGTTATGGGCCCCATCAGGCTAAAACAACCTGGGACTTCCCAGGGGCGGTTATCTGCTGCCTTTGTTATGCAAGGTTTTCTGCTGCCTTGGTTATGCAAGGTTGTAACTGCCGGAGAAAGTTTATCTAAGAATGCAACTGAGAAGGTTGAGTAAGGGAGTTTTGCACGAGACAGCTGCTTCTTGCAAGAAGCAGCTCCCATGACTCATGCGCGAAAAATGTTTGTTATCTGCTTCTTGCAAAATGTTCGTTATCTACTTCCTGCACAAAGCAGAACCTGTAACTAATGTTCAACCCTCAAACCCCACACCCTTATCCTGGCCCTCAAAAGGCTTCCCAAAACCCAGGTTCGGGGCTCTCTGTTCCTGCGTGTTCAGCGAGCCCCACACATGTGTGGAAAATAAACCCCTTGCGTGTTGCATGAGAGAACATCTCTTGGAGTCCTCCTTTGCGTGGCAAAATTCTCAAATTCTTACATTTGGAGGTTCCACCGAGATCGGCTCTTCGTAAGGGGAGGCTCCAACAGCTCTTTCTCTCGGGGTAAGTGAGGCCTTTTTGTCTGAGGTGCGATCGCTTAGTCTGTCAGACTGGCAGTGACTGTCGGAGAGTCGCGTGAGCACTCCCCGACCGCAACCGACAGACGTGTCCGGGGTTGCAGGTCACTCTTCCGAGGGACGCCTCGGGATTGGGGGACCTCCGGGGACGCCTGGAGGCTTCCTACAGGGCCGACTCTGATTCTGTTTCCCTTCTGACGGGGGAAACTCGATCAAAGTCATCAGGCCAGTCTGAGCTGTGTCTCTGAAACTGTGTAAACGTGGTGTGCCGGCTCTGTGTGTGTCTGTCTGTATTTGTGTGTTGGGAATTGTTTTTGTTTTACCGAAGATGGGTCAGGGAATGTCGACTCCACTTTCTCTGACCTTAAGACACTGGTCTGAGGTCAGGAAAAGAGGTCAGAATCTATCTCTTATTATAAAAAAAAAAAAAAAAAAAGGCAAATAGCAGACGTTCTGCTCGGCCGGGTGGCCCTCTTTTAACATGAAATGGCCTTGTGAAGGAGCTTTTCATCTACCCTTGATTCAGGCCGTCAAGTCAGTCATCTTCCGCCCTGACCCGTATGGCCACCCGGACCAGCAGCCCTACATCATGGTGTGGCAGGACCTGTGTGAAAACCCACCTCCGTGGATAAAGCCATTTCTTACTCCTCTTGGTCAACATGACTCTCCCTCTGTACTTCCAATCAAGGAGCTGGGTCCTTCTCAAGCTCTGAAACTCTATCCTTCTTTGCCTCCTGCAGTCCTACCAGAATCCCAATCGGATCTACTCCTCTTCGAAGCAGGTCCTTCTTCCCCTCCTCCCTACCCTTCAGCTCCAGTACAGGACCCCCCTTCTCTCAGCTCACCTTCTCCCTCCTCTAGTTCTCTCTCCCCGCAGGTTCACCAAGAGATGATCCCAGATGAACCGGGACCGGCACATAGTACACGAAGCAGACGAGCACTAAGCCCATCTGATGTGGCGGTCACTCTCCCCCTCAGACCGTACGGGCCTCCAGTGGATGACGGACACGGGGGAGAAATGCCCGCTCTACAATACTGGCCCTTTTCCTCCTCTGACTTATATAGTTGGAAAAATAATAACCCTCCTTTTTCCGAGGCTCCCACTAGGCTGACTGGATTGGTGGAGTCCCTTATGTTCTCTCACCAGCCCACTTGGGATGATTGTCAACAACTCCTGGGGACTCTCTTCACCACGGAGGAGCGAGATCGGATCCTACTGGAAGCCAGGAAGCAAGTTCCTGGACAAGACGGGAGACCCACCCAACTCCAGCATGTCATCGACGATCGGTTCCCGCTGCGCCGCCCTAATTGGGACCCGAACACCTCTGAAGGTAGGGAGCATCTGTCCATCTATCGCCAGACTCTAGTAGCGGGTCTCCGAGCAGCCGCACGCCGGCCCACCAATTTGGCCAAGGTAAGAGAGGTTATTCATGGAGTGGACGAATCGCCCTCAGTCTTTTTAGAAAAACTAATGGAAGCATACCGTAGGTATACTCCCTTTGATCCTCAATCGGAGGATCAAAGAGCCTCAGTGGCCATGGCCTTTATCGGCCAATCAGCTCCAGATATTAGACGCAAGCTGCAGCGCTTAGAGGGGTTGCAGGACCTAGCCTTGCGAGATTTAGTCAAAGAAGCTGAAAAAATGTTTTATAAGAGAGAGAGGAAAAAGAGTTGGTAAGAGAGAAAAGGAGAACGAAAGAATTAACAAAGATCCTGGCCACAGTAGTTGAAAGAAACACTGAAGGTAGAGGACAAGCTAAAGAAAATCCCTCGGGCCGGTGTTATCATACCCCTCTTAATCCAGACCAATGCGCCTACTGCAAAGAAACTGGGCACTGGGCCAAAAACTGTCCAAAAAAAAAAAACGGAGGGGTACTAGGCCCCCAAATTGGCAACAGCCGGCCATGTTGGCTCTAGAAAGTGAAGACTAGGGGAGTCAGGGCTTGGCACCCCTCCCCGAGCTCAGGGTAAAATTTAATGTGGAGGGGGTACCAATTAATTTTGGAGTCGACATGGGAGCAGTAATATCGGCCCTCCAAGAACCTATAGGCCCGCTCTCTACAAAAAGGTCCTTGGTGCGGGGAGCAAATGGCAGTCGCTACTGCACCTGGACTACCAAAAGAACCATGGACCTGGGGAAGGGGAAGGTTCAACACTCCTTCCTAGTTATCCCTGAGTGCCCTGCCCCGCTTATGGGAAGAGACTTGTTAACTAAACTAAGGGCGAGAATCACCTTCAATCCTAAGGGGCCAAAGGTGAAATTTTTAAACCCGCTAGTAAGCCAACCTGTAATAACTGCCCTCACCTTGCCAGTCGAAGAAGAATATCAGCTGTACATAAAACCAGAACAGCTCCACAGTTCAATTCCTCAGGCCTGGCTTGAAGAATTCCCTAATTCCTGGGCAGAAGTTGCCGGGTTAGGGTTGGCAGTCAATCAGCCCCCAGTAGTAGTGACCCTAAAGCCCACCGCCTCTCCAATTCGGGTAAAACAATACTACTTAAGCAAGGAAGCCCGGGAAGGAATCAAGCCCCATATAGAGAAATTCCTTGGCTTGGGAGTACTTAAGCCCTGTCAATCAGCCTGGAACACTCCCTTATTGCCGGTCAAAAAGCCAGGGACTAGAGACTATAGACCGGTGCAAGACTTACGGGAAGTAAATAGCAGAGTGCAGGATATACATCCTACGGTGCCAAATCCCTATAACCTGCTCAGCACTCTCCATCCTGAAAAGACTTGGTATACTGTGCTTGATCTAAAAGATGCTTTCTTCTGCCTGCCCTTGCATAAGGACAGTCAACCCTTGTTCGCTTTCGAGTGGATCGATCCAGAGACGGGATCCTCGAACCAACTGACTTGGACACGCTTGCCCCAGGGGTTCAAAAACTCCCCCACCATTTTTGACGAAGCTCTTCATAAAGACTTAAGCTCCTTCAGAATTCAGCATCCCAGAGTCACCTTGCTACAATATGTGGACGATTTACTGTTGGCAGCAGACACTAAGGAGGACTGTGAGTATGGAACCCGAAAACTGTTAAGTGAGCTAGCCACACTGGGGTACCGAGCCTCGGCCAAAAAGGCCCAAATCTGTAAAAGGGAAGTAATCTTCCTGGGATATACTCTTAAGAATGGAAAGCGATGGCTCACTGAGGCTAGAAAGAAAACTGTAACACAGATACCCCCGCCCACGACCCGAAAGCAGCTACGAGAGTTCTTAGGGACAGCGGGATTCTGCCGGTTGTGGATCCCAGGGTTTGCAGCCCTTGCTGCCCCATTATTCCCCTTGCTCAAAGGGAGCGCTGATTTCCAGTGGGGAATAGAACAGCAGGAAGCCTTCGACAGCATTAAGAAAGCGCTCCTGTCAGCTCCAGCTTTAACCCTCCCAGACGTGAATAAACCTTTCACGCTCTACATAGAAGAAAGGAGAGGCGTGGCTAGAGGGGTCCTAACACAGGCTTTAGGCCCCTGGAGGAGACCGGTGGCCTATCTGTCCAAGCGATTAGACTCAGTTGCCAGCGGATGGCCACGCTGTCTCAAGGCCATCGCGGCAGCTGCCCTCCTGGCAAAAGACGCAGACAAACTCACTCTAGGACAGAAGCTGACCATAATAGCCCCTCATGCCCTGGAGAGCATAATCCGCCAGCCTCCAGATAGATGGATGTCAAATGCCAGAATTACCCACTATCAGAGCATCCTCCTAGACAAAGACAGGGTGACTTTTGGGGCCCCATCAGCTTTAAACCCGGCTACCCTGCTCCCGGACGAGACCGCGGGACCTGTGCTGCACACTTGCCAAGAGATATTAGCTGAAGAGACCGGAATCTGCAGAGACTTAAAAGACCAACCATTACCTAACTCGGAGGTAACCTGGTTTTCGGATGGAAGCAGCTTTCTCCAACACGGTAAGAGACGAGCGTGAGCGGTGGTAGTCAGTGGGACAAAAGTTATTTGATCATCTAGCCTCCCGGAGGGAACATCTGCCCAAAAGGCTGAACTAATTGCCCTCACAAAAGCTCTAAAATTAGCAAAAGAAAAGCGAGCAACTATCTATACAGATAGCCGTTCTGCCTTTGCTACTGCCCACGTACATGGGGCAATTTACCAACAAAGAGGGCTATTAACCTCAGCTGGTAAAAAAAAAAAATCAAACACAAAGAGGCTCTGACCCAATAACCCTGGGTAATAAGCAAGCAGATGAAGAAGCAAAAGCGGCAGCATTAAGGGACCTTATAAACTTGGTCCTAGTAACCAAAGAAAACCAGCAACCCCCTGAAACACTATCTGAAGTTGCACCCCTAGGAGAATCGGAAGCCCTAGCTTACATACAGCAGGTCCACCAGCTCACTCACCTGGGGACAGGGAAACTACAGCAGCTCCTGCAAGACCAGAGGGAATTGTACCCTCTGACAGCCTCAAAAAGGAAAAAGCTGGCAGATCGCGTAGCTAGAAAATGTCAGGCGTGTCAAATTGTGAACGCCTACCCCACCAAAGCTCCTAATGGAAAAAGACTAAGGGGAACTCGACCTAGGCAGTTCTGGGAAGTCGACTTTACTGAAATTAAACCTGCAAAATATGGACTTAAATACTTACTAGTTTTTATAGACACCTTTTCAGGATGGGTTGAAGCCTACCCAACTAAGAGAAAAACAGCCCAGGTTGTAGTCAAGAAGATTATGGAAGAAAATTTTCCCCGGTTCGGTCTACCAAAGGTAATAGGGTCAGATAACGGACCCGCATTTGTAGCCCAGGTAAGTCAGGGTGTGGCCAGGATATTGGGGATTGATTGGAAATTGCATTGCGCATACAGACCCCAAAGTTCAGGACAGGTAAAAAAAAAAATGAACAGGACAATTAAAGAGACCCTAACCAAATTAGCTTTAGAGACTGGCTTGAAAGATTGGACCATGCTCCTGCCTTATGCCCTGTTCAGAGCCAGAAATACCCCCTCTGCTCTCTTGTGTAATCTAACCCCTTATAAAATCTTATACGGAGCGCCAACTCCAGTCAAGGACATGTCTTCCATTCTAGAGATTAATAGTTCCCTTCATACCCCCTTGCTTGACAGGCTGCGAGCCTTGGAAAAAGCCCAGTGGTTCCTGTGGCGGCAGCTCTCCACCTCCTACCAGCCAGGAGACAACAGAACTCCGCATCAACATCAGGTGGGAGACTTCGTCTATGTCCGCTGCCACCAGGTCCAGACTCTTGAACCTCACTGGAAAGGACCGTATGAGGTACTCTTGACCACCCCCACCTCAGTCAAGGTCGATGGCATCGCATCCTGGATCCATGCATCTCATCTCAAACCTGCGCCTTTGCCCTCTGAGTCCCAGTGGAAACTGGAAAGGACTGACAATCCTCTCAAGCTGCGGGTTCGTAGGGTTACTACTCCTTCTCCTCCTTCCCCTAGGGGAACCCAATTCCAACCCGCATAAGCCTTGGAAATGGACAATAACCAGATGGGATGATGGGAAGACTATAAAAACTTGGGAGGGAGCAGGGGAGCCTTCTTTTCTAGTGACCCCTTGTAATCTTACCACTCTGGGGGTAACTGTCGCTGCCGGTATAGGCACAGGGACTGCTGCCATTGTACGTAGCAATCAACAAACCAGTCAATTACAGGCCGCGATAGATCAAGACTTAAATGAAATAGAAAGATCTGTCTCAGCCCTTCAGAACTCTCTAACCTCCCTTTCAGAAGTAGTTCTGCAAAATAGGCAAGGACTTGACTTACTTTTCCTTAAAGAGGGGGGACTATGTGCAGCTTTAAAAGAACAGTGCTGTTTCTATGCGGATCACTCGGGTGTTGTTAAAGAGTCCATGACAAAACTCAGAGAGCGCCTTCGTGAAAGACAAAAAGAACGAGAGGCGCAACAGGGGTGGTTTGAATCTTGGTTTACTAAGTCCCCCTGGTTGACAACGCTATTATCTGCTCTCGCTGGGCCTTTAATTGTGTTACTTTTAATAATAACTATAGGACCATATATTCTAAATAGAATTATACAGTTTTTACAAAGGCAGATTGGAAATGTCAAATTAATGCTCATCAGACAACAGTACTCAGTATTAAATAACCCAGAAAATCTCTAAGATTAGAGATATGTACAAAAAGGAGTGGGGAATGTAAAGAAGGATTTTATAAAACTTAACAGTAGCTAACTTTTCTTATGTAAAGAAGGATTTTATAAAGAAAAGAGTTATGGGCCCCATCAGGCTAAAACAACCTGGGACTTCCCAGGGGCGGTTATCTGCTGCCTTTGTTATGCAAGGTTTTCTGCTGCCTTGGTTATGCAAGGTTGTAACTGCCGGAGAAAGTTTATCTAAGAATGCAACTGAGAAGGTTGAGTAAGGGAGTTTTGCACGAGACAGCTGCTTCTTGCAAGAAGCAGCTCCCATGACTCATGCGCGAAAAATGTTTGTTATCTGCTTCTTGCAAAATGTTCGTTATCTACTTCCTGCACAAAGCAGAACCTGTAACTAATGTTCAACCCTCAAACCCCACACCCTTATCCTGGCCCTCAAAAGGCTTCCCAAAACCCAGGTTCGGGGCTCTCTGTTCCTGCGTGTTCAGCGAGCCCCACACATGTGTGGAAAATAAACCCCTTGCGTGTTGCATGAGAGAACATCTCTTGGAGTCCTCCTTTGCGTGGCAAAATTCTCAAATTCTTACATCTCTTTGCAAGAAAATTTCCCCTCTTTTGTCAAACCTGGTGTATCTGAGTTTTATTATTTTTTATTTTTATTAATTAAAAAAAATTATAAGAAAGAAACACAAACATTCCCAACACATACTCTCAGCAATTCACAATATCATCACATAGTTGCATTTCATCATCATGATCATTTCCTAGAACATTCACATCAATTCAGAAAAAGAAGTAAAAAGACAACAGAAAAATAAAACAAAAACAGAAAAAAAAATTTTACATACCATACCCTTTACCCCTCCCTTTCACTTATCACTAGCACTTCAAACTAAATTGATTTTAACATTTGTTCCCCCTATTATATATTTTTATTCCATATGTTCTACTCATCTGTTGACAAGGTAGATAAAAGGAGCATCAGACACAAGGTTTTCACAATCACACAGTCACTTTGTGAAAGCTATATAATTATACAATCATCATCAAGAAACATGGCTACTGGAACACAGCTCTACATTTTCAGGCAGTTCCCTCCAGCCTCTCCATTACATCTTGGTTAATAAGGTGATATCTACTTAATGCTTATGAATAATCTCCAGGATAACCTCTCGACACTGTTTGGGATCTCTCAGCCATTGACACTTTGTCTCATTTCACTCTTCCCCTTTTTGGCCGAGAAGGTTTTTCAATCCCTTGATGCTGGGTCTAAACTCATTCTAGAGTTTTTCTCAATCCCTTGATGCTGAATCTCAGCTCATTCTGGGATTTCTGTCCCACATTGCCAGGAAGATCCACACCCCTGGGAGTCATGTCCCACGTAGACAGAGGGAGGGTAGTGTGTTTGCTTGTCGTATTGGCTGGAGAGAGAGGCCACATCTGAGCAACAAAAGAGGCTCTCTTGAGGGTGACTCTTAGGCCTAATTTTAAGTAGACTTGACCTATCCTTTGTGGGGTTAAGTTTCATATGAACAAACCCCAAGACTGGGGCTCAGCCTATAGCTTTGGTTGTCCACACTGCTTGTGAGAAGATCAAGAATTCAACTTGGGGAAGTTGAGTTTTCCCCCATTCTCACCATTCCCCGAAGGGGACTTTGCAAATACTTTTCCACTCACTGATCAAATCACTCTGGGATTCATCAGGGCGTCACCTGGACAAACCAACAAAATCTCATGTCCTATACAAAGTTCCATGTATTTAAGGTGTTCAACCAACTATCTACATAAGTTATATTAGGAGATGCACTAGTCAAAGTATAAATTTGTACCAAATAAATATTTTTTGCTTTAGTCTCACACATAAGTTGAAATTTTAAAATATTACCATCTATTTTCAGCACACTGCAGTAATGATATTCTTTTGTTCTTCCTCATGCAAAAACATTTCTTAAATTTTTACATTTAGTCACTATCATTATACACTCCAGGCATTCCTAGATTATACCATCTCAATCTTTATCGTCTATCTTTCTTTGTGATTTCATTTATGCCCCAGCCCTCCTCCCTCTATCATTTTCACATGCAGCTTCATTCAGTGTTTTAACATAATTACATTACATTTAGGTAGTATTGTGCTGTCAATTTCTGAGTTTTTATATTCAGTCCTGTTGCACAATCTGTATCCCTTCAGCTCCAATTACCCAATATCTTACCCTGTTTCTATCTCCTGATGGTCTCTGTTACCAAGGAAATATTCCAAGTTTATTCACTAATGTCAGTTCATATCAGTGAGACCATACAGTACTTGTCCTTTTGTTTCTGGCTAATCACACTCAGCATAATGTCCTTAAGGTCTATTCATGTTGTTATATACTTCATAACTTTATTCTGTCTTACAGCTGCATAATATTCCATCTTATGTAGATGCCACGGTTTGTTTAGCCAACATTCTGTTGATGGACATTTTGGCTGCTTCCATCTCTTGGTAATTTTAAATAATGCTGCTATAAATAGTGGTGTGTAAATGTCCATTTGTGCCCTTGCCCTCATGTCCTTTGAGCAGAGACAGCATATAGATGGGTCCTGTTTTTTAATCCATTCTGCCAGACTATGTCTTTTGATTGGAGAGTTTAATCCATTAACATTCAGTGTTATTACTGCATGGGTAGTACTTTCTTCTACTATTTTGCCTTCTGGATTTTATATGCCATATCTAATTTTCCTTCTTTTTACCTTTACTCATAGTCTTCCTTTCTACACTCTTCTCCACACCTCTCTCTTCTGTCTTTGTATCTATCTCTAGTGTTCCCTTTAGTATTTCTTGCAGAGCTGGTCTCTTGGTCACAGATTCTCTCAGTGATTTTTTTGTTTGAAAATGTTTTAATTTCTCCCTCATTTTTGAAGGACAATTTTGGTGGATATAGAATTCTTGGTTGGCAGTTTTTCTCTTTTAATAATTTAAATATATCATCCCACTGTCTTCTCACCTCCATGGTTTCTGATGAGAGATCTGCACATAGTCTTAATGGGCTTCCCTTGTATATGATGGATTGCTTTTCTCTTGCTGCTTTCAAGATTCTCTCTTTCTCTTTGACCTCTGACATTCTGATTAGTAAATGTCTTGGAGTATGTCTATTTGGATCTATTCTCTTTGGGGTACGCTCCACTTCTTGGATCTGTAATTTTAAGTCTTTCACAAGAGTTGGGAAATTTTCAGTGATAATTTCCCCCATTAGTTTTTCTCCTCCTTTTCCCTTCTCTTCTCCTTATGGGGTACCCACAATATGTATATTCATGTACTTCATATTGTCTTTCAATTTCCTGAGTCCCTGCTCACATTTTTCCATTTTTTCCCTATATTTTCTTTTTCTTGCCAGATTTCAGATGTTCCATCCTCCAGTTCACTAATCCTATGTTCTGTCTCTTGAAATCTACCATTGTAGGTTTCCATTTTTTTTCATCTCTTCTACCTTGCCTTTCATTCCCATAAGTTCTGTGATTTGTTTTTTCAGACTTTCGATTTCTTCTTTTTGTTCATTCCTTGCCTTCTTTATATCCTCCCTCAATTCATTGATTTGGCTTTTGATGAGGTTTTCCATGTCTGTTCGTATATTCTGAATTAATTGTTTCAGCTCCTGTATCTCGTTTGAATTGTGTTCCTTTGACTGGGCCATATCTTCAATTTTCCTAGTGTGATTTGTTATTTTTTGCTGGCATCTAGGCATTTAATTACCTTAATTAGTTTATTCTGGAGATTGCTTTCACTTCGTTTACCTAGGGTTTTCTTGCTGGATGAATTTGTTGTCTATCTGTTCTTTGACATTCAGTTCAGCTTTATCTGGACCTCTAGCTGAAGTTTTTTTTTAACAGAGGAGAATTTTTCAGTTCTTGTTTTCTTGTTTCTTGCCCTGCTTATATGGTGCCTTCCCCCCCCCCACCCTTAGGAGGGTCTACTTAGATATTATAGACCCCAGCTGGATTTTCCCAGACCAAACTGACCTCCTATCAGGAGGAAAGAGTCACCTGCGTCAGTTTTCCCTGAGGGTGAGACCCAGCAGGTTGAAAGACTTTCCTGTGAAGTCTCTGGACTCTGTTTTTCTTATCCTGCCCTGTTTGTGGCACTTGTCTGCCTGCAGGTCCCATCAGCATAAGATGATGTGGTACCTTTAAGTTTGGCGGACTCTCCCTGCTGGGGCCATGGTGGAGACAGAGGAGAGGTTGTAGGCTGGTTTTAATGGCTTCAAATTACCAAGCCCTGGTGTCTGAATTTCTTGAGGGGGGATTCCACCTGAATGGGGCTTCACCTATCCCCTGGGGAAGGCACAGGCTCCAGACAAGTCCCCAAAAGAGCTCACTTCTGCTTATGCCTGGAGCAGTTGCAGCCTGAGAAGTCCTGTCGCTATATCCAAAGGCAGTCAAGCCTTTGTAACAGCAACAAAAAACTGTTTCCTTCTCTTTTTTTCCCTTTTTCTGTCAGCCCTGTCCCCTTGGCGCTGGGGCAAAAATGAGCAACCTCCACTTTGACCAGGTTCACCTAAGCTGGGGGCCTATTTTTAGTAGTCAGAATTTGTTAATTAATTCCACAACTGGTGTTTGATTGTGCTCAGTCCCTGCTGCTAGTAAAGTTCCTTTCCTTTCTCCCCTGGGAAGCAGCCTGTGGGGGAGGGGCACCGGCTGCTGCAGCTTTGGGAACTCATGGTTCTGTGGGGGCTCGCGGCCATTCCAGCTGGTCCAGACTGGGGTACGCTGTGTGTCTGGTCACTGACGTGGCCCCAGGAGCTGTTCTATACTGTTTCTGGTTATTTAGTAGTTGTTCTGGAGGATGAACTAAAATGTGCACACCATCTTGACCCGGAAGTTGAGTTTGATTTTAATGGAGCCAGGGATTTCCTTGTAGGGACCAGAATCCTGATTCCTTTGGAGTCATTATAATGGGGTCTTCGGTGGTAAGAGAGGTTGCTTCTGAGGGTACTCACACAGTAACTCTATCTCACTCTCTATGTAACTTCTCCAGAATATTTTGCTCCATCCACTGTGTGCTTGGAACTATAGTCATTTGTACTGCCCCAAGGAAAATGGAAGTGACAGAGCCTATAGCTTTCAAAGACAGGGCAACTTTTAGCACTGGAACAAAAGGAAACTACTGTGAACCTTAGGAACACATAAGCTTTAGCTTGTTGGTGCATTTAATATAAATCTGAAACTTGACCTAAATTAGGTTCAATATTAATGAAAGCAAATGCTGATGTTTTCATCTTTCCTTCTTGTTTTTAATGTTGACATCCTCTAGTAAGGCATGAGGCATTCCTGACTGTGGCATAGATGAGGTAATTTTTGAGTTATATACAATTCTAGCACATAAGTTGTCATTTTACCTATTTCTACCTCTAAGAAAGCATATTGGAAGGTGAGCAAATTAGATTATCATAGGGCTTTCTTTGAATCTGCTTTAATTTGAAAATTTATCCATTTATTCTTTAAACACAGATTGTGTAGGCAACAGTGCACCAAAATCTTCAGCTGTTTATTTTAGTAACAAATTCCTCACCATACATTTTACATCTGATCAATACCCATCAGTATGTCTTGACAGTGTGATAAAGAAACCCTGGCCTGGAACCAAAAGAAAGTATGAGTGGGGCTGCTTTAAACTTTTACCTTGAATGACCATGTTGTTTTGGAGGATGTATCCAATCATATGATTTATTAAAAACACATGACACCATGGAAAAAAGAAGGAAATGTGACCCACCATACAACATACAAAAAACAAACAAAACACATGATACCAGATCTAATTTAATATTAACACTGGGCAAGCCCCAAGGGGTCTGAAATTTAGGCTCAAGACCTTGAAGGAAGTGCTAAAACAAGTTTGACCTTTTAAATCAGTGGAGCTGTCTTATGATATTGTCATTTAATAAATTATTCTATACAGCAGGAAATGTGCTGGATTCTGGGGCATAAAGTTGATTCAGTCTGGTAGAGATAGGGGAAGGTAGTAAGTATACTGATGCACAGAACTGTCCCATGCCATCTTTTTCCATCCACACTTTAGTTTTTGGCATTTTAAATAAAATATGTTTGTATAGTATGTTATATAAACCCATTTAAAATTAAGGTGAACAAGGAAAAAAATCTACAGATATTAGTGCTTCTTGAATTCTAAATATTAAACCCTAACTTAAATACCATTTGATTAGCTATCAAAACTATATACATTTTCAAATTGTCAAGTAGAAAGTTATTAGAAACATCAACTTTGCTATAATAATGACCTATGTTACTAAACAATTTCAAGTTTTGGATTTCAGGAAAATGTAAAGACAAATGTTTTCACAATTAACATATGAAAATCTTATCTCTTATGATATCATATTTAAAATTGATTTTATCTGATATTACTATAGTTATTTGTGCTTCTTTTAGTTACAACTTGCCTAGAATATCTAGTTCCATCCTCTCACTTTCAGTCTTTTTATATCCTTGGGTCTAAGATAACTTTTATGAGCAGCATTTAGATAGATCATATTATTTAATCCATTCTGTCAATCTGTGTCTTTTAATTAGCGAGTTTAGTCCATTAACATTCATGTTTACTACTGTAAAAGCAGTTCTTGGGTCAAGTGTCTTATCCTATAGTTTTTATTTATCAGATCTATATATTCTTTTCCCTCTCTCACTTTTTACCCTTTAAGTTACCATTACTAATACTCTTCAATTCTGTACCTCCTCCAGACCTTCTCCATCTTTTTTCTGTCACCGGAGCCCCCTTTAATATTTTTTGTAGGACAGGTCTCTTGTTGGCAAATTCTTGCAGCCATTGTTTAACAGCGAAGATTTTAATCTCTCCCTCAATTTTACAGGACAACTTGGCAGGATAAAGAATTTTGGGCTGGAAGTCTTTTTTGTTCAGAATCTTAAATATATCATACCTTTGCCTTCTCGTATACATGGTACCTGTTGAATGGTCTGAGCTCGGTCTCATATAGATTCCCTCGTGTGTAATACATCTCTTTTCTTTTGCTGCTTTCATGACGTTTTGCTTCTCTTCAAGATTTGACATTCTGATTCATATGCGTCTTGGAGTAAACCTATTTGGATTTATTCTATTTGGGATTTGTTGGGCTTGTTTGGTTTGGATACTTATGTCTTTTATAAGGATTGGGAGGTTTCCCCACATTTTATCTTCAAATAGCCTTCCAATCCCTTTATTCTTCTCTTCTCCTGGCACACCAATAATTCTTGTATTTGTACACTTCATGTTGTCTTTCATGTCTCTATCTGCATTTTTTTCTATCTTTCTTGCCATTTGTTCTTTTGAACATTCAAGTTCATTTATTCTATCTTCTAATTTGCTTATTTTTTTTTCTGTCTTTGGAAATCTACTATTGTGAGACTCTAATATGTTTTTAATTTGGTCTGCAGTATCTTTCATCTCTGTGATGTCTGATATTTTGTATTTATTCTTTTAAATTCTTCTTTATGCTCCTCTAATAACCACTTGATATCTTTTATATCATCATGAACAATCTTAATTTGTTGTTTTGAATTCTGAGTCCCCTTGAATGATTTACTTAGTCATTAGGCTGAGCCATATATGCTTCTTCTTTATGCTTCCCCAGTATCATCATGATGTCCTTCCCTTCTTTCTGAACAAGCTTAAGTAGCCACTCCAATTTCTGTCTCCTCCAGTGATTTAATTTTGGTCATTTGGCTGGGACATGTCTGCCTGGACCTTCACGTGATTTATAATCTTCTATTGTGGACGGGGCATTTTAATATCTTAATAAAGTTATTCTGCAGATTTATTTCCCTCCATGTCTAAAATTTGGAATCAGGACTCCAGGCAGGATGGCCGACCTGGGACATATGGAAATCCATTAACTAGGGGCCTAGGGGATGAATGGCCCACAGTCCTGTGCGGCTGATGGATCCGGTGGCCCCCAGACTTCCCGGGGATGATGCCGAGCTCAGACGCCAGGTGTTTCAGCTTCACAGACGTGTGCTCCTTAGGCCCCCATGGGGCAAGGGAGGCAGCATCAGGACCCAAACAGGTCTCTTTCCGTGGCTGGATGGAAGACAGGCATACTCAGCGGCATCCCCTTGTCCCTGTGGAAGGCGCTCCTCCTAGTCTTTGCCAAAAACAAAAACTAGGTGCCCACAGCAGCACGTCACAGGGCAGGGAGCAGACACTTTCCCCTGGCCAGGCAGAGGCCAGCGGTGCACAGGAAAAGCATGTCTGCTATCTCCCAAGTTCCCCATGGGCTCGCCCAGGGAGGAGGCCGAAGGGAAGCATCCCTAGCCAGCTGCAGGGCTAGGCAGAGTTGTGACTGAACAAATTCCCCCCATCTCTCCATCCCAATTTGTCTAACTACCACAATTGCTTTTTTGTATATATGTTGTTTTCATTAAAAAGAAAAGAAAGTTGATTATGATGATAAATACATAGCCACATGATGATATTGTGAGCCATTGATTATATACTTTGGATGATTACATGGTATGTGAATATATAAAATACATCAATAAAAAGTAACAAAGGCCATGGCCAAAACTCATCAATTCTTAGTTATTTTATTTTCTATGCCCTTGAGGTTATATTGTATTTGTATGGTGGAAATACAGAGCCTCCCTATGCAGGACAGAAGACTCTCCATGATCACTCACACCCTGGATCCGCTGTCCCGGTCATTGTTTTATGGTGTCTCTGGTCCAAGACCAGCGACCCCAGCCTCCTTCATGCCACCATCTTCCCGGAAGTCTTCCCTATGCAGTTTTGTGCAAGCCTAATCTGCCTGCTGGCACCGGAGCATTTCCCAGTTATCGAGCTAGCTTTCTTACCCAGGTGTGCTGGTTTGAAAGGATGTACTTTAGAAAAGTCATGTTTTAATCCTAACCCCATTTTGTAAAGGTAGCCATTTCTTCTAATCCCTATTCAGTACTGTATGTTTGAAATAATTAGATCATGTCCCTGGAGATGTAATTCAATCAAGAGTGGTTGTTAAACTGGATTAGGTGGAGATGTGTCTCCACCCATTCCAGGTGGGTCTTGATTAGTTTACTGGAATTCTATAAAAAAGGAAATATTTTGGAGAAAGGGGAGATTCTGAGAGAGCAGAGAATGACATAGTCACAAGAAGCAGAGTCCACTAGCCAGGGACCTTTGGAAATGAAGAAGGAAAACACCTCCTGGGGAGCTTCATGAAACAGGAAGCCAGGAGAGAAAGCTAGCAGATGACACTGTGTTTGCCACGTGCCCTTCCAGTTGAGAGAGAAACCCTTACTGTGTTAGTCATGTGCCTTCTCACTTGAGAGAGAAACCCTGAACTTCATTGGCCTTCTTGAATCATGGTATCTTTACATGGATGCCTTAGATTGGACATTTCTATAGACTTGCCTTAATTGGGGCATTTTGTTGGCCTTAGAACAATTTAGCAACTTATTAAATTCCCCTTTTAAAAGCCATTCTGTTCCTGGTATATTGCATTCCAGCAGCTAGCAAACGAGAACACTGGATAAAGATAAATATATTCTTCACCCCCAACACTCATAATATTGGAATTTATAGAGAATATTTCACTGATATTGAAATTAAGTAAGGCCCAATATTTATTTTATTCATTGACAAGGACTACTGGGATAATAGCCTTGCTTTTGTTTTTGTTAAAATTTATTCTCCAAGACTATTTTTATTTCTTTTTGCCAAGGTCATTGGTAGCCACAGCTGACCTAAGGTTGTAGTTGATGAATGAGTGTAGGTTGATATTTTCATTTACATTAATGAAGAGAACAAAGTGAATGATAAACTTGTATGTCAGAACTTCACTCATTTGTCTATGATGTGAGTGACTTCTCTTTTGAATAGGACAATGATTTTTTAATATTGGTAGAGCATTTCCTCAATATCTTGTGATATTCATAATATTCTGGCTAGAGGCATGACGTACTTTAAAACTTAATCTTTGTTAACATTTTCTCCATTACTGTAAGCCTAGAGAATCAACAAAATGATAAACCATGCTCCACTGATTTGAAATGTTTGCCAATTTCATGGTCTAAATACTACCACCCTGGCTACTTTCAAGCTTTGGTGATGTCCCTGAATGTGGAGTTGGGAAAAGACAAATAGTAATACGCCATTACTTAGTATTTCCACCATACAAATACAATATATCCTCAAGGGCATAGATAATAAAATAATTAAGAATTGATGAGTTTTGGCCATGGCCTTTGTTACTTTTTATTGATATATTTTATATATTCACATACCATATAATCATCCAAAGTATACGATCAATGGCTCACAAAATCATCATGTAGCTATGCATTTATCATCATAATCAACTTTTTTTTCTTTTTAATGAAAACAACATATATACAAAAAAGCAATTGTGGTAGTTAGATTCAGGTGTCAACTTGGCCAGGTGAAGGTGCTTAGTTCTATTGCTGTGGACATGAGCCAATGGCATGTGAACCTCATCTGTTGCTGATTACATCTGCAGTCAGCTAGGAGTCATGCCTGCTGCAATGAATGATGTTTGGTTTAACTGGCTGGTGCTTAAATGAGAGAGCTCAATGTAGCACAGCCTAGGTAGCTCAGCATAACTCATCTCAGCACTTGCAGCTCAGCCCAGGCCTTTGGAAATACAGAAGGGAATTACCCCGGGGAAAGATGTTGGAACCTAGAAGCCTGGAGAGAAGGCCATCAGAGATCGTCCTGTGCCTTCCCATGTAAGAAAGAACCTCAGTTGAAAGTTAGCTGCCTTTACTCTGAAGAACTATACAATAACTAAATAAATCCCCTTTTATTGAAAGCCAATCCATCTCTGGTGTATGGCATTCTAGCAGCTAGCAAACTAGAGCAGCAATATATTTCAAAGCACACTGTAGCAATTAGTTGTAGAACAGATTTCAGAGTTTGGTTTGGGTTACAATTCCACCATCTTAGGTTTTTACTTCTAGTTGCTCTAGGATACTAGAGGCTAAAAGAAATATCAATATAATGATTCAGCACTCATACTCACTGGTTAAATCCTACCCTCTCGGTATAACTCCACTGTCACCTTTGATCTTTCTCCAACTCTAGGGATATTTGGGCTATGTCCATTCTAACTTTTTCATGTTGGAAGGGGTTGTGGATAATATGGGATGGGGGTTGGAACTAGTTGATGTTCTGGAAAGGCTGGCCTCCTCTGCATTTCAGGACTTATCTGGTCCAGGGACCCATCTGGAGGTTGTAGGTTTCTGGAAGTAACGTAGTGCATGGAACCTTTGTAGTATCTTGTATAATGCCCAAGGTGTTCTTTAGGATTAATAGCCTTGCTTTTATATAGTGCTTGCCATTTATAAAGCACTTTCATATTATTTCACCAGCACACACACAAAAAACCTATAAAGAATTATCATTTTGTAGTTGAGAGATATTGAGAGATTTCAGCCACTACTAGTGAGAAGTCAAGAAGCCAACTCTTCAATCTTCAAGTCCAATTGCTTTCTTCACTGCACCTCCACCAAATACCACATTGGGTGAGCTATGAGGTTGATGATCCCCTAATCCCCTTTCTATGCCCACAATGTTCTCAAGTCCAACATAAGCCTGGACCAAGGTGAGAATTACCAACTGTTGGGTGATGAAAACGCTTACAGGGCTGTTCAGGGAGGCAAAAAAAAAAATGATTAAGATGGGTCAGACCTGGTAGGTCCACTTTTTCAAGGTGCTAAATATGCTCAAAGGAAATCCAACCAGAAAGATATGCTTCCATAGTAATGATTTCTCATGCCAGTGCAGGCATACCTCCTTTCACACTGTGGGATTGTCTGAATTGCCTGCACTCCCTGAAGGAAGAGGGAGATCAGGGACACTTTTTAGCAAGGTTGACTAAAGACATGTGGTTCGTTTCTTTCTGGCATGTATGCAGAGTGGGCAATGGCTCATGAACATCCAGAGTGAAAACTCCTGTTCTGTGGGTTTATTAGGGAGAAGATGTCACTTACAAGGGAAGTTTTTTTTTTTTAAGGTAACATTTATTGACGACCCATTTATACTTGATAAATAGTGTGCTAAAACTACATTTATTATTTCATTTAATTTCACAATAACCAATTTGGGTCTTAAAATCTGTGTTTTATATATGAAGAGATTGTGGCTTAGGGTGGGAAGATCTCTCCTTACGACAACTTGTAAGAAGCTGCTGACATCCCAGAAGCCCAGTGTTTAAACTTAGATTTATCTAATTCCAAATTCTTTCTTAACCTTTACCAGTAGTGCCTACCACTGTCTACAAATGCCCACCGACTTCCACTTGATTCTGTTTTCTGGAAGATCTGATTAGTTGATCTGTTCAGGTCTGACTCAAAAGGAACCCCAGTCAGGCTTGTCGGATTTTATTCCAGACTCATGCTGTCAAGCTGGCCAGGAGCTCCTGGCGTGACAGTAGCAGGGGATGCTTTGCCAGGTAATTGACCACTTAATATTTGATGGTTTTTTAGAAGCAATTTTAAATTTAATTACTCTTTTAACCAACATTTTTGAGAAAAAGGTGATCCCTTTTTCATTGTATGATTACATGGTGATTCATCGTGTGAATGTTTTGATATTCGTATGGGACAAATTCACTTCAAGTTTCAGGTACTTGGAACTCTATCGATTATGAATTGTTGTTGGGTACCCAGGGCGTGTCTGTGTACCCCACAAGTAGGACGCTATGTAGAAAAGAAAGTACAATTTAATAAATAGTCATAGTTTAGGCCCCGAGAGCTCTGCCTTTTACCTTGATTCCTCTTCCACTGCTCACAGGCTGCCTCTTTCAACTTAATAGCAATGCTAAATCCCAGACATTTCATTTTTGGCACTCACTTCACTTTCACCCTTAGCCCCTTCCTAGTGTGTTTTTTTTTTTTCAGGACTGTAATCTTTGGACTACTTTTGGATGCCAAAATGGAATTCATTTCAACAGCCTCTGCTCTTTTAAACTGATGGTTTATTCCCTGAGGCCATCCGTATGTGAGCACATATTGAAGGAGGCTTTTTGTTTTTCCTGAAAGAATATGCTGAATAAATCCATATACACTTGAAACCAATTCATGAGCCACTAGGCTGGTGGAAAATCCATTTTTTTTAAAAAAAAATAATGCATGAGTACATAAATAATTTTGATTAATAAATAAGTGTCAAGAAAACTAAAAGATTTACTACTGTTTTTCTGAGGAGAGCTAATTCACAGTGTGCTTGTGCCAGGGGGTGGTGGCAAGCTAGAAAAGGGCGTTATTTAGTGTATGCTTTCCATCAGTCAGGTTCTTTAAAATAAAGACTCTAATTCAATCCTGCAGTAGACCTATTGGTTAGTCACCCCCATTTTAAAGATGAAATAACAGAGTCTTAGAAAATTCAGGCAGCAGAGCCATCATTGGAATCCTTTTCTGGTTACCTCCTACAGATGGGGCTATCTGTTAAATATTTGCTTTAATTTAGTTATTAGCCTATTGAGGCTATATATAGAGTTACCTTAATTAACTTTAGCTGATATTTTTCTTTTCAAATAGATAATCACATTTCTATAAGATTAAAAAAAACACACTTTAGCCAACTTAAATTATTCTCATAAGCGGTAGAATTTCTGTCCTAGTTCCTTAGGTAAATATTAACTTTTGATTTCTACTTTAATATTTTTTAATTAAAAATCACTCACTCTTATGGAGGCAAATAATTATGGTGAGTTTCAAACTTAAATATGTAATTAAAAACCATTCTTTGTCATAGAAGGAACTAGAAGTGGGAAAGAGTGTTTTGCCAATTGTTCTACAGATCTTCTCAATGCCACTGAAAAGAAAAATGCTCTCTTTAGTAGGGCCAAATTCCCTTAAGTAAGAGCTGTTCTATAGGGCTCAGAGTGCCAAAAGGATAAGTGGTGTCCCTGGAATCCAGATTTTCCCTAGAATAAGAGAAAATATAGAGAGAAATTCATGTTGCATTTTTTACTGTTAAACTTGGTATGAATCTCTCTGTTCCCTAACTCCTCTGCCCTTCCAGAAATAGTATTGAGAGGGGGAGGGCGAGATAAACCTTACCTCCAGCAGGGAAGTGGGCTGCGGAAAATGCTGATATTAGCTGGGACATTTCTGGGTGAAGACAACTAGCATTCTGATTAATCGATTTAAATGGCAGGATGGCTTATCTGGATTTCATAGCTATCATTCCCCCCACATTGGTTTCTCTCTTCATTCATATCAAATACATGCTTGCCAACTTTATTTTTATGAGTGGCTGTCTTTGTCTCCATCTGTCCAAGCGTGTTCCCATTTCAGGACCTTTGCACCTGCTGGCCCCTCTGGATTACTTTGCATCCAGATCTCTGCACAGGCTCAAGTATCAACTTGTCAGAGATGCCTTTCCTAACCTCCGGATCTAGCCTGCTCCCCTATTCCCAGACACTCTGTTATGCCATTCTGTAATTTCCTTCACAGGACTCATTGTGTTCCAAATTATTTTGTTTGCATCTGAAATTATGTTTTTTACTTGCTTAATGCCTATAACCCTCTCTAAAATGGCATCCCCACGATTATAGGAACTTGACCATTTTTTCACCACTGTGTCTACTCTCCCTGCAACATGCCTGGGAAACTTGGTGCTTAATAAATATTTGTGGAGAGAATAGTTCAATGGTCATCTTTAACTTCAGCTCTCATATTCTTATAAAGGCTTGCAAGGGCAGAATTCCTAGCTGGGACTGAGTCTACCCAAATGCCTGTATGTGAACCCAGAAGCATGCAGCACTTTGCCGTTTGGGCATGTGGGTGAACTTCACTAGAGGTGATCACATGTTCCTATTTGGAACTAAGAGAAATAGGAACAAGAGCCTTTCCCCTCTCAGTTCTATTAATGGGAGGAATGAAATGACCCGTCTGTGTCTGTCAGTCATGGCAGGGTGAGTGAGAATACTGGTCTTTACAAGTGTGAAAGTGAAATCCTTCAAATGTGGTTTGAACTTTTGACATACCAATTTTAAAAACCCACAACACTTATGACTTGTATTACTATAATTAAAAAAAATACCTATCAACTCTACATTTTATGTCAGAAACATTTTAGTTTTGAAGGCAATTTCTCAATTTGCCAATGAATTTTTTTTTTATTAACCACCAAGTCAACAGAGATAACTATTTTAAGCCACAACATAGAGGCAGTCAAAATTTCTTATAATTTCATGCTCTTGAGAACATTAACTTCTAAGTATATATTGTTGACTGTCATGTTAATTGAAATCACTGGTTGGAAGGAGATACCATATTCTCTGAGAATATGGGCAAATGAACTTTTCAGCTAATAAATAGGCTAATCTAACCGTTAGTTGAAGCTTATCTCTTCTAATGAATGAATGGTTAACCTGGGCAGGTTAATTGTACCACCCTTATATTTATCTTTAAAACTGAGAAAATGCTATTTTTTATCTGTCTCCTATAATTCACTGGGGAATTAATGCACCTTTCTGTAACAAATGACATTATTAAGCAACATTTTCACCTAAAAATAAAATAGCATGCATAACGCTTTGTAAATGGTAAAATACTACACAAATATAAATGACCAACTTGAACCTCAAAAAAAAAAGGGCTCTGATTTTAACTCTCAGTTAAATAGATGATTATATAAAACAAAATCGTGCAAGTGATTGCATGTGACCTGAAATTCAAGGAATTGCATAACAGATGTCTGTTTGTTGCAGATTAAACTAAAACCACATGTAAATATGAAAGGAGAAAAATTCTCAAGCATGAATAAGGGTGGTGGAGATCAGTTATTTTGGTCACCTTGTCATAATGTCTTTTATGCAGCATTTTTAGAGGTCTCTCAACCGGAAGAAGATCCTAAGATTTTGAGATATCATTTCTGCTGACTCCCCTGACAACTTTGTTAACCCTCAAACTCTAAATTTAGTCTAAAGGCTAAATTTCTTGCAATTGAATATTTCATTTCTTAATTTAGCTTTTTTGAATGTATATTCTGCAGACCACCTATCTTATTATGTTGGACTGGGGGTGCCTATTAAAATGCACATATATATGTGTCTCATCCAATCTCCCCCCCCCTTTTTTAATAATCTAATATAATTTGGATGGCTAATAAACATCAAGCTGTTTTGGTAAACATTTGTAGCCTAGTAAAAAGTATCTGGAGCTATATATTTCCATGCCCACAACCTAATCACCAAGAGATATGTTTCAATCAAAGGAAGTTCCAGATAACATTCCCCACTACACATACATTACTAGCAAGTAGACACAAAACAGCTTTACAGTTTGCCTGTGGCTTCAGGGGGTCCAGCTGCCAACGAAGTTCACCCACCAGCACCCTGCAGGAAGGCTCACTCCAAACTGGCATCAGTGCCATCAGGAAAGGTGCTCTTGTTGCCGAGTCAGGGACGGGGTCCACTTGGGCCCTAGACTTACACACTTCCCCAGTGGTCTCGAGGGTGGACTTGCTCCATCCAGTGCCTTGTTCATGCAAGAACTGTGGGGCCTGTGAATTTTCCTAGTCAGTCACCACTCTTGTTACCTCTAATTTCATGCATTTCAATTTTATTTCTAAACCTTTTATGGTAATAACAAACTTTCTGGGTGATCCGGCTGTTCGTTCCCTAAGTTACCACTTCAGAAAATAAGAGTTCCTAATTAGGAACTAATTAGTATAATATAATTATCATATAATAGACATTAGAGTATATAAACAAATACATCATTTACACTGAAGTAAAGTAAAATAAATGTCACATCTACTAAATCAAAATCACAGCATGTGAAACTTGGGAAATGGTACTTTTAACAAATATTCCTCCATGAAATTTTTAAAACACATTTGGGTACTTTTACAAACACTTGTTATAGTCCCTTAATGTCATCTTCCTGACGTGCCCCTTCTTTTGAAAGAATACTAGCAGCCGTTCCAAAAAAATACTTAACTGCTTTGTGAAAATGAACTTTTTTTTTTTCCATAAAGTTTCTAAAGCTCCTTATCAAGCTTTTTCTGGTACCCAACTCTAGAGAAGAAACTCTTTTTCATTCATTTTCTGGTATGCCCTTCTGTCCATTTGGACCCAGCATGCTAAATGCAGATGGCGCTTTGCTCTGCAGTGGTCTCTGAATCAAATGCTCAAGTCAGATCCACAAATAAGTAAAGGCAATAGCCAAATGCTTTTTAGTAGAGGAAATATCCATTGCTTTATGGAGAGATTTTCCTTATAACTCGCTCTTAACGAATTCTTGTCATGATGGGTCTATCAGAGAAAAATGGCGAGATGTCTATTTGAACCAGCAGTTTACAGAAAGGCTCATTATGCAAGGGCAGAGTGCACAGAAGAAGCCCTTTACAGAGGTCCTCTTTAGTGATCTCAAAGCGAGCACCCTACAAACACAATGCAGGTGAAATAATGGCTACTGTGCCCCTTCAGTTTTTAAAGACCTTCTTTTGCTTGGAGGCTATTTTCAGGTGTTAGCATCAACTATAAAATTGTCCATCTGACTATCCCAATTTCTTTGAGCAATGTTATTACTTTATTGTGAGACTAGGTTAATAGTTAATAATAATACTCATTTTGAAGGGTTTTATTAGGAGGACTAGAGGTAAAGGCACATAGCAGATGCCCAAAAAGAGCTATTAGTTTTCACTCACTCTACTCCCAATAATGGAGAACTGAGTGGGTGATGGTTAAATGGAATGGGAGACTTAAATGCTGCTAGGAATTGAGGATTCCGAGCTTTGTCTGAGATTTCAAAACTTTGATTTATGAAGCATGTTGGCTAATTAGCTATGAAACCACAGGACCTAATCCTCCCTTAGGGCATTTTCTAAGAAATGGCTGAGCAATAATTGGAACCATTATGGAGGTTTTTCAAGAAAGAAATATCTTTCTTGAAATAGCCCTATAGAATGAAGGGTACTGGCACGATCTTCTCATACCTTTTAACAAGTCTGTGAGCGAGGCAAAAGCAAATATCAATATCCCCATTTCAAAATGAAAAAGGCTTTCACAGATGAGGAAATTAAACCACTTAACCCAAAGTCAAATAGACAGTAAATGATAGAACATCAGGTCTTCAAACTCTATGTAAGACATTCTATCTACTGTGACAAATTATGAAATCAAACTAAAACTTCTTCGTCTTTCACCATATTTTATCTCAGAATTACTAAGAGTTCAGTGATATGATTCTGCAACGACCCTTATTAGAAGTGCTCAGGGCCTGCTCCCTTCGTTCTTTAGGGCTCCCTTAGCTGCTAGAATCAGAACTTTTTGGAGAGGCTCCTTGGGCAACAGATCTCAGCTATGAACTGAAAGGCCCTGGGTTACAGAACTCCAGGCTAAAGAGTGAAAAGCTCCTTCATGCAGAGCTCCTTATTGCATCCTCTTATGCCTAGTATATCTGGTCTTGTGGTAGAGTTCCTTGATATGCAATACTTGGACATTGCAATAAGAGTCCTAAATCCTTTAAGACTGTCTGACTTTAACTAGTTGGTAAAGTTCCACATAACTTTGTGCAACTGCCTGAGGATTACAAAATGAGGGAATGACATGTTGGCAAGTGGCTTAGTTTTCCATCATCACCCAGGAGGCAGCCGGAACCAGTCTGGTGAGAAAGAACTCCAGGAAAAACACCTCCTAGGTTCATGTCAATAATGCTTTTATAAATGGAGACCCACAGAGTCCAAAGTAATCCTTCGGGGCCCCAGCTTCCATTAGAGTGAAACTTATGTGTAGACTTCCTAGAACAGGTTGGGCTGATTTTATGCAGTGATCCAATCTGGGGAAGATGAATTCCTGGCAATATTGCCAATTCTTCTTGTTAGATATTCCTAGCAGTGCCACCCAGCCAGGGTTTAAGTTTGATATTCTTACAATGTGCTCTTTTGTTGCTCTAATCTTCTGTCCCGAGAGTTCTCATAAGGTCCCCTGCAGAGTTGGACAGGAGTTTACTGTGTGGTTGCCTGCAGCTGAGACCAGCTATTGTTGCATTTTTCTATCTTAAATTTTTTTGGTTAAGGTTGGATTTCTTGTCCTACCCCCACTCTGGAGACTACACTCACAGGGCCTACTTGTTTGCTAGTGAAAATGATGTTATTTTAGTAAAGACCAGTAGCTTCTTCCAAAGAAGCATTGATGATTAACCTAAAGCCACTTCTGGGTATGGGGCTGATTATGCCATTTATTTTGGGTAATAGTTTTTTTGTTTTGTTTTTTTTCGCATGGGCAGGCACTGGGAAATGAACCAGGGTCTCTGACATGGCAGACGAGAACTCTACCTGCTAAGCCACTGTGGCCCGGTTAATAGTTTTTGAATGTGTTTTGAAGAATCTCTTTAAATTTAAAATCAGAGGAGGCAAACAAACCTTGCTTGAGGATCCAAGTCCCTATAACGTAGAGTCAAGTTGGAGCGACAGGGAAGAGATGAATCATCTTTTAGCAGCAGTTAGATATAATGAAGTTTGAAGCAAAGAAGGATAGGGTGTCTTTTATTAGATCAAATATTAGCAGCAATGTCCTGGCATGATGAACATGCCTTCTGTGTGAGATGAGTATGACGTCTACTCAAAAAACAGCCCAGTGGAGAGAGAAATGCCAACCATAATAGATGTGACCTTTTGATGCCTTGGCCATTGGCATTGCCCGGGGGTAATCCTAGATCACTCATTTTTCCATTTGGATGTAGCTGAGACTGATAGGGGCAGGTGTTCTGCCTAAAGCAACTGATTTAAGACCAGCTTTCAGTCTCCTTCCTACTTGCCTCTTCCAAAGTGAGCTTGAAAATCCAGTTCTTTTCACTACCTCTGCAGAGGACCTAGAGATGAGGGCCTGATAAACTATTTGTTACTTGTAAGGCTGCTGTTGACTCAACATAATGATTAATGATAAACTGATGCACCATAGAGATTTTTAGTACTGGTATTAAATTCCATAGGATTAAAATGCAGTTAATGATGGAGGACTTGAGCCACAATGTCTAGGTGAAGCTAAATCGAGCACAAGTTAATCCCTTCATCATAATATGAACAAGGAGCAAAACAAATGGTGCCATGGCAGCTGGGCACTGCCTCGGGCACCACAAATTCTGGTTGTTGAAATTAGCTATGGGTTGATTTCGTAACTCACCATTCCTAACCAATGATGCTGATGTCATCGGTCTGCCTCCTTAAACATCAGGGCTGCACCCCAAATCATTCAACCCAACTCCAGCGACTCTTGGATCCCTAAACTGGAATGTTTGAGTGAGAGAGCACTAAATAGGGGAGGGGAGAGAATATTATTTTGCTCCATTACTTGTTGTAAGTGGGACTTGCAGAATCCTGCCTCTTTCTTAACTGTCCTTTTCAAGAAAAGTGCTTAAAACTAGTACAGGGAACATGTCATGGTTACATCCTGGAGTGGACGTAGGTAAGTCTGTCTTTTCTGGAAGCAGACTCTGTCTCCTGTGCCCAGCTTGAATGCCAAACCTACACCCGTGTGCCTGGTCTCATTTCTGTTCTGTGCCTCCTGGTGCCGCTTTGCTCTCTGGAACTCAGCCCTGGCCCTCCAGCCTGGACTCTGCCCTTGCCTTGACTAGTGGGCGGTCTTACATCACAGACACTGCGCCCTCTCAGGGCCTGTGCTCCTCATCTGCCCATTCTCTGTTGGCCAGCTCAGCCTGGGTTCCAGTCCAGGCTCTCTTATCCTGCCCTATCCCATTAACTGACATGGATCATTCGTTGCGTTCAAATTTGATGACTGCTTGGAACAGAGGCTGAGAGTTTAGGCCCGGGACGAATACTGTCTGGGGACCCAGGCAACAGGGTGAGAGTGCAGGCTGGCTTGGGGCTGCTTGGGGGTAGATGAAAGTGAGCCAAGGACAGAGGGCGGTATGTGTTCTCCAGTGGTTAAAAATTGTAGTAGAAACTTGTGGCATAAATGGGAGAAAAGTGAAAACATGACCCATTGGTTAATTCTGTTCCACACGAAAGACTGATGTGAGGCTGTGTACTTAGCGCTCACCTGACTTGGGAATCATTTGCAACTTGAGATTCTCACAACGTGAAATATCATCTGTGGATATTTTTATTTACAACTTTAATCTTTTGAACATATAGTATGTTTACCAGGTTTTAATTTTAAAGATATAAAAGGATATATAATAAGTTTAAAGACCTCCCTCCCATCCTTCTGTTCCAGAGAAAACCAAGATTATCAATTTCCTTCGAACCCCTCTAGAGGCATTTGATGCATATATGTGAGAACTGGATAAATTAGCTTTCTCTTTTTTTATACAAATACTATTATGTCTCCATACTTTTTTTTTGCCTCTTACTTTTCACCTTTAACATGTTATCTTGGAATGTGGGCCATATCTATATAAGAAGAACACTTTTTTGGTTTTGTTTTTGAGCTTCACAATATTCAGTATGGATTGCCATTGTTTATTTAGCCATTTCCCTTTTGATGGACATTTAGGCTATTTCTAGTCATTATAGAGTGTTGAGATTAATGGTACATTTCATTGACCACAGAGAGGAGCACTATTGGATAAAGGTAAAGGAGTCTGAGAATGTAAATACCTTATAAATATATAGATTTTTGTTCTTTTCAATGTACTATCACCTACATTTCACTTAGAATTGTAACAATGATCCCAACAGACAGTTAAACAAAATACACATTTTTTTCATGAGAAAAATAAGACATTTAGGGAAAGGTGAGAGTAACAGCTTTCTTCAATGAGAAAGTTGGACAGAAGGAACCTCATTTTTCTGATACACCCTGGAGTATAATTTTTGGGTGGAGAAAGACATTCTTGTTCCAAAAGGTTCTAAAAGAAAAATCTTTTTGAGGGTTCTTTTAAAGAGCTCTGCTTCCTCACACATGTAAAAAGTAAAAGAAAGCAAAGGACTTACAGACAAGCAATAACTTCATGTTATTTTGAGGAGATAGCTTGTATCTAACATACTAAATGGATCTAAGTACTAAAATGTATTCTAAAAATAATGGGTAAATATTGGGAAATATACAATCTACAGTCACCTGTGGAAATGTCTGAGAAAATAGGAAAGAGAGACTTTCTTCAAAGTTTGGGAACCACTATCTGGTGTGAAAGTAGTGGGAGGTTAGGGGAGATGAGCAATTTAAGTGGGTTGCTAAATAGCTATCTTCTGGTTAGTATAAAGAGAGAAAGCAAATGCTCTGGGAACAGTAAAATTGAGAACATTAATGCAACAAATCAGGGCATTTAGATTACTGATTGCTGAGGAAGGAAAACCATAGCTGCAAATAAAGTCTTGATATGATATGTGGTATGGGAAGAGAGGTTTGGGCATCTCATTTCCTTAAACTAATCCTTTATCTGAGCAGTTAGAAGCAAGTATTTTAGCCTCATTGAATCTCAATTTTCTTATCTGAAAAACAGAAATAATGATACTGAACTTACAGAGTTGTGAGGATCACAATGCTAAATACAAAGTGCCTGGTGAAAGTCCCTCAGGAAATGGTAACTTTTTAATAATAACAATAATTATTATTTTATGGAATCATGTAGTTGAAAAGCTTTTATAATCTGTGAACTGATATAAAAATGCAAGGTACTTGAAATACATGTATTATCTTATATTTCCCAACATTTATTCATTATTTTTAGAAAACATTTTAGTAGCTATAAATAGATTTAGTATGTTCACTTTAGTGTTAAAGTTGTTCTGAGCCATTACTTTTAGGATATTAAAATTTTAAAGGTCATATATCTGAAATAAATATTGATGCTCTTAGAAGAGTTTTACTTTTTTCCATTTTATTTAACTTTTAAACAGAATATCTTCCTGCAAGATCAAATAACCCAAAAAATTCCATTGGAATAAAGTGTACGGGGGGAAAAAACAGATTTAACTCGGTTTCGTCAGACACCACATTCCATGGACAATATTCCTCCATGCAGAATCTGAAAGTGGCAGGAGAAAGAGGCAAGGATTTTTTATGAGAATCCTAGGAAACTTCTTAAATGAAAAGGATCTTAAATGCTATGGATACTAACACTTTCTCTCTGGGATTTACATATTTTGAAACCTGTTGGGCAGCTCTGACCTAAACTCAGACTCAGGAAGTTTCCAAGAGCACTTGAAATGAAATTCCCAGGAGGGTGGAAAGAACCTACACAATGGTCTGGTCTCAATCTCAGAGTGGGGTGAGAAGGAAAACAGTCATCAGTCAGTGAGGAGTTGGATGTAGGAACTGTCCCACCCAGGCATCTTGGGGTCAGGCTTTCAGTCTTTCAGTCAGTGGCTATGTGAATTCATTTAATTATTCATTTAGCAATTATTTTTTAAGGTTGACTATGTGCTAAATATAGTTCTATGAAAATATTCAAGAAACATGCCAACATAGCCATATCTTTATGAATATTATAATTTATTGGGGACATATAATAAACAAGTGAATGACAAGCAAATCATTATAAACTGTGGTAAATTCTCTAAATCAATGAAAAAGGTAAAGAATGAAGTAGTAAGTGGCAAGGGTAGTAGGAATTGGTCACTTTAGATTAAGCAGGTAGAGAAAGCCTTACTAAAGAAGTAATCTTCAAAGTGACATGAGAAGGCCGTGTCTGTGCAAAGAGAAAACCAAGAGTAGGTGGGATGGCAGTGGCTGGGGTGAAGGTACATGAGCTCTTTCTTCTGCCTGGAACACTTCTCCCCATGCCATCACATGGCTAGTTCTCTCTCATTATTTAGATTTCAGATTCAGTGCCATCTCTTCAAGAAGGCCTCTGACCTAACTAAACTTAACTTCCCCTCTTTGGCCAGTCACTTTTTACCCATCAGCCTGATTTATTTCCTTAGATCGCTAAAATCGTCTTGTGTATTTTTTGCACTTGTATATTGTATGCATCTCCAGGTTTGGATGAACACTTCCCTGGCCTGAGCATCTTGTCCAGTATCTGTAGGTGTCCAAATATTTATTAAATGAATAAGGAGGAGAGACCGTGCAAAAATTCTAAGGTGGAAGAGTTTGGTGCATTATAGGAAACGAAATCACGCCTTTGGGTCTTGGGGTGGATTGTCACACCGATAGCCTCCACTAAATCCTGACTCCTGGGTATCCACACTGTCATGTAGTCACTTCCCATGTAGATTCTGAGTTGGTCACCTGACTTTTTTAGCCCATGTGGCATCAGCAAATGTAACCCAAGCAAATGATAAGCGCTTGTTGAGAACACTGATGCCTCATGAAAGGAAAGCACAACCTGGACTCACCACCTTAAAAATGAAAAACTGCTTGGAAAGTAAGGCCCGGCCATCCCAGCTGTCTCAACTTAACTCAGTCCTGGCTGCCCTCTGGTTGGATACTGCTGCTTGCATGAAACTAGGCAAAACCAGTACAAAGTCCTCACCTTCAACCCACCCCACAGGATCATGAGAAATAATAAAGAATTGTTAAATTGTAGATTTTGAGGGGAGGTGGTTTGTTATGCAGCAAGAGAAGTGAGAGTATAGTACCAATTATATAAACTTTAAAATATGCATAACAAATCAACCTCTAATTTATGGATCCATCCACAGCTATGTAATAATGTAAAACAATATTCTTGGAAAAAATAACTACTAAATGCAAGTGATTGTGGTTACCTCTAGGGAGGAAAAAAAGGTCTTATTTTCTTAAAAAAAAAAAAAAAAAGAAACAAATATGGCAGGAAGATACCAAAAGAACTATCTTCAGGATGGATTTCATGAGATCAGAGGCCAAAGCACAGTTGTTTGAGGTCCCTGATGATGAGTTGTCACAACTTGGGGGAACGTTCAGCCCTTTGCTACACAAAACAATACAGTATCTTGAACACAATGTGAAGTGAAAGAAATGAAGGGTCACAGGACATCTTAACGTTTTGTAGTTGCAACCACAGGTAGGAAGCAGAGAACAGCTAAAAGGCGGTGGAGATTGTGGTGGTAATGGAAGGGGTGGGAGGGAGGAAACTGGCTAAATGGGGCACAAAGGATGAGTCTCAGCCCTGGGCATGATGTCGTGATTAGGAAAGGAGATCCAGGAAAGTTAGCTTTGTCTTGAGCTGAAAAACATCTAGGGAATTTGCTTTCCAAAATGTGGGTGTAATTGTGTGTGTGTGGAAGGGGGGTGGACAGTAAGGGGTAGAAAAATAGTTACAATAATATGATGAAATCTTATTATTTTGAGGAAAATATCAGTACTGATGTCAACAATAAATTTATGAGAAGTGAAAGAAAAGAATGAAAAATTTGTATTTGGCAAAATGATTAGCAGTAAAGGCATTTATGTGAACAGTTCACCTCGAATTCCTGCGGCACAATAGCATGAAGGCAAATCAGATTGATTTTGATATGACTCTTATTTTATGATGTCTGTGAACTCTATACGGGCTTGCTTAACCATCATACTGGTTGTGCTGTGGCTTGTCCAGCGCTCATAACTTAGGGAAATAATAAAAGGGACATTTTCCTTTTTCAACGCGTTTGCTTCGGGTATAGCCCTTTGTCACTTTTACTGCTAAGGATAGATGCTCCCATTTTATTTTTTATTTTTTAAGTTGTCTGATTTATTTTTTATTTTTTAAAAATTGTCAATCCTTAACAAACATACAAACATTCTTGACATACAAATGTTCTCTACATGGTGTACAATCAACGGCTCACAATGTCATCATACAGTCGTGTATTCATCACCATGATCATTTTTTTGAACATTTGCATCTCTCCAGCAAAAGAAATAAAAAAGAAAAAATTCATACATCCCACCATACCCTTTACCCCTCCCTCTCATTGACCACTAGTATTTCAATCTACTCAAATTACCTCAACCTTGATACTCCAGTTTTTAAAAAATAGTTAATTTTAAAATGAATCTTTCCAACACCTGGTTGTGCCATGCCCTGGAGCACAGCACCGTAAAAATTTCATGAAACTGATGAATGTTGTCAAGGGATTCACCTACTAGTCATTTCAGAAATGCAGATTTACTTACTTGTATGGCATATCTCTGCAGCGTTACTTCTTTAAGTAAAAATTCACCTGGTCAGTGCTTTCTGTTAACACACACTGTCTGAGTGACTTCCCAGCCCTTTGAGTTCTTCTTTACCCCAGATGAGCTCCATGGCCTTCTGCTCCGCCTGCCTCCAGTATGTCAGGGAATATTGCCCCAGTCATGAGGGATCTGGGTCTAGGCCTGCAGACTTGGAGCTCTCTCTGCCTTCCTCCCTTTTCTTAGGCTCTCACTTGTCAATGCTGTCAATTTATGTCTACAATACATTTTTGGGGGGGAGAGGAGTGCATGGTCTGGGAATCGAACCCAGGTCTTCTTCATAGAAGGCTAGCATTCTGCCACTGAACCACCCATGCACCCCTTAACTTCTACAATAATTTTGACACTCTTTCTTTCCTTTTCTTTTTCATTGTCCTAGCCTCTCGTCCGCAACATAAAACAGCATCCCAACCGGCCTCACTACCCCACCTCCTGGCCTCTCCCTTCCAGTTTAAGTCCTACTGCAAGAATCGTAGCCCTGAGACATGGTTCCAGTCAGCTCATTCTTTAGTCCGTGAACTTTCAATGGTTTCCCACTGCTTTGCAGAAAAGGTGAGCACTGCCTTTCAAGGACCTCTCCTCTACCTTTATAGGCACAGCTCTCTAGTGTCCTTCATGTTGTTTATATTTCAATCAACAGGGCTTTTTGTCATCCTCAAATTTGTTGTCTGTCCCTCTCCTTTCAGTCTTTGCCATGTGCCATTCTTTCATGTGGAATGCCCAGCTTCCCATCTCCAAACATCTCCACTTGTAAAAATCTTACCCGTTATTCAAAGGGCCCCTCAAATAGTGGCTATTCCCTTAATGAAGCCCATCATGAACTTTATACTGTCTCAAGTTGGAAGAGATCTCAACTTGACCATAGAGTTTATTTTGTATCTTTCTTGTGACACTTCTCACATTCAAACTTTGGTTACACTTACACATATCCTTGCCTCTCTGCTAGGTGGTGAGATCCTTGAATTCAGAAACTCAATCTTGGCAATCCTAGGAATCTTCCATTATCCTTAGTAGATGCTCAATCAAGGTTGAATGAATAAACAAGTGCATTTATTTTGTTAATTCATTCCATGGTAGATCCGCAATGATATGAATGAGCAATCTGAGCCCACCTGGGATACAATCCATTTGGAGCTGCAGTAACAGAATTTTTAATCAACCAAGATGGCTATAATACACACTGAACTCTGAAAAAAAAATCTCATCTCTGGAAAACGGGCCAGAATCTTAGTACATCATTTTCAGGAAAGAGACACCATCTCTTTACCTACGACTTCAGCTAATCTTAGTACCAGAAACCCGAAACCTCCTAACTGGAGGATAAATAAGTTTCAATTTTTTTAATAGATCATAAACTATGACTGAACTGAGAGTATCAGATTAGCCCAAGCCTTAGCCACGCTGCCGTGCCAGTGAGGGGCAGTGGGGAGAGAGGTGCTGGTGGGGGCTGGGCGCTGGGGGCGGGGCTGCCTGCTCGGCTCCTGGTTCTGTAGTGGCAGCAACAGCTGCTACTTGGCTCTGAAGGGAGCCCTTCTACTCTCTCTCTCTGACCAATGGATGGTTGGGAAAAGCTGCAACAGCTAAGGGACCCAAGATGAGATGGGGAGATAGAGGGTCAGACGCCACGCACAGGCTGGGAGATGCAGCTGAGCTGTATGAGACAGGATGATTTGTTAGATCGTCGTCTGCCTATAAAAAGGTTGGGCGCTCAGAAGTGAGTTATAGTATCTGTGGGAGAGACAGTATTGCCTCGGTTATACGAGAGAGGATGACTCTATGTTCCAGAGACCCAGGGTTATCTGGGCAGTAAACTTACAGGCACCTCATTTCAGAGCAACATGAAAAAATTACAGGAACATAAATCTAGAAATAGATAACTTAGACTCCACCATAATGAATGATGAAAGGTGAGATTAAATGATTCTGAAGCTTTGCCTGACCCGATAAACCTCTGTGACTTAAGAAAGTGAAACCTGCTTGGCTGGACACAGCTGCCCTAATATCATTATGGTAAAAGGAATTTCTCACATTGCAGGCCGAGGAGGACAAATCTGGTCTTCATGCTGCAGTGTCCTGCACCTACCGGGACCCAGGGCTTCTAACTCTGAGATTAGCGTCTGGAAGAATTGGTAAATTGTATCATCCACTTTGCAGCTGCTGTTCCATTCCAAAGGAAGATCCACTTTTAATGTTATTTAAAAATCTCCTCCCCTCCCCCTTCGATATAATCTGACCTTGTTAATTTATTTTTAAGTGCATTGAGAGCAACTGTGGCCGTAATCGCTAAGCACACAGATGAAGGAAACATGGGTCTTGGGAAGATGGCACCTGAGTGCGTAGTCTTGACTTGCTCTCCTTGCCGTTGTCCCCTGGCAAGATTCAACCAGTAGAATAAACGAGGCCTGGGGGCTGCCAAAATAGGAAAGTCTTTTGTCTATATAACAGAAAGAGGTGGGCAAAGCAGTTTACAGAGCCAGAGGGAGGGCAGTGGCTTGGTGCTCCAGGCTGAGAACCTCACAACCCTTGGCTCCTTGATTGGGTCCAGACGGCTAAGACTGGTAAGCCCTGTCGATCTTTGGAGAAAATATGCCTCTGCCAATTTCCCATGCGTGTCTGCTTCTCGTGGGTAAACCCTTAAATGCTCTGGAGAAGAACTGTATCTTGGACCAGAACTTTGAGCTGAACCATTAACCTACAAAGCTGAGGAGGGGAGAAGCCCACCATGCCCTTTATTCTCTCCTTTTTGCCTCCAAGGAAGCTTTTTAGGCTTTTGGCTCAGAGAATCACCAATGGCCAATAAGGTCGGGAAAAGCTGCCCTGCCTGAAGGCTTTGCAAGGAAATAAAACTCAAAACAATGAAAGAACTTGGGGATGAGGGACACAATTCAAAATTCTGATAATATACCTAGTGGAAGCATGAATTGCTATAATCAATATTTTGCAATATTTCTTAGGATTAAAAATAGGCATAGAGTTGGACCCCAAAGTCTCATTTTTAGGACTCCATGCTATTGAAAGAATAACAAGAGTTATAAGAAGTATATGTACCAAGATGACAAGCTAACCAGTGTTTGCAAAGAGCAGGCATTTCAAAATAACCTAAAGGGGAATGGATGAAATCACGATCCTAGCAGCCATGCTTGGGATAACTTACTGAGTATAAAAAGTAAATTGCAGGACAGCTGCATAATATGATCCCGCTTTTATATATGAAACCTCTTTTGCATGTGCACTTACCTAGGCACTCAGTGAAGAGAGAGTGAAAAAATAAATGCCAAACTGGTGACATTTGTTGCCTTGAATGAAATATAATTAGGAGAGGAGTAATGAGTGAGAGGCTATTCATTTTTATTTGATTTACATCTGCATTGCTTTATAGTGACAATGAATATATATTATTTTCTAATAAAAATGAAGATATTTAAGATGTTTTTATTAAATACATCATATTTAAAAATCTATAAAAGCAACAAGAGCAGTTTCTATGTGGTCACAGACACATCACGTGTGCTATCAATTTAATATTCCCCCCACCCCCTCTTTTTTTTGGCATGGGCAGGCTCCAGGAATCGAACCCAGGTCTCTGGCATGGCAGGCGAGAACTCTGCCACTGAGCCACCATTGCACCACCCTAATTGTTCCCTTTTGAATATTATTCTATTGCTTTATAAAATGGGAAATCTCCTAACCAGAAGAACACATGAAGAAGTTATTTCCTGTAATTTACATGACAAGCATACTCCTAGAGGGGAAAAAATATATTTCTTTAAAAAACTGAGAAACAAAAATCTCACTCAACTCAATGGCATAAAGAAGAAAAATGCTCAAATCAAGTGATTGGAAAAAAAATCCTGGGATCATAAACTTGGTAGCACTTGGAAGTCTTTGCTTCCAGGATCCTTTAGGCCAGTATTTCTCTAACTTGAGCTTGCATCAGAATCACCTACAGGATGTGGTGAAACAGCTTGCCAGGGCTCATGCCCTGAGACTCTGATTCAGTAGGTCTCGGGTGGGGCCTGTCAGAATTTCTGACAAGTTCTCAGGTGATGCTAATGCTGTTGGCCCCAGGACCACACTTGAGAACTGTTGCATTAAAGACACTCATGCACCCTGTGTAAGAAAAGAGCTGCCGAGATTTTCAGAAGCAAGAATAGAAATGAAGCCAAGATGTACACAAGAAACACCAGATTGGGGTGAAGAATATGTAGTATTTACAGGAAAGAATCTGATATTTTATGTAAACACAAAACAGAGCAGTCTGAAAAAACAGCAAGACAACCCCTAAGCCGCCTGTTATCCTGCATATGCTGTGACACTATTTTGTATGTTGTGCAAAACAAATGCATTGAACAAAGCAAAAGGATGTAAGTCCAACAGAAGATTATTGTGATGTTATCATTCCAGTACACCTTGTACATTTGAGTCTCATGTACATTTTCTCTCCATGTTTATGAGAGGATATGAACCACTCAGTTTTCCAGCTAATTACCCACATTGGAAAAGAAATAAAAACAGAGCATTGGAAGAAAACAGAAGGCAGAATATTTGTGAATTGCATTTGCATTTGTAACAAATTGTAATTGCATTTGTAATAAAACAAAAATGGCCTAGCTGCCTTTAATTGTGGATCCTAATTGTTTTAAGCATATGTAAGTTGTTTAATTTTTCCTCTTGCATTTTCTTTGTATAAAATTTGTATCAAACATAGACACCTTCTTGATTGCATTTCTTTGTGACAGTTGAAAATATGGTCCATTCTATTTTATTTCCATATATATATATATATGGAAATATATATATATATATATATTTTTTTTTTTTGCATGGGCAGGCACAATCAAACCCAGGTGACCAGCATGGCAGGGGAGAACTCTGCCTACTGAGCCACCATGGCCTGCCCTCCCTATAAATTTTTTAAGACTGACTTTTCATCATCCTTAAAATTAAATTTTTTTGAAGAAATGGAAACTTTTGTAAAAGAGAGGTCCAGAGGGTAGTGCGACAGTGGCCCAGTGGCAGAGTCCTTGCCTGTCATGCTGGAGACCTGGGTTCAATTCCTGGTTCCTGCCCATATAAAAAAACAAAAACAAAAACAAAAAACCATGTTAAAAGAGAGCTCCAGAGTAATTTTGTACTATTTTGGGTGGTCTAAGAGCTATGTCTTGGAAGCCAAGTGGTTAGACTTGTCATCATCATGTATGGCAATTGCACAATGTTCCCAACAAGGTCCTCTTCCCTTACTTCCCTCCTTTCTTTTGGACCAGTACCAAGACCCTGTCCAGAGCTTCAGGGAGAGGATTTGGGGTCATGAGTTGTACCCAGCAAGGCTTGTGAACGGCTTTCCCTGCAGTTTGAGTCTCAGGGCTCAGCGGCAGACCAGGACACCTAAGAACGCTCTGAGCAAGTGGGCCCGTCTCTTCTCTCACAGCTGTGCCCTGCTCTCCTGTTTGAGGACTCCCGGGTCCAGTTAACACGCACATCATACCTGTTTACCATCTCAGGTGTTACTCTGCAATGACAAAGAGAGCGCTCGCTCCGTTTAGAGAAACCAGAGCTCAGGATTGCAGTTGGTTGGCAGAGCTATGAAACAGCTTTGCCCGCCTACCTCCTTGTTCATACCCATTTTCTCTTTCATGCTACCTCCCTTTTCCAAGTTCACAGTTGTTTCATAAGGCTGCCTCCTGGCTACGCCACTTTGGAGACCACCAGGATTGCCTGGGACACCTCTCTTCAACTTCCAACCCCTTTTCCAATTTGCCTAATCGTGGCTAGTTGATATCTTGAAATAAATTCATAACAGGATGTTAATGGCTTAACTTCTTCCAGTCATGTCTATGGTTTTATATGGTGATTTTAAAATCGAAAGGCCTTAAATAAAGGAATACATTTCCCATGATGGAATGTAGAGGAGGGAGAGTTTTGCTCAGAGCAGCTTCCCTCCGTTCCTCTTACAATAATAGGCACTCCAACTTGAGATGCTGCAAGAGTTGTATTTAATAGGAAACATATGGGTAATATTATTTTTAAAAAGTATACTCTGAATCCTCACCTGGAGAATGGCACTGTGACTGCTGATCTCCACGTACCCCCAAACACTGCTAATCCTCTTAGTCCATTTCGTATTCATTGGAAGTTATGCTTACTTATGGGGAAGCAATTTTTACAGTCCTGAACCCTTATGTAAAGAGAAGGATGACAGTTCAGTAAGGAGCCATCTATTTCACAATTAAAAAATGTTTTTAAAAAAGAGAATATTTATATGGACTAAATAAAAGACAATTTCCACTTATTAAAAAGAAGTTGAGCTTATAAAAATAACTTGTAAAAACTTATAATTTATAAAAATAAGTACCCTCAAAATTTATGAAAAATTTTACACTTTAAAACATAAGAAAATTGTTAATAGTATCTACAGGCTTTCTTCTTTTCTCAATTGATATTTATTTTCTATTATCTTTTTTCAGGAATTATTTTAATTGGTCCTGTACTAGTCAGGGAATAATTGGTTCTCTAGGTAAACAGAACCAACAGGAGATATCTGTTAATATTATGACATTTTATAAAATTTTCTCATGCAACTGTGAGGATGCATAAGTGCTTGCAGGCAGGCTGCGAGCTGGGAACCCTGATGTGGGTTTTTCAGTAAATTCCCCAGGAGAAGCTGGTGGGCTGAAGCGATTTCTCTCTTCTGACTGCTGAAATCATCGCGTCTCCTTTTAAAGCCTTTCACTGTGATTAGACGAGAGGGCTCTCATTCCTGAAGGCAATCTCCTCAGTTCACTGTAGATATAATCAGTCAAAGATGCCATCAATTTAACAGCAGTTTAAATCCATGAACTGTCCTTACAGGGACAATTCGGCCAGTGCTCGCTTGACTAAACAGCAGGGCACCATTTTCTGGCCAAGCTGACACGTGAACCTAAATATCACAGTTCCTATCCTAAAGATACCCATTTTCAAATTTACTCTTAGCGGATCAAGACACAAAAGTAGGTTAAGGTATAATTGGCATATGCGAATAAAAGACTTGATTATGTTTCAGTGGATGTTAAGATGTTTTCATACTATTATTGATTCTTTGAAGGAATTTCTAATTCCTAAAAGTTCTATCTTTTGAGGAAAGGTTATCTGCATATAACATGTAAGAATTCTGTAGAGTCCGACCCTTAAAACCTCTCTCCCTGAAGCTTAATGACCTGACAAACTTCTCTGGGATTGAACCACAGGCCCTGGAGCAATCCTGGATACAATTATAGGGAGTTTAAAGGAGATTTAAATTACTCTGTCAGTTTTAATGACTCTTCATCCTTGGCGCTAGTTAGCTAATTCTGTAGCTTAATCTTAGTAACGGGCATTCTATTTTACCTAAATTTGAAACATCTGTCACAATTTATATCTTCCCCTCTTTCTTTCCCTGAATGTCAGCTTCTGGCTTGATAACAGGCATGGGGCCCCAGGAATTCTATGACTGCCATTCTTAGTGATTTCGGAGTCATGCTCCTTTGAGATTTTGATGAAAGTTATGTCTGCTCCCCTAAAAAAAAAAAAATGCAGACATTCTCAGGAACACACATGCACTCACAATTTCAGATATGGTTTCAGGGATTTCAGAGACCCACGAGGTTCCCCTAGGAAAAAGATCCCCCAATATTGCAGGCTTTTATGTTATATGTTCCTCCCAGGAATCAGCCCAGCTGAGGCAGCATTCCAAAGCCCTGCCATTGAGGGCACCAAAATCTTGTCAGCAATGGCCAGGTAGGTCTCACCCAGTACAAATATTTGTCTAAAGCAATGTTCAGGGAGGTTCTTTTTTTTTTTTTACAATTTTATGAGAAAAAATAAAATCATTTCCTGACTCTGAAGGAACCTCCTTTGGAGAATGAGAGCAATACAAATTTTTACATATTGATAAGAACTAAAGGGCACACAGTAAATTATAGAGTGGCCAAGTTCTGGTATTTACCTTCAGCCCCTCCTCACTAAGGAACTTTTGAACTCCCATGTTCAATATGGCTAGAGAATTGCAGCTTGTGTTCTAGAGGTTATTTTAAGCTCAGTCATCAAATATTGACTAAGCACCGACTTTGTGTCAGGCACTAAACTAGATGTAGCTAAAAATATGAGCAAGGTCTCACAATATAGCAAAGGAGAAGTATGTATAAATAAATAATTATCATAATATCTATTACTACTTTCTAAGTGCAATATGCTAAGGGTTTTACGTATATTATTCCAGTAAAGCTTCAAAACAATCCTGGAGACACTTTTACTATTGTCCTCATTTTACAAAATGAGGGGGAAAAAGCATGAGAAGCTTGAACAAATTGATCAATATCAATCAATTATACCATGAGGAGCTGAAGTTCAAATCTTAGTTCAAGGAAAAGCCAGATTTTGGGGGGCCCTCTTTAAAAAAGGAATACAAAATTACTAGTAAAAATTAGCCACTAAGGTGAATATTCTTTGGACAAAAAAAGTTATAATGATCAACTAAATATTAATGAAAGCTAACAAATATCAGAAACATCACAAAATCCGGAAAAAGAACATGATATTTTTATTAACTATCTGCCTGATACAATTCTATATTAATTTCACCTATTTTAATCTTTATCCCTTCTTATAACAATTTTTCTCAACTCCTATTTAGAGAAAACAGATGATTCAGTCTTTTTTTCTAGCATGGTTGATTATCATTTTTATTATTGACTCTGGGATAAAATATACATAACACATACAACTTTAAAGTACTGTTACAAGTCTGTGCCCTACAAACAGGATTATCAAATCTTATTTCATACTGTCTCCATCAAAAAATATAAAGGTATGATTTGGTTTTAATTGTATATACCTCATTATTCCTAGGAGGAGAAAAATTCTGTCTTGACTAGGTATTAATGAGAACCAAGTTCTTTGCCTAGAATTATACACATTTGATGATTTTAATGTTTTCCCATAGATAGCTCTGAGTGTACATTTCACAACTTGTTTCTCTTCAAGTGGTTACAAATTTCTGATGCCAGGGGCCATTAGGACACTTTCACATTTTGATATGACTTAGGGCCCTGCATATCTGTTTGGCAATGCATTGTCTTTGTATAGAAGTGACTGTGCACTACATAGACATATCCAATTAAACCCATGCTAAAGTGTCCTCAAATTACTTATCTGGATCTCAAAAATGCCTGCAGTCACTCCAACACCGTCCAACACGGGACATAGGAGGGTGGGGAGTCAGAATAAAAAAGAAATGAGCTTGGCTGATTGTGGTTACATATCTTTAGCAAATTTTATGTAGAACCATGACTCAATTTCTAGGGCCCATCTGGAAGGAGGCTGCACAAGTGAGGAGTCCTGAAGCTGAAGTATCATTAGTTTTGCCATAAGGCCACCCCTGCTATGTCTGTCTGACTCTCACATTTAGATAATGGTAAAGCACTGGGATAAGGGCAATGAGAGAAACGTAACAGGATGTTAAGGGCATGCAAAGAGGGACCATAAAACAGCCTGGGCCAGGCTGGAGTAAGCAATCTCATGCTGCTCTGCCCTGGTTGGCACTGCCTTATTTCATGCCTTTTATTGCACTTTTGGAAAGTTATTGGTGCCAGCTCTGCCCTACCATACAGATCTCCTTCCAGGCCCTGTTCATCTGCCCTACTCTGCCCGATGGTACCATAAAAGAAGGCTTGTTTTTGCCTTTTGTTTTTTTCTGGAAAGGATAGTTATTAGAATAAATGGGAAAGGTAGAACAAATGTTGGTGTGATAGAAGAAAAGAATAAAATAGTTTACAAAATGATCTCAACAGAGGAACTATATGCTCTAAACAAGTTTATGTCTTTACCAGAAAAATCAAACCCAGCTTCCGGAGGCAGTTTCCAGATAAGATGGATAAAGTGTGGTCGGTAACTTTGAGGTAATGGGTACTGGGGAGACTTGTGTGGAACAACTGCATTTAGGCACATGCTAGCCTGCAATTAGAACAGTAGGTGGAGGTAAACTGTAGGTCACAAACTTGATGCAAACCAGGTAATATTATAAAATATAGACTCAAATGGACAGTGTTATTCATGTAGGGAGTAGTCAATAAAATGACCATTAGCCTGGAGAGGGAATGTTAACAACCAAAACAGAATTACAAGTTTGCAAACGATGCTAACTCAAAAAATTGAGTAAGGGTACACACGATGGGCCAGCTTTTATGAAATGGAGTGGATCTGGAAAGTTCCACAACCCCAAAGAGGCAGCCAGCATGCTAACCTTTGGCTCATGTAGCATCAGCCTGGAACCGTGTGTTATCAAACTAAGTCCCTGCTCCGCTCTTAAATTCTTTCACTGACTCTTCAACTTTGGACCTGATTTTATGATAGCATAACCTCAGCTCACATGAGGTCATAAAAATCTTCTCTTTGTTTAAGTAATTTTGAAATACTGGGAAAGTAGTGAAATAATTTCAGAAATGCTGATGCTAATCAAACCCTCAGTATTAAACATTTATATTAAGCTTAAGAATTTAGTTATTTGACCCACTGGAGTAATCTATGAAGGATTGTTTTTCAAGGTGCTTGAAACATTTGCTAGAACCCGACATATTAGAAAATTAGATATATGAATCATGTAATTTTAATTTAAAAGTGTAAGAGAATTTTCTTAAGTCTGTACACAGTGTTTGAATGTTTAAGAAAATATATTTGAAAAACCCTAGAATGAACTGAGACTCAGCATCAAGGGATTGAGAAAACCCTCTCGATCAAAACAGGGAAGAGTGAAATGAGACAAAGTGTCAATGGCTGAGAGATTTGAAACAGAGTCAAGAGGTTATCCTGGAGGTTATTCTTACGCATTAAGTAGATATCACCTTGTTAGTCAAGATTTAATGGAGAGGCTGGAGGGAACTGCCTGAAAATGTAGAGCTGTGTTCCAGTAGCCATGTTTCTTGAAGGTGATTGTATAATGATACAGCTTTCACAATGTGACTTCGTGATTGTGAAAACCTTGTGTCTGATGCTCCTTTTATCTACCTTGTCAACAGACGAGTAGAACATATGGAATAAAAATAAATAATAGGGGGAACAAATGTTAAAATAAATTTAGTTTGAAATGCTAGTGATCAATGAAAGGGAGGGGTAAGGGGTATGGTATGTATAATTTTTTTTTCTGTTTTCGTTTTATTTCTTTTTCTGAATAGATGCAAATGTTCCAAGAAATGATCATGATGATGAGTATGCAACTATGTGATGATATTGTGAATTACTGGTTATATATGTAGAACAGAATGATCAAAATAGGAATGTTGGTGTTTATTTGGTGTTTTTTTGTATTAAAAAAAATTAAATTAAATTAAAAAAAAAGAAAACATAATTTACTAATGTATACATTTTATTTGTTTTTTTATATTTGGTTTATTTTTACCCAGAGTTGCTTTAATTATTAAGAAAGTCTCTTCTCTCTACACCCAGCCTTTTTTGTAAAACTTAACAGGTTTATAAGCCTACCATGTCATGCATTTGAAATGTTTGAGAGATTAATACATTAAATTCATAATTGATACAATTTAAAATATTTAAAGGAATTTAAATAATAAAATCTATCAATGAGATTAACCATTTAGGGGAGTTAAACTTAAGATTGCATTGAACATTGAAATCAAGGAATCAGTATAAGTAATAGTTCTTATTCCCCCCCAAATTTCTAGATTTATGAAGAATTGTTAAATACAAAAGCTTTAGAAAAACTGGCTTTTAAATTTTGAATTTTATGTACTGAAGAACAATTAAGACCTCGGAAGCACTAAAAAACTTTCTGTGCATAAACATCTTCGTATAAAACAAATGAAAGCAGTAATCGCTAAAAACCAGCATTGGTTCACCAAGAACAACGGACGCTAATTTTACTCCTGACAGTGGACTCACTTGTGAGATAATGAGTTTTCTGCCATTGGGATTGTTTTAGAAAAAGCTGAAAGATTCCTTAGAGAATAACTAACATTTATAATGTGACGGACTATAAATCAATTTCACATGCCTTCTTTCATGATTTTCTTTTCAAGGATGATTCATTGTAATTCAGTCACAAATTTTTACTTATTACCTTATTCAACATTACTTCCCGGGTACTTATGTAAAATTAAGTATGACAATCCTGAAGCAAGTACTGTTGATATGAAAATAAGTCACCTTATTGAAATCAAGTAAGAAATACACGATTCATTTTGGAAAACCACAAAGAAACAAAAGGCTACACATATAAGGATGGATGTGAGGAAAATGTGAGATAGTTATAGGAATAAAAAAGAATAAATAAAAAGACTAAAATAAGAAAGGGTGAAAAAGAAATAGGCCTTTAGTGAGAATGATGATAATTTTCGCTGAGCTGAGAGATATGATTAACTAGACCCTCTGAACTGGAGGAAAGGACATAAAGGAAGGAAGAAATATAGTTCTTTTCCTCCAGAAACTCAACATCTGCAGGCAAACCTAAGTGGAGACAGGATTGCATCACATGATTAGCGCAAGGATGGACATAAGCACCGACTCTTCTGGTAGAACAGAAAAGGGGTCCCTTACACAGACTGTGGGTGTCTGGGATAGAGGACTGCTATCAGCAGTCACTTCTGATAGGTATAAGTTAACCAGGTGAAATGGCAAGAAAGAGAGGCCACACCAGACAGAGAATATAAAATATACGAAGGCACAGTTGAGAGAAAGATAATGATTTGAAAAACTGCAAGGACAAACCTGAGAAACCAAAGTTACTGTCAAGTTCATTCATTCAAGAATATTTGTTAAGAGAAGGAGCCAAGATGGCAGCTTAGTGAGGAGTGGGATTTAGTTCGTCCTCCAGAGCAGCTGGTAAATAGCCAGGAACAATAAAGAACAACTGCTGGAGCCATGTCAGTGACCGGACACACAGCATACCCCAGTCTGGACAAGCTGGACCAAGCTGTGAGCCCACCCAGAACCGTCAGTCCCCCAAGCTGTGGCGGCCATTGCCCCTCCCCCACAGGCTGCTTCCCGGAGGGGAAAGGAAAGAGACTTTACTAATAGCAAAGGGCTAAACGTAAACAAGCTCCAATTGTGGAATTAATTAACAAATTCTGACTACTAAAAATAGGCCCCCAGCAAGCTGCACCCTGAGTAAAAGTGAGGTTGACAGTTTTTACCCTGGCACAGAAGGGGCTAGGCAAACAGAAAAAGAAAAAAAACAAATGAACAAGATTTTTTGGTTCAGACAGCACAAAATACATGAAAGGGTCTGGGCCCTGAAGGAAAGGAGGGGGCACATGGGACCTGGAGATACACAGAGCAATGTACCAACTTAAGGTCTTGATTGGCATACTTGAGGAACAGGGGTCTTGCCCTGAAAAGGATTTTTTTTTTTCTTTTCTTTTTTGTGGCTGTGTTTTTACGACTTGACTACTGTTTGGATACAACTGCAAAGCTTCTCAGGCTCCAACTGCCCCAGGCATGGGCAGATTTAAGCTTGTTTGAGAGTTTGGAAGCTGTGCCTTCCCCAGAAGAGGGATGGGGCCCAGCTCAGGTGGAATGCCTCCCTCAAGGAATTCAGACCCCAGGGTCTGGAAAACTGAAATGATTAAAGCCAGCCTACAAACTCTCCTCTGTCTCAACCGTGCCTCCAGCAGGGAGAGTCTGCTGAAGTTAAAGGTACCACATCAGCTTATTGTGGAGGGACCCACAGGCAGACAAGTACCATATACCAGACAGGATAAGAAAAACAAAGAGTCCAGCAGACATCATAGGAAAGTCTTTCAACCTGCTGGGTCTCACCCTCAGGGAAAGCTGATTCAGGGAACTCTTTCCTCCTGACAGGAGGCTAGCTTAGTCTGGGAAAATCTGACTGGGGTCTATAATACTTAAGTAGGCCCTCCTAAGAGAGGAGGGTGGGAAGCACCATACAGGCAGGGCAAGAAATAAGAAAACAAGAATGAAAAATTCTGACCTAAGCTAGAGGTCTAGAATAAGCTGAACTGAATGCCAAAGAACAGATAGACAACAAAGTCATTCAAGAAGAAAATCCTAGGTAAAAAAGTGAAAACAATCTCTATAATAAACTAATTAAGGAAATTAAATGCTTAGACACCAGCAAAAAATAACAAATCATACTAGGAAAATTGAAGATATGGCCCAGTCAAAGGAACAAACCAACAATTCAAATGAGATACAGGGGTTGAAACAATTGATTCAGAATGTTTAAACAGACATGGAAAAGCTCATCAAAAATCAGACCAATGAATTGAGGGAGGACATAAAGGATGCAAGGAATGAACAAAAAGAAGAAATCGAAGTCCGGAAAAAAAATCACAGAACTTGTGGGGATGAAATGCACAGTAGAAGAGAGAAAAAAAAAATGGAAACCTACAATTTTAGAATTCAAGAGGCAGAAGACAGGATTAATGAACTGGAGAATGGGACATCTGAAATCTGACAAACAAAAGAAAATATAGGGAAAAGAATAGAAAAATATAAGCAGGGACTCAGGAGATTGAATAACAACATGAAGCACACAAATATGCATGCTGTGGGTGTCCAAGAAAGAGAAAAGAAGGGAAAAGGAGGAGAAAAACTAATGGAGGAAGTTATCACCGAAAATTTCCCAACTGTTATGAAAGACTTAAAATTACAGATCCAAGAAGTGCAGCATACCCCCAAACAAAATAGATCCAAATAGACATACTCCTAGACACTTACTAATAAGAATGTCAGATGTCAAAGAGAAAGAATCTTGAAAGCAGCAAGAGAAAAACAATCCATAACACACAAGGGAAGCCCAATAAGACTATGCATAGATTTCTCAGCAGAAACCATGGAGGTGAGAACAGTAGTATGATATGTTAAAGGTACTAAAAGTGAAAAACTGCCAACTGAAAATTCTATATCCAGCAAAATTGTTCTTCAAAAATCAGGGGGAAATTAAAACATTTTCAGACAAAAAAATCACTGAGAGAATTTGTGACCAAGAGACTGTCTCTGCAAGAAATACTAAAGGGAGCTCTAGAGACAGATAGGAAAGGACAGGATAGAAAGGGGGTGGAAAAGAGTGTATAAATGAAGACTATCAGTAAAGGTAAAAAGAAGAAAAATTAGATATGACATACAAAATCCAAAAGGCAAAATGGTAGAAGAAAGTACTGCCTTACAGTAATAACACTAAACGTTAATGGATTAAACTTCCCAATCAAAAGACATAGACTGGTAGAATGGATTAAAAAACAGGACCCATCAATATGCTGTATATAGGAGACACATCTTAGACACAAGGATAAACATAGGTTGAAAGTGAAAGGTTGCAAAAAAATATTTCATGCAAACAACAATCAGAAAAGAGCAGGAGTAGCATACTAATATCCAACAAATTAGATTTCAAATGTAAAACAATTAAAAGAGACAAAGAAGGACACTATGTATTAATAAAAGGAACAATTCAACAAGAAGATATAACAATCAAAAATATTTATGCACCAAGCCAGAGTGCTCCAAAATACATGAGGCAAACACTGAAAATACTGAAAAGAGAAATAGACACATCTATGATGATAGTTGGAGACTTCAATTCCCCACTCTCATCAATGCACAGAACATCTAGACAGAGGATCAATAAAGAAACAGAGAATTTGAATAATAAAATAAATGAGCTAGACTTAACAGACATTTATAGAACATTCTAACCCACAACATGAGGATACACCTTTTTCTCAAGTGCTCATGGATCAATCTCAAGGATAGACCATATGCTGGGTCACAAAGCAAGTCTCAATAAATTTAAAAAGATTGAAATCATACAAAACACTTTCTCAGATCATAAAGGAATGAAGTTGGAAATTAATAATAGGCAGAGTGCCAGAAAATTCACAGATATGTGGAGGCTCAACAACACACTCTTAAACAACCAGTTGGTCAAGGAAGAAATTACAAGAGAAATCAGTAACTATCTCGAGGAAAATGAAAATGAAAACACAACATATCAAAATTTATGGGATGCAGCAAAGACAGTGCTAAGAGGGAAATGTATTGCCCTAAATGCCCATATCAAAAAAGAAGAAAGAGCAAAAATGGGGGAATTAACTGTCCACTTGGAAGAACTAGAGAAAGAACAGCAAACTAACCCCAAAGCAAGCAAAAGGAAAGAAATAATGGAGATTAGAGCAGAAATAAATGAAATTGAGAATATGAAAACAATTGAGAAAATCAACAAAACCAGAAGTTGGTTCTATGAGAAAATCAATAAGAATGATGGACTCTTAGTGAGGTTGACAAAAAGAAGAGAGAGGATGCAAATAAATAAAATCAGAAATGAAAAAGGAGACATAACCACTAACCCCACAGAAATATAGGCGGTAATAAGAGGATACTATGCACAAATTTATGCTAATAAACTAGACAATGTAGATGAAATGCACAATTCCTAGAAAGGCATGAACAACTAACATTGACTAAAGAAGAAATAGATAACCTCAACTAACCAATCACAAGTAAAGAAATTGAATCAGTCATTGAGAAGCTCCCAAAAAAGAAAAGTCCAGTCCCAGATGGCTTCACATGTGAATTCTACCAAACATTCAAGAAAGAATTAGTAGTAATCCTGCTCAAACTCTTCAAAAAAAATTGAAGAGAAGGGGAGGCTACCTAACTCATACATGTAGCCAATATCACCCTCATACCAAAGTCAGACAAAGATACTACAAGAAAAGAAAACTACAGACCAATCTCTCTAATGAATATAGATGCAAAAATCCTCAACAAAATTCTTGCAAATCGAATCCAGCAGCACATTAAAAGAATTATACACCATGACCAAGTAGGATTCATTCCAGGTATGCAAGGATTTTCTTATGGTTCAATGTAAGAAAATCAATTAACGTAATACACCATATCAACAAATCAAAGCAGAAAAACCACATGATCATCTCGATTGATGCAGAAAAGGCATTTGACAAAATTCAACTTCCTTTCTTTCTTGAAAACACTTCAAAGAATAGAAATAGAAGGGAACTTCCTCAACATGATAAAGGGAATATATGAAAAACTCACAGCTAACATCATCCTCAATGGAGAAAAACTGGAAACTTTCCCCCTAAAATGAGGAACAAGACAAGGATGTCCACTGTCACTATTGTTATTGAACACTGTATTGAAAGTTCTAGCCAGAGCAATTAGACGAGAAAAAGAAATACAAGGCCTCAAAATTGGAAAGGAAGAAGTAAAACTCTCACTGTTTGCAGATGATATGATATTATATGTCGAAAAAAAATAGGGGAAACAAAGGCTAAAATATATTGGGTAGATCAAAATGCTTGCAATCAATGAGAGGAGGGTTAAGGAGCATGGGATGTATGAATTTTTTTTCTTTTTCTGAATTGATGCAAATGTTCTAAGAAATGATCATGTGATAAATATACAACCATGTGATGATATTGTGAGTTATTGATTATATACCAAGAATGGAATGATCATATTGTAAGGATGCTCATTTTTGTATGTTATGTTTAAAATATATATATACATACATATATATATATGTGTGTGTGTATATATATATATATATATATTTGTTAATCACCTACATGTGTCCAAACATATATATGGGCAAATTGGGACCCAAAGCTTTTGTATTTTGCCTAAAATCAACAAAGGTAGAAAGAAATGGAGCTAGGACTCAGGCCCAGAACTTTTGTCTCCACAAATACCATGCTCTATCCTCCTTTTTCTTTCTCACAAGAATGGTTTAGAAGGAATTTGTGATTTAGATAGAGAGCTGAACCAGATGAGCTACAAGCTTTGAGACTCTGTTCCATAAATCATGTAATAAACCATTCTTTGATGGCTTCTGACCCCACTGAATGGAGCATCCATGACCCCTGCCTGCAGATGCTTGAAAGATGGAAACGTTGTTTTACAAAGTTTCTAAAATAACTGAGCACTAAGTCTCAACTTCATACAAGCACAGGAAATGTTTTATTATCCTGTTCTTAGGTACATGCCACTGGAGAGGAACTGTGCCATATTTGAGAGCCATAGACAATTGACAACTGAGGGGTAATGGAAATGCATTGGTTTGAATTGAGGTAGACACTCAAAGGAAGGAAAAAAGTCCAAGGAGTCAGCAATGGGCTGAAAATACAGTTACAAGTTTATTTAAATTGATATACAGATTGAAATCTCCTTTGTGAGAAACTAGAATACTGAACAATTTATCACCAAAAATGAGAAAGAGGACTCTGAATCATTCCACTGATTTTCTCCATATTTTTCTTTTGTCATTTACATTTTTATTTCTTAAAGGGAAAGTGTGTGTGTACTAAAATCCACTTCTATATAACTTTATTAAATTTTAGGACACAAATTCAGATATATATTCAAAGAAGAAGCCTCTCTTTAATAACTTCTTTATCATAGGTTGATAGGAATAGTGAACAAACACAAAAAAATTTAATCCATAAATAACTGGAATGCAATCATACCAATTTCAAGTTCCTTTCTTTTTAGAAATTACATCTTGCTCGTTCTCTATGCAGCTTTTAATAAATGGCCAAAAGAGTGTTAGATAAAGAATCTAGATAATTTTGCATAGTCTATGTTTAGCTTTTACTTAACCACTTTAGAATTTTTTATAAGTACTTAAGGGAAAATTTGTTCTAGATGTCATTTCGTAGTTATAATGTTATATAAATATGCATTATTATGGAAAAGTATTAAACACTGGTGTAATTTTCTGCTCTAAAGCTAGTTATCATTTCTTCATAAATAAGGAAACCCTCTAAAAGTAAAAGTATTCACTATAAATTGGAGGAGAAAAGAAGAGGTGAAACTTGATCACCCCAAATCATCATTTCAAAAGCCGCCAAGTCTGCCAATGTACAATTAGTCAGTCTTGCTCTTGGGTTCAGTTGCATGATGATAGAATTTAGACGAAGCTCTTTTTGTTCTCAGATTTTAATTGACCATTTGAAATTGTCACTCAAGAGTTGGGCTCTGAAGCCAGGGTCTAAGTTCTTATCAGCAATGATGATGTTGCTTTCAGCAGACTGGTGATCCCACCTGACATTTAAGTCTAGCTAAGGCTATATTTAATGTTCAGTATCATATTATCATCATTAGCTTTCTCTGACCACCTTGCCTTGTGAGAAGTGGGATCATGTTTTTAGGTAACACTGAGTTTGCTCCTAACCAAAGTGAGACAGGGGGAAAGAGATAAGCCAAGTTTATTAGAAGATAAATGATGAGCTGAAATGTTCCAAGATAAATATTTAGGTAAAAAATGTCCCTCTTTCTTATGCACGATTTTCCAATATTAGTTTCCTTGGTCACTGTGGGTCACTGACAACATGTTGGCAGGTGTTAATAATTAGGAGCCTGGATATGTATATGTGGCAGCAAGTCATTAGCGAGAGTGAAAGCCTCCACTATGAATTAGCTGTGGTTGTGGACCATTGACAAAATCCTCAGTGTGTCTCAGATTTAGTTTCCTTATCTGTAAAATAGTGGATATAAATACCAACTGCATAGGGTGATGGTGAGACTTAAAAAGATAGTGTTTAAAGCACTAACATGGTGGCTAGAATCTGGCAAGCTCTCAATAAATTGTAGCTATTATTAATAAAAGCATGGGGCCTTTGTATAGTTGCATGCATGACATTTGCGCTAAATGAATTTTTCTACCTAAAATGTTTGATTGAGAGTGCCATTTTCCCATGAACAATCACAACTTTGAGGCGAGAGTTACTTAAATATATTAAAGATCACCCTGCTAATACTCACAAAGCTGGAGCAGGTCACACAAGACTTTCTTCACCTGGACAGGAAATAGATTGGGTTAAGTGAGTGCATATGAGTTTCCGAAACTGGGAGACTTTACTTATATATTCCCTCTTTTCCACCAAAGCCTGAAAAGACAAATATTGGATTCTCATCTCTGGAAAGAACCTTAGAAATAACATAGAAACTGCGGCTCAGAGAAGTGAATTAATTAGCCAAAGTCACTAAGCCAATGGCTAGGAAAGTTAATTCAGGAATGTCAGTGTTTTGGATCCTCTTTCCACTACTTCGGAGTAGTACCACTTAAGGGCAAATGGTACATAGAAAGGATGTGTGGAAAGGAGTTCAAGGAAGGGAGCAAGATTGGGGCTGGGGCAGCTGGGAAAGGGAAGTGAATCATGAACTCACGGCCTTGAAGAACTGGTGGAATATCCAAAAAAACTGGAGGAGAGATTTCAAAGGAGAGACAGTGTTCCATCCAGAGGACTGATGAGGCAATCATTAATATTGTCTTTAAATTTCTAGAGCCGTGTTTACCTCTCGTCTCTATCAGGAATGATCTTATTCTTTTTTCCACTCAAATCCTATCCCGTGAGGTCCTTCAGTACTCTTCGCAATACTGCTCCCAGACATATTTAATCCCAAAATGTTTGTTTCTCCTAATCCAGGATTCCTTCAACTACTATGGTAAAAATGTCCAGGACGCAGCCTGGTACATTCTTTCTTGTAGGTTTTCTACATTCATACTCAAAAGGCAAGAACTCTATTATTTCTTTTGTTTCTTAAAGAGTTTTTACCCATATGTTCAAGCCAGACTCCCAACAGTCTCTCAAAGTTCAGTGATTGTAAATGTAGAGTCTATATCGGAAGTTTCCAAGAAGAATCCCAACTCACTAGTGCACAGAAAATATAGTTCTGTCTGCTTTTTTCTAAAGAAACCAAAGACACAAAGGATTTTTCTCTTCCTTTACATTCGGGAAGTGAGAGAAGCCAATGAATCCACTCGGGCATAATCGAGTCAGTCTTGGGAGCAGGGGCAAAATTCTGCTCCCACAGTAGATGTTTAATAAATGCTTGGGGCTCATGCCCCAAAAACTCTCTCCTGAGTTTTGAACTTTTTAAAAGCTATCTGTCTTCCTAATCCATTGGCTTAGAAGTGTCAATCGTCTGAGGTTTAAGCTCTGTTCTAAAGTAGCTTGTAGAACATACTCAATTACACTGGGGCGGAGACCAGCCTTGTATTCTAGGAAGCCTCATGCACGAGCTGTCAAAGGGGCTGGAGAAGACAGATTTGTAAAGGAGAAAAAAAAAGCTGCCAGCCCTGGAGAGGTTTCAGAACCACCCACTGATGGTTGCCAAAGCCTGTATAGGGTGTTCAATAATAGCACTATGAGGGTAAGGCGGAACAGAGGCAGATCGTCTAACTACACAGAAGTTTGTCCATAAATGGCCTTCTCTGCTCTGGGATTATAGAGGCTCATGGTAAAGGAAAGAGTCATTTCAGATACCTCTATGTTTAGTTATTAAAAGAGCCATCAAAATGGATACAAAGTATAAATATCATGATGATTATGGGAGTGATTTGGATTAGAAGGGGAGGGCACTAAAATATTTTTTGCGTCATTCTAATGCACAGGGCATTCTGCAATGAATTTGTTTCTATATTGAGACTTCCAATTCTCTGGCCTGTTACTCTGGTCAATAAACATAGTTACCATAAGAATAAGTGAACATATTTACATAAGTATATATATTACAAGAGAATATAAGCAAAGTTAAGACTTAACAGAAATATTTGCAGTCTTTCCAAATGTTGTATCTTGAAATTATTGAATAACTTGGCCAAATGATGGATTCTGATTTCCGAGAATTATGATTCCTATCTAGTGCAAGAAAATATCTAGATATTTACAATAATATCAGAGCAAGTTCAGTGAGTTTAAGTCATTTATTCAACAAGTTTTTAAATGATTTTCTATAATGTATCAGGCACTATGGCGGATGTATACAGCTTCTGATCTCAAGAAGTATACTACCAGAAGAGAGAACATGCTAACAATAAGAGTGCAATGTGAGCTTGGCTGTTACAGATATGCCTTCTTTGCACTGGGAGTGCCTACATCTGCCCAGGAAAGTCACACCTGAAAGATGAGCAGGTGGACCAATGAAAATAAGGAATCACATAAATAGGAAAAAAATTGTAAAGGCACGAGATATGAGAGAATACACTGGATATACTAATCAGGATACTTTGTGCAAGCAACGGAAATGGATGCTGGATGCTGGATAATTTAAGCGGACAAGTGATTTATTGAAAGGATATTGGTAGCTTCCAGTATCCTTAGAGAGTCTTAATAGCCAAGCTCGGAATACAGGAAAAACCAAAGGCAAGTAGGTGGCTAGAACTCCAGCCAAGAGCACAGCGTAGGGAAGGATGCCTCTGCTGGCACTGGTGATGCTACCTTCATTGGCCTGTTATTGATCATGGTTACAGCCTTCTGTGAGACCTCAGAGGCTTCTGCCTTGGAACCTGCCACAGCCATGACAGAAATGAGTTCTGAACTGTCCCCTCTTCTTTCCGTCATGCACTCTATGGACAAATTCCCTGGGAGGAAATATCCCCTTGGCTGAGCATAGGACATGAGCCTGTGCTCTAGCCACAGGGAGCTCAGAAAGGAAATACCAGCCCCCCACCCTCTGTCATCTTTCACAGTGAGAGGAGGCTCCTCTCCCTATCAGCCTCAGCATTTCTTCAGAAAGAAAGGTTATTTGGATACTAATTATTAAGTTATTGTCTGTGCTCCAATCCCAACTTTACTCTGTTTAGTGGTTCTGGGATTGGGACTCGGCAAACCACATTTCCCTTTGCCAGCTGACCCCCTTATTAGATTCCAATATTGGGGGGCACTAGATGGAGTCTGCATGGTTAGGGGAAGGAGAAGGGACTTGTTCTTTTGTCTCTGTCCTTGTTGAGGTTATCCTGGTAATGGTTAGTCACCCTACAAGGGAGAGTGGATTCTGGTCTTCAGCTTCTTCTGACACTCCCAGAACCAGCGTTATTACTCCTCTCTCTCTGCCCTGAGATGCTAGCACCAATCAGCTAGTGTCCCCACCTCAGTGATCTGGGACTTAGCTCCATGGGATCCCAATTCTGAGTGACTGAAGCATCAGGAGGACAGCATTTCCTCTTCAAAGATCTAGTCCCAGCTCTAGAAGAGCTTCTCACTAAGTTTACAGGTTCTGATAAGTCCACATTCTTCCTTTTATTCCCACAACCGCAGGTGTGGTAGATGTTTCCTGCTGTTCCTATCTCTGTTACCTCAGTTTTCTCCTTTGCCTTTTCAGTCCCCCAATACCTGTTCAACAGAATTTAATTTAATTCCTAACATTAAATTCTTTCTGTTAAAATAAGTAATGTGGTTCCTGTTTTTTTTTTTTTTTAAAAAAACTGGTTCCAGAGTAATGTAGCATATGAAATATAAATGTCTTTTAGAGCTTGTATAGAAAGGTGTTAAGTATGTTGCATTTCTGGAGCATAACGTAGGGGAGTGAGCATAGCAAGAAATTAAGTTGGAGAGGAAGAAAAGGGCCAGATGATTTGTTTACCTTCTAAGAAGCTTATACTTTGTTCCACAGGGAGTAGAGAGCCATCAAATAGTTCTGACAATGGTAGAGATAATCAGATTTCTTTGTTAGCAAAATAACTCTGGTAGTGCATTGTGAGATACATTGGAGAGGGTTGGATTTAAAGAGAACCATAAGGGGACTATTGCAACAGTACTAACACAATTGGAGAAGTAGGAATAGAGAGGATGGAAACAGGTAATTCATATTTGAAAGGTAGGATAAGAAGGCTTGCTGACTGAATATGGCAGTGAAGAAAAAGTTTAATAGAACTATTATATAACCATTTGGATGCTCAGACATTCATTCATCAAGAAAAGCAGTTTTACGGGAAGAGCAGACTTAAGGGGTTAAGATGAGGTGATCGGTTTTAGACATGTCTAGTTTGAGGTGCTTGAGGGACATTCTGATGACTGTTTCTGAGAGAGCTGCAGATAAAAATAGGTGAATTTTTAGCTTCTAGGTGGTAGTCGAAGCTATCTCATGAGATGATAGAAAGTAGAGTTGTCCTGCCATCCGTCAGTGGGACCAAAACTGGAGTATCAATGCCACAAGATGGGTTTAAGCAGCCCTCATGAGGCTTTAAGGAAAAGAAGAGCAACAAGGGAAGAGTCTGTAACAAAGACACTGTACGAGCTAGGACCCGGGGAATCAAGTCAGTGGATGAGACCAAAGGGCAGGGGCAGGATTGAAATTGGGAAAGAAGTCAAGTTCCAGGCACTGGAAGCAACTGGAATGGAGCCTGAGTGAGGCTGAAAAGTACTTGCTGTATTTTGCAATTGATGGATAACTGCTGACTTTGGAAGACAAAGATTCAGAGGAGTGGAGATGCAAAAGTCATTGGGTAGAAGACCAAATGCTGAGGGGGCAAGTGGGGTTAAAGTAGATCCACTTCTTCGAGAAGAGATGCTAGGAAGGGAAAGAGAGTTAGGGCAGGCTGATGAAGGCCTTCTGTTTTGCTTCTTGTTTACAGAAGTGAGTGAGGTAAGCTTGTTAACATGCTGGTAAGAAATAGGAAAAGAGAAAGTTGCTGAGGAAAGCTATAGAAAAGTATATGGATGGGATTGAGGTTCAGAGTCCAAAGAAGTGGATCATGTTGGGTTAGAGGGGAGACTTCTCTTTTTTGTGACCAAGGGAAAGGAGAGAAAGATGGAAAAAGAGGCAGATAATTTTGCAGCTAGGAGATGTCAAGTAATTGAAGAGGCTCAAGCCTTAAAACCGCATTTTCTCTGAGGCTGCAGTCTTGGGTGGAAGGAGGTAGTGGGCAAGGTAGGTGAATGGAAGATTATTGTGGAGAATAAGAGAAAGAGGTAAGAAAGACAAATCGATGTTTCATAGACTTCTTAGAGTGCAGCTGAGTCGTTTCATGTAATTTTCAATTCCATACTTCTAAGAAAATGTGTTAATATTTTAAGAGCAGTAAATTTCTGTCCGCGACTTCTCGCTCAGCCTCTGTCCCCGGCCGGCGGGTGAGACAATGAGGAGAGACAGAGAGACGCAGACAAATCCGCGCTGGTGAGAAACACAGGTCCAAGACACGTAGCAGTTGTAAGCACAGACCTTTACTGGAGTTAAGCTTGCATTCTCTGTTACAGGTTCCGCGCGGGCGAAATATCCCGTGGGGGAACAACCTCTATGCGGCCGTCAGGCACGGCTCCCTGTGGGTCGTCTCCACCCACCCCGTCCGGGTAACCTCTTATATACTGTGCCCAAACCCAATAGGTTAGTGCCACGTATACAGAGGTGATTGGAAGATAGGGTTGGTGGGCGTGTGCGTCATTTGCGGAAGCAGGATGTGAGCGCCATCTTGGCTCACTCGATGGGCGGGGGGATCTCTAGAGCAGGCTGCAGCGTGTCCACTAGGCCAAACCCGGAAAGCGGCTCTCTACAAATTTCTAAAGTCAGTCAATCAGGGTCTTAAAATTTGCTTCAGTTCTTTTCTTTGAAACAAAAACTGAGCTAACGATGAGAAGTCAAGGGCTCAGAGGAAATGTAAACTTCACTCTTCAAGTTTATGCTGACCCAGAAGAGTAAGGTAGTCAGTATCAGGACCGGCTGGTTGCCTGTGTGGAGACCTGCTGTGGAAGGCTCTAACCAAATATGAGATCATTGGATCAATCAGATTATTTGTATTGACAATTTGAGTTCAGAAACAGAAGAGAATCAGAACAAGGGGGAAAAAGAAGCTAATAAGCCTCACTGAAAGTGGCCATGAGTGAGGTGACACCAAAATCGTAAGAAGTTTAATTTAGGAATAAGCAGAGATCGTGTGGTGGGAAGAAGTGAGTAAATGATATTAGACAGCAGCAGGCTGGGTGACCTGGAGATGAGCTAATGGCAGGACACATGAATTCTTGTTGTTGATAGGATATGAGTTCTCACCCATCCTACCTCATTCTTTGAGATGCAGGTGTCCTGTGGCACCTGTCCTTGGATCTATTCAAGTAAGAATCCTGTCTGCCTTTGTTTCGTATGCATCCTTACAATTATCTACCATCACTTAAACTATCTGGATGTTGTCTTAATTCCATGCAATCAAAAGGACCAGCTTAACATATGTGCCATACAAAAGGAAAGAACATGTTACGATGTTAGAAACAAATTTAATCCACTTTACGAATCTATCAAGTAGTCTCTCCTGGTCAGAAAACTTGCTCTTTGCTGGCAGGAATGCAATACAATGAAAGCCCTTTTCTGCTTTATAGCCTTCTTATTAAATATATGGGTTGCAATAAGGGTTTCTGAATAAAGTGAGAATTTGGTAAATTGGATAGTTGGGGGTTACCTAACAGAGATATCTTTATGATGACCTTAACACATCTCTTTTGCAGAGGGCTTAATTTGTTTTCACAATGCTAGCATAATGCCTAACACATGGCTGAAAAGAAACTTTCAATATATTGAAGGGGATGCTTTTGTTTGTTAAAAAATAGTAGATTAATCACAGACAGTATAATAATCTTGGAAAGACTAAGGGGAATTGCGTATAATTTTTATAATTTTTTAAATATCAAATTTTTTTCAAGTCAATGAACTATTATCGGAAGAAAAAATTCTTATGAGAGCAAAAATCTCAGGATAAATTGAGAAGTCAATATTTTACTGGTAAATTATTCACATCAATATTGGAAAATCTGAACTTCTCATTAGAATAGCTAGAAAAAAATATTCATGAGAATAGATGTCATAACTTATCAGAACTAAACCACCAAATATTCCTCATAAATTAGCCTTGGAACGTGAAAATAAGCTTTTAAGAATATTTTCATTGGCAAATCTTTACATACATACAGTCCATACATGGTGTACAATCAATGGCTCACAATATCATCACACAGTTGTGTGTTCATCACCATTATTATTTTTTAGAACATGTTCATCACTCCAGAAAAAGAAATAAAAAGAAAAAAGAACAAACTCATACATCCCATACCTCTTACCTCCCCCTCTCAGTGACCACTAGTATTTCCATCTACCCAATTTATTTTACTCCTTATCCCCACTGTTATTTATTTTTTATCTTTATTTTTTTACTCATCCGTCCATGCTCTAAGTGAGCATCAGATACAAGGTTTTCACAATCATGCAGTCACATTGTAAAAGCTGTATCTTTATACAATTGTGTTCAAGAACACAGCCCAACAGTTTCAGGTACTTCCCTCTAGCCACTCCAATACACCATAAAGTAAAAAGGGATATTTATATAATCCGTAAGAATAATGTCCAGGATAACCTCTCAGCTCTGTTGAAATCTCTTAGCCACTGAAGCTTTATTTTGACTCATTTTTCTTTTCTCCCTTTTGGTCTAGAAGGCTTTCTCAATCCCATGATTCTGGATCCTGCCTCATCCTGGGAGTTCTGTCCTATATTGCCAGGGAGTTTACACCTCTGGGAGTTATGTCCTACATTAGGGGGAGGGCAGTGCAGAGAGAGAGTGACTTAGAGAGAGTTTACCTGCCAAGTTGACTTAGAGAGAGAGACCACATGAGAGCAACAAAAGAGATTCTCTGGGGTGACTCTTAGGCATAATTATAAGTAGGCTTAGCCTATCCTTTGCAGAAATAAATTTCATAGGGGCAAAACCCAAGATAGAGGGCTCAGCCTGTTGATCTAGTTGTCTCCCCTGCTTGTGAGAATATCAGATATTCTCACAATAGGGGAATTGAGTATTTCTTCCTTTCTACCCATTCCCCCAAGGGGAGTTTGCAAATGCTTTTTATTCTCTGCCCAAATTATCAGAGCATCACACTAACTTTGGCAAACCAGCAAGATCTCACACCCTATTCAAGATTCCATGTACTTATGGTATTCAAATAAACTGACTATATAAGTCAAATTAGATAATACACTACCCAAAATATAAATTTTGCACTAAATAAACATCTCTCCCTTTGGTCTCACACAGAGGTTGAAGTTTTAAAATATGGGTGATATCATCCTATATTCTGTATTCTGATCTGCCTTAGTTCTTTCCAGATCAGCTTCCCTCATATCTCAGTTGAAGTCTGATCCCTTTTTCAACTTTTTAAACAGTTGATATATAGGGTACTGCTGACTTTCATGGCTTCAGAGCTCTAACTCCAAGTCTCAGGTATCACGTAAATACCCAAAGTTTCTGGGAACAACAAGGTTATATACCAACAGCTCAGCATCTCAGAATTTAGAAATAACAGTTATAATTTCTGAATATATGTGACTACTGTAGGAGCTTACAACCTGTGACCTCTTACAATAACCCTAAACTGATAACCCATGCTCTTGACTTCAGTTCACTGATTTATGTTATATTTTATAATATGTATTTATATTATAGCTAGTCCATATGAGTGAGGCATGATAATATTTCTTTTTGTTTCTGCTATTTCATTCAACATACGGTCCTTAAGGTTCATTCACCTAGTTGCATGTCTCACAACTTCATTCCTTTTTGCAGCTACTCAGTAGTCCATTGTATGTGTATGCCGTAGTTCCCTGTTCCGTTCTTCAGTTGTTGTACCCTTAGGCCACCTCCATTCATTGTGAATCAGGAACACTGCTACCATAAACACCAGAGTACAAAGGCCCATTCACGTTCCCACACTCAGTTCCTCCAGGTACATACTAAGCAATGGAGTTGCAGGATCATATGGCAACCCCATCCCTAGCCTCTGGTGGAACCACCACACTGCCCTTCAAGGGGCTGCACCTCTCAATGTTCCTGCTGATAGTGAATAGGTACAACTCTTTTTCTGCATTTTCTCTAGCACTTGTTTCTCTCTGTTCATTTTTAAGCAGTTTTATTCACATATCATACAATCCAACGTAAGTATATAGACATGCCTTCACCACCACAATCTATATGAAGACATTTCCTTTTCTTCCACAAGGAATGCATTCCCTTTTCCCAACCCCTCCCACCTGTTGACATTTAGCTTTGGCATAATGCCTTTGTTATATTCAGTGGAAGTATATTAAAATGTTACTGTTGACTATAGACCCTAGCTTGCACTGATTGTATTTTTTCCTGTACACCATCCATTTTCAACGTCCTGCAATGTTAACATTCATTAGTTCTCCCTCATGTACAAACATTTTTTTTATTTATACATTTAATCACCATCATTGTCCATCTAGGCATTCCTAAGTTATACCACCTCACTCTCTATCCTCTATCTTTCCTTCTGGTTTCATATATGCCTTCTGCCCTTCTCTTGCAATCATCTTCACATTCAGCTTCATTCAGTGTACTTATATTATTGTGTTACTATCAGGAGTATTGTGCTATCCAGTTCTGAATTTTTAGACTCAGTGCTGTCACCCAATCTGTATTCCTTCTGCACCAAATGCCCAATCTTACCCTATTTCTATCTCCTGATAACCTGTGTTCTTAACTTCAACTCTCAAAGTTCACTCATTAATTAAGAACTTTCTCAGGAAAGTAAAAACTCATTAATGTTAGTTCATATTAGTGAGACCATACAGTATTTATCTTTTTGTTTCTGACTAATATCACCCAGCATAATGTCCTCAGGGTTCATTCACGTTGTTACATGCTTCATGACTTAGAATATTCTTACAGCTATGTAATATTCCAGTGTATGTATATACCACAACTTGTTTAGCCACTTGTCCATTGATGGAATCACATTTGGGCTATTTCCATCTCTTAGCAATCATAAATAATGCTGCAATAAACATCAGTGTGCAAATGTCCATTTGTGCCCTTGCCTTCAGTTCCTCTGAATATATACTTAGTAATGGAGTTGCTGGATCATATGGCAATTCTATACCAGCTTCCTGAGGAACCACCAAACTGCTTTCCAGAATGGTTATCATTTTACTTTCACTCCAACAGTGGATAAGTGTACCTCTTTCTCCATATCCTTTCCAGCACTTGTCGTTTTTTGTTTTTTTCATAATGGCCATTCTAATGAGTGTCAGATGATATCTAATTGTGGTTTTGATTTGCATTTCCCTAATAGCCAGTGAAGTTGAACATCTTTTCATGTGCCTTTTAGCTATTTGTATTTCCTCTTCTGAGAAGTGTCTGTTCATGTATTTTGCCCATTTTTAATTGGGTTGTTTGTCTTTTTGTTGTTAAGTTGAAGAAGCTCTTTATATGTTTGGATACTGTTCTAGTTTGCTAGCTACCAGAATACAACACACCAGAGACAGATTGGCTTTTAATAAAAGGGGATTTATTTCATTAGTTCTTTAGAGGAAAGGCAGCTAACTTTCATCTGAGGTTCTTTCTTACATGGGAAGGCACAGGATGGTCTCTGCTGGCCTTATCTCCAGGTCTCTGGGTTCCAACAATTTTCCCCAGGGTGATTTCTCTCTGCATGTCCAAAGGCCTGTGTTGAGCTGCGAGTGCTGAGATGAGGTGTGCTGAGCTGCTTGGGCTGTGCTGCATTGCGCTCTTTCATTTAAGCACCAGCTAATTAAATCAAACATCATTCATTGCAGCAGGCACGCCTCCTAGCTGACTGTAGATGTAAATCAGCAACAGATGAGGTTCACATGCCATTGGCTCATGTCCATAGCAACAGAACTAGGTGCCTTCACCTGGCCAAGTTGATAACTGAATCTAACTACCACAGATACTAAACCCTTATCTGATATGTGGTTTCCAAATATTGTCTCCCATAGCATAGACTACCTTTTTACTTTCTTGAGGAAGTTCTTTGATGCATAAAAGTGTCTAATTTTGAGGAGTTCCCATTTATCTATTTCTTTCTTCAATGCTCATGCTTTGGATATAAGATTTAAGAAACTGCCTCCTATTAAAAGATTTATGAGCTAATTCTCTACATTTTCTTCTAAAAGTTTTATGGTCTTAGTTCTAATATTAGGTCTTTGATCCATTTTGAATTAATTTTTGTATAGGGTATGAGATATGGATCCTCTTTCATTCTTTTGCATATGGTTATCCAGTTCTCCAAGTACCATTTATTGAAGAGGCTGTTCTGTCCCAGGTGAGTTGGCTTGACTGCCTTATCAAAGATCAGTTAACATAGCTGAAAGGATCTATATCTGATCCCATGGATCAGTATATCTATCTTTATGCCAGTACCATGCTGTTTTGACCACTATAGCTACGTAGTATGTTTTAAAGTCAGTTTGAGACCTCCCACTTCTTTTTTCTTTCTCAAGGTATTTTTAGCTATTCAGGGCCCCCTGCCCTCCCAAATAAATTTGGTTATTTTTTCTATTTCTGCAATGTAAGGTGTTGGGATTTTAACTGGTATTGTATTGAATCTATAAATCAATTTGTGTAGAATTGACAATTTAACTATATTTAGTTTTCTAAACCATTAATGTGGTATGCCCTTCCATCTATTTAGGTCTTCTGTGATTTCTTTTAGCAATTTCTCATAGTTTTCTGTGTATAGGTCCTTGAAAATAATTTTGATGCAATGGAAATGAGATAACATTGAATTGTCTTATCAGCCCATAAAGAGCATGGGATAAGGATACACTTCAAATACTTGTGATACTTGTCTAGAAAATGCTTTCTTAATGAAAACTCACGGCCATTGATATTAGCTAAACCCTGGTGTTTTTAATTTTTTTTTTGTATGCTGTATGATGGGTTCACATTTCATTATTTTTCTATGTGAGTATCCTGTTATTACAGCACCAATTGTTGAATTTTTTGTTTGTTTTGCTTGTTTGTTTATTTTGGGGAAGTACATGGACTGGGAATTGAACCCAGGTCTCCTGCACGGCAGGTGAGAATTCTACAATTGAACTACCTTTTCATCCCCTAAACCCTGTTTTAAAAGTTAAAAAAGAAAAGAAAATTTTGAATGGTGTGGTCTCTCTTCTTGAGGAGCTAACAATCCAGTGGAGGAGACAAAAATGTAAAATAAATTCAATACAATATGACAATTGCCAGAATGTAGGTATAGTTAAGGTGCTTAGGAGCACAGAAGAGGGAATGAATAACTCCATTGTGAAAAGGACAGAATGAGGAATAAGGAAGAATTCAATACACCACAGTATTGCTTGGTCTGATGATGAATTTTGAGTTGCAAATTCTTGAAAATAAAGAGATTTTTCCCTAGCTGACGAAGACAGGAGAGTTGAATGTTGGGGAATGTGGTGAATGATGTATCTGAATGACTAGGGACTGAATTGAAACATTCCAAGCTGAGGGAATACATCTTTCAAAACAATGAGGGGTGATAGGGCATTTCCATTCAAGGAACTACCAGTAGTTTGGTAAGTGTATCAGTTACCTATTGCCACAGTAAAGGTGCCTAAAGAACTGTTGGAGATTGGTTCTTGTCCCTCATAAAAGGCATGTTCAGGGCCAATCCTTGGTCCTGTGGGTAAGAACCTATTTGTAAATGGAAGCTTTGAAGATGTTATTAGTTAGGGTGTCCCCAGACTGAATGAGTGTGGGCCATAATCCATGCGGCTGAAGTCCTTATAAGCACAGGAAATTGGGCACAGAAGAAGATGACATTGGTCACAGCCAGAAGCTGGAAGTTAACAGAACCTAAAAGACAAAAGAGTTGACACCACCATGTGCATTGCTGTATGACAGAAAAAAAAAAAAGAAAAAAGAATCCCTAGCTTTCCAGCCAGACAGAAGATACTGATCCCGGGAGGAAGCAAGCCTTCCAGCCTCTGAAACTGTGGGCCAACAAATTCCTGTTGTTAAGCCAATCCATTATATTTGTTTTAGCAGCAAGGAAACTAAAACAGAAACCAACCCAAATCGAGAGGCTTAAACAACAACCAGCTATTATCTATCATGAATCTAGGGGTAAGCTGGGGGTTTCTGCTGGTCTCAGCTGGGTTCACTCATGCATCTGTAATCGACCAGCCTGCAGATGGGAGCTGGCTGGTCTAAGACGGCCTCAGCTGTGATACTAGTCTCTTTTTCCATTTGAACTCTCATCCTGCACTGGGCTGACATGGGCTGTTTATCATGGCAGACGCAGGGTTTCAAGAGGGAGCAAAAGCACATTAAATATACTTAAAGCCGAGATTTGAAACCAGCGCACCTGCACATTCTATGGGACAAAACACAAGGCCAGCACAGATTCAAGGAGTGGGAAAATAAATGCTACCCAGTCACATTGCAAAGAATGTGGAAGGGTGGAAAACTGGGGTCATTTTTGCTATCCATTCATCTCACTCTGTAGGAGTGGAAGAAGCACATGGTAGAGTGGTAGGTGGTGTGGGTGGGAACTTATGTCAAACCCCAGACTTTGGAAATGTGGACTGGTGTGTAGAGAGAGCATTGGAAGGAATAGAGGCTGAGCAGTGATAGGATCAGTTTCTCACTTGAGAAAAATAATTTGGGCAGTAATAAAGAGGATGGATTGGAGGGATCAGACCTTTTCCTTGTAAACAAATATCTGAGATGGAACTCTGCATAGTTATTTATTTATAACCCACCTCATTCCAAAAAGAATATGATGCCACATCTCTTCCATAGTTACTATTAAAAATATATGTATTTATGCCCTCTCTACTTCTAAAAAGAATTTGAAGCAGCTCTAGTTGAATTCTGCCCAAAGGCCATCTTGAAAGTATGTTGTTTTCTATCTCCTGGAACTTCTAGCCAAAGAATATTCCTGGAGTGGAATAAACAGAGGTGAATTTGGCTGTTTAAAAACACATGTAAGCCCTTTATTTAGAACTCTGATTTCATGGGAGCGAAAGAGAAAATAAGGTATGGCAGGGTGAGTTCAAAATGAATGTTTACCATTCCAATAGTCTTAGGAAACGCTGCAATAATTTCTGCTTAGCACACACAAAAATAGGCTGGTAGATGTGATAGCCTGCCCATTGAATAAAGCTGAAATAACCAAAAAAGCCCTGCATAGATTAAACAAATAACTAACAATGTTAAGATTGCTTTTCAGCCTTTTGTTAATGTTGGAACAGTTAAGAAGCTCTCTACTGATATCTCTCCTACATCTGCATATGAAAGCAAAATAAAGTAGAAGTGAGGGTTTGGAGAGCTCTCAGATTTTCACAGGAGGGTCTTCTGGGAATTCATTGTTTTAAAATAACCAAGAGGGAATATTCGTTTCTAATTTCAATGGCTAGTCAATGTGGTCAATCCTAAAGTTTCAGGATCAAAAACTTGATCCTTCCACTTTGGTTTGCTTTACATACATTTACTGAAGACTCACGGTCTGTGCAGGTCTGTGCTAAATACCAGGGCTGGAGCTTTGTTCTTGCGAAGCTCACATGTGCAGAACAAGGCAAATGGCCACAGATCTTGTCAATTGCTAATACCTCAATGTGAACAGAATGCTGTGAGACCAGAGGGAAGAGAGCAAAAGCTTGGATTTTTCTGTCCCTTTTGCCCCACAGTTCATATTTTTGGGACAAAAAGCAAAACAGGAACAGTGTTCTCACTGGCTATAAACTACCACGTCCTGAAGTTCATGGACCTTCTGTTACCCAAACAATGGGCTCCACTTCTCGGTAGTAACTAACACGTAGGCATCTTTCATCCAACATGATCCCAGAGAGCTTGTGGCATGACATGGTGCATATACACAGTTTAGATGTTTGTCTCGCTCTCTTTTTTTTTGTATGCTGTATGGCGAGTTCACATTTCATTCTTTTTCCATGTGAGTATCCCGTTATTGCAGCACCATTTATTGAATTTGTTTGTTTGTTTGTTTTTTGGGAAATGCATGTGCTAGGAATCGAATCTGGCTCTCCTGCATGACAGGTAAGAATTCTACCTCTGAACTACCCTTGCACCCCTGTCTCACTCTCATTTACAAAGATGATTTTCCTAATTAGACTGATAATCCTCTTATTCCCCGATAAGACTCCAGTTTATGCCTTTCATGCTAGAATATTTATTAATAACTCCCTCTCAAAAGGGTCCTGTTTGGATGATAAATTATATGGTCACTGTACTAATAAAGAATCCTGGGCGAAACCCTAGCAATAGAGTTGGTTTTTTCCAGTAGCAATTCCTTTTTGGGGTGCCAAGTTATCCACAATCTCTTGCACAATCGCTTTTTTTTTTTTTTTTTATCAGAGAGATGCACTTTCACAGTGTCTGCCCTAGGCTAAGAATGCTGTTTGTGGTTACACAACACAGTTTTTCTCTGAGCTAAGCTGACTATTCTGTTTAGAGATCAGGGCCTTGGGGACTCATCCCTGCCCAGCACTAACCAAGAAGGAGCTGGCCTTGGGGACTTGATGATGGCAACTTTGGCAAAGGGGAGAGAGGCTCGCTCAGTACACTTTGCACGGGAGTGATAATTAGCAGACCAGCCTTGAATTTTCACCACTATGCTATTTTGATACTTGAGCATTTGTTAAATACCTATCATGTTTTCTGAAATATGCTGAAAATGAAAGTGTAACAGAGTGTTTTATAAGGCACTAAGATAAAACTTTTCTGCTTTTTTGGGGGTGTGGGTAGAGGGAGACAGGCATTTGAGCCCGGGTTGTCTTTTCCTGCCAGAAATCATGCATCTATTTTTCATTTGAATTGAGGGCTCTTCAATTAATTGTCTTTGGGCACTTTACAAATTTAATGTGATTCAACCAATCTTTGGTTAGTAAGCTATTATGCTTTCAGATTTCTGCAGTAACCACTATTTGGGATGCATGCAGCCTTGCTTCTATTATTATTTCAACTACTAGAAAGCCAGACAATGATCTTTAGAACCAAGCAGAACTGGTTGTGACCTGGGGCAAGGTACATACGTTTTGGACCTCTATTTCATCATCTGCCATATGGAGATAACATTGTCAAACTCTTTATGTTGTTGTGAGAATTATTACAGGACTTTATATCTAGTAGATCTCTTTCTCTTCGCATCCTACAAATCAAATATCACTCTCAAACTTTGGAATGCTCCTATTCTACAATTATAGGGATTTTATCTTAACCCAAGAAAACTAACTACTATTAAAAATGTTTTAAAAATCTGAATATAAATATGCTTACATAAAATAAATATTTTTGGAGGAATTACACTAATGATTTTCCATGCTTTAGACTTTTGGACCTCTTTTGCTAATTTGAATGAAAGTGTCTGACCTAAGGAAATAACTGGTAGGCTGCTTTCTACTTGCAAAGATAAATGATTGAATTTAGCATTTGTTAATTAATCTCAAAATAGTTTCCAAAATTAGTTGAAATTATTTTTCAAATATTTTTAAAGCATAAAAATACAGGTTTCTCTGACAATAGAAAATCATTGTCCATATAAAGATAATAGAAACTGACAGTTCTGGGAGAAATACAGTGCAGCATGCGAGAAAGATTTAAAAGGGTAAACTTAGTATATTCAAAAGGGAGAAATTCTTCAGAGGACATATATCTATTATAAGATGCTTATGATAAAAGTCAAATGCTTTTTTTAAAATGTCAGTTAGAGGAACAAATATCTCCCTCTCTGGGAGAAGACATTTTCCATAGTAAACACAGTGGAAAGACATTTGATGATGTCTGGAAATGGGACAAGTGTGTATAAGGTATTGGAGGTGGAGAGAAGCATACAAGAAAGAGTGAGATATTTTACATAGGGCAGAAAAGCAGGTGCTGTGGGCCAAAAGGAGAGTTTGAAGAGAGAAATATATAATGATAAAAATTTGAGCAGGGAAATTATATCCATGAAAATGTCTCCTACTTATTTGACCAGAAATCCCTTTTGCAGGAAGCAAATGATCATCCACTGTGAAATTACACTCTCTCACTTCTGTGTTCTCTATCCTCTCTGCTGTTCATTTCTCTCCAAAGTGCAAATCATATTTTAATATGCTGCACAATATACTTATCAATTGTATTTATTGTCTATCACCCCTCACTAGAATGTAAGCTCCAAGAGGGCAGGTATATCTGTCAGTTTTTTCTTTTATTCACTTTTGTATCACTGACATATATGCAATAACAAGTTTTTAGACAATGAATGAATGTCCACATGAATCAGCTATCTTAGGATGAAAAAAGTGGTATCTTCTAGGAGAAAGAAATAATGCATAATATGGTAGTTTCAGTCAACAAAATCTCTTGAGTTACACAGTCATACACACAAACTCTGGCAGAATGTGAAGTGTATGGAAAATGTCCAAAGACTGAAAAACTCTCATTTTTGAATATATCTAGAAGAAAAACAATCTTTTGTTTGGTTGTGCTTTAAAAAAAAATTATGGTGTTTATGCAACAAAAATTTCCCATTTTAACCACTTTCAAGCATACAATTCAGTGGTATAAATTACATTCACAATGCTTGTGCTCCCATCAAACTACCCATTAACAAAACATTTGTGTGTTTTGTTTGGGGGTGCTTCAGTTGTTTTTATTTATTTTTCTTTCAAGATGTAAATATTGCTAGCTTTGCATATCTATATGCTTTTGATACATATGTGCCCAAGCTATGAAAGGACCAAAGAATTAAATATGATTTTTGCTTTCAGGGAGGAATCTGTGATGAAAGCACAAATCTGGGAACAAGATCAAATGGAAAAGGAGAGACTCATACTAACGCATAGAATTAATATGCCATAAATTCAGGAAAGACAATTCCCACCCAATTCCCATGACCAGGAAAAAACACCTGCTCATGAACATAAGCAAATGCATAACTATTATTATTCAATAAGCATAAGACAACCATAGTTCTGTTAACAGATGTTTCTGGCCAAAAATAAAAGCAAAGGAACTTAACTAAAGGCAAAACCAAAAAAGGGGGGGGGGGGGACATGTAAGAGCCAGAATTATGAGGAATACTAATGTTCAGAATGAGCTAAACCTTGTAAAAAATGAAAGAACAATATATTTGCTATCACTCCTGACTTCTTTCAAAGGCAATTATTATAAGCCATGTTTCTTCATGGGTTTTTGTTGTTGTTGTTTTATTTTATTTTTTTTGGCATGGGCAGGCTATGGGAAACGAACTGGATCTCTGTCAGAGCAGGTGAGATTTCTGCCACTGAGCCACCATTGCACAGTCCCTCTTTATGATTTTTATTAATCTTTAGCTATTTGGGGAAGACATTGACCTACTTCTTGGAGTAGCTGATGCAATTACGACAGAATAAAAATGAAAATTACTCAGCCTTTATTTTATAGCAAGAGGACTGCTCTTCACATTTTAAAGGCTAAAACAAATGTGGGTAAGAAACAGTGAAATAGTAGTAAAATAACTTAAATTTAAAGAATTTAAATTAATTCAAATATATATTCCCAGACAAAATAAATAGCAAGTTCAGAAAGCATTTGCAGTTGTCATCACATAATTATTAGTAGCAGTCTTAGTGGGAGCAAGGACTCATGGAGAGATGCTCATTGTCATAAATATTGTCCCTTTTCGGTTTAGTAAACCAGGTGCCCACAACTGAAAAAAAAATCCAAAATGAACATCAGTGGGAATGGTGGAGCCTGAACCTACAAAGAGCTGCTCCTCCTTGAAAGTAATAAGAAAAAAGGCAAAAATGGTCAAAAATAAACTTTTTCAGGACTCTTAAAATTAACCAAAGGATTGCAATAAAACTAAGGGGCACTTACTCAAGAAAAATAGCTGACTCTTGATAAGCACAGTGAGATTTGGGGTATTTTTACTTGCTCTATTCCCATCCCTGTCTGTAGCAGCCACTGGAGGGGGCAGACCTGGTTGGAACTCCCCCCCAAATTCCATTCTTAGAGAATTGTCATTATTTGGCCTCTGAGAACCCACTGGAAACTCCATTAGCAGGATTTATCTCTAGTCAACCTGACTCAGAGCCCACTAGGTAAGAACAGACTTTTCTCTGTTTGCCATTTGTCAAAACACATCAATGGCACTTGTTTAACACTGCAACCAGCTGAGGCAGTGATAAGACCGGCAAGCAAGAATTCTTTATCCAGCAAAACTATCCTTCAAAAATGAATGAGAAATTATGACACTCCCAGGTAAACAGAAACTGTGAGAATTTGTTGCTAGGAGAACTGCCCTACAATAAATACTGAAGGGAGTCCTTTATGAAGAAAGAACACCAGTAAAAGTAATTAACTAGGGAAATATAAAGACAGTATATATGTATTTTTTGTTTGTAACTTTTTTTCTGACTAAAAAGACAACTATATAAAGCAATAGTTATAAATCTGTGTTGATGTGCATACAATGTTTAGAGACAATTTGTGTAACAGCAACATCAAAACAGAAGAGAGAGGGAGATTTATAAGAGCAAAGTTTTTGCATACTATTGAAATTAAGTTGGTGTTAATCCAAACCAGATTGTTACAAATTAAGATGTTAGCTACAATAATCAGCTGAAGCCCTAATTTAACTTTAAAAAGAAAGGTAAAAAAAAAAAAAAAGGAAATGGAATTAAATGGTACACTAGAAAATATCTATTTAACACAAAAACAAGCAATAATGGAGAAACAGAAAAGCAAAAAAGGCATGAGACATATATAGAAAAAAATCCAGCAAAATGCCAGATATAAATATGTAGGAATTAGGTGTATTTCTACTAGCCATGAACAATCCTAAAAGGAATAAAGTAATAGAATTGTAAGTCCAGGAATAAAACCATGTCTTTGGTCAATTGATTTTCAACAAGGGTGCAAAAGACTATTCAGTAGGGGAAAAATGATGTCTATAACAAATGGTGCTAGATAACCAAATAGCCACACCCAAAAGAATGAAGTTTGACCCTTACTTCATACTATATATGCAAAAACAAACTTTATACCAAAGATCTAAGAGCTAAAACTATTAAAACCTTTAGAAGAAAACAGAGAGGTATGCTTTTTTCATGACCTTGGCTTTGGCAATGATTTTTAGATATGAGACTAAAAATTCAAGCAAACAAAGAACAAAAAAGGTAAATTTGACTTCATTATAATTGAAAAATTTTGTGCATCAGAGGATAAGATCAAGAAAGTCAAAAGACAGTCCACAGAATGGGAGAAAATATTTTGAAAACATATATTTAATAATAGTCTAGTCTCCAGAATATATAAAGAACGTTTACAACTCAATTCAAAAAGATAAACTTCCCAATAAAAAAAAAATAGGCAGGGGACTTGAATAGACATTTCTCTAGAGAAGGTATACAAATGACCAGTCAGTATATGAAAAGTTGTTCAGTATCATTAGTCATTAAGAAAATGCAAGGAAGATTACAATGAGATAACACTTCACATCCTCTTAGGAAGACTATAATAAAAAAGTTGGACAATAACAAATATAGTACAGGATGTTAGAAATTGGAAATTTCTTTTGTTGCTGGTGGAAATGTAAAAATATTGCACTACTTTTGGAATCAATTCCACAATAACTAAAGCATAGAATTCCTATGTGACCCAACAATTCCATTCCTAAATAAATGAAAATGAAAGCATACAGTTACACAAAAACTTGCACGGAAATACTCATAGCATCATTACTAATAATAAAGAAATAGTAGATACAACCCCAAAGCCCGTCAACTGATGAGTGGACAAATAAAATATGGCATTGTGGAATATTATTCAGCCACAAAAAGAAATGAAGTACCGATACCTGCATGAATTTAAAAACATTATGCTAAGGGAAAGAAGGCAGACAAAAAAAGCCACACATTATATGATCCCATTTATATGAAATATTCAAAATAGACAAATCTATAGAGGCAAAAAGTAGATTAGTGGTTGCATAGGGCTGAAGATTTGAGAGGAAATGTATTATGATTGCTAATAGGTATGAGTATTCATTCTGGGGGGCAGATGAAAATTTTCTGAAATTGATTATTGGTGATGGTTGAAAAAGTCTATGACTATACTAAAAGTGATGAAATTGTGCACTTTTAAAAGGATGAATTTTGTGATATGTGAATTAAATCTCAATTTAAAAATGAGTGCTATTTTGTTTTGTTTTGTTTTTACTATTATTACTTTTATTTTTTTCTCTATATTAACATTCTATATCTTTTTCGGTTGTGTTGCTAGTTCTTCTAAACCGATGCAAATGTACTAAGAAACGATGATCATGAATCTATGTGATGATGTTAAGAAGTACTGATTGCAAATGTAGAATGGTATGATTTCTAAATGTTGGGTTAATTTCATTTTTTCCGTTAATTAAACAAAAAAAAAAAAAGAGAAGGGGTAATTGGAGCTGAAGGGATACTGACTGTGCAACAGGACTGGATATAAAAACTCAGAAATGGACAGCACAATACTACCTAATTGTAATGTAATTATGTTAAAACATTGAATGAAACTGCATGTGAGGTATAGGTTTTTTTTTCTCTCTATTATCATTTTAATTCTTATTCTGTTGTCTTTTTATTTCTTTTTCTAAATCGATGCAACTGTACTAAGAAATGATGAATATGCAACTATGTGATGATATTAAGAATTACTGATTGTACATGTAGAATGGAATGATTTCTAAATGTTTTGTTAATTTTTTTTAATTAATTAAAAAAAAAATGAGTGCTATCATGATGCTTAGGAGCCAGCAGTGGACCATTTAGAAATAAATCATACTAACCTCATTTGCCCACCATTTTTTTGATAAATGGGCTAGAGAAGTAGATCAGAGAAATGACACAGAAGTAGACAATGTACATTAGTTTGAAAGTAATTTGATATTGTTCATTTATTTGTTTAGTAACTCATCATTTATTGCAAATTTACTATGATACACCTAAACTTATGGTGGCTATTAAAGACACAGGGATCAATATGACATGGTCCTTCAGGAAACTAGCCTACTAATTTAAAAATATTTTGTAAATTAAGAAAGAGAAGCTTAGAAAGGTTAAATAGTTGGCCTGAGGCCATGCAGCACCTAAGTGACATAGTAAAAATTTGATATATTGGCTTTAAAGCCCATGATTTTCATTACATCACACTTCCGACAGCTGCTTAGCGTGTGGGTAAGAATAGGAACTAGAGGGATGGTGTAATTAGGGAAATTCATAGAGAGTTGAATAACTCTATGCAAAAAATTCTAATCCATGGACTGATCTCAACCTGGAGGGACATCCCCAGAGTTGTCACAGGGTTAGGGTCATAACTGGATCCTATTTGATATTCTTAACAACCACTAAATGAAGACACAGAAGGCAGGCTGAACACATTTGTTGACACAAAGCTGGAAGTGATAGTTAATATGCTCAAAGAAAGACTCGGGATTCGAAAAGATCTCATCAGAATGGAATTAAGGGCTGAAATTAATACAGGATGCAGGGAGACCTGGCTTAACAGGAATTCACATGAAAAAGACTTGGATATTTTAACTGATGGCAAGTTCGGTGTGAGCCAAAGGTGCGAGCCAAAAAAGTTAAGGCATTCTCATCCTGCATTAAAAAAAATATAGCGATAGGGAAAAGGAATGTACTTGGACTTCCGGTCTCTACTCTTGTTAGACAATTTCTGTGATATTTCGTCCAGTTTGGGGGCAGTGATTATTAAGAAGGGAATTGACAAACTGAAGTGTGTTCAGAGAAGAGAGACCCAGAGAGTGTGACCATGTCATGTGAAGAACTGGGGATATTTAGCTTGGAACAGGGAGACTTGGACAGTGCAGTAAGGGTGAGAGAAGGGAAATAACTATTTTCAAAGGTTTAAAGGGATGTGTTTAGGACTGATGGTTTAATTAAAGTCAACTCATGCTAAAGAACCAAACCAGGCCTCACATGAGAAAAGGAGGCAGATTTCTGCTCAATGTATTATTTTCAAACACTGGAGTTGTGGTAAACAAAATCGTCTACTTTGTAATTTAGTGAGCAGTTGCTCATGTAAATCATTCAAGAAGAGTCTGGATGATCACTTGTAAACAATTTAGAGGAGATTCCTAGAAATGGATTGAAAATTGGACTCAGTGACCTATCAGATCCATTCAAACTCAAAGAGTTGATACTAATTATAATAATAATCATCATCATTATTACATTGGCTAGCATTTATTGAAAGTCACTAAATGCATTATCATATTTAGCCCTCATAGAACTTAAAGAGGCATTTTATTATCTCATTTTATAGACAAGGAAATTGGCATTAGAGCAGTTCAGTAAATTTCCCAAGGACATATGGCTTGTGTGTGGCAGAGCTGGCTCTCAAGCTCAGCAGGCTCTGATTTTAGAGGCTCAGCTCTTGACTGCACTTCTACAAAAGTAGGCAATGTAAATTGTCATCTCCTGCACAAATTTTAATGGGAATAGCCCAGAACTCTTTCTGAGACTCTATGTTACTTACTGTGTTCTAATAGGTGGACTGTAGTTGAGAGATAATTTGGCATTCCATTCTAGTGAATTGGGAGATGTTGTATTGTTAGACATGTGAATAACCAAGGTCAACAAGAACTCTTTGTGAAGAGTAAAGTCTGCCTAATGGAATTTCAGGATTGACATGGTCAGTGTTTAAAAAACAAACAGCTTAGCTCATATTTTCATTCTTGGATTATTTTAAATGAGATAGTGCCAGAGCACACAAAAGCAGATAGCTTGGTTTCAGATTTTCATTCCTGAATTGGGATTTCAATATGCATGCCATGCTAGCAGATGGCTCCAAAAAGCAGGCTGAGTACGGCATGGAAATTACCGTATTTACTCTTGTGTTGGGCAGATGCATGTTCTGCAACTTGCATGGCGATTTTACTTTCCTATAAATAGTGACCCAGTGACTAACAGGTGCTTTCTGATATGTTGTTTGGAAAAGTATCTGTTTAACTTCAATTTGGAGGCACCACCACAAAGACTAAGACTTTGGAAAAGGGGAAGAGAAGTAGTGTTTTGTTTCAATAAATTCTTACCTGGTTCAGAATAACTTTGGGGTAGTCAAAGCTGACATTTGTTTATTCTGTATTCATGCATTTATTCTGAGAAACAAGCAAATCAATGAAATAACTATAGATTTTGATAAATGGAAGAGAGGATATAGGTATGATGGTTTCACAAAAATTGACAAGGGGAGTCCATTTAGATGGAATGTTCGGAGTAGACGCTGAGTTGGTGACTTCTGAGCTGAGGCCTAAAGGATAGGAAGGAAGCTGCCATGTGCAGAACCTAGGTAAGGCAGTGAGCAAATTCGAAGTCCCTGAGGCCATGAGAAGTTTGTGGGGAGTTTAGATCAGGTCCTTGGAGAACAAATGGAGGCAAAGTGGAAGTGGATGTCAGAAGTTGAGGTGAGGGATGCAAACAACTTGGACTAGGATAACAGCAATGGAAGTGTAAAGAAGTAGATAGAGTGGAGGCATATTTTGGAGGTAGAAATTAGACCCTGGAAGGCACTATAAACACAAATGCAACATCCTAGGTGTATAACACATGCATACAATTAGCTCTAAATTCCCTATTCTAGCTCTATATGATCCCAAGAACTCTTTAACATATTTCAGTCTTTGTCCATCAGACAATGTACCTTCTGTTTGGAAGAAACTCCATCCACCCTCTTTCCTTGTTTTTCTTCCTTCTTGCCTTGTTTCCTTCAACTGTAATTATAAAATGCCTAATTGGAGTCTAACTCTGGGCTAGGAATTGGGCATATGATTTTGACTGAAAAAAGTCTGGTTTCTGCCTTCGTGAAGTTTCCATTTAATTGTGAGCAGATTAACCCAGGACAGAACTTGATCTATTTTGCTTTTAAGCTAATATTTATTGAATGCTTATTACATACAAGGCAGTATGCTAAGCACTTTGCTTTGTTACCTTAAGTACTCCTAAAAATAAACATATCCCTGTTCTAGTGATGAGGAAGCTGAAGATTAGAGAAGTTACGGGCCCAAAGTAGGTGACATAACTGGGGGTGACAAACAGATCTCCGGGACACAGAATTCTAGCTCTTAATTGCAATACTTTTTGTATTCCCTGATTCTATTCTAAAACTAACTAAACTAAAACCAAATATATAAAAACTTGCCTTAACATCAGCCATTTCTTGCTGTACCTGAACTTGTAGTCTTCCTTTGGTTAGGATGGAACTGGAAGGCTTTCCACCTCCCTTTCTCAGGCTGCTCTTCTCTACATGCATGTTTAGATATACTTTAAAAGAAGCTATAAAATGGAGATATCCAGGAGAAATATTACTGGCCTATTGTTAACCTGAGTCTCTAACTGGGAACCACTCTCCAGCTTCTAATGCAGAGGAAAGCAAGGCATTTCTCTGTATTTCTCCTGTCTTGTTTTAATGGTAACCATGTTGAAATGCAGAATTGAATTTTGTGTCTTGTTTCCTTCTCCCTATGTAACTATACAATTTTTACTAATGGAACTATAGACTGTATTTGAGATCTGTAGTTTCATCATACAAAGAAAATGCTTTACTAGAACCATAATAATGCAAATTATTATCCCCTGCCTGCTCTCTTCCTTCACTTCTATTCCATTCCACATAGCAACCAGAGTGATCTGCGAAGGCAACCCCCTCCTCAGCATTACATTCCTCAGCATTACACTGCTCAACAACTCACCATAGCATCAAAATAAAATATTAACTCCTTACTATGACATGCATGGCCCTATATAGTCTGCCTCTATCAATATTCCAACCTCATTTTAACCATCATCTTCCTGGATTACTGTACTCTACCCACAGTGTTTATGGGGTTCCCTCCACCTGGGAATGCTCTCCCTTGAGTTCTTAGGATAGTTGATGTCTTTCCATGCTTTAGTTATTTTATTTCACTTCCTCAGATTGGCTTCCATAGTCATTGTATTTGAAGAAGACCCCTCTTTCCTCAATGAGTTATTCCCTATCTCAGTCTTTCACTGGTTTTTTTTTTTTTCATCCTAGCATGTATCACACACCATATGGTTATTGTTTGTTTGCTTGCTTGCTTTTTGTCAGTATTACCCAACTGGAATGTAAGTTTTAATAAGGGGTACTCTTTCTCTTTATACTTGGTATCCTCAGGGCCTAGAACAGAGCTTGCCACCATAAGGTACTAAGTGAATGTGTGAAGTGTATGGTGCATGAATAAATGATATTCTCTCAATGACATTCTTTAGACATTTTTAAAAACATGTGTTTTACTACAGGATTCTTCCACTTGGAATTCATGGGACTTGGTGAGTCAAATGTAGTCAAAGGAATTTCAGAGGTGATAGGATTATTGCTAGTATCTCTGTGTCAGGCGTGAGAGAGTATTGGACCATTCACTGAATAAAATAAATATACTTCTTTAGTATGATGACTTAAAAATTATGGAATGGAATATAGTGGGCTTAGAAGTTTCTGTCTGTCAGTTGGCAAAGAAACCACTTCTGAGAGACTGAGAAGTTGGGCTAATTTGCAACATGTCATTCGACCTGTATCTGTAGCAAAATCTAAATTGAAGATACACAAGTGAAAGTATACTGAATTAATGAAATAAGTCATTATATATTTTCCATGCAATCCAATGCTTACAAGTTTGGGTTTTTATTTTTTATTTTTTATTTTTTCTCTTTCCTTGTTAAAAGAACTATGAAATTCTTTACATGGCAAGCAATGAACAGCAATTCCTTCTAACTTACCACTGCCAAAGAGAGCCTTCTTAAATCTCTTAAATAATGTTACCTTAAAAAATCACTTTTAGTAACACATTTCAGTAATGTGAAAGTGTGCAAAGTCTATCAGAACTGGCTGACAGACACATTTTTATTCAGCTTTCAAGTTGTGTGTCACTTTTTAATTATGGCAAAGGAAGAGTTTGTGCAATATCAGGCACATTGAGCTGCCATGTGTTTCTCTCATCACTGTCTCAGGCGAGGCTGTGTTGCTGGTTGCAATCTGAGCACTGAACTCCAGTCAGCAATATCCATTACTCATCGTCTCAATCAAATATCAATGTGGGAAGTTTCTGACTTAGGCCAAAGATGAAAAGATCTGACCAGCTGTTCCTCTCAGGCTCACTTCTGATCCCTGTGTGAAAAAAGAATACCTTAGAAAAGTAATTGTGAATCTGAATACAAAGATTGCCAAACAAAGAATCCAGCATATTTATTTTGGAAGGGCTAAATGCATCAATCTGGCTGTGAGAGGTATTCATTTGTGTGCTTCTGCCCAACAGGGAAGGAGAGATTCCTCCATCTCATTAGAATGGAGATTTCTCTGCGTGAATTGTTTATCTTCTCTTCTCCTTCCCTGGAACCTTCTGGAAAAAAGAATGTCTTTAATGGCAGTAATAAATGATTACTACTGTGAATGAAACAAGAAACCAAAACTATCACCAGAATCCACTCTTGAGGATTCAGGCTGTGACAGTGAAGAGGGATAAACTGTCCTAAGGGTTAATGTCAGTGGAAAGTAGGAGTTTAATGAAGGATTAACTGGGCAAGTGGCCAGATCTTCTCCAAACAGAAGTAGAATACTCCTTGTCTCTGCATCATATTATTCCCCATCAAACCTACCATTTCCAACTGGCTCTTGTCGGTCAGTCTTATATATCAAATCTAGGTTGAAACTTTTTGGCCTGAAGTGTGGACATGCTTTCCAATTGTTCCATGTTGTTGACATTTATAAGTATTAGCCAACAATGAGTAGGTGCTCTAGTCTAAAAAGTGAGACATGAGCGCTTTCATTGCCTGAGACAGACTCTCTGGCTGCTCCAAGCTATGCACTTCACCTCTATATGCCATACAATCACTTTTATTCCACTATACTTCATCTCCAATAGGATATTCTAAAAAATTAGAATTGCAAATACTCTCTCTGGCTTCCATTAAGTAATATTGTGTTACAGGATTAAAATATATTGGACCTTACAAAAGAATTTATTCAGAGTGGAATCTAAATGCCTCAAAGTCTTTTGAATTCACATGATACTGCTGATGTATGAACAAAAACACATTTTGCTCAGGCAGACTCATATATGGAAAGATAATTCTAAAGGTATTATTCTAGTAAATAAATAAATAAAAGCAAAACAAGTTGATACCAGGACTTTAGCAAAAAAAATGTTTTTTAAATTAAAAAATTAGATTAAATTAAAAAGAAATTCTTATTGTGAAGCCACAGCAATCAAAATGGCATGCCACTGGCACAAGGACAGACGTATAAACCAATGGAGTCAAATTGAGAATTCAGAAATAAACCCTCACATTTATGGCTAATTGATTTTTGACAAAGGTGCCAAGTCCATTCAATGAGGTAATAATAGTCTTTCCAATAAATGGTGCTGGGAAAACTGGATAGCCATATGAAAAGAATGGAGGTGGATCCCTACTTCACACTATATGCAAAAATTAACTCAAAATGGATCAAAGACCCAAATAAAAGAATCAAAACTTTAAACTCCTAGAAGAAAACATAAGGAAACATCTTCAAGACCTTATTTCAGGGGATGGTTTCTTAGACCTTACCCCGAAAACATGAGCCACAAAAGACAAAATAGATAAATGGGACTTCATCAAAATTAAAAACCTTTGTACCTCAAAGGATTCTAACATAAAGTAAGAAGACAACCTACAAAATGGGAGAAAATATTTGGAAACCGTGTATGATAAGGATTTAAAATACAAAATATACAAAGAGTTTCTATAACACAGTAACAGAAAGACACAAATCTAATTTAGAAATGAGCAAAACACTTGAATAGGTGTTTCTCCAAAGAAGATAAACAAATGAACAATAAGCATGACTTATGTGAAATAACTAAGATATCTGTGTGGTGTATTCTGCTAATTCAAAGATTCTTATTAGTCTTTTTTCGCTAATTTTGGAAAAATAAATACTTAATGACATTAACAGGCTATAACATTTAAACAATAAATTCAGACATTTTTCTGCTCTTTTAATTCAGAAATTTGATGAAAGGCAATATATAATGTCTTGTAATATCTTTCAGAGACCATCATTTTAGGTTCACCAGGTTATGCCTTGCAAACTGCAGTTATGATATTAAAAATGACCAATGTATTGCTTCCTTCATAAAAACTTACCAGCTTTCATTAATTCAATTAAACTTGTAAAGTGAGAATAGTGATAAATGCAATAAGTTAGTTTTCAAGTGTTTGCCCATATGTTACCTTTCATTTTGCTAATAATGAAGTAGCATGTCCAGAGAAGCTATTATTATTCTGAGAGGCTATCTAACTTTCCTAGGGTAACAATGCTTTCCAGAAAGGGTCAGAAATGGAGTTATGATTTTATTAGCTCCCATAAACTTGAGGTTGGTGCTTGAATTTTGCCAAGAAACCAAAAAAAAAAAAAAAAAAAAAAATTACATTACACTGGGGACAGTTTCCCTAGACCCAAAACCTCAAACAATTCCTTGGCCTTGAAGTAAAATGATATCAGGAAGGAAAAGAAAGCAGGGTTTATAGAGAACAGATCTTTATCTTTATGAGTAACTTTATAGCACGAGATCTTATTTAGACATTCATTGCACAGTCTACATAAACTGTTGATATAAAGTTTAGCTTTATCAGGTATAGTAGAGGGCAAGGACAACTGAGCTGAAGGGATTAGTGTATGAAAAGTCACAGAAGTGGGAAAGAATAAAGAATAAAACAGAAGCAGAGCGCAGGCAAATTTGGCATGAAAGGCGGATATGAGGCTGAAGTAAGGGTGTCTTTGAAGACCCCTGAAAAGAATTTAGAAGTGTCTGAATTTCACTCTTAGAAATGCACTTGTCAAATAATATATCGAAAAAGTTTTAAGTCTTGTGATAATTATAATTTTAGCTCTGATTATATGAGTTTTAATTGATTTTGTTTTCTTAGCTAATGCTTTTCTTGCATACTTGGTCACATTTGGTTTAAAAAAAATTTACTTTGACTCACACTGGGGGAAGCCTCAAATGGTGATTAGGTCAAGCAGCCCAGAGAAATTGCAGGAAAGGGTGGATGCTGGGGGTGTCAATTTGATCTCACACAAGCAGGATATGTCCCTCATGTAAGTGATGTCTACGGGTTAGCACCGATGCTTTGCAACATGTGCAGAACATGCTATTTATGGCCAGCAAAGAACACATAGGTGGTTGCCCAGAGAGAAATTAGGTAAAATGAACAAGGTCAGAGACATCACTAACTTGAGTACCAACTATATTGCCCTATCCTATGATAGATACTTTCCAGATATCATCTAATTTAAGCCTCATGAGAACCATGCAAAGCAGGTATTCTTCCCTCCATTTCACAGATGAGGCACCTGAGGCCAAAATGAAATGCAATGGTAAAACAAAACAAAATTCCACTAGTTAATTCTTCAAACAAATATAATCATTAGGTTATTTAAAATTTGAGTCAAAAAACTAAATTTAATTCCAGGAAAGGCAACATTCAGTTTAGATCAATGGGGTATCCTCCATTTAGGATGCTATTACTGGCTTTTAAAAGGAAAATTAATATTTGGAAGAAAGTTTGAATTTATGAAGCCTGATGGTCATATTGCACCACATAGATTTATGGAAGATTCTCACCCTTGATTTCATGATCCCACTCTCAATAGAGTGACTTTTTCTCATTGCATTGAGATAACATTAGGGGCAAAATCTCAAGCTGCAAATGTTCTAAGAAATGATTATGATGATGAATATGCAACTAGATAAAAAAAAGAATGCTCATATTGTATGTTGATTGGTTTTATTAATAAAAATAAAAAAAAATCTCAAGCTGCTCCTTTACCAATTTGCCATGAATAGGAACCAAAATTTAGGATCCCATTCAAATGGCCCAGCTGTCAGTGGTGATAAACTCAGGCTGGGGGTCTACTATGTTACTACAGAATATGGTTAATCAGTCTTCCTGACAATGTGTTTTTTTTTTTGAGGGGGAAAAGTTTTTGGGAGGAAAGTGAAATTTATGTTACTCATGACATTTACTTAAAGATTAATTTGACATTTAATTTTTATCAGCCATTTTCACTTTTTAATCTTCAAACTTGTACTATGAAAAAATATATTAGCAAATACATACCTGTTAATATTTAAAATATTTAAGTTTAATTATTTCAAATTTTAATTTTTGCTTTGATTTTGGAAGTGGATAGATAAGCAGTTCCTCATGCTTTTTTGCTGTGCTGCAAACACCAAATGATATCAATTTGCAGAAGAATTGAATTAGTTCTATTACCTGATTCCTTGCAAAATAAAATACTAAATCATCAGTAAAATATATATTTAAAATGTATTACCTTAAGTATTTTAAGTTTATCATTTTGAGATACAATCTCATTGAAAACTTCAAAATTCAGATCTCTCCCCCACCCCATTATTTTTGTTTACCCAAATTTCTTCCTTTGTTGTTCTTCTTTGTGCTTGAGTGTGTGTGTGTGTGTGTGTGTGTGTGTGTGTGTGTAAGTGTACTTAGTCTTTTGGGGGAAAGCCCTACAAATTGTCCAATATAAAAACTTGCCAATAATGGTGCTATCAACATGTTAGGAGATAATTTGTAGTTAATCATTGCTAGCTCTTTTTCTATCATTTTTTCCCTTGGTGTATACCTAATAGTTTTTGTTGTTATTGTTGTTTTAGCTAAGTCAACTCCAGAAATCTCAAAATCTTAGAATTTAGAATGATTTCTTTGCTCTGTTCACAAGGAATTTTGAAATTTATAGACAAATATGCTAGAGTATGTCAACTGAAGATGAAGATGATTAATTTGAGGTTTTTGAAAAATATTTTATGATCTAAAATTACATTATTTTGAAATTAATTATCTTGAAATTCCAAATTTTATTGCTTTTTTGTAAGAAAGTACAATAAAAAATCACCATTATTTAGGGCAACACACCTAAAGATATCAAATATTTCATTTGCAAATTCTATTTAGTTTCGACTTGAAATTACGTGCCATTATGCACAGTTTAATGGCAAATAGCCCATTTTTTTTCACTATTATGCATAATTAGTAACAATACGTTGGATTTCTGGATCATTGACCTAGTTTGGTCTTTACAGGCTGTGTTAAGCACTTTATCTGTATTGCTATGGCATCAACTTGAAATTGTTACCAATATTCTAATGACATATCAGAAAATGAAAGATTGTAACAATTTTTGAGCAAGATCATGATTTACTCATATAAATAATTATCCACCTCATAGGAAGTATAAAGAACTTCCATTAATCGTAATTTATACCACCACCATATAATCACAGGAAAGTAGAAAAATGACTCTAGCATCCCAACCGTATTGACTTTCTGATCAAACAATGACATATGTGAGCTCAGGGTTTAAGGGCATTTGCTTTGTTGCATTTTTTGCTTGGATTTTCTGAACTAAGTTCCTGATTCCACATTGCTATTGTGTGGATCAAATAATCCCTGGTCACAAAAATACCCTGGGGAATGACTCCCCTGGCGTCCAGGTTATGAGTGTGGTCAGTCACTTCACATGCCTTAGGGATGAGCTATCTTGGCCATGATGAGAGATTTCCTTTTCAAGTTTTCTAATCTCCAAATACAAAATACTATCATCAATAAAAGTCAAAATAATTAAAGGAATTGCTTTGCAATTTTGCTCGATATAGTACTAAAATTAGGTTTATCCTTTCTTGTTGACTTTAAGTAAAATGATTACTGACCTGTAAAGAGGAAATTTTACAATGTACTGTTAGAATTGTAAATATCTGGTATCCTGACTTTTCCAATGTGAACCGCAGCTAGACATTTAAATGATGTGACTGTTCTAGTCTCCTTCTGCCTGTTTCGTCCTACGATAAAACAACATGGGAGGAGGAGAAAAAATTTAACAATTCTGGACAACTTTCCCTCTTCCTTTTCTTTCAATTTCTCACTTCGTTTTGGAGAGTGAGATCACACATTTTAAACAATATGATTCATTTGAGGTTAGTGGTTTTCTAGCATCCAGAATACTCTCGATTTTATGTGAGCAGAGCTACAGCTCGCAAAGTAAGAGCAAATCAGTCCCACGCTCCTGCTCTGCGTTAGCTGGGATCCAGTCCTCGGCGCTCAGGAGACCAAATCCAGTGCTCTCCGGGATTCCCGGCGCTCTCAGAGATCCAGCCCTCCGCGCTCAGGAGACCAAAGAGAACCACTGGGTTGGGGAATGCTTTGGGTGCATTTCCAGGGCAAATGGCATTGTCAATTTCATTAAGGATAACGGAGTTAAAGAAACTGCCCTCCCGGCCCCTTTCTTCCCAGGATTTTATAAGTTGCCTGTAAGGGAGTCAAACATGGGTCAGGCAAACAAGCGTTTTCTTTCCAGCCGCTGTAACCGGATCAGTGGAATGGAATAAACTCGCAGAAGCCTCCAGAGACTGCTGCCAGAGCCCCAGCCTGCACTAAAGGCCACCGAGACTGCAAGCACCGCCGGTGTGCAGATATTAGTTGGTGGCTAAGCACAGCTACGGCACCTGCAAAACCCTGCAAAACCCAATAAAAATGGATGGAGGCGGGAGGGAGGCTGAGGCAAAAACCGCCTGCATTTCTGCACGTCGGCGCGGGTAAGAAATCCCTGCAGCTTTAGGAGACCGACGGGCGGGGGAACGATGGGAGAGCAGGGAGCCGCGGTTCCAGGGAGAGGGTGGGGAGGTGTGGGGGGCCTTCCGCTCACTTCCACCCTCTCTCACCCTGACAGCTGATCAGGGCTTGGAATTCATTGGCTTTCCCCACGCCGCCTCCCAAATTCCATCCCAATCCAGTTTAGCCCCCCGCCCCACCCTTGCTGACCTAATAAGGCCATGCGGTGCGCTAGGGACTTATATAAATCGCGGCCTCCGGGGTGCTCTGCACGAAGCCTGGGGGGAAAGGCAGGAGAGGTCCAGAGCAGAGAAAGACGACCATGGCCAAGGAGTGGGGCTACGCCGACCACAATGGTGAGTGCGGGCAGCAGTGGGCTCGGGTCCCACAGCGCCAGAGGGAGCCCCAAGGCATTGCACAGAGCGAGCACGTCTATGGAGTGCCCTGGAAAGTGTGGGCGTAGGAGTCGGAAAGGAGCTAATATTTACTTACCATGTGCCAAACAATGCTGTCCCTTTTACCTTCATCTCACAGACCTCTCTCCACTAAGGAGCTGTTACTATTTCCATGGAAAGGAACTGAAGCACAAACGGTTCTGTTCTTTATCCATGATCATGCATGCTTCCTGTGGAAGTCAGAAAACCCGAGTTCCAGTTCTGTTCCTAACTAACTCTGGAACACTGGGCAAGGCATTTGACCTTACTGAGTCTGGAGTTGGGTAAGAATCGCTGTTCTGCCTGCCTATTCCCTCTGCCTCCCTGGAAGTAAAGGAATATGTCTGCTCTGAAAACCGCAAAGCAATGCACAAAATGTGTGTTGTCAGTAGTATTTTGTTCCAGCTGTATGATAGAAGGGGGCATTGGTAGAAAAATCATGTAAGGAAGTCCTTTTTTGGATAAGTTTTTGAGTTTGAGCAAGGCAGAAGGAGGAATACACTGGCATTAAATATAGTCTCCAGGTACACTACTAACAAAACTGAGCCTGGTGTTGCCCAATCAGAAAGCAAAGACCTTTTCATGATCACTGGCTAGCCTTTGTGTATTTTGCTGTTTTAGTCAATTGCAAAGAAACCTTGGGTTGTGTCACCAAATAAATAAGTCCCCTTCACTTTATTTCCTAGGTCCTGACCACTGGCATGAACTTTACCCAATTGCTAAAGGAGATAACCAGTCACCCATTGAGCTGCATACCAAAGACATCTCTCATGACCCTTCTCTGAAGGCATGGACGGCATCTTATGACCCTGGCTCTGCCAAGACCATTCTGAACAATGGGAAAACCTGCAGGGTTGTGTTTGATGATAGTTACGATAGGTCAAGTAAGTATGACACTTGGGTAGAGTCACATGGACATTTCCAATGCATGTACCGGCAATGTACAATTTATGCCCCAGTAACAGTGGGAAGGGGGAGGGATTCATCTCTGAAAATGGAGATGACATTTGACTTTGCTTTAGTTGTGAAGAATTATATTTATGCACTAAAGAAGAATGTGTCACCCTCCAACATTGGGCACTTTGCTGTTGCAAAATGGCCCCATGCCCAAGCAGAAAGTTGGCAATGCATTCTCGAAAGGGAGCTTAGATAGGGCGATGAAGGCAGTGAATCCAAGTGGGCTTCATCAGGTTCTGACGACCTACTGCGGAAGGTTCTTGAGTCTCTTCACCATGGCCTGGAGAGCGAGACGCCCATTCCCACTCCCAAGTTTGGCAAAGATTCCATTCTATAAAGCAAGGAACATAGTAAAGAAACAAACAAGGCACTTTTTTCCCCTCTTGCCTGGGATGGTGCCAATCGAGGGTACAGAAATAGGGTCATTGTATGAATCAAGATGACTTTCTTTCAGTACCTTTCCACATTTTCTTCAAACAGCAGTGTTTATCTGATTAATCCTTATGGTGAGTATTTTTTAAGTATCTGACAGTTCCTTCTTAGTATTTGTGTGCCTGTGAAACTAGGAGATCACATATCTTAAAAACCTCTTTGTTTTACCTCCACTATTAAATGAAACTGAAATAAAAGAAGACTGATTGAAATGTTTTATCTCACTGTAAGTGAGGTAAGAATCTTTCTTTAATATCTTAGTGCCTGATGTACACAAAATGATTTCTTATAACTACAAATAAACTCTTATTAGTAACAAAGATAAAATTATCATTTTCATTATGAATGCACATAAATTAATGTTCTTAATGGTGCTGTAGCATAATGCATTCATAATTCCTTCCTGATAAGAGGTTCCGAGTAAGGACCATGACAGAAATTTATATTTTCTTTAACAGTGACCATACGTTGCTCTCTGTTCCCTTTTTTCCCCCTTACCCTATTTAGATCAAGTTCTACTTTGGAGGAAAAACTGCCACAAAAATTAAATAGTACCCATTATATTGAACCAGATGAAAATGTGTGGACAAAAATGGTTGAATGCTGACAATATCATATGGCCGTTTTAATAAATTCGACTCATATATCCTGATAATAACTGTGCCTAGGGTTGGATGGGGAAAAAAAAAACGTAGTGAATCAAAGCATTTCAGTCCTATATAACCAAGCTCATACAGACCAAGGATTACTCAGACCACAGTATGGTTTTTGCTGTGCCCCTTCAGCCCTAATACTTTCCCCATTCTTCCTGGAACAGCTACCCTTTGAATCCAAGTTTAATCTTGTTTATCATGTTAAATCTTGATTTTATGGTTTCTGCATAGTTTCCTAGTATCCTTGGGAAGATGTTTGAATCTCTAAATCACTCCCCAGACTGAATGGAGACCAGATTAAGTGAAGGCTTGAGGTATTAATAAAACAAGTCCAAATGGATGCTACTGAGAATTATTTTGTTTGTCGATATTGATGGATTTCCTGGGAAATGTCTGAATTGTCCATTTCATCCTATTTGAATAGGATGAAATATTCAACTATTTGAATAGACACAGTTTAAATAAGAGTTGGATGAAAGATCTTGCTTGAAGTCTTTAAGGAAAATGTAGTTGGAAGCAAGACGTGGAGAAGGAATTCACATTTGCTTGGTAGTGGCTGTGCTGGGCACTGGGCTGAGCACTTTAGATGGCTTAATCTCATTTAATCCTCTCAGCAGCTTGAAAAGGTTGGTATTATTATCACCTCTTAGAGGTGGACAAACAGGTTCAGAGAAGTTTAGCAACTTGCCCGAGATCACACAACTAGGGGCGGAGCCAGCATGGAGAGCGGAAGTGTCAGGCTCTCCGGTGAAATGTTCTCCTCCCTGCACCCCATTTCTCGCATACGCTTGGGGTGCTTGCATCTGTATTGTCCATCTGTCATTTTACTTCTGTTTCCAGCAATGTTAAATGGACATGTAAAAATAATAAAACACACCAAAGGACAAAGAAAAGAAAAGTCATCATTTATTTTGACCAAGATATTCTGTGAGGAGAGGAGACTGCTTGGGAACAGCACCCTCTGTCCAGCAGGCTGGCCACATTTTGCCCTCGGATTTTCAGTGATGACAGCACTTGTTTAAAGTAGGGCCCTGTGAAAGAATTCAGGAACTCACTGTTGACCTGTCTTCTTTGAATCATAGTGCTAAGAGGGGGTCCTCTCACTGCATCCTACCGACTTCGCCAGTTCCACCTTCACTGGGGCTCCTCAGATGACCATGGCTCTGAGCACACCGTGGATGGAGTCAAGTACGCAGCGGAGGTAGGAAAAAGGGAAAATGAAAAATAGCTGCAGCAACAAAATAGTGCCCACTGCTTTCGGCTCAAGCTGGTGCTTATGAGAAGAGCTGTGGTGGTTTTAGCAGAAGCTAATGCTGCCAGACATTCTAGGCTAGACAGTTGAGAAAGTGTAGGTGCATTAGCTTCCTGCGTGGAGACTTCCAAATTTACATTAATAATTGGATAGCGGCTTAGAATAAAAGGTTGAATCAGAAAAGATAGCTAGTAACATTTATTAAATGCTTATGGGTATTAACTGATTTGATACACTTAGCAACTCTGTGAGATACATTGTGGATAAGGAAGCTCAGACACAGAAAGTTACATAATAAAGTCACATGACTGATAAGTCACATGGCATTCTACCTTATACAGAATTTCTTCTGAGTCCATCATCTCATTCAGGGCTCCAAGCTGCCTCTTTTATAAGAACTAGAATTAATAATAACCATTTTAAAATCTTGACACCTGTCTTGATGTATACACACACATATGCACACCTGCAAAATTTAAAAGGCACAAAATTGTCTCATGACTTGTAGCTCAGATCCAGGTACCAACTTGCAGGGGAAGTATGTACAAGGGAATAAGACAAGTTTCCTCATGCTGACTTTATAAAGCTGAGCCTATTGTGAGTGGTAAGCGCCCTGGTGGTGAAAACCATTTAATTTTATCCAGTTCACTATTTTCCAAGGTCCAGCTCTGGTAAAGAGAACATTTTAAGCAGGAGTCATTAAGCTGCTTAATTGTTGGTTGAAACTGAACTCTAGGAGACCTGAAGTACTTTACTGGTCCTTCCTTATTTTTACAACCAACCTAGAGAGCCAGGAGCAGGATAAATTAATTATTGAGAGCACCCTCTACACAGCCTCCCCCTGACAAATAGAGAAAGTTTAGCATATTTCTTACAGATGTGGGCAAGGCTGTCATTTTTATCTTTGCACATGGGATTCTGTCATACTTTTGATCTTGAATAAATTATTTTTAACTGCTGGGAACTATTGTATTCTCTTGTCACTCCATATAAACCTGTATGGGAAATCTGACTAATTTAACTGGTGCCCATGCTCTAAATTAAGATAAGGTTACCACCTAGTTCTAGAACATTGTCTACTGAAAGGAGGCAAATGTGGACATGCCCAAGAATTTTTTCCCAATCTTTCTTCCTCTACTTTCTACTAATTGTGACATTAACATGTTATCAGTTTCTTGTTTATAGTTCTGTGTTTTACTATTTGATTTAATCAGACAAAAGAGTGACTTATATAAAACTAAAATAAATGTTTTGAATTGATTTAATAAAAGTATGGTTTTCATAAACTGTTTATTACAAAGTTATATTCTATTTGCCATAATTTTATATACTTTTGAATTGGTTCGTTAAAAATTTCATCAAAATAGTACATGTTAATATTTAGAGTTTTCCAGCATCTATGAGAGTGTTCAACAACTTTAAACTGTACATTAATTAGGTTAACTGTTGATCATTTCACACTTAGTCTAGAATTTACTTCATAACCTATGTTCTATGCTTTCAGCTTCATTTGGTTCACTGGAATCCAAAGTACAACACTTTTGGAGGTGCTCTGAAGCAACCTGATGGAATAGCTGTGGTTGGTATTTTTCTGAAGGTAAGGTAAAAATTGACCATACTTTTTCTTTCAAACTTAAGTTCTTTATCAATGCTTAGGGTAGTGTGAATTTCATTCTCTCCTCTTGCTCAAGGGGGGAAATCATTTCCTCCTTCTGAATATCTTTCAGTATTCATTCAACTAATCATGATATTTCTAAGATCAGCTCAAGATGTTCTGCTCTCTCACAAAAGAGTGCCTTTTTCCAAACTCCAGAACCCCAGGCACTTCTAAATTTTCTCAAGATTTGGATGTGTGAGTGAGCAGCATGTGAGGGGTGGAGAGTACTGTTGAGTGAATTTAAATATGGCAGAATGCAGGCAAGAGAGGCATTATCTTATCCCACTGCTCCACTTCAATTGCACTGGAAAACAGAAAAACCAATGTTGGGAACCACCATGATGCCAAGTCCCTGGCTCACCATTCTCTCTGCTTAGGGTGCCACGACTCATATGATCCCAGGCTAAGATAGCACATGAAATGCGTGTGTTGTTGAGCCAGGCTTGGTTTAAAGGGGACTTAGTATCATTAACACATGAGCTCAGTGGTAACATAATCTAGAATTTAAGACAGAGGTGAAAATCTCACTTCTTTCTTGTTGAATGACCTAATTTGTTTTATGTTCTGAATCCACTGGGTCATTTTCAGTGCTTGAATGTAACACAGCAGGAAGTGGAGTGGGTCTGAGAGGAATGACGATGGGTTTCGTTTTGAATACATTTTTGCTCTAATTCTTTAAGGTGGGGAATGACTTTGAGGAAAGGTCAAGGGCATAAAACTGGATCAACATGTAATTGTGTGGTTTTGTACTTCAGAGGCTTGGAATCCCAGTTTAGATCAGAAAATACATACCCTAAAATCTTGGGAGGAAAAGAAACTTATGTACATTTTTGCTTGTATACAATGGCACATTTACAAACACCAGTTGGAGATGGATGGATCAAAGTCAGTGTGGGAGGAAATCCTAAATTATAGGGAAAAGAGAAATATAATTCTTGTTTTTTTCTGTTTATTTTTGTTTTTTTAAATTTATAGATAGGACGTGAGAAAGGCGAATTTCAGCTGCTCCTTGATGCACTGGACAAAATTAAGACAAAGGTAAAAAAATTTTCCTATCTAGAACATAAAGCAAAGTATTTTGATTTCCCTTTTACATTTTCAAGTGCATTTCCTTCATCTAAAATCTGTTACTAAGTTTGATTGATACACTGTTTACATAAAAATAAATGTTTTCATATTTGTATGGTTTACAGTTTTTAGAACAATTTTACATATACAGGCTTATTTAATCTTCAAAGTCAACTTGTCAGATAATTATTTTCCCGATGAACTGGGAAAAGAGAGAAATTGAGTAGCCATATCCTTTCCCCTGCCTCAGCGCGCGCGCGCGCGCGCGCACACACACACACACACACACACACACACACACACACACACTCATAGAGCTACTAAATGTCAGCCAGGGTTTGTCTTCTGAGTCTTGGTACTGCCCTTTCTCCCCTGTGCCAGACCTATATGCTTTAAATCAACCGTAGACACTCCTAATTAGCAGACTTTTTCTTTTAAGACTATTCTAATCAAATGCTACTAAGTTTTATCACTAAAGAAAGCATTCTGAATACAATAGTCAATAAAAATGCAAGCCCAGTTTTTAATCATAAAGAGCCAAAGCATTAACTTATGTGAAATAATTACGTTATTTTCGATCTAAGTTTCTCCTTTTTCTTGAGAAATGGTGGAATTATACAGTGAAACAGCCTAAAATAGTACAGCGTTTATGTGAAAGTCATGTAAAGTGGTCTCCCCCATTTGCCCCAGATTTCTGAAAGACATTTACGTTTTTTAAAAAAAAGTTCCGTTTTTCCTATGGCATTTGCAATTCATTCTCACAAGAAAAATGGGTGAGCCCCTGGGACGGACCGTGGGCGCTCACCGCGCCTGCGCCCCTCTCTCTCGCAGGGCAAGGAGGCGCCCTTCACCAACTTCGATCCCTCCTGCCTGTTCCCCGCCTGCCGGGACTACTGGACTTACCACGGCTCCTTCACCACGCCGCCCTGCGAGGAGTGCATCGTGTGGCTCCTGCTCAAGGAGCCCATCACCGTGAGCTCTGATCAGGTAAGCGGCAGCCGCGCACACCTGATCAGAGCTCAGTATAGAACTAACGGACTTGTCTTGCTGCTGGCAGTATAGAGTAAGATAAAGGTACTAAGTTCGGGCTTACCGAACAGCTCTACAACTTAAAGGCTTCATAGTTTGCCTTGGTTGTTATCGGCTTGTTCAACTTTCTAAACCGTGGCTTCCAAAGGGTTCCAGGCTCGTTTGCAGGTGATTGTGATACTGAACGAAGGTCTAGAAGCACTTAAGGTTTATATGAGTCAGTCTTTGTTAATTTGGAGGTCCCCCCCCAAAACTGAGCATTATAAGGAGTTAGGATGCTAACTCCTGGGGAAAAGGGTGCTAATGGAAGAAATTTAACAGGCTGGTGAAGTGCAATTTATTTCTCCAACTGTGCAGGTAAGTAAGTTGAGCCCAGAAAGCTAAGCAATCTGCTGGTGATTACACAATCAATGAAGAAGGGGAGGGTGTGATTCCCACTGAGCTCTGTTTGCTTCCAACCCATCTCCTCTCTGCTCAGCCATTTTTTTTTTCACTCTTCATCCAATGAAAGTACTTGTAACATTTTTTAAACTTTCAAGGAAAGGCTGTTTGGAAGAAAGTAAGTGGACAGGGACATGGAGACAAATTAAAGTGGACCACACAGTGATTCCCAACCTAGGGCATAAGTGTGCACTCTAATAGTAAAATCAGCTTATGAACACCTGTCCCTCCTGCTTAAGACAGTAGCTTTTGTATTTCGGCTAGTTGTGGCTCAAATATATACAGGCATTTTAATCAAAACATCAGATTTAATGGTCTGTTTTGCTGATAAAAATATTTTAAAAGAATAAAATTTTCTTAAGGTCAAAAGCTAAAAACAATGCTTTAATAAAGAAATACAACATTATGAATGGGAATCTCCTTAACTCTTATCCTTTAAGAAAAAAAATCCGTTCTTAAAATTAAAAATGCAGCATGATTCTCATTTCTTTCTGCTTTTTTTAAAAAAACAATTGACTCCATAAATGCACACGATGAAACTTATTATTGTTTGTGACATGTTAATATTGTCATGCCCTCCTACACAGAGTGTGCACTTCATACTGAGCCCTCTAATCAAAATAATAATTATTTCACAATTCAGGGAGAAAATGTTTTGACCACAGAGCATGTTGATCCTTGCTCAAATGAAAAAAAAGGGCTTTACAAATAAAGAAAAAAAAGTATATATTACCCAGGAATTGGTAGCCAAATAGTTCTAGATTGAACACTGGAAACAGTTTTTGTGATTTGCTTGTCTTGTTTGAAAATGTCTAACTTCATTGCATAGTGTGCGAACGCAATCCCAATGTCAGGCTGACTCTCTGCCCTGCCCCTTGCAGATGGCCAAGCTGCGGAGCCTCTACTCCAGCGCTGAGAACGAGCCCCCGGTGCCCCTGGTGAGAAACTGGCGTCCTCCACAGCCTATCAAGGGCAGGGTGGTGAAAGCCTCCTTCAAGTGAGGCTGCTAGAGCTCAATTTCTTCAGGAAAGGAGGCCGGCCATTGGAAAGCTTGGTCCCCTTGCCTCCTTTTGGTGCTCCTTGCTCAAAGTAATGAGCAATGAATGTGAGAGATGCAAACACCAAGCCAAAGTTACTTTTGACAAGATCTAATATGAAAGCATGAATTTCACATTTATCCTTTGTAATAACCATCTTCCCTATATAAGTAGCATTTCTAGAGAGCTTTTGAAGTAGAAGAAACAGGTAGAAGAGGTACGATATAGAAAAATGGCTATGGGGCACCATTTTTCTGTCTTAAATTTCACAGAGCTTCAGTTTTACTATTTTCATATTATGAGTTGTCCATCTTGACAAAAGATGTGTGTGATCATATAAGCATCAACTGGAAATTAAAATGATCCTGAGATGGTATGTTTTAATTCTTAAAACCAAAAAGAAGTCCATCATTTATTACAATTTTGGCCATTACAAAGATCATCTTGTTCTCTTTATCAGTGAAAGGAAAACAAAGACCAGGTGCTTAAAAAATTTAATCTGGTATTTGAATTTCTTCTTCATACATACAGTTGACTTTATCCTAATATTTTTCTTTACCTGAAAGAGGGCCATTTACTTTTAGTTTTACTACTTGTATCTTTGCATGCTTATTAAAATAAAAACTGCCTCTGATATCTTTCTAATTTGAGGCTGGAATTAATGATTTCTACAACATGCAAAAGTGAACGGCGACACTTGAAATAAAAGCCATCATAATCACCAGAACCAATAAAGACACAAACATAAAAGTTGTGTGTTCTTTTTTTTTAAAAGAAGGGGTTATAAATGACAAAAATGGAGTGAAAACAAGAATGCAAACTTTGCGAGTTTGTTTTTGTAACTGAGGGATAGTGATGAAAGAACTCAAGGTCTTAGTTTGACCTGAAGCTACGGTTCTTGAGTTGGGACTATGGCTTGGGTATTTTTAAATAACTCCATTAAATTTTGGCACAAAGTAAATAGCTGAGGATTAATAATGCATAACCTAAGTTCATTATTCTATAAAATGTAATTTTCAGAGAACAATTGTTGAGGGTCTTCTGAGGAAATTGCACACAAGAAGAATGTGTGACTCTATGTTTGAGAGTTGGAAGGAACTTCTAGATGCCTCAGAGTTGATGTAGGCTCCTGGAATTCAGTCCAGAGCGTTATATACTATCCAGAAGCATGGAATCAAATCAGATTGCAGCATTTATGTACTTACCTTTTTATTTTTTAATGTGACAGGATGATGCTGGCCTAATACTGGAAGAATCTATACGCTTAGGCCTTCAAGACATTTAATATCTTTAGGCATAAAGTCACTGAAATTGTAATTTCCAGCCATTGCCTTTGATTAGTCTCTCATCACATCACTGGCTAATATTTTAATTTACTTTTAGAAAATGGCAGCAATAACTTCATTCCCCCAAAGGAGTGAGGAGAGTATTGGGTCAGGAGAGTCCTGAGATGCTGGAAGTCATATGACAGAGTCCTAGGAGGCCAAAGTTATTTAATAGATTACCACTTGGGTGAAAAGAAACCAAGTTGGTCAGTGCAAACTGGAAGTGTTAATTAAATCCCTTGAAATTAGGAGCTTTCATCATTAATGGTAACACGCAAGCTGATTCTCTCAGGTTACTCAGTCAGTAATGCTTAGGGAGCTTTAAAAATGTATCCAACATACACTGTATGCAGAGTAAGAACATATAACCTAATGCCAGCTACGAATGGTGCTTATTCAAGAACATAGGATGAACGAGACTGGAGCTCTTTTGAGGGAAAGTGCCCAATCAAATGATACCTTTGCCCCAGACCATAAACTCCAGGAGGGTATGGGTATGAATCTTGTGCACTGATGTTCACTTATTGCCTACTCTTGAGCCTGGCACTTAATAAGCCCTCAAGAAAAATTTAGCAAATAGGTGATATGAACAGAGCCCAATCCAGGAGAAACACTCAACTTTTTATACAACACATTAGTCTTCATGGTTAGGAATGATACTGTTTTTTGCTCATCTTACTTAATTTAGAGTCTTTTGGCAAATGGTCTCTAGCTTCAGTTGGGAACTTTCCAGTAGAACATATTTTCCCCCCAACCTGAGTCATTGCCAGTCCTCACAATTCTTGTTCAAGTTAAATCTTCCTCCCAACTTTTCCTCATACTCAAGGTGCTGAGTTATTACAATTAGCCATTTGAATATTGATGTCATGCTTATGTCCTCATTCAGCAGGGTGAACATTTCTCTGACTATGCACAGACCTTCGAACAATTGCACGCATTCACAGCCTACAAAGCCTCTTGGACATAGCCAGGAGCTGCTTTGTCAAAAGGGTTACAGCATCTGACGATTTTTGTTCTTCAAGGTGACATCATTGCAGACATTTAAAAATTTCAAAATATGGCAGAAATTAATTTGAACTAAGTATGCCATAATCTTCAGATGATTCTATCCTTAAAAGCTTATGACTGGGGGGGGTACAAGGGTAGTACAGTGGTAGAATTCTCTCACCTGCCATGCAGGAGACCCAGGTTCCATTCCCAGCCCATGCACTTCCCCAAACAAACAAGCAAAGAAAGAAAACAAACAAACAAAAATTCAACAAATGATGCTGCTGCAATAATGGGATACTCACATGGAAAAAGAATGAAATGTGAACCCCACCATACAGCATACAAAAAAAAAAGCTTATGACTGGGGTTTCATCAACAAGAATTCACTGAATATAAGATGCTTTTGTATTTGAGGGTACGAATTTATTATAATCCCTGCTGTTTTAATGGGAAGATAGGCTCTAGATATGAAAGATTTAAAAAAACTCTACAGGACTGCGTATATAAAATTTATTAAAATGTGCAATCAGTAAATAGTTATGTAGATGAATGGGAAGTATTCTAAATAAAACATGCAAAACAGCAGGTTTCATATCTAACTATAATGATTTATATAATTAAATAAATATGGCTGAAATTGGTCAACTATTAAAAAGCTTGATACATGTGGGAAAAAAGAATACATTATGTCAGTTATTCATATATGAGTTGTAGCAAATATAATTGGTGTAAAAGAAATACTTATGGCTGAAAACCACATCAGGGGCTACATGTGAAAAAACTAATTATATTCTAGTTTTTTCTTCTACTGCCTTCTGATATTAAATAACTCAGGACATGAGGAAAATATATTCTTTAAACTGAGGAAGAATAAGTGAGAAGGGGTAATAAAAAAAGATTGGCACTTGCGAATGCCAGAATTAATTTTTCTCAAACAGATTTAATTTATGCTGATTTAATTATTTAAAAAAATGATTCCTTATGCAGCACTTAGAGCAAAATGCAAACAAGGAGAAACCATTTGCATATTATTTTCATTGGGGTCACTAGATGGCAGCAAAATACCTTAAAATTTCATTTGTCACTAGAAGACAAATAATTTACAAAATAATTTTTAAATGACTGAAATTAAAAGCCATACCACGTTTAAACATGTTATTTTCAGAGCCATGTTTTTTTATTTCTAAACTGACACTATGATTCCTATTCTCAAATTTTCATAATTAACCATTACTAAATCTATCTACGAAAGAAAAGATGGTGAGAATTTGTTACATTTTATTTCTAAACTGACAGTATGATTCCTGTTCATGATTAACCATTACTATATCTATCTACAAAAGAAAAGATGATGAGGAACTGTTACTTATTTTGAGATCTCTAGGCCTCAGTCTTCTCGTTTGTAGAGGGCATGATAATACTATCTTCCTAGATGATTATTTTAAGAATTAAATAAGTTAACACACGTAAACCACCTAGAATTTGTATTCTGGTGTGTAATAAAACTCTCAATAATTAATTAATTTTACTTTAAGAAATAAAACACTTAAATGCTTTATTCATGCATAAAGCCACTTTTATTTTTCTTCGTGTAACATCATAATCCACACCTCATCAATTCAGACAATACTAGAGGAGTTACAGTGGGTTCGTGGAGGTGCTTGGCGGTGGGGAGATGATATTTTAAAAGTAGGAGGGAAAACAAGATATGCCACATTAGAAATCAACACAGGAGGCCGTATTATTAAATGCTGGATGGGATGATTCGGGGAAGGACGGAGAATTTCTTCTGAGGAAGGTTCCACTCTGGGAGCTTGGGACCTTATCTGACGAAGTGCATGATTAGCAAAACATCCAAAAGATCCACCAAAGAGGAGAGGTGGGAAAACCACAGTGTTCATTCTGTTTCACTGACGTTCAATGTTGACGATGCAGAGGCCCTCGGAGCGCTGCGTGAAGTGAGAAATCCATCCTAACGGTAAAGACAGAAGTGTCCTGCCATGAAGTGAATTTTCGGCTTGTCTGGGCATGTCATAAAATCAGAACCCTGAGTGAGATGCACAAATCACACCCAGGAGAAGCACACATACATTTGGGACAACACTGCATTGCACAAAAAGAAAGAAAACAGTCTAGGCATAAAATTTAGGATCCAAGGAGTGACTGGAGAGTTAATGAACTTTTTTAGGTTGAAAGGCCTTCAGTAGGTGGCAGCCACCTGACAATGAAATCAGGTGAATAATCACAGGTAATCAGTGGGAGGAGAGTGAGGCTTAACAGGGCAGTCACAGGGGACTAGGTCTACTGCAGCAGCATAAAACCCAGTGATTTAAAAGCTAATTTTAGCCAGGTGAGAATTGAGTCTTTGGATAAACAGGGAATCAGATTCTCCCTTGTACTCAAATCATTTCCAGGTAGAAGAGCCTGGAAGCTCAGGGAAAATATTTTGGTCATTAAAGGTCCATATTCTCCTTTCCAACATGTCCATAAATTTCTACCCTACCCACTGAGCTCATTGGAAACTTGCATGGTTCCAAACACATTTCTTCAAGGGAAGTCATTCCCAAAGGGCACCTGACTCCCATGGAAGCGTAATACAGATGGAAGTGTTCGAAAATCCTATGAAACTTAGACTCATAGACTTCCCACTTCTGGCTCTACATGCGATTGACTTAGAGAAGGACCGAAGGCGCTCACTAGGAGCATGTGCATGGATCAGGAGCCTGAAGAGAGAGCTGGGCAAGGACAGGAAGATTGCATAAGACAAGCAAAGCAGATTTTAAGGACAGGACAGATTCAGGGAAGAACTGGGCAGGAGAAGGTGTGGTTAGAAAGTTAGTAATAAGGAAATTTATGTTCAGTGCATGGGGAACTTAGATTAGGGATAACAAGTACACTTTTAAATTCCAACTTTAACATAAGGTGATGTGAGTATAAAAGTGTAGTGGTTAAGAGAATGAAACTTGTAGTCAATAAAATTTGGTTTCCAATCTCATTTCTGCCACTTATTGTTGAGCATGAGGATTAAATTCTTTCAGCCTCAGTTACTTTCTCAGAGTAATGGAATATAATGATATTTACCTTGGAAGGTTGTTGTAAAAATTAAATGAAACATCATGTGTAAAACATGATGCCGAAACGTCATGAACTTTATTAAAAGCACTTCTTTAGGGTTTTGGTTATGTGTTTGATTTTATATTTTGGTGTGTGTGTGTCTGTGTGTGTGTAATAGTAGTAGTGGGGCAAGCAAGGTTTAATAAGGGCAAGGACTTTATCTTCCTTGCTCACAACTGAACTCCCAGTACCTAATACAGTATCTGGAGCCTAGTTAATGCTCAAAAAGTATTTGTTGAATGGATGGAGGAATGGATGGATAGTTGGACTGATGGATGAATGGATGATGACGATAGAAGAGCAAAGAGAATCCAAAATTATTTAATGTCAGTCTTGGTTCATGAGCTGGCTGGGCTATGACCCCAGCCTGGAAGGTCAAAGCCTGGCCTCTGCAAGAGTTCTTAGAGGAGCGCATGGATAGCTATCATTGCAACCCAGGCTTCTCAGTAAAGGGAGTAAGGGAAGCAGTTGTACACACATACATCTGAACCTTATCATATGCAAATTTAAATTTTAAAAACTAACTTAGCATAGAAAAGAGACATGTTTTAGGAGATAGAGAAGGGGATTTACTACTCGGATATTTATCTCTTTTAGCATCCGTGCTTCCAATTCGCAAAATGAAGAGGCCAGTTGTAATAAGCTGGGGACATCAAACTCTGATGATAACTAACTGACATGATACAAGCTAGTGCTTGAGCTTTCCCGCTCCCTGTCTTCAGTGAGTTCACCTAAATTTCCTCATTAGTGACTTTAGTTCTCCATCATTTCATTCAGGCGTGGGTGAAGGAACTCATCGCAATTCCACACATGTGATAAAGATATCTCTCCCTAACTCAAATACTCCCTTCCTAACTCAAATGCTTGCTTCCTAATCAGAGATGAGCAAAGTATGATGTTTCTGAAAATTAAATAAGTATTTCCAACGGACACATTCCATCCTGTTTCAAATAAATAGGTGGTAGATTCAGGTAAATTTCCTCCCCTCCACAAACTGCACAGATATTTATGCCACAAGCATAGCCATACACTTGTCATTCCTACCTGGAGCTTACTTTACTATAAATTTTTGAGAATTATTTGAGGAAAAAAAAAACCTTTATTCAGATGGTGACTTTATGAGAAAACAAACTCAGGATCTATTTTGGAGGTGGTTGAACTCATAACTTGATAAATAAGTCTCTGGCTTCCTATTATAAATATATTTCATTTAAAGGAGTATTTTAATGATATTTCATCAAAGGAGGTCTAATTTCTTCCTTCTAATTTGTTTTCTCTAACAAAGAGTCTGTTGTCAAGATGGTGAGGTGTGCTAAGCCTCTCGTCCTTCGCACCTTAATTGATATGAACCATTGATTAGGCCTCGAGAGGGGTAGAGAGTTTCAGAGGAATTATAAAATAACCACAGGGCTGAATGGAGAAAGTTTACATCCAAAGCACTGGGCTCTTAACTCAGCAAAAACATTCAGTACTGGACATAGATTTTTTAAAAGTATATGTAAACGACTATTTAAAACACTCTTTAGGAAAGGATTTTATGCCTTTCAAGTGTTTATGTGTTGAGTATAGAAGAGATAAAATTAGATCAAGGAGCTACCTCGAAGCATCAAGGAGAAGGAAAAAAATAGAGGAGAGTTACCTCCAAACACTGTTCAAGTGAAGCTGTACAAAGAAAGCATGGATGTGTCTCCTGGAGGGTTGGGCTTATCGGGCCTGAGCATGATGCCCAACGCACTGGGCATGAAATAGTGATACTGTGCCATTCGAAGGAAGGGACAGATAGCAGAGCCAAGGGTACAGGCAGCCTGCAAAACACGGCTTCGGGGCACCGGGACCTCTAGATGGACTCTTTGCAAAGATGCTGGCTATTGAGACACATGTTTTTTGGCACGAAGTGCCTCCCACCCCCCCACCCCATACAAAGATTAAGAAAAATAAATCTTGTACGCACAGTAAATTGTATACGTACCTACATACTGTACAATAATCAAATATAAAGAAAGGAGAAATTTTAAAAGGAGGAAGTAAAAAGTAAATAGAACTAGAAGCTCTCATGTTCTTTCTGCCTTGCTGTGGATCATCGCGCCACTAGGGGCACGGCCGAGGTGAGGGCCGCGTGCAGACTCTCCAGATCATGCCCGCAGGCAGCTCTGCTCTGTTCCATGGCTCCTTAACACGCTGGCCCACCATATCACCAAGTGCGGACAAGCTCAGGGTGGGAGGAGAAGAAGAAAATTCTATTACAAACTTTAGAAAGCTCGTGCAAATAAGACACTGCTATGAATAATAAGAAGTGTAGCACACAGTTCTGACTGACCCTGGGTGGTTTTCTGAATTAGTTATAACTTTCAGCGGGGGTGGAGGGGTGGGGGGACGGAGAAAGAAAGGAGGAGGAGGAAGGAGGAGAGAGGAGGTGGAGGAGGGAAACGGGGCGGGGCGGGGGGGGGCGGGGGGAGAAGACAGAAGAAAAGGAAAGAAAAAGGCATATTTTATCATAAACCAAGGGGACATTCACTATGCTATTCTTCTGATCCATTTAAATATGGAAAGACAAATGACTAATTCATTAAAATATGTATGTGCGCAAGGCACAGTGCTGAAATGGAAGGGGGCAGAGTGAGATGCACACGCTAGGAGAAGCATGAGATAACTGTATGTAGGAGAATGCTGAAAGTTTTCTGTGATGTGGTCAGATAAAATTCTAATTTAAAGCAAAGGAATATAAAGAAAATGCTACACAGGTTCAAAGGTGGCAGCAATATTCTCAGTTTATGTGCTATTTCCATCTCCCCAAATCCTAATCTTAAGCAGTCCAAACTTTCATGGACCCTTTCCTGGCATAAAATATGCTTCCTTTATCCCTTAGAATTAATCAGGATAAGCACAAGCCACAAACTATAGAATAATCAAGTAAAATCGTTTTAAGCTTCCTGTAGCCTAGCCACATATGTTGTGGGATTATAAACTTCCTGGTTTTCCCACTTGGATATAGTTTCCAGCAAACCAAATTTATCTAATTTTTGATCATGGTACAGTTTTCTGTTTGTCTAAAATAACCTTAAAAAGTAGGTGAGACTAAGCTTTGTTGAACCTAAGGCTGCCATGGGCAGTTTCTGGGGGAAGATAGGCCCTAGAAGCATTAAGTAAATTGCTTTACTACTCTTAAAATGATGGTTATTAGAAGGCTGCATTCTTTTCAGCGGGGGAAAGGATGTTGCTACATGGAGACACGCGAGGGCGCCCTAATCAACAACCAAAAGCAAAAAAAAAGTTTATACTTCACATATAAAATTTGGGGTGGCAAGTATGTCTAGGTCTCTTGTTAGTGATACTGGTGAATTCTGACTTCTGCCTTGAACAGAAGGAAAAATTTACCTGTCATGCCTATCATTCTCCTTGCATGGAAAATGTTAAATTGTACTTGTTACTAAAAGGAAGTTAAAAATTTTCCATGTAGGGTGGTGATTTATAAGCAAAAGAGAAATGTAATCATATGGTGAAGTTAATATTAACATAACCAAACTATCTGATTTGGTGTAGGAAAGTCATCATTGGAAGAATGATGAAGCAAAGTGAACAGGAAATAACCTTAAGGATTTTATTCTTTTATACCCAATCTAATCAGTGAAAGATGAATGAAAATATTAGGGTAAACGCCATCCTAGGGCTCACACACACACAGCTCTTTCTCAGACCTTATACAAAAGCATTAACCTAGACATACTTAAGGCAAATAATTCTTTGGTCTAGGGGCTGCCCTGTGCGTCGAAGGGTATTTAGAAACATTCCTGGCCACTATTTGCTTGATTTCAGTAATACGCTCCCCTGCCAGTTGAGGCACCAAAAAATGTCTTAGGACATTGACAAATGTCTCCTGTGGGACAAAATGGTCCTAGATGAGAAGTACTGCTCTAAGAAGAGATGGGCTTTCATTCTTATTAGATTGAATATTTCATGGTGCCACATGTGGCAGCTGTCATGTAACACAAAATATTTTAAATGAATAACAGGAGAGTCACATGAAAAAAGAATGAAATGTGACCCCCACCATACAGCATACAAAAAATATTTAAAGTGCATGATTTGTATATTTCTAGTGTCATTGTCTCACTTAATAATCCTGTCACAGTTATGATGAAATTAAAATTTGGCAACCATGTTCGAATATACTGACTACTCTTAAAACAAAATGGACTTGATTGCTTCTAGAAAAGCTTAAACATTAGTTATCATGAAGCAACAAAGACAAGTTTAGGAAAAAACTTTTTAAAAGTCTGAAATGCAGCTTACTAAGGGGAGTTGGACTCAAGTGTTCATTAGATTTATAGTTAGCCCTATCTCCTGCTACCCTAGCAGTTACAGTTACAATGGCTGGCACGTTGTTATAACGGTTTTCCAGTGTAGTACTGCATTCATATGGTTACTGCATTGTTACCGCAACACCATTGTTACTTTATAAAGGTAGGTGCCTTTATAAACTCCTGGAAGGCACTTAGCTGGCACTCAGCGATGCCGCAAAGCACCTGGCTAAGACCTCACACTCTGGGATAGGACTGCCGAGTTTCACAGCTGGCCCCATCACTCCCTAACTGTGTCACCCAAGTGGACATTACCTCTATGCCCCAGTGTTCCTAGCTGTAAAGTAGGGCTCTGTAAAGCATGCAGAAGTGTGCTTGGCCCATAATAAAATCTCAATAAATTTTAGATATTTTTATAAAAATAGGAACTCAAAATATGTTCACTGAATACATACGAATTTCTCATTCTCATTAAAGATAAAAGTCAGCCTATTAGTTTGCAATGGTAAGCATTATACATGATAATCATACCATTTATTCAATAAAGAATATGTGTCAGAGACCACATCAGGTGTTTTCAACATGTTCTTATTACGATGCTCTGGAGCTAAAATCCCCCCCCCCCCACATTTTTAAATAATAAAAGTGAATTCAGGGGGATTGTTTAGCTTGCTTAGCTTGCTTAAGGTGAGGCAGCAAGTAAGTCTTAGAGCCAGAATTTGAACTCAGGTCTGTCTTATGACAAAGTTGAAGTCCATTTCACAATGCCATGCCTCTCTTCCTACAATAGCAACCACCCTGATAGAGCAGCTCACAATAAACAAAGCTCCATGGTTGAGCTCTCACCACTCATTCCATTGAACTCTCCCAAAACCTTAGGTTCTCTTAATACATATTCAGATAGGGAAACTGAGACTTGGGGAGGTGAAATAAATCATTTAAAGTTTTATTGCATATGTGGTAGAACCTGGCTCCAAGTGCCCAGAATCTGGGCTCCTGGCCACTGTGTGAGACCCATCCAATGGTAGAAGGGTGGTGGGAGTCACAGGCTGGGAGGCATTTGGCAAAAATGACCCCTTATATGTCAGGGGTCATAAGGTCTCATATGAAAGAGGGGTTTGATTCCATTTGTGGAGACCCATTGTCAGGTGTGAGAACCATCACAATGCATCCTGGGAACCTCTATCAGTTTCCTCTTCTCAAAATAAAGTTAGGCAAGATAATCTCTAAGCTCCCTTTACTTCTAAAAAGCTATATTGTTACAATTTGTGCCAGTTCCTTCCTTAAAGTCTCGCAATGGCTTCCTTGTGCAATCAGTATAAAATCCTCCTCTGGTATCATTATGGTCTGCCGGACTCCGCAGGTTGCATCCCCTGCTGTCTTTGACTTCGCCTACTTAGTATAGACTCTTTTTCAACCACAGTGCTCCAGCCACAAACCTTTCTGCTCTGGAAACTTCCTTGCTCAGGGCCTTTGCACTCGCCTTTGCCTCTGCCTGAAATGCTCTTCCCCAGCTCTTTCCTTAGTGGGTCCTCAAATGTCAATAGGTCTCCCACAATCACTGCATCCAGAGCAGCTGCCCCTCCCTCCCTTTTTGTCTCTACCTCATTCCTTTTTAGTTTCTTCATACTGATTGTCACAGGTTGAAGCTCACTTTCTTTGTTGTTTATTCATTTAGTATATTTTACCCCTTTTCACCCCAAGTAACACCAGGGCAGAGCTCATATTGATCATGTTCATGGCTGTAGACCTTGTGTTATGTCTGACACATAATAGCATTCAACAATATTCATTGACTAAATGAATAGATAACCATACTTTTGATAGCTACATAGTACCTAAAAAATGTTCAGCAGGATAGGAGCTCAAGAGACATCAGCCAGTAACGCTGATAACCAATATTTATTAAGCTCTAGTTATGGGCAGCAGGCTAATCCTTTAATGCATTGTTGTTTAGTCCACACCACAACTCTGTTAGGTAGTTATTATTACTATCCTAGCTTTGCAGATGAGGAAAACAAAGTTTAGCAAGATCCAATAATTTGCCCAAGGTCACAGAGCTAGAACATTAGGAAGTCCAGATTCGAATCCAAGCCTCATGATATATTTGCCAACTGATCGGCCTCTGTAAAGAGTAACTGATATAATTTCAATGAGCTCCAGGTTGGGTTATTCTGGTCTCCAGGTGGGTGAAGGGTGCTAGGCACCTAGGGAAGGGAAGGGAATACTGTGGTGCTATTCCCCAACTCAGGGAACTCAGTCTGGTAGGAAAGACAACTGAAATTGCAAGCGGGCTAGGATGGAAGTCTCCCTGACCCAATCATGCTCCACCTCAAAAGAAAAAGCAACAATAAACCCCCCATGATGCTGGCACACTCCTCTTAAACCGTTCCCTTGAATCTTTCTCAGATGTTTAATTTTACACTTGTCACATTATAATCTGTTTTGTACTGCCTAGAAGTGACCTAAGAAACCATTATTTACTGAGCGCCTTAACATGGCAGATGATTTATATACAGTTGCTGGCTGAATCCTCATGCCAACGCTGAGGTGGGTGTCATTATTCTTACATTACCAACGAGGAGCCTTCAGCTTACTGGGGCAGTGGATTACTAACTGGTGATTCCTATAAAAAAGCGTCTGATTAGAATATGGTATCATAAATACTAGGATAGAGGGATATGCTTGTAAAGAACAATGGAATTCCCAAGAAGCGAGTAACCTTAACCTCCATGGATACTTAAACACTCTAAATGTAACAAATATGTGACTCTCTGACTTCTAATTGTGTTATTAGCTGTTTTTAAATGTTTTTGTATACCATATATAGCTCTCCTTGTAAAACATACTAACGTCTTTATGGTTTTTTGGTTGGAAAAAATCTTTCCTTTTTATTGTGTGTTTTTACTTTAAGTAATATGCTAGAAGCACTTTTTTTTTTGTTTTGTTAAAGAAACTTGGGACGCATACTTCTAATTACATCTTCTTGCTTTATACCTTGTCATCTTTTTTTCTGGGATAGAAAAAAAAGTAACTTTGGCTACCATACAAATTTTTTATTTTCCTTCCCCCAAATGGAAACACAACAATGTGATAAAAGAGACATTATATTTATTTTTTAAAGTCCGCTATTGGGGTATTCTCTTGCAGTCAGCTGAATCAAGACAACATGCTAAGAATGCCCTTAGTAAGATAAAATTCTGATTGATATTTGTGAAGGCACAAAGCCATTGCGATCATAAAAAAAATGACAGGAAAGCAAAACAAAATATAGTAAGACAATCACTGTAATAAAAAAACAGCTATTAAAAAACATTTGGATCCTTCCAATGTACACAAAGGTGAGCCACTTTCTACCTCATGGTGAAGTGTGACCCAGGCTGGCAGTAGCTCTGTGGGAAGGCTGCATCCACTAAGAATCGCCTCTACTCTTCTAGAAGAGAGAGACATGGAGAAGCTACATGAAAAATTACCATTTGGCAAAGTGCAATCTGGTGCTGGTGGAAGTTTGAGAGATATTTCATAATCAAAATATGTTCTTATTCCATCCATTTTAATAAGGTCATAATCCAACTTCACAGAAATCGAAATACAAGTATTGCACAGATTTAATATCCTAGCTACCTTCACAGAGTCTTCAGTGCCCACCTTACATTCCTAGATGTTTGCCCTCAAGGCTTTGTAATTAGCTCATTTATATCCGCAGACCCTAGTGAAGAGCCTTATAGCAATTGATAATCCCTCTCCTTCTGAGATAACTAAATATTCTAAAATCAGACAAAAAATAAAAACTATTTCACTGGTCCCAAGAGAGACTGTGCTGCTTACTACAGAGGTGCAAAAGGGGGCTCTTCTTAAATATGAACCACATTGTGATGCAGGGATGGTCCCAGAAACCTAGTTTCTCCTCTTTTTGCTAAGAATGCACTGTGATGTCAACCCAGATACCCACACAGAGGTAACACAGTTTTCCAGAATCTCTAAACAAGTGAAATCTAAACATAGATCCTCCTTGTTTGTCTGAAACTGACTGAAATGAATAGTAAATAATGATTTTGAGAGCAACATCGTATATATTTGCACTAATTTACAAAATTTACACTTTTATTTATCTATAGCTTTTAAATATAAGGTGCTTTTAAATATTTCATGGCTGAAATAATTGTGTAAAACTGTGTCCTGCTTCCCCAACTTTAACTGTAATACTAGACACTCAAAAGTCACAGAAGCCACAGGACAGACGCCCCCTCTCCTGGAGGTCCAGTTTATTGAAGGAAATGAATTCAGTCTCCATTTTAAAACAGTCCCAACTTCCCTATTCGACACAGCAAGTACAGTGCCTTGAGCCCACGATATTTTTAGGGACCCAAGACATTGCTTTCTTTTATAATCAAAAGGAAAAATACAAACTTTTACAAAATGTTTAAATGTGTTATTAAGCCATCTTTATACCAAAGTAGCCGTAAACTATAATTTAAACATACATATTTTGTCCGCGAAGGCAAAAGTGTATAGGGGCTTGTCTCAGAAAGACAATTTGCTCCCTATTGCATATTTTAAAAAGTTATTTCTTAGGTCTGCCAGACGCCAAGTTTCCGTTCCCTGCAGAATAAAGTTCTCACCTCTTTGCAAGAAATTCTCTTTTTCTATGTCTGTTTCCCCTGAGAGAAGTTTCATTTTTAAATCTTTTGATTTTTTAAATCAATACGTACTCAACTAGGGAGTTCTCTCTCCCCAGAGGTAAGTTTGGAAAGAGAGGAAGGAAGGTAGAAGGAGGTGACAACTTTATAAGAGATCCCGCCGACTCACAATCCTGAGTAAGGAAAGGCAATGAATGCAATCTCCCCGTTTCAGCATGGACCGCCTGCAGAAGTGATCCTATTCCACGGTCGCCCAGCAGGGGGCGCATGGCTCCCAGCACCCGGGCCGCTCGCTTCCCAGCGCCGCAGGGACCGTATCCCTATTTGCCCCAAGGTCATAGCTCCTAACCTGGCTCGCCAGCTACGGAAGGGAGACACCGGAGAGCGAGCCTTCCGGATTGGGGACCCCGGAGCGGGTGGGGCGGATGGGCAGGACGGCAGGACTCGGACGCCTGGGATGCGATCACAATGGGGTCAGAGGATGGAAGGCACTTGGGGCCCGGGTCCCGAGCAGTCAGCGGCGCCGCTAGACTCGGCGCCCGGGAGGGGGATGGGGTGCGCGTAGACGCTCCGCAGGCACAGCCCGACCGCGGCGCCCGCAAGCGGCCGCGCGCCGAGAGCTCGGAGCCTCGCTGCGGGCCCAGGGGACCCCGGCCGGACCGCGGGCCGCGGGCATCCGGGCGGCGGGCAAAGACCTCCAGAGCCCCGCGGAGCTCCCGCGGAGAGGTCGTTTTCCCCGCCCCAGTTGCTAGCCCGCAGGGCCCGCCCCGAGATCACCTCGCCCGTCACCTCCTCCCCCCGCCGCCCAGGTCCACCCGGGGACCCCTCCCCCGGGCCGCCCCCGAGCGCGAAGTTGGCGGGATCCTATAAAAGCCCGTGACGGCGCGCCCCGCGGACAGCACCGTGCAGGTTCCCGAGCAGCTGCTGAGGACCCGGCGCCAACTCCTGCTCTGTCCCGACCGCCGGCGCGACCATGTCCCATCACTGGGGATACGACAAGGACAACGGTGAGTGCGGGCGGAGCGGCGCGGCGGCGACCCGGGCCCCGGCTGGGGCCCCGCAGCACCTCACCTGCTGTTTACGGCGGCCGCGGGCGCGCGGGAGGCTCAGGTGAGCCCCGGGAGCTCGCCCCGCCTGCGGCTCCCCGGCGCTGGGGAGGTCCCCAGTGCCCCAGCCCCATGGCCACTGTCGAGGAATCCTCCGTCCGGCACTGGAGCGCAGGGCCCAGGGGAGGAAGCGCGCAGCCTTCCCGGGTCCCGAGTCTGGGACCTGCCTAACCGTTAGGACGCGGAAGGAAGCGGGGAGATGGCAATGTTTTAGTTTTTAATGTCAGAGCCATTTGGGGACTCCCCCTCTCCCCGCACAGTCGCGGTCGGCCTCATAGCCACCTGTGGCAAAGGCCCTCAGTAGGAACTGCCCCGGGGCTCTTTCTCCGGCTGGTTTGAATTCTTTGCGCTGCTTTCTGACTTTTCCTTTTATCTGACTTTAATGTTAGGGGATCACCAGGAACAGGGCTTTGTCACGTCCGCAGATCTGAATTCTCCAAGGGAGCCAGGGGAAGAGAATGAGTCCTCTGGCGCGCGTCTGAGGGCGCCTCCCGGGTGATGTGGATCCTGACGGTTAAAGGAAGGTGTCCGGGCCTGAGCGGTGCCTCTGTCCTTCCATCCAGGCTCAGTGCGAGGAGACCAGGGAGAATCCCGACATGCCTGAGTGCCTTATAAGAAAGCTTGCATATCCCAAATTCCAACAAGTCCTGACATTACGTCTGCCCAATTTGAATAAAATAGTTAAAAACAGCTATTATATAGATGATGCACGTTATTTGTTCTGAGAGCTTTATGTGTATCGATTCTAAATCTCACAAAACCTCCATACGGTAGATGTTCTTATTGCCCCATTTTACAAATGAAGAAACAAGGTGCGTGGAGTATTTTCCTAAAGGTTACTCAGATATTAAGTGGTGCCACCAAAACTGGAACCCAGGCAGATCGGGTCCAGAATCATTGCTCTTTTCCTGGTGCCTAGTTGTGCCCTTCCCCCACTTAGGGGCGTTCACGGGTGTCTTCTCACCCCCAGGACCTGATCGCTGGTATGAGACCTTCCCCATTGCCAAGGGAGAGCGCCAGTCCCCTGTCAACATTGATACCAATGCAGCCAAGCATGACCCTGCCTTGCAGCCTCTGTCCCTTAGCTACGAGGAAGCAACTTCTCGGAAGATCCTCAACAATGGTCACTCTTTCAACGTGGAGTTTGATGACTCCCAGGACAAAGCAGGTCAGTTTTAAAAAATAACTTGCAACTCATAGCCAGTAGCTGTTTCCCCAGCTTAATGGGTAGAGCCTAGGCTCGTGGCAGCAAACCTGTTGGTACTACAGTTTGTCTCAGTGCTCTAAGACGCCACTCTGGTCATCATCATCAGGTCCCAGATGCAGAGAAGTAGGCTAATTACTTTGAAGTGGCCTGGGACTGTTTCTCCCCTGTCAAAAGCCTGGCCACTAAGTAGGGCACGTAATAAGGGTGACTACATGCCTGTGAAATGTCACAAAAGGCAGTGTGCTTGGGCAATAAAGATTGGCAGTGATAAGCTTTACACATACTGAACTTTTAGGATTCTTTTTAAAATATTTATTTCCCAGAGTTAATGCCAATCCAATAAAAAGTATATCTTAGTGTTTATCTTAGAGGTAGCAATGAGAAGAGTGGTAAAAACCTGACAATAAAAACTATCGAAATTCTTAGGACCATTGTATTTCTGTATTGGGCTAATGTGATAAACGTGGCAGTGTATCTTGGTAACTACCCAGAAATTCATTCTGCAAATGAAAATACTTTAGAATAGGTTGTACAGACCTGACCCATTACTGACTAAACCAGTTGCCACAATTTATTTGTAATAGAACTGTTTACAGGATGCCCATTGAATGCTTCTTTTTCTTATTTAGAAATAGAACAATTCCATTCAGACACAATCCCAGCCTTCTCTGTTCACTGGTTAATTTAATTGCCAGTGCCCTAATTTCCCTGAGTGCTTGTCCTCTGAAGGTCATTGAGTGGATGGTGCTGCAGACACAGTATGTTCAGTGATAGTGCCAGGGGCGGGGCAGATGGTGGTGGCAGTTGGATGGAAATGAGAGAAGAGAGAAAATGTGCAATGTTGTCAAAGTTGGAGTAAAGGCTTACAGACCTATAGTGTTAATATCTTATACAATAAGTAATTGTAACCAATATAGTCAAATGGACTGTTGTTTTAAAATAATTATATAATATATTCAGTCCAGTTTTGAAAATTTTCTTCTTCCCTCCTCTGTTTTTAAATATTTTGAAACTTGGCTTTCTGAAGCCATGATTCTGAAAGACAGTTTGATATGGGCAGTCGGGTTGGGGGTCATGTATGGAGATCATCTGAGAAATATTTTTAACTTACCCGTGCCCTGTGTATGATCCTGCCCAGCGTGCACACACACACACACACACACACACACACTCACATTCTAGCATAGTATCATAACTTGTTAGACTCAGGTAGAGGATGTACACTGGAAACACTCCTTCCATGACTCTGCCACATTGCCTTCCCAAGCACGCCTCCCACCGGAAAGGGACAATGGTCAGATGATTTCAATAGAAATCATTTATTGAAGTATAGGGAAAACAATTTCTTTTTCCATGTAAAATATATTTGTATATTTAAATTACAATATAGCAAGGCCCAAATGTACATATAGAGAGAATGCTATGAAATTTCAGGTTTAGTTATTTAAAAACTGAAAGAAGTAAGCTGCTTTAGTTTATAGCTGTTAACTGTCTTTTTAAGAGCCACAATGAATGTATGTTTCAGTGCCTGCCTGTGAAATAATTGTTTTCAATGGCTGTTTTGTCCAACAAATTATATACCCCATTAGATGCCATGTAGATAATTGGATGCTTAAAGTCTTTTTTTGTGAAAATGAGGAAACAAATTTCTAACAAAAGGAACCAGGTGAGGTAGTCCACTATATTGTTACAAATTTGGTCATGGCGTTAATTGCATCTGGAACATATATATTGCCACAAAATGAGTTTCACAAACAGTCTGATGGTCTTGAGTGTATGCTCAAGCTTGGAGAGTCCAGCTCTGCCCCTTACAAGTCCAAGGGCCCAGTGGCCCTGGGAGTGATAGTAACTTAACCTCTCTAAGTGTTAGTTTTCTCAACTGTAAAGTTGTGGTAGCAGTTGTACCTATCACAGAGAAAGGATCAAATGGGGTAGCATACATAAAGTACCTACCCAGTGCCTGGTGCACAGCAATTTTCCAATTGATGACTGTTGTTGTAGACATATCTACACACCATTTGACTGCCTTTATTAGTAATTGCTTTAGCTATGCACCTCTGATACAATTTCTAAAGGAAGTTTTTATTTAGACTAAAATTATTTAATCTAAATAATTTTTATTTAGACTAAAATTGGCTTCCACTATTCAATGGTTTAAAAATACCAAATCATCTATTTATCATATTAAAGTATATACTGGCTTTTCTAAATGATGTCATTATATAGTTATTAATGTATTTTACTATAAGTATGCCAGGCTTTGGATTTCTACATGAGCAACAAGTGATCAGAGCTAGACACATTTTTGTAGCTATTTCTCTACTGAGTAACTCACATTTAAAAAATGACTGACTGTGTTTAGATTGTGGAACAGATTGAAACCAGGTAGTTTAGATTGGAGCTCAAACCCACCTCTTGAGAGAAACATGTATTATCCACCTGGTTCTTATCCAAACAACAACAAAGAAATTACTAACATCAATTATATGCAAGAAAAGCAAAGCACCATGAGGGCAGGGTGGAGACTTGTAGTCCCAGATTTCACACTAGGGAGGTCCAAAGTAGGAGGATGTGGAAACAGTGAACAGTGATAGTCACTTTTGAGATGTGCAAAAATGGAGCATTTCTAAGGAATTACGGAAGTATAAGGGAGGTCTAGGAATTCACTTAAGTAAGGAAGTACTTTCCAGGGTAAGGGTAAGTAACACTTACAGTAAAGCTTAAAGGATTTGTTGTCTTGGAGGAGACACCAGGCAAAGGGAGCTAGAGGACCTAAGAGGGCATGGTACATGCTCTAGACAGGCAGGCATGTTTGGCAAAAACTAGGGTGAGGAGTGAATGTTAGAAAGACTCACTCTTCTTTACATATTAAAAAAACCCTTTGTGATTTTTCCTATACCTCTTCTACATTTTCAGTAATTTTGTTTGGAAAAGGAAATCTTTTCTTTTAGGATGCAGAATATATTAAAATGTTGATATTAAGGCAAAAAAAACCCCCACGTCTATAGAATAAATTCAAATATTGTAAAAAATGATGCAACATGGAAAAACACCCTTTAGACTTTTTTTTAAAAAAAGGATTCTAGATACTCAAAAGCTAAAACAAATGGCAGTTACTCTAGTTAAACCCACTTAAAATAAACATGAAGAAATGGAAGGTTAAAGAGTTGAGATAACTTGCTAACTGTCTTACTCCTAGTTTGTTGGAGTAAGACTAAAATGGCAATCATTTAAAAATAGAATTTAAATAAGAATCTTTGAATGATAAACATAGCTAACATTTAGTTTCTACATACCGTATTTTAAAAAATGGATATACTTCTCTGGATTTTTAAGTCTAGAAATAATTTATTCATTTGGCTACTCAATTTATTTTGAATAACAGTTGGATTACATCTCATTTTGTTAGGAGTTATTTTTGTAATGTTAACATTTTTAGGTATTTTTTACCTCTTATTTCCTGCATTTAAATCCTTCATTTCATCTACTTTTGTTTTTTTTCCTTAGTGAGATATCAGTCTTCTAGAACTATTCATCAATTCAGGTTTTCCAATAAATCCTCAATGTTCTTTTAAACCCCAAATTAAGGACTTGGGCATCAGAAAGAGAACGCGGATTAAGTTTACTGCTATGTTTAAGCTTCAGTTAATTCTTTTTAAAATTTGGAGGTAATAGGTTTTGCCTAGAAGCTTGGGTTAAAGCTCTCAAAAATCTAAATTTATTTTAAAAATAAGCCACCTTAAATTAATGAGAAATTGCTAATCCTGTTAGTTTTAATTATTAAAAAAAGAAAAGAACTCTCCTTGCTTGAGATCTTTTATTGCTAGTTTTATTTGGAAGAAAAGAATAGCAGTCAAATTATTAACTCCTGCTAACTTATTAACTTTTATTAATGAGTTTAAAACATTTCTGCTTTATTGCAAAGTTAGGGGTAAATATAATTGAAAACCAATGCTCAAATTATTGAACTAGCCGATATATAACTCTCATCTCACCTTATTTATTTTGTTTTAGAAATGGGAAAATTTTTATCAGTTTATGTTATTTCAAGAAAAAAGTAGGAAGGAAGTTGTATGAATTTACCTGCATTTCAAGCAGGCCATTGTATGACACAATGGCTCTTAGTACATGGATCCGGCTTAATTATCAGGTACTTGGTTTTGAAGCTTTAAATTTTTCCTTCTGCAAGCAATGATAAAAGGAACCATAACAACAAGTGACAGGGCTTATCATGCTCACTGCAAATTGTATCAGCATAGCCCTAAGTATCTCATTCTAAACAACTGAATGTAGTTAATTATGTTCATGGCAAAAGAATCTTTTTTTTTTTACTCCTGTGTAACTGCCATCTAACTGAAATGACAATCTTCTGTTCTCTTGATTTTGATTGTCTTTACTCTGTTGTGGCAACTCAATAACTCACTGGTTTAAAAGAAAGAGAATATGGGTGTCTTTTCTCAGATTTGTCTACATTGGTATTCATTTTCTTAACTTTAGCATATAGTCCTAGGATTATTTGCTACTACCTAAAAGCAAAATAGTAATGTATGATTTAACTATTTTCAATTATTCATAAAGAAAATAGTTCAGCTTCTGGAAATACTGTGTTTTCAGTATAGAATTATTCATTTGTTTCATTAATAGGAAATCACTTAAAATTTGTTTTTAAATTTAGAATTATTGAGAATAGGTTATTTGTCTTTTGGGTTTAAGAGAGATAATTGACATTCACTAAGGTCTTAAATTTGATGCTCGGATGCATTTTATATCAAGAAGTATTGTAAGTGATTAGGATAAGATGTTCAAAAAGTTTTATTTTCAGTTTTCAATTTGTATAGGTAGTCTGGTTTATTTCAATTACTGGAGTGAATCTCTTAATTTTCCCAAATAATATAATTTATGAAGTTTTCCCAAAGGATATTTACAGGAAGACAGATTATTCTATCATATTTTATTTGGTACTTATTTTGTACTTTATATAAGTAAAATATAGTTGATGACAGATCATGAAAATTAAAATCAGTTGAAGCTATTGTTACTATTTAAATTTACATTGAGTTTTGGGAATCTCAAAAAAGACAGAATAGAAAATTCCATTTATGTATCTCTGACTCAAGGAATATACATTTTTGTGGCACAATAAATTGTTGACTCTATAGAGCCCCAATAACATAGCTAAATTTGACAGAGAAAACATAGGCAGTTAAGATTTCTATTTAAAAAATATATTTTTGCTTTAAAAAACAGGTTTCATTTAAACTGGGATAGTTTACAAAATGGCATTTTGTAATCAAATCAAATACATAAATAGATTCAGAATATTGCAAAACCTCCCGATCTTTTAACAAAAATATTACCTGTTCAAGATTTCAAATAAAACTTATGAGCTGCCTTTATTAGCAGTTTATTATTATAATAATGCTTTTGAAGGGTTTCATTGCTAGTAAACTCCATACTAAGAACTTGCTGAGAAATAAGCAAATATTTGAAGAAAACCAGAAATGCTTTCTCTAGCAATTAAACTTTAAGAATTGAATAACCTTTCTAATTACAATATACTTCTAACCTACATGGCAACATATTTTTATTTTAATAGGGGCTGAAACAGGTATCTGGTGATAATAGGTTAGCACAGAACGTGTTTTATCATTGAACACAGAGCATTTTAGTATCAGCAAGCCTTGTTTAATAAAAATTCCTATACACTCTTTCTAATTTAGAATGTCCACTGAAAGAAGTAAACTAAGATTGAATTTTAAGATCTGCAAAGGAGAAATTGAGAATAAGAAATGGCAATAAGCTTTATTCTTTCTCTTTAGAATTTAAAATCTTGGTATGACTCTTCACAGGAGGAAAGATAGGTCTAGAATGATGCTTTATCTTTAATTATAAATTTTGCCGTTTGTCAGAGTTAAGGAGTCACAAATAGTATTTGCTTGTTATGATCAGCCAATTAGTTGGTTAGTAGCTTTAAAAAGTTATTATAAGGAATTTTTTCAGGTTCATTTTATCTCATAAATATGTCTTTTACTTTTAAGAGTATATCATTATGAAACATAATAAATGAGGTGGGAATGAAATGGGAACATCATAAATGAAAGTGGGAATTCTTTCATTTTGAAACAGCCTAGTGTTGAGGGTTTAAGGCTAATTGTTTTTTTATAGAGTGATCTGATAAAATATTGTAAACTTTTGCAATAAGTAAATTTATATTTCAGAAAAAGTGATTTTGTCAAAATGCATCCAAACTCATGTTTGTTAAAAAGATATGTACTATAGCATCATTTCTAATGTGTTCCTTCTTTCTTTCTTTTTCTTTTCCTTTTGGCTTATAAAAAAGAGCTGGCAGCCAGAGGTTCTGATATCAAGGCCCCACCTTCAAAATATCTTCCATCCAGCTTTATCTTTTACTTTGTATAGATTAATGGGTGTTGCCACCGATTAAATTTATTTAGGTGAAGTTAAGTGAAGAAACTCTGTTCACTTTTACCTCTGCAGCATATTTGTTTCGTAAAGCCAAAGTAAGTTTTGGGCTGACCATTTTATGAAATTATAAACCAAAGTTAACTGAATACACTCATAGCAATAGAAATTTTAATCCCAATTCTAGAGAAATAAAACTGAAGTAGTGGAACTAAAGTACTTTAAAAATCTTTTAAATATTGGTTAAGCCCATTAATACTTATAAGCTAAGCAAAAAGTTTTAAGTGATTTCTCACTATTTTACATCTTCCCTCAAGATGCAATTCATTAATTACCTATAGATGAACTGTAGTTTAAGAATGTGAAAGTTAGAATTTTAAGTCTTAGAGATAATACGGTATACAGTACTACATACGCAGATAATCAATAAATTCTTCATGAAGTAATGAATAACAAATATGTCCATTTTACAGATGAGGAAATTAAGAGAGGTTAAGCAACACATTTTAAGAGGACAAAGCTAGTTAATAGTAGTAACAGTCCATACTCTAAAGAATTTGGGAAGCCTGTGTAAGGACAATTGGATTTTATACTGTTAAGATCAACAAAACACTTATTAGTTCACAAACTCTGCTGTGAAATAACTGGTATTGGTGATTAGCAAAGCAGGCCATAGGGCATTATTGAGCTGTGGTAGAAGAGAGACGTTCCCATATTTGCAAGTTGTGTATAGCAGACCAATGAATTGGAAATAGCGGCATGACACATCCTAAATGATTCACAGAGGAATTAGTAGTCTCCCTTAAAGTTTCCTGTCTCTGAACCTGAACCTGTGACTCCAAAACAAACCTAGAAGGGAAGGGTTTATGCTCAAAAAAGAAAGATGGGATAAGGTTCTACCCTTCAGACAATACAAGTGAGGACAAAATCAGCTGAAAGGATTTTGTTCTTCTCTATAGACTGAAGCTGAGCCTGAATTAAATCCTCACAAAGTAAAAAAGTTGCTAAAGACATAAATTTTGAACTATAAAAAATAGAGTTAAAGATTGTAATCTTTGGTAGTTTCTGTGTTTCATGTGTGTATGTAAATATATAAGACTGTGTATATACATAAGGATATGTATAAAATATTCATATATAAACTAATATACATAGAAGTATGTATTAAATAAAATATATGTGAAAATAAAAGTATATGTAAAAATATATCTATTTTTTAATTTTAGTGCTGAAAGGAGGACCCCTCACTGGCACTTACAGATTGATTCAGTTTCATTTCCACTGGGGTTCATCTGATGAGCAAGGTTCTGAGCACACTGTAGATAAAAAGAAATATGCTGCAGAGGTGAGATATGTTTTTTTTCTTTTCCATGAAAAAAAGTCTGTTAATTGATATTTAACCATAATTTCAAAATAAGTCTAATCTTGTAAAATTCAACTATTCAACTCAAACAGAGTGAACCACTTCTTTTATAAAAGAGCTTCACAATGGCTACTTACAAATTTTTGTGATATTACAATAAAGGCTGCAAAGCTTTTTGTACTGTCTCTTAGGACACCATTTGCAAAAAGTAAATGAAATCAAATGGGAAAATCCTGTTCTAATATAAATTTAGATATGACATTTTTGCCTTCCCTCAAAAATATGCATTTTGATGAAATAAGTTGCTTGTTGTTATGCCAAGTAAGTAGGTAATTAGAATTAAAAAAAAATACAAGTTTATATTGAAATTCTCCCCATTTCACTTTCTTTAGCAAGCTAGCTATGAAGAAAAAATTCATCGGGTAACATCTGTAGGCTTTTATTATGTAAATCACTTATTTGTGATTTTGTTTTTCTCTTCTATGACATTAGCTTCATTTGGTTCATTGGAACACCAAATATGGGGATTTTGGAAAAGCTGTGCAACAACCTGATGGACTGGCTGTTTTGGGTATTTTTTTGAAGGTTAGTTGATGACCTAGTTCTTTTCTTCCTGTTTTCAAGAAAGATTGACCAGACAGAACATTCATAACAAACAAAACATTCTACAGAAAATCCTAGGAAATGCCTCTGGCTCTGAAGTCTTTTTAGGGTTATTTCCCCTCCATATCCGCTAGTAGCAGTGAAGGGTGTGGGACAAAAAAGACAACTGAGAGGTATCTATTGGGTACTGTTTGGATGTGAATATGAAGATTACAAAGAGGTAAACTGTGGATGATTACTAGGTGTTTTAAATTTAAACTTAATCCTAGATAGTACTATTTCATGATAGACCATGCTAAATTAAGATGAACTTTTGGAGGGGTGAAGGACAGTGGCTCTGGCTTTGCGAAATTTCAGGTAATAGTTGGGCATATGGGTTGGCAGCCCTCTAGGGCAGTAGAGGAACATCTAGGCTGGAAATTCACGGGCCTTGACTTTAAATGTGGAGGTGGAACCTACAGGTACGTATGAACTTACCCAAGGGAAGCATGGGCAGGGAGATGGCAAAGCAGCTAAAGATGCAACCCCTAGAAACTCCAAAAAGCCTAAAAAAGAGAGTAAGAGTAAAGGGAGATTTAGGAGGCTGGAGGGCAAAAGGAAAGTCAAAGGAGGAGAGAGTTTTTCAAAAAGGAGTATAGACAATAGTGTAAAATTCTACAGGAAGATTAAGGTAAGCACTTGCAGAATGTTCTTTGCACTTGGAGATCACTGGGAACATTGAGAGGGTAGTTTAAAGGGAAATGTAGAGGTACAAGCAGAGACAGGGTAAAGACTCAGTGAAAATGGGGAAGTCTATGGTGCTAATGTAATCAAGCTAAAACTAATGGGTGGCCCTTATAAAGTGATAGGTGTTGGCTCATTGCATGGAGGAATTTTATGATAGAGCTGTCCAAATCAAAACTGGTGTACTACCAACTGTCCCTTGTGTTTCTCTATAGATTGGCAGTGCTAAACAAGGCCTTCAGAAAATCCTTGATGTGCTGGATTCCATTAAAACAAAGGTAAAATTAGATTTTCTACCACCTCCTGAAGATACCTGTTTTCCACACCCCATTGGTTTTAGAAACTCCTTTTGAACAAATCGAAGAGTCTCATTGACAAGTGGTGTTTGGATGAGTTCTTAATAAAAGTAAAATGTGGCTTGTATATTGAACTAATTTTTCTTTATCCAAAAGTTGATCCTAACACTAGTATGGTTCTGAGACTTGTATTTATTTACTCTTGCTTCCCATCATTTGAACATCCATATATAATTGTCAGAGAACTTCAAAATTGCAAGGAAGCTAAAAGATCATCTGATCAAATTATTCACTTACACATGTATTTGTTGAGTACTTACCACATTGCCAGTCACTTTGCTAACACAGGAAAGACAATGATGAATAATACTAGCAAAGCCCTGCTTCACGGTGTTACTATGGCTTCTTGGAGTTCATCCATCCTGTATTTAAATCCTGGCTACAGTGTAACTGTGCTGAGGTCATTCCAAATCTACTTAAACCCTGCAGTGACTTCCAATGATGGGGAACTCATCACCAGCAACTCTTGTTATCTAAAGCTCGTCCTCATGTTGAAACAGCCTCTGTATTCTGAAATGCTCATCTAAATCCTAGCTTGAGCCTCTAGAATCATATAGAATTCACTGATTCCCTTTCCAGATGACCCTATTCTCTAACAGCCTCTCATCCCACCCCAGGCTATTTTCTTTAGTTCCCTTTAACTCTCCTCTTATGACATAGTTTTCTGTCTTTGCAACAACCTTGTGACTCTTCCAGTAGCTCATTCCTGTTTGCATCTACTGCTTCAAAAATGCAGTGAGCAGAACTAAATGCAGTTATATTCAGATCTAGCTATCAAAGGATACAGTATTTTACAGACTAAGAAGAGAAATGGACATGTGAAAAGAATAGTTTTCTTGCTCATATCTGCCAACCTACATTTCCAAGTCATATACTTTCATTTGATGTCTTTTCCATTTTGTTTGCCAGTGCTTCATGTCTATCAGCTGGGAATCTTCCATTTACATTTCCTGCTCTCCTACATTCCTCCCATCCTGATCCTTTAAGTTTTTAACCCATGTATTTGTCTTGTTCCAGGGTAAGAGCGCTGAATTCCCTAACTTTGATCCTCGTGAACTCCTTCCTGAACGCTTAGACTACTGGACATATCCTGGCTCACTGACCACCCCTCCTCTTCTGGAATGTGTGACCTGGATTGTGCTAAAAGAACCCATCAGTGTGAGCAGCGAGCAGGTAGGTTTCTCAAGGGGTTATCTGCCGAGAGAGGTAGAATATGCAGTCCAGGCAGAGTAGCTTGGCCTTTGGAGTCAAAAGGAACTGGGCTTTAATCCTCATCCTGCTGCTTTAAACTATGGAATCTAGTGCCTACCACAGTGCCTGGCAAATGAACTGCATTCAACACTTATGCATTATTATCCACCATAGAGCCTTAGGCAATTTAGTGTGTAAAATGGACTGTTATTGTGTAGACTAAATGTCACCCAACAAATGCTTTTTTGTGACTGTGAGGAAACCAAGGCCCAAAGAAATGAGATTTCATATTTAAGGTATCAGAGTTATCAACGTAATTCTCTACCCACTGCTCACTCAGACAAGCTCACCTGTGGTTTCATTTAGCTCAGGATACATTTCCGAATTCTGAGGAGGGTGAGAGGCATCCCTTGGAGAAAAAGTTTCAGTCAGAACTCATTCCAGGTTACTTTAGCCGTATAGAGCAGAGATTCTTGCATTTCACATACAAAGTGGCTTGTTGATATTAAAAGTGTTTAATGGAACTTTAAGTCACTGCAACAGAAGTAGATGCAAAAGAATTTTTCCTGGTCTATTTCTGTCAACCCATAGTTGAAATGTAGAAAACGAACATTCCTTAGTTAGGATCCTTAAGAACATGGATCTTGGATAAATTAAGGAGAGTCAGCAGCCAACAGTCTTGAAAATTACAACTATTTGAGTGGTTGTAATGTGATTGAAACTTGCAAATACTCCTAAAATATTTTAATATTGAATGTGGAGTCACAGAACTCATGTCTCTGGAATGCAAAATAGGGATTGCACTGTCCAACCTTCACATTTTACAGATATTGTCTGAGGTGCGGGGAAATTGAAGTGCCTGGCACTCATGGCAGAATCAGGTCTTGGAGCAAAGATTCTATGCTTGTGCCTTTGTTTTCATTTAGAATGTTAACTTATGATTACTACAGTATTTCATAGCTTTCTTTAAAGGTCACCTACGTCTAACACTGGAAATTTACTTAGTATCTTAAAATGGAAAAAGAAAAACAGTAAGCTGACTGGCACATGACTTGAAAATTGGTCTCGTAGCCATAAAGTATTTGAGCAAGCTTCTTGACATAGTAGCAAAAAGAAATATTATAATGCTACTTCTTACTTGTAAATATAGTGTTTGGGTTACAATTTAAAAATGAACATTCTTTTTCGTCCTTCACTGGTAACAGCTTGAGATCCAATTGGAGAGCTGTTACAACAAAAGGGTTTGCTATGTGCGTACACATAGACCCTTAACACAAACACACAAGGGCCATTGCATCTACTCCATCCATCAGTCCCTATGCACTGAATTTTCCATTTAAAGTAGAAAGTGATACTAAACTAGAAACTGTCTACGGGAAAAATACCAGTAAGGTTATATGTCATATCATTTAACAAGGAGTCCAGAAATAGTGTAGTACTCAGCTAGTATGTCAGGTCTGATTCCAGCTTTTTGTAATTCCCTTGACTGTTCCTTGCCCATCTACAGCTTCATCCCTAAGGTGGCTGCAAGAACAGTTTGTGCATTGCACACAGATACAACCACATCCCAATGAGGAAAGGAGCAGCTCTTCCTTTGGTTTCCTAAGCGCAGGGAAGCCTTCCCCAGCAGTCCTCTAGCAGATCTCTCACATCTCCTTGGCCATAATTGTGACCCTTAGCCATTTCCAAACCAGTCCCTGGCAAGGGAATGTGAGCACAATGATCACCTAAGACCTATACACATTTGCCCCCCTTAGGCTTAAGAGGGAGAATAGATGTCTGCCTGTGAGAAAGTATGGGATGGATGTTAGATAAGCACAGAAAAGGGTCTGCTACATTCTATCAGCTTCATTTTCTATACTCAGGTTTTGTCTCGTGCTAAAATAAGGAGTCAACCTGATCAGTGTAAAAATGTCATTTAATTGGTGAGATAGGTAGTAGCAATCAGTTATCTTGGTTTAGTCAGAAAGTTTGATCCATTGGCACAGATCCAAAATCTTTCTGAGTACTGGGTTTCTGTTGTGAATCAATCCCCAGATGTCACTGGAAATTTCCCTTGAAATGCAGTAGGAGTGCATACTAGTATAGCTGAGCTGCCTCGAAGTGGACTTTATGGGAATGATTGGGGGAATATTACTGGACAACAGAGGTCAAATTAAAGTCTGTGGATTCATGTTGTGCTCTGTTTACTGTCAGACCACGCTTCTTTTGAATAAAGTCCTGCTTAGGGCAAGGGAGGTGTCACTTTGGAAAAACAACCTGTGAGAAGTGGGGACCCTGGTCCAGAGTGAAAGATTTAAAAGGGAGTAGGAAATGCCAGTTTAGGCATATTTATTCCTTTGTTTCTATATATTAAGCAGAGAGACCAGCTCATCTCTCCACCCCTGGAGCTTGCAGATCCTGGACCACTGTATCATATTGTGCAAATGCCAAAGTTTGTCTATTTTGAGGCAGAAAACAAAATTTTAAATTTGGATCTAGAAGTATTGTTATTATTCCCATCTCAGAAATATGACTTTATAGGGTTTTGATGTTGATTTTAAAATTAAAAGAACTAAAAACAAACTCATGGAGAATTTCCTTCTAAATGGCACCAATGATTTTTTTGTGTGTTTTATATAAATTGCTTCATTACATAAAGGCATTTGGCCATTGACACTTGGAAGCGTGAATACTGAAGAATATAGTTTAAGATATAATACAAGCATATAAATGAATACTAATATGAAAGCTTTGATTTTTCATTTGTCTTCCAGATGTTGAAATTTCGCAAACTTAACTTCAACGTGGAGGGTGAATCTGAAAAAGCAATGGTAGACAACTGGCGCCCAGCTCAGCCTCTGAAGAACAGGCAAATCAAAGCTTCCTTCAAATAAGAGGGTCCCAGAGTTGGTGTTCAACAGGAATCTTTGGGTGTTGCCTCTTAGTTAAGTAGGTCCCAGGGCCAATGTCCAAATAATGGCTCTTCAGGTGTTTCCCCTTAGCTAAGCACAGGTCCACCTTGATGACTGGGGCCTTGGTTGCTTTGTGTCTAGTTTTCTAGACCCTTCATCTTTCACGTGATGTGGTTACTAATAAATGTGATGCACTAGATTAATTGTCATACTTGGCAGAATGGCTATTACTGGTACTTTGCTTACGGTAGTAACTTTTCTGTAACAGAGAATATGCTAAAAGAAATAGGAATAAAGTATATTGGCTGTTCATAGCATATAGGGTGATGATTACTCTCGATTGTACACTAAAATGCTATTTTTAAGACATAGGAAAGCAAACTGGTTGAGAGTAAATCCATATCATGAAAAATTTAAATTGAGCTTTGTCAGGTAAAATAGCCATAATTCTATGTAATGTAAATCAGATAGCATAAATATTCGTGATTCCAAGATGTTATATTAAAAATAAAAACTTTTAAAATTCTTATACATTTGTAGCAATGTGATCTTAAATATGAATTATGTTGTAACTTAGTGACTTTTGAATTACAGAGATGTAAATGAAGTATTATCTGTAAAAATTGTTATAGTTGTGATACAGAGTATATTTCCATTCAAATAATATAACTTAAATATTGTATTTTAGATATATTCTCTAATAAAATTCAGAATTCTATTTTGGGTTATTTTACTGTATCTTGGGCAAGTGGGTAATAATGGAGGAGCAAATGTCCATTTTTACAATTCTTTTACCTCATAATTGAAGGAATTTCCATAAAAGGAAAAACCCTGAGGGTCACTAACTATGTGCTTACTATATGCCAAGGACTATTTTAAGTTCTTTAAAAACATTAACTCAGGGTGCACAGGTGGTTCAGTGGTGAACTATGTGAGTTAAGTCTGCAGGGCAGAGGGGAGCACGGATTACATACAACATAAAGATGGAGAAGAGGGAAGGGTGCATATGCTGAATCAAGAGCAGTGCCTTAGAAATATCATAAATAAATATCCACTTTATTCAGAAAAGGAAATTCAAGGGACCCCCAGAACTTAAGAATAATTTTGAATCTTAGAAAAGTAAATTATACCTATTATAGATAAGAATAAGAAGTATAAGAGTGAATAAATGACATAAGAATCTCTAGTGATTATGCCTGATGTGGGTTTAGTTCTGTCTTGACCATGGAATGCTTGGCTGATGAGTTATTCTAGAAAACCAAGTTTAACACCTAATTCATGTTACCCTTCAGGGCATAAAAACCCTTGGTTACTTTAGATAAACAATTTGCTAAAATCATTTACACTCTCACCTGCTTTCTTATATAAGTACACTGAGCCTTACATAGAAGAAAGGCTTTGGAGTTTGGAGACTTGTTTTGAAGTCCAGCTCTTTCCAACCTGGTTATAATACCGAGGGCTGTTATTACTATACAAGGAATGTCTGGTGCATAGTAGGTGTTCAAAAATAAAAGGTTTTTTTTTTTTTTTACTTTTTGAAATATTTGATTTTATCAGCTGTATCTTTTCTTGTTTTCTGAAAGGAGCATTCTCCAATAATTTATTTTTTATTGATGTCAGTTTGGAAGACACAGAAGCAACCTTAAATAGGATTTCTGTGTAGAGTAAATAGCCTACTCTGGGTGAGTTGCTAAGGGCCTCTTTTGAGTGTAAAATGAAGAGTTTAATTCATGAATATTTTCCCACATATTGGTTTTCAGCTATATGGTGAACCAGAAACTTGTAAACAAATGAGTTCTGTGTATAGATAGGTTATTATGTGCTTGGTACAAATGATCCCCAAATACTGCTCAGATAAATGAAAACGTTATATTTGTGTCACTGTCAATCATAATTAAATTTAATTAGGAACTACTATTTTCTTGATTTTCATGTAACAAAATTTTTGTTTCTTTGTAATGTGCCATAAATTATCCTAATTTGTACTAGTGCTTTTCAAATTTCCCACTCAAATATTCCTTGAGATAAAGAAGCACAACCTTAGGACTAAAAGCTTGAAGTGGACCATTGCTTTTTCAAAATCTCACATTTTCTTTCATTTTTTCAAGTTGTCTGTTCTATGCTATAGTATAGCACATTCATTTTTAATATGAAATGTTCTAAGTAGCTTACTGCTACTAAAATTGGCACACTGGCAAGACATGCCATGGTTACATTGCAACTTAAGGACTCCTTGGGCAATCTGATGTACCTGCTGGGACCCAAGTAGTCCTGGCTTGAGAAGTACAGATAAAGTAACGTTGGGAGGCAGGAATTAGCAGCTTACTATTAAAGATTTAGGATTCTGATTACATTTCTTAAGGACAATTGTTAGTTTAAAATAAAGTATGTACCTGACACCTTAATATGGACATCGATATCGGTATTGGTGTATTTGGAGTTTTTTTTAATGTTTCTTTGAATTTCTCTTCTGCATTTCACTGCTAGAACCCTAACTCTTTTAAATTATTTACACTGAATTAGAAGGGAAGTAACATAAAAGAAACTGTGGTGGACAGAATAGTGGCCATCAGAAAATGACCATACCCTGATCATGAGAACCTGTGACCATGCTACCTGAGGGGTTAAAAGACACTGCAGATGTGATTGAAATAAGGATCTAGAGATGGGGATATTATCCGGGGTTACTCGGGAGAGCTCAACATATGATTATATCGAGTCTTTCTAAGAATGACAAAGACAGAGGAAGGTCATGTGACAATGGAAGCAGAGATTGGATTGGTGTGTCCACAAGCAAGGAATGCCAGGAGTTTCTAGTCTAGAAGAGGCAAGGAATAGATTGAAACTCCAGAAAGAACCAGCCCTTATGAGACCTTGATTTTTAGCCCCATAACATGTTCATTTTAGACCTCTAGAACCATAAGGTAATAAATTCATGTTGTTTCAGGCCACTAAGTTTGTGGCAATTTGTTTCAGCAGCAATAGGAAAAATATACAAACATGAGGAATCCATGAGAGTAAACTGTGGATAGCCAGAAGTTTGCAGTTCAAATTCTGGACGCTGGTGAAAATTATTCCCTTTGCCTGGGCGAACTTCCCCTCCACTTCCTCAGCTCAGATATTGTCTCTTAATTCCGACTCCCAGTCTCTCGTTCAGGATAGTTTGTGCTTTGTGGCTTCCAATGACATTTATCCCCCTCCAGTCATTACTGTAAAGGTGAACTGTCCTGGAACTGCAAGACATCTTGGAGTAGCTGGGCTGGGCTGGCCCTGGCCCCTGACTGTGTCTGCTGAAGTGTGGCCTGTTTCATTCTGTCTTTGGAAGCATAAGAGGATGAAAGTTTATTTCTGCCACTTGCTTCTAGTTGCAAAGTCCTGTGCTCTGTTATTAGGACCCTGGGGAAGGATCCAGGCAAATGTTTCTTCTAGAAGTCTCTTTCCCTTACTGGCCTGTAAAGCTACTTGTCTTGCTCTCTTGTTTCTCCACTGGGTGCTGTATGCGCAGCTGGTACTTGGTCCACATGTGTTGGATGTGATTAGTCTGGAAAAACTTCCTGAATGAACTTCATCCTGAATCTGAAATTAGTGGGGTGTGGGGAGGATAGGGGGAGGAAAAGACCTTGTTTCATACGTGCCCCGAGGGTACCGATTTATACATTCACTTAGACATAAGATGAAAATGTACCTCTTCATTTACTGGAGCTGGTCTCATCTTCCTTATGACCGCTCTCTTCTCCAATCCTTCACGTGGTGGTGGGGTGTGTGTGTGTGTGGGGGGGGGGTTGAAAACTCGGACTTAGCACTAAATGGCATCTCAATCTATACTGGTTTAAACCATGTTTTTTTAGATTTCTTCTCCCCCTCTCCACACCAGCCCCCCGGGGGACTGGGGAGAAGGGCCCGGGGTCTGCGAGTCATCTTCTGGGTCCTTGTTAGCACGTCCATGGAGTGGCTGGCCTAGGCTGGTCCTGGCCTGGGTCTGCTGAGGAGTGGCCTGTCCCAAATGGTCCTTGGAGGTAGCTATAGCCTCAGGCTCATCCTGCCATTTGCTTCGAGTTGCAAAGTCCTGTGCCCTGGGGAAGGATCCAGGTGCATGTTGCCTCTAGAAGGAAACAGGGCATGAGGGAAATCTCTATCACACAGGAAGAATCACACCAGCCTACATCTTCTGACCAGTGTCCTTGTTTCCCCACCCCCCAGTACTGACCCTAAAAGAATGGGGAAAATGATGTCACTAATCCCTGCTGTCTTTGCTTACTTCCTCTTTCCTTTTCCCTTTTACACTGGGCCAGAAGAGGGAGGTTGCCTCCTCTTACAGTAAGACCGGAGCTTCCCTTCTATCCTGTTTCCTTCTGGAAACAGCATTCACCCCGACCTTTCTCCAGGATAATAATAGCAGACTAAGTTTAGGGAAAGAAACTTGGTTTAACAATAAGAGATGGTCTATCAGATAACATTTAAAAAATACTATCCATGTCACACATAGTAATAAGCTACCATCACATAATTTTCTGAAGATTTCTCTAGCCCACTTGGTAAAATGTAGAAGAAATTTGACTTGTGTTTCTCTCCCTTCTTTCTATCTTCCCTTTTCCTTGCTTGCCTCACCATTTCGTTTGTTTTGTTTTACAATGGAGAAATATAGTGCTTAAATGTTTTTAACAAAGGTCTTCACTTTTCATCTAGGATTCATAACAAGCTATTTTATTTAATTCTATAAACAAAAAGAGAACTTGGAAGGCTCTGGTCGTGAAAGCTTTGTGTTTATAAATAGAAACTTGCATACTTACCTTTCTATATATGAAGCCTTAGGGTCAGAGATGGATCTCCCATCAGGGGCCATGGAGTTTGGGGGAGTATGACCCCATACTTGGCTTGAAGGTGCATCAAGAGCACCTGAGAGAATTAGGTTCTGCAGAGCAGAATGCTACCCTCCCCCACTTCCGAGAACATGTTTCACAAATAGACACATTTGGTCAAAGGCTTAGGACAGAAGAGGCCCTCGGCCAGCCCTGGACCTGTGGCTGCACCTGGAGAGAGTCCTCCACAGTGGGCAGGAGGCCACCAGCCTCTGCGGTCCAACCATCAGTCTCAGGCAGCTGAAGTTTTCCTCCCCACACCTTTGTTCCTTGGAAGATGGAGTGTCCCTTTTTTTCCCTAGAGGAGGTATCATCCTGGTCCCCTCTTAGAAGAAAGATTCTTTTTGATTGGTAGACGCCAATATGCTCTCCTAGAGAAGATTTTCCTAATTTCCAGTCACTAGTCCGTCCTTTCCCTCCCTCCCTCCCCTCCGCCTGAGTGTCTACTTTCTAAGATGTTTCAAGTCTGCATGCTTAAAAACTTTTTGAAAGTTCTAGCAGGAGGAATGACGTCCTTCAGCCCCAATACCCATGTATGGGACACAAAGGGTCTCCAACAGTCACATATATATACAGCATTTCTAAACCTGATAGTTTTTTATATATATACATGCACGTGTTTGTGTGTGTATATATAACTTATAGCTGGAAATTTGTGTCTCTTGGGGAGTCACCTGCTTATTTCAGGTGCCAACATTACTCCACACATATATACACTCAAAAATAGAAAAAAAAATGCAGATGTTACTGAACAATGTAGGCTGAAGGTGTCGTAGGGAAAACACACGTGACAGTTTACGTCACACAGGGGACCGCAATTCCCAGCCCAAATCCCTATTCACCAACCCTACCCCCTTCCCCCTGCAGGCCTCCCAGGCTCCCCTGGCTGCAGTCCCAGTCCCCGGAGCCTCCCTTGGGCCTCATTTTCTCTATTTCTAACACTGAGCAATTTAGCTCCACCGTTCTCCCTCCTCCCTCCCAATACACACACGCACACACTTGTATATGCACATGCAGAAACACACACATGCAAAAACATACACGCACGTGCACAAATGCTCCCATGTGCACACAGACACACATCTGCCTCCTGCTACTATACTACACAGTTAAGGACGTTAAAGACCAGCGTAGAAAAATTCCTCCAGTTTCAGAACTGAATTTCCGTAAAGGTGGCAGAACTACCCCCATTTTTTGCTAGTCATTAATGATTTTTCATTCTTGTACCATATGTGTCTTCTCTCTCATAGTCTCAATATAATGAAGTAAAAATTGTTCCCATTTTACAAAAGAAGACATGGGAGAAGGACTAGGAAACTTATGCAAGCCCTCAGCAAACATGGCAAAAAGGGGACCCAAATCCGAGTTTTAGCGGCCATGCTCTTCCCACTATACCCCATGAGGGATGATTTACTTGATGGTCCGAGACCTGGTCTCTAACTGAATCAAGCACCTCCACTCCTTTCTCTGTATTGCTGGGTTTGGGACAAATCCACCAAGAATAGGGCTTAGCAGGCTGAGCCCGCCGGCCTCGTGGGAAGACTTTGTGAACGTGAGAGGTTGGTCAGCCTTTGCCCAGCACAGTGCCTGGCTCTGAGGTTCAGCTAGACATTGGATAGATACACTGAAAGCATGAATACATGCATTTTAAAATGGAATGTGCATTATTTTTAGATTATCCATTGTTTCACTATTCACTTTTTCCCTGCCAGTTAAGGGCACATGTATTTTGCACAAAGTACATTTATGAACCTAACCTGAAAGTTACCTAGGACTTCAGACAAGATTGTGGCAAAAAAGTGAGCATGACTTACAGGTGACAAATGTGTGGATGATCATATCACATTCTGGAATTGGATTGCCTGAATCCGATTCCTGGCTTTTTGTCTTTTAGCTGCACTAACTGGGGCAAGTTATTTAATCTCTTTAAACCTCCCTTCCTCATCTATAAAATGTGGATATCCCATAAGATTCCCATGAGTGAATCTATGTTAAAAATATAACCTAGTTAGGAAAGCACTAATGTATATGAACTATGATTAGTAAGAACAGTATAAGTGGTTAAATCCATATGTCAAGTTGACCAGGTTATGGCGTCCAGGCATGAACTAATCTGATTGTAACTGTGAAGGTATTTTGTGGATTTAAATCACAATTCAGTTGATTGCATCTGCGGCTGATTACAATTACAATCATTAAAGATACTACCTTCAGCAAAGAGAAAAGTCTCATCCAATCAGCAGAAGGCCTTAAAGGCAGAACCGATGATTCCAGCAGTTAGAGGAAGACTTTCTATCCATACTTCAGCGGGCCAACTTCTCCTGGGGAATTCATTATGACCTTCATTGGAGTTCCCCATTTGTGGCCTGCCCTATGGAATTTGGATTTGCCAATCCCCAGTTATGTGAGCCAATTCCTAAGGTAAGTTTCATAATATTTATGTATACACGTTTCTCTGGAGAACCCTGACAAATACAAACAGCTATGGGCCATGAAGCGACTAAAAAAGAAAAGCTTTCAGGATTAGTCCAACTCAAACCAGGTTGCTGCTTGCTTCATATATTGTCTTTTCTCTCTTTCTCCTAGGTTTAGGCTGCTGTCTGTGCTGGGTACTTGCATTATACTACCAAGAATTCAGCATGTCTTGCATTCTATGAGTCATTTTAAAATATAGGAACCAACAAATATGAATGAAGAACAAACATTTTCCCCATTTGTTTCAGAATCTAGAAAGCTCATATGCAGCTAGAAAACAAAATCCAATTGCTTCTCAATTGCATTGCCTTTTGCAGAATGCACAGGACTTGAGAGTGGAGAGGTATATTTTCTTAACATATCACTGACCAAATGAACCACATTTGAGTTTCTCCCAGTGCAACCAGCAGAAGTATCCCACTGCTCCCAGGCAAGGCAGTGTTGGAGACAAACTCCAAATTGCCATGATACATTGACCTTTTCTTTCTTTTTTTGTTTTAATTTTTTTGCAAGGGAGCTGATTGTCTATCTCAGACTGACAGTTTTTAAACTTGTTTTACTCACTGACTGCACTGGGGAGATAAGCTACCATGAGAACTTTCCCAGCCTTTCTTAATTTAATGTCGCATGAAAATAAAAAAATGAGCTTTGAGGACATATATTTCATAGTCAACATCGTTATCAATGGACATTAATAGGGAAAGTATCAGAAACAAAAATAAATTTTTGAATAAATTATTAATTCCATAATTGTTCAAACCTGCTTCTTTGTAAAAACAGGGATAATAACACATGTCAGTGGGTTGATGTGAGAAGTAAATGGGATGATATACAAAGAGCAACACTATAGTCTGGCTCTATAAATAGAGCCAGAATATTATATTGAATAATAAATATTCAATAAATAGTGGCTCTTAAAGGTACACACGCGCTGGAAGATGGCGGCTTAGTAAGACGCGCGGATCTTAGTTTCTTCTCCAGGACACCTACTAGGGGAGTAGAAACGATACAGAAAGCGCCCAAAGCCACAACAGAGATAAAAAAGACAGCGTACCCCATCCTGGAACGGCTGGCTGGCTGAGAGAAGCAGCTCGGGTGAGATCGCCGAAGCGCGCGGGCCTCACCGGGCGGGGCGGGAAGCGGCCGGAGTTACTCCCTTCCCCCTTCCCGGGCCGGCTGGGAGAATTGGAGAGGCGGTCCCCTGAAACCAAGGCAGCTGGCGCCCACACCACGTGCGGCCCCCCGGACCAACTGAGAGAATTGGATCGGAAACCCCCAGGCCGCGGAGAACGGTGACGGGTGGGGGAGGCCCCTTCCAAACCCGTGACTCCCGGGGAACGTGCACTCTCTCGGGCGGGCCGCTGCCGCTGGCGCCCTCGCGCCACGCTTGTTGCCCAGGGCCGACTAGGAAATTCGGACGGGCTCTTTCCCTGGCTGCGGCGACCAGCAACCCTCCCTGCGTTCGGACCCCGGGCCGGCTCAAGCCGCTTCGGCTAGCGAACCCCCAGGATGGCGAGAGTTTTCCAAAGTTTAAGGTCCCACAGCACCTTTTACTGGTGGGACCCGCAGACAAACGTGTGCCACGAGCGCCACCTACTGGGCAGGATAAGAAAAACAGAACCCAGAGATTTCACAGAAAAATCTTCCAAACTTTTGGATCCAATACCCAGGGAAATCTGTCTAAATGCGCAGACGCCAACAGAAGATAACGGATCACGCTCAAATAATTGAAAATATGGCCCAGTCAAAGGAACAAACCAATAGTTCAAATGAGATACAGGAGCTGAGACAACTAATGCTAAATATACGAACAGAAATGGAAAACCTCTTCAAAAACGAAATCGATAAATTGAGGGAGGACATGAAGAAGACATGGGCTGAACATAAAGAAGAAATAGAAAAACTGAAAAAGCAAATCACAGAACTTATGGAAGTGAAGGACAAAGTAGAAAAGATAGAAAAAACAATGGATACCTACAATGATAGATTCAAAGAGACAGAAGATAGAATTAGTGATTTGGAGGATGGAACATCTGAATTCCAAAAAGAAACAGAAACTATAGGGAAAAGAATGGAAAAATTTGAACAGGGTATCAGGGAACTCAAGGACAATATGAACCGCACAAATATACGTGTTGTGGGTGTCCCAGAAGGAGAAGAGAAGGGAAAAGGAGGAGAAAAACTAATGGAAGAAATTATCACTGAAAATTTCCCAACTCTTATGAAAGACCTAAAATTACAGATCCAAGAAGTGCAGCGCACCCCAAAGAGATTAGACCCAAATAGGCGTTCTCCAAGACACTTACTAGTTAGAATGTCAGAGGTCAAAGAGAAAGAGAGGATCTTGAAAGCAGCAAGAGAAAAACAATCCATCACATACAAGGGAAACCCAATAAGACTATGTGTAGATTTCTCAGCAGAAACCATGGAGGCTAGAAGACAGTGGGATGATATATTTAAATTACTAAAAGAGAAAAACTGCCAATCAAGACTCCTATATCCAGCAAAATTGTCCTTCAAAAATGAGGGAGAAATTAAAACATTCTCAGACAAAAAGTCACTGAGAGAATTTGTGACCAAGAGACCAGCTCTGCAAGAAATACTAAAGGGAGCACTAGAGTCAGAACCGAAAAGACAGAAGAGAGAGGTATGGAGAAGAGTGTAGAAAGAAGGAAAGTCAGATATGATATATATAATACAAAAGGCAAAATGTTAGAGGAAAATATTATCCAAACAGTAATAACACTAAATGTTAATGGACTGAATTCCCCAATCAAAAGACATAGATTGGCAGAATGGATTAAAAAACAGGATCCTTCTATATGCTGTCTACAGGAGACACATCTTAGACCCAAAGATAAACATAGGTTGAAAGTGAAAGGTTGGGAAAAGATATTTCATGCAAATAACAACAAGAAAATAGCAGGAGTGGCTATACTAATATCCAACAAGTTAGACTTCAAATGTAAAACAGTTAAAAGAGACAAAGAAGGACACTATATACTAATAAAAGGAACAATTAAACAAGAAGACATAACAATCATAAATATTTATGCACCGAACCAGAATGCCCCAAAATACGTGAGGAATACACTGCAAACACTGAAAAGGGAAATAGACACAAATACCATAATAGTTGGAGACTTCAATTCCCCACTCTCATCAATGGACAGAACATCTAGACAGAGGATCAATAAAGAAATAGAGAATCTGAATATTACCATAAATGAGCTAGACTTAACAGACATTTATAGGACATTACATCCCACAACAGCAGGATACACCTTTTTCTCAAGTGCTCATGGATCATTCTCAAAGATAGACCATATGCTGGGTCACAAAGCAAGTCTTAACAAATTTAAAAAGATTGAAATCATACACAACACTTTCTCGGATCATAAAGGAATGAAGTTGGAAATCAATAATAGGCAGAATGCCAGAAAATTCACAAATACCTGGAGGCTCAACAACACACTCTTAAACAACGAGTGGGTCAAAGAAGAAATTGCAAGAGAAATTAGTAAATACCTCGAGGCAAATGAAAATGAAAACACAACATATCAAAACTTATGGGATGCAGCAAAGGCAGTGCTAAGAGGGAAATTTATTGCCCTAAATGCCTATATCAGAAAAGAAGAAAAGGCAAAAATGCAGGAATTAACTGTTCAATTGGAAGAACTGGAGAAAGAACAGCAAACTAATCCCAAAGCAAGCAAAAGGAAAGAAATAACAAAGATCAGAGCAGAAATAAATGAAATTGAAAATATGAAAACAGTAGAGAAAATCAATAAGACCAGAAGTTGGTTCTATGAGAAAATCAATAAGATTGATGGGCCCCTATCAAGATTGACAAAAAGAAGAAGAGAGAGGATGCAAATAAATAAGATCAGAAATGGAAGAGGAGACATAACTACTGACCTCACAGAAATAAAGGAGGTAATAACAGGATACTATGAACAACTTTACGCTAATAAATACAACAATTTAGATGAAATGGACGGGTTCCTGGAAAGACATGAACAACCAACTTTGACTCAAGAAGACATAGATGACCTCAACAAACCAATCACAAGTAAAGAAATTGAATTAGTCATTCAAAAGCTTCCTAAAAAGAAAAGTCCAGGACCAGATGGCTTCACATGTGAATTCTACCAAACGTTCCAGAAAGAATTAGTACCAATTCTCTTCAAACTCTTCAAAAAAATCGAAGTGGAGGGAAAACTACCTAATTCATTCTATGAAGCCAACATCACCCTCATACCAAAACCAGGCAAAGATATTACAAAAAAAGAAAACTACAGACCAATCTCTCTAATGAATACAGATGCAAAAATCCTCAATAAAATTCTAGCAAATCGTATCCAACAACACATTAAAAGAATTATACATCATGACCAAGTAGGATTCATCCCAGGTATGCAAGGATGGTTCAACATAAGAAAATCAATTAATGTAATACACCATATCAACAAATCAAAGCAGAAAAATCACATGATCATCTCAATTGATGCAGAGAAGGCATTCGACAAGATTCAACATCCTTTCCTGTTGAAAACACTTCAAAAGATAGGAATACAAGGGAACTTCCTTAAAATGATAGAGGGAATATATGAAAAACCCACAGCTAATATCATCCTCAATGGGGAAAAATTGAAAACTTTCCCCCTAAGATCAGGAACAAGACAAGGATGTCCACTATCACCACTATTATTCAACATTGTGTTGGAGGTTCTAGCCAGAGCAATTAGACAAGAAAAAGAAATACAAGGCATCAAAATTGGAAAGGAAGAAGTAAAACTATCACTGTTTGCAGACGATATGATACTATACGTCGAAAACCCGGAAAAATCCACAACAAAACTACTAGAGCTAATAAATGAGTACAGCAAAGTAGCAGGTTACAAGATCAACATTCAAAAATCTGTAGCATTTCTATACACTAGCAATGAACAAGCGGAGGGGGAAATCAAGAAACGAATCCCATTTACAATTGCAACTAAAAGAATAAAATACCTAGGAATAAATTTAACTAAAGAGACAAAAAACCTATATAAAGAAAACTACAAAAAACTGCTAAAAGAAATCACAGAAGACCTAAATAGATGGAAGGGCATACCGTGTTCATGGATTGGAAGACTAAATATAGTTAAGATGTCAATCCTATCTAAATTGATTTACAGATTCAATGCAATACCAATCAAAATCCCAACAACTTATTTTTCAGAAATAGAAAAACCAATAAGCAAATTTATCTGGAAGGGCAGGGTGCCCCGAATTGCTAAAAACATCTTGAGGAAAAAAAACGAAGCTGGAGGTCTTGCGCTGCCTGACTTTAAGGCATATTATGAAGCCACAGTGGTCAAAACAGCATGGTATTGGCATAAAGATAGATATATCGACCAATGGAATTGAATAGAGTGCTCAGATATAGACCCTCTCATCTATGGACATTTGATCTTTGATAAGGCAGTCAAGCCAACTCACCTGGGACAGAGCAGTCTCTTCAATAAATTGTGCCTAGAGAACTGGATATCCATATGCAAAAGAATGAAAGAAGACCCATCTCTCACACCCTATACAAAAGTTAACTCAAAATGGATCAAAGATCTAAACATTAGGTCTAAGACCATAAAACAGTTAGAGGAAAATGTTGGGAGATATCTTATGGATCTTACAACTGGAGGCGGTTTTATGGACCTTAAACCTAAAGCAAGAGCAGTGAAGAAGGAAATAAATAAATGGGAGCTCCTCAAAATTAAACACTTTTGTGCATCAAAGAACTTCATCAAGAAAGTAGAAAGACAGCCTTCACAATGGGAGACAATATTTGGAAATGATATATCAGATAAAGGTCTAGTATCCAGAATTTATAAAGAGATTGTTCATCTCAACAACAAAAAGACAGCCAACCCAATTACAAAATGGGAAAAAGACTTGAACAGACACCTCTCAGAAGAGGAAATACGGATGGCCAAGAGGCACATGAAGAGATGCTCAATGTCCTTGGCCATTAGAGAAATGCAAATCAAAACCACAATGAGATATCATCTCACACCCACCAGAATGGCCATTATCAACAAAACAGAAAATGACAAGTGCTGGAGAGGATGCGGAGAAAGAGGCACACTTATCCACTGTTGGTGGGAATGTCAAAGGGTGCAACCACTGTGGAAGGCAGTTTGGCGGTTCCTCAAAAAGCTGAATATAAAATTGCCATACGACCCAGCAATACCATTGCTAGGTATCTACTCAAAGGACTTAAGGGCAAAGACACAAACGGACATTTGCACACCAATGTTTATAGCAGCATTATTTACAATTGCAAAGAGATGGAAACAGCCAAAATCTCCATCAACAGAAGAGTGGCTAAACAAACTGTGGTATATACATACGATGGAATATTATGCAGCTTTAAGACAAGATAAACTTATGAACCATGTAATAACATGGATGGACCTAGAGAATATTATGCTGAGTGAATCCAGCCAAAAACTAAAGGACAAATACTGTATGGTCCCACTGATGTGAACGGACATTCGAGAATAAACTTGAAATATGTCATTGGTAACAGAGTTCAGCAGGAGTTAGAAACAGGGTAAGACAATGGGTAATTGAAGCTGAAGGGATACAGACTGTGCAACAGGACTAGATACAAAAACTCAAAAATGGACAGCACAATAATACCTAATTGTAAAGTAATCATGTTAAAACACTGAATGAAGCTGCATCTGAGCTATAGGTGATTTTTTTGTTTGTTTTGTTTTGTTTTGATTTTACTATTATTACTTTTATTTTTTTCTCTATATTAACATTCTATATCTTTTTCGGTTATGTTGCTAGTTCTTCTAAACCAATGCAAATGTACTAAGAAATGATGATCATGCATCTATGTGATGATGTTAAGAATTAATGATTGCATATGTAGAATGGTATGATCTCTAAATGTTGGGTTAATTTCTTTTTTTCCGTTAATTAAAAAAAAAAAAAGAGAAGGGATAATTGGAGATGAAGGGATACAGACTGTACAACGGGACTGGATATAAAAACTCAGAAATGGACAGCACAATACTACCCAATTGTAATGCAATTATGTTAAAACACTGAATGAAGCTGCATGTGAGGTATAGGTTTTTTGTTTTTGTTTTTTTTTCTTTCTATTATTGTTTTAATTCTTATTCTGTTGTCTTTTTATTTCTTTTTCTAAATCGATGCAAATGTACTAAGAAATGATGAATATGCAACTATGTGATGTTATTAAGAATCACTGAGTGTACATGTAAAAAAAAAAAAAAAAGTTGGTGCATGCTAAGGACTTGTTAGAGCTATCTAGTTCTCAGCTTACCAATTATATGCTATTTCCACAATTCCATTCTTATGATTATCACCTACCTTACCTTTTTCATTATTTTATTATAAAATGTGTAAATACTAATTTGTTTCAGTACTTTTTTGGTAGGAAATAAATCTGTGACCTTGAAATTTAAAAAAAAAAAAAAAAAAGTACACACTCACAGTAAGGCCGATTTATCACTCAAGCAAACTAAGGACACAGCTGTACTTATGGATCACATTGGCCTCTGGCTGGCTGGTTCTGGTTTGGCGACACAGTAGTTAAGAGCATGAAGTTGGGCCAGGCTGCTGATGTATGAAATCCAGCTCTGATACTGCTAGGGAGGTGAGAAACTTAACTTCCCTGGACTTCAGTTTCCTTATCTATTCAGTGGGAGACAATCAGGGTACCTGCTTGTTACGGCTGGTTTGATGATTTAAAGAGATAGTCCAGGGAAAACTTATTGCACACTGCCTACCTGATAATAAGTGCTCAATAAATGTTAGTTGTGGTTATTAAAAATGAAAATGGACTCAACTCTGTAGAAATCCACTTCATGATGTAGCAGTTGGATTTTTTCCAGGTTTCTGGAAAGGTATAACCCATTAAGTGAATACATGGCAGCCTCCAACGTCACATTGAGGCTTTTCACTTTAGAACCAACTTCAGCCGTGCTGCAAGCCAAGTGGGATGCCCAATTCTCCTGGTATAAGTTGGGGAATGGTCAGAGTCTCATTCCCAAAGGCTGATGCCATCCCGCAGACAAATGGCCCCATTAACTGTGCAATGACAGTCCCTGGAACGAGTTTGGAAAGACAAGCATCTAAAACTTTCCTCAGTGCAGAGATGGGCCTGTCAAGGGCTGAGAGTCTCCACCAACTTTTTTTTCTTTTTTTCAACTATCTTGTAATATTCAAGAAGCACTTTTCTTACTGCACTCCTAAGCATTTTTCATAGCCTTTTCCACTATGCCAGTGGCAAGCACTTCAGTGCATTTGCATAATTTTCATTTGCCTTCCTCTCAGGTAAATTTACAGAGTAATAATGAAATATTGGCTACAGGCATGAAGTTGCAATGATGTATTTTCTGAAAAAAACCACTTGAAATAATTTAATTGAAATAATTTAATATTTATATAAAACACAATTGATTGACTTAAAATGTATACTAGTAAAATTGCTAAATCCAAATTTTCATACAAACAAGAAAACATTTACATTAGTGTTTAAATTCTTGAGGCACCATCCCATGTGATAGGCTTGTGGGAAGTTTGGTCTGCAATAGATACCTTCTCTCCAGATATTTCTTTGGATCTGAGGAGAGAATACATTTACTCCTCAAGCATTCCTTAGGTGGGCATTTTCTTGGATATGATTCACTATTGCTTCCTCCTAAGAGAGCAGGAAATCAGAGACATGCCTGTGGACAAACTTCACAGATGGTAGACCCCTGAAGAGTTTTTATTTGGTGTCTTTTTGCTGTCATGCCTGCCACCAGTGAGGAAATGGAAGATCTATTATTGCACTCAGGGTTAGAAAGATAATCCATATCATTGGAATTACTGCCAATCCTGTGGGGCCTTTCAGTTTAAACTCTGATAGTCCCACTGGTTTTACTGTGTACCTACTTCAACTCACACAGGTTGTAATGCTCTTGAAAGCTTGGGAGGGCGATCACTTCCTACCTCTCTGTGTTACACCCAGTTGGCGTGACCCATTCATAGCAGAGCTGTCTGGGCTCCAGATGCTAAGAGAGACAATTCTTTCAATGCTCATGCACACATCATTGTCTGAAGGGGCTTCCTCATCACCAGGGCCCTTTGGCCTCTGGCTGTGGGCAGCTAATGGGTCCACAGCTTAGGGAGCCCAGATTCCATCTTCCCTCGTGTTTTCCCTTTGATGGTAGATTCTGGTTTTAGTCATGTGCCACCTTAGTTTAAGTGTTTTTATATACTTGAATCCCAATGAAGTCAGAGTTCCTGTCTCTTTTCCAAAGGCAATTCCCAGCTCTTATATAAACGTATTGATTCATAAAGGCACATGGAATGTTGCCCAACTCTGCTCCTTTACAATATCCAGGCTCCAGATTCTTACAGTCACTGGAGGGGAGGGGATTCCTAAATATACTCTCTAGCAGCAGGTGACTATCCAAAACATATACTTTTACACAGGATTTGTGTTACATGCCAAAATGAAATATATTCTTCAGTAATTTCTAAATATTCCCCATTTGGGCTTACATTTTATTTAATATTTTTATAGAGTATTTATGGCAAATTTTAATCACTGCCACAAAAATTCAATATAAGTTTTAAAAGAAGTAAAACAAACTAACAAATAAAAAAAAAAACCCACAATCTAGAATTCTCTTGTCTTTATATTATATATATATATATATATATAAACTTACTTCTTATACAACAGGCAGAATTTTTTACAGAATATTTGTGCAGGTGCCAAACTGAAGAAAAGAAACACTTGTCAGACTACATTCATGTCCCTGATGTGCTTTACGTATTTTGTTAACCTTCGTTTTTATGAAGAAATGAGTCTCTCACGCATGTCTTGTATTTTTATCAACCATGTTTGTTATCCTAGAATCACAATTACAAGACATGTTCTTTGCAATACGGACAATGTACAATTCTTTACATAGCAGGATATGACCTATTATTACTAGTGTATCAAATCCCTGTAATCTTTAGATAAAACAGAGCTCTAACAGCTTTGTTAGCTAATGAAAAGACTTTTTGTATAAAGTAAACAGCACATGGATTTGGTTGAATGTCAATTTGTTGAAACTCTGAGATGACAATTTGCTTTCCAGCTTTTTCCTTAAGTATCTAATATCCTGGCACATTCTAGAATTCAGATATCATATTTCTTTTTAAAAGAATTCTGAATGGACACTTCATCTGGTTTTCCTTTTTTCTTCAAGGACAAGAATAAAAGTAGTGAAATGACCCAGGCAGAGAGTGAGCCAAACTCCACGCTGTTGGTACAATTAAATCAGACGATTAGTGTGGCAGGAACTGAATGCATGGGTCACGATCACTCTGCAGGTTCCTTCACAGCTGACACTGCCTTTCTCACAGTTCCCTTTTCATGAAAGCAGCCCTCGGCTGCGTGTTCTTTGAGTTGTGGATGAATTATTGGACAGTGGAGGGGACCTAACTCAAATTTGGATCAAGAAGTGTCCTGGAATAAAGATTTCCACCCAAAGGTGGTAACGGTGACTAGGTGACCTATCAGACATGCTTCCTTTCCAAAGTAGACCAGAGACTACAAAGACCATTGCCTACTAGTCAGAGAAAAAATCAGCACACAGAGGCCATGAGGCAGAAAGACCACGGAGTCCGGAAAATAGGAAGTAGAAGTTGGCCCCAGAACTGCCTGGGTCTGTGACAGTTTTCAGTTTCTGTCCCTGTTCATATGATTCCTTAGCTTCCTTTTTTAAAAAAGTGGCCAGGTTAACCTCTCCTCAAAATCCAAAGCATCTGATGATCAGAGGTATTTCCACAAATGTTTATTGAGCCTCTCCTGTTAGGTGCTGGGTTCTGAGAGGGATACGTCAAGTAATTTTTTTTTAATGCTTTTTACTTATAAAAAAGTATATTTTTCTACTTTTTACTTATTTAATTTTTTATACTTATAAAAGTATAAAATCTTTTATCAGTATTTTTTCCCCAAATAAGCCATCATTTAGAACTATGTCTCCCATGAACGTACCAACAAAGCTGCATTAAATTTCTATTCTTGTATTCTTTGTAAACCCATATTGAACCTGGCATGCAGGGGCAACTTCTTTGACATGTAGTCACAGGTAAAACGGAATGGAATGTTGTTTAGTAGAATTCTAAAAATTCCTATATAATGCCATTATTTTTTTCTCTTTGAAATAAACCTGAGCAAGAAATAAAGCAACATGTCATAGTGCACTGACAAAGTTTTTGATAGCACAAATGATATTACATTTAATAAGTGGAGTTGGAATTTGATTAGTCCATGCATTAGCTCTTTAATTCACCTAATGTGTTATATTAGAGTTAACCTCCCTGAGCCTCATTTTTGTCATCTTGAAAAATGTAGATCTTAACCTCAGAAGAGCTTTGGTGAGAATAAAAAAAGATAATGCATTTTAAAATACTTCGCATAGTGCCTGGCGTGTGATCAATAGCTGTTGCTTTCTTTCCTCCATCCCTCCCTTCTTTTCCAATTCTTGTTATCAATAAAATCACATGCAGTCTTAATAAGTCTACTTTTAAGTTTCACTTCAAGAACTACATCCCCAAACCTAAATGGCAATTATATTTTATTTTTCTGAGTCATTCTGCTTCATGTTAGAAACATTCATTTCTAACATCACTCATACTGGTTTATCTTAAATATAAACCAAAGAGAAATAATTTTCTTGCTATGACATATGTAAGCTTTGAGATGAAGCATCGTGAAACCACTTTTAGCTCTACTCTTTCAACAACAAGGTATGTGGCTAGGAAATGGGAAATATTTGTTTTGGAAATAGGATATCCAAAATGCACAATATGCAGTTAATTCTTCTTGTGACAAACACAGATCACTTTAGTGACAAAGTTTATGCCACACTTCAGTATTCTTTGGACCCTTTCCAACTAGCTAGTAGTCTCAGACCTCTTATCTAAGAATTGGCTCTGACAGCATCTCCATATTAAGCAATTGTCTAAACGACAATAGCAAAATCACTGTCTGAAAAATTAAAGGTATGATGTTAAGTAAATGCTTTGAGAATGCTCTTTAGATACAAATTAAACATAGCATATCTGGTTAAGAGCTTCTCATCTGGTGTCAGAAAATCTGGAATTCAAAGCAAGTTCTGTAGGCTTGCTATCCGTGCACACTTGGACAAGTTACATCAAACAGTTCAGCTGCAAATCCATCTTTGTCCACAACAAATCTCAGAAGAGTTGCCTATACTTACTGTTTTCACTTTCTTGTTGTCTTCTCTCCTTGGTCCGCTCCAATAAGCATTTTGTCCCTACTGGACCATTGAGAGGCACTATTTAAGAACACAAATGACCTAGATATAAATGAAGCAAACTGCTCCTTCTCTGTCCTCATCTTGTTTGATCTCCTGATATATTTGATATTGTTGGATCATACCCTCCTTTATTTTCTTAGCACTTCTTCAGTTGGCTTCATGACATCACACTTACATGGTTTTCCTCCTGGTTTACTGTCTATTCCATATCAGTCTTCTTTGCTGGTTCCTCTTTCTGAAACTACAAGATCTGTTGATGGAGTTCCAAAAAGATCTGTTTGGTCTATATCCATTTGTTCTCTATCTATACTTTCTCTGAGATGAATGCTACCTACATGTGGAAGACTCTGAGATTTTTATTTTTACTTACAACCTCTTCCCTGAGCCACAACCTTCCAAGTCAACTGTCTATTTAGTTTTGCCACTGGGATGTCTAGGAGGCATCTTAAACTTTAAAATGACCAAGAAGACCAGCTGAGGTTCTCTCCTCCAACCTCCTCCATTCTCACTGTGCCAGTTTGAAAGGGTTATGTACCCTAGAAAAGCTGTGTTTTAATCCTGATACATCTTGTGGAGGCAGCCATTTCTTTTAATAAGTATTCAGCACTATAGGTTGGAAATTTGATTGGATTATCTCCACAGAGATATGACTTACCCAATTGTGGGTATTAACCTTTGATTAGATAGAGATGTGACCCCACCCATTCCAGGTGGGACTTGGTTACTTTACTGGGATCCTCTAAAAGAGGAAACATTTTGGAGAGAGCCTCAGAGCCATGAGAACGAGAGCCCACGAGAGCCCACAAGAGTCCAACCAGTTGGAGCCTTTGGAGAGGAAGAAGGAAAGTGCCCCTGGGAGAGCTTCATGAAACCAGAAGCCTGGAGAGAAAGCTAGCTGATATCACCATGTTCGCCATGTGCTTTTCCAATTGAGAGAGAAACCCTGAACTTCACCTTGAGTCAAAGCAATCTCTTGTTGGAACCTTAATTTGGATGTGTTTATAGACTTGCTTTAATTGGGACTTTTTCACAGCCTTAAAACTATAAACTTGCAACATAATAAATTCCCCTTTTTAAAAGCCATTCTGTTACTGCTTTATTGCACTCAGGCAGCTGGCAAAATAGAACACTCACCTTCCTCTACATCAGCAAATGGCATCACCATTCACCCAGCTGCTCAAGCCAAATGCTTAGAAAGTATATCTGATTCACCTCTTTCCCTGAATTTCTCCATGCAAACCTTGTTCAAGCCATCAGTTTCTTCCCTGAATTACTGCAACATTTTAACATGTCTACCTACCTACCTCTTACTCCTGCTACTCAAAAGCTTATGTTCCATACTGGAGTCAGAGCAACCTATCTAAAGCATAAATCAGATCATATTACTCCTTTCCATAAAACTCTCCAATGCTTCCCATTGAACTTAAAGGAATTTTTTAATTCCTATTTTTTTTGCCCTAACTAACCTCATGGCCCTAAAGTGTCTGGCTTAAACCTTTCAAATCCTTGCCCTCCTCTCTCTCCCATTTCCCTACACTCCAGCCACACTGCCCTTTTTTTGTGCTCCAAAGGCTTTTCACTTGCTCCTCCTTTTCCTTGAAATGCTTTTCCCTGAGATTTTCAATCACTACTTCTTTTCATTTGAGGTCTCAGCTGAAAGGATGCCATTTTATAAAGACCTTACCCTACTATCCTAGCTAAAACATCTCCTCACTCTTTAGTACATCGTTCTGTTTTTATTTGCATTTGTTTATGGTGTTTCTCTGGTCTCTAAAACGTAAGATCCTTTGGGAAAGGAATTTGCTCTGCTGTATCCCCAGTCCCCAAAACGGTGCCCGGAACAGTGCTGACCAACTGGCTGGGTGCCTCGATTTCTCTGTAAGGTGGGGTCAAGAATGAGACTAAGATGTTAGCATTGTTTACAAAATCCTTGGCATAGAATGGACATGTAGGCGCTGCCTACATGCTCTGTAAGTGTTAGTCATTGTTATTATTAAAACCTACGTTTTTGGTCTATAAAATTAACACAAGAAATATAAATGCTGTCTAATGCTGAAAAGGGTGTGGTAAAACAGACATTCTCATATATTGCTGGTAGAAACATAAATCCTCTTAGAGAACAACTGGTCTTGGGAAGTAAGGCCTTAATTCTGTTGAGAAAGTCTTAGCAATTTTCATACCCTTTGACTCAGAAAAACTCAAAGAAGACGAACTTAATGAAAAAACATTATTGTAACAGTATATGAGTGTAATAGTAAAACATAGTGTGGTAGTAAAAACTGACACAAACTATAGGAAATTTTAAGTACATATTCACAAAATAAAAACTTACAGAAACTTGTGCTATGGTAAGTTCCTACCCCTGTCCAAAAAAATCAATCACAAAATCATGGGAGTAGGAACACAGAAACAGTGGTTGTAATATAGTGTTGTTATTGTTGATTTTTTCCTCATCTCCAATTTCCAACTTTTATTTTATATTTTTATTATGATTAAATGACAAACATAATTTTATTAAAAGAGCTTTTTAGCTCAACCTTGTATTAGTTCTAGATGGTGAAAAACTAGGAAAAGAACTGAGAATATTATAAATACCCATACTCTGATACAATACATACAATACAACCTTTAGTATTGTATCATTTTTCTTTCAGCCATTTCTCTTCAGTTATCAATTTTTAAAATTATACAAGTAAGATTTGCAAATATGCATGCTATATTTCTCTGTTGACTACTAAATATCTTCTCACCAGTATTAATAATACCAATACTTTGACTCTATCACATTTAACCATGTGCTTTTTCTGAGCCCTGGATTTTGCTAGGGACTTTTCACCCTCTCCTTGGCTGACATGCCTTTTCATTCACTACCACCTTTACATCCGAATATTTATGTCTCAAAACTGCAGTCATGCCCTGGTTCCCCCACCTCATCAGAGAAGGTGAGAAGGTAAGGGCCTGTAGGCACAAATATCAGCTGTCCTCCCCAGGATCAAGGACTGAGATGAACCAGAAGCCCTTGCATACGTGGGTCTGTGTATTCATTTCCTGCCTGTGGCAGCTGTAACAAATCACCATGTACTTAGTGACAACAGAAATTTATTTTCTCACAGTTCGGGAGTCTAGAAGTCAAAATTGAGAAGTAGGCAGGACTATACTCCCTCTTGACACTCTAGTGGAGGTTTTGTTCCTTGTCTCTTCTAGCTTCTGTTTGACGTCAGCATTCCTGAGCTTGTGGTTGCTTCACTCAATCCCTGCGTCAGTGACTCTACCCCCGCCTTCTGCTTCTCTCTTATAAGGAGACATGTGATTGTATTTAGAGCCCACTCAAATAACCAGGACAAAGCCCTCCTCATAAAATCCTTAACGTAATTACATCTTTTGCCATGTCATGCAGCATCCACTCTTTGGTTATAAAAAGTAATATCTGTAGGTTTCAGGAATTAGGATGTGGGCACATCTGTTTTGGGGTCACCACTCAACCCACTGCAGTCAGTACTCTGTTCCCTTTGATTGGTGCACAGCCAAAGAGAGGAACCAATATTTTGAAAATCACTCCTGTTACCATCTCAAAATTTACTGATAGTTTTATGCAACTTTATTTTGATTTCTCTTGTTTCAGAAGAAATAAAAATTCCACATTCAGCCAAAGACTAGTTTCTGTATTCTATATCTTTGTATTGTTGCAACAATAATTATTCCACCTTCTCTTCTAACTTCAACTTCTTCCTCATCACCAGCTCCTTTTACTCAATGTATGACACACAAATCTTCCTCATTATTAAGAAAAAATAAAACCCACACATGAAGGCTATGGGAACTAGCTTCCATTTATAAGAAATAGGGAAACAGAAGAACTGACTGGTCTTCTCAAGAAATCCAAGGCAGGAAGAATAAAGAGGCAAGGGGATACTTTAGTTTAAAAGAAACTCAAAGGAGACATAACAATCAACAAAATATACTATTTGAAACTTATTTTTATCTTGATTCCAATAAGCCAATTGTAAAAAGATATTTTTGAGACAATGGGGAATTTTGAATATAGACTAGGTATGATGTAGTCATAAAAATTATTAAATTTCTTAGATGTAATAATAACATCGTATTTGTATAAGAAAAATCCATATTTTTGGCGAAGCGTGGTGAAACACATGAATGCTAAGCGACATCAATTGCTGATACCTGTTTAATATGAATGAATATGGGAGGGTCATTTTACTATCTTTTCTTTTGTGCATGTTTGAAAATTTTTCTTCAGGAACTTTTTTTTTAATGTGCATGAAAACGATCCCCATGACCTCATTTTCCTTTCAGTTTCAGTCTCTACTCTCTCTTTCCCTTTCTCTTCATATTTTTAGAAATAGATGTCTAGCTAACTAGTAATTATCTACAGTAATCTGATTTTTACCCACTACAGTTGTCTTGAAACTGCTCTATCAAAAGATGTAGGTTACATCTCTGTCGTCTTCTCATTCCTTCTCCACCCCACTGCCAGAGTGTAGGGGCTTTTGTACCCACGGGAAGCTCAGTGGGGGAGGGTGGGCTCCATTCAAAGGACTGTAACATGACATTTTAACCTGTATGCTTTGTGCGTAGATATAAGGTCACCAGAAAGGATGTTCTAATCCTTTTGAAGAAGTTGTTAGTCATGAGGACCAAAACACCCTCCATCGGAGCAAAGGATATACTCCTTCTTTGTGCTTGCCAACTTATCTGCCAATCGGAACAAGTAGGATGTGTTTAGGATTCTCCATCTGCCATGCAGGGATAATTTAAAGATTCTTGTTACAGGAACAAAACACGCCCTTAAAGATGGACCAGAATTCCCCCCGTGGCCCCCCCAAGGCTCGACCCCTTTAGCTCTAGCTTCTGTCTCCATGGCACAGGCTCAGGGCACTCTTGCACCCAGCCGTGTAGTTTTTCCAGTCCCTCTCGCCGCAGGCCATGGCACACACTGTCCTCTCCCTGCCTCCCACCCCCACCACATTTACGTCATCCTCGCTCCAGGCTGCCCGCTTCTTTAAAGCTCAGCACAATCATTGCTTTCTCTGGAAAACCAGTCCTCCCTAACTAGACCAATCTCTCCTCCAGCCTGCTCTCCCAGGTTCTTGTCTCTCTCCTTTCTGGCACTTATCAGGCTATCACTTGACACTGATTTATACGAGGCTTTGATAACGTCTGTCCCCCATTAGACTATAAATTCCATGAGGACATTTTAATATTCTGCCCTCACTAATCTTTCGTGTCTTTGCAAGTAGTAGGCTCCTAATAAATATTTATGGAATAAATATGTAAATAAGCCCTTGATCAGTCTTCTAAAATGTAGACCTTAAGAGTCATTTGATTTCTGTCTTATCTCTACCCAGGCTGCCCATATGGCTTTATGCCTTCTACTTAGGACCCATCTTTCTTCTGTTCCTTTTCACTCCAGTCCTGAAACTATCTACCCAGGGTCCTCCTGAATTTTGAGGTTAAAATGTGAAGTCAATATTCTACTAAATCCTAATTGCTCAGTCTAAGCCCTATTCCTTCTTCTTTTTGAGTCAGGGTTCTCCAGAGAAACACAACTGACAGGATTAAGCAAAGTACTCTTCCAGTGGTACTTAAATGTTATTCCAAAGGAAAATGAAATGATAGACCATGGTGGAAGCACAGTCAGCTGCTGAGTTTGGAACTGTTTCCTCCAAATCATTTGATCAGTAAGTCATATATTGGAAAATAACCAAAAGGACTCCAGCAGCAAAAATGAGCACATTTTTCATCATTTTTGCTTCAATGTCTTTAGCACACAATTTTCTGGGAAGGCAGCCAGGGTAGGAATAGAAGTACCTGACAACACATTTCCTTTACATGTGAACGTGGAAGTGATTGCAACCATTGTTATTCAGGAGGCTCCAAAGAGATGCTGAATATTGCCACATGGTAGATCTACACCATGGAATTTGAAGAGTTTGCTAACATGATCTCATGTCACAATTCACTTTTTTCTCAATAATTAAATAAGGATTTATAACTACAATCTGTTCTGCTTTAAAGAGGTTTTTTTTTTAATATTAATTTCCTCATTCACTATTGGGAAATAGAAGGATGTCGATATATTTTATCAGTTATGTATGGGCTTATACACAATTTTACCCAGCATGTTAATGTTTCAAAATAATCAGGTTGACTTATCAATATGTGAAGACCTTAGGAAGAACTCTGGAAATCTACAGAGCTGCAAGTAGACAGTTTGGTAACTTCCAGAACTGCTGCGCTTTCTTCTATGTTAAGCTGCCTGGAGAAACTGAATGCAGATGAAGAAGCTATAACGAGTAGGGAAGCTGAGCGGTGCAGTCCTTCCAGACTGTAGTCATGGCTCCACAGGAGGACGGGGGTGGTGTTGCCATATGACCCTGCAACCCTATGGCTAGGTATGTACCTGGAGGAACTGAGAGTGGGAGCAGGAATGGACATTTGCCCACGGGTGTTTATGGCGGCTGTAGATGGAGGTGGCCTAAGGGTACAATGAGGAAAGGAAGGGTAAACTGTGGTTTATACATACAATGAACCACTGAGAAGCTGTAAAAAAGAATGAGGTTATGAGATTTGCAACTAGGTGAAGGACAGTGTGTTGAATGAAATGGCAGTAATAAAAAGACAAATATTACCATGCCTGGCTTATATGGACTAAATATAATGTACAAACTAGGAGAATTGAAGTTGAGAGCATGAGTCACCAGGTTGGGGCCTGTTGTAAAAGGTCCAATGTAAGCTTTTATAGCAGTCACATATATTCAGGGGTCGAAACTGTTAGTTCTAAATTCTGAGATACTGACCTATTCGAGTATAACATGGTCATTCCCTGAAACTTCGGGTATGTGTGTGACACCTGAGACCCTGAGTTAGAGTGTGAAGCTATGAAAGTCACATTACCCCACATTAGCAACTATTTAAAAAGTTGAAAAGGTGACCAGGATTCAACTAGAGATATGAATGAAGCTGATTTGGATAGGACTGTAAATCAGAATACAAAGTAGAGGATGATAACGGTCCATATTTTAAAACTTCAACTTCTGTATGAGACCAAATGAAGGGATATATATTTGGTACAAAATTTATATTTGGGGTAGTGCATTATCTAATTTAACTTGTGTGATCAGTTTACTTGAACACCATAATGCATGGAATCTTGAATAAAGCATGAGGTGCTGTTAATTTCTACAGGTTACTATGATGCCACAATATATCGCAGAGTAATTTGGAGAGAGAATAATAAAAAAAAAATTGCAAAGTTTCCTTAAGGGACTGGGAAGAAAAGAGGAATATTCAATGTCCCCATTTGAGGAATTCCTGATATTCTCGCAGGCAGTGGGGACAACCAATTCAATTGGCTCAGCCCTTGATCTTGGGGTTTGCCCCTATGAAACTTACTCCTGCAAAGGAGAAGCTAAGGCTACTTATAATTATGCCTAAGAGTCACTCCCAGAACCCTCTTTTGTTGCTCAGTTGTGGCCTCTCTCTCTAAGCCAACTTGGCAGGTGACTTACTGCCCTCCTCTCTACGTGGGACATGACTCCCAGGAGTGTAAATCTCTCTGGCAATATGGGAGAGAACTCCAGGGATGAGCTGGGACACAGCATCAGGGGATTGAGAAAATGTTTTTGACCAAAAGAGGGAAGAGAGAGATAAGTCAAAGTTTCAGTGGCTGAGAGATTTCAAACAGAGTTGAGAGGTTATCCTGGAGGTTACTCTTATGCATTATATAGGTATCCTTTTTTTTTTTTACTTTATTTATGGTGTTTTGGAGTGGTTGAAGGGAAGTATTAGAAACTGTTGAGCTGTATTTCAGCGGCCTTGATTCTTGAAGACATTGTATAACTATATAGCTTTTAGAATATGACTGTGTGATTGTGAAAATCTTGTGTCTGATGCTCCTTTTATCCAGGATATGGGCAGATGAGTAAAAAATAAGGACAAAAAATAAGTAATAAGGGGGCGGAAAGGGTAGAAAATCGGGTAGAATGAAATACTAGTGGTCAATGAGAGAGAAGGGTAAGTGGTATGTATGAGTTTTTTTTTTCCTTTTTCCTTTTATTTCTTTTTCTGGAGTTATGCAAATGTTCTAAAAATGGTCATGGTGATGATATTGTAATGATATTGTAAGTCATTGATTGTATACCACATATGGACAGTATATGTGTGAAGATTTCTCAATTAAAAAAAGAAGCCATAAAGACATTTCTCTTGCATTAAAATAATGGAAAAATATAAAAAACTAAACTCTAAATCCAACTTTTGATTTTGACAAAAACAGTCTATTTAGAAGAGGGTGACCTCCAGTTTCTCCATCTCAAAAGGGAAGCACCAGCGCCAAGTTCAGGCTGTAAAGATTGACTGTCTGGGCATAAATGCCAGTAGAGATTTATTAGAATTGTTAGTTGTTCTTATTTGTGTTCTGGTCACCAAATTCCATAGTTCTGAATGATCTGTCCAAGCCCAATTTTTTTCCCCATAAGCTCTCTTATTTTTAGTGTGTATTTTTTCAAAAAGTGAAAGTGGTTTTGTAGTAAAACCACTTGAATCATTACCAGGAAATAGTCTGAATGTGCAGGAAAATAAAGTTAGGTCACAACCCAACATAGAGGTGTAGTAAAAAAATAGGATTCATGATTCTTTATTTTTACGAGACTGTTTTAAGTAGTCCTTGTTCATCTATATCTTCCGTTGAAGATATGAGCTTACAAAGAAAATAAAACTTTTCAGATGACTTTATTTCCCTTTAATGTTTCTATGTTCTATTTGGTTTAAAAAATGTTGCTATATCTCTATAAAGACGCCCAATGCTTTATGACTTCTTCAGAACCTCCTTGCTATGCACTTTGAGACATGGTCCATATAATACCTGTACGATTGGAAAAACCTGCACAGCTTTAGAACTGGGCTTGGCAACTTTGAAAAGACATTCCAACATTCCAAACACTTTCCTATGCTTGGTGAAAGGTGGAGACAACTCACTCAGCAGTCTGCTGGCCAGCTGGGCTGGGAGTGGATGGTAGCTTCACGGTGGATGAGGTGAGGAAGCCACTGTCCCACGGAGTGAGACAAGGCCGGGCAACAGGTGGGTTTAGTACCAGAAATCCACCGTGGGGCATTTTGCCATGTGTCTGAATATCTTTTTTTTAATTAATCTACTTTATTGAGGCGTAATTTACATAGGAATATTTTCAGCCTGAAGTTCACTGAATTTGACTCCCGTGCATACCCAAAACCACCACCGCAACCAATACATAGAAAGCTTTCATAACCTCAGGCGTCCACGGAACTTTTTTTCTGTCATTATAGATAGATTACTTTTGCCTGTTCTAGAATTTATATAAATGGAACCATTCAATATGTTTTTGTGTCTGTCTTGTTTCACTCAGCGTGGGTTTGAGGTGGATCCATATTGCTGCCTGAATCCATTTGTTCTGTCTTTTTTAAAATTTTGCTAACATATATAGCACAATTTTCCATTTTAACTGTTATTAGTGTACATTTCAGTGATAGTAATTGCATTCACAATGTTGTGCTACCATCATTACCACTCATTACCAAAGTTTTTCATGATCCCAAACAAAATCTCTGTACCTATTAAGCAATCACCCTCCATTTCCCCCTCTTCTCTTCCCTGATAACTTTTAATTTACTTTCTAACTCTATTAATTTGCTTGTTTTAGATATTTCATATAAAGTGAAATCAAACAATATTTATCCTTTTCTGTCTACTTTATTTCATTCATCACAATGCTATCAAGCTTCATCCATGTTGTACCATGTGTTAGAATTTTATTTCTTTTAATGGCTGAATCAGGTCCCATTGTATGCATACAACACATTTTGTTTATCATTTCCTCTGTCAGTGGATGCTTGGATCATTTCCACCTTTTGGTTATTGTGAATAATGCTACTATAAACATTGGTGTACAGGTAAATTTCTGTATATTTTTGCATATGACATTTCTCTACATTAGTTAATTATATATTTTTTGATCCAAGAAATTTGTATTACATGCTTGTTATCTGCCAGGTACTGTGCTCAGCATGAGAGAAAGAGGTGAAGGACACTCTGCTCGTAAGCAAGTCAAAAGCCAGTTACAAGGCTGCACAGGTGGTTCAGTGGTAGAATGCTCACCCGCCATGTGGGAGACCCGGGTTCGATTAGCCTATGCACCCCCCCCCCCAATAAAAAGCCAATTATTATCCAGGGTGGGAAGCAGAGTCCTGTACTGTGGAAGCTGAGGAGGGACAGACCAGTGAGGAAAGACACAAAACCATGAAAACAGAGCTCCCAGGGGGAAGCTTGGAGCCTACCACATAAAGAAAGTAAGTGGGGACTTTCAGGCAGAGAGAACAGAATGTGCAAAGGCATGAAACGAAGAATATGGCAGTTTGAAGAAATGCAAATAAGTGTATAAGGCTGAAATATAGCCTGTGTGTGTATGTGTCTGTGTGTGTGTGTGGTAGGAGTGGAGAGGAAACAATAGGAGGTTGGAGGTTGAAAGTGAAGTCAAAGGAGTAGGCAAAGACCAAGCCATAAAAGGGCTTGTTCATCAAGACTTTGAATGCGGTACTGTTTCATGTTACTCATCCCGTGTTGCCTCCATCACCTCTACTCCACCAAAGAATTTCCAAACTCTTGCTGGGTGTTGGGGTCCTAAGGTTAGTGGCCATGACTGTCTGCTCATGGCAATGTCTCTGGAGACAAGCACAGTAGCTAACACTTAGGAGTTGTTCAGTAATTACAGATGGAATAAAGAAGTTTTCTCTCTTCTCAAGCTTTCAACTCCATTTCAACTCTTTGCTCACAGATGCTCCTAATTCTTCAATGAGGAAATCATGGTTAGGTGTGAACTTCAAGAACTACCTTCCATCACCACAATTTTTTTCTGAAATTAGAGCTTATTGTTTTCATTTTGCAAAGAAGAAAACTGAAGCTTAAGGCTGTTTTATGATTTGACTAAATTTCTTCAGCAACTATTAAGTTTGTATATTGTCTGCAATTAGCCAGATGGAGCACAGTATGGAGAAACATTACAAGGAGAAATTAATTGTTTTATATATGTGTGGCATTCGATATAGAAATTTCTCATCAAGCATTTCATTCATGTAACATTTATTGAATTGTTATAATATACTAGGCACTGTGCTAGGTGCTGCGGGAAAAAAAATGTTTCGTAAAACATGAAGTTTGACCCTAAGCAATTTTCCATTTGTATACCCCAAGTTTCATGTGAAAATATATACACATATAATGATAATATTAGGAGATGGCTTTCCACATTGGCTAAAAGAACAACATTAGCTTAAACAATTTCTCCGAGTTACTTCGATAAAACAACAAATGGGAGAATATGTTGGTCTAATAATACAATATAATATGGAAAGGGCAGCATCAAATGTGCTTAAAGAGTTCAAAAAAATTGGCTGACAGTTTAATATCCTGTTCAGATAAATAGTAGAGCACCTACAAAAATAAATAAATAAAAATATAAATAAGCCAGAATGATTACAGAACCTTGTGTTTACTCATTTACTGTGGTAAGATCTGAGAATGCTGAAAAGAAGCACCATTCATCTTAAATTGCAATGTACTTTCAGGTTCAGCAGGCATTTACCGAATGCCTATGGCATGTGGTACTGAACTGTAGGAGTTTTCTATTCTATTGGTGTGATGCTGAATAACTTAACCTCCACGAGTCTGAGTTGCCATCTGTAAAATAGAGATGGTGATAATAACTTCTTCCACAAAATTGTTATGAAGATCAAATAAGATATCATGAGAAGGCCTTTGTCACAGTGCCTGGAATGTAATAGCCTTTTTTTTTCCTTTTGGTCGAGAAGGTTTTCTCAATCCCTTGTGTAATAGCCTTTTGATAAATGTTTGTTGAATCTGAATCATGTACTGTATTAGTTTCCTAGGGCTGCTGTAATAGATTGCCACAAACTTGGTGACTTTAACAACAGAAATTCTCTCAACAGTTCTGCAGGCCAGAATTCAGAAATCAGCATGATGGGGCCAAAATGAGTGGTCAGCAGTGCCATGTTCTCTCTTGAGGTTCTAGAGGAAATTCTATTTCTTGCCTCTTCCAGCTTCTGGTGGCTGTCAGCATTCCTTTGCTTGTGGTTGGATCACTCCACTCTATGCTCTACAGTTCCATTGGCTTCTTCTCTTCTGTGTGTTGAAGCTCCTTCTGCCTTCCTCTTATAAGGATCCATGTAATTATATCTAGGACCCACTCAGGTAATCCATGATAATCTCCCCATCTCAAGATCCTCTATGTAATCACATCTACAAAAATCCTTTTTGTGCCACATAAAGTAACACACAAAGTTACATCAATACTTTTGATGGGCCATTATTCAGCCTACCACCCATATTTTGCCATATTATTTTTAGAATAGGAATGGAGGATCTTTTACAAACTCTTCTGTGGTCTAAAGCTAAATGTTCTTCCATAGCTTTATTAAAATTATGTATTATCACCTCCAGATGGGTCCCTGGGCCAGATAACTCTTGAAACCTAGAGGGCCCAGCCCCTCCAGAACATCAGCTAGTTCCACCTCCTGACCTCATATTAGTGACAGCCCCTTCCGACATGAAAAAGTTAGAATGGGCATAGCCCAATCACCCCTAAAGAGAGGGATAGAAAGATCAAAGGTGATGGTGGAGCTAAACAGAGAAGATAGGATTTAACAAATGAACATGACTGCTGAATCATTAAATTTATATCTCTTTTAGTCCAGTATCTTAGAGCAGCTACAAGTCAAAACCAAAACGGTTTTGACTCCTACGGTTTACAGATGGCAACTCAGACTCGTGGAGGTTAAGTTATTCAGCATCACACCAATAGAATAGAAAACTCCTACGGTTCAGTACCACAACCAAAAATTGTGGAATTGTAACCCAAGCCAAACTCTGAAAACTGTTCTACAATTGATTGCGGTGCTGTGCTTTGAAATTTATTGCTTCTTTGTATATATGTTATTTTGCACACAGAGAAAGTTGATTGTGATCATAAAAAAATAAAAATTATGTATTATCAAAGACAGATGTAAGCTTTTTTTTGCAGAAGAAAGAAAATAATAAAATGATAGCAAAGCTCTGAAAATAAGTGTAAATCGTAGCTTGAATTATAATATCTGAGACTTAGACTAAGGTATTCTTAAGAAGATTTGAAAGGATTGTATTTTTCCTAGGAACTTAAAAGGGGAATAATTTTTCATTGCTTTCCACTGTTATGTTTTGCAGAGTTAAGGTCAGAGCTATTTATATGAAGGAGTTAATTGCTTTCTATACGTAAAGTAATAAGGTTCAAATATCTTATAAATAAAGGGAAGCAATGTATTCTTCATTTCATCAATTTAATTTCATGGATATGAAAAAATATACCAACATACTAAATGGCCTAAGTGTTGAATACTCTGTAGTGGTTATTTGTTGATTAAGTTGTACCTTTATTTGTTTAAACTTATGTTCCATCTGTCTTTGAAAGGATTTAAGGCAGTATAGAACAGATATGGTTTAAAGTTGCAATGACACTGAAACATAATAAAAAATAAATCAATTCTTGACAGTTTCTGGGAAACTCCATGTATTTTCTTAAGTTGGTTACATACATGGTCTGTCCTAAGGCAAAAAATTCTCTTCTGGCGCTGGACCTGTGAAACTCCAAACAAATTATCAGCTGCCCATATACAAATGAGGGACAATCACAGGATACATGTTTCCATTGCCATAGGGAGAAATTTAAAGGTAAACAGGGGTCAACAGACCCAAACTCTTTAAAACACTTGCAGTGCAAACACCATTGGATTTCAATATCTGAGCCATTTATCATTGGGGCTTTAGGAAGTGGCAGTCCCACCTTTTCCAAGGGCTTATGCGGCAGCTTTGCTCTCTCTCCAAAGGCTGGGGTGAATTGCAACACTGGGGTGTATTGAGGGGACAGTACCTTTCTCTCAACACCACCCTCTCCAAGCTCGAGGACAGCACCTGGGATCTCTGCCATCTGCAAGGCACATGTTCAACTCCTCCAGAATAATGGGGTGGCAGCCAGGCTCTCCCTAATTCCATTTATGCTCTGTACTTTCTCTGGGGCCTGGGACAGCAAAACTATTTCTAGACATTAAGGCAGAAGGCTCGTCCTCTGCCTTCAGGGCAAACTCATCCTCTCCAGGTGAATGGGTGGATCTGTTCTCCTGGTCCAAGGTTTCTTGGCTTCAGACCTTAGCTTCCATGGTTCTGCCTCTGATGTCATTTTTCCTTCAATTTGTCCTTTAGTCCAGACTGGCAATGGTTCTGATTATTTAGATCCTGCAACTCTTACTCGTTTTCTAGGTAGCATGTAGGGATCAGAACCATCAGACAATAGGTCTTTCCACAAATCCTTTCTGGATGACTCCATTTCTAATCCTGGCTTTTCCTGAAATGGCTGACTGGTTTCATGTTTGGTTATATTGTCATATGGGGCCCTACACACTGGGGTCTCATTTTCTGGAAGCTCAGAATTTTCAAGACTATCAATTTCTGTTTTCTTTGTAACCAAGAGTTCAGTCCTCAACAGCTCTTTCTTCTCACATTTTACTATAAGCTTCAAGGAGCAACCAGGCTGCAATTTCCATATTTAGTTTGGAAATTTCTTCAGCTAAGTATCTTGGGTGATTGTCTTTAAATTCTAACTTCTATCCAACAGCAATACACAATTCAGCCACACTCTTTGCCACTTTAAAACATGGGCCACCTTCCTTCCAGTTTGCAATAACATGTTTCTCGTTTCTGCCTAAAGTCATATTGGAGGTGTCTTTAGAATCCACATCTCTACCAAAGTCTCTTCAAAGCAATTCAGGCCTTCTCTATCAAAATCCTCACAACTCTTTCAGAATCTTCCTCGTATCCATTTAAAAAGCTGTTCCACATGTTTGGTATTTGCGAACTGCAGCAGCACCCCACACCTGGTACCAAAATTGATATTGGTTTGTTAAAGCTGCCAGAATGCAATATAGCAGAAAGGAATTGGCTTTTATAAAGAGAGTTTAATGAGTTATAAGTATAAAATTTTAAGGCTATAAAAAATGTCCAAATTAAGGCACCAGCAAGAAGTACCTTCAATCAAAAAACGCTGATGCCATCTGGAACAACTCTGTTACCTGGGAAGGAATGCGGCTGGCATCTGCTGGTCTCTTGCTCTGGGCTCTGTTGCTTTCAGCCTTTCTTTCCTGTGGAGGTTCCTCACTTGGTTTCTGTGGGCATTCAGTTAGCTCCTCGGGGACACAACTCTTGGTTCTAACTTGCTTAGCATCTCATGGGAAGGCACGTGGCAATGTCGGCTGATCTTTACCCGTATCTTTGCATCTGCTCTGTCAGCACTCCAAGCATCTCCTAACATCTGTGTCTCTGTCAGCTCTCATGCAACTGTTCTCCAAGTGTCTGCATCTGAGGTTTCTCCAAAATGTTTCCCCTTTTAAGGAACTCCAGTGAAGTAATCAAGACATACCTTAAATGGGCAGTATCAAAAGGTCTTATCTTAAGGTCACACCCACATCTGAGTGCATTATATCCATGGAAACACCCTAATCAAAGGTTTCCTGTCCCAAACAATAGGTCTGACCCCACAAGATTGGACCAGGATTAAAACATTGCTTTTCTGATGTACATAACAGTTTCATACCAGCACGCCATGTGAGGTGGAAGGATAGAGGACTTATACTTAGCTCACAACAATAAAGTACTTTCAAAATCCCAGTGAGGCACATTGTTAACATTTATCAGCTATTAATGAAAAATATTCTAACAAATTCTGGAATCTAGGGATGACTTGCTATCACATGTTTTTCTATAGTTAATAAGACTCCAAATGACTGTTCTTCCATTTTCTCTTGACAAATTTCTTTAAATGAAAAAGGTACTGATGTGCATATTTCACCTATTCATTGACTCATTCGTTCAGCAAACATTTATAGAATACCTGGTATATGCCAGAAATACACTGAGGTTTAAAGATGAGTAAAACAGTCGCTAGCCTCAAGGAGGTTTGGTCTACTTGGGAAGTGAGGACGTCCACATGCATTTGTAACATCACGTGGTCAGTGCTATGGGAGCTCAGGAGGAGTATTTCACACATACACAGTGTCAGGACTCCTAAACAAATGGGTAATTTGAGGAACAAATGGACACTGTGAAGTTAGTTTCACTTGAAGAGGTGCCCTGGATATTCACTTCTGTCCCTGCAACAAATTCAACCCATTATGGTGGCAGAGAAGTAGGCTGGAGTCAGCTTTGAAATGTCCACCTAACCACACTAAAGAGAACGGATTTCAACTGACTTCAGTGGGAGCCACTGGAGGATTTCAAAGTGTTCATATTTGAGTTTTAGAAATGTTTCCCTAACTTTAGGAAAATAGCATGGAATAGTTGGGAGAGTCGGGAAGAGGCAGGGAAACTAGTTAGGAAGCAGCCATAGAAATACAAGGGAGAAATAATACAGATCTGAAGTAAAATAATGGCTGTAGGATAGAATTTTATAGGGCTGAAATCTAATGTGGGGGAAACAAATCTAAGATTATTCATTAGGCACAAGCATACAAAGAAAATTATATTCTTTTACATTGATTCCTGTACACTGAGATTACTCTCCTTCCATTAATATCCCTCATCCAAACTCATCAAGTATCACCAAACAGTGATGTAGTTCCTGTCCGGTCATTTTCAGCTATTATTTCAGTCCTTTGCTCTCTTGCCAACCACACTCATTACCGCTATGTTTCAAAATAGAAAAGCAAAATAAACAGTATTTACTACTTAGTGAATTCTCACAAGACACTGTAAAATGTCATACGGTGAAAAAAATATAAGGGGTCACTTTATCACATTTTTCTTTTTTTAACCTAAGAGATTCAAATTTGATCTAACATTTATGATTAAAAATAGGAAAACCATAAAGAGGTATATAGTCTTAGGAAAGATATTGACCTTGCGGTTAACTACAAAATAACTACCAGTTTATATGTATAATTTTTTCAGCTCTTACAAATGTTATCACAAGTTTGGGGATAATAAAAGAAAATAGACAAAAAGGCTGATAATTACTGAAGCTGAGTGGTGGATATAAGAGGACAAACTATATTATTTCCTCTACTTTGGGAACTCCTGGAGTTTTTCATAATATAATTTTTTTGAGAATATTATGACAATATTTTGCATGAATGAGCATCCATAATTAAATTAATTAATTTAATTAACTTGATCAACTTATTTAGCCTCTGGATTTGTGGGTCTGTGGAATTCATATGGCAATCTTGCATTATGTTGCCCTAATGCTATGAAAACACTCTTAAAAATATCTTCCCACAAAAATTTAATTTTAAAAATTACACTAAGGATCTAATTAGAATAAATTTAAGATGATGGTAAAAAACATAATTTTTTTTGCCTAAGTTACTTGAAGAGAAAATAAATCTTTTGTGTACCAAATAGCCATAAACTTATTGAAGGACATCACTTTATGTTTTTTAAGTCCTAATTTGATTCAAATTATTTGATGTAGACCATGACATATACCAGTGTGATCTTTTACCCTAAAAGAAGGAACATATTTCCAAAACTGAAATAATTGAATCCCCAGAGAATAATTTCTACAAATAACCTAAAAGGTAATGGCATTTCATGTTTTGCTTGCTAATGGAATTCTCAGAGAGGATGATGCTTTGCTGTTGTTTTGTAAGTCAACAAGGTTTATGGAAAAACAATGTGAAAGTAAGCTTAATTAAAACTGAGAGGGAGAGAATGTGTGAATTGATTTTTCCCTTTTTTATCAGGAAACATTTTGCATTAAATTACACTAGACTTAGGAGTTGTAGACCCGGCATTAGATAATGTAAATGACCACTATGAAGTGGGTTCTGCTAGTGGCAAAGCTGGATGTACATTGGAAGAGACAGAGAGAGAGAGAAAGGATAAAGCAGAACTTCCTTGAGACCTAAAAGATTTAAATAGCCTGCAGTCCTCCACTTTCCAAACTTATCATCAGAAATGCAAGTCAAGAGTGATGTAATATAGGGATACTGCCCAAACCATTTTAGAGGACAATCCCAGCTAGGGATGGAGTTTGAAGAAATTTTGTGAGTTTTTGGTTTGGAATGCAGACGAGCGTTTTCTTATAGAAATAATCCTTCATATGGTAGTTAGGACCCCGTAAATGGCCACCTACCACTTTAACATGCAATATGTTTGTATTATGTGCTGATAATGCTAGAGGAATACCAGTGCATGGCAACACTGTAATGCAATGGCTTCACCTTACTCTCGCAGTAAAACTCAAACTTCTCACTCTATCCTAGAATGCTCTTTGTGGTGTGCCCTCTCCTGCCCTCTTAGACTTCATCTCACACCACAGCCCCTCACCTCTGTGCTCCAGTCACACTGGTCTTCCCCGAGCTACTTGAACAAGTCAGATTTGTTCCCAGCTTGAGGCATTCACACTAGCACTTCGCTCACTGAGAAAGCTCTTCTCTCTGATTTTGGCAAAGCTGGCTCGTTCTCGTTCTTCAGACATTCAGAAAATCGTCACTGGGTATATTTGCTAAATGGGACTAACCTTACCTGTCATTCCTTCTGTGGCATTCAACATAAATTAGTCACCTAGTTACGCTATCCCATTATCATGTTTTAATTTTTTGTATAGCTCTTACAATCTACCCCTTGATATTTTCTTGCTAATTTCTATGTATATTGTATGTGTTCCCCCTGCTAAAATGTAACCTCCATGAGAGAAGGTACCTTGTTCATCACTGCATTCCATAGCCTAGAATAGTGACAGACAATAGTAGGTATTCAGTGAATGAATTAATGAAGTAAATAATGAATTCTACAAGACCACTATATGTAGAAATACATACCCTAACCTCCATCAGAATTTTCATGTAGAGTTACCCTATAGGGAGACAGGAACATATCTTGTCCCGTCCTGTCCCTGCTGGTTTCAAGGCACTAGAGTTGTCCTCCAACACTCCTGGATAAGGGACCTAGTACTAGAGGTAAGCCTCAGGATACAGGCTTGGAGGTGGGATGGTATGGGGGTTGAGGATGATACTGGCATAAATGAATACCCTTGTTCTTAGGAGATATGCATGAAAGTATTAAGTGGCAAAGGAGCATAATGTATGCAACTTACTTTCAAATGCTTAGAAAATAGCTCTCTAGGTAGAATGATATCACAAATATGTTATTTTTGTTATATTAAATGTTAAAAGTTGGTAAATCTGGTTATCTAGGTAGAGAGTATATTGGAGTTCTCTGTGTTATTTTTGCAGCTTTTCTGTAAGTTTCAAATTATTTCGAAGTAAAAATAGGGGTGGTAGAGAGCTCTGAAGCAAGGTTTCCTCTTCCTTCCTGTTTCACCCTCACCCCTTTCTCCCTTTTATTTCCTCCATTCTCACTAAAAGAGACCATGCAGAGAAAGGAAGTCTGACTAGCAGGGTTAATTGGCCACCGCTGGATAAAGGTTTTTTTTTTTTCTTCCCTTACTCCTTTCTCTTTTCCTTCCTTCCTTCCTTCCCTTTCTTCCTTCTCTTTTTCTCCTCACTTCTTCCATCCCTCATCCCCTTCTCTTGTGATCCTCCGTTGGTGCTAGCGGTGGGAAAGCTTGGAAATGAGGACTGCGCCCCACACAGTGCCTGACATGCAGTAACTGTACAGGAATTCTTGTTGACTGACTGAACAGATTCGGTTTTTCAATAAGTGGAACTCTAGAGAGCATATTTCTTAGATTATTACAGTATACGCCACAGTCAAGAAGAGATTGCTCCCCTGACATCCTTTAGGCACAGACAGACCTACCTCTGGGCTTCTGGAAGGAATTTGATTAGCTGAGTATGATGTGTTCTTTGCGAAGCTGACAAAATTTGTTAGAGACTTAACTTGAAAAGACTTAGAATTAAAAGGTGCAAATAAAGGATACTGTGAATTTTCTTGTTTTAGAAGTACAACCTCTCACTCTAAATAGGTAATGACCTACTCCTATGAACAAATTCCTAAATTTACTATTTGGTTAGAATAAGAAGTCTTTTTCCTTCTAGGAGAGGTACTAGAGTACCTTTATTAGAAGTATAGATACTATTATTGTCTTTTCTAACAAACATTTAAAGAAAATTCAGTGATAAAATTTAGTGGCATGGTTGACTCTGCTCCTGTATCAGAAATTATTTGCCCCTGTGAACTCATGAGGCTAAACGTAACGATTTGTTCGATGTACTCTCCAACATATGTATTCTATTTCCCACACCACTGAAGAGGAAAGCTGCTGGTTCAGCATGTCTCTTTATCCCCATGAGAGTGACAGCGATATATCACCTAACTCTGTGCCAGAGTGAGGGCTCCAGCTTACTTAGCCTCGCGTCCGCCCTTGGATTCTCACTCAGCATCGTCACTGAGAAACAGCTGCTTCACAGGAAGTTGCTAAGGAGGTGGGAATCCTCCTGCATGCTGATACTTCCCAAATAAGAGGCAGTCTGGGAGCCAGTTCAGGAAAGTCTAGTGAACAAAGTGTCTCTGAAAGGACTAGTGAGAAAATGCTAAGAAAAGTCACATGTACTTTTTATTCTAGACTTCGTGTAAATTTCCGTGTTTGGCTTCTGGTAAAAATCTCAAACCTGGGAAGCAGGAACTTTTCAACTTTTCGGCTTGTATCTGTAACAACTTTTTGTAACTGCTTTTTTGGGTATGCTTCGGTTTCACATTATGACTCCGTTCCTGTGACTACAGTAGAACAAAAGAACTCCCAGAGCAGTCGGGGAATTGAAGTGGTCGGTGGCACAACAGCCTCGCGGATTGGTTGGGATTCAGTCCTCTACGGAGTCCAGTAGTGAGCTGGGATTGGTCTAAGGCAGTCCTATCCCCTGAGCCGTGATTGGTGGAAAACAGGCAGGGCGGTCCTCTCCCCCCAGCCACACTAACTAGTGTAAGTAAAGTAGGCCTAAGTCACCCAGTAAATGTTGCCAATTTCGGGTGATAAATGAAGTTTCCAAAAGAGGGTCCTGCTCACTGTATGTTTGTTGAGTGAATGAGTGAGCTCGACCATACTCGTATATATTAAGTGTTTAGACTCACGTAGGGCACCGGGATTGATGCTGCAGTGGACATGTGGTCCAATTTGAACAAATGAGATGTGAAGACAGTTTTTGCTGAGGAGGGGGTGGTTTTTTCTTCAGTGACAGCTCTTCCTGGGCAATGTGGAGCAAGAATATGGGGTCAGGAATGTCTGAAGAGAAAGTAAGAAAATAGAGGAGGATACAGCTGAAGGAGTCAGGAAAACGGAATAAAACCTCTGAAGCTCACCTGCAGACCCAGTTACCTGAGCCAATCCAACCTCCTATATTGGTTAAGCCCGTTTGCACAGGGTTTTCAGTGATCTGCAGCCAAAAACACACTAAATAGAATATGCATGAACTATGATTGCAATAATTCTTTTAAATTTCATTTGTCATTTAAAATGATTCGATACTAAGAAATTCTTCAGTTTAAAAGGTTAATTCTGGGCGGGCCGCGGTGGCTCAGCGGGCAGGAGTGCTTGCCTGCCATGCCGGAGGACCTCGGTTCGATTCCCGGCCCCAGCCCATGTAAAAAACAAACAAACAAACAAAATATAATAAAAACAAGAAAATGTTTAAAGATGTTTCCCTTTCTTCCTCCCTTCCTTCCTTCCATCCTTCCTTCCTTCTCTCTGTCTTTCCTTTCCTTCCTCCCTCTCTCTTTAAAAAAAAAAAAAAAAAAAAGGTTAATTCTGTCTTGAGTGGAGCCTAAGCAGGGCCATAATTTAATATTCAGTGATTTGAGGTAGAATTTTGTGCAGCAGCAAGAAGATTTAAAATTGGGTTTCTCTTGTAAGAATATCTCAGGTTTCTTTTTAATATACAGATGTGGTTTATCTAATTCTAAAGTGATTGTATCAGGCAACCTCGAATAACTCCATATCATTCCTAAAATTATTGGGAATATGTTCAGAGTGGGTCAACAATTCTCATAACTAGCTTGTTGTCTCCTTTCTAGTTGCAGATACAAAGTTTGAAACAAAGTTTTCTTGTCAGGAATAAATAGCAGTGAAAACTCAAGAATTCTATTAATTAGAGGGATTTCTATTCACAGAAGAATAGTAGCTAATAGTTGCTATGATGAAAAACAAAATATGTATTTTACAAGTAAATAGGCAAAAAGTTGAAGACCTCTATCCTCCTTCTTTTATAGGGAAAAAAAAGGTTAGCTGGGGAAGTAGATCCTAAACTCATAATTTAGCTGATGTTTTGTCAATAATGCAAATCAATTGAAGCTTTAATTGCATCCTACTCCCCGAATACATTTGTATGCATCCTTGCTCTTAGGGTAGAAAGAAAAAGCTGACTTAAGGAGCTTTACAGAGATTGCTTAATAATTAATTCACCTTCCCGAAGGTGCCCAGAACACTCAGTGCATAATGACATAAACTCTATGTAATGATAACAAAACTTTATTAAACATGTCAGTATGGCTAATCTTGACAAAAATCTCTCAATTCTTTTGCTTTTTTGTCTGTAGAATGGGATTAGCAGTCATAACAGGCAACTCTGGCCTGCCTTGGGGGGTTCTGCTATTGCATTTCATGTTCATCTAATGGAAAGGGTTTTATAGAGTATAATTCATTACCCTTCTCAGGCCTAGAGATACTGGCACATTATTCAGGTAAAAATAAGCACTAGTTTTGTTTTTGTTTTTGTTTTTTACATGGACAGGCACTGGAAATCGAACCCAGGTCCGCTGGCATGGCAGGCAAGCATTCTTGCTTGCTGAGCCACTGTGGCCTACCCAAAAATAAGCACTAGTTTTGAGGTTTAATTAATGTCTACAAAGATAATGAAGATACTCTATTGGTGCTTTGCTCTACTGTAGCTGCTTTCGTGAATGTGTTCTGGTTGTAATTGCTCTATATTGCCTAATGCATTAAACTGTTCAAACTGACAATATTCAGTCTACTGGAAAATATATAGCAATTGTACCTCTAGGTATCTACCCTAATGAGTTGAAAACTTATATCCACACGAAAACCTGTACATGGATGTTTTTGCAGCTTTGTTCATAATTACCCCAAATTAAAAGCAACCAAGGTGTTCTTCAGTAGGTGAGCAGATAAAAGAAATGTGGCGCATCTATACAATGGAATATTATTTGGTGATAAAAAAAGAAATGTACTCTCAGACCATGAAAAGACTTGGAAGAAACGTAAATGCATGCTGTAGAGACAGTAACAGAGGCCAAGAGTTGCCAAGGGTTCAGAGGGAGGGATGAATGAGGGCACACAGGCAATTTTTAGTGCAGTGAAACTACTTTGTATGATATATAACGGTGGATACACATTAGGCATTTATCAAAACCCATTTATCAAAACCTATCCAGCACAAAGAGTCAACTCTGACGTAAACGATGGACTTTAGTTAACAGTCATCCGTCAGTATTGGTTCATCAGTTGTAACGATGGAACCAAGTAATGCAGGATGATAGTAACAGGGGAAATGGTGCGGGAAGGAAAGGGAGAAGATGGGACTTCTCTGCATGTTCTGTACAGTTTTGTGTTCTTTTTCTGTAAACCTAAAACTAAAAAAATAAAATGTTCAAATGCATACTGTGTGTTGTTGTACAAGTGAGCAGAATAGAGAGTCAGGATGTACCTATGAGTCTTCATTATTTTTGGCCAGATGCCGCTTGCCCAGTAGAGTAATAAATTATCTTTCAAACGTGAGCATAATATATGGGTTGCTGTTTAATATTTGGAGATTTCTCTATATATGCAGTGCCTACAATAATTTTAGTAATGTAATAAGTACTTAATTAATTCTTGCTTAAATAAATGGATTAGAATCACATTGAATGTGCTATATTTTTATTTATTTGGATTATTCTACTTAGTGTCACAAAGGATGTACGTAGGCTTGAAATACATACAATGAAAAATACTAAAACAAGTAAATGAGAAAATTAGGGCAAAGGGAAAGCATGGGTAGGGAAATAGTGAATCTATGGTGAAGTTGGCACACAGAAATGAATATATACAGTTGGTAGCAGTTGTCTTTCTGCGTCCTCATGGCAAAAGCCAAGAAGAAAACAGAAGCAGTATCTCAAGGACACATGGCATTCAGCATCCTCGTGATAAAGGAAACAAACAAACAGAAATAGTTATCCTGAAGTGTCTCAGCCTTTCTTGACCCAGACCCCTGAGCATAATTTCTCAGGCAGGTCCTCATTTATGCAATAACCAACATCAGTATTTCCAGTTCTATGTGGAATTTGCAGGTGCACTTAGCAATGTCATTCAATAATGTAAGGCTAAATAAAGCGCATTAGGAAAAGTATTTCATCAAGATCTACAACAATTCAAGCAGACAGTGTTCTGATAAAGGACACTTTACTGAAATGATGAAGGGAACTCACTTTGGGGTTAGACAGACTCGTGGGAAGATGGGTCCTTTTACTAGATGTGAGACCTCAGGCAAGTAACTTGACTCTCTGTGCCTCGTGACATGGCTTTGATCAGACAGCTGGGTAGATGCCTCAGCACAGGGGCCTGCAATGAATGCTCAGTGGATGGTGGTTTTTGTATCCACTGCCTGACTTGGTTCAAAGAAAACATTTATAATATGTATTTATTTTTTATATTTATTTTTTCTGTATTTATTTATTTATAAATACAGAAGGAAGTGTATTTATTTTCTTCCTGTATTTCTTTGTAAGTGCTAGCTCTTATAATGGGACTTTTATTGAGAAGTTGAACAAGAGAAAGGTGACATTTTCGTTTCTGCCAAGAATCTGAAGTACAGATGTGTGATTGATTACCAAGAGGCTGAAGGTAGGGTAAACTACTCTTATGAAGACAAATACCTGAAGGAATGGCCACCCCACCGCAGTGGAAAGGTGGGCAGCAGGAGTACCTGGAGATGGTTCCAAAATCCTTGTTGGAAAATCCTGTTCCAGTGTATTGATCAGTAAGGATTAGGGCCCAAAGTTCTGGGCAATAGGCCATAACTGTGAACAATCTGTCTTGAACATTTTTCAAAGCAAAAGTAATCAAAACAAGCAAAAGTTGTTTACGTGGCCACAACAATGTTTCACAAAAAGGTGCCCAGAGAACAAATACTTGTAAACAGTATAGATAAATAGTGAATCCTTTCAGGTGAATTTGTTGCAAATAGTATGCCCCAGGAACCTAAGCCTCATTGGAATGTCCTAGCTCTGGTAATCTGCTTACTTGTTTTAAATAACTATGGATTCATTTGAAAAGACCAAAGTGAAACAATCAATTTTTAAAAGTAAAATATTTTGAATGAAGAGAGCAATAGATTACAGTTGCTTTCCTTTCTCAGAGAAGAAGTATTAATCATTTAGTTAACTTAGTTACTTGAGGAAAGTTTCCATTTTTCTATCTCCTGTTTCCTTACTCGTTTTCTTATTTGTAGGGTCTGCAGTGGAGGAAAGATTACCCTCTAGAGTATAAGCTCCATGAGGGCAGTTTTTGTTTCTTTGTTTTTTCTGCTTTGATGCTATTGTAACCCTATTTATAGAACTACTACTGGCCTGTGGGAGTTACTAACAAACCTTTGTTGCATGAATACATGAATGAATGCACTAAGTACCTTGGAGGGCTGACTCCACCATTTGGTAACTACACCTAATGGGCAAGAACTTAACATCCCAGAAACTCAGTTTCCTGTGAAAGTTTGAGAAAAGAAATGCCCAATGCTTCAGAGTAGCTGTAATCATTAGTTAACATCTATGAAAAAAGTGTTTTTTAGACCAAAATTAACTCATCAAATGTGCATTATTCTACTATTCCAGGGGATCTCTTAACCTTTTCTGGGTCATGGACTCCTTTGACAGGCAATGAAGCTTAGCGGCCCCTTTCTCAAAATGATATTTTGTAATGCATAAAAGACATAGGACTATATGAGAATTATCTAAAATAGTAAAATACAGTTATCAGAATACTTAAAACAATTTTTTTTTGCATAGCAGTACATACATACTTTTTTGTTAACATATTAAAGAACAAGATAAAACATAGATTATAGGCAGGCTAACTGTATTTTTAAAAACAGTGTTTGAAGGCTGTTGCGGTTTAGATAAAACTGGAATATTAAACTGTGGCATAGTCTTTGGCCCACCTCCTTCCACATATATTAACTGACAAGGAATTGTAGATGGGGAACATTGGGGAAAAATGTAGCTGTTGGGGCGAAGAATGTGTTACACATGAGCTCACCCTTGGGTGGCTGGCCAATATGAGGTTCAGAATGACTCAGTTGATAGAGTCGGCTGACTTATATCACAGGATCATTTGTGGACAGAAAGACAGGGATCATGGGAGACCTGGTGGCAGGAGAATAGCAAAGAGTGATGAACATAAGTGATATAGAGATGTTTGCAACCACAATATTCTAATATGACAACACCTGTGATTGGCATAGGCAGGAAAGCTACAGATCCTGTTAATACCTTGGCGGTGTCTGCTTTTTCTGGGGTGGGGGGAGGGAGGTGATTGGTCTGGGAATCGAACCCGGGACTCCCACATGAAAGGCGAGCATTCTACCACTGAACCACCCGTGTGCCCTGGTGTCTGCTTTTATAACGGAAGGAGATGCGGAATTTCAGTTAAAGGATAGTGACACAGAGATGTGCTTTCCTTTTCTCCTGAGGATAAGAGACTCTGCGCCATACCATAAGCTTCTTAGGACTAAGAAGCTCTGACAAATCTTTGTATTAACAACATCATACTCTACTTTCCTCACAGTCCAGGTAAAAGTAGGTTTTACTTAATAAATAAGCTTTCTATTGACCACTGCTTCTCTTCTTCTCTGCTCCATTTGGAGGAATTTGAAGGCAGCAAGTACATCACAAAGTGACCTCAGCTACAGTCAAACTAATTCATAAAAGTTACAGAGAGAATGCGCTCCTCTGCTGTCCATTTCTAGGACTTCCTACTGGGCACCAGTGCTACCTAGGAGAACACGTGGGATGGACTCAAGAATACATAGCTCTTATACGCTATTGGCACCCATGCCGGAAGAAGAGACAAGAGGTCTAGGGTGTGTGGTCTGTGAACTAGCAACATTGGCATCACCTGGAAACCTGTTAGAAATGGAGAATCCCAGGCCCTGCCTCAGACCTTCCAAACCAGAATCTGCATTTTAACAAGACCTCCAGGGAATGCGTGTGCACAGTAAAGGGTGAAAGGTGGTAGTATTCAAGTCCATTTCTCCTTAGTAGTGAGCTCCTGAGCTGCTTCCCTCCTCACCTCGTTCTCTAACTCCTGCACAGCTGGGTGGGCCCCCTAAGTACTGGTTATTGTATTTATGTGTGTGCTTATTTGATATAAATCTTTATGATTAGGAGGGGCTCAGTAGTTAGAGAAACTGAGAGATGTGCTGGTGCCATGAATTTAGTTGGAGCCTCTTTCCATCTGGACTAATTTCAGATGTGAACTTGGCCTGCCTCATTTTGGTTAGTCCCATGAATGTAAATATTCTTTAACCTCTTTCTGTTTATCTCTTTTGTCTCAGCACCTTACTGAAAAATACATGTTCTTCAGGATTCATTTCGACACATACTTGATGTAATATTTTGCCCTCCTTCAATACAGCAAATTTCTCTTTTGAACAAAACTACCCAAAATTCCCTCACTGATTATTGCCTTTCTAGATTTATCTCCCAAAAGAAAAGAAGCCCATCTCTGTGTACCCCCACATCTCTCTCTCCTGACTATCTTCTTCGGGCAGATTGCTTAGAATTCATTGTTCAGACCAAAGGCCCCCAGTTTACAAACAGATACATTGAGAAAGTTTATTTTAAAGTCTGCCTTTAGCATCAAAACGTACATTCCAACAAATTATAAGGGTGGAGGTGGTTTTCCAAAATTACAAGTAAAACTTATTTAACCCGTAATATAGCTGTGGTATTATCTATCTGCAATGAAAGGGGGGAAGAAAGTAATATTATTGCAATATGAGTAACAAAATGAGAAAAATATGTGGCAGTGAATAAGAAATACTGATATGTGCATTTTAAACTTGGTTTAATTAAAGGAGCATAAGTGTATATTTTGTGGAGTCATAATAAAGCTACAGTTTAGCATTATGAATAATTTCAGCTAAAAAATTAGTGATTCTCTATCCTGGGAATAAATTTATCCAGATACACTACCTCCCCCAATGTTATTCACCCCCCAATCTGCATGAGTCAGGAAAAAAAGTCCTCCCCGTGATTTCTATGAATTTCTGATATCCTTTTCTCTTTTCTCCTTTTCTTTGTATTGTTGCACCCAAACCTACTCTCTTGGCTCAGTCTATTCTAGTTTCCAGGTGAGAGAGAGAAAAAAAATCTTCTTACTGAAGCATCTCATGGTGTCTGCAACTTTACTGATGATTTAGAAGTGAAGCTGGGGAGAAACTGAACCACACACTATCACTTCAATGACTCGCACATCACAATCACACTCTGCTCCACAGAGCTCCCTCTTTGGGATCTGATTCCTGACCTTTCCTTGGCCCTCAGCCAAGGAAGAGGGAGAGGTTCCTGCTCTTACTAGCTCTGAAGTACTGGGTTGCCCAGGAGAGATTCCCCGTAATGCCCACAACTTTCTGAATTTGCTTTACAAACTCTTATCAAATGAAGCGATTTGTGCATGCCTTTTGTTTCCAGCCAGGGCCCTGGCAGAGGTGGTATTATATTTACCAAATTGTTCTTGATTCATAAACCATAAATGGAGTGAACTGCATGAAGCTAAGGTAAAAAGGCTAATAAACATCTAACAGTTTCCCGTGGGCTATTGAGCCCAATTGTCTCAGTCCAACAGTTTGACAATAAAAAGGAATGAAATGCTGATACATGTTAAAACATGGATGAAACTTAAAAATGCTATGCTAAGCGAAATAAATAGTTATAAAAGATCACATATTGGGTAATTCCATGTATATGAATTCCAAATAAGCAAATATACAGAGACAGACAGTGAATAAGTAGTTGCCAGATAACAGGAGGAGGGACTGCTAATGGGTGCAGGGTTTCTTTTCAGAGTGATAAAAATGTTATAAAATTAGATAGTACTGGTGGTTGCACAATTCTTAGAATGTACGAAAAGCCGCAGAATTGTGCACTTTAAAAGACTGAATTTTATAGTATGTGAATTATGTCTTAATAAAGCCGCTATTAAAATAATTGTCTCAAAAGATTATAAAAATCAGATTAATTCACTTCTTTCATAATGAGGAAAGACGTCTTTTAGTTTTCTTAAATTATATTCTAATGTGACCTGGGTAAAAATCAGCCTCCATTTGTTTGGTCAATTTTGTCCTTATCAGTCTATAAAGGGCTTGGACAAACAGGCACTATTAAGGGCAGGGTAAGATGGTTTAAAAATAGCTTTTAATTCCAATTTGCAATGAATTCCACCCATGCGGGCTAACGCTTGTTGGAATAAAATTTGAGAAGGAGCTCTTTGACCTTTCTTGCGGGACCACTCCTATTCCTGGGCTCCCTTGTGCCTGACTCCGTAAGTGTTTAGTCCTACTTTAGGGAAAACCAACATTTAAACTGTGATACAAGTTTCAGTTCTCAGCCTTAATCCTGACTTGGCTAGATGAATGTAGGGATTGTGTCACATACAGCCTTATGGAATTTTAATGCTGATGACAGAACAGGTTGCTTTATAGTGACATTTCTGAAAACAAGGAGAACTCAAAACTCATCGAGCCCAAAACATTGGCTTCAACAAGAGCAAAGCAAATGAAAATCTGACCAGAGGGAGAATTAATTTTAATGAACGTGGACACAGACTCAAAATAGAATATATCTGAGTTACTTGTAAATAAGTGATTTTAAAAGCCAGGATGAGTAAAAACCATCTAGTGAAAAATCCAGTCAGTTTCTTTGGAAATATTGTCTGTGTTGAAAGGCAATCTGGTCCCCACATTGGAAGTGCTAAGTGAGCTCTTTAGGAAGGAATTACTGTCCTTTGAGAAATAAGTCACAATTAACAAACTGATTTCACGTGGAATGTAAACTTCCCAGGACAGCCCTTGCCATCTTCACTGAAAGATATTTAGACAGAAGGGACCAAAAACTATCTCATAACAAGAGACCCAAAGCAGTTACAGCCCAGTCCTCTGCATTAGACAGGATGAAGACACAGGGCTGAAAAGCTGTGCAGGCCTCAGGTGTTTTAAAAGACCTTTTAGGAAGCACATTATGGAGTCAGGGGGCAATTTTGAATAAGGACGACTTCCTCACATTGAAAAAAAATTACTGACTATTTCATTCCCCCTTTTAGTCACAACTGAAAGCTTAGGCAGTGTCCATGTCATAAGGGATTTGTGGAGCAAAAGATGACTATTTGGTTGGAGAAGGGATTTGGGCTTGAAGATAATAATGGTTCCTTCCCTCATAAAAGTCTAGATGAGGTTTTTTTTTTTTTTTTTTTTTTTTTTTAGAAATCATTCCATTCTACACATGCACTCAGTAATTCTTAGTATCATCACATAGATGTATGATCATCATTTCTTAGTACATTTGCATCGATTTAGGAAAAGAACTAGCAAAACAGCAGAAAAAGATATAGAATGTTAATATAGAGAAGAGAATTAAAATAATAATACTAATAAAATATATATATATATAAAAAGGAAAAAGAAAAAACAAAAACAAAAGATACAAACACACAAACAAACAAACAAAAAACCATATTTCAGGTGCTGCTTCATTTAGTGTTCCAACCTAGTTACATTACACTTAGGTATTATTGTGCTGTCCATTTTTGAGTTTTTGTATCTAGTCCTGTTGCACAGTCTGTATCCCTTCAGCTCCAATTACCCATTATCTTACCCTGTTTCTAACTCCTGCTGGTCTCTGTTACCAATGATATATTCCAAGCTGATTCTCGAATGTCGGTTCACATCAGTGGGACCATACAGTATTTGTCCTTTAGTTTTGGGCTAGACTCACTCAGCATAATGTTCTCTAGGTCCATCCATGTTATTACATGCTTCATAAGTTTAGTCTGTCTTAAAGCTGCATAATATTCCATTGTAGGTATACGCCACAGTTTGTCTAGCCACTCGTCTGTTGATGGACATTTTGGCTGTTTCCATCTCTTTGCAATTGTAGATAATGCTGCTATAAACACTGGTGTGCAAATATCCGTCTGTGTCTTTGCCCTTAAGTCCTTTGAGTAGATACCTAGCAGTGGTATTGCTGGGTCGTAATCCATTCTGCCATTCTATGTCTTTTGATTGGGAAATTCAGTCCATTAACTTTTAGTGTTATTACTGTTTGGATAATATTTTCCTCTACCATTTTGGCTTTTGTATTATATATATCATACCTGATTTTCCTTCTTTCTACACTTTACTCCATACCTCTCTCTTCTGTCTTTTCGTTTCTGACTCTAGTGCTCCCTTTAGTATTTCTTGCAGAGCTGGTCTCTTGGTCACAAATTCTCTCAGTGACTTTTTGTCTATAAATGTTTTAATTTCTCCCTCATTTTTGAAGGACAATTTTGCTGGATATAGGAGTCTTGGTTGGCAGTTTTTCTCTTTTAGTGATTTAAATATATCATCCCACTGTCTTCTAGCTTCCATGGTTTCTGCTGAGAAATCTACACATAGTCTTATTGGGTTTCCCTTGTATGTGACAGATTGTTTTTCTCTTGCTGCTTTCAAGATCCTCTCTTTCTCTTTGACCTCTGACATTCTAACTAGTAAATGTCTTGGAGAACGCCTATTTGGGTCTATTCTCTTTGGGGTGCGCTGCACTTCTTGGATCTGTATATTTAGGTCTTTCATAAGAGTTGGGAAATTTTCAGTGATAATTTCTTCCATTAGTTTTTCTCCTCCTTTTCCCTTCTCTTCTCCTTCTGGGACACCCACAACACGTATATTTGTGCGCTTCATATTGTCATTCAGTTCCCTGATTCCCTGCTCAAGTTTTTCCATTCTTTTCCCTATAGTTTCTGTTTCTTTTTGGAATTCAGTTGTTCCATCCTCCAGTTCACTAATTGTAGCTTCTGTCTCTTTAGATCTACCATTGTAGGTATCCATTGTTTTTTCCATTTTTTCTTCTTTGTCCTTCACTCCCACAAGTTCTGTGATTTGTTTTTTCAGATTTTCTATTTCTTCTTTTTGTTCAGCCCATATCTTCTTCATGTCCTCCCTCAATTTATTGATTTGGTTTTTGAAGAGTTTTTCCATTTCTGTTCGTATATTCAGCATTAGTTGTCTCAGCTCCTGTATCTCATTTGAACTATTGGTTTGTTCCTTTGATTGGGCCATATCTTCAATTTTCCGAGCGTCATCCATTATTTTCTGCTGGTGTCTGGGCATTTGATCAGATTTCCCTGGGTGTGGGACCCAGCTGGTTGAAAGGTTTTTCTGTGGAATCTCTGGGCTCTGTTTTTCTGTTCCTGCCCAGTAGGTGGCGCTTGTGGCGGTCGTTTGTCTGCGGGGCAGTCGGCCCGGGAAACCGCGCGTGGAGGCGGGGGTCACTGGCCGCAGCTTGGGGGAGTGCCGGTCCAAATTGCCCAGCTGGCCCGAGACACCAAGCGTGACGGGAGGGCCCCACTATCCAATGTTCCCAGTCAGACCGGGGAGCCACGTGCGTGGAGGGGACCCCAGTCGCCAGCCGCCCCAGCCGGGAAAATGTGCGCCCCTCGGGTATCTCACCGCAGTGGATTCTCCCTACCCGTTCAGCCGTTCCAGAATGGGGTACGCTGTCTTTTTGGTCTCTGTCGTGACTCCGGGAGCTGTTTCGTATTGTTTCTGTTTCTTTAGTTGCTTTTCGGGAGGAGGAACTAAGACCCGCACGTCTTACTAAGCCACCATCTTCTCCGGAAGTTAGATGAGGTTTTAAGTAAGAATTAAGAATAGAAATTAAAGCTTTAGCTTCCCAAATAGTGGCAGACCCAGGGAAACCAAAAAAACAAGTGTCTGGATTAAGAAAATTATATATCTGCCACTTTCTTTTTAACCAGGATTAAATGGTAAACTAAGTTTTATTTAGCATTTTACTAAACCCTATGGACAATTATTTCTTACTTTGTTTTGGATCAGTCAAATGGTTAAATAACACTTTCTTTTTAAAAAAGAATTTATAAATAAAGGCCCCATTCTATGTAATTTTTGTAATTCTTAGGTATATTTCTTCTTTGAAATATCGACTAATGGCTAAATAAACTCTAACTTTGGAATACTTTTTCAGGAAATCTGATTGAAATATTATTTAAGTAAATATTTGAAGGGTAGCATTTCTTTTTAAAAAAGCAACTGCAGGGTGATGCGATGGTGGCTCAGTGGTAGAATTCTTGCCTGTCATGCCGGAGACCAGGGTTCAATTCCCAGTGCCCACCCATGCAAAAAAAAAGCAATGTTTACTAAAAAAAAAAAAAACAAAGCAACTGATGTTCGGTTTATGTTTGCTATTATGGAAAATTGAGTGTATGAATCAGCACATCCTGATAAATTCATTGGGAAAAATGTTATCTTGGATTAAATTAAGATTTTCCATTTTGAGTGTGTTTTAAGTTTTAGCATGTCTTGACTGTAATTTGTAATACATATATCTCAAATTTGGTGTTTCTTTGGAAGATTGAAATGTTTAATGAATTCTGGGTTGATTATAGAGCATTTAAAAATATTTCAGTAGATAACAGGATGCAGATACCTTAATAGGAAAACAATTAGCTGTAGGTATTGGGTATTGGGTATTGGGGTTCCAACATGAGCTTTTCAATTAAAAAAAATTGTCCCAGTGGGCTGAGAGTTGCTAATATTCAGGATTCTTATGTGCCAGAACTTCCAACATGATTGTGACCCTTTCATTTCACGTAACAGTGATGTAGGTTTGTAATAGTCCCTGAACCACTGGAGTCCACTGTCTCCCTTAGAAAACAGGAGCAGTGCCTGAGTCTTTGGTGTGATCTAGCATCGTTTTGTTTGTTTTGGTCATGTTCCAGTGGGAAGCAGCCACTTAGCACCAAATTTACATGAGCACTTCCCGTGATAGCTATTGGAAACTAAACACAGCCAAAAATGTTGCTACTTATTGCATTTGTTGGGCTCTTGTATCCTGCAATAAATAAACGGATGTATTTTGACTCCTCTCCTCCATGTTTAAAAATATTTTGAGCAAATAATGAAGTGTTCACATGTGGTCATTCTTAAGAACCCACTGAATAAAAGACATGGTATCATTCCATCTACATATCTTTCTGAATATTCATGACACACAAAGTACAATGCTCAGGCTTAAGGAATGTTACTTTTGGTCTTCAGTTTCAAAATGTTCTAAACTTGTGGAAGCAAGAGGTACGTCTTGAGTAGGAAGAGGATGGATGTCAGCCTGGTGGATCTGTGAGTAATGTCAGCAATGATCATCGGTCAACCATCTATCCCCCCAGATCTGCTCTTTTCCAGTGCCCTAATTGCCCTCATGGCAGCCAGTAATGTTGAAACTTTGTTGTTCCTATTGAGGAGGTGAGCTGAGCCTTCTTTGAGTGGTTGCTGGTTTGGTCTAGGTGAGAATGTCTGAAGTGAAGGGAGTGGTTTAAGCACCAATATGTGCAGATCCAAGGGTAGGCCAAGTATATGGGAGACAGCCCCTGTGCCAGGTGGTCGGGTGGCAGTGTGGAGAGCCTTCCGCTGCCAGGACACATTCCCCATTCTTCTCTAGTTGCTGCACTAACACCTGGATGGTAACTGCTGAACTCTGAATTGTGCTGTAACTCTTGACAACTCTTTGAATGTCTGGCAATTTAGATGGAAGTGTCAAATGTCCTTGCATAAATCGTTACTGTATAGTATTTTGGCATGTAGGAATAGGACCTCAAGGAGAATTGGGTTTCTAGCCTTCCTTTTGTAAGGAACCTAAAACAATAGCATATTATCTTTCTGCTCTGAAGAACTAGCACAATTATTGCCTGTGACAGTTCCTTGAAAGCTATAGAGGTAACTGATTTGTGGTTGTCTTATTATATGTCAATATCTTATCTCCACATATGATATGGAAGTTTGGAAGACAGGGATCAAGTCTTCTTATTGTATTTTATCAACCCTGAGATGCACTATCCTCCTCCATATTGTAACATCTCTGAACACAGGATGTGTCTGACAATTGATCGATTTTTCCCGTCACCCTGCTGAGGAGAGGGTGTGTCTGAACCATCATCACCTGCATAGGGGTGACCTATTTGTAGCTCTGGATGATGCAATCACATCAGCTGAGTTTTGGTCATCGTTGATACTTCACATGTTGAATTTAATTGTCACGTAAAATGACAACAGAAAGGTAGTATTATAATTCAGTAATCAGATAAAAGCTATTTGTACACAGAAAGGTACAGAAATAGTGGGACGGCATAAATTTAATGGACATGAAATAGATGGATGTTAGCTATTTGAGAGATGCCTAAAATTTCATATTTTCTTGCAAAGCAACAACTAGCACTTTATGTGAGCTAGGAAAAGAAGAGAACCACAAGTGGGTGAAACTTTTTACATTTTGAGCTAAAATATGGCCCAAGAGACTGCTATTGTTGTCAAGCAAGGTGATTGAAGAAAGGGAAAACTGCCAAATGCCTCTGAATAGATGAAAGCAATAATGCAATGAGGCAATCAGCAAGACATTGTTTCATCAGTTTATTGGAATTGGTTTGCTTTTCTCAGTTTATCTAAAATTATAGTGTACCTTTTAACTGGTGGCATCTTGGATTCAATGGAATGTGGTATTTATTTGCCCTCCTCATGAGTCCTACTCCAATAAAAATCCTGGAAAAACAATGAAGATTGATTACATAAGCCTTATTGATTTAAATAGAAAATGTCCCTGCTATGGTGGCCTGCAGGGTTGGACGTTTCCTCCATGTCTAAGAGAGGAGAATAGTATCTTCCTAGTCTACACTGAAGGTATCATGAATGAAGGGTTTAAGTGAGAAAATGGAATAGAGGGGATGGTTACTGTGGGAGGAGAATGAGACCCAGAGACAGAGCAGGTCTGGAAATTCATGTCATCAGCCACCAATCTCCCAGCGTGTGCTGGGAGCTGCTGTTACCCAAAGTGTGGAGAAAGAAGCCTTGTGATTATTCTTCCTACTAGTCAGAACTCACTTAGAAGCCTCTGCTTCATTAACATAAATGCATGCTTTGGTTCAGTTCAATAGATAATTCTATCCCATTTATAAGATGATTTTTTCTTCTTAATGTGTTCGTTGGATCGTAGTTAGTATTAATATTTTTAGTACCTTCTTAACCAGCCCTCTTTTTAGTTTGCTTTGCTCCTCTCCATTCCTTTGCTTTGTACTGAGGGAGGAGTATTTTTTCCATCCCTCAGGTGTACATCCCGAGGCAAAATGTATGATACTCTTTATATCGTTGTTCCCATGATTAGCTAGCATAATTTTGATGTCACTACTATTTATAAAACACTCGTTGTTAAAGCTGTTATTAAATACATCTCTGTGATGGGCAATGAGCCCAAATTCCAATGTGGTTGCAAAAGTGCTTTCACTTTGCTTTTTGTTAATAAAATACCTATTAATTTCATCAAGTGTCATCTTGTCCCTACATTTGCATGATTCATCAAAAAGTTAGATATACTTTATCCTTTATTTTCCTTCTCCTTTAAAATAAATATTAAGCATTTATATTTGCATAAAAGGGTAACAATTAGTCTTTATTAAGTAATATGTTTATCAGGGTACTTAAGACTTTTCTTAAAACTCAAGCATCTGTATGAGTTACGTATAGGTACTATCAATTATGGTATTATGAATGACATTTTCAGTGTAAGAAAACTGGGCACAAAAGATTTATACAGTCATGTGAATGTGGCAGATTTAGGATTCTCTAAACTTAGCCCTAACCCTCTAACCCTAAGAGCTAGTTTGAAGCTGTTATGTACCCGAGAAAAGGCCATGCTCTTTTAATCAATTCTCAGGGGTGCAGACCTATTGTGGGTGCGACCTTTTGGTTAGGTTATTTCAATTGAGATGTGACTGGTCCCATTCAAGGTGGGTCTTAATTCCACCTTGATAAAAGACAGAGAAAGCACAGAGGACTCAGAGAAGCTCCAGAGAAGCTGAGAGATGGATCTAAGAGAAGCTCATAGAAAAAAAAAGCCCCCAGAGGAAGCCACTAAAGCTGGAAGCAATGAAACCCGAGAGAGAAAGACCAGCAGAAACTGGCCAGGTGCCTTCCCATGTAACAGAGGAGTAACAGAGGAGTCACAGATACCAGCAGCCTTTCTTCAGAAAAGGAATTGTCCTGTTGATGCCTTAATTTTGATGTTTTCACAGGCTTAGACCTGTAAATTTGTAAGCTAATACATCCCCATTGTAAAAGCCCCCCATTTCTGGTATATTGCATTCTGGCAGCTTTAGCAAACTGAAACACCCTATTTCTCTAAACTCTGTGCTAAATCATTTTACAGTGTGAATTAAGCAGCAAATACCCTCACCAACTAGAGAGTCCTAGACTATTAGATTCAGGATGAATCTTTATGTTCATAGTAATGACAATTAAGATAATTGCTAGCATTCACTGAGTGTTTCTTCCGTGCTAGGCAAGGGTCTTTGTTCTTCATGTGTACTTAATGAGCCCAACAACTCTGAGATTAAAACTATCGTCCCCATTTTATAGGCAAGGAAACACAGGTACAACGAGTTAAATAATTGACCCCAATTTATAGAATTCGCAACTGAAAGAAAGATAGAGATGCAGGCAGTGAAACCCAGAGCCTTTGTGCTTAAACCACTCCAGAGAACCACCTTTTCATTTGACCACATGAGAAACCAAAGCTCAGAGAATAAGCCTTTGGGGAAGAGTTGCCAAGGATCCTGAGGGGTTACGGTCTTTATTTTCAGGCTGGAGTAAGTAGTTGGATCTTGGTACACCTCAGGATTTCCGATCCATACCAAGAGAGGGTAAAAAAAAGGCATCTAGGAGCATAGTCTTCCATTTGCTACTTTTCTGTTCTGCTTTCTGAAGACAAACAGTACACTGACTTCAGTAACTGTGTCGACACCAAGCTCATGTCTTACCTCTCTAGACTCATCTGCTCCTGTTCCTCTCCTTAGACTCTCCACCTTAAACACACAGAACTGCCTGCAGCCCTTCCTTCACCCTAAACACATACACACACACACACACACACACCTTCTCATACACATACACCCATTCAATACACACATACCCTTACACACACATCCCCATACTCACATACACAATGCACACACACAAACACACATGACTATTTCTTTTTCCTAGCCTTTGCTTATGATGTTCCCATTTTCTAGAATGCCTTCTATCAACTCCCATTCTACTCCCCTCTCGGGTCCTCACCATCTGATTCCTATCACAATGGACTAAGGCGTGGCCTCTGCAGGAAACTTTCCCTTACCTTTTCTCCCTGCTCCCACCCCCATTCTGTGTTGGATGAGATTCCTCTGTGCTCCCATAGTGCCCTGTGTCTGCTTCTACAAATACCAGCAGCCTTTCTTCAGAAAAGATATTGTCCTGTTGATGCTTAATTTGGATGTTTTCACAGACTTAGAACTGTAAATTTGTAAGATAAAACATACTGTTTCAGGCTGTTTTATAAATCATCTCTTGGCCAGCAGATTGAGGGCAGAGAATAGATACTAAATCATCCCTAGTGCTTAAATGTGTGCTTGGCACACAGCTGCCCCATAGAAAGATGCACTAAATAAATGATGAGTGAATGAATGAATGAAAATGGAAACTAGAATAAAACTGGCAAATGACCCCAGTTGCTCAGCTACCTCATTCCTATCTAGATTTTTAAAAATGGATCAGAAATGCTCAGTCATATTTTCAGTAGATTTTTCCCAGTCTGTTCAGCCAAGAGACTCCCTTGGGGAAAGACTATAAATGAGTAGAGGCAAAGGATTTGAGCAGGTGTGAGGAGCAGTGGCTGCTGTGAGAGAAGCTGCCCGGTAGACAACATGAAAGTTCCTCTACCTGGTTGCGGCAATGTAAGACACACCTGAAGGGCCCAAACCCACAAGGGCAGGTCACGGGTAACCAAGGGAAGAGGGCTCCCCAGTTGTTTGATGTGTCATGGGGAAAAGTTCATCTCCAAGTGTATTAAAAGTGATTCAATGAGAGAAAAAAAATGTAATGATGTTTGAAGCTGTGAAGTAGAAAGTTCTGCCCTGTGGGAAGAACGCTCATATAATCATCAAGGCATCCTCCTCTCTTACCACTTGGCAAAGTGTTAAAGACATTTTTTTTTTCTTTTCCGAGGACTTTTACAAGTGGATTGATGTTTGACTAATTCAGACTCCAGACTGTTCTGCCAATGTTCACAGCCTACTCACTGTGGAGGCTGTGGAGTAATTCTAACAAAAATGACTTTTTCTATTAAAGAGTAGGGTTATCGAAAATTTTATGAAAAGTTGATAGTGCATTAGAAGCAAATCTATTGAATGCAAGGTTTTTTCCCTTGTAGAAGAGAGAAGTGCCCCTCTCAATGCAGTGAGGAGGAAACAGCTCTGGACGTGGAGCCAGAAATGTGGGTCTGAACCTGAGCTCAGCCTTTTGGAGGCCGAGGGATTCTGAGCACGTGATTCAACTTCCCTGAATGATGGCTTCCTGGGCTATAAAATGGGAAAGTAATGCCTATGTCACAGAGTTGTAATGAGGAATAAATGAATTAACATTAAAATAATGCCTGGCCCTGGGACAGAGTAGATGTTCAGTAATGTTACTTTCCTTTATTACTTAGTGGAAATGAATAATTTACCTGCTTTAATAGTTTAATAGCCACAATGTTTACCAAAAAAAAGTCTGTTTCATAGGTTCATAATCCCAACCACAGTTTCAGTTACTGAAAAAATGAAATATTAGATTTCTAATCCATTTCTTGTGAGTTAGTTTTTAAAATCTTCAGTATTTAGTAATCCCCAGCAGAAGGGCCTACATGTGATGGGTGAGGAATCCTTGAATAGGGGAACATCAACATGAAAAGTAAAACCCAAGACAGAGTTCACAGAAGGATGAGCTCTCAGCACTGGCCTGATTTCTACTGGCATTCCTTGAAAAACAAAGGAAGAGAGGACAAAGCATAATATTGCTAGTTGATGTGGAATTCTAAATCAGTGACTCCCAGATTAAAAAGAAAAAAAAAATCAATGCAACAAAACTCAAATGTAAACTTTTTCCCACCTCAGTTCCAAAGAATCAGACTCTCTGGGGTACGGCCAGGAAATATATATTTTTAAAAAGCTCCCAAGTGATTCATATGATCAGTCACTTTGAGGAACCCCTGTTAGAGATAATGCTTTGAAATCTGTAGGGAGACTTTTTTTAGACATGTTTCTAAATCCAAAAATGTAGGAGAGGATGATAATTGGCAAATATATAAAATTCTGCTTATAGCTAGATTGTGAAAAATAATTATCTGATGTTTAAGATGTCATTCTTTTTTAATTCATTAACATGTGTTCTTCCTTTGAATCTTAGGAGAACATTTTAAATAATAGAATTTCTTTTTATTTCCCTGATGTCCATGTATTGTCTTTTATATTCAACAAATACATCTGTGAATTGGCTTCTTTAAATACCAGGCACAGGTTTAAGCACTCTACTGCTAACATTTAATCTGTATAACAGTACTATGAAGCAGGGGCTATTTTTGTGCCTGACAAAGCAGGCACCAGAGGGGTCATGATTTGCACATGGTCAACTGTAATTAAGTGTCAGGGTCAAGGCTTGAACCCATGTATCTGGGGTTTAAAGCATTTCACTATTATTATAATCAGAAGGACTATTGCTAAGTCAAATATGTTTATGGAAAAGTTTGGTAATGGATGGTGGTGATAGTAACACAACATTGTGAATATAAGTAACTGATTATATATATTTGATTGATTATATATTTGAATGTGGTTAGATGGGGAAATGTTAGGCTGTGTATATGGTTCTAAAGTACACAGGATAGGCCCCACACACACACACACACAACTAAGAATATTCAGGCCTAAAGGGACAATAGTGCCAAGGTTGAGGAATCCTGCTCTAGAGGAGAACCATAGAGTATCTAGGAGTGGATAATGGTGATGGAGGAGAGGTTATCAGATTTTGATTGGGGGAATTGTGGGAAGATGACAGATTAGTTGGCTCCAGGATTCAGTGCTTCCACCAGAACAAATATTAAACAGGCTGGAACTGTCTGAAACAATTGTTTTGAAACTCTGGAGGCCAGAAGAACGCTGTACAGCACCCAGGGAAGAGTAGGAGCAAGAGGCTGGTAAAGTATGATAAAGACCAGTAAATTGCTCTTTTCACATGGCAGCTATTGGCGCCCATCTCTGACGCTTGCGCCAGGCCACCACGGGGTCCAGTCCCTGACTGGTGACAAAAAGGGATGTAAAAATCCTCTTTCCAAAGACCAGCTGTGGGCACTCCCAGTCACTGATGGATTATTCCAATCCATGCCAGACGAAGGGGGATGGAGAGGAGACAAAGACAGTACACTTCCTCAGGGTTGCAGGGACAAGTTCAAAGACTGCATTTGCTGAGCAGGTCAAGAAAACTCAGTTGTAGAAAAAGCTCCTGGGCCCCTGGCCTTGTTTCAGCTGAGACTGACTTGGGTAACTCCTCTCTGGCATGCTCCCCAAGCCCAATATTTGCCCTCCAAGCAGAAGCAATTTGAGACAAAGAAAGAAACTATAGAGGCTGACAGCTAGGGGCAAAGGTTGGCCTGCTTTAAATACCCAGAGAGGGATGTCTGCCTCCTGGGAAACAGAGCAGGTGTTCAAACTCCTATAAACAGGGAAACTCTAAGACAACTAACAAACACAAAGCCAGGATAAGTCACAGGCCCAGAAAAACAGTAAGGACCTAGTACCCTGCATTCACCTTGGGCAGACCTTCCTGATAGGAGGGATGAAGCTCACAAAACTCTCTGTCCTATCAGCTGGTTATAAAAATCAAGAAACAGACATCTCAGGGAATAAATCCTAGAGTTACCCTTCTGAAATATTAAAATGCACAGTATGCAAAAAGGAGTACATAACAAAAAAGCCACAGGAAATGATGGTCCATCCATAGGAAGAGGGTAAAAGTCCAGAAAACACCAATGAAAAAGATTAGAATGTAGATCTACCCAAATGAGACTTTAAAAAATATATTAAAAATCCTCACAAGAGATAAAAGAAAACACAGAGAAAGAATTAAAGGATATCAGTAAACAAGGATTAAGCAATATGAGAATCTTAGTGAAGAGTTAGAAATTTTAAAGAGGAATCGAACAAAAGTACTAGAGATTAAGGCCACAACAACTGACATGAAAAATCCCCAGGAGGGTTTCACCAGCAGATAGGAGCTGGCAGAAGAACTTGAAGACGGGTCCATTAAAATGAATCAGGCTGAGGAACAATAAGATACAAGACTTAGAAAAAGTGAAAATCATCTAAGACACTTCTGGGATACCATCAAGTGTCCCAATACATACCAATGTGCTGTTGGAGTGCCACAAGGAGAAGAAGAGAGGAAGGAGCAGAAGGAATATTCAAATGATGACAGAGAACTTCCCAAACTTAGCAAAACATGTGACTAGGCACATCCAAAGAAGACTAGAGAACACCGAGCAGGATAAATAGGAAGAAAAATGCACCCCATCATATAATGCTTACACCATCAAATGCGAAGGACAAGGAGAAAGTTCTGAAAGCTGCAAGAGAAAAGCAACATGTTAACTTACGTACAAGGGCATCTCATTAGACTGAGTGCTGATTTCTCACCAGACACCGTGGAGGCAAAAAAAGCAGTGGGTTGAAATACTTAAAGTGCCTAAAGAAAACAACGACCCACCCAAAATTTTATATCTGGTGAGATTTTCTTTAAAAAATAAGGGAGAGGGTGGGCCATGGTGGCTCAGCAGGCAGAGTTCTCGCCTGCCATGCTGGAGTGCTGGAGACCTGGGTATGATTCCTGGTGCCTGCCCATGCAAAAAAAAAGGAGAGATTAAGACACTCCCAGATAAGCATAGCTGAGGGCATTCATCATCAACTAGACCTAATCTACAACTAATGCTAAAGGGAATTTTTCAAGCTGAAAGGAAAGAACACTAGACGGTGGTTCAAAATGGTATAAAGAAATAAAGACATCTGGTAAAAGTAACAATTTGGGTACTTATAAGTGCCAGAATTATTGTATCGTATTGTTTGGTATATACTCCCACCTCCTACTCTTATAGGTGCTAAAATATGAATGCATAAAAGTAATGGTAAATCTATGGTATTGGACATGCAACACGCAAAGATATAAGTGGTAACAAGTACAAAAAAAGATGGGGGGACAGAGGGTATAGGAAAGCACGTGTTTATGATATTTTATTAAAGTTAGTACCAAACCAATATGATTGTTATATATTTAAGATGTTGAATTTTAACCCCATTATAATAACAAAGAAAATATGTGGAAAATATATCCAGAGAGAAAAGAGAAGGCATTCAATATGGTACAGTACAGAATATCCGATAAATATGAAAGTAGGCATTAATGGAAGAATTCAGGAACAATATATGTGTAAGACTTACAAAGACTAAAAAAACAAAATGCCAGAAGGAAGTTCTGCACTATCAGTAGTGACTTAAAATGTAAATAGATTAAACCCTCCAGTCAAAAGTTAGAGACTGGTAGAGTGGATAAAAAAAAGCATGACCAAACTATAAGCTATCTGTAAGAGCCACATTTTTTATTCAAGGATACAAGTAGGTTGAAAGTGAAAGGATAGGGAAAAAAAATGCCATGCAACTAGTAACCCAAAGAAAACTGAGGGGCTCTGCTAATATCAGATAAAATAGACTTCGAGTCATAAACAGTAGAGAGACAAAGATGGTCCTTATATATTGCAAAGGGAGTCACTTCAACAGGAAGATAAAACAGTTATAAATAAATATGCAACTAATAGAAGAACTCCAAAATATATGAACAAAATACTGACATATATGAAGGGAGAAATTGATGGTTCTACATTAATGGTAGGAGACTTTAATATAAAACTTACAATAACGAATATAACATCTAGTCAGACGAGCAATAAGTAAGCACAGGACTTGAATGTTACACTAAACCAACTAGACCTAACAGACATACCTAGAACACCACACCCAACAAAAATAGGACACACCTTCTTCTCAAATGCACGTGGATCATTCCCCAGGATAGAGTATATGTTAGATCACAAAACAGGTCTCAATAAGTTAAAAAAATATTGAAATCATATAATGTATATACTATGACCACAACAGAATGAAGCTAGAAATCAATAACAGAGGGAGAAATGGGAAATTCACACATATGTGGAAATTAAACAACACACTCTTAAACAATGAATGGGTTAAAGAGGAAATACAAGAAAAATTAGGAAATATGTTAGGGAAAATGAAAATACAACATATCAAAACCAGAATAGCATCTTAATTCTATTTGAACTCTTAGCCACTGATGCCTTATTTTGTTACATTTCTTTTCCCTCTTTTGGTGAAGAAGGAATTGTCGATCCCCTGGTGGCAGGGCCAGACTCATCGCTGGAAGTCATGACCCATGTTGTCACAGAGATTTTTACCCCTGAACCTGACATATTTCTTAATTCCCTAATATGTAAGTAAGCAAAGAAGTTTGAGGATTGACAGAGAATAGAGGGTAGTGAAAATACTGGTCATATGATTAAAAAGGTCTAAAAGAAATGTTAAATAATTTCCTATACGATTAATTTGAGGCCCACAGTTTTTTAAATGTAAGTTTGTTGAGTTATATTCACACCCTATAAAATCCATCCAAAGTATAACCTCAATGCCTCCCAGTGTCATCACATAGTTGTGCAATCATCACCACAAGCAATTTTAGCACATTTTCATTACTCAAATAATTATAATATGATAAAATAAAAATATGAAAGAAAATCCAAAATACCCCATAGCTGTTATCCTTCCTATTGTTTAACCCCTGGTATTGTGTGGTACATTTGTCACTGTTGATGAGAGAATATTAAGATATTAAGTGAAGCTGAGCATCTTTTTGTGTGATATTTACCCATTTGTATTTCCTCTTTGAAAAAATATCTATTCATGTCTTTTGCCCATTTTTAAAAAATTGGGCTGTTCATCTTTTTCTTGTTAAGGTATAGGCTTTCTTTATATATTCTACATATCAAACCCTTATCAGATATGTGGTTTCTGAATATTTTCTCCCAGTGAGTCAGCTGCCTTTTCACCCATTTGATAAAGTCCTTTGAAGTACAGAAGTATTCTATTTTGAGGAGGTTCCATTTATCTATTTTTGCTTTTGTTGCTTATGCTTTGGGTTGTAAGGTCTAGAAAACTATCTTCTATCACTGTATCTTGAAGATAGAGGAGTTTTATAGTACCGGCTCTTATATTTAGGTCTTTGATCCATTGTGAATTAATTTTTGTATAAGGTATGAGACAGGAGTCTTCTTTCATTCTTTTGGATATGGACATCCTGTTCTCCCAATATCATTTATTGAAGAGACTGTTCTGTCCCCATTGAATGGATTTGGGAGACTTGTCAAAAATAAGTTGCCCATAGATGAACTCTCAATTTAATTCCATTGGTCAATATGTTTAGTTTTATGCCATTACCATGCTGTTTTGACCTCTGTGACTTTATAACATGCTTTAAAGTATGGAAACATTAGTTTTCCACTTCATTCTTCTTTTTCATGATGTTTTTGGCTATTTGACCATTGGCTTTTCCATTTCTTCAAAGTAGGGTGTTGGAATTTTGATTGGTATTGGTATTAATCTATAGATCAATTTGTGTAGAAACTGATACCTTAATAACATTTAGCCTTCCAATTCATGAACATGGGATGTCTTTCCATTTATTTAAGTCTTTGATTTCTTTTAGCAATGTTTTGCAGATGTCTGTGTACAGGTCCTTTAATCCTTAGTTAAGTTGATTTATAGATATTTAATTCTTTTAACTATCTATTGCTAGTTAAATTTTTTTCTTTGATTACTTCCTTGGATAACTTCTTACTTGTGTATAGAAATCCTGATTTTTGCATGTTCATCTTGTATTCTGCTACTCTGTTGAATTCGTTTATTGGCTCAAGTAGTTTTGTTGTAGTTTTTTTCTGGATTTTCTAAATATAGGATCATATAATCTGCAAATAGTGAAAGTTTTACTTCTTTGGATGACATTTATTTCTCTTTGCCTAATTTCTCTTGCTAGCGCAATGTTGAATAAAAATGGTAACAGTGAACATCTTGTCTTGTTCCTGATCTAAGAGGGAAAGATTTCAATCTCTCACTGTTGAGTACCATGTTAGCTGTGGGTTTTTCATATGACTTTATCACGTTGAGGAAGTTTCCTTTGACTCCTGCCTTTCTAAGTGTTTTTATCAAGAAAGGATGTTAGATTTTGCTGAAAGCCTTTTCTGTTTCAGGTAAGATGATCATGTGGTTTTCCCTTTTGATTTGTTGATGGGGTGTATTACATTAATTGATTTTCTTGTGCAGACCCACTGTTGCATACCTGAAATAAAACCCACTTGGTCTTGGTGTATGATTAATTATTTCATTGTGTTATTGGATTTGATTTGCAAATATTTTGTTGAGGCTTTTTGCATCTATGTTCATTAGAGATATCGTTCTGTAGTTTTCTTTTCTTATAGTATCTTTTGCAGGGTTTGGTATTAGGGTGATGTTGGCTTCACGGAATGAGTTAGGTACTGTTCCTCTTCTTCAATTTTTTGGAAAAGCTTGAGCAGGATTAATAATAATTTTTTCTGGGATACTTGGTAAAATTTGCCTATGGAACCATCTAGATCAGGGCTTTTCTTTGTAGGAATATTTTTGATGACTGATCCAATCTCTTTACTCATGATTGGTTTATTGAGGTCTACTATTTCTTCTTGAGTCGGGATAGATTGTGCTTGTGTTTCTAGGAAATTGTCCATTTCATTTAAGTGGTCTAGTTTGTTGGCAAACAGTTGTTCATTTTATCACCTTATAATCTTTTTTATTTCTTCAGTGTTTGTGGTAATGACCCTACCTCTCATTTCTGATTTTGCATATTTGCATCTTTACTCTTTTTGTCTTTGCCTGTCTGGCTAAGTGGTTGTTCATTTTATTGATCTTCTCAAAGAACAAACTTTCAATTTTATTTATTCCCTGTATTGTTATTTTGTTCTCCATTTCATTTATTTCAGCTCTAATCTTTGTTATTTCTTTCCTTCGGATTGCCTTGGAATTATTTGCTATTTTTTCTCTAATTGTTCAGTTGTCTTTGATTTTGGCTCTTTCTTTCTTTTTTAACATAGGTATTTAGGGCTATAAATTTCCCTCTCAGCACTGCTTTCACTACATCCCATGGTTTTGATACGTTGTGTTCTTGTTTTCACTTATCTTAAGACATTCACTGATTTCTTTTGCAATTTCTTCTTTGATCCATTGATTGTTTAACAGCATGTTGTTTAACCTCCAGATATTTGTGAAGTTCTCCAATTGTTATTGATTTGCAGCTTCATTCCATAATTATCAGAGAAAATGATTTGTATAATTTCAATCCTTTTAAATTTATTAAGACCTGTTTTGTGCACCAGCATATGGTCTATCCTAGAGAATGTTCCATGAACACTTGAGAAGAATGTATATCCTGCTGTTTTGGGGTACAATGTTCTGTGTATATGCCTGTTAGATTTAGTTCGTTTATCATATAATTTAGGTTCTCTAGATCCTTAATGATCCTCTGTTTAGATGTTCTATCTATCACAGAGAGTGGCATGGTGAAGTTTCCCACTATTATTGTAGAGATGTCTAATACTCACTTCAGTTTGCCAGTGTTTGTCTTATTTGGGACACCTTGATGAGGTGCATAAATTACTTGTGATTGTTATTTCTTTTTGGTGAATTACCCTTTTATTAATATGTCATGTCCTTCTTTGCATCTTAACATTTTTGCTGTTGAAGTCTACTTTGATATTAGTATAGATACCCTAGCTTTTTTTGTTGTGTTCTTATTCCTTATATGGAATATCTTTTTCCATCCTCTCAGTTTCAACCTTTTTGTGCCTTTGGTTAAAAATACATCTCCTGTAAACAGCATATAGTTGGATCATATTTTTTATCCATTCTGCCAATCTGTGTCTTTTGAATTGGGGAGTTTAACCCATTAACATCAATGTTATTACTGTAAAAACTATAAATGCCATCTTACTTTGACCATTTTATCCTTTGGCTTTTATTTGTCATGTCTATTACTTTTCTCTCTTTTTATCCTTTCAGTTACACTTAGTGATAGTCATCATTTCTATACTCTCCTCCAAGCCCCTCTCTCCTGTCTTTTTATTTTTTAGCAAGCAGAACTACCTTTAGTATTTACTGCAGGGCAGAAGTCTTATTAACAAACTTTTAGCTTTTGTTTATCTGTGAATGGTTTGAATTCTCCCTCACTTTTGAAGAACAGCTTTCCTGGCTAAAGAATTTTTGGCTGGAAATTTTTCTCTTTCAGTATCTTAAATATATATCATACCACTGCCTTCTCACCTCTAGGGTGTCTGATAAGAAGTCAGCACTGAGCCTGTTGTGGCTTCCCTTGTATGTGGTGAACTGCTTTTCTCTTGCAGCTTTCAGGATTCTCTGCTTCTCTTTGGCATTTGACAGTCTGATAAGTACATGTATTGGAGTGAGTCTGTATGGATTTATTCTATTTGGGGTATGTTGGACTTCTTGGATTTGCATATTTATGTCTTTTATAAGGGCTGAGAAATCTTCAACCATTATATTTTCAAATATTCTTCCTGGCCCTTTACCCACCTCTTCTTCTGGGACATCTATGATACATATATTTGGGCCCAGAGTTTTCAATATTTAAAATTTTTACAGATGTGCTATTATAGAAATAGATGTGCTGTTATAGAAATAGAAATCTATTTCTACCTTTCCAGGAAGAATGATTTATTTATTTATTAGCCCTAGCTTTGAATCTCAACTCCTACTACTTGTTTGCAATAAATGAGTCATTGATTGGGACCACCCACACATAATTCAATTATGTTTGCTTTCTGCAGAGAAAAATCAGTGAAAAATGTATTTGTGGTAAACTATAGTCTATTCCATGAACTTGAAATATGCTGAGAGTCTAAAAAGACTTGTAAATAGCATTATACTTCTAAATTATTTTATTCCCTGCAAATATATGTCTTAGATGCCCCTAGTGCCTGGACTCCCACTCTGGGGTCCTCATCTCTGATTTCAGTTGTGGTTGTTGTGTAGAGGTCCACCAGTGGAGTAGCCTGAAGTGTGCGGTGCATGCTTTTGCTTGAGGCTCCACAGATTCCACAGGTGCTGGCAGCTCTCTTTTAGTTAGTCCACATGTAAAGCTAAGAACCTGGGGAGAATAACCAGTGGGGACATAGATGATGGGAAATTTTCCCTGCCTCTCATGCATGAGAAAGCAATTCTAGGAGGTATCCAGTACATTTCTCTGGAGGTCCTGTCAGAACTGAGGCCCATTGCTCATGATGTTGACAGCATTAATTCACACTTCCATTGGTTATTCCTCCTTCCTGGCTCATTCTTCCCAGTTCCCCACTCCTGGGATCACTTCCCAAGTAATCATCTACATACAAGTCCTTCATCAGACTGTTTTCAGGAGAACAGGTAAGGATGATGTAATAATTTACACGCAGGTGCCAACCTAATGAAATTGAGCCATGATGTTTTGATATTAGAACAGACTAAGTTAAATTACTAGAGGAAGTCTCAACCCTAGAACATATACCACTCTGGGCAAAAGTAAATTCAAACTTCTAAATTTGAATCTAATTTCTGAATAATGTGTTAAAAAAATCTTCTAATAGGAATTCAGCTCTAACATTAGCAACTCCTGGCTGTGTGATCTAATCATGGTTTTTGACATCACAGAAACTTAATTTGATTATCTTTATATGACAGGTGATAATATGTACTTCAGAGAGTGGAATTCAAGGAGAGGATCTGTAAAAGGTAAGGGATCATGCAGTTTCTTGTAAATTGTGCTAAGAAGTTTGGATTGTATGTGGAAGGCAATGGAGAGCTAGTGAGGAATTTAAAACTGAAGAATAAATGATGAAATCCGAATGTTAAATGGATGACTCTGACAATGGGGCAGATATTGGATGTCAGAGAGCCAACAGTGGATTTGGAAACCCTTTTAGGAGGCTGCCATAAATCAGGTGAGAAGAGTTGGGGTAGGGTTGGTGAAAAGTAGGCAGATTTGACTGAGAAACTTGGGGACAAGGTGATGTGAGGAATAGGCATAGGGGACATCTTCATTTCTGGCTGGGCCACAGTGTGGATGTGGGCTTATCTGCTGAGATGGGAAGCACAGGAGGAAGATGAGCAGGTTTGGTAGGCTGTGGGGCCTTGGATCTATGGATATTGAATTGGAGCTGCTTAAGGCATTTTGAGGTGGAAATATACAGTTGGGAGAGGGGAAAATTTCTTGTGGGAAATGATAGCTAAGGTGAGACCTAAAGAATGAATAGAGTTATCCAGGTGAAAAGAATAGAAAATGCACAGGGATGAACTTCTGGTAATAAGAATGGTGGCTCATATACAGTGAAAAAAGAGTGGTCCACTTAAATGCAAAAGAGCTACAAGGCCAGTTGCCATCCAGAATTACTAGGAAATATCCTTTATCCTTAACACCAAGCAAGGAATCTAACCTGTATATGGGTTTGTGATGTCTTTATTTTTTTCAGATAGTTGTAAAAAATTTATTTCCCCTAGATCCAGCCTATTCTTTACAAACATATCTTCTTTAAAATTATTCTTCACTTCCCAAATGTTAGCATCATAGTCTTCCTTCAGGCCTTTCAATTTATAACAGTGTGTGTATTGAGCTGTCAAGCAGAGGTTGCCAAGGAGGAAATGGTATTGAGAGCATTTTACAAAGACTCCTTGCTCTTCACCCATAAATTTCATTAACAGTTAAGTACCCATTTGAGTCTAGTTGTGAAACATTGAATAGCACAATCTTTGAATTAAAATTAGAGTTTGATTGTGTTCAAGTTTGCTAGTTGCCAGAATGCAATATACCAGAAATGAAATAGCTTTCAAAAGGGGAATTTAATAAGATGCTAGTTTACTGTTCTAAGGCTAAGAAAATGTCTCAGTTAAACAAGTCTATAGAAATGCCCAATCTAAGGCATCCAGGGAAAGATACCTGGGTTCAAGAAGGCCACTGAAATTCAGGGTTTCTCTTTCAAGTGCAAGGGCATATGGTGAACACAGCCACAGTTTCTCTCTCAGCTGGAAAAGCACATGGTGAACACGGTGAAGGTTCCTCTCTCATCTGGAAGGGCACATGGTGGACACAGCATCATCTGCTAGCTTCTTCTCCTGGCTTCCCATTTCAGGAAGCACCTCAAGAGGCATTTCCCTTCTTCATCTCCAAAGGTCGCTGGCTGGTGGAGTCTGCTTCTTATGACTATGTCATTCTGCTCTGCTCTCTCCGAATCTCTCATTCTCCAGAATGTTTCCTCTTTTATAGGACTTCAGAAACTAATCAAGACCCACTCAAATGGGTGGAGACATGTAGTCACCTAATCCACCTTAACAACCACTCTTGATTAAATCACATCTCCAGGGAGATGATCTGATTACAGTTTCAAACATACAGTATTGAATAGGGATTGTTCTGCTTTTATGAAGTGGGATTTTGATTAAAATATGGCTTTTCAAGGGGACATACATCCTTTCAGACCAGCGCAGATTGTGAAATGGCTCTCTGGTTTAAACATCACCTCTTTTCAAGACTCAAAGGAAGCAAAAACTTCTACCATTTTCTTCACAAACTTGAAATATTTATTAGTCTCTCCTATTACACCACTTACAGAATTGAAACCTACTGTAGACTTTAAATGGTGTTTGATTCTTGGCTACTTAATGAATCATGTAATAATGGCACTGCAGTTGAGTTGTTAGAGCAAAATGCAACCCGAATCTTGGAGAGGGAGAGAAATCTCTTAGGAGACAAAACTAAATAATGAGCTAAGGAAGAGTTACCTGAAAAAAACATTTGCTGATAAGGAAGGTGGTGAAAGGTATCCAAGTGTAAGAGGAATTCTTGTTTCTTGTTTCCTTCATTCAATTATGAGTACTGTACATAAAAGTATTCTGACACATAGTCTTTCAAGCCAGAGGAGCATTAACATGTTAAGACTTGGAGTCTGGATTTAATTTTGGCCCTAAACATACATTGGTGTTGATATTTTTTGTTTTGTTTTGTTGTTAAAGATATGTCAAATATGTGTGTGCACACATAAATACACACACACACACATATACTCATATATAGATAACATGTATGTATACTTCCATAGATAGACATACAAATTACACATATATCTATGATTTCTAGGCAAACACTGGGATTGGCCTCAACATTTTTAAACATTATAGAGAATTTTAATGTTGAGCAGCTTTAATGCATATATATGAAAGAACTAGTTGAACTAATTGCTGGTCCATGTTCATCTATTAAGAATGTGATAGAACAGTTTCAGGAGATCAAAGAAAAAAACTAGTCCTAAGACACTTTTTAAAAAGTCATTGTAAAAAAAAAGAAAAAGAACAACAACATAAAAATGGAAACATACAAAACAAAACAACAAAAAAATCATTATGATTTCTGATTCATAGAGATTTAGTCAAGGTATAAACAAGCTTGGTTTGATTAACTTAACTCCATAGTATAATCTCTTGGAGTTTCTTATTTGTTTTTTCTTTCCAGGTTTTAAGAAGAAAGAGTTATAGGGGAAACAAAGGCTAAAATATATTGGGTAGATGGAAATACTAGAAGTCAATGAGAGGGAGGGGTAAGGGGTATGATATGTATGAATTTTTTTCTTTTTTCTTTTTTCTTTTTATTTCTTTTTCTGAATTGATGCAAATGTTCTAAGAAATGATCATAATGATGAGTATACAACTCTGTGATGATATTGTGAGTTATTGATTATATACCAAAAATGGAATGATCATATGGTAAGAATGTTTGTGTTTTTATGTTGTTATGTTTAAAAAAATTTTTTTTTAAAAGTTAAGCAGCTAAAAAAAAAAAGAAAATAAGGAAGAGTTCCTTGATTTTGTCAACATTGGCCTACTCCAAAAAGTCATCCTAATACACTGGAGGTTTTACTTTAACTTGTCATTGTGAAAACCAGTAAAGAGTTTCAGATGGATGTATTTTCTGTACCTTTCATTTCAACATAATATGGGATAGTTGAAATTACATGGCTGTCCTAGGGTGTAAGTCTAAGTCACAGGATCACTGTTTTATGTTGTTGTTTGTTTGTTTTGTTTTTGTGATCATAAACTTTCCTATTTAAATAAAACATGTTCAATAAGGATGCTTGTATCTTCCTTCACCCCCCACTTCTGCTATCTTCCAGGATAGTTAATGATTCTGAAGAATGAATATCTGAAGTTTGTGGATAGATTTTCATATATTTAGTCTTCATTTCTGAAGACTCTAGACTATCTTTCTTTAGGAAACTCCTCTGTGCTGCACTTGTGGGACATCAGGCTACATTGAAGGAAGGGTGAGTCAGCTGTTACTGTTGCTGTTCTGTACCTTAGGGAGCAGAGATGTGGTTAAAAAAGATCTCTGAGCTGCTCACAGGGGCTTTTCTCTCTGTGTCCAATTTCCTTTGCTTATAAAGACTATGGCTCTATTGGACTAAGGCCCACCCTCCTTCAGTTTGGACACACCTTAACTACAACATCTTCAAGGGCCTGATTTACAAATGGGGTCACACCCACAGGAGTAGGTTTTGGGACCTGGAGTACCTTTTGTGGGGTACATGATTCAATTCCAAATAGGAGGTCTCCAAATTTTTAAAATTTCTAATTTGATGTATCTAAAGGAGTGTCTTATTGTTTGATTTTCATTTCTTTGGTCACTGATGAGTTTGAAGATTTTCTTGTTCATTCAGTTTTCCTTTTTGTGTGATTCCTCATCCTAATCTCTGTCCATTTCCTTTCCCTATTGATTTGCAAGAGCTTCTTGTTTTTAAAATATGAATCCCTCATCAGTTTTGGATATTATGGGAATCTTCTCGCACTCTGCTGTTTGTTAGCTTTGTCTATAATATTCTTTGTGAAAGAGAGCTTTCTAATTTTGATGTAATCAATTTTGATAAGCGTGTCTTGTGTAGATGGCTTAAGTACATCTTTTTTTTCCATCACAATGCCACATAGGTATATTCCTACATTTATTTTATTGACTTCCAAACTTTAAAGTTTTATCTTTAATCTGGTATCCATCTTCATATATATAGTATCGAGTCCAAATCCAGCTTATTTTCTCCATGTTCTGAGCGAGATTTTCCAATATAACTTATTAAATAACATTTTCTTCCTGCTGTTTTTTTTTTTTTTTCACATGGGCAGGTACTGGGAACCAAATCCAGGTGTCTGGCATGGCAGGCAAGAACTCTCCCACAGAGTCACGGTTGCCGGCCCTCCCCATTGGTTTTGATACTCCTGTTGTTGGACATGGTCAATGGTTGTTATCTGCAGTAGTTATGTTCTATAAAGCCACTGAGAGCACTGAACCGATGAATGCTGAACCATTGCTCCTAGGGAAAATAAGTACACAATTAGTTTCCTATGAGCCCTTTGGCACAACATTTACATCAACAATCAGTTCATGACCTTCTTTTGTGTGTTGCTGTTTAAAGACACCTTATATAATACATATTGTTGGTTCATTTGCAAAGAACTCATGGCCACTAGCACTGTAACTCACACCTGAAGAAACTTTTCTAACGTATTTTCTCCATAAGACACATCACAGCTTTGTGCTAAAGGTACAATGGACAGCATTTCAGCATTATGCTTGAGGGCTATTTTAAACAGTGAGCTCACCAACGAAAAGCACAAACATGAGAAAAACCTGGCACTAAATATACCTTGAAAATGACACTTGCTTACAGTGTGAGAGCTGAAACAAGAATTCAGTGCTGCCCTTGTACCACCTCAGCTAGGAGCACGTGCATCGGGTGACTCAAAACTTTTGCTGCTCCCTAGATGATCTCAACAGCACTGCAAGTATTGATTTGGGGGTTTCAAATAAATTTTAGCATTAGATGAATTTGAAAATACAGAATCTGTGAATAATGAGATTGACCATATACACACACAAACACGCACACACACACGCACACACACAGGTATACCATGCATACAGTGGTCACATACATTTACATCTCCCATATACATTACCACCCTGAACTCCGAACTGCTGTATCTTGCTGCCTACTTCACATCTCCATTTAGATATCAAATATGAAGCACAAATCTAATGTGTCATAAAGGAATCCCTGATTCTGTCCCCCAGTAACCTCCCAATTCTGAAGCCTCCTCCTTTGACACCCATCTTTCTGGTCTTAGAAATGGCGAGTCTGTTCTTCCTCTTGCTTGAGCATAAATCTCAAATCATCTTGAATTCTTTTTTCCACAACTCACATCTAACCTATCCGCAAAGCCTGCCAGTTCTATCTTTAAAATATGCCCAGAATTGATGACTTCTTACTGTCTCCAGCATCTTCATCCTGTCCACCCTCATCTCTCTTCTGAATTATTGAAACCAGCCTCTTCTTGCTTCTAATTTTGTCCTCTGACAATTTGTTCTCTACCTTTGCCCCCACATTCTGCTCTCCACACACTAAAAACACAGTTTTTAAAACAAAGACAGATCAAGTCACTCCTCTGCCACAACATTGTGAATGTAATTAACAGCACTGAATATATATTTGAATATGGCTAAAAAAAAAGCTTCAAACAGTTCTCCATCTCATTTAGAATAGAAACCAAAGTTTTTACAATAACCTGCAAAGCTCTCCAACGTGGACAGCTGCTTGTCCCCACGTCTGTGCCTCTATCCCTTTATTCATGATATTTGCCCTTGCTTTTCCATCTGCATGGAAAACGTCCACCTGGCTCACTTAATTCCCTCAGGTTTCTGCTCAAATACTATCTAGCAGTGAAGGCTTCCTTGCCAGCTCACATTTCCCTCATTCCCTGCCCCCATACACTACTTTCTTGGTACTTCTCACCATCTAATACATATATTTATTTGTTTATGTGTTCATTACCTGTCTTCACAATGGGATATGAAAAGATAGAATCTGTAAGTTCGATAAGAGGAGCATTTTTTGTTTTGTTTTATTGTGTGTCCCCAGAATGTAGAAGAGTTCCTTACATATAGTGAGTGCTCAAGAAATAGGGAATGAATGAATTTAATCAATATAGATGTTACTTATGGTTATTTTTATTTATTTAACTAATTGTGGTCCCATATGCTTGCTTCTAGCATTTTTCTTCCATTTTCCTGTGGATAGTTTATTCCTTTGTGATTCTCACAGATCTTATTTCTGAATATAGTGCCTGAGAATTAGTCCTCCAGGACTACTCTAAGTTTACTATTTTTTATTTACTTTTAAAAATTAGAGTAGCTGTAAGTTTATAGAAAAATCATGCAGAAAGTTTAGAGTTCCCATATATCCTCTACACACACACATACTCAGTTTTCCTGATTATTAACACTTTGCTTTAGTGTGATACTCTTGTTACAATTGATAAAGCAATATTATAATTATACTATTAACTATAATTTACATTAGAGTTCACTGTTTCTATTCTATGACTTCATAGTTTTTTTGTTTTTCTTCTGGAAACAAATATAAACCTTAAATTTCCCATTATAACCACTTTCAAATATACAATTCAATGGTTTTAGTAACAGTCATCAGGTTGTCTTACCATCACCACTATCCATTACCAAAACTTTTCCATCACTCCAAACAGAAACTCTGTACCAATTACACCTTGACTCCCCATTCCTTACCCCCACCCTGGTGCCTGATTACCTGTATTCTGTTTTCTGACTCTATAAATTTGCATATTTTATTTCCTATCAGTGAGATCATATTATATATATATATATATATTTTTTTTTTTTTTGCATGGCCAGGCACCGGGAAATATATTTTAAATATGAATTTTCTGTTATGTTCTTTATTCATCAGTACCTTGATTATTCTTTATAATATGAATCTAAACATTTTTACAAATTTCCTTCAAAATCTTCACATTTTTCCTTTTTCTTTTGTTTACATTGTTTTTATCCATGTTTCAAATTCTTTGTAGTTTCATCTGTCTTTTCCTCTATAATTTGTTTATTCACATCAACTTAGAAGATTAACCCTCAAAGATCTAAGAGTCCTCATTTTTCTACTATTTTCTTTCCTCCTTTTCAATGTAATATTTTAAGCTCTCTGTAATTTATTTTGCTTTTTTAACTTTTCGAAAATATTTTTATTGAGAAATCTTCACACACATACACTCCAATCATATTATATAATCAGTGGCTCACAATATCATCACATAGTTGTGTATTCATTACCATGATCATTTTTAGAACATTTGCATCACTCCAGAAAAAGAAATGAAAAGAAAAAAAGAAAAAAAAATTCATACATCCCATACTCCATACCCCTTCCTCTAGTTGATCACCAGTATTTCAATCTATCTAAATTTTTACCCTTTATACTCCATTATTTATTATTAAATTTTTATCCTTTTTTTTTTACTCATCTGTTCATACTCTGGATAAAAGAACCATTAGACACAAGGTTTTCACAATCACACAGTCACATTGTGAAAGCTATATAGTTCTACAATCATTTTCAAGAATCAAGGCTACCGGCTCATTGAATGTGGCGTTAGCTTTCAGGACTCTTCTTTTTGTACAACCTAGGCCTTGGATAAGCAACATATCAAAGGGACCTGTGGCTGGCATTAATCTGGGTATCACCTACTCGTGTGTGGGTATCTTCTAGCATAGAAAAGCCAACCATCAGGGGACCAGGGGAGCCAAACAACTCCGAGCTATGTCACCTTTACTGATACTGAATGATTGATTGGTGATGCTGAAAAGAATCAAATTGCAATGAACCCCACAGACAGTTTTTGTTACCAGATGTCCAACAGGATGTAGATTTGATGATGTTGTTGCTTAGTCTGATGTGAAGCCTTGACCTTTCATGGTGGTGAATGATGCAGGCAAAGGCCCAAGGTCCAAGTAGAATACAAAGGTGAGATAAAAAGTTTCTATCCAGAGGAGGTGTCATCTATGGTTCTGACAAAGATGAGGGAAATTGCAGAAGCCTATCTTGGGAAGATTGTTACCAATGCTGTTGTCACAGTGCCAGCTTAGTTTAATGACTCTCAGTGTCAGGCCACCATAGATGCCGCACTATTGACAGCCTCAGTGTACTCAAGAATCATCAATGAGCCAACTGCTGCTGCTATTGCTTATGGCTTAGACAAAAATGTTGGTGCTAAAAGAAACATGCTAATCTTTGACTTAGGAGGTAGCCCTTTTGATGTATCAGACCCCATCATTGAAGATGGAATTTTCAAGGTCAAATTAACAACTGGAGACATGCACTTAGGTGGAAAAGACTCTGACAACTGAATGGTCAACAATTTTATTGTGAAGTTCAAGCACAAGCGTAAGAAACACATCAGTGAGAATAAAGGAGATGTCTACTGTCACTGTACTACCTGTGAATGAGCTAAGCAAACCCTCTCTTCCAGCACACAGGCCAGTATGGGATTGATTCCCTGTATGAAGGAATTGACTTCAATACCTCCATTACCCATGCCTGGTTTGAAAAATTGAATGCTGACCTGTTCCTTGGCAGTTTGGACCCTGTGGAGAAAGCTCTCAGGGATGCCAAGCTAGACAAGTCACAGATCCACAGTACTGTCCTGGTAGGCAGTTCTACTCATATTCCCAAAATTCAGAAACTTCTCCTGGACTTCTTCAATGGAAAAGAAAGCTGGTGAGGCTATTGTTTATGGTGCGGCTGTCCAGATAGCCATCTTATCTGGAGACGAATCTGAAAACATTCAAGATTTGCTGTTCTTGGAGTCACTCCTCCTTCCTTTGGTACTGAAACTCCTGGTGGAGTCATGACTACCCTCATCAAGTGCAATATCACCATTCCCATCAAGCAGACACAGACCTTCACTACCTACTCTGACAACCAGGCTGGTATGCTCACTCAGGGTTATGAAGGTGAGTGCCAAAACCAAGGATAACAAAATCTGCTTGGCATGTTTGTACTCATGGGGATAACTCCTGCCCCCCCACCCCATGGTATATGTTCTAGTTTTCTAGCTGCCAGAATGCAATATAGCAGAAAAGGAATGGCTTTTTAAAAGGGGAATTTAATAAGTTGCTAGTTTACAGTTCTAAGGCCAGGAAAATGTCCCAATTACAACAAGTCTATAGAAATGTCCAATCAAAGGCATCCAGGGAAAGACACCTTGGTTCAAGAAGGCCAATGACGTTCCGGGTTTCTCTTCCAAGTAAGCAGGCACATGGCGAACACATTCACAGTTTCTCTCTCAGCTGGAAGGGCACATGGTGAACATGGTGTGATCTGCTAGCTTTCTCTCCTGGCTTCCTGTTTCATGAAGCTCCCTGTGGGGCACTTTCCTTCTTCATCTCCAAAGGTCGCTGGCTTGTGGGCTCTCTGCTTCTCGTGGCTATGTCGTTCTGCTCTGCTCTCTCTGAATCTCTCTCATTCTCCAAAATGTTTCCTCTTTTATAGGACTCCAGTAACTAATCATGACCCACCCAAATGGGTGGAGATATGCCTCTACCTAATCCAGTTTAACAACCACTCATGATTAAATCACATCTCCAGGGAGATCTAATTACAGTTCCAAATTTACAATACTCAATAGGGTTTAGAAGAAACAGCTGCTGTGCTGATTTGAAAGGAAGTATGCCCCCTAGAAAAGCCATGTTTTAATCAAAATCCCATTTCATAAAGGTAGAATAATCCCTATTCAATACTTTATGTTTGAAACTATAATCAGAACATCTCCCTGGATGATGTGATTTAGTCAAGAGTGGTTGTTAAACTGGATTAGGTGATCATATGTCTCCACCCATTTGGGTGGGTCTTGACTGGTTTACTCGAGTCCTATAAAAGAGGAAACATTTTGGAGAACGAGAGATTCAGAAAGAGCAAAGAATGCTGCAGCACCACAAAGCAAAGAGTCTACCAGCAAGTGACCTTTGGAGATGAAGAAGGAAAACGCCTCCCAGGGAGCTTCATGAAACAGGAAGCCAGGAGAAGAAGCTAGCAGATGACACCATGTTCGCCATTTGCCTTTCCAGCTGAGACAGAAGCCCTGACTGTGTTCACCATGTGCCATCTCACTTGAGAGAGAGAGAGACCCTGAACATCATCAGCCTTCTTGAATCAAGGTATCTTTCCCTGGGTGCCTTTGATTGGACATTTTTATAGACTTATTGTAATTGGGACATTTTCTCGGCCTTTGAACTGTAAACTAGCAACTCAATAAATTCCCCCTTTTAAAAGCTCTTCTGTTTCTGGTATATTGCATTCCAGAAGCTGGCAAACTAGAACAGCTGCCTTTACAAAATGGGATTAGGATTAAAACATGGCTTTTCTAGGGTACACACATTTTTTTCAGCACAGTATACCTCAGATTAAAGTCACTTTTGACATTGATGCCAATGGCATCCATATTGACCATATAAGTTAAATTAGATAATGCGCTACCCCAAATATGATTTTTTTTTTTTTTTACGTGGGCAGGCACCAGGAATCAAACCCGGGTACTCTGGCATGGCAGGCAAGTGTTCTTGCCGCTGAGCCACCGTGGCCTGCCCATGACCAAATATGAATTTTGCACCAAATAAACATCTCTCCCTTCAGTCTTGCATAGACCTTAAAGTTTGAAAATATGGGCCATATCAACCTTTACCCAATATTCTGATTTACCTTAATCCTATCCAGAACAGCTTCATTCATGTCTCTAGTCGAAGTCTGATAACTTTTTCAGCTTTTCTAACAGTTACTATTATGGGGTAGTGTGACTTCCATAAGTTCAGTGCTCTAACTCTGATTCTTGGCTGTCACATAAATATCTGAAGTTTCAGGGAATGACCAGGTTATATACGAATAGCTCAGTATCTCAGAATTTGGAAATAACAGTTACAATTCCTAAATACATGTGACTGCTATAAGGACTTACAATCTACAACACTTCATTGTCTCCAATCTTATAACCCTTGCTCTCAACTTCAATTCTCCAAGTTTGCATATTATAATTAGTTCATAGGAGTGAGGCATAATAATATTTGTCTTCTGGTTTCTAACATTTCATTTAACATACTGTCCTTAAGATTCATTCACCTGGCTGCAAGCCTCACAACTTCATTCCTTCTGGCAGTTGCTCAGTAGTCAGTTGTATGTAAACACCATAGTTCCCTTTTCCATTACTTAGCCATTGTACCCTTAGGGCACCTCCATCCATTGCAAATCATGAACACTGCCACTATGTGTGTGCAAATGTCCATTCCTGTCCCCACTCTCAGTTCTTCCAGGTATATACCTAGCAATGGAGTTGCAAGATCATATGGCAGCCTCACCCCTAGCCTCCTGTGGAACCACCACTCTGTCCTCTGGAGGGACTGCACCTCTAAGTTCCCTATTGACAGTAAATAGGTACAACACTTTCTCCATGTTTTCCCTAGTACTTGTTTCTCTCTGTTCATTTTTAAACGGGTTTATTCTCACTTCATACAATGCAACCTAAGTGAATAGCCATGTGCACTTTATTTTTATAAATGGTGAAAAGGGTGTGAAAGAAAAAAAAACATATTTTTACCTTCTTTAACAGTTATCCTAGCACAATTTGTCAAATGATTCTTCTTTCTCTGTTGTTTGGAGGTGGCTATATTCCTAATTATAATCCAATCTATTTAGAAGTTTTGCTGCCCCATTAATCTAAGTTTCTAAATTTGCACTGATATAATGCTTTTTTTTTCTTTCTCAGAGTACTTTAGAGTCTAAATTTATAAATTTTAGAATAATTTTCAGAATCATTTTGTGGATTATCATATCCCTTTTTTTTCCATGTTTGATTTTGACTGGATTATGCTAAAACTGCAAGATTCCATATGGCAGTCATTACCCACATGTGGCTACTGGGGATTTAGAACATGGTCAGTGCAAATCGAGACATGCTGGAATTGTAAAATACATACCTAAAGTCAAACATTTAGTGTCAATTAATAATGCAAAATATCTCATTAATAATTTTATACTGATTACATGTCAAAAAGATAGCATTTCAAATATACTGGGTTAAATAAAATATATTATTAAAATTAATTTCACCTCTTTATTTTTACTTTTTCTTAATGTGCCTGTTCTAGTTTGAAAGCTGCCAGAATACAATATACCACAAACAGAATGGCGTTTAAAAATGGAAATTTATTAAGTTGCTAGTTTACAATTTGAAGGCCATGAAAATGTCCCTATTAAAGCAAGTCTACAAACATGTCCAAGTTAAGGCACCAACAAGAGGTTACCATCAGTCAAGAAAGGCCAATGAAGTTCAGGGTTTTTCTCTCAATTAGAAAGGTACATGAAGAACATGGCCCTGTCTGCTAGCTTTCTCCTCCAGGCTTCTTGTTTTATGAAGCTCCCCCAGAGGCATTTTCCTTCTTCATCTCCAAGGGTCTCTGGCTGTGTGGGTTTTTGTGGATCTGTGACTCTTTCCAAAATGGTTCCCCCTTAAAGAGCTCCAGTATGCAACTCCACCTTGAATGGGTGGAGACACACCACCATGGAAACCATCTAATCAAAAGTTACCACCCACAACTGGGTGGGTCACATGTCCATGGGAATAATCAATCCCAACCAACAATATTAAATGAGAATTAAAGGACATGGCTCTTTTGGGGTCCACCACAAATTCAAACTAGCATAGTGGCTCATAGAAAGTTTAAAATGAATACACTCGTGGTTCAAATTTTATTTCTATTGGACAGTGTTGATTTAACTATTTCAGTTATTCAGGAGGATATTTACTTATTTGCTTTCCTTTTCAAAGAATATAGAATGGGTCTTTATTTAAGCCATCTTGCTTTCAATCAAACAAAATTAGTATGTTTAGTTTTATCATCATTACACACATTTACATACAGTGAATTTAGGATTATTGCTCTAGGTCCTGGGTAGGTGACTGCTATGTCGATTCAGTGGAAATATGTAAGACTTGGAGGAAAGATGAGCTAGACTTGAAACACATGGAGTTTGAAGGGTATGGGCCACATCCTGGAGGAAATACTTAGTTGAATGTATAGGTACAAAGCTCAGGAGAGAAATATGAACTAAAAATACTGATGTTTCATTAGCCCATTATTAGCATCAAGCATCCATAGATCTCGTCACAACTATGTCAGTTAAGATGTTTATCAATGGGGTTCATAATTTCCCAGAGTATTGGGATTTTATATGAGATACATTTTAAGACCAAAAAAAAAAAAACCCTAGGGACCTAGAAGAGAAACTATGTTGGAGGAAAGATGAACAATTATCTGGGATTAATTTAAGACTAACCTTCTTTTAAGACAGGTATGTCTGAGGAAAGCCCTCCAAAAAATTAACTTCAAAAAGGAAGATATTTAGTGCGATAGAAAGATCAAAAGTGATGGTGGAGTTATACAGAGAAGGTAGGGTTTAACTAATGAATACAATTGCTGAATCATTAAATTGATATTTCTTTTAGTCTCCTGTATCTTAGAGCAGCTAGAAGTAAAAACCTAAAGTCGTGAAACTGTAACCTATACCAAACTCTGAAATCTGAACTCAAAAAAGAAAAAGGAAGGTATTTAAAGGTTGCCACAGGCCCTGGTAAGCGGAGAAGTCAGCCAAGGACAGCCAGGCATTCTATAAAAATAAAAATATTTCTATTTATTGCTGGAAACACCTTGAGGGTGGGTGAGAGGGTCAGGATGGAGAAGCTCGTGAGCCAAGGAGATCCAGCTTATGACAGGAATAAAAATAGAGGAGGCAGTTGAAAATAGTGAATTGCAAAGTGGACTGATACTAAATAAAGAATAAACATGTGCCCATATCTTTTGGGCTAGCTGGAGGGAGACACCTTGCTGGAAAGGTAAGCCTCCCTCCCTGTGGCTCACGGGAGAAGTGGGACAATCTCACTGTGCCACAGCCGCAATAAAAGGCCTAATTTCAGTGCCATGGGGAGAGGAGGAATTCTGACCCTTTTTTGGTGGCTTTTTGCCCAAGGACACTTCTTCCCACTTTATAAGAACTATTACAAACTAACATTTATCATGCAGGATACATTCTAAGTCCAGACCACTGCCTTCTTGCTGGACTCCTTAACTGGTGGAGGCATCCTGGAGTCTTTAAGTTGTTTGGAATCTCAGTGAGCCTCATGCAAACAGCCCCCCATTCTCCAAAACATACTCACACAAGTACCCGGGGACTTACTGAAGGAGTGGTCAGAAGAATCCCTTCAGTCTGACACCCTCCCCATCCCCAGGGGAATCCCTGGCTGAATTCTACTGCTTTCTGGGTGGGTATATTTTATAAATGGAAAAGGAAAGTGTTAATGGACTAGAAGATTCTGATAGAACAATTTGAACAATTAGAAACCTTTTTTTTTAAGCAGTTTGTTTTTCCTTTCTGATAATATTGTATCATCCTTAGCTTCTTCACCCCTTGGCTCTGTATTTAAGATGAAAAGATAATAAGTCATTTGTCAACAAGTGTGGAAAGTTGAACTATTAACTGGAGCTCTGATTTTCACACTGTCTTTTAGAATTTTGGATAGTTTTCCTCTTTTGGAGATATCATATGGGAAATTTTTGTAAAGCAAACATCAATATCTAGAAATTTAGTAGCATAAATACTAGATAGATAGATTGATTGATGCTATTACTCCTTTTCTTTCATTAAAAAGTATTGTCTGGTCCAGAAGAATCTGTATGGGAGTCACATTTGGAGATCCGAAAGGTTCCAGTATTTCTGATCGATTGCTTGCACTTGTTTAAATCCTCACTGTCTTTCACTTCACAGTAGCATCTTCATTCCATCTTTCAATGAACCTAAGGGGGAAAAAGTGTGATTCAAATAAAATTGGTCCAAAATAAAATAATAATACTATTATTCTTTCAAAATAAAAGAAGTACAACTCTATCTCCAATAACATTGAGAAGTAATATATGCCTAATAAGGGTTGATTTGTGTCTCCCTGAAATAAATAAATCCTAATTCCTATTCTTGGAATGTGATCCTATTTGGAAATAGGATCTTTGAAGATTGATTATGATGAGGCTAAATGCATGAAGAGGGGGCTTGATCCAATATGACTAATGGCCTTATAAGAAGGGGACAATTGAACACCAAGAGAGAGACACCAGGGCAAAGACCGTGTGAAGATGGGGGTAGAAGCAACTACAAGCCAAGGAATGCAAAGATATTCTGGACACACGAGAAGCGAGAAGAAGCAAGGAAACCTACTGGTTTCAGATGCAGCATGGCCCTGCTGACATCTTCACTTCAGACTTCTAGCCCCCAGAACTGCAAGACAATATATTTCTGTTATTTTAAGCCACCTACTTTGTGGTATTTTGTTATCATAGCCCAAAGACAAGGCCGCTATTGAATAATTCTTGAAAACATCCAAGTGGGAATTACACAGAGTTTACACAGTACTTAGTAAATTAAACATCTAAAATCCTTCTAAACATCCCCTCCTCTCCCCAAAGTTCTCTGTAGTTACATGTGTCTGCACATCCCCCACCCCCACTCTGGGTCTCTCTTTTTTAGATGACTTTTCTTTATATAAGAAAAGAAGAAATCTATCTCTTCTTCAAAAGGGAATAATTTAATATTTTTGGTTTTAACAAATGAGATTGAGGTTTTCTCTCCACTAGGAACAAGAGTTAAAATAATAGAAAATTCATTTTTCTCTGCAGTATTAAAGAATTGTTTTGAAAGTTAAAAATTCATGCCTGAGGGGTTGGCTTCCCTTTAGACCTGAGAGTTGGCATCTTCTTGGCAAGAGGAAGGGAAGAAAGGAAAGAAAGGAAGCCAAGAATAGTCCTGGGATTGCAGAGGAAGTCCATGACTAGAAAATGCTTGGAGCAGCAGAAACCTCCTGTGACCCAGAGGCTGAAGACCTGCCTTCAGGCCCTGCCAGGCTGTTTCCTGCGGAACGGACCTTAGGCGAGTCACCTGTCACCTTATGCTTCAGATTCCCCATCAGGAAATGTGGAGTAACGGCACACCTGTCCTCATCAAACCTTGGCGGCTGCTTCTACAAGCAGATAGGGAGGATTTGGTCTTGAAGCTCAGTTTGTCACTGAGTGTGGAACCTAAGGCAAGAAGGCACAGCTCTCCCCTGAGCCTCAGTCTCTCCATCTATTGAATGGGGTTGTTGTGAAGAACACAGAAAGTAAGAGATATGAAGATGCCTTTACAAATGTGAGCACTGTCCAAATATGAGACTAGTATAACTTCAAAATCCAAGAGAAAGAGTTATGCTTCTCCCTCCTTCATGTGAACTTCTGGGGAAGGTTTTTGGTTTGGTATAGGTATTTCTGCCACCATTCTATCTGGAGATACTAATTTGCTTTCAAGCTATGGTTACTAACTTACTGTGATTACTTCAGCTTCTGGGGGGAACAATCAAGTTAATTTCTTCTGTATTTGTCAATTCCCAATTTGAAAAAAAATTGAAATTCTAAATTCTGTATGTTCAGAATTTGACTTCATTAAGGTTTCAGGTAGGTATAGTAACGTCCTTGACATCTTATTCACCAATTTCCTTTGAGATTCATTTATTGCTTTCCCACCAATTCATGAAGTAGTGAGCATTACTAATGATTCACCTTAGTTGACAACTGGCTTGCAAAAATGAAAAGACATTTATATTACATAAGCTCTGCTTTGAAGTAGTTATTTATTGTTAATTTTAATTATCCAAACCATTTCATCATAACCAACTAAATCTAGGTCTTTTGTAGATCAAAGGTAAAGAAATGAGAACTATAATTTTCAGTAATTCCAGCGAAAATTGTATAAAGTGACAAAGTATGCAGGATAATTTCTTAGGAAACGCTTGTATCTGTCAGGGTGGTGTGATGGTTTGAAGTAGGATCTCAGCTTGAGTTGAGATGTGACCCACCTCATTCAGAGTGAGCCTTAAATCCTCTTACTGGAGTCCTTTATAAGAGGATAAAAGACACAGAGAAAAAGCCCCAGAGATGCTCAGAGAGAAGAGCCAGAGAAGGTGAGAGAGGACACACAGAAAACACAAAGAAAGCCACAGATGAGGCAGCCAGAAGGTGAAAGCAACAAAAACGGAGAGGGAAGGACCAGCAGATGCAGACATGTGTGCCTTCTCATGTGGCAGGGTCCCAGATCGCTAGCAGCCTTTCTTTAGGAACAAAGCGTCACCTGTTGATATCTTGATTTGGACATTTTCACAGCCTAAGGACTGTAAGCTTGTAAGTTAATAAATCCCTATTGTAAAAGCAACCCGTATTTTTTTTGAACAACAGGAATTTATTGGCTCACTGTTTTGAGGCTAAAGGAAGCCTCAAAAGCCCTACATATTGGCAGGGCTTTCTTTCTCACAAAAGACTGTAGAATTCTGGTGCTGGCTGCTGGCAATCCTTGGGGTTCTTTGGCTTGAATGACTGCCTCTCCTAACTGATGAGACCTCTCCTGTTTAGCTTCTGTGACTTCCAGGTCTCTTTATAAGGCTTACAGTGTCTGGATTAAGCCCACCCTAGTTCTGTTGGCCACACTTTATCAAAAAATAACGTCTGCAAAACATTCTATTTATAATGGGCTCACTTGCCCAGGAATGTGGATTATTATTAAGAACAATGTGTTTGTTGGTATACATAGTTCAACCCATCACAATATCCTTTATTGTGATGTAAAGTGAAGGATTATTAACACATCTTATGTTAGATGATGATGGGATAAGAGGGAAGAAAACAAAAATATTTTCCATATATACATACATATATGCACACACACATACACACATATGTAAACATATTCCTTACAAAATTAGGAAGACATATTCATAACAAATACCATCTTCACTTACAACTGGTCATGTCTTTGTAGCTTCTATTTATAATTACCTTCTTTCACTACCCATTTCACATTTCCTTTGCCCTCAGCAAGTACCTCAGTTGCTTATGGTCTTTTGCCTGGTGGGGTGACCCAAACCTTCATTCCTGAAATGTCTGAGTTATTAATATTTGTTCCTGAATTGTATTGTTTTAGTTTTCTATTGACTTTAATTAGAAGGCATGGTAGTATTAAGAGACACACTAAGAAATCTGCTGTATTTCAAATATATGCTTCTTTACCTCTATTGTGTTGTAGCAGCCTAATTTCTCCTTGGTAATAAGGATCAATCACTGCAGCTAGTAAAGTAACTCCCCTTTTAGCCTGTTGATTCAGGGGCATGAGGAGCTCAAAGTAAACCAACCCATTTTTGGTATATTGCATTTCATCAGCTATAGCAAACTGAAACAGATGGCAAAAATAGAATACATTTCATATATATGAAACATATATATTTATGTAATTCATTTCCCCAGGCCTCACCACATGTGGTACAAATTGAGTCAGCTTACTAGAAACAATTCAAATTCCTCTAGCATTTTAAAGCTTACCTGATCAGGGAGAAACTCAGCTCCCTCAACAGGTATTTTGGAAGAACAAGATCCAGTAGTAGTTGAACTTGAAGAGAAGTCCAGATATTTATCATATTGTACTGAAAATCAACCCTTCTCTCTGAAAACTAAGGACCTTACTGAATCGAGTGCCTTGTGTCTGAATCCTTGTTTTAGCGTGGAATCTCTTTGGGAAGGCTCTTCAGTCTTCTTGCAAAAGACTGTTCATCAACCTAGACAACAAGTTCAACAAATTCCCCAGACATATCCATGTACCCCTGATACTGGCAAGAGATCAAATGAGGACTCCTGCCACATCTAAAATACCTTATATACAGAATTCTTTACAAAGAGCTTTCCCTTACATTATTTCATTCAAATCTCAAAAGAGCAATATTTATAAGTACACACGTTCTAATTTCGGAGATAGGAAAACTGAACCACAGCAAAGTTATATAATTTGCCCAAGGTTATGCCTCCATGAAGTGGCAGTCCTGAGACTGTCAGACATTCAGGGAGTTGACAGCTCCTGCCTTGGCCTATAGGGTTTAACCGTGGGTTTATACTCCCTGTTACCTAATTCTATCAGCAGAGTTTACAGTGGCTGAGGAACCACCTGGGAGAAGAACCAGAACCTTGTCCATGACTGGGATCTGATGTATACTTGAGTCTTGTTTACTAGGAGAGGAGAAAATGACAGCAAGCAAATTATAAGAAGGAACATTTTTATGATAGTCATCTGGAGTGAGGAAAACCAGAGGGGAGTAGTAGATACACATAGAGTGCAGGGCTGTCACTGGAACATGCTCTCAAACCATACAGACTGGAATTCTCCTCATACCACAGGGAGGGAGGTTTGAATTTAAATTTAGCAAGCTGTCATAGTTTGGGGTCTCAAAAACTCTGCTGGCTGACCATTCTAAGAGCTAATCCAAGGGAAGAGGAAGAGCCTCCCTCCACATTTTCAAAGGAGTAGGTTTATAAGTGAACCGTCTAGTGGTAAGTAGCAGCAGGCAAGAGAGCCCTGGCCCTGAGGACATGGCAAGGGGGAGCTGCCATTTGCCTCAGTGGATCATCAGGGGCTTCGGTCTAGGACAATGCTGTGGAGAGGATAGGACCGGATGATTCATGGGCACGCAGAGATAGGACTTGGGGACTCAGAGGTAAGAAGGAGGAAGAGGGCCCCTCAGAATCTGCCTGAGTGGCAAGTGCTACTGAGCTAAAGGTGAGTCTACACAACAAATTTACCTCATTTGAATTCACAGGCTTGTGAGGTCAGGAGACATTTGGGTGACGCATATTAAACTAACATAAATAGCATGAAAAGTACAAATCAAACAAACAGCTACAGACACAGTAGTACTTCTGGCTTTAGGAATAGTAGTTTATTGTTGTCTTGTTAAGAAATCTAAGGGTCAAGTCAGAACATACCTGTTTTTCTAAATCTCAATTTTGTTTACTCCAAGTCTTGAAAAAGACACTAATAAACTCTAAAACCGTATCATAAATTTCTCCTTTAATTTTTCCATTGTCCTAGGCTTGTCTGGAGGCCTGGTCTAATGAAAAAATAATGTTTGTCCTGCAAATATTTTTAAAAGTTCAGAAATACATATTGATGCATTTTTATTTTCAGAAAGAACACGCAGATGAAACCAAAATGTCTTGACCAACCAGTGACAGTGAAATAAAGCTAATTTGGGCTAATAATGCCCAAATCATTGAGGCATTTCATTATATTGAGTCATATCATATCACATTGTGTTATGCCATGCTATGTTATGTTAAATCTTATTTGTGAGGGTTGAATTTCAGACACTGATGTGTTGACATTTACCTATCAAAGTTTTAGGGACTAATGACCTCAGCACTTTCCTCTCTTTTATTACTCCATTCAATTATAATTACATGTACTTGTATGTAAATTACTTGCCCTCCCACCTGCTGACTCTGCCAGAGAACTTATCTAAGTTCTACTCAGTTCTAGGCCAGAGAGTCTTTGAAGAAACCCGTTTATTTCTTTAAAGAGAAAAGAAAGAATCTCTTCTACCTGTTGTCTGACATTATAAACAGAGAGCCAAGACTGGGTACGGGTGGCTATGAGGATTTTGTTTTTCACTGAAGTTTGGGCTAGGAAATATTTCTATTTTCCTTCTTTATTATCTAAAGGAGAAGTAAAAGTTAAGTGTAGTCTTTTCTGAGGATCTTTCTTCCTTTGAAAAACCTAATTATTGGGCCTCTAACATAACTACTTTTCAGGAAAAAGAGAATTCATGATCAGAGTTAAATAAATCTTCTCTCTGCCCCATTTAATTCCAAAAGTAGAGAATGAGTGTTTTGGAAAAATATGAATATATATATATATATATATATATATATATATATATATATATATATATATATATATATGTAAATAGCTTCCTTTTAATTCAGAAAACATTTTCTTTTTAACTTTTAAAACGCTTTAAATTAGGAAAATTCTTTATGAAATATAATAATTCTTATTTATGTATTAATATGTTAGAATATTTTACTACTAATAGCAAAACCTAAAGGAAGGAGACTTCAAACTTAAATTTTAGAATAAAAATTCTGCTGTTTACTGAGCCTTATTCGTGTGACGCTTATGTAGGTAGTAGAGAAGCTTAGACTACCTATAGGCATGCCTAAGAGTTACTTCTGGAGGACCTCTTTTGTTGCTCAGCTGTGGTCTCACTCTCTCTAAGCCCAACTCTGCAAGTGAAATCATTGCCCTCCCCACTACATGGGACAGGACATCCAGGAGTGAAAGTCTCCCTGGTGATATGGGAGAGGACTCCCAGGGATGAATCCAGCCCTGGCACTATGGAATCAACAATTCCATCCTGACCAAAAGGGGTAAAAGAAGTATAGCCAAAAAAGTTATCAGTGGCAGAGAGAGTTTAAATAGAGTCAAGAGGCTACTCTGGAGGTTGATCTTATGCGAACTTCATTTAGACCTTGCTACCTGTCATAGATGGTCAAACCCCAACTAGGATCATTCCAGCCAATCCTAAAGAACACCTAGGGCAACATATAAGATTCCACAAGGGTTCCATGTACTAGAATAACTTTCCAGAAAACTACAACCTCCAGATGGGTCCCTAGACCAGATAAGTCCTGAAACCTAGACGGCCCAGCCTCTCCAGAACATCAGATAGTTCCATCTCCCTACCCTACTTTAGTGACAGACCCTTCTAATATGAAAAATTTAGAATGGCCATAGCCCAAACACCACTAAAGAGAGGGATGGAAAGATCAAAGGTGATGATGGAGTTATACAGAGAAGATAGGATTTAACAAATGAATATGAGTACTGAATCATTAAATTGTTATCTCTTTTAGTCTCCAGTATTTCAGAGAAGCTAGAAAGAAAAACCTAAAGTTATGGCATTGTAACCCATGTCAAAGTCTGAAATATGTTCTGCAACTAATCGTGGTGCTGTGCTTTGAAATTTATTGCTTTTTTGTATATTTGTATATATATATATGTATATATATATACATATATATATATACAAAAAACAGCATATGTATGTTATTTTTCAAAAAAAGAAGGAAAAAAGTTGATTTTGGTGATAAAAAATATTTAAGCCTTCTAGCCTCCTATATTCTGGAGCAGTTAGAAGGAAAAATCTGAGAGGATTATAAGGTAGCCCATGAAAAACTCTGGGATCTTTCCTGTAACTACTTATTGAAGAGTGCTTTGAAAACTATTGCTTTTTTATTTCTTTGCTTTCTATATGTTATACTATACAATAAAAAAAGTTTTTAAAAATTCTGCCATTTATAAGAACAATGGTGAAGGAAGGAAGGAGGACAGTGCTTGCCAGTTAAGAGTTGGGGAGCTCACTGTTTTTTTAGACTTCAGAATTATGTTACCCTTATATGCAAGTATTGCCCAAACCCCCCAACCCCTCTACTAAACACATGCACACAAACACACACACAAACACAAACACACACATGCACAAATATATTCTTGTAATTACTTTATGGAAATTACTTTATGATCTATAGGGGAGGGAGGGTCTTATGTTCACAAGTAAACTTTTAAAGAATTTTTATAAATGCACATTTGAAAATAAGATGAGCTACAGTGTTTAGTCAAAAGAATAGAATATGACACTGAAGTTCTGTAATAAATTCCTGAAGGTTTTTCAAAGGAATAAAATATTAAGGAATTTTTTTGTTGGTTGAGTGTTAAGCCTTAGGATATTATTCTAGTTTGCTAGCTACTGGAATGCAATATACCAGAAACAGAATGTCTTCTAAAAAGGGGAATTTAATAAGTTGCTAGTTTATAGTTCTAAGGTCGAGAAAATGTCCCAACTAAAACAAGTCTATAGAAATGTCCAATCTAAGGCATCCAGGAAAAGATACCTTGGTTCAAGAAGACCACTGAAGTTCAGGGTTTCTCTCTCATCTGGAAGGGTACATGGCAAACATGGCATCATCTGCTAGCTTCTTCTCCTGGCTTCCTGGCTCATGAAGCTCCCAGGAAGCATTTTCCTTCTTCATCTCCAAAGGTCACTGGCTGGTAGACTCTGCTTCTCGTGGTTATGTCATTCTGTTCTGGTCTCTCCGAATCTCTCTTTCTCCAAAATGTTTCCTCTTTTACAGGACTTCAGAAACTAATCAAGACCCACCCAAATGAGTGGAGACATGCCTCTACCTAATCCATCTTAACAACCACTCTTGATTAAATCACATCTCCAGGGAGATGATCTAATTACAGTTTCAAACATACAGTACTGAATAGGGATTAGAAGAAATGGCTGCCTTTACAAAATGGAATTAGGATTACAAAATGGCTTTTCCAGGGTACATACATCATTTCAAACCAGCACATTCTACCCTCTGGACCCTAAAAAAGACATGTTTCTCCCATATACAAAATACATTCATTCCATTACAATATCAGAAATCCTTAAATCATTTCAGTAGCAATACAAATGAAATACAAAGTTAGAAACAGTACAAACTCCTGTCAAAGTTAGTTATAGGCATGGTCTGTTCTAGGGAAAATTTATCCTCTGGCTCTCGAGACACAGAACAAGTTATTTTCTTCCAACATACTAAGGAGGAACAGTCATAGGGTACATATATCCATTTCCATAGGGAGGAAGGAACACAAGGATCACAAAAACCTGCAGGGCAAAGTCCATTAGATTTCAAAGTATGAGAGTCATTTATCTTCAGGGCTTTAGGAAGTGGGAGTCCCACCCTTTCCAAGGGCCTACACAGAGACCTGCCTCTCTCCAAATGCAACCTTGGGGGACACTGGGGGGACCTCCTTTTTCTTGGCTCTACCCTCTCCAAGGATTGGGGCTGCACCTGGGCTTTCTGCCATCTCTGGGACATGCACTCAATCCCTTCATGTGGTGGCAGCCAGGCTCTCCCAAAACTCCAAGGAATGCTTCACCCTCTCCAAGGCCTGAGGCAGCATGACTCTTCCACTGCAACTAGGTGGAAGGCCCATCCTCTGCCTTTGGGGCAAACTCACCCTTTCCATGGGCTTGGATGGGTCCGCTCTCCTGGCCCAAGGCTTCTTGACTTCAGACCGCAGCCTCCATGGTTTTGCCTCTAAAGTTATTTTTCCCCCAGTATGTCCCTTCTCTGAACCAGCCAGTCTTGACTGGCAGTGGTTCTCTTTATGGAGATCCTGCAACATTCTCATTTTCTTCCTGGATAACTCCATGTCTGATCCTGGCTTTCTCTGAAATGGCTAACTGGTTCCACATTTGGCCAAATCCTCATGTGGGGCACTGTTCTCTGGGGTCTCCCTTCCAGGAAGCCCAGAATTCTCTGGAACATCAATTTCTAGTTTCTTTGTACTTAAGAATTCAGTTCTCAGCTTATCTCTTTCCTGTTGCATTTCACTATAAGCTGTGGGAAGAAACCAGGCTGCACTTTCAACATTTAATTTGGAGATCTCTTATGCTAAATATCCAAGTTCATGGCTTTTAAAATCAGCCTTCCTGCCAAAGCCACTCATCAATTTTGCCAGTTATCTGCCATTTTAAAACAAGGCTTGTCTTCTTTCCAGTCTATAATATCATGTACCTCATTTCTGTCTAAGGCTTTATCAGAAGTGTCTTTAGAATCCACATTTCTGTCAACAGTCTCTTCAAAGCATTCTAGGCCTTCTCTATCAAGCTTCTCACAACTCCTCCAGATTCTTCCCCTTATTCATTTAAAAAGCTGTTCCAACATGTTTGGTATTTGCAAACTGCATCAGCACCCCACTCCTGGTACCAAAATATATTACATAAAGTTCTGCTTTTGAGGGACTGTGCCTCTTCACCAACCACTTAAAGAGTTTTTGTTGAATCTTAAATATACAGAATGATTATCAACTCACATAATACTCACAATTACTCTGTGAGGTAGTACTATTATTATCCCCATTTTCATCATGGGAAAACTGAATTAAGCCTCATGTTTAATGTCACATAGCTTTTAAGACAGGAGAAATAAAATCAGACTGGATTTCCAAGCCACTATAATATACCATTTGAATTCACAGTATATACAGAAGCTTGGAAAAAACTCCATATTTCATTTTATTATTAAGACTGATTTAATCTCATACACAATTTCAATGGCAGATGGATTGGAATTCTACCTATTAGTAGAAAAGTTGTCTTAGAACTGGAAAAATTTCATAAGTCATGCAGTATATTTGGCTAATGAGGATAATAACTTATGACTATTTTGCCTTTTTTTTTTAGCATAGACAGGCACCGGGAATTGAACCCAGGTCTCTGGCATGACAGGTGAGAATTTTGCCACTGAGCCACTACCACACTGCCCAGCTTATGACTATTTAATTACAAATAAAACTAATAGAAATTTGTAATATATCAAATGTATTCTTTTATATCAAAAGTCAAATATTAATTTCTTTCAGATATTTAAAATTATTCTATCTTTTAATTCATGTATGTATATTACTCAAAATTTCAAACAAAAATTATGGAGAAAACACTAAGGATTTGGAAGGTAATGAATGCGAGATATGTGTATTATCATTCAGATTCTTTTAATAATAACTTTGACTGCCTGGCTCTAACAGGTAAAATGACCACTTTCAGGGTTTTAGGCATTCACTGTACTGAGACCACTATTTTTGTGGTTGAGGTAAATGACTTCACGAGAACAATAAGCCCATGATTCAGCATTTCTTTTCCTCAAATTTTCATGCTCCATTTTATACACCTGAATTTATTATGTTTAATTTTTTTTCAAAACAAAATTTCTCTCTTAAAATGCAAACAGATATAGCTTCAGAATTAGGATGATACTACTCTGATCAGTAAAAGTATTTTTAGAAGTAAAGAAATCAATGAGCTTAATAAGTCAGAGTCCAGTCAAAGAAAAAATGCAAGTGTTTCACATTACCTTATAAAGAAAGATGTCAAGGAGCTATATTTCAGAACATGTGCCTCCTTGCAAAGACACAATGCATAAAACGCAGCTCCAGGAATAAAAAAATTAATGGTTATACTTAATAACATGCCAAATCTTTGGAGAAAAGCAGGGTTTCCTTTCATAGATTAACAGTTAATAATAAGAATGACTAAGTGATGTACCAAAGAATTATTTTGGGGGAGGAAAAAGATAGTATAGAAAAGAGAAAAAAATCAATAGCAATTATCAGTAAACATTCCTGGTGAAATTAACAGAAGCAATTAGAAAAGAAAAAAATATGTGAATGAAAGAGATGAGTCAGTGCCAGGGGGTTAGTAGTACAAAATAGGACTAGCAAAATAATCAGAATATTCTCTGGCAATGGGAAGAAGGAATGAGATGAAAACCTTAAAGACTACAAAAACAAATTCCTTATAGTGTTGGAAGTATACTTTTTATTATTTAGACACAGAAATTTAATTCTTTCTTAAAATGAATATAAGCTAAAAATAAGACTTAAATTGTAAAAGAATTCACATTCCTGGAGCTCATCTATTCCACTTAAAAACCGTAAAAGGAAACAATTTAATTTAGGATTGTAATTAAAAAGGAATCCAAGAAGAATGCAGGGCTGGTGACTTGAGTTTAGTAGGGGGGTCTAAATTTCTCTCTTAAAATGCAAACAGATATAGCTTCAGAATTAGGATGATGCTATGATCAGTAAAAGGATTTTTAGAAGTAAAGAAATCAATGAGCTTAATAAGTTAGAGGCCGGTCAAAGAAAAAAATGCAAGTGTTTCACATCACCTTGTTTTTCTAACCACCACAGCTTGACCACAGCACGGCTTCAGTTTCCTCAACTAAAAGTCAATTAGTCAAAAATATTTAAGCCCCACTACAGGTCCAGCACTGAAGTAGATGTTAATGGGGAGAGCAAAGAAATGAGTAAAACATAGTTTCTGCTTCAAGGACCTTGCAAGTATGGTGAAATTTTCTATGGATAATTGCCAGGCTCTTTTCCTTTAGGGCATTCTGAAAGGCAGAAAGAAGTCCTCTGCCTTTTGGCAGTATTGCAAATGATAAAAGGAGACAATTAAAAGTAATTCCAACACAGTCTTCTTGCTTATGATTTTAAGTAGAAAATATCTACTATTAAATCTTTCCCTCGTTACATATTGACTACATCCATCTTTGGTCTGCTGTAATTCAGCATCTAAAGATGGTTTCCCACACAATTTAGGGATACTGCAATGTGAGGGGCAATCTCTAACCAGCAGCTGGATCACTCACAATTACCACATCATGTTCTGGAAGGCTCAGGTTACTAAACAGCCTTGCTTAGAGTGGTTTATCCACTGGCAGGCTTAGCATTGTCTTGGCTTTTGCAATGGTTTCATCATAGGCCACCTCTGGTCTCACCCTTCAATCCACTTTGCTGGGATCTTGTGCCTTGTCACCTTTCTTTTCTTTCCTGGATTCATTTTTTTTCAGAATTTCCTTCACCTTCAAACCCTTTATTCTTGAGTTTTTATTCTTAGCATACTCTAGCACTCATGCCTTACTTGCTCCTGAATCAGGGACAAGATCCTTGCTATGCTCATAACTGGAGGGAAATATATTTCTTTTCATTATTTCCTTTAGGATGGCCTTTATATATTTATTTTCCAAAAAACCAGTAAAAATTTACATACCCATAATCTTATTTATCTTTTTAATCCCAATAGCTGTGTTTTCCATTTTTTTCTACCCTCACAGTCACCCTGTGTTGTGGGATATGGGCATTTTTTTTCTTATTACAGATGACATTTCATAGTCTGTGTGGGTACTGCTTAAGTAAATCAGAACCTTGTGTAATTATCTGAGTGCACAGACTCTCAAAATAATTTCATCCAAAATCTTTCATTTCCTAAAATAGTGGGTTCTCCAAATTGACTCTAACACCTACCCATTAAAAAATGAAGACACCAAATGTTAGGGAAGAGCATTTCAATGTTCAGTCTCCTACATTATTTTGGTTCTCCCAGTGATAGTCACAAAGGTCTTTAGTATGCAAGATACATGGAAATGCCTCTAGGTTTAGAATTAATCCCTGTGGTTGTGAGAAAGTTGACATTCCATGAGGATGAGAAGGAAAGACCCTGCATTACAGGTTTGAGTTTTGCTTTTCTTTTCCTGAAGGACAGGAAGTTGTTGAGGTCCATCAGATTCCCAGCTCCATATCATCCATCTCTTCCCAAGTGGGAGCCATCTAGCCCTGCATCTACTGGATCAATGCTTCTACCCACTTCTACCCATGAATTACTCTTCTGAGTTGCAGGCTTGAATCATCAAGTCAAAGCTGATGATAAGTGAAATTACTAGGAAAGTGATTCTTGCTTTGTTTCTCACTGTCTTATTTCTCCATACCTGGGGACATTGGTGGACTACTAAAACACAGACTAATTTTTCTGTGATCAAAGATTTGTATCGCTATGAAGTTTAAAGTATGAAACAATTTTCCCATTTACTTGAGTTCTTTTCCTGAGTGCTAAAATTGTACTCCTTGAGTTTTTTGCTCTGCTACTCTGCTGAGAGTTACCATTGTTTGGACTTTCTGATGTCACATCATCTAAGTGGCTTATTTTTTCCTTCCTGCATATCCTGACTTTTCTGTGCTGGACCTCTCTATACTCTGGTCTGACTCTACTTGTTTTACCTCTCTTTTGGCCAACTAAGGCCAAGCAGCCAGGCATCACAACTATCACTGCCTTTCTGCTGAATATTTGGAATTTGGAAACCACATGTAATAGAAATCAGGGCAAATATAGTCACAAATTTTACAGGTGGCTAAAGATCACAATGTGCCATATCCACTATCATGCTGAATGAAATAATTTTCCTTTCTGTATCCAGAGGAGTTGGACCATATTTTCAATTGAATATCTTATTTTTGGCACTCATTTATGAGTTTTATTTCATTTCCCTGGTTTAATGAGAATAAAATTAATTTCTTTTTTCCAGTGAACCTTTATTCCAGCTCAGTCAGAATGTTCAAAATGGTATTGTGCCAGTTAATTGGATTTCATAGTGAAATGAAGGCTGAAAAATCTACCTATTTAGTTGTGTCCTTGTTGAAATATTTCAAAGATATAACATATTATCTTGCCTTAGTAAATAAAATATAATAAATGTGTTGACTATTATTTTGGAGATTTGTGTTCTTGCTATGCTTTGAGGTAGATTATTAAGGCCTTAATAATGAATTAATTCGGCCTTAATTGATTCATTCTTTCAATGTTTACTAAATACTACCCTTAATGATGAAAAGGTATAAGCTCTGCCTATACCTTAAAGTCCAAAAGGGGAATATGAGAATCATATATAAATAATGCTAACATTGGGCTGAATGTAGTAAGTGTCTTAATAGAGGAATAGATTATTTTCATAGGTACTATGAATTGCAGAGGTTATAGGATATTGGGATAAATAGATGATAAAGCAGGTCCATCTGTTCATTTGACAAATAGTTACTAAACATTTATATATGCCAAGAATTTCTAGGCTCTAGGGATACAGCTGTGCATGAAAGATTGTTCTAAGGTTTTCTGGTTTACTAAAGTTGTTGGAGTACAATATACCAGAAATGGGTTTAGCTGTTACAATGGGGATTTATTAACTTATAATTTACAGTTCTTAGGCCATGAAAATGTCCAACTCAAGGCATCAACAGGATAATACCTGGAATTTGAAGACAGACTGCTGGCATCGGGGGTCCTCTGTCACATGGGAGGGCACATGGCCAGCATCCGCTGGTCCTTTACTCCCAGGCATCACTTTTCAGCTTCTGGTTCCCGTGGCCTCTTCTCTGACCTTCTGTGGGTCTTCTCTTAGCTTCTCCGGGGTTTTCTCTATGGGTTCTCTTAATTTCATCTCTTAGCTTCTGTATGTGTTTTATCCTCTTATAAAAGACCACATTACGAGGATTAAGACCCACCCTGGGTACTCCTTGATGGAGATAACCTAATCAAAAGGTCCCACCTATAATAGGTCTGCACTCACAGGAATGGATTAAAGAACATGGCCTTTTCTCGGGTACACACAGCTTCAAACTACCACACAAGGAAGGAAAATAAATATACCAAATGTACAGTATGTTAGACAGTGGTGAGAGATATGGAGAAAATTAAAACTGAGCACGGGAACTATGAGCTGTCAGGTGAGGATGGGTCTGCTCTTTGACACTGGTTGTTTGGGAAGGCCTCAGGAAAGGGGACGCTGGAGTTGAGACCTGAAGTAAGCAAGGAGTGAACATGTAAGTAAGAGAGAGAAGAGGGACCTAAGAAGAGGAAGAGTGTGGAAGCCCTGTGACGTGAGCACCTCTCCGAGCTGTTTGAAGAAGAGCACAGATGTCCGTGGGGCTGAGCAGGGCAAGTGGGGAGGAGAGTGAGCTACAGTAGTCACCAGCTACTGCCCACAGAAGCAGATCAGCAGGACCTTGAACACTGTGTCCTCTGCAGGTTACTTTTTTTTTGCTTTCCAATATTTTCCATTTTGTTCTCTTGTTATCTGTCACTCTCCTATAAGGGGAAACCAGTAAACAAAACTAATTGAGGATTCTGGCTAGCTGGATTCCATCTAATTGAGATGGGGCTGTAATATATTGTTTCATATTTAATTCATGTCATTCCATGTGGGTATTTTTCTTTCCTAAATTAGATAATAATCCTGAATCACACATAGTTTTTTTTATGATCCCACCCCTATCCCCAAGCTCTGGGATCGCAGATGAGTTCACAGCCTAGTGCTAAAAGAATGAGTCAAGTTTTGCTGTTGTGTTTTATCCAAGATATAACTATTGAGAAATATTTTATATTGCCTGTGAATCTTATCTCTCTTTCCTTGAACTAGCTCTTTCATGCTATTATAAATTGGCCTGGAATTAGTCCAAGAAAGATATGGAAATATGGAGAAAAGGTAAAAATAGACATTTTTTTTTCTCACTCAAGATTAGAATTGTGTCTTGACTTGGGAGTGCTGGCTTATGGGTATAGCTCAAGGTTCTGGTAAAGCAATATCAAATATTGCATGAGGAAATAAGTTACCCACAGTTAAATAATCTCTTTCCTTAGATTGGGTCCAGCCAATTAGCCAGAAATACCCAATGCTGCATTTTCTCCACCCTCAAATAGTAGAAACCAAGTTGCTACGGCAATTACTAAACTCTTCTGAGTTGACCAAAACCTGAGGCAAGAAGTAACATTCTTCTATTTAAAAAAAAAAAAAAAGAATTGGAATAATTTTAACTTACACAAAAGTTGCAAAATAATATAAAAAGTTCTTACATACACTTCACCCAGGCTCACCAAGTACTAACTTCACACATGATCATGGTACAATTATCAAGACTGAAAAATTAATACTATTAACTAAATATAATAGTTATTAACTAGTCTACAGATCTTATTAGAAGTTCCCCAGTTTTCACACTAATGTCTTTTTTCTGTGCCAGGATCCAATCCAGGATTCCCACATTGCATTTAGTTGTCAGATCTCTCTAGCCTCTTCCAATCTGTGACAGTTCCTATGTCCCTTTGCCTTTCATGTCACCTTGACATCTTAGAGAGCACTGTTCTGGCCAGTTATTTTGACCTTCCATTTGAGTTCTTCTGATGTTTCCTCATGATTATATTGAGGTTATGCATTTTTGACAATATCTTCACAGAAGTGATGTGGTGCCCTTCTTGGTGTATCACATCAGAAGGTACATAATGATAGGTCTTATTACTGGTAACGTTAACATTCATCATCTGGTTATATGATGTCTGCCAGGTTCGCCAATGTAAAGTTGCTAATTTCCCTTTGTAGTTAATAAGTATCCTGTGGGGAGATACCTTGAGATGATGCAAATGTCCTATTTCTCATCATAGCTTCACTCACTAATTTTAGTGTCCATCTGTGTTAGTTTGAAGCTGTTATATACCCCTGAAAAGGCCTTGTTCTTTTAATCCATTTCTGTGGGTGCAGACCTGTTGTAGGTGGGACCATTTGGCTATTTCAGTTGAGATGTGACCCTTTTCATTCAAGGTTTTAATATCCTTTCTGAGACCTTCATGAGGATAAAGGACACACAGAAAAAGCCCAGAGAGCTCAGAAAAGCCCCAGAATAGCTGAGAGACAAGAACATGCCTACAGAAGCTGAGAAAGGAAGCCACTGAAGCCAGAACTTGAAAGCAATGAAACCACAGAGAGAGAAGGACAGGTAGGTACTGGCCATGTGCCTTCCCGGGTGACGGAAGTGTCCTGGATGCCAGCAGCCTGTCTTCAGAGTCCAGGTATTATCCTGTTAGTGCCTTGAATTGAACATTTTCATGACCTCAGAACTGTAAATTGTTAGTTACTAAATCACCATTATAAAAGACAACTCTTTTCTGGTATATTATATTCTAGCAGCTTTAGCAAACAAAACATTATCTATGAGTCTTATCTGCAACAATTATCACTGAAGTGTTTGCCTAATGGTGGTCTTCTAGTTGCATCATTCTTTCTACATTTGTTAATTGGAATTCTACTGTGAGGAAGAGCCATCCTTTTTCCATTTATTTATCTAGTCAATTACTTATCCCTGTTAAAATAAACACACTTATGGGTGGTTATTTTAGTGTATGGGTTATAATTTATTGTCACGATTAATTTTGTTATTCAAATAACCGAGAGTCAATTGTGAGCAGACCATCAGGCCAAAGAGACCAAAGCAAAGCAAAAAGCACTAAATTAACCAAGGAAAGATTTATTTTTTGACACTTCTAAGTTCAATTCTATGCTGAATTAATGAATTTTTTAAGTTAAATGATCGTCAGTTTGCTGGAACTGCTATGAAAAACACTATGCAATGAATGGCTTAAAAAATAAATATTTATTGTCTCATGGTTTTGAAGGCTTGAAGTCTAACATCAAGATGTTGTTAAGACCATGTTTCCCCGCAAGCAGGGCGGCATTTCGTTGGCTTCGTCTGACTTCTGGTTTCTTTTGATCGACTGTGTCCAAGCTTCCTTTCTTTAAGGCCTCCAGTCATATGCAGATTCAATTTGGCCTCATCTAATTAGGATCCTGTAATAACATCTGCGAAAGGTCCTATTTACAAATAAATTCACATCCACAGGAAAGCAGATTAAGATCTGAAGATTTCCTTTATGGGGACATGATTCGATCTCTAAAAACAAAATAAAATGAGCAGACCTTTTCTTGATTTAGGATGAAATGTATTTGTAAATGTCAAATGAAATTCGTTTTTCCTCTTTGATAAAAGAAATTTTCTTGGTGATGAGTATTGTGTTTTAAACTTCAGTCATCATGTGTCAGGCAGAGAGTAAGTTTTAAGCAATTTTTATATTGGAGTGGTTTTGCCATGGTATTAATTGTGCTTGTTGGGATCACATTACAAAATTTTTTTGAGATTATTTTTACATTTATTTTGAATAGGAAATACGAGTTGTGAAGGCAAACAGTGAAAAACTATACAGTGAAAAACAAACCTACTTCTTATCTTTCCTCTAAGCCCCAAGTCCTCTCTCTAGAGGCAACTCATTGTTTTATCTTTCTTATGTATTGCCCCAGAGGTAGTCCAGGCATATACAAATAGATATGAATGCCCATATATATATATCTGTGTCTGCATGCAACCATTTATTTCTTTTTAAACACAAATGAAGATGTATTCTACATACTATTCTGCACCTTAATTATTTTATGTTAACAATATGTCATTATTTATCTGTTTTTTTGAGATTTACCTTATTCTTTTTAGTGGCTAAATGGTATTCCACTATAATCACATACTGTGATTTTTTCACAAGTCTCTTATTGATGTTATTTAACATTGCTTAAATCATTTGCTGTCTTAAACAATGTTGCAATGGCTATCTTTCTATACACCCCTTTGTACACATGCATATGAGAAGGATAAATTCCTAAAAGAGGAATTGTTGAGTGGAAGGGAAAGTGTATTGAAAATTAAAATAGATATTGACAAATTATCCTTAAAAATATGACAATGTATTATCTTACCAGCAGTTTGAGGGTACTTATTTTTCTATACTTGCCCCAAATACAGGGATTTGCCCATGTAACAGATGAGAAGTAATAGGTTCTTGTAATTTTAAATACATATTTCTCTCGTAAATGAGGTTGAGAATTCTTTGACATGTTTGAAAGTTATCTGAATTTTTTTTCCCTCAGAATTATTTAAAAATGTTTTTTGACCAGTCTCTTTTTGCCTTTCCCTTCCTTTTTTTGAATTGTAGAAGTATTTATATATTAGGACTATTACCATTTGCTGGCATGTTGCAAATATTTTTCACAATTGATTGTATATCATTTGATATTATGACTTTACTTTTTGTTTGTTTTTCCAGGCAGATATCTTTAATTTTTATGCATTCAATCTTATGATCTTTTTAATTTTATGAATTCTGAATTTGGTTCATGTATAAAATGCATTCTCTACTCCAAAGCTATAAAACCATTTTCCCTTGCAGTTTTGTTAATTAATTAATTTGCATTTAAATAATTAGAAGCATCTGAAATTTTATACTGGTATAGGAATAAGATAGGAATTTTATTTTGCCAGCAATTTTTCCTGTGTCAACACTATTGCTCAATTAATCTTTCTTTCCCCCACTGAATTAATGGCTGGCATCCTGTATTCATTTGCAACCTGCCAGAATGTCATATACCAGAACTGGAATGGCTTTTAAAAAGGAGAATATAATAAGTTACAAGTTTATAAGTCTAAGCCTATAAAAATATGTCCAAAATAAGGCATTTAGGGAAAGATACCTTAATTCAAGGAAGGCCGATGAGTTAGAAACACCTCTGTCGGCTGGAAAGTCATGCAGCTGGCATCTACTGTCCATTGCTCCTAAGCTTCATTGCTTTCAATCTCTGTTTCTTTGGGGGTTCTTCATTTTGCTTCTCTGGGGGTGACTTTCATTTCTTGGCTTCCCTTGGCTCTCTCCAGGTTCTGGCTTGCTTAACTCATGGTGATGTCTGCTGGGCTCCAAGCTTCTCCAAACATCCATGTCTCTGTTCTCTGGAGCAACTCTTCTCCAAGTGTCTACATCTGTTCTCTCTGTTGGCTCTGAAGCTTCTGTCATTTGTGACTCTCTCCAAAATGTTTCTCCTTTTAAAGGATTCCAGTAAACTAATCAAGACCTACCTGGAATGGGTGGAGTCACATCTCTATCTAATCAAAATGTCACACCCACAATTGGGTGTGCTACATCTCCAAGGAGATAATCTAATCAAAAGTTTCCAATGCACAGTATTGAATCAGGATTAAAACATGGCTTTTCTGGGGTATATAATACTTTCAAACCAGCACACATCCCCTTAGCAGATTTCCAAAAGGCAAAAGAGGACTGTGTAGCCCACTTAAGTTGATTTAGTTGTGCTGCCACTTATTTACCCAGATTGAAAGTCTTTTCAGCTTTTAAAGTAAAATGCTTTATTTTTTCTCCTAGGAAGGGTCCACTCAGATCCTGCTGCTAATAAACCAAATCATAGTGCTCCTGGGAATGGGAATTACTTGGGTGATTAGATGGTTTTCACAGCTAAGGTGAAACTCACATCAGTCTTCATACACATCTGGACCAGTTTCAAACATGGCCTAATTTATCTTAAACTTTGACTATTTTCTTCAATATAAAGAAAATTAGGTAAACAGGGCATCAATGTTCTTGGATATCACTATTCTAATATTTTAATATTGCAACTTTATTTAATCTTTACCATAACACATGAGTTTCTACTATTATTTCCAGTTTACAGACAAGTAAACAGAAGTATAGAGAAGTACAGAGGTACTTCAATCTAATGGCCATTGTCTTGGCTCACCAGGCTGCTATGACAAATACCACACACTGGATTGGCTTAATAATAGGAATTTTTTTACTTACAGTTTGGAAAGCTGGAAGTCCAAACTTAACGCATGAGCAAGACCATGCTGCTGTAACAGAGAAATCAGGATTTAAGGGATGATTTTGGTTACTGAATCATCATATCAATATTCCCTTTTGCTATCTGGTATATTGGAGGAGACAAAGGGAAATTCTTAAAATCTCTAAATTGTAATTCAACTGTCTTGATCTCTGATAATGATTGTACAGCCTTTCTCTTCTGTCCCTGTGATTGTAAAAACCTTGTGATTAACCCTCATTTGTACCCAGTTATCCAGTTTTTCAACTTTAGAGTCTAGAATCACTAAATAAATCCTCATGTTTATTAACGAAGGGTCTTAGGCCAGCCCAAAACTAACCCACCCCAAGTCCAAAGTAATCTTGATAACTGAGTCTGGATCTAACCCAAGTGGGCCCACCTCACATGCACAGTAGCTTAGACTTTAACTTACAAGTCACCTAGACCACATTCTGCCATTTTCTTACACATATTTTGTGCTCAAGCATGTAATCACTCTGCGCATGCTCAATACTTAGATCACCTCTAATTACATTATCTGGGGCCACTGTGCTCATTATCCTAAACCCTGCCCATCTTTTCTCTACTAAAAGTATCAGAATTACTGTAGTTTGGGGAGACAGATTTTGGGCCACGAGACCATCTGCTCTCCTACTATGTGCCTGTAATAAACTCTTTCTCTCTTTGAAACCATGGTGTCTCACGAACTGGTTATTGAGAGCATCGGGCAAAAGAATCCATGGCTTTTGCCCAGTAACTGTCTCCTCAAAATCTACAGTGTTCTCGGACTGGCTGCCACAATCCTTGAGGGTTCTTAGCTTGCTCCTTTGACTCCTGTCACACAGCAGCGACCTCCTCTTGTATCTGCTCTTCCTTTCCCCTCCAACTTCTGGCCTCTGGCTCCTCCCTATAGCTTGCTCTGACCCTGGCTTCCGGTTTCCTCACTTTATAAGGCCTCCTGTAATATAGGTTAAGAGCCACCCTGATTCAGTTTAAATAAATTCACGTACCCAAGAACATGGATTAAGATTAAGACTATGTCTTTCCTGGGGGTTCACATTCAACCTATCATAGCCAACAATTAAACTCTAAGATTACAAGGCTGACAAAAACAGCCCCTGTCTGCCAGAATCACCAGATTTCTGTGAACTATAATGGCTCTCCTTTCGGCTCTGCTTCCATCAGCAATGCTGGAGTTTGACTTTGCCAAGGTCTTGTCCTCTAGATACTGCGATCCAATCCTAACGGCCGGAGGCTCAGAGCTCATATATCACTGCATCACTGGGCACATGGTAGGTAAGAAATATCTCTTAAATGCATGGATAGTGCATGCTTGCATATTCCATCCTTGTCACGGAGGAAATTGTTGGTACTACTCAGTACAGCTGGTGCGATGGAAAGAGAGTGGGAGTTGGTAATGTGTTCATTATGCAAATGTTAGGGCAGGGCTTGCCTCCAGCACGGGGAAATTTACTTATCTAAGCTTGCTTACAAAGGCATCCTTGCATAGTTTTAACTCTAGGCTCTGCTTTTGACAGAAAGATAACATGAGGGTAATTTGTCATCTTAGGTTTTTTACTTTATTTTTATTATGGGAGAAGATAATGGCTTCAATTTCAGGTATTTTGAACTGAGATGCAGATAAAATGTCTTCTCATCTAAATGGTGCGTCTACTATTAACCACAGGTGAAGGGTGTAAATTCGAACATCGTTATGAAGGGAAATTTGTCAAAAGATTAAAAAAAAAATCACAAATATACAAGCCCTTTGATCCAGCAGTTCCACTCCAAGTAATTTATTTTATAGCAATACCAAACATGTGTGAAATAATAATTTTAAGAGCAAAAAATTAGAAACAACTTAATTACAAGCTTATCAGTAAGAGGCTAGTTAAATGAATTATGATATGCTCTCCCTTACATGGAATTATTATACAGCTAATACAAAAACAAGCAGACAAAGGAACCTCTTTGTATGGTGATTTGGAATGCTAGCCAAAATAAATTGTTAAATAACAAAAATTATGGAGATGAGTAGTTTCCCCCCCTCCCCCCAAACTGAACTGGGGACATGGTTTTAAAATATAGATAAATTTGACAGGCCTTCCTTGAAAAGGTGAAGCCTAATTTCCCACCCCTTGAGTGTGGAAATACAGCCATTTGCATGTATAAATATAAAATATGTTTAGACTGATACTTGAGAAACTACAAACATTACATACCTGTAGGGAGGAGAACTTGTTCTCTGAGGGTGAGATAGTAGGATGTATTTCTATAATGCATACCTTCTATGCCTCTTGGATTTGAACCGTGTGAGTGATTATCTGTTTAAAAATAAAATGAACAAATACAAAGTTAGGGACCTCGTATTTAGTAAATAAAATAAAATTGTATATCCCACTGTTCTAGTTTGCTAGCTGACGGAATGCAACACACCAGAGACAGATTGGCTTTTAATAAAAGGGGATTTATTTTGTTGGTTCTTCAGAGGAAAGGCAGCTAACTTTCCACTGAGGTTCTTTCTTACATGGAAGGCACAAGATGGTCTCTGCTGGTCTTCTCTCCAGGCCCCTGGGTTCCAGCAACCTTCCCTGGGGTGACTTCTTTCTGCATCTCCAAAGGCCTGGGCTGAGCTGCAAGTGCTGAGATGAGGAATGCTAAGCTGCTTAGGCTGTGTTACATTGCGTTCTCTCATTTAAGCACCAGCCAATTAAGTCAAATGTCACTCATTGCAGCAGACACGCCTCCTAGCTGACTGCAGATGTAATTGGCAACAGATGAGGTTCAAGTACCGTTGGCTTATGTCCACAGCAACAAGATTAGGTATGCTCACCTGGCCAAGTTGACAACTGAATCTAACTAACACATCCACTTTTTAATTTCCAGGTAAACTTCTAATTGTCTATAGGCATTGAGCTATGTGACTGAATGCATGCTATTGACAAAATTAGAATGGCAGAATACTGACAGGGAGGAATTGAAGGAGAGATGTTTGAAAATATTATGTCCCATTGTTCTTACATTCAAGTAGAGGGAAGAGCGCCACCACAAGGGGAGGGACTAGTGGAAACAGTGGAGGGAAGGTCTTATCTGGCTAGCGTTTGCTACCCAGGTGTGGGGCAACGGAGCTCACTGAGGGACGATGCCGAGTGGGAGGCTTGGTCAAGCATGACTCCCTGACCCACCAGAGGCAGCCTTAGGGCTGTGGGGAGGCCCTGCTCTGGGGCCCTTAGGACTGTGTGGAAAAACCGACAGGCAAAATGTGATGGAAAGGTGATGAGGCCCAAATGCTTCATCAGTGGTGGGGACAAGCTACTAAGTCAGGTTCTGTTAGGCTATTTTTCCTGTTGGACACACGTAATTCACTTGCACTGCAAACAATTTTAAGGTGCTATGTATGGTAAGGGCTATCATGACAAACAAATCTCTCCCAAATTCATGTTTGGATTTAAAGTTATTCTGGTACTGGACCATTGTCTTTGTTTTTAGAGATTCCTGTTTCTCCATTTAGAATATGAGAACAATAACTTCCTCAGAGGCTTGTTGGGAAGATTCAATAGAATAAAGTTAATTGAATGACAGAATCATCCCTTCTCTTTCCCCAAGCCCTGGGATTCCTGGTTCCTCTCCTCAAGGAATCTCCTGACACCTGCATTGCCTACTTTCCAATACAGCACTTCCCATGCTCAGTCCTTTAAGGTACCTCGGCATGTAACTCTTACTCACTTTAGGGAATTTCTGGGTGTATCATAACAATCATGCCGGTGGAGTTTCACACAACTCTACTCAAGGTTGCGCAACTAATAAGAGGCAGTACCATGAGGTAAACCCAGGTTGTTGCATTTTCCCTACCCCTTGTCCTTCTGCTCCCCTAGATGAAGGCAGATGAGAGTTACCCAGACAACTGCAAAAATAACCACCTTCCTGGAAGCAGAGTTGTGAGATCAATTAAACTCTTAAGTTCTGGAATTAGACTTCCGGTTTTGAATTCACATTCCACCATTTACTAGTTTTGCAGCCCAGGGCAAGGAACTTAACCTCTCTGTGCATCCATTTCTTTATCTTTAAAATGGGATCATAAGGTCATAGTGAAGAGTGAATGAAGTGATTCATGGGAAGTATTAGAGCAGAGCTTGGTATATGGTGATTATTCAGTCAATGTTGTATTACCTTCAAGTTTTTAATAGAAATTTACAAACACCATCTCGTTAATCCTGACAACAACCCCATATAGTTGATAATTAATACTCAATTTTAGATTTAAAGAAACTGTGGCATTATTTGTCCAAAAATAATAATGATAATAAGAATTACCGGTTTATTATGTGCTCAGCACTTTTTATAATTAATCCATTAAGTCCTCACAATGCCTATAAAGGAGATAGTATCCTTGTCCTTATATTACAGATGGTGAAACTGAGGCATGGGGTCATTTTAGCCAAGGTCACATAGCTAGTGAGTAGAATAGCCAGGATTCAAACCCAGACAGTCTGGCTGCAGAGCCCCTGCTCTGTCTACTATACTCCTTGGCTTCTGATGTGTATTTGCTGTAAGAGTCAAGGCAGACGTTCTTTCCCTTGATCTGCTGATTCCAATGCCAGAATAGGCATCAGAATCCACTCTGGCTCCAAAAAAGAATCCACCATCATGACTCTCTGCATTCATGTTCCCATTTACAAGTCTTTAATGATGGATGAGATAGATTTTGACCAACTAACTGTACTGGAGTAATGACATAGTGAAACCCTGGATATCCCCTCTGTCACACAGGTCTGGGAAGCCCTGAAGTAAGGTCAACACCAGCAAAAGGCATTTATCATGAGTTTTACCATTACTAGGGTTCTTCTTTCTTTTTTTTTTTTAATAGCTCAGATGTGTTCTGTAGAAATTTAATAAAAGTCTTTCTGATATGAACCTATAGTTCTTTCTTAACTCTAAACTTGTTAGAACAAACCTGTAGAGAGCATGGACATTTTAGGCTAAGAAGTGTTGCCCTTGGCAGCTGTTTAAACACCTGAGAAACTTCACAATTACTTTACATGAAAAAATCTGAATCACGATCCAAAAGAAGGATAAATTAATTGTAAGAACCAGTTAAATCCAGTCATGGCTATTTGTGTGTGTATGTTTGGATGTGTGTATGTGTATGTATCAGTTTGTCCTATGCTCCTTTTTCCCCCTTTTTGAGGGTAACAAGCACATAAGAGTGGGTAGGGCACATGCTTCAATCATAACATTTCATATACTCCCTCCTTCCCTGCCCTCCCCACCCGTAACTGTTCCAAGTGGTGGGCATGTGATGCAAGCTGGACCACTAGAATCTTCCCAAAGGTTTTTTTTTTTTTTTTTTTTTGCATGGGCAGACACCGGGAATCGAACCCGGGTCTCCGAGTCCCCTAGAGTTTTTGAAACAAGAGTTAGGAGAGGGTGCATGGGTCGTTCAATGGTAGAATACTCACCTTCCATGTGGGAGACCCGGGTTTGATTCCTGGACCATGAACCCGCAACCCCTCTCCCCCCCAAAAATGCAAAAACAACCTTATAAAGTTAGAAGAAAGAAATTCCTTTTTCTTTTGGCTTATAGAACTGTTAGAAGATGAGCTCAGAAGTATGTAATTTCTTAGAAACTAAGGGCAGAGCTCATAGAGGCACCAGGCTGAGCTAATACAGCTGACAAACAGAAAGAAGTGGGTCAGAGAGAGAAAGAGAGAGAGACTATCCACTGGTGACATTCAAGTCCCAGGTACAGACTTCCCTAAGGCCAAAGCAATTTCATCCCTCTCAAATTTGGCTCAGTAAATTTCCCTTCTATGTTATTTTAGTTCATGTTTAGTTGAGGCACTTGCTTCCTGTAAATCCAGGCGAGTAATGGAAATGCCATCCTTAATAACACTCTCACATTCACTAGTGGTGGGGTAAAAACTGAACCTTTTTCTGGATGATAAATTTGATAGGTACTAAAATGAAATTTTAAAAGGTGAACACCTTTTGTCCTCAGAAATTCCACTTGTAAGAATCTCTGCTATAAATACTAGTACACCTAATAAAGTATATATGTAGAAAGGTGTTCACTGAAACATTTTTGTACTAGTCAAAAATTGGGAACAACCTAACTGTCAGTCAGTAGGGGAGTGCTGGAAATAAGTTGTGGCTCGCCCACCATGGAATGTTCGACACTTATAGAAATAATAAGTAACCTGCATATGGAAGGACGACCATGATTTTGAAAAAATAAAATTTCAGAATTATAATCACATTTTTGTAAAATCAAATGAAATCACATCAGTTTACCTATATTGGATATAATTTATTGTGTAAAAGTAATCTGGAAGAATACATACAAAATTGTTCCCCTGGTAAACCCTGAGGAGGCTGTGATTAGGAATGAGGAAAGGGAAGCCGAGGGCTTTAACACTTGACATCATAGATTTCTGGCTTGTTTTCATTTTGTAGTTTGTTAATGTTTGTTTGTTTGTTTTACACGGGCAGTCACCGGGAAATGAACCCGGGTCTCCGGCACGGCCGGCACAAACTCTGTCATGAGCCACCATTACCCACCCTACTTTGCTAATTTTTGCAAGCACTTCTAAAAAGAAGGCTATTCTACCACCCCATTCTGTCTCCCTGGAATAGAATGCCGTTAGGAAAGGCAGAAGAAATTGGACAGAGACCTTGTGGTTTGGCCTCAGCTCTACCTCTTAATGCTGTGTGACTTGGAGTGAATAAATCCATCTCTGACTTTGTTCAGTCACCTGACAAATGGGGGATTTAGACTCTATGAGCTTTAACATCCCTTTAACATCCCTTTAACATCCCTTTCAGGTTTAGCACTCTAGGACTCCAGACCTAGATTGAGGTTTTATCCTATAGAGGAACACAATTTTGAAGTTAGAGTGACATTTGAAAGATACGGTTAAACAAGATGTGTAAGAATTCAATATATCTTAATTGTAGCCTCGTGACCAATACTTCAAGCCAAAAGATATATTTATCTCTTTTTTCCAAATATTGTTCCTTGTGAAATAATTATTGAGTTGTTTTATGTAAAATAAAAACCCATAATAGATTTACTGGTCTCATGTTTTGAAGTTCTCCTTCATGGGGGGTGGGGGAGGGTTGGGGGGTGAAATTTCTGAGAAGAACAAGGATTGCTAATGGTTAAGTCCCTGGTGGAACAAGTGCACAGCAACTTTCTACTCTACTGAGACAGGCTCCCCAGTCTACCAGGAGATTTCAGTCCATTCAGTGTGAAGCTCTAGTTTATGGCTCTTTTTTTAAAAAAAAAAAAAAAAACAGGAGCTAATAATCAGATCGCAGGCAGGCTGCATCAGGCTTATAGATCTTTCTTTGGCCTGTACGTGCCTTCTCCCACCCAGGGCAATGCGCATACCCTTAGGCAGGGCAGGCACTGACCAGTTAAACTCAGCTCCCAGCTTGTTGCCTGACAGCTGCCCACTTCACCAATACCCCATCTGCCAGACTCCAAAGTCTTTTGAATTTTGTAGCTCTGATTATGTGTTAAGCCACCCGGAGAATAACTGAGCAGGGTGGGAAGAGAGGGAGGAGACACAGTAGCTGCTTCTTCATGCTTAGGCATAAGAACAAGTAAAACAATGGCTTTGGGTTTTATCCAAATGCAGTACCTTTAAAACAAATGTTAAAATCTTGAACCAGGTTATAAAACAGCCTGCGGATTTCCCTTTCCACCTATTCACTTTCTTCTTTTCATACACTGCAGTTTTTGTTTTTGTTTTAGTTTTTTTTTTTTTTGCATGGGCAGGCACCAGGAAAGGAACCTGAGTCTCTGGCATGGCAGACGAGAACTCTGTCTGCTGAGCCACCGTGGCCCATATACTACAGTTTTAAAGTAAGTATTTTCATAACCAGAACACAATGCTAGGACAAATAGTAATTTTTTTTAGATCAATAACTCTTTCATAGGAATAATTTACTAGCTTGTAAGTATCAATTTACAAGTCAGTGTCACCCACTGGAGAATGAAATTATTGGGGAAAGGATCTTCCCATCACACCCAGTCCAATGCTGGAAGAGTCCAAAATAATCTTGCTGAATGACTAGAAGAAATAGTGTCTGGTTAATTCTAAACTCAAACTGTGAAGGCAGGAACCAGTGACTGACACATGATTTAAACTATTTCTTTTTGTTCAAAATCTGATGTTGATTGAAATTGTTAGAATTAAATTCTGAAATGCATGGATTTTTGTCCATTTTGTCCACTGTGGGTCCCAAGTGCCTGAAAATGGAACTGCTTACCACCCCCTTCCACCCCGCCCCAACCCCAGCTTGCACAAGCGCACAGCTAACTGGTTACATTGACCTAACTTTATGATTACATCATCTTCATTAGCATAATTTTCCTATCCTAGGAAACTCTTGCCCAGACACATAATTTGATTATTCATTACAGTAACTTCCAAAAAGATCCATCGACTGCACAAAAGAAAGAATCAGTACAAGTATAGACAGTTAACCCAGAAGATCCTTTGAATTCCTTGCCTCAAAAATCTTGGTCACCTTGTTTTCCCAACTCTAAACTGTTACATCATGGTGCTTACACAGTCCTAATCAACACTCCCCATCCCTCCACACCTCAGTGAAAAACTCACCTTAAACCAAACTTCCAATTCTTAATAAATCTTGACTATGCTGTCTTCCTCAGAAACACCACCAAAGTTTGATGATGCCTGGTCTCATCAAATGTTTGTGTTGATATCTGGTGACCCAGGTCTGAACATGTCTAGAACAGTGTCGAGTTTATTGAGAGCTGGAAGACCATTCTCAGAGTATATACTCAGTATGTCATTGCTGAACGAACGAGTGATTGCCATATAACCGTGCATTAAAGGATTTTTAAAGCCTCATTAATCCTAAATGCAAACATAACTAAATCTGGGAGCAGAGATACATTATACTTTGGGAATTAAAATGTTACTGGGGTGACTCCTTAACTAAAGTTGGCATATTTTTCTTGATCTTTAATTACTTTTTTAGAGTTTGAGCCATAGTACAAGTCAATGGTTCATGGAAGTTCAGTAGACAAATGTTTCCTAACTCATCTTTCTTTAAAAATGGCTAGGGTGACACTGAGAGATCCTATTTTATCCATTAATGAAAAATACCTATCTTGATTCCCCTTACTGTTCTTTTCCAGGAAAAATAAAAATAAACCTTCCTAAAGGGTTTCCTAAGCTCAGATAAGGGTTTACTTGTTTGATCTTTAAAGCACCCAGATGACAGTGAGAAGTCCTCTTATCCGATTTTACACAGCAGTGACTCCCAAATGTAATTCTATCCATAGCTGCGCACAGCCTCCAGTGGTAAAACTCCCAACCAAATGCATTATTTAATTGAGGGTAAAGAAAATGAGGCTAAAGCCTATTATGATGAAGCATTTAAATACAGGAAAGTTCCAATGCCCATTCAGCTGTAACAATAGAAAGCAGTATGTAAGAATTTCAGAAAGTCTAACTTAATGTGTTAAATTAAATTGTAGTAACCCCTAAATTGTTAGAACAAGCCTGTCCTTTTTCCACGATCACACAGTAAAAAACAAGTTAGAAGAATTGTCTTTTTTTTTTTTTATATAGATTTTACTTGCAGAATGTATAAAGCCCCAGGAGTTTAATCTAAATATAATTCATACTTTGTATTGCATTCTTTCTTCCAGCCAATCAAGGTTGAAATACAAAATAGCATGGGAGCAATTTATTTTTCTTTTCTTCAAAGTAACAATAAATGCCTTGGCATTTATCAGGATTCTGAAACTATCTTAACTCTAGAGTAAATGTTAGAGGTGATTATAGAATGAGGATGATTTTAAATCAAGATTGTTTGCTGTGGGTTGTGGAAATTACATTCTTATCTGTGTAGGCATGAGTGTAACTGTTTGGTCACACCTGTAATTGTTCTCTTTTATACCTGGAAGATAACTTCCGATGTCTTTGAAAGGGTCTGGTAGGGATGTCTCTACAAAGCAGGACAGACAAACTTCCAACAGTTCAGTCCTCACGGCAAATTCTAGGAGCGGCTCCTTCCCCCCAGCCTCCAGGAAAACCCAAACCTCTATAAGCAAATGATGCCATGTCTGACCTTAAGAAAAAATATATTGATCTAAGTAATTTTATCCATGCTTTCTCAAATACCATGGTTTTCACAAAAGATCTGTGACTTTTGCTCAGAACCCAGCATGTTTAGGCAACTGATTTATCTTCTTCATTCTTTTTTTCTCAATTGTTACAAATGTCCCTCTCTTTGATTCCAATATTTATCAAAATATTTTCTAGTAAAATACTTTTATTTTCTTCTTTCTTGTCATGTTAAACTTTCTTTCTCAAACCTTATCCTATCTTCCCTCCCTGCCCTCATTCCTACACCCTAATAATAAAAATAGCTAATATGTGTCTGTTGATAATTAGGTGCGGAAAATTGTACCAGCTGTTAACAAACCTAGCCTTATTTAATCTGCATGGCATGGATATGTGGTAGGAACTATTTACAAGCATAATTTATAGTTTGTAGCTTAAGGCCATCAAGTGATCTGCCCAAGATCAAATACTGTCCACGTTAGTGCAGAGAACAAAGCACAGTGTACCTGACCACAAAACGCAAGTTCCCAATTGTTTGCAAAACTGCAAATTTGATGGTTACTTTTGTCTCTGAGACTCTGTGTTAAGCATGGCAGATGGAACCTAAATTTTGGAAAATGTTTTCTAGAAATCATTGCTAACCATAACCTGGACGGAAACTACAGGAAACAAGTAAAAATACTCTACAAACTTTGTGGCTACAAGCAAATTAAACCCACAGATCACTTGTGTAAAACAATACAACATTAGTAAATTATTAGCTGCTATAGAACTGCCTGTTCTGGTCAAAGAGTTACGTTGCCTCAAAATATCCTGTTACCCAGAGTAGGAGACCTGGGTTCAATTCCAAGTGCCTGCCCACGCAAAAAAAAAAATCCAGTCACCATTTACAATCAGAGTTATATAGAAGAACGTTGAAACCTCAAACCTAGTTTCTACTACAATTTAAAAACAAACAACAAACTACCACAATAGAGAAATTAGCCACCAATCCTACCTGCTTGAAGGAAAATAAATTTTAAAAATGCCACAATCACCTTGGAAAGTTGATTTCAAAGAGAACTGTCTCACTAGCTCCTAGCATGTATTTTTAAACATCTATAGATTACAATCAGAATGAAGACTCCTTTTCTATCCAGAAGGACAAGTTACCTAGTTGGTAAGATATAGTTACATTAGAATATTTGAGAATGAGGAATGAAGAAGGGGAGAAATATGTCATTGCCCCTACAGAATAGATTTAATAATCACACCCCAAAAAGGCATAAATGTGACTAGGTGAGAAAGACAGAACAATGTGACAATTGTATAGGGCATATACATATATAAGACATATATACCTATACATGTATAAGACACAATAGTGGGGAAAAGTGCAGATTCTAGGTTGAACAATTCTATAAAGAAGACCCATAAAATACAACATATGATGTACTATACTTAGTTTATAATTGAAAAAACATTAAAGTTACTCTTTTATAGATCTTGTAAGGATTAGCTGAAATGGCTCATGGTAAGATGAGATTCATGTTAAGATCCGATGGACTTATCACTTAATATACAAATGTTTCATAAAGATTTTTTTCGTAATTTCTCCTATATTTGAGAGGGATTGTAAGACAGAAAGAGCTTCTTAAGTTCCCTGTATCTGAAGCCTCACCCTTAGATAAGAATTTGGAAGAAGAACTTCCCGTTTAAGATTCAAACTCTGCCACTAATGGGCTGTGGCCTTAGACAAGATATTGAATATTTCTGGATCCCTTTTCGATGACCACTCTGCTACAATTTCCATGTTTTATTGAATCTTTGATACTTAGCAGGTAGGATGCTCAGTGCTTTACACCAGTGATAATTGTCCTGAGGGCCCCATGCATCCAGCTTACCCGCATACTACCAGCCAATGTATAGTTTCAGGCTGAAATATTAGAATGGGTGGCTCATTTTAGTGGCTAAAAGAAGGGTCAATTTTCTCTTCAACTATCTTGTATATCAGCAGTTTTCAAATATTTTGGTTTCAGGACCTTATTTTCTCAAAAATTACTAAGGGTCCCAAAGATCTTTTGTTTATGTGGCTTTTTATCTCTAAATATTTACCTTATTTGAAATTAAAGCTGATAAATTAAAAAAAATTGTCTATAATTGTTTTAAAATGATAAACATTTTACATAATCAACATACCTTTATGAAAAATAAATATGTTTTCCAACTTAAAAAAAAAATCTAGGGAGAGGAGCGGAAAGGAGAATTAACAAATTTCTTTAATGTCTAGCTCAGCTGAAGGCAGCTGGTTCTTTCTTTTCATCTGTTGCAATATCACACACACAGACTCTGCTATAAACTCTTGAGAGAGTGAAAGTGAAAAAGTGACTTCTTAGGATTATTATGAAATTGTTCTGACCTCTCAGGGCCCCTGAAAGGGATTTGGGGGAACCCCAGGAGTCCCCAGACTACACTTTGATAGCCGCTGTTCTAGATGATGGAGTAGATACTCTAAATCATCAGGAAATACATTATTTTGTTTCTACCATGGGATTATATAGTTATATTTATTTTGAATAAAAAATAGCTGTCAATAAGGATTTTTGTTTTTTTGGAATTGATCCTTATAATAATAATGAAACAAGATTTAACCCTTATGGGGAACACCCCTGTATCAGACACTGTGCTAACAGCTTTACAGATGATACTTCATTGAATCCTCAAAACAACCCTAGCTGATGATGCTACTAATATATGCTACCACTATGATGCTACTAATAATACCATTTAACAATACCATTTAACTGGTGAGGAGACAGGCCCTTGGAGAGCCTAAGTAACTTGCCCAAGATTTCACTGTTGGCAGTCTGTAGAGTTGGCCATTGAGCCCAAGCAGTCTGCCTCCAGACCAAGCAAGATCTTAATTCAGATGCCATATTGCCCTTCTGGAAAAGATTTCTCACCCTCGAATTAATTATTTTATGCAAGCTTCACAAAGCTCTGTGAGTTTGACCTCATAATCTCCATTTACAAATGGGCAAAAAGCTCAGGCTTGAGGTCACAAAATACAGTCTGGCAGGGCCAGAATGCACACTGTGTGTTAATACTCTTTTTGTATCTCAAGTCATTGGTCTCCACTGGACAATGGGCATAATCCAGAGACAGCTGAAGGCTGTCCAGTTCAGTATATTGTGACCTACTTACTTAGTATGATGCCAGGCAGGATGTTTGACGGAGTTTGTATATTTTGTTTTAAATAAACTTATGTTTACAGAATGCACAAGTGGTTTAGAAAGATTCCTGCAAATAACAAAGCAAAACAAATGAAACAGCCCACCAAAGAAAATACACATAATTTTGCCAAAAATGAACAAGAATTTGGCAAAACTGATTCTTTTCCTATACTTACTATGAGCTTTTTGCAGCAAATTTCTAAGATTTATTTATTTTTGTCTATTTATTTATTTATGCTTGGGCAGGCACTGTGAATCAAACCCGGGTCTCTGGCATGGTAGGCAAGAACTCTGCCTGTTGAGCCACTGTGGACTGCCCAAGATTTATTTTTTTTTAAAGTTAGTTTAATCAATACTGAAAAGAGGTTGAATAAAATATTTGAAATTATCAAAAGAAGGTCTGGACTATGGATTTTCATCTACCACTATTAGTGATGAAATTGATAAAGTGAATATTGTGCTTGAGAAATTAGCAAATGGTAATATGAAGGCATCATGACTAGCAAAACATTATAAAATCACTTATTTCCTCTTTAAAATGTCCTTTAGTAATTTCTATTTTAGATGCACATTTTAAAATACAGAAAAAAATAGTAATATGGTAGTACGAGAATGCAATTCATTAGTGATATGCACATATGTTGAAATTTTCTGTTCATAGAAAACACTGATCAAAATGGTTTGATGAACCCTGCACTATGCTTTACTGCATCTGTGGTACCTACCTCTGTAATGAAGTTTGTCACTTTTTCCATCTTTACAATTCTATGATTCTAATTTCTGGTCAAGTATATTGAATGTTTTTTAGAAACATTTTTTATTTAAAAAATAACATATATGCATAAAAATGATAGATTCTAAAGCACAGTTTGTTATAAAACAAACTTCAAAGTATGGTATTAGTTACAGTTCCACAATTTCAGATATTTCCTTCTAGTGGCTCTAATGCACTGGTAACAAACAAGAAATATCAATATAATAAATCAGTAGTCATACTCATTTGTTAAATCCTATCTTCTCTGTTACATCTCCTCCCTCTCATATACTTCTCCCAATCTTTAGGGATATTTGGACAATGACCATTCTAACTTCTTCATGTTGAGAAGGGGTATCAACAATATGGGCTAGAGGAATGCAACTGGTTGATGTTCTTAGAAAGACTGATACCTCTGGTTTTCAGGGCTTATATGGCATAGGAACAACCTGGAGGTTTTAGGTTTCTGAAAAATAAACTTTTATAGTCTCAGAGCCCTGTGTATACATTAGGGTTTCCAGGAATACTGTAGGTTGGGGCTTGGCATACCATGGCAACCAATATCTAGCTGAAACTTGCATAAAAGTAACCTCCAGAATAGTCTCTTGACTCTATTTGAAATTTCCTAGCCACTGAAACCTCCTTTTACTGCACTTCTTTCCCCACTTTTGGTCAAAAGGCATTGTCAATCCCCATGATGCCAGGGCCAGGCTCATCCCTGGGAGTCATGTCCCATGTTGCCAAGGAGGCTTACACCATGGGAAATCATGTGCCACTTAGTGGGGAGGGTAATAAGCTTATTTGGGCTTAGAAGAGAGTTGGTTTAGAGAAAGAGAGAGGTCACATCTGAGCAACAAAACAGGTTCTCTGGAAGTGACTCTTAGGCATAATTATAGGTAGACTTACATTCCCTGTTACAGAAATAAATTTTAGAAGAGCAAGCCCCAAGATTGAGGGCTTCATCTATTAACTTGGGAGTCCCTAATGCTTGAGAGAGTATCAGGAATTTCCCAGGTGGGGAAGTTTAATAGACCCATATTTTTTTCTCTAGTCTTCAGCGGACTTTACAAATCCTTTTTATTATCTGCTCATATACTCTGGAGTGTATCAGGATATTACATTAAACCTTACCGAACTGCAAGATCTCATTCCCTATTCTAGACTGTATGTGTTTAGATTTAAAATAAAATTTAGGTTTTGGACAAAGTAGACATCTCTTCCTTTGGTCTCACGCAAAGTTTTAGAATGTAGAAACTATCATCCTTTACCTTTTATTCTGATTTAGCTTAGTCCCAGCAAGATTAGCTTCATTCATATCTCTAATTGAAGTCTGAGCTCTTTTTCAGCTTCTTTAACAGTTGCTGTATGAAGTAATGTTGACTTTTAGACTAGCAAAACTCTAACTCTGAGTCTTAGTGCTCACACAGTAACCCAAAATTGCAGGAAAATACCAGGTCAGAATTGAGAAATAATGATTAAAACTCAGGAATAAATGCGACTGCTGTGCGAGTTTACAATCTAGGCTCTAATTTTCTTATAAATATTTTCTGTATGAGACCATACAGTATTTTTTCTTTTGTTTCTGGCTTATTTGGCTCACTATAATTGTCTTCAGGGTTCATTCTCCTTGTTGCCTGCCTCACGACTTCATTCCTTCCTGGAGCCACACAATATTCTATCATATGTAGACACCACAGTTTGTGTTGAGGTATGCTTCGGCCACCTCCCTCCACTGGCTCTCGTGAATAATGCCGCCATAAACGTCATTGTGCAAATATCTATTTAAAGTCCCTGCTTTCAGTTCCTCTGAGGAAATTCCCAGTGTCAGATTGCCTGATCATATGGCAACCCTGTATCTAACTTCCAGTGGGTCCAGTACTCTACGGAGGGGCTATCCCGTTCTGCCACCCTAACAACATTGAACAGATATACCTCTGCCTCCACATTTTCTCTAGAACTTGAATTTTTCTGTTTATTTATTTTGCATCTGCAGATATTGTTGAGATAAATTCATATAGCATATATTCTATCCAAAATAAAGTCTCACAGTATCTCACTTAGATGTACAATCATCATTACTCTCAATTTTAGACAATTTTTATTGTTCCAAAGAGAAAAATAATGAATAGACACCCAGCAAAGAGAAAACCCAAAATTCTGCTTACCTCAAATTCTACCCCCCCCCCATTATTTACCCCTAGTATTGTTGTGGTACTAGAAAAGTATTCCTGTTAAATGTATTCCACAGCATGCCATAGGTAGTTTTTCCCATATACCCCTCTATTATTAACTCTTTGTACAAGTGTCATACCTTTGAAGTAATTCATGCAAGAACTTTTTTATATTTATAGTGCTTATTGGTGAGAAACATGAATCTAAACATCTCTTTCAATCATATTCACCTTCAATATGGCACTCTACTTTATAATCCCACTGACGAACTACTATCACCTCTATCCCCTTACCTTTAAGTTCAACCTCTTTAACAAGTCTGTACATATTAGGTAACTGTTTCCCCTTACTAGCTTGTTTCTCTCTAGGTCCCCTATATTCTACATTTAAAGACTCTGAGTTTACCTTTCCTAGGGAGTTCATATTAGTGAAATCATACAGCATCTATCCTTTCATGTCTGGCTTATTTCACTCAGCATTATGTCCTCAAGGTTCATCCACGTTGTCACATACTTCAGGACCTCATTTCTTTTTACTGCTACGTAATACTCCATTGTATGTATATACCACATTTTGTTTATCCATTCCTCTATTGATGGACACTTGGATTGTTTCCATCTTCTAGTGATTGTGAATCATGCCGCTATGAACATCAGCGTACAAATGTCTGTTTGTGTCACTGCTTCGAGCTTATCTGTGGTATTGCCGGGTAATATGCAGCTTTCTGAGGAACAGCCAAACTGTCTTCCACAGCAGTCCTACCGTTATGCATTCCAACCAGCAGTGAATAAGTATTCCAATTTCTTCATGTGCTTTCCAATATCTGTAGTTTTCTGTTTGTTTAGTGGCAGCCATTCTTAGAGGTATGAGGTTATAGCTCACTGTGATTTTGATTGCATTTCCCTTATAGTTAATGAAGATGAACATCTTTTCATGTGCTTTTAGCCATTTGTATTTCCTCTTCAGATAAATATCAATTCATGTATTTTATCCATTTTATACTCGAGTTGTGTGTGTCCTATCATTGTTGAGTTGTATGATTTCTTTATACATACTAGATATCAAACCTTTATTGGATATATGGTTTCCAAATATTTTCTTCCATTGAGTTGACTGCCTTTTCATCTTTTTGACAAAGTCTCCTTTGATAACCAGAAGCATTTGATTTTGAGGAATCCCACTTATCTATTTTTTTTTCATTGCTTGTGCTTTGGGTATAAAGTCTAAGAAGCTACCCCCTATTCCTAGGTCTTGAAAGTGTTTCCCTATATTTTCTTCCAGGAATTTTATGGTACTAGCTTTTATATTTAGGTCTTTGATCCATTTTGATATAATTTTTGTATAAGATGAGAGGTAGGGATCCTCTTTCATTGTTTTGGCTATGCATATCCAGTTCTCCCAACCCTATTTATTGAAAAGACTATTCTGTTCCGGTTCAATGGATTTGGGGGCATTGTTGAAGATCAGTTGGCAATAGATCTGGGAGTCTATCTCTGAACTCTCAATTCAGTTGGATGGATTGATATATCTATCTTCTTGTCAATACTATGCTGTTTTGACTGCTGTGGCTTTTTAATAAGCTTAAAAGTCAGGAGTGTAAGACCTCCTGCTTCATTCTTTTTAAGGATGTTTTTAACTATTCAAGGGCCCTTTTACTTCCAAATAAATTTAGTAAGTGGCTTTTCCAATTCTTCAGAGTAGGTTGTTGGAATTTTGATGGGTATTGCATTGAATCTGTAGATCAATTTGGGTAGAATTGACATCTCAGCAGCATTTAACCATCCTATCCATGAGCACAGAATGTCTTCCCACCTATTTAGAGCTTTGATTTATTTTAGCAATGTTTTACAGTTTTCTATGTACAGGTCCTTTGCATCCTTTGTTGAGTTTATTCCTAGATACTTGATTCTTTTAGTTGCTATTCTGAATGGAATTATTTTTCTTAATTGCCTTCTCAGTTAGGCCATTACTTGTGTATAAAAATGCTACTGAGTTTTGTCCATTAATCTTGTATCTACAATTTTGGTGAATTTATTAGCTCAAGTAGCTTTGTCATAGATTTCTAAGGATTTTCCAAATATAAGATCATGTCATCTGCAAGTAATGAAGGCTTTACTACTTCCTTTCTGATTTGGATGACTTTTATTTCTTTTTCTTGCCTAATTGCTCTAGTTAGAACTTCTAGGACAGTGTTGAATAATAGTGGAAATGGTGGACATCCTTGTCACATTCTGATCTTAGAGGTAAGGCTTTCAGTCTCTCACCATTGTGTATGGTGCTGACTGTGGGTTTTTCATATATGCCCTTTATAATTTTGAGGAAGTTTCCTTTAATGCGAACCTTTTGAAGTGTTTTTGTCAGAGAAGGATGATGAATTATGTTGAATGGCTTATCCATGTCAGTTGAGAAAATCATGTGATTTTCTTTGAATTTCTTGTGTTGAACCACCCGTGCATGCCTGGAATAAACTCCACTTGGTGGTGGTGTATAATCTTTTAATGTACCATTGGATTTGATTTGTAAGTATTTTGTTGAGAAATTTTATATTCAATAAAATTTCAATAGGGAATTTTATATTGAATAAAATTCAATAGGGAATCTATATTCATTAGGGAGATTGGCCTATAGTTTTCCTTTCTCATAGTATCTTTATCCAGTTTTAGATAAATATTTTATCTAAAATATTAGAGTTTTAGAGTGATATTAGTGTCATAAAATGTGTTAAGTAGTGTTCTTTTTCCCTCATTGTTTTGGAATAGTTTGAGCCTGAATGGTGTTAGTTCTTTTTGAAATGTTTGGTAAAATTCCCTTGTGAAACCATCTGGCCCTGGGCTTTTCTTTGTAGGAAGGTTTTTTTTCTTCGCAAGGGCAGGCACCAGGAATCGATCCCAGGTCTCTTGCGTGGCAGGCAAGAACTCTACCTCTTAAGCCACTGTGGCCCGCCCTGTAGGAAGGTTTTTGATGACTGATTGAATCTCCTTACTTGTGATTAGTTTGTTCAGGTCTTCTATTTCTTCTCAAGTCAGTATTTATTGTTTGTGTGTTTCTAGATAATTGTCCATTTCATCCAAGTTTTCTAGTTTGTTGGTGTATTGTTCATAGTATCCTCTTATGATTATTTTTTAATCTCAGGATCCATGGTAGTGACCTCCCTCTCATTTCTGGTTTTATTTATTTGTATCCTCTCTCTTTTTTTTCTTGGTCATCCTAGCTAAGGGTGCATTGATTTTATTGATTTTCTCAAAGAACCAACTTTTGGTTTTATTGATTCTCTCTATTGTTTTTGTTGTTCTTCAATTATATTTATTTCTCTTTAAATATTTGTTATTTCTCTTCATCTATTTGCTTTGAGGTTAGTTTACTGTTTTTATCTCTAGTTCCTCCAGGTGAGCAGTTAGGTCCTCAATTTTTGCTTGTTCTTGCTTTTTAATATAGGCATTTAGTGCAATAAATTATCCTTTCAGCCCTGCCTTTGCCACATCCCATGAATTTTTAGGGTTGTATTCATTCATCTCCAGATATTTAACAATTTCTCTTGTAATTTCATATTTGACCCACTGATTGTTTAAGAATGAGTTATTTAACCTCCATTTATTTATGAAAGTTCTGGTTTTTGGGGGGTTGTTGATTCCCAGCTTCATTTCATTTTGATCAGAGAAAGTGCTCTAAAAAATTTCAATCTTTTAAAATTTATTAAGACCTATCATGGAGAATGTTCCATGAGCACTAGAAAAGAATATATATCCTGATGTTTTGGGGTATAATGATGTATATATGTCTGTAAGGTCTAATTCATTGATCACACTACTTAGGGTCTCTATTTCCTTATTGATCCTCTGTCTGGTTGTTCTATCTATAAAAAAGAGTGGTGTATTATAGTTTCTCACTATTATTGTTGAAACATCTGTTGCTTCCTTCAGTTTTGCCAATGTTTGCCTTATATACCTTGTATCTCCTTGATTGGACGCATAAACATTTATGACCATTATTTCTTCTTGGGGAACTGTCCCTTTTATTAATATGTAATGTTGTGTCCTTCCTTGTCTCTTATAACATATTTGCATTTAAAGTCTATTTTGTATATTAATATAGCTTCTCCTGCTTTCTTTTGGTTACAGCTTGTGTAGAATATCTTTTTCCATCCTTTCATTTTCAATCTATTCATATTCTTGGGTCTAAGATGAGTTTCTTTTATACAGCATATGGATGGATCATATTTTTTAATCCATTATGCCAATGTGTGTATTTTCATTGTGGAGTTTAGACCATTGACATTCAAACTTATTACTGAAAGACAGTACTTGAATCTCCTATCTTAACCTTTGATTTTTATTTCTCAGATAAATTTTTTCCTCTTTCTCTATTTATGCTTCAAATTAATTAGCTTCGATTCTGTACCCCCCTCCAGCTCTCTCTCTCTCATCTTCTTTTTCAGCTGACAGTACTAGTACTCTTTAGTTTTTCTTCCAAGATAGGTGTCTTGTTAGCAAATTTTCTCAGCAGTTGTCTGTAAAAGTTTTAATCACTCCCTCACTTTTGAAGGACAAGTTTGCTGGTTATAGAATTCTTGGCTGGCAGTTTTTCTCTTTCAGAATCTTAAATATATCATAGCATTGTTTTCTTGCCTCCATGGTGCCCATTGAGTAGTTTGAACTTAGTCTTATGGTCTTTTATGTGGTGAATTATGTTTTTCTTGCTGCTTTCAGGACTTTCTGCTTCTCTTCAGAATTTGACAGTCTGATTAGTATGTGTCTTCAGGTGGGTTTATTTGGGTTCATTCTATTCGGAGTTCATTGGGCTTCTTTGATTTGCATATTTATGTCTTTTATAAGGATTAGGAAGTTTCCCCCGGCTATCTTCTCAACTAATCTTCCTAGCCCTTTATTGTTCTGTTTTCCTTCTGGGGCACCAATAATTCTTATATCTTTTGTGCTTCATGTTATCCATCATTTTCTGGAGAACCAATTCAAGTTTTTCCATCTTTTTAACCATTTGTTTATTTGTGTATTCGAATTCAGTTGCCTTGTCCTCTAGTTCACTTATTCCACTTATTTTTTCTTCTACCTCTGCAGATCAGCTGTTGTATATGTCTCTAATATATTTTTAAATTGATCTACAGTATCTTTCATTTCCATAAGATCTGCTGGTTTTCTATTTATTCTTTCAAGTTCTTCTTTGTGCTCTTCTAGTGTCTTTTTATTTGGGGGTGGTGGTGCATGGACTGGAAATGTAACCTGGATCTCCCTCATGGCAGGTGAGCATTCTACCACTGAACCACCCATGTACCCTCTCCTAGGTCTTCTTGGTATACTTTACATCTTAAGCCAACCCATTGAAGTTATTTTGGAGATATGTATGAATATCTTTGATTAGTTTTTCCAAATTCTGTGTCTCCTCTGGCATTTTTTGTTTTGTTTTATTTTTTTCGTGGGCAGGAATTAGGAGTCAAACCTGGGCCTCCAGCATGGCAGGCAAGAATTCTGCCACTGAGCCACCATCACACTGCCCTCCTCTGGTATTTTAATTTTATTTATTTATTTTTTGGGGGGGAGGGGGGATGCCTGGTCTGGGAATTGAACCTGGGTCTCCCGCATGGAAGGCAAGCATTCTACGACTGAACCACTCATGCACCCTGGCATTTTAATTTGATCATTTGCCTCAGGGGTGGGGGGCAGGCACTGTGCCCTGGCGGCAAGGTCTCTGTAAACCAAAACTGCCAGCCTTCTGGGTTCCCACAGGGGTGCTCCTTTCTGCAGAGCTGAGAGGGAAAATCTTGCAAACTAGTATGGAGAGGGGAATGCGGTACCGCGCCACTCCTTCAGTTTCCCTTCTGGCCTGCATCACAGCCTGCCTGTTGTGATACACTCACCCCGTCCTCTCAATCGTAATTTCTCCACTTTTTCATCCAGGTCCTCCCCATATAATGTAGAAGTCTCTCTCTGGTCCCTCATACCCTGGAACCACTGTCTCGGTGTTTTTTTTTTTTTTTTTTTTTTGTCCTTTCTCTATCAGTTCCATGGTGTAGGGGTAAACTCAGACTATCCTATTCCACCATGTGAGTTTTTAAGTTTGGTGTAAATTGACAATGAGACAAGAATCAAAACTCTATTTTTATTAGTTATTGTAACTCAGAGAAACGCAGGAAATTATTTTCTTTTGAGAGCCAGTACACTCATAGGTCATTACTGAAAAATAGTAAGTATTCAATACATGTTAAATCTTATCGATAGGATGACTTTTGTCATCAATATTAACTCTTATTAATAGATGACATTTGGTTTTTGATGGCCTACTATCCCATTTCTCATTTTTTGCTTGTTAACAGTACCATAAAGTTTCCTTAGAAACAATCTTCCCCAGTGTTCAGCTGTAAGGCTCAGGGAAGAGCATGTTATCTATGCCTAAACCACGAGGGTTGTCTACCAGCCAGGTCATGTGACTGTCCAATGAGAATACAGTTTGTACTTGGGACAATGCGGCTACTGGTATGTGGGTCCTGATATTGAAGCCAACAGAGAAGAGCAGGACGGAGGTATGGGGGGAGATTGGTTCCTGGTGAATTATTGAGCCAATAAGCTTTTTTTATTTCTCAAGCCAGTGTGAATTGTGGTTTCCATAGCTTGGAACCAAAAGGCTCCAACTAATGTAATGGTGAAATTATTACCATTCAACTTATTTACTATTATTATTTGGTGGGGGGGGGGGTGCATGAATACATGGGCTGGGAACCTGGGTCTCTCACATGGCAGGTGAGCATTCTACAATGAACCCCTGTGTACCCCCATTCAGCTTATTTTTTATTCAATGTTACTTAAGCTTAAAACATGTATGTTCTCAAGACTTCTCTTCATCAGTGACCCAAATTGACTAATATTAAACCCTTCAAGAAAGTGTTTCCTTCCCTGAGGTTCAGATTATTGTTCCTGGTGGGAAAAGTCCTTTAGTTCTGGCAAGAAATTTCTGGGACAGAAAGTCTTCAAACTGGTCTGTTTTCTCATGGAGAAGGGAGTTGTTGAATGATTGGTTAGATATTATACCTTTTATCACTCACATGGACAGTAACTAGAACTGTTTCATTCCTCTTTAAGGGTGAAGGAAGGATAAGGAAAAGATATTTCAAACCAAATCTCACCTGAAATTGAGGTAGCTAGGAAACCAAGGAACAAGGAGAAAACCCAAGCATAGTCATATGCTTTTAGATGCTGAGAATTCCATTAACCAGGACTTTCTATTAATCAGCATGTTCATAGAACCAAGTGTAGAAATTATTACTTTATGTAATAAACCATCCTGAGCCACCACTGTAAGAGTCCAATATGTAACAGGCTTACTTTGGCTTTGATGACTTTGTTTTAAACTTCCCTGGCTTACATCACAAATTTCCCACCTCTATACTCATACAAAGCAGGTACATTTTGTTTGATTTTTCTCAGCACAGTCATAGAAAAAAATAAAAAAACAAAAGAATAAAAACCAAGGCTAGGCAGATGGGGGTGATAAGTGTGAAGAGATAATACAGAACACTAGGGTATATGCAACCTACTTAGACACAGCATGTGACAATGGCAGCAATTTCCTCTGGAGTACAAAAATACACAAAGAATTACCAGGTGCTGGTAAAAGAGGTGTGAAGCAAGCTGTGAAAATAGCACATTTACAGGGGGCTGGTGGGTTGTTTTGATTTGCATTCTTAATTAAGCATATATCCTGCCATTATGAAGTTAGAACCAGATTCACTGTTATTACCAGAGTTGAACAATCTTTTAGGGAATCTAGAATAAATGAACTACATCTAAGTCTCTATGATCAAAACATAGATATCCCATTAAGAGAGTGCTTATTCCATGAGACTCTGTGAATGTGAAAACCTTATGTCTGATGCTCCTTTTAGCTACTATATCAACAGAAGAGTAGAACATATGGAATGAAAATAAATAATAGGGGAACAAATGTTAAAATAAATTCAGTTTGAAATAGTGGTAAATGAAAGCGAGGGGTAAGGGGTATGGTACGTATAGTTTTTTTTTCTCTATTAATTATCATTTTATTTCTTTTTCTGTTGTCTTTTTATTTCTTTTTCTAAACCGATGCAAATGTACTAAGAAATGATGAATATGCAACTATGTGATGATATTAAGAATTACTGATTGTATATGTAGAATGAAATGATATCTAAATGTTTTGTTAATTTTTTTTAATTAATAAAAACGTTAAAAAAAGAGTGCTTATTTTCTCTAGTGGAGTCTCCTCTTCTTTGTCAATATTTGTTATTTCAATCAGGTAATTAAGTGATCATAATATATCCAAGTAAATATATTTTGCTAACTCTATAATTAGGTGATAATATCCCTGTCTTTCTACATAAATGAGTCTGTCTTATACTCTCATTGTGTTTTACAGAAACATATGTCAACAAATATATTTTATGTTATAATTATTTGCTGCATCTCTTTCTTACTCTGTTACTTGACTGTGAGCACCTTGAGAGGATGCATTTTTGCATTAAGAATACAATATTTACTATCATATGTAATTAATATTCCAGAATCTCTTTTAAGTTCAGTTCATTTAAACCTCATAAAAACTTATGACACGAATGCTGTTAACATTCTCATTTTTGAAATGAGGAAATTTAATCTCAGAGAAATTAATTTGCCTAAGTTAACAACAGATGCTAGGAAGTAGTAGACCTAAGGTGGAAAACCAGATATCTTGACCCCAGTGCCCTTAACCACTATGCTATTCCAACTTCGAAGGTTCGGCTTTGATCACAATCTGAAATATTGTAAGAGCTAATGCCTACGAAGCATTAGGTATGTATAATGAGCCCTTTATATATATTAATTCATTTATTTTTTATAATACTATCAGATAGATACTAATGGTATACTATTTTATAGGTGAGGAAATAAGCAGAGTGATGGAAAGTGATTTCCCAAGTTTATACTATAAGTAACAGAGCCAAGATTAGAACCCTGACTCTTGGGTTCCAGAGTTCCCAGCCACTTACTATTATATGCTACCATTACACCACCAGGATGCTACTTCACAGTATCTCTAACATTGCTGATGCAGTCCACATTTTTTATATTTTACACATAATTCCTAACAGTTTGGTCCTGTCACTGGGATATATAAGGGTAGCTGCACCCATTAAGTTCCTCCTATGCAACTGGCCCTATGCAGTGCTCTTATCATAACTCATCACACCTAGTCTTCACTATACCTGAATAGGAGAGAAATTATCATCTGTATTTTCAATGGAGGCTCAGCTGGTGTTGAGCACTGAATACTGCTTAGCTGAGTTACCTGGTAAGTAATTGAGTAATTATAAATAGATGTTATTTTCATTGTTTGATAAAAGAAGTACATCTGAAAAAACATGTATTTTTTCTTGGCTCTGAATTCAAGATATGGGGCTTAAAACGCATATGCTCTTCTCATACTTTATGAGGCTACCAGACAATCTAAGGATATTTGACTATCAGCTCTCAATTGCTTTTATTATGCAAACTCCAAGTCTTCTGAGTCCACTTCCCTTGTGGATCCTGGGCCGTCCAACTGTTTCCTTTGTTGTCTTCTCCTACTGTTTTTCTACTGTCCTTTTTTCTTCTTTTGTCTTTTTGCTAGTTCTCATTCATTCATTTGACAATAGTAATTGAGCATTGGCCATACCAGTGATACCAGGTGCTGGGGATAAAAGAATGAGCAAACAGACATGGCCCCTGCTTTCTTGGAGCTTATTGCTTAAGAGCGCCCAGTAACTGGACTGAGGGAGATTTGAATGGCATTGTCTTGCCTCACACGAGAGGGTTTTACTTGGATTTGGTGTTAAATCTAAGTGCTTCTTGTTGATAGTTCCACAAGGAGAAAAATTCTAGCAACTAGCTCAGTGCCTGGCATAAACTAGGTACTTCATCAATGTTTGCCAAGGAAGACAAGTTGATAAGGAGAAAGGGAGAGAGGATAGGAATGGAGAAAATGAGTGAGAGAAAAAATAAGACCAAAAGAATAGAGGAAGATGGCAAGAAACAAAGAAAACTTTCAGATAATCTTCCTTTTTTACTGGCGCATAAAATCATCTCAAGGGAAATAAAAAACAGGAGAGAAGTATGGAAAGGTAGTTTGAGTCAGATTGGGAACTGTCTTAATGAAAGACTGAGGAATTAGTTTTTGATTTAGCAGAAACTGTAGGACTGCTGAAAGTTCTTAAACAGAGTTATAAAATGATCAGAACTCTGTTGTGAGTAAATTAATCTTAAATTCAACAAGGAGAGAAATCCATTTTGTCAGTGATGTATCCTGAGAATCTGAAACAGTTCTTGCTATGTAGCAGGCATTCACTAAATGTGCTGTTGAGTGAATGGAAGATGTATCTGCCCTAGAATATAGCCATAGGATTAGAGGGCTTGGCAATTTCTTCTGAAAATATGAGTTTAACCTAAATACTTGCCTAGGTAGAGGTCTAATTTTCTAATTTTCCTTCCATATTTCTGCATTTGATACACAAATAGTCATATTCTTTCTTTACATCAAAACAAACTAGAAAAACATGTAGGAAGGTGTATTAGTTTGCAAGCTGCTGGAATGCAATATACCAAAACTGGAACAGCTTTTAAAAAGGGGAATTTAATAAGTTACAAGTTTACAGTTCTAAGGAAGTGGAAGTGTCCAAATTAAGGTACCGACAAGATGTTACTCCACTCAAGAAAGGCCGATGGGTCGGGAACACCTCTGTCAGCTGGGAAGTCACGTAACTGGCACGTGCTTGTCCCTTGCTCTTGGGCTTTGCTGCCTTCAGCCTCTGTCCCTGTGGGGGTTCCTCATTTATGATTCTCCAGGGCTGGCTTTCATCTCTTGGCTTCCTTGGCTCTCTCCACGTTCTAACTTGCTTAACATCTCGTGGTGATGTCTGCTGGGCTCAAAGCATATCCAAACATCTGTGTCTCTGTTCTCTGAAGTTTCTGTTCTCCAAGCATCTACATCTGCTCTTTCTGTTGCTTCTGAAGCTTCTATCCTTTCCATCAGCTTTGACTCTCTCCAAAATATTTCCTTTTTAAAAGGATTCCAGTAAACTAATCAAGATTCACCCAAAACAGATGGCATCCTATCTTCATCTAATCAAAATTCACACCCACAATTGGGTGTGCCCCATCCCCATGGAGATAATCTAATCAAAAGATTCCAATGTGCAGTGTTGGATTAGGATTAAAAGAGATGGCTGCTCTCACAAGATTGGATCAGGATTAAAACATGGCTTTTCTGGTGTACATAATACTTTCAAAGTAGCATAGAAGGTCAGGAAAGAAGCTGAGAAAATGTTTATTTAAGAAATGTAATTCTATTTAATTTATGTTACTGTTGCCAGACAAATTCAGGCTCGCCACCTGATGCACACAAATACTAATCCTGTGACACCAAGGTTTCAAAGAGAAAAAGAGCTTTATAACAGAGCCACTGTCGTAAGGAGACGGGAGGTAAGCCTCAGTCTATCTCTCAAAGTCAAAAGGCTTTAGGATTTTTATGGGATTTAGACAAAGGGAGGTGGAGATAACGTCATTGGCAGAAATTGATTGGTTATGGTTAATTAGAACTGTGTAAGTGTGGGTCTGAAGACTGACCAGAGCTGGGGTAAGTATTAAATTAAGTTTATAACAGGATTGTAAACCATTCAGCTAACTTAAGAGTAAGCATGAATCTAAGAAGTTCTCTGAAAAGTCAGGTAAGTATTAAGGTACTTTGATGGTTTGAAATGTATGGATTCCAGAAAAGCATGTTCTTAAAGTTAATTCATTCCTGCAGGTGTGGACCCATTGCAAGTAGCTAGGACCCTTTGGTAAGTAGGGTTTTACCTTAAGCTGAGATGTAACTCACCTCATTCAGGTTGAGTCTTATTCCTCTTACTGGAGTCCTTTATAAGAGAATTAAATTCAGGTGAAAAAAAGGAAGAAAGGCATGGAAGCAAGAAACTGAAAACAATGAAATGAGGAAGAGAAGGTAGAGACCAGCAGATGCCACCATGTGCCTTGCCATGTGACAGAGGAGTCCAGGATTGCCAGCAGCCAGTTTTCAGGTAGAAAGCCTTGCCTGATGATGCCTTGATTTGGACATTTTTCTCAGCCACAGAACTGTAAGTTTATAAGTTAATAAATCCCCATTGTTTAAAGTCAACACATTTCATGGTATATTGCTTTCAGCAGCCTAGAAAACTAAAACAGATTTTGGTACCAGAAGCGGGGTGCTGCTATGGCAAATACCAAAAATGTGGGAATGGCTTTATAAATGGATAAGGAGTAGATTCTGGAACAATTGTGAGGTTCTTGATAAAAGATGCCCAAATCACTTTGTTGAGACTGTTGGTAGAAATACTTCCAATGAGGCCTTAGACAGAAATGATAATGTGTCATTGCAAACTGGAAGAAAGGTGACTTGTTTTAAAATGACAAAGAACTTGGCAAAATTGCATACCGATTTTGGATAAAGGCAGAATTTGAATGTGATGAGCTTGGATATTTATTTAGCTGAGGGGATTTCCAAATTAAACATGGAAGGTGTGACCTGACTTCTCCTTGCAGCTTATAGTAAAATGTGAGAGGAAAGGTATAAAGTGAGAATTGAACTCCTGGGCACAAAGAAACAAGAAATTGATGGTTTGGAAAGTTCTTAGCTTAGAGAATAGTGCTCCATGTGAGGGTTTAACTGAACATGCATCTAGTCAGCCATTTCAGTGCAAGTCAGAATTGCAAATGCAATTATCCAGAAAGAATCTGTGGAAAGTCCTACTGGTTTATCACTCGGACCATTGTGTACTACATGCAAACTGACAAGTTATTTGTGAAATCTGTTGGAATATGACCACTGCCAGTCTGAATTAAAGAGAACAGAAAAGGAACAGATGGAAGGAAAAGTGACTTCAAAGGCAGAACCATGGAAGCTGAGATCAGGCTGAAGACATCTTCTCAGGCCAAAAGAGTGGACCCATCCACAGGAACAAAAGTTGAGCATGCCCCAGAGCTTGGAGAGGGTGGGCCTTCTGCCCCATTGTTCAGGGAGAGTGTCACCAACCCAAATTTTAATGGATTCTTACCATGGGAATTTTTATGAATGCCATCAGAACTGGGTTCTCTTTAATCCTTTGCTCATATTCCATGATCATTGTTCTGTGATTTTATTCCAAGTAATTTTGTTGGAAATATTCATGTTCTAACATAGGGACTATATTAGCTGGGCAAGTTCAGTGTTCCTTAATCTTTTTTTTTTTCCCACTTCAATAAACATGGCAAGTAGTAGTGTTCAAATGTAGGAGATATTCCCGTGGTATATCTATGGTTTTGTACAATTTTCAAAGTATAATTAAAATGTCATGATTTTCATCTTTATTAGGAAGGCATATACTAATGACTAAAATGAAAATATCTTACGGGGATAAAATTTGAATAATATCCCTAATTATTAAAAAAATAATTAAAATTGTTGATAATTTATTATAGTAAATTACTTGCAACACAATGACATGGGGACAATTGTTAATATAACTTGTATAAAAGTTAAGGTTCCTGAAGATTTTTTAAAATTCAAATATAAAAATGGCATTGGAGGTTTTCTAATTTTACTGATGTTAACTTGTCCATTTTCTAGCTCATTGATTTCTGATTTATGTTTCTTATTTCTTTCTTTTTACTTTCTTTGGGTTAAATGTGCTCTTCCTCTTTTAAAGATTCTTAAGGTAGAAATGTAGGCCACTAATTTTGGATCAATCTCCTTTTCTAATATTAGCATTTGAGCTATAAATCCTTCTAAGGACTGCACTAGCTGTATTTGACAAATTTAATATGTTGTATTTTCATTATCTATATTTCTAATTATTTTCTAATTTTCTTTTGCATTCTTCTTTGACCAATAGGTTATTTAGAAGTGTGTGGTTATTTTTTAATATTTTTGTTATTTGTAATTTAATTCAATTGTGGTCAAAGAATGTACCCTGTATGACTTTTATCCTTTTACATTTACTGGGATTTTTCCTCATGGTTCAACAAGTAATCTGTCTTGGTATGTGGCCAAGATAAATGTGCCACATAAACTTAAAAAGACTGTATATTGTGCATTGTTGTATGTAACATCTATAAATATTAATTAGGTCTAGTTGGTTGATAACGTTTTTCACATCTTTCATTACTCATTTTTGGCATCTTTTTGCATTAATTGCTGAAAACGGTGTTTTAAATTTTTCAGCTATAATTGTGTGTTTGCCTATTTTTCTGTTCAATTTTATCAGCTTTTGCTGTATGTATTTGAAAGGTTTAGTATTAGTAAATACACATTAAGGATTATTATCTCTTCCTTATGAATTGAACTTTTTATCTTTAGGACATGTTCTTTTTTATCTTTAGTAATATTCCTAATCTCAAAGTTTTTATTATAGCTACTCTAGCTTTCTTTAATTATGTTTGTATATTATATAATTTTGAATCATTTTAGTTTTAACCTATCTGTATATTTATATTTAAAGCACACCTTTTGTTTCAGGGTCTTGTTTTTTTAATCTGGTCTGACAGTTTCTGCCTTTTATTGAAGTGTTTCATAATCATTGCATGTTTGTGTTTAGGCCTACCATTTTGCTTCTTGTTTTCTTTTTGTTTCATCTGTACTTAATTCATTGTTTTATCTTTAATGGTCTTATTTGGATTAATTCAGTATTTTTATTTGTTCATTGTTTATGCCCTCTGTTTGCTTTTTAATTATACTTCTCTCATGTGTATGTTGTGTGGTTTCACTAGGAATTATACAATGTAACCTTAATTTATCATAGTCGACCATAAATTTACAATAAACTTCCATTTCCCCCTTCCTTTGCTATGTGCTATTCTACTTCCATGTTTACTATAACCCCACAATACATTATTATTATTTTGCTATAAAATACATTACATTGTAAAGAAATAAGAAAAAATATTCTATATTATCTGCATATTTACCATTTTTGGAATTCTTCATTCCTTGGTTAAGCCTAGTTTTCAAATGGTAGCATTTTCCTTTAATCCGAAGATCTTTTTAAAAGCATTTTTTGTACTACAGGTTTGTTGGCAACAAATTCTGTCAGCTTTTATCTAAAAATATCTTTATTTCACTCTTACTTAAGAAAGACATTTTCACTAGATATAGTAGTCAAGATTAACAATTTCCTTCATCTTTCAGTGCTTTAAATAAGTCATTTCATTTGTTGTAATTTCCTACTGCTGCTGTAAATATTATCAAAAATTTAGGGACTTAAAACAATGTAAACTCACTGTTTTATAATTCTGTAGGTCAGATTCTAAAATGAGTCTCCCAAGACTAAAATCAGTGAGGGCAGGACTACATTCCTTCTGGAGGCTCTAAGGAAAAATGTCTCCTTCCCTTTTCCAGCTTCTAAAGGCTACCTGCATTCCTTGGTTCAAAACACATCACTTCAACTGCTGCTTCTAATCTCTAATCTTTCTGTGTAGTTCCTGCCTCCATCTTTCCCTTAATTGGAGTCTTATGATTACTTGGGGCCTAACCAGATAATCTAGGATAAATTCCCCATCTCAAAATCTTTAATTTAACCCCATTTGCCACGTACGGTAAAATATTCACAGGTTCTAGGGATTAGGCTGTGGACGTCCATCTTTGGAGGAAGGAGCCATTATTCTGTCTACCGTACTATTGTATTCAGGCTTACATTACTTCTGATGAGAAGTCAGTTGTAATATGTATCACTGATGCCCTTCATGTGATGTGTCTCTCTTTACTTCTGGTTGCTTTTTTAATATCTTTCTTTTATCTTTGTTTTTCAGCTATTAGACTGGATATGCCTACATGTAGTTTTATTGCACTTACCCTGTTTGGCATTTGTTGAATTTCTTAGATCCATAGATTGATAATTCTCACAGATTTGCATATATTAAACCTTAGCTTTTCACATATGTTCTGCCCCCATTTTCTCTCTCCTCTCCTAAAGGTACTTCAATTACAAGATTTGTACCACTTGATATTTACTAAATGTCATTGTGGCTCTGTTCATTGTTTTCTAAATACTTTTTCTCTCTTTATTTCAGTGTAGAAAATTTCTGAAGCCCTGTCTTCAGATCACTGATCTTTTCTTCTGTAATGCTAAAAATGCTATGAATTTTTATTTTCATATATTCTTTTCAGTTCTAGAATTTAATTTTTTTCGTGGGTTTATTTCTTTGGTGAATTTTCCAACTGTTGGTTATGAAATCCTTTTCTTTAAATCCTTGAACATGGCCATAATAACTGTTTTAAAGTTTCATCTTTTAATCCCAGTATCATTGTCTCTCTTTTTCCCTTTCTATTGACTTTTTATTCTTGATGATGGATCACAATTTCATGCTTCTTTGTATGTCCAGTCTTTTTTTTTTTTTTTTTGTATGCTAAACATTCTGAATGATATGTTGTTGATTGTCTGGGCTTTACTGACTTTACAGAGAGTTGAATTTAGATCTGGCACACAGTTAATTTGCTGATGGAGCAAACTGATCTTTTGAGAATTGTTTTAAAGCTTTGTTATAAAAGGTTTATAGCAGGGGTCAGCAAGCTGTGTTTCAAAGGCCAAATCTGGCACAGCACCTGTTTTGTAAATAGTTTTTGTTGGAGCAACCTTTCTTCTAGAGAGTCTTTCCTGACCTCCTGTCCAAGGAAGTCCTCCCACTCCAACCGTCATAGGCTTATATGCCACATCTACCCCACTGAAGTCCTTACTACTTTTCCACTTTTGCAGTGATTAGGATTTTAAAATTTAAGTCTGTCATTGTACAAAATAAATGTGGAGACCACGTCTTTTCCCTCTCCCGAATCCCAAACACGGTGAAAGCACATGATATGCACTCAAGTAATATGCAACTGAATATACATGCACACACACACGCACACACACACGCACAGCCAGATCCTTGAGAACAAAGCTTCTAATCCAGCCTTAATCCTCCTTTAGCTTTCTTTGTAACTAAATGCTCAAACAAAAACACTGAAATATTGCCATCAATGTACATTCAATGCACTTTGGAGGTTCCTACCTGCAAACTTGAATTAGATCTTTCTGCTCTCACACCTCCTGGACCTCTCATTCCACATCCTACCACAGCCACTTTATCCGTACCTGGGGATGCAGCTGCCATCACCTAGATACCTACTCCAGACCAACCTCTCCTGAGCTTCAGATAAGAAGATCCAGACGTCTCCTGGATGCAGTTGCTAATGTTTATTCTTCTCACAGTTGGCTAGTACAGACAGTTGCTTGATTTTTTTCCCTCCTAAACAACATTGTTCATTCCAGAAACCTACAACCTCCGGATAGTGCCTGGACCAGATAAGTCCTGAAACCTGGAGGGCCCAGCCTCTTCAGAACATCGGATAGGTCCATCTCCCTACTCCATATTAGTGACAGACCCTTCCACCATGAAAAAGTTGGAATGGCCATAGCCCAAACACCCCTAAAGAAAGGGATAGAAAGATCAAAGGTGATAGTGGACTTATACAGAGAAGATAGGATTTAACAAATGATTATGATTGCTGAATCATTAAACTGATATGTTTTAGTCTCCAGTTTCTTAGAGCATCTAGAAGTAAAAACCTAAAATTGTGGAATTGTCAACCATGTGAAACTCTGAAATATGTTCTACAACTAATTGTGGTACTGTGCTCTAAAATTTATTGCTTTTTTAATATATGTTATTTTTAACAAAAAAAGAAAGAAAACAGGTGATTGTGGTGATAAAAAATTGTATGCCTTCTAGCTTCCTATATTCTGGAGCAGTTACAAGGAAAAATCTGAGAGGATCATATCGTAGCCCATGACAAACTCTGAGATCTGTCCTGTAACTACTTGCTGAAGAATGCTTTGAAAACTATGGCTTTTTTATCTCTTTGCTTTGTATACATGTTATACTATATGTGTTAGTTAGGATTCTCTAGAGAAACAGAATCAACAGGAAATATCCATAAATATAAAATTTATAAAAGTGTTTCATGTAACTGAGGGAACATAGAGTCCAAAATTCATAGAGCAGGCTATGAAGCTGAGGACACCAGTGGAGGGTCTGGACTAACTCCACAGGATAAGTTCGCTGGCCAAAGCACGAAGAGACCCTGTCTCTTCTGAATCCTCCTTAAAAGGCTTCCAGTGGTTAGAGTAAGTATCACTCATCGCAGAAGACACTCCCCTTGGCTGATTACAAATGGAATCAGCTATGGATACAGTTGACATAATCATGATTTAATTCTATGAAATGTCCTCATCGCAACAGTTAGGCCAGCACATGCCCAACCAAACAGGTACCACCACCTGGCCAAGCTGACATATGAACTTGACCATGACAGTCCACCCCTTGTCAATTTAGCAGCTATACTCATCACCTTAAACCATACCTAATTTCTAAATAGAAAACAATAAAAGACATTTTTTTCCCTTACCTAACCATACTTAGCTGTGCTGCATATAACTGGAAACACATTAAATCTCCCCAGAATAGGGTGCAAGTCCTTGGGTAATATTCATTCTTAAACTTGATATCTTACAACTTAAATACTATAACATGAACAAAACAGCATTACAGTCCTCATTTCTATAACTGATCATGTGTTCATAGTTCATATTTATCACTACCTTCTTCCACTACCCATTCAATGTTCCCTTTACCCTTAGCGAGCACTTCAGCTGGTTGTAGTTCTTTGTCTGATGGTGTGACCCAAACCTTCATTGCCAAAGTTTCAGAACCATTGGTAGTGCTGCCTGGATTGGGTTGTTGCAGTTTTCCTTTGATTTTAATCACAGGGCATGGTAGTACTAAAAGACGCCCTAGGGGATTACCTATATTCCAGGAAAATTCTTCTTTACCTCCTTTGTGTAGTTGCAGCATTATTTCCCCTTGATAGTAAGGGGCAATCACCCCAGCCAGTAATGTAATCCCCTTCTTGGCTTGTTGGTCCAGGGGCATGAGTAGCCCAAAGTGACCAGTTGATTCAATGAATCACTGTAGTTTTCCCTGGTGGAAGCACTCCCCTTTTCGGAACTAAAACCTGTAGACCAGCAAAGCTCAAGGTCATAGGGACATGAAGCAGAAGTTTTCCCAGTGGATCACTAGGGGTAATAGTGAGTGGTGCCACTCCCATTTCCACCCCTTGGTTCCCAGACCCATGGATCCTGGCAATGGGAGAAATAGCACCATACAGCGGACACTGATTCAGAGCATATACAGCTTCCTGGAGAACATTACCCCAGCCCTTTAAGGAATTGACACCTAGTTGTCACTGTAGTTGAGTTTTCAAAAGGCCATTCCACCGTTCTATCAATCCAGCTGCTTCTGGATGATGGGAAACATGGTAAGACCAGAAAATTCCATGAGCATGTGCCCATTCCCGCACTTCATTTGCTGTGAAATGTGTTCCCTGATCAGAAGCAATGCTGTGTGGAATACCATGACGATGGATAAGGCATCCTGTAAGCCCATGGGTGGTAGATTTGGCAGAAGCATTGCATGCAGGGAAAGCAAACCCATATCCAGAGTATGTGTCTATTCCAGTTAGAACAAATCGCTGTCCCTTCCATGAAGGGAGTGGTCCAATGTAATCAACCTGCCACCATGTAGCTGGCTGGTGACCTTGGGGAATGGTGTCATATCAGGAGCTGAGTGTGGGTCTCTGCTGCTGGCAGATTGGGCACTCAGCAGTGGCTATAGCCAAGTCAGCCTTGGTGAGTGGAAGTCCATGTTGCTGAGCCCATGCATAACTTCCATCCTTACCACCATGACTACTTTGTTCATGAGCCCATTGGATAATGACAGGAGTTGCTAGGGAATGAGGCTGACTGGTATCCACAGAACGGGTCATCTTATCCACTTGATTATTAAAACCTTCCTCTGCTGAAGTCATCCTCTGGTGCGCTTTCACATGGGACACAAATATGTTCATGTTTTTAGTCTACTCAGAAAGGTTTATCCACATATTTCTTCCCCAGACCTCATTGTCACCAATTTTCCAATTATGGTTTCCCAAGTTCCTGACCACCCAGCTGAACCATTGGCAACAGCCCATGAGCCAGTATACAAACACATCTCTGGCCAGTTTTCCTTCCAAGCAAAATGAACAACCAGGTGCACTGCTCGAAGTTCTGCCGACTAGGAGGATTTCCCCTCACCACTGTCCTTCAAGAACATCCCAGAAAGGGGTTGTAATCCTGCAGCTGTCCACTTTCAGGTGGTACCTGCATATCATGCTGAACCATCTGTAAACCAAGCCCATGTTTTTTCTTCCTCAGTCAGTTCACTGTAAGGAACTCCTCAAGAGGCCATAGCACTGGTCTGGGAAAGAGAAGGTAATGTGGCAGGAGTGGAGACCATAGGCATTTGGGCCACTTCTTCATGTAACTTACTTGTGCCTTCAGGACCTGCTGTGGCCCTATCTCGTATATACCATTTCCATTTTACAATAGAGTGCTGCTGAGCACACCCAACTTTATGGCTTGGTGGATCAGACAACACCCAGCTCATGATAGGCAGGCAACTCAGGTCTCATGGTAACTTGGTGGCCCATGGTTAAGAGCTCAGTCTCTACTAAGGCCCAGTAGCAGGCCAAAAGCTGTTTCTCAAAAGGAGATTAGCTATCTACAGCAGATGGTAAGGCTTTGCTCCAAAATCCTAAGGGTCTGCATTGTGATTCTCCTATACGGGCCTGCCAAAGGCTCCAGACAGAAACTCTATTTGCCACTGACACTTCCAGCACCATTGGATCTGCTGGATCATATGGCCCAAGTGGCAAAGCAGCTTGTACAGCAGCCTGGACCTGTCACAAAGCCTCCTCTTGTTCAGGTCCCCACTCAAAATTAGTAGCTTTTCTGGTCACTCAATAAATGGGCTGGAGTAGCACACCCAAATGAAGAATAAGTTGTTGCCAAAATCCAAAGAGACCAACTAGGCATTGTGCCTCTTTTTTGGTGATAGGAGGGACCAGATGCAGCAACTTATCCTTCACCTTAGAAGGGATATCTCAACATGCCCCACACCACTGAACTCCTAGAAATTTCACTGAGGTGGAAGGCCCCTGCATTTTTGTTGGATATATCTCCCATCCTCTGACATGCAAATGCCTTACCAGTAAGTCTAGAGTAGTTGCTACTTCTTGCTCACTAGGTCCAATCAACATGATATCATCAATATAATGGACCAGTGTGATGTCTTGTGGGAGGAAGAAACGATCAAGGTCCCTGCAGACAAGATTATCACATAGGGCTGGAGAGTTGATATATTCCTGAGGTAGGACAGTAAAGTATATTGCTGTCCTTGCCAACTGAAAGCAAACAAAAAGTTTCTGGTAATCCTTACTAATAGCTATTGAGAAAAAAGCATTTGCCAGATCAATAGCTGCATACCAAGTACCAGAGTATATATTGATTTGCTCAAGCAATGATACCACATCTGGAACAGCAGCTGCAATTGGAGTTACCACCTGGTTGAGCTTACGATAATCCACTGTCATCCTCCAAGACCCATCTGCACAGGCCAAATAGGAAAGTTGAATGGAGATGTGGTAGGAATCACCACCCCTGCATCTTTCAAGTCCTTAAGAGTGGTAGTAATCTTTGCAATCCCTCCAGGAATCTGGTATTGCTTCTGATTTATTATTTTGCTAGGTAGGGGCAGTTCTAGTGGCTTCCACTTGGCCTTTCCCACCATAATAGCCCCACTGCACAAGTTAGAGAGCCAATGTGGGGATTCTGCCAGTTTCTCAGTAAGTCTATACCAATTATACATTCCAGAACTGGGGGAAATAACTACTGAATGGGTCTGGGGGCCCACTGGACCCACTGTGAGATGGACCTGAGCTAAAACTCCATTGATCACCTCGCCTCCATAAGCCCCCACTCTGGTGGACCAGAGTGACATTTTGGGTCCCCTGGAATTAATGCCACTTCTTAACCAGTATCTAATAATCCCCCAAATATCTGATCATTTCCTTTTCCCCAATGCACAGTTACCGTGGTAAAAGGCCATCAGTCTCCTTGGGGAAGGCCTGGAGGAAACATATTAACAGTATAAATTTGTGGCAGTGTAACAGGGTTCTCTCCCAAAGGGACCTGGCGTCCCCTTCATTCAAGGGGCTCTGGGTCTGTAAACTGTCTCAAGTCTGGAAATTGATTAAGGGGATGTGACTCTGTGTTTTTGTAATTCAGGTTAGACTTCTGTTCACTTGACCTAGAACTCTTTTATTTACATAGCTTGTTCTAGTTTGCTAGCTGACGGAATGCAGCACACCAGAGACAGATTGGCTTTTAATAAAAGGGGATTTATTTTGTTGGTTCTTCAGAGGAAAGGCAGCTAACTTTCCACTGAGGTTCTTTCTTATGTGGAAGGCACAGGATGGTCTCTGCTGGTCTTCTCTCCAGGCCCCTGGGTTCCAACAGCTTTCCCCGGGGTGACTTCTTTCTGCATCTCCAAAGGCCTGGGCTGAGCTGCGAGTGCTGAGATGAGGAATGCCGAGCTGCTAGCTGTGCTACGTTGCGATCTCTCATTTAAGCACCAGCCAATTAAGTCAAACATCACTCATTGCAGCAGACACGCCTCCTAGCCGACTGCAGATGTAATTAGCAACAGATGAGGTTCACGTACCATTGGCTTGTGTCCGTGGTAACAGAACTAGGTATGCTCACCTGGCCAAGTTGACAACTGAATCTAACTAACACATATCTCGAACAAGAATTTAGTAGACTGCCCTTCTATTGTATTTCTAGGTACCCCATGATTTACTAGCCAATGGCAGAAATCTCTGTGAGTCATATAATTTTTTGAGTTTGCTGTCTATTATAATAGCCATGTCTACCCTGTCTTTGGCGATTAAGTGCTGCCACCTGGCTTCTGTCAACCTGGGATCCCATCATCCCCATTGTGTTTAAGGATCCCAGCTCAGTGACAGCAGTTCCTACAGTAATATTTGACCTACAGAGAAGTGCAACCACAGAGCTCTTCAGGGATGATGGTGCTAGTCTCACAAATTTATTTCTCACTGTTTTGGTAAAAGGTACATCCTCCGGACATTCCTGGGGTGTAAGAGCAGGCTTTGCACAATAAATCCATTCTACCATTCCAACCTCTCTAAGCCTCTGGATCCCCTCATCTACATTATACCAGGGCAGTTCTGGCATTTCAACCTCAGGCAATGTCAGCCACCTTTTCATCCATGTTTCAACCAACCATCCAAACAAACTGTTAATACATTTTCTAACCCCTCAAGCTATAACACTGAATGCAGAATCTCTGCTTAGTGGGCCCATATCAATAAATTCAGCCTGATCCAACCTTGTATTCCTACCACCATTATCCCACACCCTTAAAATCCGTTGCCACACATATTCCCCTGATTTCTGTCTATATAAATTGGAAAACTCACACAGTTCTTTCAGAGTATAACATACCTCCTCATGTATGATACTTTGTACCTCACCTTTAGGGGCCTGTTTGGATGCCTAAGCAGACCTAGTTATAGATCTGGAAGAAAGGAGGGATGGTGGGGGTGGGTCATGAAAAGAATTAGAAATATCTTCCAAGCCATTTGCTTCAGGGCATTCATTTGCAGTTTTATCTGGTGAAACAGAACTAGTCACTCTAGGGTTCATCCCTTCAGATGGAGGTTGGGTGGCCAACTCTTTAAGGCAGGCTGGAGGTGGGGTGGCTATGTCCTCAGGTCAGACTATTACAGGGTTATCTAGAGAAAACTCAGCATGACCTATAGTTTCAATCTCCCCACTGACATCATTATCAATCCATATGTTGCCATCCATTTTTCAGGGTCCCACTCCCTTCCAATTAATGCCCTAACTTTAATGGCAGACACCATGTGAAATTGAGATTTCAGCTTATGTTGATAGTTGTTACTCTAACAATAAGATTCTGAGTCTGATTTTTGAAGCTCTCAAGTCTACAACTACAGGAAATAAGATTTTCCTTCAGGACACTCATAGAAGTGTTTACGTCTGTCAGATGGCATGTAAGTGTCTCATTTGAAGCTTAAGCCCATCCCTTTCAGATATTAATGTATACAGTGTATCTAACAACAACCAGCCAACATCTCTATACCTTCTATTTCTTCAAAACTCCATAAAGTGCCAGACACATTATCTCCCTGAGCCTGGCTTCATACAAGTGAAGCATTAGAAGAATCAAATGATGATATTTTGACTATCGCTTTTGCCAACTCACCTGATGGATTGGCAGTATCATTCTAATTATAGAAATCAGAGCTCCTAGTACCTTGAGTCCAGTCAGAGTAGAAAGCCAATCATAAAAACCCATTTTTAAGATTTTGTTTCTTAAGAACTGCTCTTGGTACTAAGCTGGATTAGTTTAGGGCTCTCTAGAGAAACAGAATCAACAGGAATTATCCATAAATATAAAATTTATAAAAGTGTCTCATATAACCATGGGAGCATAGAGGCCAAAATCTGTAGGTCAGGCTGTGAAGCTAATGACTCCTAGGGAGGGTCTGGATGAACTCCACAGGAGAGGCTCACCAGCTGAAGCAGGAAGAGAGCCTTTCTTCTGAATCCTTCTTAAAAGGCTTCCCATGATTATATTAAGCATCACTCATTAAAGAAGACACTCCTTTGGCTGGAATCAGCTGTGGATGCAGCTGACGTGATCATGATTTAATTCTATGAAATGTCCTCATCGCAACAGACAGGCCAGGACTGGCCCAACCAGACAACCAGGTGCCACCACCTGGCCAAGTTGACACATGAACCTGACCATGACACTATACAGTAAAAAAGTTTAAAACAAAGAAACAAAAAGATTATTGTTTATATAATTCATGAGAATCCTAGGAGCATACCTGAGGAAAACAGTTGTTTGTCAAGTAAATACCAGAGGCATGATGTTGATTCTGTTTGTTCCTGAAATAATTCGATAATAATTCCTTAGTTCCTCAGTAAGACAATTCCACATAATATATAGGTAGAGAAAAAGAGCATCCTGAGGATTCCTTGTAAGCTATTTCAATTTTTTTTTTACTCTTCTGTGGTTTCAAGGAGTACATAAATGTTGACTATGATTGTAACCATTCTAGAAATTAACTTCCAAACAGAACCACTAGCTAGAGTCCATCAATAGATTGAAAATGACTGTAAACTCCTTAAGGGCAAAAATCTCCTTATTTTGTATCTGCCCACATGTCATATTCCCATCTCCCTTCCTTGCATAACTTTGAACACAGTTATTTTAAAAAGGGCTTTCTGAGTATAATCGCCTGAAGTGATTATCCACATCAGCTTTATAAAAACAAGACATGACCAGAATATCTTTCAGTATCTTTGAAACTGCTTTAGATTTCAAGCAAAGTGGGCTTTATTACTCATTTCATAAAGAAGACAGCTGATGTTAAATGTATCTATTAAGGAATGAGGATTTAAAAAATAGCACAATTATTTTAAAATATTGGGCAAACTTCATATTCAACAGAAATGCTAAACCTCCTATTAATGCAGTCATTCTCTTTGATTGCACCTACACTTCTTTTTGAGTATCACTATGGAAACCAGGGAAACTGTCCTTAGTGAAACATAATGGCACTTTTAAAAATACATTTAAAAATCACCTGCAAACAACAGTCTCCAAATCAAAAGTTCTAGAACAATTTTTTCTCCTTTTTAGAGACCTAAACATAAATAATATAATTTAGCTACCTAACAAAGATCAGCAAACTGCTCTTGAATAAAGAAATTTACCCACAATATTTCTTTGGATTGGAACAAATGTGGAATAAGTATGCTTTTGTTTGTCTATTTTTCTTTCTGCTTATTCTGGTCTAAGACAGGATGAGAACACATTGAGATACATGGGTCATCTGAGTTCAAGTTATTCCAAACTTGACTGAGAACAGGAAATTCTGAAAAAATCTCATGAGAAGTTTGTTATATTTCTTGATGAAAAAGTATTTGGGAACAAACTTTATATCAATTGATCTCCTTTTTTAGAATTACATGCCATATAACTGTTTTAATCTCTTAAGAGTGATGACTAAATAGGTGTGTGATTCTATCTTGTACTTGGGGCAGATGGAAACAACCTACTCAGTTCCTGAAGGGCAAAGGACAATATTCCAGATGCATATTTTAAGCAACTAGTTGAGGGTACAGGATAAGTATTCACAATATGTATTGAATGTTGAATAAATGAGTAAATGAATATAAACATGCAATTAAAGAAGCTAAGTTCTTAGTACTTATTCATTGAGGAAGCCCAGAGTTCATACAGCACCTGTCAAAGATTTGAGGCTTGTAGAGAAATGATAAGGCAGAGTGAATGTGATGCCATCAGAGTTTGTGATGGTCTAACCCAGTAGTTTTTAACCTTGACTGCACCTGGGGAACTCTGAAAAATACTGACTTGTAAGCCATACCTTCTGACAATTTGATTAATGGTTTATAATATGTCCCAGACATTCCTCTGAAGAATGCACTTCTACATTGTTGCTTTCCAAAGTGCTTACTTAGATCCAAGGGTTCAATTCTATAGATGCAAAGAATAAGAAACAAGAAAGTATGGTCAGTCCACTAGCCAAGTTTTGCCTCTAGGAGAGCAATACTTTATCAGGGTTCAAAGAGATCCTCTATCTCCAGTGATTATCTCTGGAGGACCTTTTTTGTTGCTCAGATGTGGGTGCTCTCTCTCTCTCTCTCTCTCTCTCTCTCTCTCTCTCAGCCCAACTCTGTAAATGAAATCATTACCCTCCCCCCGATGTGGGACATGACATCTGGGGGTGAAAGTCTCCCTGGAAACATGGGAAATTACTCCCAGGGATAAGCCTGCCCCTGGCACCATGGGATCAACAATACCATCCTGACCAAAAAGGGGAAAAGAAGTATAACAAATAAGATATCAGTGGCTGAGAGAGTTCAGATAGAGCTGAGGGGCTTCCCTGGAGGTCACTCTTACACCAGCTTCAGTTAGACATTGCTACCTTTCATAACTTGTGAAACCCCAACCAAAACCATTCCTGCCAATCCTAAAGAACACCTAGGGCTTTATATAAGATTCTACAAAGATTCCATGCACTAGATTAACATTCTAGAAAAATACAACCTCCAGATGGGTCCCTGGAAGAGATAAGTCCTGAAATGCAGGGGGGCCAGCCTTTCCAGAGCATCAACTAGTTCTGTCCCCCTATCCCATATTATTGACAGCCCCTTCCAACATGAAAATGTTAGAATGGGCATAGCCCAAATACCCCCAAAGAATGGTAGAAAGATCAAAGGTGATGGTGGAGTTGCACAGAGAAGGTAGGGTTCAATAAATGAGTATGATTGCTGACTAATTATATTAGCATTTCTTTCAGTTTCTAGTATATTAGAGCAGTTAGAAGTAAAAACCTAAAATTGTAGAATTGTCACCCATACCAAAACTCTGAAATCTGTTCTAAAAGCTAATTGTCATGATACACTTTGAAATTTATTGCTTTTTTTGTATATATGTTATTTTTCACAAAAAAAAAGAAGAAGAAAGTCGATAGTGATAAAAAAATAAATAAATATGTATTCCTTCTAGCCTCCAATGTTCTGGAGCAGCTAGAAGGAAAAATATGAGATGATGGTATGGTAGACCATTGCAAACTCTAGGATCTGTTCTGTAGCTACTTGTTAAAGTGTGCTTTGAAAATTATTGCTTTTTTCTTTTTTTTTTTTGCTTTGTATATATGTTATATTATACAATGAAAATAAGTTTTTAAAAAAAGTTAAAAAAGAATAAATTGAAAAAAAAAGAGATCTATTTCTAATGAAACAATTGAATTATGATATTCCATGCAAAAGTGGATTAAAATTCCCAAGTGGTGTTGCTTTTAGTGCTTAGCTTTTTAATTCTACTCAAGGCCTGCTGTGGAAAGTGCAGCCACACTGCGCTTCCAGTCCTCGCTGACAGCCAAGGACTTGATATTGAACTCAACCTATCAGTCCAGGCAGAATTCTTGTGGTGAGTTTTTTTTTTTCCTTGAGAATCTGTGCTAATCATGCTAATCAACTGCCTCTCTCAGGGACACACCAGTCCATCAGATATGCTCAAAACTTAAAGGAAAGATTTTGCACACCTCTTCCTCTGAACATAGTTTTTGTCCCCAAAATAAAGCCAAAGATGCAAATAGATGCTTGTAGAGTATACCTAATTCACTCACCACCAACTTTTATATCCCAGATCCCTGTAAAGCTGAGAAAGTATTCTATTCTCTTACCCTTAGGATATTTGCTTTACCTTTTTATTAATTGTTTAATAAAAGGATTATTTGTTGAGTGTCACTAAACAAAATCTAAGAAAAAGTGATTTAATTCCTGCAACTCTGGAAATAGAGTGTTAGTAGTCTTTAGGTAATTCTCTTGCATAAAACAAATGTCAAACAAAATAAAAACAATCCAGAAAATCACAGTTTGGAGTTTTTTCTGCTGTGGTTTGGCACTAGTATAATCAATTTGTCAACTGCTTCAGCTTCTATGCAGAGTAACTCTATTTTGCAAAACAGTGATGTTCCCTAATTTGCTTTAATTTGGAGGAAAATTTTACTACTATAAGTATAGGGATGTAATTGACCAAAAAAGAAAGAACAAAACATACTTCTGCTAAAGCTCTGCTCATATTATACTATTTTATGATAATGTCATTAAATTTGAGGCTAGTTGTTTGTTTCTTACCTTCTTCACCTTTTAGTGGTTTCACATCTGCTTAATTATATTGGTAAGTTGTTTATAATTGTATTGATCTTTTTCCGCAATGGACTTTTATTTATTTTAATTATTTGGCTGAAGTAAAAAATAGTAACAAATCAGCAGCAGTATTTGGCACTTGAAGTCTTGCATTGAATTGAGTGTCATACCAATTACACAATAAAAGATTAGAAACCACACAATTTTTCTATTAAAAAACAAACTGTGGAGAACAGAAAACTGTACCTCTGGTTTTTAAAAGCATCAGTAGCCCCCAAAGATGACAGGCAAAGATGTTCTAAATACCATGTAAGCATTCAAAATATGATTTCTGTAAACCGTGGTTTTGCCTTTCCAATTTATGACCCACAGTGGTGGGGTGGCTGCAGTGGATTTGCACTCAACATTTAGCCTTACCTTCTTCTATTGGGCTGAAAATCTAAAATCATATTATTAAGAAACCCTTAATATTGGGTTCTGTATGGTTCTGCCTTTGGGAAGGCAGAGTGAGTTGGGGATCAGGCTTCCTTGTTTCTGTTTCTGTTTCTGCTGCTTTCGGTTTTCCGCTGCGGCGTTAGTAGGGATGAAAGGCCCCTGTTCAGCTCACGGAGGGTGAGTGGCAGGGTGTGGGCTACCCATTTACTGGTGTGGAAGGCAGCAGGCATTGCAGGGGCTGGGGCTGGCTGGGGCAGCAGCTGCTTTCTGACTATAGTAGCCATACACAATCATAGCAACACGTGATGGTGGCAGTTTTCTTCTTGTGGTAGTGAAGCTTCTGGCACTGCAGCTGCCCAGTTTAGCATGAACATACAAGAGTATTTGAAAAATGAACCTGGAGTGCATTTCTCCAGTCCTCTGAATGATTCCAAAAGCTGTTTAATACCTTGTAAAGGTAACCTTAAAAAACTTTTTTTTGCAACCAAATATTAATTTCTGGTTATTATAAACTCTGTTATCAATATTCTATTCTATTTAAGCCAGAATGTGAATTTTGTTCTCTACCAGTGAGCACTGATAGATATATTCACTCTTTATTAGTACCTGGTTGATACAAGGCCTATCATTAATATTCTAAAATACAGTCTCTATTGATTCAGTACAGAAACCAGGTCCATTTCGTTTATGAAATATATTCCTAGTGTGTAGCACTATGCTTGTCAAGCAGCAGATGCTCAATAAATATTTTAAAAACTAGCTAATATACTATGATAATTCCATCAAAGACTTTCACAGTCTTCACCTAGTGAAACGGCCAAGCTTCAAGGATTTATTAACTACTCTAATATCTTATTTTCTTAATGATTTCAATAAAGTCTTCCAAATCCTTTTAATGAACAATTCCATAAAGTTAAAAGAGAGAACATTCATGATGGTATCTAACACACTAGCAAGCTATATACTTTATTTATACATTATCATAACCTAAGCTTTTAAAATTCTTTTGTAGGGAATTGTTATTTACTATTATATGGTTCTCATTGGTTGCAAGTGACAGAAGCAGACTCAAAGTAACAAGAAAGAAACTTGAAAAAATATATAATAAAAAATGCATATAAATATGGAATTCTTCACTGGTTCATGTAACTGAGAAGTTTAGCTGCATATTTAGATTCAGATGGCATTGTGGTTCCTTGCCTTTTTCTCCCCTGGTGGTCAGGCTGTCTCTACTTAGCAGGTAAGTTTTCTCCTAACATTCTCAGAAATGCTTCTTACCAGCTATGATGGATTGAGTGGTAAACCCCCCAGAAGTTTCTCCACATCCTAATCCCCAGGATCTGCGACTGGGAGTGTATTTGGCAAAAGGGTCATTGCATGTGTAATTAAGTTAAGGATCTTTAAATGAGACCATTCTGGATTATTCAGGTGGGCCCTAAATTCAATAACAAGTTGTGCTGGTTTGAAGCTATTATGTACCCCAGAAAAGCCATGTCCTTTCATCTTCATTCAGTATTGGTGGGTGGGCTCTTTTTTAAGAGTTTCCATGGAGATGTGACCCACCCAATTATGGATGGTAACTTTTGATTAGATGATTTCCATGGAGATGTGTCTCCACCCATTCAAGGTAGAGGTTGCTTACTGGAGCCCTTTAAGAGGGAACCATTTTGGAAAAAGCTTTAGAGCCAACAGAGCCCACACAGCCAGAGACCTTTGGAGATGAAGAAGGAAAATGCCCTCAGGGAAGTCTTATGAAATGAGGAGATAAAAGTAGCAGAGTTGCCATGTACCCTCCCAGTTCAGAGAGAAACCCCGAACTTCATCAGCCCTTTCTTGAATCAAGGTATCTTTCCCTGGATGCCTTAATTTGGACATTTTTATAGCCTTGCCTTACTGGGATATTTTCACAGCTTTAGAACTGTTAACTTGCAACTTAATAAATTTCCTTTTTAAAAGTCATTCCAGTTCTGGTATATTGCATTCTAGCAGCTAGCAAACTAATACACAAGTGTTCTTATAAAAAACTGAAAAGAAGAAAATGCACAAAGGTGAGGGAAAAGCCTTGTGAAGATAGAGGCAGAGATCGGAGTTATGTACCCACAAGCCAAGGGACACCTGGGGCCACCAAAACCACAAGAAGCAAGAAAGGATTTCACCTTAGAGCCTTGGTGGGTGCATACCTGCTCACATACTGATTTCAGACTTTTGACCTCCAGAAATGGGACAGAATAAGTTTCTGTTATTTAAAGTACCCAGTTTGTGGTAATTTGTTACAGTAGTCCTAGGAATCTAACACACCATCTTAGAAACACTGGAAGACCAATGAAAGTCTTTCCTGATTGTTTTTGGCATAAAAGTATCTGGAGAGATGTGTTCCTGGACCAGATAAGTCATGAAACCCAGAGGGACCAATCTCTCCAGAATATCAAATGGTTCCATCCTCCTATCTCATATTATCTACAGCCCCTTCGAACATGAAAAAGTTAGAATGGACATAGCTCAAATATCCCTAAAGAGTGGAAGAGAGATCAAAGGTGATGGTGGAGTTATACAGCGAATGTAGGATTTAATGAATGAGTACGACTGCTGAATTGTTGTGTTGATATTTCTTTTAGTGTCTAGCATCTTGGAGCAGCTAGTAGTAAAAACCTAAAATTGTGGAACTGCAACCCATACCCAACTCTGAATTCTGTTCTACAACTAATTGTTGTGATGTGCTTTGAAATTTATTGCTTTTTTTTTTGTCTATATGCTATTTTTCACAAGAAAGGAAAAGTTGATTGTGATGATGAATGCACAGCTCTATGATGATACTGTGAACCAGTGATTGTGCCCTTTGGATGATTACTTGGTATGTGAATATATAATGTATATCAATAAAAAATAAATAATTAAAGAATGTGTCTGGGGAGATTCTAATGGTCATAGCTTGGGTTAAACAAATCTCTGGGTATCAGTGGATTTGGGATTACTTTAAGTGCCCATTTTGGGGGCTGGGAGACTGTGTGCTCTCTCCAATTGAAACATCTAGAAACTGTGAAGGGTGTATATTAGCCTAGGTGTTTGAAAACAAAAGACCACTTTATAAATATGCTCCAGTAAGTAATTTATTAGTTTTTGAGATTACAGGTACAGAGGTAGAGTGAGGTGGCATGGAATGGATATTTAACAAATTTGAAGACCCTGAATATATATGGAGCCGTTAACTGAAGAAGTCAAAATACTCCTGCCACTTCAGAGTAATTTCTTGTATCTTTTTCAGTTGTTTGAGGCACAATTCATTCAAGATACAGTGCATTTATTTGCAACTTTAAACAACTGTCCTTAGAGTGTTCATGATCTAGTCTAGGTCTTAGGTAAAAGCACATCACATTCAACTGTGATTCCCCAAGGAAGAAATTCTACTGTCAACAAAAAGGGGAATGAATGCTAGGCAGGCAGAACTAACAGATGTGGACCACATTCTACCTCTTGGTTACCCAGCATTTATATATATCTTTTTCCCAATAGATGCAATTTCAAAAATGCCTGTATTTATTGCATTCAAAATTGAAAGTTGATTCATCCAGGCCACAAATAGAGGCAACGTAAGTCCCATCCAGATACTGCATCCAGTTCCAAGTTCAAGATTTCTGAATGACATGCATTTCCCCTTGGCAAATCCAAATTAAGATTTAACAAATTCAATTTATAGATAAATTGATTCAGTAAAGCACCAACGAAAAGTCCCATTTGGAAAAAGAAAGAGGAATGACAGGTAGAGGTCTCCAGTCCATAGCACGAACTACTCTTAACTGGATGGGGGGAAAATAAAGACTCCTGGCCTTGGCAAAGGAGTGACCTTTTTGGTTAGTCAATCTGTGCTCCCAGGTCTGCACCCTTCACCTGTGTGATCACAGCACATAAAAGACAAGAGAGCTTCTCTCAGGATGGATTTGGGAGGATTTTCCCCTACTAGGGGATCTTCTGCTTCAAGCAATTCCTATTGATCCAAGTTCAGGAACCTGAAGATAGCTTCTGAATGCCTGTGGCTAGCAACCTTGGGCTTTATCTGTTCTACAATTCCTTTAATACCCTACCCTCCTGCTAACCGAATTGAGTTCCTGAGTCTCTGTAGGCTAATAACTGAAGTCAGGTTATGGTTCTTAAATCTGAACCTTGTTAATTTGTCTTTTTTCAACCAGCCTCTGTCCATACCCTTAGCCTAACATTTATTCTAGCCACCTGGGCAATACTACATCCAGGTTTCACGTCACTGGATGGGTCTTTGTAATGGAAGTTATTGTTCCTTTTCAAGAATTGGGTGTGCTCAGCAAAGTGTTTGGAGAAACTACATTGGCTCAGCAGAGAGAGTTCTCACCTGCCATGCCAGAGACCCAGGTTCACTTCCTGGTGCCTGCCCATGCAAAAACAAAACAAAACAAAACAAAAAAACACACAGATGTCACCCAGTTTTCTGGTTCTTCCTGAGTACCAATCTTATTTCCCTCTGTTTTTCTGTATCTATGTCTTTCCTTGTACTAATTTTAAATAACTTGGGTCAGAAATTTCAGCTCTTCCAGTCCCCCAAGGCAAATAATTTTTTGACTCTCAGCTACCTTGAATTTCTGATCTCTAGCAAAAGGACTTCTCTTGGCCTGGCTGCATGCTCTATTTCTAGAGAGGTCTATTTTTAGATATTTATCTCTTTTAGGACTTTACTGAAAGCTGTAAAAACTTACTAACCCAGTTCAACATCTTTATATTTTGCTCCTACGATCTGCTAATGTTCTAACCTCAGCGGTAACATGGATTTTATCATAAAATACAAATGGCTATTAAATCAACTGATGTAAGTACAGCATAATAAGGCTTGCTATGTTCCAAAAAGATATAAAGGATATTCTTTGCCCTTCATCGCAACTCAATTGAGTTAATTTCATCTTTTGGTACAGATCACTTATAAATCCTTCTCTTAATATCAATTTTGTGTTACATTGGAATCTTGAGATAGAGTGGCAATACTCAAGTGTATCAGTTACCTGTGGCTGCTGTAATAAATTACCACTAACTTTGTGACTTCAGACAAGAGATTTGTTCTCTCATAGTTGCAGAAGACAGAAGTGCAAAATTGGTATCACAGGACTAACATCAAGGTGTCAGCATTGCTGCATTCCCTCTGGATGGTCTGGGAGAATCTGTTGCTTGCCTATTCCAGCTTCTGGTAACTGCCAGAATTACTTGTCTTGTATCCACATCACTCCAATCCTCAAGGCCAGCATCTTCAAATCTTTATCTGCTCCATCTTTAATCTCCTTCTCTCCTCTGTGTGGGTATATGTCAAATCTCCCTCTGCCTCTCTATTATAGTGATATTTGTGATTGCATTTAGGGCCCACTTGGATAATTCAGCCTAGTCTCACCCTGTCAAGAACCTTAATATAATCATCTGCAAAGAATCTTTTTCAAAACAAAATAACATTTATGTTCTAGGAGTGAGGACCTGATGTCTTTGGGGCCATAATTCTGCCTACTATATCAAATCATATTTATTTAAACAGAAAAAGGAAGCATATGTGGCTTTAGGTAGGTACAGTTGAATCCATGGGCTCAAATGATGTTATCAAGCTTCTGACCTGTATTCCTCAGATAGGCCATTTGCATGTGCTGGGACAGCGGAATGCCTTGATTATGCCTTGATTTGGACCTTCTCGTGGTCTCAAACCATAAGCTAATATATTACCATTATTTAAAGCCAACCTATTTCATGGTATTTGCTTTAAGCAGTCTCAGAAACTAAAACACATCCTGAAAAGGATCTAATGGATCTAACTGGTGTCACCTATCAACGCTGGACTGATGGTGTGACCCAATTAATGTGACTAAGGATAGAGATAATTTGACTGATCAGCCTGGCCTATAGCTTGGGACAGGAGGCAGGGCTGACCTCAACTGAACAGCATGAAATGGATTTTTTTCAGGAAAGAAGAGTTCTGATCTCAGAAGCAGTAGGAGGTGATTTTTGCATAGCAAAAATGACATATGTTCACTTATGTACATATTATTAAATGCATGAGAATATTCTGTGTCTATATAAAGTCCAGGTTATACAAGATTATTTTGAAAAATAAAACGATATATTATGATATTGTTTGAATACCCAAGTTTATGTTCTATTACTTCCAGCTGAAAGCATTCTAATGATAGAAATACGTTTTAATTCCCTCTTAATATCTGGTTCATGATGACAAAAGCATGCCATTGGTGTACAGGATATTGCCCTTATATTAACCATGGCATGGGGGTAGAAAGGGAAATCGTAAAGCATCATCTCATAAGACTTAAGCATAAATAAAAAGAGTCTAAAATACAGCCTAGTTTTACACCACTTAAAATAGTTGCATGGTCTGTCAAGAGACCACCACAAGTAACTGATTGTGGATGTATTATTAGAACACAGACATTGCTAAAGCAGTTTTTCAGTTAGGAATTATATTCAATTGTTAGGACTTAAAAATAATTTACCAAAAGAGAGGCTTGTTTTCTGTCCTGGTAAAGTACATCCTGAGGCCCTCCTAGGAGGGTGAACAGCTTCACAATGCTAGCATTTTCTCTGGCTCCTACTATCCTTTTGCCTTGTCATTCTCAGCACCAGCAGGCTGCTCCCAAGTCAGTGTCATGCTCACAAGGTGATCACTGCAGCTCTAGACACAGGGTCTAGAAGAAAATGGATAAAGGAAGAAAAGGAGAAGTGTGCCTTCCAGCTTAGCGAGACCGCTTTAAGGAGATTTTCTCAAAGCCCTATCCAAAAGCGTTTACTTATATTTAATTGGTTATCCTATCAACAAAGGGGCAGGGAAATATAGTTTCCATTGTCTCCTTTCCCCTCTTCCCCAAATAGAGATTAGTTTACTAAGGAAAAAAATGGAGAATGGATATTGGTTCCACAACTAGCAGCCACAGTATTATTAATTCTGATTTAAATTAAGCTAAAAAATATAACTTACTACAGCTCCTGTATAGTAAAGACTGCTGAAAAGTTAGTAAAAGCCATAGATTTATGTATTCTGGCAATTTTCTTGCATGAGATGAAGAGTATGGTATTACTGAGACTAGAGTTTTATGTCTAAAATTATTTACTTCTCAATATTAACACTAGACAAAAGGATCTAAATTTTAGTTTATTAAAAAGAAAGCCATGACGAAGTTTGAATGACCCTCACGCAAATAGACAACTAATTTAGCAGGATGAGTGTAAGGTTTTTAAGAAATGGAGTAAATTTCCTTTTAAACCCATCCGGAGAGAATTGCGTCTAAGGAATTTCAGCAAAGATGACGGCTCATGAGTCAGAACAAATGTTAGCATTTATATTCTGTCAGTCCTTGTCTGAAACATTCCCACTTGCTTCCACTTAAGTGAGGATTTTAGAGTAGAATGATTGCTGTTATGGGTTGGTGGAGTTCTGAAAAATGCATCTGGTAACTCAGCTTCATGGGTCGGTTATGATTGGTGCAAGACATTTCCAAGAAGTGCTATAGCCAATCTAATTTTGCAAATCAGAAGGGTTACAGCTAAAAGGATCCCAACTGGAGATAGGTAAAGGGACCTACACATTGTCTGAGGGCTGGTGAATGGGAAAAAAGTAGGGCTTCCAAACATGTAGAGTGACATAGGCCTCCGATTCTTCTCTAATCTAAACCATAATATTGGAAATTCTATAAAAAATTTGATCATGATTACCAGATCTAGCAGCCAATAGTAGGGATGTAGCTTTTGTTAGGCCTGGGGGAAAGGAACCCTTCCCCCCAGGATGTAACCTACTGGCAGATATTTCAGAAAGCCTCTTTCCCCAACCTGCGCCAGCCTGGTGTCTCCTTCACCCTCTATCACCTGCCCTCTTGCGATAACCTCCCATTACTCAGCCTCTACCTTCCGGCAGATGCATTCTTGTGTTAGCTCACCTTACTCACTATCCACCCTCTGGCACTTACAGCCCTGCATGCCTAAGGCAGAGCTTAAATTTTAAACTTTACCAGTGGAAAGCTGCCAACTCCTAACTTGGCCCCCTATTTCTGAAGACTAGCCAATACAGACCTGCCTGACCCTTGCCCCCAAACTCCCTGACCCTAAGTCTTAAAAATCCCTCTCTCTTGAAAGACGCAGCCTTTTCTCTCTCTCTTGAAACTCTGCCCGGGCAGCTCTGTTTCTTCCTGAAATAAAGCCTTTTCCTGAACTCCTTTTCCTGCCTTGTTCCTGGTGAGTTCGCTGAGTTTGCCTTTCACCTTTATTGTTTTGTTATTTACTAATGCAGGATTTGTAGGTTTACAATAGGATTTCTACATAATAAGTTAGGTAGCTCTTTGATACTCTTTTTTGACATACTGCTTACTAACCTACTCAGGCATTTTCTTTGCTTCCCAGTAATAATCACTAAATTAAAAACAAGAAGGAATAAGGCCCATGTTTGCTCAGACAGGCAACAGCCAGGACTGGCTTCAGATATTCCTCAGTTAATGAATTACGAGGGAAAAACTAGCTCAAGAAGCAATCTGAGATAAGTACAAAAATTATTTTTCTCAACAAAGAATAATTAATTACAATAAAAGTTTCTCAATCCATCTCAGATTCCTTAACTCCCTAACTTTTAGTCTTCCATTAATAGGTTTAAACAAGTTGATGGGCTACTTTATAGAGAAGCAGTATAGCAGTATAGAGAAGATGGAATATTCTCTTTCAGGATGGTCTAAAAGACTTTCCCATGGTATTAGGCTAAGAGGAACTTTATGCAACCTATTAAAGTAAAAATGAAAATAGAAGTATGAATTCATTTGGCAGAATTTTATATCTATGAACAGCTTTGACTAAATAGTTTTCATTTAGAGTTCTACAGTTATCACCAGGGAAGCAATCCTTAAAAAATATTAAACTTGAATCCAGATTATGGATAAAGATTTAGAGGGGTTGCTTACAGCTGTCAGGTATTAAACAAAAAATGTCATATTGAAATTAAATATGTAGAGTCTGACGGGAGAAATATGGACATTAAGTAATATCAATGCCATTGTTTTGAGGGAAAGGTTCAAAAGGAGAAGAAAACTCTTGTTGTGGAACTGTGTGTGGGGGGGCCATATGGTACATTAGAAAGGCTGGTGACAATAATTCAGACCCAGGCTCTACCACTGACCATCTGTGTGACTTTGACTATGTTATTTAGCTTCAATATCCACAGCCAGGAAAGTTAAACTACTCAGTTTTACAAGTGTGTTCTAGTTTGTTAGCTGCCAGAATGCAATATGGCTTTTAAGGGGAAATTAATAAGTTGCTAGTTTATGGTTATAAGGCTACGAAATTGTCCAAATTAAAACAAGTCTATAGAAATGTCCAATCCAAGGCATCCTGGGAAAGATACCTTGGTTCAAGAAGGCGATGACCTTCAGCATTTCTCTCTCAGCTGGAAGGGCATGTGGCGAACATGGCAGCACTTGCTAGATTTCTCTCCAGGCTTCTTCCTTCAAGAGGCTCCTCGGGAAGCATTTTCCTTCTTCAGCTCCAAAGGTCTCTGGCTGGTGGACTCTCTGTTTCTTGTGGCGATGTAGTTCTAAAGCTCTCTCCAAAATGCTTCCTCTTTTAAAGTATTCCAGTAAACTAATGAAGACCCACATAGAATGGGTGGAGACAGGTCTCTATCTAATCAAGTTTAATATCCACATTTTAGTCACATCTCCATGGAGATAACCTGATCAAATTTCCAACTTATACTGCTGAATAGAGCCTAGAAGGAACTATTGCTCCCACAAGATTGACTAGGATTAAAACATGGCTTTTCTAGGGTACATAAATCTTTTCAAACCAGCAAACAGTGGAAAACAATATAACCAGACATAAAAGAAGAAACACAAATGTAAAATAAATGCATGAAAGATGCTCAATTTCATGGACATAGAAACTTAAATTCAACTTAAAACAGTAAGGATATGCTTTTACCATTTGTCAGATTAACAAAAAAATTAATAACATTGTTTAAGATTAAAAGAAATACATATCCTCAAATTGTGAGGGTAAAGATTTAATGTAGTGTAATCTTTTTTTATTTTAAAAGTTTTTTATATGAAAAATTTCACATACACATAAGAGTGGAGTGAGTAGTATAATAAGCTCCACAAATAACACCTAACAAATGTCACAGTAATTCTTTGGTATCGTCTAATACCTGGTTCACATTCATATAGATTTCTCTGATTAGCTGAAAAAGTTTTGTTGTTATTTTTTTAATATTTAATTTGTTAGAATCAGGCTCCTAAGCTTTCTTTGGTTTGTTTTAAGTCTCTTAAGTCTTTTTTATCTAAGGCTGTCCTAACTCCCCCTCCTTTTTTTGTGCAGGTTAGTGATATGTTGAAGAAATAAATCACGAGATAGAGTCTCACAATTTCAATTTATCCTTTATATTTCCTGTAAATAGCTCATTTAGATTTTGGTTCATCTCTTTGATAAGAATACTTCATGGGTGGAACTGTATATTTTATATTGCTTAGCATTGAGAAGTAATAAATGATATTCTTTTCCCCCACATTCTGCTATCAATCAGTGGATTTAGAAGATAACCCCATTCCACCTTTGCAAAGATTCCATCAATCTTTTAGTGATTACATCTGTTAGTACCTTTCCTCTGAAATAATTATCTTAGGAATTGTACCATGGTGATTTTCAATTCTCATGTCCCTTTAATACTTTTAAGCTGGAATTCTTCTGTAATGAAGAACTTTTCCCTTATTAACTAGGGTTATTTTGTTAATTGGTAATAGAATTCATTAAGAAATGCAAGGATAAATACTTCATTCTTTTCCCTTGCCATTTGTAATATCTAACATTGATGCCTAGTGTAACTTTTCCAAAGGACAATTTGCAAATGTACAAATGTATATGTACACATATATTGTTCTAGTTTGCTAGCTGCCAGAATGCAATATACCAAAAACGGAATGGCTTTTAACAAGGGAATTTAATAAGTTGCAAGTTTACAGTTCTAAGGGCGAGAAAATGTCCCAATTAAAACAAGTCTATAGAAATGTCCAATCAAAGGCATCCAGGGAAAGATACCTTGGTTCAAGAAGGCCGATGAAGTTCAGGGTCTCTCTCTCAAGTGAGATGGCACATGGTGAACACAGTCAGGGCTTCTGTCTCGGCTGGAAGGGCACATGGCGAATACAATGTCATCTGCTAGCTTTGTCTCCTGGCTTCCTGTTTCATGAAGCTCCCTGGGAGGCATTTTCCTTCTTCATCTCCAAAGGTTGCTGGCTGGTGCTGCAGCATTCTCTGCTCTCTCTGAATCTCTCCGAATCTCTCATTCTTCTCTTTTATAGGACTTCAGAAACTAATCAAGACCCACTCAAATGGGTGGAGACATGTCATCCCCTAATCCAGTTTAACAACCACTCTTGACTAAATCATATCATCCAGGGAGATAATCTCATTACAGTTTCAAACATACAGTATTGAATAGAGATTATTCTACCTTTATGAAATGGGATTTATATTAAAACATGGCTTTTCTTAGGGGGCATAATTCCTTTCAAACCAGCACATATATATATATAGAAGGAAATTAATCTCATTTAGGATTAGTGAAAAATTCAAGATGCCTTACACGCAAATCCATAAGGAAAAAGTTAAACAATCTAACTGAGCCATGTAATGGAGTTATGGAATTCTATGCAATCACTAAAAAGAATGAGGTAGATTTTTATATATAGACTTTGCAAGATAATAAGTAAAAAAGTAACACAAATTAATTAAGGGATAAAATGAAGTAACACTAAACAATGTAGTTTCTCTGTCAGATGAACATAACAGCCAATCCATGACACCAAGATTTCAAAGAGAGAGTTCACTGCTATGCATGAAGCAGATGAGATGGCCTATTGGCCCAAAAATCTTTCTTTAATGAGTTCAGGGTGTTTATGGATTCAAACAAGGGGAGATGGAGTTGTTACCATTACAATATCAAGTACAAACAGGCTGAGACTGGGTTAGAAAAACCATTTCTTATGTAAGTATACATAAGGCTAAGACTAGTTGAGTTGGAAATTAATAGAAATCTATTTTTTTCATCATTAAGTCTATTTACTTTCATATTTGGGTCAGTCCTTGAAGGTGTAAACAACTTGATTATTAAGCTTATGATGTTATTTAAATGAATATAGAATACTTAATAATCAATGTGTGTTTAGTAAAAATATATAAGTTACATTGTTAAGTTTGTCATTTAAAAATCAGGGGTGCTATTTTTAATGCATGTGATTAGTTATTGCTAAGAATAGGGCTGATGGCCCAGATCACTGGTTATAATTTGGGACAAAAACTGCTACATTGATCTTCATCTCATCTAGAGTGCTCAAGGCTGGTGTGATGAGTGAATCAGGAATGCAATTGTCTCCATTGTGAATTCCTACCCATTTCCCGACTGCAGAAAGGACCACTTGGGATTTCCCTTTTGAAAAGTGCTTTGGGATACACTTTTATTGGCTAACTGAGGATACGAACATTCCTTTCATTAGTCTAATCAAGGTATAATTAATTTTTAGACTATAGCTCAAAATGTGAACCATTTATGTTCAATCATATTTGTCTTGCACATTATAAGAATATTTTTATTTTTCAATAATTTAGGAGAGGGGAAGGGAGAGAGGTATAACATTGCCCTTAGTATACTTCACAAAAGCAGCTGTGAAAGCCTCCAATCAGTTTACTTCATTTCAAAACCATTTCCAATGATAAGGAAAACTTTCTTTTAAAAAAACTTCTACATTTCACCTGTGGATGTCTATGACTTCATCCTCAGTATGTTCCCAAATCTGTGTTGGCATTGAAAGGACAAAACATTATACTGGTGGGTTTTTCTACTAATTATTTTTTTAAGCATTAGTTTCCCAACACAAAAGAGCTTTTTCTTCTCAGTATAACAAAAATTGAAATCTTATGTGTATTGAAATAGCAAATAGACAAATTGTAGTTTTTATTTCCCCTTGAAGAGTTACATTTCATATAAAAGTTTACAAATGATGGTTATTTTGATTTTTTCAGTATAAAAAAGTTGCCTTGGGCGGGCCACAGTGGGTGGCTCACTGGCAGAGTTCCATGCCAGAGACCTGGGTTCAATTCCTGGTGCCTGCCCATGCAAAAAAAAACCAAAAAACTTGCCTTGATGGCATAATATGCTGTAATGCTAATTGCTTATAGAATAGTTAAATGTTGGTATTAAAACTTAATCTTTAGCTGCCATCTTGTAAATATGAACGAATGTTCACTAAGCATGTATTTTGTATTTTAGGCATTGTACACTGCAGCTAATAAGCTAAGGAATTGACATATATTAGGTGCATGTACTGTTTCTAAAAACCACAAACTAAGAATGATAAATTATCAATATAGTTTAGTATTTGCTAATTTTACTAGTTTTTTATTGTGTATATGTAGGGAAGTCATAGGGGAAATAAATTCAATGTGAATAAAGTTTAAAAACCATATATTGTTTGATAAACGGCCTTTAAATTAAGATAGCCAAAGCACTGATATTATATATTTGCTGTAAAGAGAATTATAAGAGCTTTATTTTTCTGATGTTAAAAGTTATTTAATAAAGACTTGTTTCCATTAAAAAAACAATCAGGGGCACTATGAATTCTCTTTTTCATCCCTTGGTGAGTGATTTAATCTAGTTATCTCTGGTGGCAATGTGTGCGAGTCTTAAATGGAGCTAATTGATTTATTTACATGAAGATAATGTGCCACAAAGTACTTTGGGGAGATAAAATATCAAGAAATTATAACACTGCAGTCAAAATAGTTTGAACATACTTGAGGCAATGTTTTTATTCAAGACAAAGTGTACATTTAAAAACAAGCAAGCGAGCAAGCAGGCAAATAAAACCTACACCTCTGAAAAAGGATAATTACATGTCTTCTAAGGAATGAGTATCAACAGATCATGAGGTTCCACTTGGATTTCATCCTTCCATTACACCATCCTCTTCTGGTTCTTGGTGGAAAGGGGTTAAAATTAGTAATTTTGAAATTTTTTACACTTAGTCTCCTTTTAATTTTTTTCCTAGTCTCTGTATCTGAAAGAATCTCAGCTTTCACTGGTTTAATGAACTGTATTTTTGAAAACCTTGGTATGCAAGGTAATGCTCTAGGGTAGTTCAGATTCCTGCCTGAATCACTTCCTCAACTAATAGGGGCCTGTAGGAAAAAAAGGACATTGTAGATCATCCATCCTGGAGGATGTAAGACTAAGCAAAAAGTAGGCTCAAGAAAAGTTAAATATTAAATATATACTAATCTGGAAATCAGAGAAGTTTAATTAGTCTGAATGTGTTTTGCATATCCTTGCTTTTTCCTTTTAAAACTGTTTTTTTGATGAAATTTTTGCCTGAGTGGTTGGAGTTGAGAGGAGAGGAAGGGAGATTTGAACAAGTTTGCAAGATACTTGTGTCCCTTTAGGCTGGAGATAAGGAGAACCTCAGAAGGCAGAGGCCCTAGGGAGAGAGAGTACTGGAGATAAATAGAAAAGTGGTGTCAGGAAACATTTTTTTCAGCATAAAAAATTTTGTGTGGGTCTAAGTTTTCATAATAATTTGCAATCCACTTTTATCATTGAGTAAGAGATTATCAAAGTACTCTTATCCTTGAGATTTCAGTTCTTTTACTTGAGAAAACCTTCTGTACCAACTAATATTTTCAATGCTTTTCAAACTATGGAAACAATGCAAAATGCAAAGCAAGAATTGGCCCTTGTTTGAAAGCATTTAATTTTTATTCAGACAGCAATTAAAATTCTGTAGTTGCCAAATAGCTTTTCAGGAACACTCAGCAAATTACTACAACTCCTCTAATCCAAGTGCTCAGTGACTTTGCTGTGAGTTCAATAAAAGTTTTCCGCATTCTGTTAATAATCACATTCATAGATTTGGATATTATGTGAAAAACTCTATAGGTAATAGAACAGATTAGATTTAGTTTTTAGGGGGAAAGAAGGAGTAAGAGCAAAATAAAAGATAACACTGGTCAACCAAGGTGATGCCTCCCACAGAATCTTTGAACAACTAGTAAAAATTCTTCCGCAAAATTCTGGAAAATAGTTAAAGGATTGCAATAACTGGGTAAGTGTTGAATCGAGAAAAAGCAGCGAAAAGTGTTGTCCTTGTTAACCTCTCCCCAGTCCTCCCCCCAGAGTGGTATAGAGCCAACCTCTGCTCCCATTAAGGGCCCCTGGCCCTGTTCTAGAGGGAACAGAGTAACCCTTATTCATGTACTGAATCCCTGTATGTCTAACAAGTGAGAGCCTAAAGACTGAACCAAGAAACAGGTCTCATGCGCTTTCTCTTCAAATTTTCCCTGAAGGCAGAGAACAAGCTTGCAGACCACTAAAGCAGAAATAATGAAGTCAGACAGCCTGGGGCAAAGTCATTTAAAAGAGCACACAAGGGTGAAAGTCTATTTCAAAAGGAGACTTTTGAAATAGAGGGTGCATTCCAACTTCTGTAAACTGTAAACTGGGAAATTCCTAAAACCATGAGTAAGCACAAGCCAGGGAAGAAAAGCAGACTCCACAGCTCCATCCACAGATTTAGATAAGACAAGTGGACCCCACACTTTTCTTTCCTTTTGCATTGATTTTCTTGATAGGAGGGCTACTCTGGGAAGGAAATCAATAGCAAAGGAGGGCCCATTTGGTCTGTGAAAGTGTTTTTTTGCTTTGTATTCTGTGTTTTTGTTAGTTTCTGGCACTCAAGTAAATCTCTGTTATACACTAGCCGAATACAAATTTAAGGAATAGACAGCTGAGGGACTAAATCCCAGAGTTAACACTTTAAAATATTAAAAGGTACTATGTGCAACAAGAGATTACAGTACAAACAAAGAAATAGGAAATGATGGCCTTTCCAAAGGAACATGATAAAAATCTAGAAACCACCAACAAAGACGATAAGACCTTGGATTTATAGGACAATGACTTTTGAAAATGATCTTCAGTATCACAAGGAGATTAAAAAAACACAGAGAAATAAAAGGATATGAGGAAAATAATGAATAATGACATGTACAATATGAGATTCTCTTGAAATTCTCAATAAGATCCAAACAGAAATACTGGGGTTGAAGACCATACTAACTGAAAAGAAAAATTCCCTAGAGACAGAAGAATCAGTGCTCACTAGAAAAAGACAATTGATACTGATCCATTGGAGGAGCAGAAGGAAGTTGTCAGCAAATCAAACATTATTGTTATAGATTTAGGATGTTAAATTTTAGCCCCATGGTAACCACAAGGAAAACACAAATAAATTAAAAATATAAATAAAGTACAAAATAAATATAAATAAAAATATATGAAAGATATATCCAAATGGAAATGAGAAGAGGCTTTGCATGGTATAATTTTAAAAATCAAATAAATATGAAAGTAGGCATTAGTGAAAGAACTGAAGAGCAAAAATGTATATGATGAACAAAAACTAAATAGCAAATTGCAGAAGAGAGTCCTGCATCGCAATCATGACTTTAAATGTAATGGATTAAACTCTCCAGTCAAAAGGCAGAGATTGGCAGAATTGATTAAAAACAAAACAAAACAAGGATGACCCAACTATGTGCTGATTACAATTTGACTCACCTTAAATTCAAAGACATAAGTAACTGAAGGAAAACATGGGAAAAAATATATAAAATGCAAATAGTAAGCGAAAGAGAGCGGAGGTATGTATATATCAGGTATATATCTGATATGCTAATATCAGATAAAGTGTATTTTAGGTCAAAGACTGTCATGAGGGACAAATATAGTCATTATGCATTGATAAAGGGGTCAATTCAACAAGAAGACATAACGGTTATAAATATATATGCACCTCATGGCAGAGCCCTCAAAAATATAGAGCAAATACTGACATATTTGAAGAGAGATATAAAACAGTCCATATCTCTACTCTCCATATCTTCTACTACATTAATAGTAGGAGACTTCACTCTACCACTTTCAATAATGGATAGAACATCTAGGTAGAAGATCAATTGGGAAATAGAAGACTTCAATGATACTCTAAACCAACTAGACTTAACAGAGATATATAGAACACTTCACGTAATAGTAGCAGTATACAATTTTTTCTCTAGTGCATATGGATCATTCTCCAGTTTAAACCATACGTAAGATCATAAAACAAGTCCAATAAATGCAAAAATTTTGAAATCATACAGTGTATGTTCTCTGATCACAATGAAACTAGAAATCAAAACCAGAAAAATAAATGGAAAATTCACAAATAAATGTAAATTAAACACTGCGTTCTCAAACAACTGATTGGTCAAAGAAAAAATCACAAGCAAAATTAGAAATATCTTGAGGTAAAGTAAAATGAAAATAAAACATACCAAAAGTTATGGAATGCAGGAAAGGCAGTGCCGTGGAGGAAATTTATACTTCTAAATGTTTACATAATAAAAAAAGAAAGATCTCAGTTAGAGTCCTAACCTCACAAGAGGAGGATCTAGGAAAAGAAGAGCAAATTAAACCTAAACCAAGCAGAAGGAAGGAAATTACAAAGATTAGAGCAGAGATAGGTGAAATAGAGAACAACAACAACAAAAAAAACAGAATTTAGAAAATCAAAAGTTGTTTCTTTGAAAAGATCAGTAAAATTGACAAAACTTTTAATAAACTGACAAGGAGCAAAATAGACAGATAATGCAAATAACTGGGAAAATCAGAAATGAAATAGAGGCCATTACTACCAACCCGACAGAAAAAGGAAGACTATAACAGCATGCTATGAACAACTGCACACCGACAAATTAGATAACCTAGATGAAATGGACAAATTCCTAGAAATACACAAGCTACCTACACTGAATCAAGAAAAATTAGAAGATCTCAGCAGACCAATAACTAACTAGTAAGGAGATTGATTCAGTAATCAAAAACCTCCCTACAAAGAAAAACCCAGGGCTAAGATCGTGTCATAGGGGAATTTCACCCAACATTCCAAGAAGAATTAATACCAATCCTGCTTAAATGCTTCCAAAAAACTTGAAGAGGAGGGAACACTCCCTAATCATTATACAAGGCCAACATCACCTTCACATCAAAGTCAGATAAAGATATCCTAGAATATGGATGCATAAAACCTTTTGAATATGGATTCTTAAACCTCAACAAAATACTATCAAACAGAATCCAGCAGCACATTAACAGAATTACACACCATGATCAAGTGGGAATTAACTCAGGTATCAAGTATGGTTCAACATGAGAAAATCAATTAAAGTAATACATTCTCTGAATAGAATGAAGGAAGAAACCACATACACATAATCATCTCAATTGATGTAGAAAAGGCATTTGACAAAATCTAGCATCACTTCTTGATAAAAACACTTGGAAAGCCTGGAATAGAAGGGAGTGTCCTCCACATGGTAAATAAAGGCCGTATATGAAAATCCCACCACTAACGACCTACTCAGTGGGGAAAGACTGAAAGTTTTCCTTCTAAGATCAGGACTAAGAGAAGAATGAACACTGTTACATCTGTTATTCAACATTGTACTGGAAGTTCTAGCCAGAGCAAGAAAAAGAAATGAGGCATGCAAATGGAAAGAAAGAAGTAAAACTTTCCCTATTTGCAGAAGACATGATCTGATACACAAAAAAATCCTGAAAAATCTACCACAAAGCTACCATAACTTATAAATGAATAAGGCACCTTGGCAGGATACAAGATCAACAGGCAAAAATCAGTAGTGTTTCTATACAATAGTCATGAACAATCTGAAGAGGAAATCAAGAAAAAAAATTACATTTACAATAGCAACTGAAAGAATATCTAGGAATAAATCTAACCAAGGATGTAAAGGACTTAACACACAGAAAACTACAAAATATTAAAAGTAAGTCATTTGCTTAATGAACTAGGAAAATTCTTTAACAACTTCAATGTATAGAAAATCCTTTGATAACTCAATATGTAATAAATGACTAATTTTACTCTTAAAAAGGAAGATTCATTCTTGCAAAAGTTTACTGTGGGGGAATCCTTACTTAATTGTCTTTTCATCTTTAAAATTATTCACTGAGGATTGGCAACAGTGGCTCAGTGGCAGAGTTCTCACGTGCCATGTCAGAATACTCAGGTTCGATTCCTGGTGCCCACCCATGTAAAAAAAAAAAATTATTCACTGAATGCCTGATGGCAGCTTTTTTTGCCTAATAGTAACTTGCATGTAATACGTGCCCAATAAATGTTGACAATAGAATGAGTCAGGCATAGTTTTAAAATGAAAATCATTGATAAAGTAGAATAATAATATAGATAATTAAGGATTAAAATGCAAAAGTTGGGTTTTGGTTTCTTACATTCTTGAAGAAAGAAAGCATTCCATGAAAAAATTTTCAAACTTTCTCTAAACTTATATGATTAGTTATTAAATATACTCCTTTTACCACTTGGAAATTAGGTAGTCTTTTACTCCAGATAAAATTTTTAAAATAAAAGAAGTGAGAATTTCAAAATAGATAAGAAAAATCTCCTTCCTCAATTATTATGTTATACTGTATCATTTCACCTTCACTTGGATCAATGTAGATAAGGCAGATTATCTGGAGAACTAGCTGCCCTCCCCCCATTTTATCCCAGTTGCTTCTGACCATTTATAGCATAAACTGAAAGGAGGATCATGCACATCTGTTCTTTTTTTCATGCACATATTTCTTTTAAATTTTTGTTTCCTTACAAATGTTATGTTTAAAATCCTTAAGACTTCTCTATAAACTCTATGTCTAATATATATACATATATTCATATATCAGTTTCTTAAATTAAATATGATTTCCTGGAGAAACAAGTAATTAGAAATCAAATAAATACATGAAAATATTGGTTAATCACAAGTAAAATGAAATTAGTGTTTTGAATAAATACTGTAGATAGTTATTGATGTTATTAGCTTTCAGGTCTAATTCTGATGGTCTATTGATTATGTCCCCTCATATTCAAGTGTCAAATACGCATAGTGAACCAAGAGCCTCACTATATATCCTGTAATGTCATAATTTGTATCACAACCACATCATCTCTTTCTAGGTTCATCATGTAGTAACTGCACCCATGAAAAAAAATGACATAAAAAGGATGGGTTATATTTGATCAGGAACTGAAATTTTCTGTAATGCATACTCTAACTCAACTGTACAGCTCATTTGAACAACTGAAATACAGGAAGCACGGAATAAGAAAAAGGTCCTTTAATCCTGTATAGATTATTGTAATGCCTGAAAACATCCTAGAGTGTATTAAGCAGATAACCAAAAAGCATTGGTGGTGGCTAAACAAGCTGTGGTGTATACATACGATGGAATATTATGCAGCTGTAAGACAGAATAAAGTTATGAAGTATCTAGCAGCATGGATGGACCTTAAGGACATTATGCTCAGTGAGATTAGCCAGAAACAAAAGGACAAATACTGTATGGTCTCACTGATATGAACTAACATTAACTAACTGGAGAATTGCAGTTAAGAACAGAGACCATCAGGAGGTAGAAATAGGGTAGATGTTGGGTGATTGGAGATTGGAGCTGAAGGGATACAGATTGTGCAACAAGACTGATTGTGAAAATTCAGAAATGGATAACACAATACTACCTAATTGTAATGCAGTAATGTTAGTACACTGAATGAAGCCTAATGTGAGAATGACTGGGGGGGGGGGGCACAAATGAAATCAGAAGGAAAGATAGATGACAGACTGAGATGGTATAATCTAGGAACGCCTAGAATGTATGATGGTGACTAAATGTACAAATTTAAAAATGTTTTTGCATGAGGAAGAACAAAGAAATGTCCATACTGCAGGCTGTTTAAAATAGATGGTAATATTTTAAAACTTTAACTTATGTGTGAGACTAAAGCAAAAAAATGTTTATTTGGTACAAAATTTATATTTTGACTAGTGCATTTCCTAATATAACTTATGTGGACAGTTTAATTGAACACCGTTAAGTACATGGAACCTTGAGTAGGACATGAGATTTTGTAGGTTTGTCCAGAGTGATGCCCCGATAAATCCCAGAGTGACTTGAACAGTGAATAAAAAAGTATTTCCTTGGGGGAATGGTGAGAAAGGGGGAAAATTCAATGTCCCCATGTGGAGAATTCCTGATATTCTCACAAGCAGTGGGGACAACCAAAGCAATAGACTCAGCCTTCAATCTTGGGGGTTGTTCATATGAAACTTATCCCCACAAAGGACATGCTAAGCCTACTTAAAATTAGGCCTAAAGACACCCCAGAGAACCTCTTTTGTTGCTCAGATGTGGCCTCTCTTTCTCTCAGCCAACACGACAAGCAAACTCACCACCCTCCCCCTCTCTGCCTTCCTGGCAACATGGGACAGAAATCCTAGAATGAGCTGGGACTCAGCATCAAGGGAGTGAGAAAACCTTGACCAAAAGGGGGAAGACAGAAATGAGACAAAATAAAGTGTCAGTGGTTGAGAGATTTCAAGCAGTCGAGACATTATCCTGGAGATTATTTGTATGCATTATATAGATAATTACCTTTTTTAGTTAAAGTATAATGGAGAGGCTGGAGGGAAGTGCCTGAAAATATAGAGCTGTGTTCCAGTAGCCATGTTTCTTTAAGGTGATTGTGTAATGATACAGCTTTTGCAATGTGACTGTGTGATTGTGAAAACTTGTGTCTGATGCTCCTTTTATTTACCTTATGGACAAATGAGTAAAACATATGGATTAAAAATATATAAATAATAGGAGGAACAAATATTAAAATAAATTTAGTAGATTGAAATGCTAGTGATCAATGAAAGAGATGGGTAAGGGGTATGGTATGTATGAATTTTTTTTCTTTTTCTGAATTGATGCAAACCATCTGAGAAATGATCATGATGATGACTATACAACTATGTGATGATATTGTGAGTTATTGATTATATACCAAGAATGGAATGATTTTATGGTAAGGATGTTCATTTTTGTATGTTATTATGTTTAAAAAAACAAAAAAAATTGGCGGGCAGGCCACAGTGGCCCAACAGGCAGAGTTCTCATCCGCCTTGCCAGAGACACAGGTTCAATGCCTGGTGCCTGCCCATGCAAAAAAAAAATATATATATATATATATTGGCAAAGTCCCCTGAGGGAGGGGAGAAAGAATATGGAACTATTAAACCTTACCATCAGGGAATCCCCTGATACTTTGTCAAACTTAAGGGATATCCAAATCAATAGGCCATGCCCTTGATCATGAGGCTTACTCTTGGGAAGCTTATGTAGGTAGCAGAAAAGCTTAGACTACCTATAAGCATGCCTAAGAGTTACTTCTGGAGGACCCCTGTTGTTGCTCAGATGTGGCCTTAGTTTCTCTAAGCCCAATTCTGTAAGTGAAATCATTGCCCTCCTCCCTACATGGGACATGACATCCAGGGGTGAAAGTCTTCCTGGCAATGTGGGAGATGACTCTCAGGGATGAATCCAGACCTAGCACCATGAGTCAACAATTACATCCTGACCAGAAAGGGGGAAAGAAGTGTAATTGATAAAGTATCAGTGGCAAAGAGAGTTCAAAATAGAGTCAAGAAGCTACTCTGGAGGTTGATCCTATGCAAACTTCAGGTAGACCTTGCTCCCTATCATAAGCTGCCAACCCCCAACCAGGACCATTCCAGCCAATCCTAAAGAACACCTAGGGCAATATATAAGATTCCACAAGGGTTTCAGGCACTAGAGTAACTTTCCAGAAACCTACAACCTCCAGATGGGTCCCTGGTCCAGATAAGTCCTGAAACCTAGCCCAGCCTCTCCAGAACATCAGATAGTTCCATCTCCCTACCCCATATTATTGACAGACCCTTCCATTATGAAAAATTTAGAATGGCCATAGCCCAAACACCACTAAAGAGAGGGATGGAAAGATCAAAGGTGATGGTGGAGTTATACAGAGAAGATAAGATTTAACAAATGAATATGAGTACTGAATCATTAAATTGTTATCTCTTTTAGTCTCCAGTATTTCAGAGAAGCTAGAAAGAAAAACCTAAAGTTACGGCATTGTAACCCATGTCAAAGTCTGAAATATGTTTTACAACTAATTGTGGTGCTGTGCTTTGAAATTTAAGTCTTTTTTGTGTATATGTTACGGTTCACAAAAAAAAGAAGGAAAAAAATCTATTGTGATGATAAAAAAGTAATTAAGCCCTCTAATCACCGATATTCTGGAGCAGCTAGAAGGAAAAATCTGAGAGGATCGTATCGTAGTCCATAACAACTCTGGGATCTGTCCTGTAACCACTTTTTGAAGAGGGCTTTGAAAACTACTGCTTTTTTATTTCTCTGCTTTGTATATATGTTATACTATACAATAAAAAAAAGTTTTTTTTTTTTTTTTAAAAGGATGGATTACATATAAAACCAAACTCCAAATAATGGGAGTGAAGACAGACACCTGAAATTGGCTTCCTGAATGACCTTGTGCGGGTCCTTTATTTTTGTTTTTATTTGTTTCATTTCTTCTGTTTAACTGAATGGTTATTATCCAAACATTTCTGAGTTTACATGTTACTTGTGAGGAGTAATGAGCTAATGTGTACATAGTGCACTCTATTTTGGAGTGATGCTATTGTTGTATAGGTAGATTGGGGTGGTAATGTTGCTATTTTTACTTGGCCACTAAAAGAACTAGCCTAGAAAAAAGGAAGACACAATTCAAAACAAAACAAAATGCCTATGTGCACGCAGAATTAAACTGCAATTTAAAATGAAAAGCAATTGAATCTATGTAACAGAGGGAAGTGGGAATTTGGCAGCTGTTTTGTTTATTAGATTGGTACCAAATAATTCATCAAGCTTGGTGGTTTATTTTGTTTTGTTTTGCTTGGGTTGTTTCCTGAACTTATATGGGCAAATAGACTTTGCAATTTGCAGTATACACATGAAGCGAAATAATCACATCTTCGAGAACTTAACCAAATTAATTTTAATGCTTACCTAAACAATTGTTTAAAAGGAAAGATTTGTATATAATAAATTTCATTGTCATAAAAACATATCTGGCTAATGCAGTTACTGCCTTATTAGATTTTAGAGCATCCACATGGCTTCACTGGAAAATAGTGTTCAGACATTTGGATCTGTCAGGCTGTTGGCTTCTATGCTGTTGTCATTTTGGACAGATCAATCAAGACTAGACTCTGCAAAATATTCAGGCTGGATATTTTGCTGTGTTATATCTTAAAAATTATTTGAGATTTTCATTACTATTGTTGGAGGTTTTATGAAAGAAATGAAAATACTGTGTTTCTAAGCACCGGTTTTTCAATGATAGTGGTGATCTCCTCAATATGGGGCTACAACTTGGCTGACAGAAAAGATGAAATGCTGGCATATATAATTTTTGAATACATAATTAATTGGTCTTTCATCAGTCTTAATGTAATATAGCTCCAGCTGAAGCTTTACCATTACCTAGGAAGCCATATATATATTTTGTTTGCATGGGCAGGCACCGGGAATTAAACCCGGGTCTCCGGCATGGCAGGCCCACCAAGAAACCTTATATTTATGATAGATTTACTGAATGCTTTTTTTGTTCTGTGTGCTGGTGTGTGAGAGAGCATTCTGTGAGCAGGTATGTGTGCGTGAAAATAGAATTCAATGATCAGAATAAGAAAGACTCTACCATGGATTGTACACTTAGGATGGATTGTAGGTTGTGTGAATAACACTATTAAAAAATAATAGAGGGATATAAGGGGTATGGGCTGTTCTGAGTTTTTTATTTTTATTTCTTTTTTATGGAGTAATGAAAATATTCTAAAATTGATCATGGTGATGAAGACGGAGGACTTGGCTTATTAAATTGGGAGTTTTTATTGCTTAAGAGAATATCAAGATTCCCCAGGTGGTGACGTTTAGTAACTACACTTCTCCAGTCCCACAAGGGGCTTTGCTAATACATTTTTATTTTCTGCCTAAAATACTTTGAAATGCTTCAGGATATAACATTAACTTGTATAGAATATTAAGATTTTATTCTTTATTCTAGGTTCCATGTTATACAAGGCTGAATTAAGTTGTTTAAATAAATTGTCAAGACAGATTAAATCAGATAGTGTGTGCTACAGAAAATTTAAATTTTGGACCAAAGAAGCATCTTTTGGCTCGACACAAAAGTTAAAGTTTTAAAATGCAGGCAGTATTAACTTTTATCTTAGATTTTGATTTACCTTATTTTTAACCAGATCAGTTTCAGTAACATCTATTATTGAAGTCTGATTTTTTTTTTTTAACTATCACTGTATGGGGTAATGCTTACTTTCAAAGCTGGAGAAGTAGCTCTGAGTATCAGGTAGCACACAGATACTTAAAGTTCCAGAGAACTGCCAGGTTATACACAGAGCAAAGCATTTTAGCATTTAGAAATAACAGTTGAAGGTTACAATTTAAGCCTTAGTCTTCTTATAAGCATTTCTAAATGAAGCTACTTTTAGAAATAAAAACATTAGACAGTTGTCTTATATTGATAAACTATAGCAGAGATTTTGTTCTGTTTTACTTTAACACGTTTATCAGCATTATGTTAAGAGATAAAATCTAATTATATATTTGTCCTGCCTCTCTTTTAAAGTTTTTCCGTATTGCAGATGAAGCTCTGACTTATAGCTGACCACCTATACTTTTAGAAAAGCATTAGAGCAAAGCAATATGACCGACAAGTAAATTTGGATATTTTTATGATCTGTAGCCTTTTCATAAGAATAACTAAAACTGTGACTAACCATATCATACGATTGTTTAACTTCATACAGATTAGTATCAGGATGTAATATGGACAGTGAGAACCTTATCAAGTCTTCAGAAAATTTTTATACAATCTCTAAGTATATAAATAACATTTTACTCATAAAAATTTAGCTATAGCAAGATAGAAAATCCCTTTTGACCACTGTACTAGTTCTCCACACCTCCTATGCAACATGATACTATTTTAGCATCTAACTTTTACAAGGTGAAAGAACAAATTCCTTGTAACAGTTTTTCCCTTAAAAACGAGAAGACTGGGCGGGCCGCGGTGGCTCAGCGGGCAAAGTGCTTGCCTGCTATGCCGGAGGACCTCGGTTCGATTCCCGGCCCCAGCCCATGTAACAAAAAACGGAAAAACAAAATACAATAAAACAAGAAAATTTTTAAAGATGTTTCCCTTTCTTCTATCCTTCCTTCCTTCTCTCTGTCTTTCCTTTAAAAAAAAAAAAAAAAAAAAAAACGAGAAGACTTGTCTTCTGAAATAAAGGGTAATAAACATTAATAAGGATATTCTTTTTTGATGTAAAATCTTTGTTTTCTAGACAGAGTACTCAGATGGTTGTGAAAAACTCAAAAAAAACTTTTCATTAAGAACAGACTAACAAGCTACATTATTTTAATATTTTAATCGAGAGAAAACTAAACTGTAGTTTTGCATGACTATACACAGTTTGACACAAAAGTCTTTTTTTTAAAATATATTATAAACAGGCTTGTTAACTTTTTGGTCTGCATTGACTATGACAGAATTCACTTTTATAAACCTTCTACATCCTTCTGTATCCATTCAGGGCTTGTAGTCAGTGTACATATAATTAGAAATAAACTTGATAAATTCACAAAGCTTTTGAACATGCATACCTTCAATATTAGATTCATGAAGGGAAGAAGAGATAGAGCTGCTACAAAATAACATACTTTAGCAGAATAAAATTGCATTTGTTCAATTAAAAAAATTTATCATAAAATTCCATCCATTGGAGTTACAAAACATCTCTTTATTTTCATAATCCTAAAATTACAAACAACCTTAAATGTATGCTGACTATTAAGTCATGGAAAATATACCACAATTATTTAATTTGTCCCAATCCTAAATCCAGGAAAACTTTTTCATAGTTCTCAAGGACTTTTCATTTTACTTATTGAAACTGTGCAATTAGATCTTATTTTAATGACTTCTATCCCAAAGCTATTTATATTTTAATAATAATTTGATTACTATGGTTGCAAAGGTATTATTGGAAAAGAAAATAATTTTAACAAACATGGCCTATTCCAAAGCTTTTTTTCACTGCCTACCATTGCTGATCTCCAGGCTCAGCTGAAAAGAATTCTAAACCACACCTCCCCCATCCTCCTGTACCCAGTCCTTTCCTCACAGCTGCCTCAGGTGATTAGACCCTTACGGCAGGGATAAGTAAGATAAGGAAAAATGAGTTCTGGTTTGTTGAGCTTAGTATTAAAAGTTTAGACGAGGGAGGTAGGATTTGAGTTTCTGCACTGGTCTTTTCGTTATTTCTAATTATTAGATTTATTTCATTTAAATCTGTAACCTGGACAATTTGAAAAGGCCTTTGCCTGTTCCAGAGGCAGCCCTCTGGCAGCCCTTCTGCTGCCTTAGGGAAATTTCAGGGGCAATTTCTTTCTAATGTCTGGGTTTGTTTATGGTAATTATAAAACTAAGGTTTGAATCCTGCTGCCCAGAGGATTTTCTTCTGGAACTTTATACATATGTATGGATATGAAAATGATTAATTATTTTTAAGCAATTCAAATAAAGCTCTTTAAGAATTTTTTGTTAATTTGCGATTACTATCCGCAGGTGTGAGAATATACATACATTCAGATGGGAAGGTCGTCACAAAAACACAGAAATACTTTTGAAAGGAACAAATAAAGGATTGAATATACATAATCGTATCCCATTTTTCCCTTTTACAGAACAATTTCAGAGCCACTCTCAGGCCATTTCTCCCCTGATTTTACATCATGTTGAGTCCAGATTGTGTTACAGGAATAAATCTACTCATAGTGCCTAACTAAGATCTTTCCAATTTTTCAATACAGTCCAAAGGTTTGCATTTTAAAGAATTTCTATAATCAGCAGCCAATTAGGAATACTTGACCAATATAAATGCAGTAAAGCACCAACCAACAAATGTAAATATACTTAAAAATATATTTAAATATATATTTAAATAACACACAATTAATAAATAGACCGAACATACCAAGTAGCAATTAAACAGGCATTAAATACTTAATTTACCAATTAACAATTAAACAAGCATTAAGCATGCACTATACTTAGGTAACACTTTGGCTAGCTGTTAAATAGGACTACTTAATTTCATTGAACACCAATTAATTGTTAGATTACTTATTTTCCAGGAATATAGTCAACAGACAGATCAGGTCAGGGCCTCAAACTCATGCGGAAGTGTTAGGCCTGGAGAAAAGGACCCCTTCCCCTAGGATATAACCTACCTACCCCTGGCAAATATTTCAGAAAGCTTCTCTTACCCAAAACTGCACCAGGCTAGCATCTCCTTCACCCTCTGTTACCTCCTTCTCCCTCCATCAGCTGCCCTCTTGTGAAAACCTCCCATTACTCAGCCTCCCCTCTCTGGCAAATGCATTCATATGTAAACTCCCCTCACACACTGTCCTCCACCCTCCAGTATTTACAGCTCTGCGCCTAAAGCAGTGTTTGAATTTTAAACTTTACCAATGGAAAGCTGCCAACTCCTAACTTAGCCCCCTATTTCTGAAAACTAGCCAATAAACACCTACCTAAACCTTGCTCCCCAACTCCCTAACCCTAAGCCTTAAAAACCCTAACCCCTACCATCTCGGGACAACTGTTTCTTTCTCTTTCCTGAAATGCTACCCAGGTGGCTCTGTTTCTCCCTGAAATAAAGTCTTTGCCTGAATTCCTTTGTTCCCTGCCTTGTTACTGGTGAGTTTGCTGATTTTCCCTTTCAAGAACAGTACCCAGAAAGCAGAAGGTGCAGAGATCAGAGCAAGGGGGATCATTCTGGAAGTGAGACCCAGATCTCTTCAGGCTAGAGGACTCAAACCTCTGAAATGACTTCCCAATCCACTTCTCCCTTGATGACCCATTCACTCAGTCAGTTCTCCAGACCTGGAACTGGAAATCCTAAGGTGCCAAAAGTGTCTGTTGTGCCAGCAGAACAGAGAAAAACCCTGTTGCCCAGCCCTGAGACTAAAGAATGTCTAGCTGCTGTAAAAAAGCTGTTTCCATGCTTACCTGTTTTACCAGGGCCCAACCTTGGGCAGATGGCCTGCCTCATTGCTTCGTAGGACCTTTGGTCCCACCCGAGTTGCCAAATTGTTACCAGACAAAGGTGGTGCATTCTTGCCCACTGTACTTGAATGACCAATTCCTGAGACCCAGGGTTTCAAAGACGGAGAATGTTTTTCGCTAGGCGTGAATCAGGAGATCAAATGTCCTACTGGCCCAAAATCTGTCTCCTGAGTCTAGGGGTTTCAAGGTTGTTATGGAGTCTAACAAGGGGAGATGAAGTCATTGCAATTTCACATAGTAAGTCTTAGCAGAAAGGGAGACAGATTTATTATTTCAATACCGAAGTTCAAGCAGAAAGGAAAGGAGACAGAGTTATTTTATTTATTTATTTTGCATGGGCAGGAACTGGGGAATGAAGAGACAGTTATTTTAATGGTAGAATCCAAGCTAATAGCTTTTACAAATGTATTAAAGTGAAACTGGGATTGGAACTAGTTAATGACTGACTCAGTTTCCTTTATTAGCATTAGGGTTGTTTCCCTTACTAGTTACTTTGAGAAAAAGACCAGATGAAGTGAGTAACAGTTCTTACAATCACAAAGGCACAAGATAAGGGCTTTTACAATCATCATCAGAAATCAGGGCAGCTAAATTATAGTTCAGAGATTTCAGGCATTTCCCTCTGTTTACTACAGTATATCAGAAAGCAAAAAGGAATATCTATATAATGATTCTACAACTGTAATCATGCCCTTAAATCCTGATTTCTCTGTTATAATACTTCAAAATTCAATTTGCACTCCATTCTAACTTGTGTAAATAATCCTCCAGATACATTCAAGTACTTGGGTACTTCAAATTGGGTGTGATTGTTCTGTGAGATTACTGGTAGCTATCATCTTGGGATCTCCCACTACCATAATTCTGGGGATTCCCTTTGCTTCTCTTATGTTGGATTTCCTATTTCCTGAATTCCATGACTATTTCTTTTTTGATTCCTTTTCACTTTTGGTGAAAAACATCCCCCAATCTATTCCTTATATGTTGTGCAAAGAATGTAAATTACTGACATATAACATATCTGAGAATATCTTTACACTGAATAATTTGGGATGAGATAGCTAAAAATATATGTTTTTCACAGTATCAAAAATATTTCCTATTGTCTTATAGTTTCCTACATGGCTTTTGAGATAGCATTGCCATTCTAATTCTTTACTCTTTAGCTTTTTGGCTCTTCCTTCCTTCCTTGCTTGCTTTCTTGCTTTCCTTCCTTCCTTGCTTTCTCCCTTCTCTCCTTCCCTCCTTCCTTCCTTCCTTCCCTTTATGAAAGATTACCATATCTTCTCTTTATCCTCATTTTTGAAATTTTATTGTGATGTAATTCAATATGGATTTATCCTCATCTGTTTTGCTGGCCATATGGTAGTCCCTTTTAAGTTACAAACCCATGTCTTTTAGTTTGGGAATATTGTCTTGAATACTTTATTTATTAATCTTTCATTATTATTTTTTTCTTTTGAGAGTTCAGGTATTAGATTTCCAGGAATGACCCTCTAGTTCTCTTCTCTTTCTAAATTTTTCAACTCTTCTTGCTGCCTTAGAATTTACAGGTGATTTCCTTATCATAATAGTCTAACTCTTCAATTGCATCAAAACAAACAAACAAAAAAGCATACATTAGCAGAAGAAGAACCAGAAAATCAATGACTTAAACATCCATTTCAAGCTGTTAAAACAGCAAGAGACAGTAAAAAGTAGAAATAATAGAAATGAGAACAGAGATTAAACTAGTAACAAATATTTAGAGGGGAGCTCAACAGAGCCAAAAGCTGATTCTTTGGGGAAAACATTCTCTAAAATTGACAATCCCCTTGAGATACTTACCAAAAAAAATAAGAAGGAGTAGAAGCACAAACAACAAAGGTCAGGAATAAAATTAATATGTCATTGCATATCCTATAAACAATAGAAAGATAATACGAGAATATTACAAACAAATTTGGGGCAAACAATTTATATGAAATGAGCAATTTCCTAGTAAAATGGAATTTACCAAAACTGACAAAAGAGGAAATAGAAACTCTGAAATATTGTGTATTTATTAAATGAACTAATCAATCATTTTTAGAACTTCACACAAAGCATGGGTAGAACTGTTTTGTAGCTCTGACCCTTAGAAGGGTTCCTCATTTGGTTTTATGCTTTGTATTATCATCTTGAAATTTGCAATAATCCTACCTCATAGGCTGAAATAAATTTACTTTGAAATTGATATAATATTTCTAATATTTGAAAAAGTAAGATATTTTAAGTATCATTGATAGGCAAAATCACAATTAAACATAAAACCTATGATGCTCTAGCTAATTATTCAAGATACCTCCATCTTCATAAAATGGCACCTGAAAAGCTGATTTTTAAAAATCAGAATATTATTTGTTGAGTAGAAAGCCAGGAAAGAGCTTTTAACTTGGGGAAATAGCTCATTTAAAGTTTAAAGAAGCTTGGTGCAATAACCGCTGCCCAAGAGAACCAAGTTTTTAGTGAGAAGATAATCCTTGCATTCTAGATGCATTGTCTCTCTCCCTTAATTAATGCCACTCACACCATGGCAATCTTGCCTGTTCACATCCTGACTCTCCTGCTGATTACTCATTCTTTCTGTAGATACAGTCAATATCTGCATCTGTCAAAGTCACATTGTCTCTTTAGGCCAGTGAGGCATTTTGTTTTCTCTGATTATGTGCTGATTCAATCAGGCCATTTTTCAGAACTTTGCTCACACCCCCTGGCCCAGTCCACACAGAACTATGGAATTCTCTACAAGAAATTTTGCAAGCATTCAGCTATCACCTTACTGGGAAATATTTACAAAATAGAACTTTCCTCATTCATACCTCATTGAATTGGGATGACATATACTCTTGAAACACTGAAAATGATTTTATTTACAGGTAGAAAGCTTGTTATCAAGTGCTATTAATAATTTTTTTGAAAGATGGCATCACAATCATAATAATGAGGCAGAAATACAAAGCAGCATTCCTAGGCTGTAGCAAAAGGGTGTATATCCAGGAAAGACATGGATACACAAATTACACAATCAGTATACAGAGACAAAGGACCTGCTACTTGTCTTTACCCAAGTGCATCTGAGCCAAAAGACTGATGCCAAAAGAAGTGCCCAAACTGGGCTGTGAGGGGATATGGTCATGCTCCCTGATGACAAGTTTTGAGACTGAATGCATTCCACCTTTTCTCCCTTGCCATGTATTGCCTCTGTAACACACGAATGGATTCAAAGCTTCTTTATGAACTATTTGTTATGTCTATTCCTTAGATGAAACAAATACTATGGCAAATTCCTTAAGTGAAAAAAATTCTTTGGGATAATGTTCCTACATTTTATTTTATCTTATTTTTAAATTATTTTTATTTATCTTAATTTTTTCCTTAATATAGCTCCCTCATCTCTCAAAGATTGTTCATTTATGTTAATTTCCAAGATCTGGTCAATAAATTTGTGACCACGATAATCATACTATTGCTCAATTTCTGGATTTCACTTTTGTCCCCTCTCAAACTTGGAGGCTATAGGCTGACAAGTTCTTACATTTAGTAAGGCACTAACATGGGTTTCATTGATCTAGAACCAAGAGGAATGCAAGGTGTTATGTTAGAGATTTCAAAGAAGACAAATGTTACTGGTAGTTACTTCTGTGTACAGCGTAGAAAATGGGGTAGCTGGTAGGAGTATTGGGGGAGAGTTTGTATTGGTTTTTCATTGCTGCCGAACAAATTATCTCACACTTAGTGGCTTAGGCAACACAAACGTATTATCTCACAGTTTCTGTTGGTCAGAAGTCCAGGCATGGTGTGAATTCTGTTCAGAATCTCACCAGGCTGAAATCAAGGCATCACCTGGGCTGTGGTTTTCATCTGGGGCTTGAGGTCCTCTTCCAAGCTCGCTGGCTGTTGGAAGAATTCATATCATCACAGATGTAGAATTGAGTTCTCCATAGGTGGTTCACTACATGGATGTTTTCTTTCCTCCAGGCCAATGGAGCACATCTCTCTGATTTCCAACTCTGCCTCTAGCCAGGTAAAACTCTACTTTTAAAAGGCTCACTTTATTGTGTCTGGTTTACTCAAGATAATCTCTCTATTTTAAGATCAACTGATTTGGGGCCTTAATTATATCAGAAATATCCCTTTATAACAGTATATAGATTGGGATTTGATTGAATAGCTAGGTAAAGATGAGAGTACACTAGGGGTCAAGAATCTTGGGGACAACTCAGAATTCTGCCTATCACAGTTGTTTAGGGAGAAATAGAGAAGATCTTTTTTTATTCTAGAGATCTAGAGTACACAGTAAATGAATGACTTATTACTAATATAAATGATGAAGTTGCAGATTGGAAACAGATGGCCTCTTTAGAGAGGTTCCCAGGCCAAGAAAACTTCCTCTCCAGTGTCCCCTCCCTGCCCAACACCAGGTTTCCTTTGCACTGATGGAAAGTTTTCTAAAGAACCCATAGCTATAGTGAAAACAGGAGTTTTTCAAGACTTCTGAAGTTAATATGCAGTCTATAGATCTGCTAGTTGGTCTACTTTTTGAAAATAAACTTTGTTATTGAAGTATGACATTCCTACAGAAAAGTGACCAGATCATAAGTATACAGTTCAATAAAGGCTCATAAAGTAGACATAGCTCATATAAACACACTCAGCTCAAGAAATAGAAGATGTTAGCATTCCCAAACTTCCTTAATGTCCCCTCCAAGGCTTTGCACCAACCTACCTCTCCCAAATTAAACACTTTTCCAATTTCTAATACTGCAGATTAGGTTTGCTTCTTTTGGGGGGAACCTTTTTAGAATTTGAAACTCACAATATATAACCTTTTGTAAGCCTGACTTCTTTCAATCGACATTACATTTGTAAGATTCATATATGACTTTATGTGGTAGCGGTGAGTTCATTTTTATTGTTTTATTGCATTTTGCTGGAAGAATATGCTATGATTAATTTATCTATTCTATTGCTGATGGACATTTGAGTTGCTTCCAATGTTTGAGTACTACAAATAATGCCCCTGTGAACATTTTTGAATATGTCTTTTGCCTGCTATGTATACCTTCTTCTTATCTACCTTCCTGTGAGGAGAACTAGCAGGTTATTTAGGATTTATGAGATCCAACCCCACTTTTAATTGTGCTTGATGTTTCCCAGTCTGTTTTTCCATCTGCAGACTATAAAGTTCCAATTTTCTGCCAGAGTGGGAAGGGACAGCTGCCTAGCTTGGGGACAGAGAAAAGGTATCTGGGGATACACCATCTTCTTAATTATAGTTTTGACCAATCCTTCTTCTTTTACTCAGCCCATCCCTTCAATACCCCTTCCAGAAGGACCTAGTACTGTCAACTCCAGAAACTTTGGGGTTTCATGGCATTCATTAGATTGGTTTTCAGCTTTCCCTGCTACCGCATTTGGATTCAGCTTCCTTAGGATTGCTGCCTTTTCCATCTTTACAAAGATGGAAAAATTTTTCCATCAATTTTCCACCAAATATGGATCAAAATTTGGTAACTATCATGTTATTTTCATGTCCTCTTCCATTTCCTTGTCTCTGTAGGGTTTGAATCTTTAAAATAAAATCCATTGTCTTTTCTTTAAGTGAGAGTTTGGGAAAGAGCAAACAAAGAAATATATATGTTCAATACAGTCTGTCTGGTGAGATAACATTTCTTTCTTAAGTATTCAACTTTCCTTCTGGAGCTGTGCTAGTTACTTTGCCTTATGGTATGAGCAACTTCAAAAAGTAAGATTTGGGCATGCTGCTTGTGGTTTGGAATGTGTTGCCTTTTTGTTGTTTTATTTTGGAGGGGTTTGTATCTTTTTTATCTTGCTCATAATGTGTCAGAAGGAAATATGCCATCTGCAGTATCAAGTCTAATATACACATGACCATATGTTGATAAAACCATGATATTTATGAGCTGTGACTTCCACAGTGATGGGTGAATTATTAAGAGGTTCTGGAGTTATTTTGATGTTTTATTTTTATACCAGTATTTTAAGAAAATACGTGGTTTAGATTGAAATATAAACAGCCTCATTGGATATGTTTAGGTGAAATAGATAACAATTGAAGAATTCATGCAGGAGATCATGCATTAATAGGTAGAGGTGTCTCATAAGACAGAACCCTGAAAATTGTGCCAGGTTCTTCCATGCCTAGAGGCACAATCACTTTGAGGCAAGTTATGCATTGTTACGGGAGAGCTTACTTGAAGGCCTACATTAGTTATGACACTGTAAGGCCAACATGGACCTGCGGTCCTGGGGGAGGGAATAATGAAACAAGGGTGGCCTATTGAAGGTATCACTTCCAATAACACTTGGAATGGGAACTGGTCCTAGGAGAAGGTGGGAAAATTTAACTGGCAACCAAGAAACCACCTGCAAGGAAGAGATCAAGATCCTTTTCCTTTCTTTTGGGGTTTTGTTGTCATGCAAACCTCCCTAATGTGTTGGATGATGGAGGTCATCTGGTAGAAAGGACATCACAGGCCTTGGGGGGCAAGCTGCCATGGACAGTGCAGAAAGCTGTATTATAACTCAGGCCTAGAGACTCATGGCGCATGGATAGATGAGGCAAATGGCTCTGCAGAGCCAGTCCCCACAGACATAGGGTTCTGGGGCTGAGTATGTGATACGAATGAAATAGTTCAAGTCAGTAAACTTGTCTGCAGCCTCTGCAAGAAACAAGACCAGCCCAGTCTTCACAGAGACAGAATAATTATCCTTTGGACTATGGGGACCAGTGTTCAATAGGACACTGTGAGCGGTAACAGAATTGTGACACTGGTAGGCCAGCCAGACACTCCAGTTTTTTCTCTGCCTAGCATTTTGAGAGAGGATTAAATCTTTGAAATTGAGTAAGTTTGTACAGTTTTTGAACAATTCCAAGGAAAGAACATATATAGTGTGGCCTTAGGAGTGAGATCCTAGAGTTTGTATGTATGAGTGCGTGTGGGTTCCTAGGTTAATATGTTAAAAAGATGTAACAATTTATATTTTCAGCTGGTGAAGCAGGTCATACCAATTTTATGAATGAGCATTTCCCCCATCCTTTTATTTTAGATAATCCTCCATTAGCAGTGTGGGAAAAGATGGCAGCCACATTACAGGATTGTTATTAGGATTAAAGAAAGTAAAGAATGTGGACATTTAACATAGTACTTGACACATTGTGAGCACTAAATGTTCTTTTGCTGCTGGTGCTCTTCCAAGTTCTTTCTGATTTCCACAAAGTGTTTATAATATCAGGGCATAGAAATATCATGCATATGATTGGCTCTGTGGTCTTAAGCAATTTATAGCTATCTTTCTGGAATCTGGTTTCTTCATCCTTAAAATGAAGAAATAGAGTCATCACAGGGGATGTTGTAAACAAGAGTAAACAAGAAAAGGTGTATGACAGTAATCTAAAATGTAAAGAGTCATGTAAATGGAAGCTGATGTGTCATCTGTGGAAAATGACAAAGTGGTTCTTTAAGCATTCATAGTAGCTAATCCTAAATCTTAATCCTGTCTAGAAGAAAGTTTTCCCAGCAAGACTTCAGAGAAGGAGAGAACGAATTTGAGGTCATTCTTGCTCCTTAATTTCTTGAGAAGGAGCACATTCTCTTGTCTCATTATTCAAGTATTTTTGTGGTTGGTATTTCTCCATCAGGCCAGAAAGTAGTAGTCAAAGACAATTGTTTTAACCCATGAGTCTTACTAACTTTTCCCATCCTCCATTGAATATACTCCTACTTCTGGGTTCCTGTATTTCTACCTTCTTGCTCAATGCCTAGCAGAGTTTCATAGTCTGGCCAGGAGGGAATAATTGGAACCAGTAGTAGCAAAAATAATAGTAAAGAGACCTAACTTGATGACTCAGTGGCAAGCAATTGAAGGAGAATAAAGGAATGGGAAAGTGTCTGGTAAGGGCCACTAATTTAGTTTAAGTTCTGGGCTAGCTCTAATAAGGAAACCAAGAAATACCCACTGCTGCCAAGTCTCCAGGCATTGCTTTTTAGGACAGAGGGCCACTGCAGTATCCTTTTGTTATTTCTGGAAAAGTAGAAAGAAAAGCAAGCTTCCCACAGGCACTGGATAAATCCTACATGCCCAGTGGTATGCTGTGGTCCTACTCCCAGATAGCCAGGGTATCTGAGTTGGAAATCCACTGGAGAACTGGGAACAGGGGTGCTCATTTGAGGATGATGTCTATTCGGTGCCCCACTGCTTTCTTCCATTCTGCTGATTATCTGTTCTTTTTTACTTGCTATCGTTCTTGCTAATTATTTTTTTCCCAGCATCAGAATCCATTTTTTTTTTTGTTTGGTTCTGCCATTAGAAATAATTCTCTACTCTTTAGAGCAATGCTGACCTCATTCCAGAGTCTATTACTTCCACGCAACTATTCTCCTCTCCTCCAGCCTTCTCGCTCCTCTCTTCCCTGTATTCCCACCACATATGTCTTGAAATTATTGAGTCCCCACATCATTCTCTCTCTTAGCTGCTTAGCAATAAAGAGAGACTTGTTAATAGCTGCTGAACTGCCCTCCAGAGGCAACAGGCTTTCTGCTTGAGAGCACTGATTTCACTGTCTCTACAGGGTTTTTAAACAGAGTGTGGCACGTAAATCAGGCCTTGTTGTGACTGTGAGTGGAATTTTGGCAATAATTATGAATGCCTACATTGAAAAAATATTCCAATACATGTAGGAACTTAAGGACATGTTATTTTCTAACTATAGCCATGCTTTTAGATCTATTTCATCACTTATTAAGCTTTACAAGATGTTTATAGTAGCGGGGCATAGAAAAATCACTCATGTTCATCTCATGCCTCGACATAGGACTCTAAGTTATCTTAGACATGTGGGTGAATCTAAAGATTCTATTTGGTATAAGGTTCCTCAGTTTCCTTTAACTTTAGCTCACAAGTTTCATCCTTTCCATGGTGTCATGGTCAGGTTCATGTGTCAACTTGGCCAAGTGGTGGTACCTGTGTGTCTGGTTGGGCAAGTGCTGGCCTGTCTTTTACTATGAGGACATTTCATAGAATTAAATCTTGATCACGTTGGTTACATCCACAGCTGATTCCATTTGTGATCAGACAAGGGGAGTGTCTTCTTTAATGACTGATGCTTAATCTAATCACTGGAAGCCTTTTAAGGGGGATTCAGAAGAGACAGTCTCTCTTCCTGTTTCGGCTGGTGAGCCTCTCCTATGGAGTTTGTCCAGACCCTTCACTGGAATCACTGGCTTCACAGCCTGCCCTGAAGATTTTGGACTCTGCATTCCCACAGTCATGTGAGACACTTTTATAAATTTTATATTTGCGAGTGTTCCCTGTTGATTCTATTTCTCTAGAGAACCCTAACTAATACACATAGCATCACTGGAGTACAGGCATCTTCATCCTTGGCATTACTGACATTTGGAGCCAGGTAATTCTTTGATGTGGTGGGCTATCCTGTGCATTGTAGGATGTTTAGCAGCATCCTTGGCCTCTACACACTAGACACCGATAGTACATCTCTACCCCACTGCCCAAGCTGTAACAAGCAAACTGTCTCCAGACATTCTCAAATATACCTTGTGGGGCAGAATTCTCCCAAGTTGAGAACCACTGGTCTAGTGGAATGTGAAATGAGTAAAGGAGAAGCACTCAGAAGGTTGAGCCCAAGTCTTATTCCAAAAGAAGATTTTTAAGGTATCTTCTAACTTTAATCTTTGATTTTGTAATGCAGTGTTCTCTCAGTGCTTAAGAGCTAGACCATGCAGCTGGCGATCCCTCAGTAGGTTACAAAGAACTGGTTAACTCTATGATTCCATACTGTATCTCTAATCCCAAGAGCTGTAGTTTTAGAGACTCATTCTATTGGGGAACTAAACATTCTTCTTCCTATTGTCATCTTCCATCCTTCTACAACCCAGATATTGATTTAGATATCTCATGTATCCTTCTGGAGTTTCTTTTTCAATATACCAATAAATTTGAATATTATTCCTTACTTAATCACCTCCCAAAGAGGCACATTATACAGACTAGACTGCAATCTATATCCCTTACTAATATATCATAGAGACCTTTCCATATGTGTATATACATAATTTCCTATTTTTTTTGCTAGCAGTTGCCTAGTATTCTAACACAATTTAACCACTCGAAACCGAAGGGTATTTATACTTTGATAAACAGTGCTATAATGGAAAATTTGTACATATAAGAAGAAATGGAATTCCTTGGTCAATGGTACTTTTAATGGTGATGTATCAAATTGTTCTCCATAGATGTTGTAATAATTTACCCCTCCACAAGCAATATATGACAGCATTTATTTCATTGCACACAGGCCAACAGGGTGTGTAGTTATTAGAAGCTTGTGTATCCCAGAAAAATCTGTTCCTAAGGTTAATCTATTCATGTGAGTGTGAACCCATTGTAAATAGGATCTTGTGATGAGGCTACTCAGTTAAAGTGTGATTCACCTCATTCAGGATAGGTCTTAGTCCTTTTACTGGAGTCCTTTTTGAATGAAGTAAATACAATGAGAGAAAACGAAAGCCACAGAAGCAAGGAGCTGAAATCAATAAAACCCAAAAAAGAAGAGAGAGACAGCAGATGCCACCACGTAGCAGAGGAGCCAAGGATCACTGGCACCCTGTCTGTGGGAAGAAAGCATCGTTTTGATGATGTATTGATTTGGACATCTTCCTGAACTGTAACCATAAGCAAATAAATTCCCATTGCTTAAGCTGAATCATTTCATGGTACTACCTTGGGCAGCCTAGGCAACTGAAGCAAGGTGTTTATATGGATTTTTACTTCTCTGAATGGTGGAAACTTGTGTTTTGGGAGGTTTTAATCTGCCATTGTTTTATTATTAATGAGGTTCATCATTTTATATATGTTTGAGTCATTTTAATTTATTTTTATGGGGACCATCTATTCATTCTTTGCCATTTTTCTTTTGGGTTGTTGGTTTTCTTGTAGCTTTTTAGAGGTTCTTTTTTTTAATTAATTAATTTATTTATTTTTATTTACATGGGCAGGCACTGGGAATTGAACCTGGGTTTCCGGCATGGCAGGCAAGAACTCTGCCACTCAGCCACCATGGCCTGCCCTAGAGGTTCTTTATGTATTAAGAATATTAGCTCTTTGTGATATGAGTTGCAAATATATTTTTAGTATGTCAATTGTGTCATGATATTCATGCAGTATTTTTTAATGCCTAAAAATATTTTTTAAATAAGATTTTATTTAGTCTAACAATTTTTCCTTAATGATTTTTGATTTTGAGGTATAAGAAGTTCTCCCGTATATTTCTTTTCATATTTTTTAGGGTTCCCCCTTTTTCACATTTAAATATTTGATCCATGTAGAATTTATAATTCAGTATGAATTATAGGTCTTTGTTTTTCCAGATAGTCATCCATTTTCCCACACCACTTATTAAATAATCTTTCTTTCCACCACTGATTGAGGTGCCACTTTTATCAGATACCAAATGCCCTATTTTATCTAATACTCTATATGTCTGTAATTTCAGTGTATGTGTGAACTTTCTATTTTATTCTTGGGTTCTATTTGTTGATGCAGTTCTGCCTCATTGCTTTATATATACATATGCACATACACACATAGATTATATATAAAACTAGTTTTGATATTGAGTCAGACTAGTGCGCCATCATTGTTCTTTTTTAGAACTCACTGGCTCTTGTGCTTATTTTTTAAGAGCATCCATTTGCAAAGGGAGCACACTAATATAAGGCTATTTTCTGTCCCTCACTGCCTAAGCAGCAGCTCCAGGAGTGTTTGGAAGATAACACATTAGCCTTATTTTAAGTTCTTTCTTTAGAGAAACACTGAGTCATGGGAAGTGATGGAGGTAGCATATAGAGCTATACATCTTCATTTATAAGTCAAGAGGGAGCAAGAACTAGAAACCAAAGGAAATAGGGTATCCTGAGAATGCTCTGTGAGACCTGCCCACGGGTCCCAGGATCAATCCTGTTCTCAGCTTTAGTCTGTAAAACCACAGGCTCCTAAAGGATGAAGGAACAGGTTGGCAAGCTGAGGGTGTGGTGGCAAGGTGCTCTGCCATTCTGTTTAAACTGTGTGAGTCACCTTGGCCTCTTTGCTCTTTGGACATCTGCCTCTGCAAATGGAAGCTTATGATGCCAAGTTTGGACTTTGCTAGAAGAGAAAAGGAAAAATAACCTGCTGCCTTCACTAACCTATGAGCACTTTAAGGGCAGAAATTTAAAAATTTCTTAATTTTTGCATCCTCTGAATCCAGAACTATGCCTGGCACAAAATAAACAGTCATGCAATTAGGATCATCTTTGGTTCTTTGGCTGTTACCTGGGTTTTTCTTATAGCAGAGTCATTAGTGTGTGGCCTCAGGCAGTTCATAGACCCTCTCTGTCTCAGATTTAGTCTTTATGAAATAAGGGATCAGACACTGCAAGTGCTACATAAAGCATCTTAAATTTTCCTAACCTGCTGTTACTGTGATAGATTTCCTTAACATTTAAGCCAAGAGCAAAAGAAATGGAGTGGTGTATATTTACTGAGTGGTGTTGGGGTGGGTAAGTTGACTTGGTAGACAGCAGCAAGATTATTTGTCTCCAGGGCTATTGCATTCAGCAAGGGATTTCTTCCAGCAAACCATTCAAATGCATATGGCCAAGATATATACCTGGTCTTTAATGTTCTTTGTGCCACCTTCAGATTTAATGGATAGCTAGGAACTTTCACATTTTACTGTTTTGATTTCTCCAGCTGATGAGCAACTGCTAATATCCTCCACAGAGAAACATGTATTTTTGTAGAAGATTCAATATCTCTTCTTTGCTGTAGTTGACTTAAAATAGATAAAAAAAAAAAAAAAGGCAACTCACAATGTTTGCATTACCACACCTTAAATCTCACTCCTGGACCATGACCCTGCCTGTTTGCTCTCATTTCTCTGGGGCAATTTGGCTGCCCCAGCTTGTCCAAGCATTATAGCAGATCCATTGCAGTCGCCCATATTATCCATACTGGAAGGAGCTATGTTCCATTTTAACTCTTCGACCCAGAGGTGTGGCATAAATATGAATGTCAGATGTCAGCAAAGTGCCCATCTGCTGCTGTTGACTCTTACCCTTAGAGAGCAGCTGGCCTAGGCCCCAAGTTTCTCATCTATTAAAAAGAGAAACAGTAGTGTACTTAAGGTCTGGATCTGCCATTTAAGCAAAATATTTAGCTACATCATGGGGTGTCAAGGGTGAGAAGCCAAATCAGTCCCTTATCACTAGATATTGTCTAGAATTTGACACTGGGAATACCATTCTTTTGTCTTTAAGCACTAAAAACTGCAGAATGTGGAGGGAGTAGGTAAATAGCTAATTTTTAAAAAAATCTATTATGTGCAAGATATTTTTGTAGTTAGAATCACTTGGTGTTATCTTGTTTAATCTACATAAAAAAAAAACTGTGAAGTAGGTCTTATTGTACCCATCTTATGTCTGAAGAAACAGGGGCTTTCAAAGGGCCTCAGGTGACACAGCTAGTTAGCTTGAACTGCCACCAGCACGCAGTCAGGCATCAGGGAAAGCAGGCTTCTAACTCTGTTCTGTTTCCATCAGATGTTGAGAAGCATCTCGGGGCAGTCTTCCGTCGTAGGGAATAGGGGTCTCTGAGCAAGGGGAGGGCTGAGTTTGTGGATCTATTTGCCTGAGGAGCCACCAGGTGGTGGCTTCTGAGCACATTTCTCTGGGGACTAGGGTGGCCCCCGCCAGTGGGAGCAGGTCATGAACAGAGATTCAGGTAAGGCAGGAGCCCGTATGGGACCTTGGACACCAAGTACTCCAGCTTCCTTCCATGGTTGCTGACAAAGAAACAGACAGGAAAGGACTTGCCCAGGAAGACAGACAGAGTCAGAGGCAGAGCTGGGTATAGCTGTGCACCTAATCTTCCCATTTCTTCAGCCTCACCGGCCTCTAAGGCTATTGGAACTGCCACCTTGAGTTATTATTCTTTATCCCTATCTCAAAATCCATCACTTTATCAATACTATGCCAGTTTCCCATCAACTACAGGATGAATTGTGAGGAGTCCTATAGTTGCTATTTTTTTAAAGACTTTTCTGGATGACTCAGAATCCCTTTAACTAGGAGTGCATTAATATTTAGATATGTGCATTAGTCATAACATGCCCTACCATATTCCCTCCTATGTGTTAATAAATGTATCACAACTGTACATGTCACAGCACCAATACTGTTATTAGCCTGGCCGCATTACACACACACAACTCACAGGGGGTTCACATTTCAGATCAGCCTTCCTTCACTTGTTTCTTTAAATCATGAGAGAATGCTTGCCTTGTTCCATAATGAATAGGATAGAATAAGGCTCTGGCTTAGAGTGTTAATTATAGCTTTTAATTTCAAATTTACCTCTTCATAAGGTCATTCCCTGACTTAAGAACCGTCTTATCCCAAATTACCTGCAGCTCACATTTCCTCATGGATTTCCAGGACTCTGCTGACTCATTTTAAAAAAAAATTCCTTTTCTTTAGTGCTTCGGGCTTCTCATTTGTAAACTGGTATGGGTGACACAGTCTACGTTAAGGTATTTTTGTGACAGGCAGTTAAAAAAATGATAGCAGCTAAATTGTAGCTTTATAATACTCTGAAGGACATGGCAGTTGTGGAAGATCTGAATAACTCTCTTCAGTCCAACAAATCAATAACTCCTTTGGGTCCATATTTTTTATATTTTGGTTTTTATCATGTAGTTTACTCTACATATAATTTACTCTACAAGGAGGAATTAACTTGTGATTCCTTAAAAAACATATAGGAAAAAAATATTTTCTATGTTGAGTTCTGACCTAAAGCAAGTGTATTAAATAAAAGTAGATCACAAAAAATGATTAAAATTCTTGTATTTTGCAGGATCACCAGAATCCATAAGGAAAGGAAAAGGAAATTGAATTATCCCACTGAGATGAAAAGACACTAGAAGAGTGAATTTGGAAAAACTTCACTTTTCTCTGCCTATATTTCTTGCTATTTCTTACATACACTTCTTTCATTGTTGTTGTTTCTTTGCTCCCATGTAGGAAAACTGTTATGATGTAGTTCTGGTATGTGTGTATGTAGAGGATGTTACATGCTGGATTTTAAAGGATTCATGAATGTTTTAAAATCCGGTCTCCTTTGCTGAATCATGTTGGTAGGAGCTAAAGCTGTTTTGGGTTAAAAATACTTCCTCCAGGAAGTATTCAAGACCCTCCCTGGGGTCTGTTACTCAATTGTGCTACCGTTGCACCTTGTTAATGGATCTATCACTGTCCTTTCACTAGGGGGTAGATGGATTTGGCTTGCAGGTAGTCTCTCTCACCAGAATGGAAATTTTTTGAGGCTTTTTTTTTGTTTTTTTTTTGGTATGATCTTACTATCAACATTATATCTGGTATAAAATAGCTACCCCCAAAAGACCTATTGATTGAAATAATGAATGGTAGGTGGATGGCTACCAATCAGACTAGAAGTATGTCATTATTCACAAAAGACATGAGAAAACTGAGTGGTGCTTCCAGTATAACCAGAAAGGAAACAAGTGACCTGTAAGATCATTGTGGGCATGCTGAGGTGTGCTAAAGCAGTGCTTCTCAAACTTCCGTGCATATGTGCATCATCTGGGGATCTTGTTTAAAAACAAATTTGAATTCAGTAGGTCTGGGAGAGGGCTGAGATTCTGCATTTCTAGCAAACTCTCAGATGATGCAATGTCACTGGTCTGCTGTCTCAGTTGCAAGACCTACCCTTGAAGCTGTCTGAGATGCATATGGCCCAAATAGAGGGGACAGCCTGAGCATGGAGGAGACTGAGCCATAAAGTCAGCAGGGCCTAGAGGTGGAATTATAGTGTTCAAATGTGAGAAAAGCCTGACATGCTGTAACAATTGCAGCAATTCAGAAAACTGGAGGACTGTCTACTGAAATGACTGGATTCTTCTCAGCAACTGCGGAGAGAATCTGAACAGTCAGGGACTTTGACCAAGTCCAAGAAGAGTTAAGCATCGTAGCTTGCAAGTCAATGTAACAGAACCAGCGCTGGCCAGAGGTCAGACTCTGTGGAGAAATGAAGGCTCTGTGATTAATGAGACCACACAGGTGTGACCAAGTAGTAATTAGTTACATGTGTCTAAGTCAGTGTTTCTCAAACTTAGTCACAAAATTTCCCCTAATGGTTGAGGAGCATCGAAAAGGTATTCCTAAGAGCCTGCCTCAATGAGGTCCATATTCCTCTGAAGTGGTCCATTTTCACTTTAAAAATCATACAGATTTTGTATTGTATTCTTTAAAATATCTGGGTTTGATTCAATATATGGATGTTTCTTATTATTTACCACCAAATAAGCTGACTTTCCAGCAAGAGGGACCTCGTGGCTTCTCATTCTCCTGGCATATGTGATGTACTTGGGAGACCCTTTCTTGAGAACTTTGGTCACCCGTACACTGGTATTGTAAATCAGGGGTTGGCAAACGATGGCCCCTGGTCTAAATCTGGCTCACCACCTATTTTTGCAAATAAAAGTTTTATTGGAACACAGCTCCACCCATTCATTTGTTATTGTCCGTGCCACTTTCATATAACAACAGCAGAGATGAGTAGCTGCCATAGATACTCTATGGCCTGCAAAGCCAAAAATACATGTGATCTGTCTCTTTACAGAAAAAGTTTGCTGATCCCTTATCTAAATTATTGTTTTTCTTCTTCTTAGTAGTTTATGTCATTACTGTCACACCTTCGTATGCAAAGAATCCATCCAGTTGTCATAAGCCAGGCAAACCTAAATTAGTTTAAAAACAGCTGATTATCAATGCAGATGTTGATTTCTGGGTAATAAACCAGATCTTCAATTAGATAGACTCATGTAATTCAATTGAAGTCAAACAGGAACTAGGCTAAAATGAACAGTTAGAACAGAGCCTGAGTAGAGCCTATCCCTCCGGACTGGGAGAGTCACAGGTGTCTTAAATCATGTAAAAGCAAGCACCTCCCTGTGTAAGTTATTTTGTAACAGGTTATGAATAAAGGAGAAAGTAGTGTTTAGACTGCCCTGTGCAGATAAATGTGGATTAATAGACAAAATGGGCATAAGGAAAGGGAGGAAGTCTCTACACGCATGCACAGCAACAGAATGGATTTGGTATCCTAGAGCCTGACAGCCCAGGACAGCCAAGAGCAGAACAGGCTAGGGGAGAGTTCGGGCAAAGCTTTAGAGAAGGCTGAGAGCTTAATCTGGGATAAATATGACTGACAAATCCAAAGGACACAACCATGGGCTAAAAATAGGAGATAAGCTAAGGGAAAGGAAAGAGATTTGAAACCAAGCAAGAGGAAGGGTGACAGTGAAGCTAGGAAATGTCTAGGGTTGCACCACAAAGAAAAGGCAACTAGATTGCTTTTAATGGCTTTTGGGTCCATGTTTGGAATTTGGGCAATTTTAAAGGTGTAGTTTGGGGGTTCAGGAACAAAACAAAGGAAAAGGAAGAAAGAGTTTTTAGGGATATTCAATCAAGGTTAGGAGCCATATATTAGGGGTGTCATCCAGTCAACAAAGTGAGTATTAAGACTGCTTCTGAAATTAATTTTCTTTTCCCGAAGTTGAGAGCAATTCAAGACTTTGAGACCACACAGAAAGGACCTTGATTCCTCAGGGATTGTGAGGTGTGTAGTATCAGGAATTGAGAAGTAGAAAAGCAGAATGGTATTTGTAAGATAAAAGCATGCATCTTGTATTAAAGGCCAAAAACTTGCTCATGGAAGGTGTTGGCTTAATGGAATGGAGAGAGATTCAGCTCTGGGGAAATCTCAAAGATCTCGTAGACTCCGATTGGTTGTAGATATTTTCTATCCCATGAATTTTCACATCTGAGTAAAGTACTCCAAATGGGACTCCTTCCTTCTTCCTATCCCCTGAAAATAAAATGACCAGCCCAATTACTGTTGGTGATTATCCACTGTTAATGAGATGAACTGGCACATCAAAGGGCAAGAATTCCTTAATGTACAAAGGAACATGTAGCTTTCCTTGCCTCAGGAACATGGATTCTGCCTTAGGATGATATTGATACAGAGGATAGCTAAGCAGTGAGACTGAAAGAAACTTAGTTTTTGCTGGTGTTGTTGAGCTTGGACTTTGGTTGTCTGGTAAACTATAATTTTTGTTGTTGTTTAGGCCCTTTTGAGTTTCTACTACCTCCAGCCCAAATCATCCTGCTAAAGGCTATTGTGCACCTGGTTCTCCTCTAGACCCTGGAGATACAATTGAGAATATATCATAGACAAGGTCTACTTGGGAGAGCAGATAAACAAAGAATCAGATGATTTTGGTAGAATAGTCTATGATGCTGATTAAATCCCCAAATCCTGATTGTCCTACTGTTGCTACACTTAAGTGAATGATTTGTATTTAGGAAAGAGGATCGATCCCAGGGGAGCATGACCAGACCCATGGTAGGAATCAGTGTTTGTAAAAGGTGGATGGAGATTTAATTTACATGGTGAGGATTAGGGAGAATATTAAAGATATGGGGATTTCATGACAGGGGAACAGGAAGGGGAAGTGGGGTGTTTCCACTAGGGAAACTGCTTTGAAGGATACTCAGAGGCATACCCAGGAATGTGGAGAAAAAACAAGCAAGTATGGAACCCAGGAAGCCAAGGGAAGAGTGTTTTGGGGAGGCAACGGTCAACTGTGTCAAAATCAGCTAGGAGGTCAGGAAAGATGCAGGCTCTAAACGATCCATGAGACTTGACGATAAGGATGCAAACCACAACAAACACAGTGTCAGTGGAGGGAGAAGTGGGTGTGAGATGGCAGTGAGTTGAACAAGGAAAGGAGATAAAGAAGTGGAGTCAGCAGATGAGCTATTTTTTCAAGCAGTTTAACCACGGGAAGAGGAACAGAAAGATAGGGAAAGCTGTGTGCATGGGGGGATGTTGGCATGGATTTCAGTATTCCACAGGGCATTCTGATTGGCACTTCTGGATGAGAACCACTTAACTAGGGGAATCATCATGTTCCTTTAGCCTTGATTATAGGCACATGTTATGTAACTGTTGTTGGAAAAAGGCTCTTTTCCAAAAGAGCCTCCTTGTGATTCATGTACTGATCAACTCGAGTTAAATGTACAGGTTAGGACTTCTCATAGTGTTCTTTAAGTTTGGCTGCAAAGAAAATGAGCTTAGATTTTTTGTGCAAGATCATTGTTTTAGATACAATGTTTAAGCACATTGTTTTAAGTCTAAGCTAGATGTGCTTGCTTGTGATTTTAAATGGCGTCAAAGATTATTCAGCAAAATTTTGTTTGTTTTTAATTGATACACGCATATAGAAATGATGGGGAAATCACCCTTGTGCCACCATACAGAGATAACCTCTGTGTCATTTTGGTATATTTCCTTTTGGTCTTTTTGCTGTCCATATGTTTAATAGTATCACTATTTACTTAGTACTTCACTAGGCCTGTGCACATCAGGAGCAATTGTGAAATGTGAGATTTAGCTCCTACTCTCCAAGAGGCTCCAATTTATCTAAAAAGTATGTTATGCAGAAGAGAAGCAGTCATTTGGTAAGATGGAGAAATGGCTGTGGACAGATTCGGTTGAGGCTGATGAGGCCACATCATGCAAGCGCAAGGTTAAATCTTTTTAAAATTTTGATCTTTTGTTCATCTTGGATATTTTTGCATTAATTTTTATTTTTTAAAATAATGCATTAAAATATTATTTACCCTGACTGCTGAGTTCTTGGCACCTCTTGAATTTTGTGTTCAGACAGATGTAGGCTTGAACCCACCTCTCCCGCTTGCTAGACACGTGACTTCGACAAGTGACCTGACTTCTGTAGGTTCAATATCCTCATCTGTAAAGTGGAGAAAATGATTAAATTAAATGTGTTAATTTAGGTAAAGAGCTTAGCTTTGACATAGAAATGTTCAATAAATGAAGTATTACTTTGAAACAAAATGAGTAATCTAAGTAATTATTATGCCACATAAGCACTGCCCAATAGAAATATAATGTGAACCACATATCTGATCTTAAATTTCCTAGTAGCCATAATTTAAAAAAGTGAAAAGCAATGAAATTAATTTTAAGATAATATTTAACCCAATATATCCTAAATACTGTTTTTAACGTCAATAGAGCTCATTATTAATGAGATATTTTGCATTCTTTGTTTATACGAAGTCTTAGAAATTGTGTATGTATTTTATACTTAAGCACATATCAATTCTGAATAGCCATATCTGAAAGACTCAGACACGCGTGGACACTTGGCACAGTATTGGACAGCACAAATACAGAAGTTCTCAGAAAGATCATTGGAGTACTGAGCAGTTGGGATAGGAATGAGGAAGGAATATAACATTTTCTAAGCTCTTTTGAGGAGGGACCTTGGTAAAAGGGCCACCTTTTACAATTCCTTATGAAAAGGGCCCAGGGCAGTTTCCACTATTCTTTCAAGACTTGCACCTAGTCTTTAAAAAATGAGAGGCTGTGATTATTTGGGAACATAATTAGGAAAAAAAAAAAGTGTATCAGGAAGAATACATTACTGTCTCTTTAATTTCTACCAATTTATTGAACACTTTTTGCTTCTGGAAAATTCCTCTCCTCTATTCCCTTATTATACTTCCCTTGGATTCTAAGGACATCTTAATGTCACTTATGAGCACAGAACTCTTGGATTTGAAAAACTTTTGAGTTTTAGATTAGTCTGTATAATGGGCCAAAAATTGATGAGCATTTGAGAGCATATCATCTAGAATACTTTATAGAGATTTTAATAGCTCAAAAAAATCCAAATTTAAAGGGAGGAGAGAAGAGAAACTGAACTAAAAGTTCATAAGGAATTGTAATTTTAAAGGTAGTCTTGCTTATGAATTCAAATTCCTAAAAGAAATATTGGGTCTGTGGTAATATGTGTCTTTCCAGGGGTCAGAATCTGTGTTTGCTTAATTCACTTAAAACGTTTCTGAAAAAATACAGTAAACTTTAGGCACAAAATATTGATACTGATCAAAAGTGGGGTTTTCTGCCTGATGCATGTAACAGCCTGCCCAGGGCACTAGGATTTCTAAAAGAGAAATATTTTATTGCTGTGCCTGAAGCAGGAGATCAGATGCCTACTGGTGCAAAGATTTGTCTCCCTGTGGCTAAGGAGTTCAGAGTTTTATGGATTCAAGCAAGGGGAGATGTAGCTGTTGCCATTACAATATCAAGTATAAAAAGGGGCTGAGATTAAGCTGGAACGATTATTACAATAGTAACTAGGTAGGTCTGAAACTAGACTAGAATAACTATTACAATATTATGTATACACAGGGCTGATGTAACCAAGAAATAAAGAATTTACAAATATTATGATTATTGAATCATTATATAGATGTTTTTCTTTCCATATTGTAGAATAGGCAGAAGTTAATACCAGAAATTACTGAAACTCAAGAAGTCTCACCACTGTTTACAGTTACCTCATCCTTGCTTATACTTCCTATTATAATGACCATTGTAGCCTTGTCTCAGCCCTGTGTATTCTTTCTATTATAATGGTAACAGCCCCACCCCTCCTTGTTTGAATCCATAAAAACCCTGACTCTTTAGATTGGGGGAAACAGATTTTTGAGCCAATAGGTCATCTGATCTCCAACTCTTTCTCTCTTTGAAATCTCCACGTTATGGATTGGCTGAGAACCCACTGCTTTTGCTCAGTATCATGCAGGCTAGGCTAGAACAACCATCACAGTAGTAAATATAAGCAGGGCTGAGACTAGTTTGAATTTCAGTAGTTTTAGGTATTAACTTTTGGCTTCCTTGATTTGGGGAGGGGTCGCCCATTTGTTGGCTCTTGTGGTGGTGTGGCCAGCTACAGCAGGCTGTCTCAGAAAGACAAGGAAAGCAGTAGATTTGAAGGATGCAAATGAGAGGTTACATCATAAAGATAGGAGTTTAGAAATATTGGTATGCTGGCATGCTAGAGTGGGAGGGTATGGACTGCCCAAGGGCAGGTGAGGTATATCTTGACCTCCCCTGACTGGGACCCAAAGGTTTGGAATCCATAGTTTATTTATCTGATGATGGAAAGGAGAAGAAAGAAGTTTGGAAGGCAAAGTATGAAGGGATACCACCTTTGTACGCAGTTCCAAAGTTTGCCTCTTGACTACAAGGAATTGACACTCAATTTTTTAGTATTCCCTTAAATAGGAACAGCAACCTGTTTTTGCCTTCACCTGGAAGGAGAACAAGGGATTTTCATCATGCTCCTACGAGACTATTTGCATGATCTGATCATCTGCCACAGGCTCGTACCAAAGGATTTGGCTAAGTGGAAAGATGTTATTCTATTTCATTATATTGATGATGTCATGTTAACCAATAATTCTTTTCCAGAACTAAAAGAATCCTCAAGCTCATTGCTATTTGGGGGATGGGCAATTAATCACAATAGACTGGCAATGCCTTGCCTGCTCTGTCAAATTCTTGGGTGTTATATGATTGGGAAAGGCAAAATTTATTCCCTTTTTAGTACTTAATAGGGTATAATGTTTTCCTATGCCAAATATGCCAAAACAACTGACGGATTTCTTGGGATTGTTGGATATTGGAAACCTTTTGTTTCTCACTAGCCCAAATGCTAAAGCATGTATATCCCATTCCTGAGAATATTTTTGAAAGAGCAGGCTCTTTTTGAAAAAAGCCAAATGGGCTATAGGACTGACTCAGGCTTGATGGCGGTTGACTCAGACGTGCCTTGTGAATTAGATATGGCCCATACTGATATTGGCTTTTGGTGGGGCTTGTGACAAAGGCAATAGGCAAAGTGAGTTCCCATTGGCTTTTGGTCTCAGTTCTGGGAAGGAGCCAAAATGCAGCAGAGTTCCTTAGAAAAACAACTGTGTGCTGCCTATAATGCCTTATTGCAAGTAGAAGCACTAACTCAGAAATGTCCTCTGAAATTAAATACAGCCATCCCCATACAGGGGTGAATTCAGGACACTGCTACTAAGCCTCACTCTGGCAGTGCACAGTTGAGCACATTAATGAAATGGAAAACTCATCTGCTACAGTGCAGCATGTTCAACAACAGCCCCTTAAAGAAGGAAATGCATGATATCCCAAGACCAGTTTCCCATGTGGAAGAACAATGCTTGCCACTCCCTGCTCATCTCCTGAGGTGAGTGTCTCTGTGCCCACTGTTCATAGATGTGGTGGTATACGTAAGTTTGCCTGGTATACTGATGGATCAGCACATGGGCAGTCTGCCAGCTGAATGGCAATAGCCATGCAACCTAGTACAGACATGATGTGGTGGGAAACTGGGACTATGCAAAGTAGACAATGGGCAGAAAATTAAGGACTGCTGGATGGTCATTGTCACAAACCAGGAGATGCATTAACTATATGTGCTGACAATTGGGCAGTATACCAGGGCCTGACAGAGGGTGAATGGCCACATGGAAGCAAAAGCAATGGACTATTGTTAGCCACCCTTATGGGGAAAAGAAATGTGGAAAGACATCTGGACTGCCTATCACAATTGAAAGGTAGCCATGTTTTATGTTTCTGCCCGTAACACTGATTCTTTACCTGGCAATTCTGAAGCAGGTGCTTTAGCAAAAATTCATAGTCTAAAGCCAAAATCGCATGAGGTTGCTAAATGGTTCCATAAAAAGACAGGACACCAAGAGTACCAGAATCTGTGGAAATTGGCACAGCAATTTCAGCTGTCTGTCACCGGACAACAACTAAAAGAAGTCGTGGATGCCTGCCGTTCATGTTTGCTGTGGTACCCCAGGATGCTTCCTCATCAATTCAGTCACACTGGCCATGAGCAGATTCTGGTCACCAAGTGGGACCGTTCCCTTATCTGGAGGTGCAAAATATGCTTTTATAGCCATAGATAGGGTCACTGGACTGTTGCTGGCCTTTCTAGTAGGGACAGCTAGCCAAAGAGCTACAATACATACCTTAGAAATGCTAAGTGCATCCTTTGGAGTCCCCACACATGTGGACAGTGGTAAGCAGATTCCCTTTATCAGATAATGAACCCATTCCTGGGCTGCTGAACATGATGTCTTATGGGCATTTCATTTGCCTTACAGCCCCACAGCAGCAGTGTTAATTGAAAGGATGAATGGGCATTTAAAAGAGCAATTAAAAGGTGATAAGCAATATCTGCAGCAGTGGACACTTTGGTTGTATCCAGCCCACACCAGCCTTGATTCATGGCCCTGAACAGCTTCTCCTGCTCCTGTTGAACTTTTAATGATAGGGCCCATATAGGCACTGCCAAATCAGGTAAAAGGACCAGCAATGCCTCCCCCACAATGAGGTAATAAAAATAATCTGCACTTGCCTGTACCACAAGCTTAGAAACTGGGGAAAATAAGGTTTAGTGGCCATGGTCCTGGCCATTGTATCCATGCTGGTTGAGAATCCAAGCCCACAGGGTATTGGGGTCACCCAAAATTTAAGTATTAGACTATGGTTCATATGCAAAATGCCAAAAGTTGCATGTATAACCGATCTGGGACCTCCCCATACCCAAAGGCACAATATGTCTGACTCTGTGGACACATATTATGCCCAGCTAACTGTGACTTTGACTCTAGAAAGCTCTGCAATTGCAGGGGGAAAAGGTGTTATATGTCTAATAATGGATGATATAAAGATATTATATGTCTAATAATGGAAATTTAGGATGTATTCTTTTTGCCCTTAGCATTGTAGCAAATACCTTCCTGAAATAGATTTCTGTAGTAACCTACAGGCACAAGAGTGAACCCACTGTCAGGTACTACCCCACTGTCAGGTACCACTAGCCTGCCTTGGACTGTGACTCCTGTGACTTGGCCCGTGCATAATATCCCGCTGGCCTGGCAGGATTCAGTACATCAGAAAATCTGGAAAAGAATCTTCTCATTTAGGACTGAAATCAGAGGTTTTATCAATTGTCAGTAGAATGGTTAATTCCCTTTCTCGGCTTCAATGGCATCAGTTTGTGGGACTCCTAATATTCTGTTGTCTCTTATACTCTTGTTGTGGAACATGGATGCAGTGTCTGCCTTATGCTCAACACAAACTGCTGCATGGGGGGTGGATTGTGGCAACCCTGAGGTCATTCCCCCACCACCACCACCCGCCAATCACTGTTCACTGTTGGTAACAATCTCTCACAAAACTCTGCTGAAACTCTGTTGTAACCAAATCTTGTGGGCCTCTGTTAAACTTTATAAGCTGCCATTTTGGCACTCCTCACGCTCTTGGTGGAGTGCTGACTCATTTCCCAACCAGCCGCCATTGGGTAGCATTTTCTCCTGTTCATAAGTCCTTAATTAAAACTCATGGTTAATTTTCTGACTGTCATGTTCTTTGGTCTTGGAGCTATGCTGGGCTGGAACATGTACTCATTTGTTAATTCTTAATTTCTTGGTTACAAGCTGATTAGCAGACTAAATACAGTCTGCTTCCAGGACTTGCTCAGTGCTACTCATGCATTCTTCTTTGTCACATACTGCTACCTTATGCTAACAGCAATTGCAGACCAGTATTTCTTTTGCGGCAAAAAAACAGCCAGACACAAGTTACTTTCCTAGAGTAAAAGAAAATTCTGCTCGTGTGTATGTGTGTGTGTGTGCTCATAGAATATTTATGACATTTAACATTTTTCTTAATATTGCACATGAATTACCTCTTTTTGGAAACAGTAGAGATGAGATCTATTTAATTAATGTACTTTTCCAATGACCTACATGCTTTTAAGTTAAATGTTGAGTCATTCATGATGGATTTAAAAGAAGACATGTTTCCTTCCTCCAGCTCCATTCTCCTGGACTGGGAGTAAAATGTGCCAGGTCTCACATAGACATCATTTCTGGAGGTTGTCCAGGTCTGAGAATATGGGAAAGGAGGCCTCTTAAATTACTCCATGTCTGTTCCTAGAGGAGCATCTTCAGCCTTACCTAAGAGCTCATTTGAAAAGCAAAATCTCAGGCTACACCCAGATTTACCAGATTAGAATCTGCTTTTTAACTAGATTCACCAGGTGATTCACATGCACATTAAAGTTTGAGAAGTGCTGATCTATAAAGTACATAGTTTTGTTAAATAGTAATTGTTAAAAGACATCACAATAAATGTTTCATTACCATTACCACTCTTCAAATTAAAAAATTCCGTATCTGAGTAACTTTCAGATTTAACTAATTTACATGCCTTACAATGACATGTAAAACCATATTACTATTTTAAAATATCCTGTGACCTGAATATTACTATAAAAAAATGTAACCTACATGCAATCTACAAGTATCATTGTAGACTGTGCAAGTTTTCTTTTTTTATAATTTTTTAATTTTTTTTAATACCAAAAAAACACCAAACAAAAGCAAATATTCTTAACTTTTCATCATTCCATTCTACATATATAATCAGTAATTCACAGTATCATCACATAGTTGCATATTCATCATCATGATCATTTCTTGGAAACTTTGCATCTATTCAGAAAAAGAAATAAAAAGAAAACAGAAAAAAAATTGTACATACCATACCCCTTACTCCTCCCTTTCATTGATCACTAGCATTTCAAACTAAATTTATTTTAACATTTGTTCCCCCTATTATTTATTTTTATTCCCTATGTTCTACTCGTCTGATGACAAGGTAGATAAAAGGAGCATCAGACACAAAATTTTCACAATCACACAGTCACATTGTGAAAGCTATATCATTATACAATCATCTTCAAGAAACATGCCTACTGGAATACATTACATCTTGACTAACAAGGTGATATCTACTTAATGCATAAGAATAACCTCCAGGATAACCTCTCAACTCTGTTCGGAATTTCTCAGCCATTGACACTTTATTTTGTCTCATTTCACTCTTCCCCTTTTGGTCAAGAAGGTTTTCTCAATCCCTTGATGCTGAGTCTCTGTTCATTCTAGGATTTCTGTCCCACATTGCCAGGAAGGTCCACACCCCTGGGAGTCATGTCCCATGTAGACAAGGGGAGAGTGGTGAGTTTGCTTGTTGTTTTGGCTGGAGAGAGAGGCCACATCTGAACAACAAAAGAGGTTCTCTTGTGGGTGACTCTTAGGCCTAATTTTAAGTAGGCTTGACCTATCCTTTGTGGAGTTAACTTTCATGTGAACAAACCCCAAGACTGGGGGCTCAGCCTATAGCTTTGGTTGTCCGCACTGCTTGTGAGAATATCAAGAATTCAACTTGGAGAAGTTGAATTTTCCCCCTTTCTCACAATTCCCCAAGGGGGACTTTGCAAATACTTTTTTATTCACTGTTCAAATCACTCTGGGATTCATCAGGGCATCACTCTGGACAAACCCACAAAATCTCATATCCTACTCAAGTTTCCATGTACTTGTATGTTCAATTAAGTCATCTACAGAAGTTATATTAGGAAATGCATGAGTCAAAATATAAATTTTGTACCAAATAAACAATTTTTTGCTTGAGTCTCACACATAAGTTGAAATTTTTAAATATTAAGTACCATCTATTTTCAGCACACTGCAGTGATGACATTCCTTTGTTCTTCTTCATGCAAACTTATTTTTAAAATGTGTACACTTAGTCACTATCATTATACACTCTAGGCATTCCTAAATTATACCATCTCAGTCTTTATCGCCTATCTTTCTTTCTGATTTCATTTGTGCCCCCAGCCCTCCCTCCATCATTCTCACATTCAGCTTCTTTCAGTGTTTTAACATAATTGTATTACAGTTAGGTAGTGTTGTGCTGTCCATTTGTGAGTTTTTACTTTCAGTCCTGTTTGTGGAAGTTTTCTTGATGTGGAAAGTTGTTCTTAGTACAAATGATTATGGGGAAAAGGCCCTAGCTTGGGCATTTTTTCAAAGCTCCTCAAGGGAATGTAACATGCAGCCAGGATTACAAGCAGATATCTCCAGATTATCTGATTCACAGGCATTAAGGTCCTGGAGGGATTCAGACTCAATGTGACAAGTGTCTTGTTCACATACTTGCAGCTCCTGATGTTTTAAAATGTGTAACTATTCTCCACTCCGACTGAGACAGGTGAGAAGTTTTTTCCTTGCCTTTCCCACGTTCTCCCTGGTTTTCAAGTTCTCAGCTATGCACTGAATGATCTCTAGTTTTCCACCATGCTTCCACTCTTAAATCATTCTCTTTCACACTCCTGGTTTCTTTCCAGGTTTTCAGAGGCTAGCTGGAACACAGGAGCCTGAAAATAGCATCCCAGATGTATCTATCTCCATTTTCCACCCCACCCCCTTCTCTGTGACGATCTTCAGAGACAACCTAAAATAGCACTGGCCTTTCCTTGCTGGGACTTCAACCTTCTCAGGCAGTTTTACATTTTAAGTGAAAAAATCTGGAATAGCTTCACTAAGTCAGATATCCAAGCACTCAAATGATCATTTCCTTTTCTACAAAAGCTATCAGTTATATTTCAAAACTACAGCACAGAAAGGTGGCTGAGCTCAGAATGCAGTAAGTTTCTACTTGCTTCTCCCCTCCAGCCCAGGATGGATGGCCATGAGAGGCATCTCAGAACAGGTTTCTGGGCTTAACAGTAGAGCACATGACACCACTATCTTGTTATATTTGCTTTGAAAACATTGAAGAATGTTTCTGCATAAATACTATTAAAACCCCAAAGAATGATTTCCCAAATTAAGTTAATTCTATAGAACAAATAAGTATAATTTGATACATTAAAAACATAATTAGATCTAATTACTTTTCCATGTATTTTATCAGACATGTCTATTCTATAACCAGGGAATCAATTTGGATTTGAGAATGTAGCTGTTGCAACCACTTAGTTATATTTCTATCAACTCTGGTTTGGGACTGTTTTGGTAAGTCCTTTGGGAATAAAAACAGTTCTTAAAGAAGAAAGTAAAACTGTTATTTTTTGTTTGCTATCATATGTCTAGAAAGCAAGAGTGCTAATTTCTGTTTTCCATTTCTGGGATCGTTTAGGTGCTTTAATGCTCTGATCCCAGCTTCCCCTCCCTCTAGATTCTGGGCTGGGAGGCCTCTGCAGCCTTAATCAGTCTTTCCACTTGATCAGGCTTCTATTTTCATCTTTAATAATTCACATCTGCATCGAGTCCTGAAACAGGAAGAAATGTCAAACCAGCACAATGAGAAAATCAATTTGAAAAGGGAAAAGAGCATTAAATGGTTGCCCTGGGGTTTGCATACACAGTAAAGAGACTTGAAAGTGCCCAAGGTCCTGGGTCCATACAACTTCCACCAATGTCTTAGCCAGTCAAGGGACCAGAAATCAAGTCGGAAGGCATAATTTGCTGGGAAATGTACTTTTCAGGAAAGTGCTTTAAAGATAAAGACTAAAGGTACTTTAAGAGTCCTTAATGAAAATAGTATTGAAGGGCATGCTTAAAAGTTAAACTTTACTAGAAAACTATAAATAAAAATAGGATCATTAAATTCTTATAATGGACAAATACAGATTTAAAAATTTAAAAACATCTTGCATTAATGTGGTACATTTGCTACAATTGACAAAGGAACATTTTTATAATTGTACTAACAACTATAGTCCTATTGTACTATTAAACTACAGGTTTAATTAGGGTTCTCTGTGTTGTACAATACTATGTATCTTTATTTTTTAAGTTTTATTCTAGTAACATATATACAACCTAAAATTTCCCCCTTTAGCCACATTTAACTATGAAATTTAGTGCTGTTTATTACATTTGCAAGGTTGCACTATCATCATCACCATGCATTGCCAGAACTTTTCCTTCAACCCAAACACACACTCAGGCTTGGTATTCTTGAAAGCTCCCAGGGGATCCTAATAGGTAACCAGGGGTTAGCTGGGAAAGTACCCCTCAGGCACCACTGGCAGTCTGCAGAATTCATTACTACAAGAAAAAGTGTGGTCGGTCACCAGTGGTCTCTGTCCTTTACCCTTTCTCTTCCAGTTCTCTCCCTTTCTGTTGGGCACCTGCCTGTCCACAGAGAGGCACATCTGTGGCACTCTGCTTCCTCACACCAGGCATGGCTTGCTCTCCAGTCACCGGCACTTCTTCTACAGCTGTGCTGCTCCCTCCAGGACCACCGCGGAGACCACTAGGTGTCTATCAGGCTCAAGGCCAAAATCCTCAACCCAAAACAGTAAGTCCTCTTACTGGGTGACAGAAATGTGCTAGGCAATTTACATATATCACAACCACTTAATCCTCAGTAGAACCATATGAGGTAGACAGAATTATTATCTTAGTTTTATAGATGAGGATACTAAAACATAGGGGGTTAAGTAATGTATAGATAGAATTCTGAAAGCACCCTCTTCCAAAGAGTCCTCTCTCCTTGCAGTTACTGGACAAAGGTGATAAATTTTCTGTCTGATGCACTGACTGATTCCTGGGACATGGGACTCTTTGAAAGAGAGAAAGAGTTTATTGATAGGCAAGAAGCAGGAGATCAGATGGCTTAGTGGTGCAAAAATCTGTCTCTTTGAACTGCAGTAATGCTAATAGTTTAAAGCATTACAAGATGGGCATGTTTTAGTATAATAATCACAATGGCACCTGATGGTATAATTAGCGATGATCCGATTTTTGAGCATGCACAGATTGATTACATGCTAACTCATAGAATGTATGTAAGAAAATGGTGGCTTTAATAAGATGATGGGCATGATTTTAGTATTAAAATGAGGTATAGAACACTTATAAGTTAAAGTCTAAGTTATTGTGCATGTCAGGTCAGGTGGGTCCATTTTTGTTAGGTCCATTTTTGGTTAGATCCAGTTTTGGTTATCAAGATAATTTTGGAATTGGGGTGAGTTAGTTCTGGGCTGACCCAAGGCCCTTTGTTAATAAATATTAGGGGTTGTCTTTAGAGATCAGAAGACTCCCATGTCAAAAAACTGAATAAAATGCAAGTGAGAATCAGTCACAAGGTTTTTATAATCACAAGGACACAAGATAAAGGCTATACAATCATTATCAGAGATCAAATCATTTGGATTACAACTCAAAAATTTTAGGTATTTCCCTCTATCTACTTCAATATACCAGAAAGCAAAAAAGAAATAGCTATATAATAATTCAGCGACCATAGCTAATCATTCCTTGAATCCAACTTCTCAGTAACAACCTTATTCATGCAAACACTAATATAGGTACTGAGATGAAGGGATTTTGCAGATACACTAATGTCCTAAGTCAGTTGACCTTAAGATTCAAGATTAATTAGGTAGGTCTGATCCAATAGGGTGAGTCCTTTAAAAGCCAAGAGTTTTCTTCACTTGGCACCAAAAAGGAATTCGGAGAGCTTGGAAGTGTGAGGAGGAGTCAGCATGCAGTTGCTGACTTTGAAGATGGAGACAAGAAATGTAGGTAGCCTTTAAGGACAGACAGTGGCCCAAGGCTGAGAGCAATGAAATGGGGACCTCAGAAAGAGGATTCTAAGGAAGAAACAGGATTCTGTCAACAAGATGAATGAAACTGGAGGTGAATTTTACCCCAGAGCCCAGTTCCACCAACATCTTGTGAGATCCTGAGCAGAGAACCCAGCCTCTCCATGCTGGACTTCTGACCTACAGAACTGGGTCATAAATGAATATTGAGTTAAGTCGCTGAATATTTGATAATTTGTGATGCTACAGAAGAAAACTAATACAGGGAAATTGTCCAAAGGTGAGCCAGATAGTGAGCAATAAGACCAAGATTTAAACCAAGGGTCAACAGCACTTTCAGATTTTCTTTAAATCTCTACACCCAATGAACCCATGCTGGGTGGAATTCAAATTCCATGGTCTATTCCGAGCCTCATTCCTGCTCATGACTGAGACGCAACCTAAGTGTTCCTCCCTTCTGAAGAACTCTCAGCAAATTGCTTACTGCTTTAGGCAAAACTTGTGGTAGCTTTACGTCACATTTTCCGGAATTTGCTCTGCTCAGGTTTAAATTGGGACATAAAGTGCTGTAGGCTGAGATGCATGGTTCTTTTTGTCAGAAATGTATAACAAGTAACCCCTGGGAAAGCCAGGACTGTTTTATGACCTTGTTGCCCGGGCTTAGTCTGCATTTTAAGACCTGATCATCCATTCAGATGGAGGATCCATTTCTTTAGACTCAATCTTACTTCAAGTGCACACATGACTAGGATATTTAAACTTTCTCTCTCACTAGTATTGCTATTGGGAATTTATTGGTTTATCATAGCGTATCATATAAAAATATATAATAGTTTTTCTTTCCATGGCCTAAAAGTTTTTATTTATTGAATGACAGCTGTGCAGCAGATATTATTCTACTTTGCAAATAATCCTCCCAAGAATTCTATGATATATGTATCATTATTTCCATATTATGGATGAGACATCTGAGGTACAGAATTATGAATCTGTCCAAGTTACATAGCTGGTAAGGAGGAATGCTAAGTTTCTACCACTGGTCTCTTCAACTTCAAAGCCCCTTGTTAAAATGGAAAGCCTGCACTTTTTTATCATGCAAAGCCCCTTGCAAAGTCAGTAGTCAGATATCTTCCAAGCTGGCTTGCTGTGTTACCTATCACAAAGCTGCACATCTATTTATATCATCAATTTAAACCCCACTTTTGCTTATTGATGCTATGCTATGTTTGGCCACAATTACTTAAGACTAATTAAATAAAAACCACAAATAAAAAGTCTTTTATTTGAATCTATTCTTAATCACAATGATTAGTTTCATTTGGAATAAATAAGTCACACCAATTCTCTGTGGTCTCTTCTATAATTTTTTGTGTTTTCTAATAAAGGTTACCTTCTGCATATATGGGTATTGACTTATTACCAAGAAACCCTGTATGGATGAAGCATTTCCAGATGCTACCATAATTCAACCAGTAACAATGACTGTTAATTGATGGAGTACACACTGTGTCCAAGAAGACAGCAACAAAGAAATCCCTAGACTAAAGCCTAGTCTCTTTCCTCTTTGCCAAATCTTGATAAATGACATAACACATTGTGTAATGTAATGTAGGTATGTGTGTAGGTAATGATAACCAAAATTGAAAATATATATATTTTTCCACCATATCCTAAAGTATGTGAATTTTTCAAGTAAAAATGAAAGGGAAAGAATCAGAAAAGCAACATCACAGTATGTCTAAATGTGCTTTGGGCTTGGAATTAGGAGATCTGAAATTAGGAGACCTGGCTGCTAATTAAGAAGACCCAAGCTCTTCTTAATATACTCTCTGAGACTTAGGCTTTATATATTAAATGAAGATAATACCTAAAATGCTGTACACATTTAAAAATTATTATTGCTATTGCTAAAATTGAGTTGTCTTAGACACCAATGGTCATAAATTCACTGTAGGAAGGTGTTCTGACCTCTCCTCAATTATCCAGGTAAAGAATTTGCCCCGTTCTATTTTGCCTGTGGAGCCCTTGTTGGGCAATGCTAACAAAAAGATGATCCTATTATTATAGAAGTAATTGGTGCATGTAGTGCCAACGCTGCAGTTGGCTGTGATTATCTTCTCCTCAGGAGGCTTTTGGATTTGAGAAATTTGCAAAGTACAAATGCGAGCCTCACAAAAGCCTGGAGAATGTCTCATTCATGATATAGCCCAGTGCTCGCCATACAGAGTTACTTGATGATGTAATTGGTAAATGAATGAATAAGTGAAAAAATGGCTTTTTACCTTCAAATGGAGTCAAGAGTCAATAATCAGACCTGGAAAGGATATCCCAGTAACGTTTCTTTTTTAATTTCTTTAAGAAATTGTTAATCAGAACTTTTGTCTCTAGGAAATCAAACTGTAAGTATAGGTTTTCTTAAGGTATGAAGTACAGGTTTTAAATTTGTCAGATACCTCCTCTAACATACAAGAATGTATGTTTTGCCAGTAAGTATTATCACTCATTCATGTATATCTTCTACCAGACCATAAGTAGGACTATTTTCTCCTGTAGTCCCAGTGCTTAGCCAGTTGATCTATTTGATAAATAGTCACTGAATTCCAGGCACCTTGGTAAGCCAAATATTTACTCTGGCAAAGCTGCCAATGATTAAAACCTTTACAGAATTTTGTTTTCATTTGTTTTCAGCATCTGAAATGTGTTCATTAAATACACCTTTCATTCCTGGAGCCACCGCAGAAAAAATATCTAATCCTATCTTTATACCACCCAGGGAGTCATTGTGATACATATGCAGGGAGCCCACCCAAAAGGAACACAATACATAAATATGAATATATTAACCATGATTGACAAATGAAGAAATAGAAGAAGTAAATGACTTCCATGCAGTCAACATCTCAAGCAGAAGAACCAGACTCATAACTTCTGAATCCCCATTTGGTTTTATTTATTTCCTTCACTACAATAATATCTTCAACAGTAACAAATCATTACACTTGGGGGAGGATTTGGTATTTTGGAAACTCTTGATTTGTTTAGAATTACTTATTGTAAATAAGGTGGAGATGCAAACTCGATAATAGCGGGGGTTTTATATTCTTTTATGTTGTATTTAATAAAGTTGAGGCATTGGTTATCTGGTATTGAACCATATTTTCTTGGGTAGCCTAGACAGTGGCTATGAAGACACTTCAAATGAACTAATTCCAAGTTGTTGTGAGCAGCGTTTCCACCTCTGAACATAGCACCAGGCATTTCTAGAGGCCTGTTTTGGAGGAGCACGTGCCCTCAGCAGGATGGAGAGTGGATCACAGACAGTTCCAGGAATCTTGGTCCCATGTTCCAGGCTTTACCTTTCTTAGCTTACCCAGCACAGACTGCAGTTGTTGATGCCTACAAAACAGTAAGGCATGGGATTTAAGGATTAATGGACACACAAATACCTTAAAAAAATTCAAACAAACAAATGCAACTGATAATGCAACAAATTGGAATCCAATACCAGAACAGGTCATTAGGGTTGTGTTACTCAACTGGTGAACTCTGCCTAAGCCTTCCGTTTTGCAGAATTGTACAATAAACACAGGGATGAAGCAGCTTAGACTAGCTGTATGTTATTATTAATAAGAACCTGCCTTAGCTTCTTAAAAGACCTCTATGGAAACAGGGAAAACAACTAAGGCAGAAACCGTAGGTTCTTGTGTCCAGATAAGGGCCAGGGAGAGAATGTTACATAAATAAAAGCTGGTAGGGATTTGGGCTTTGACATCCTTTCACTGCCTCATCAGGCCGACCATTTCACCCTCAGGGGTAAACACAATTCAGCGTATCAGAAACGCAGGTTTCAGGGCATAGCAAAAATTCAAATGTATAGCCTTTTATTTTTTAAAATTTTAACTTTCATGTTTATGGCTAAAATCTGACATGCTCTCCACATTTCCATGTCCATAAATAGTTATTGAATAATACCAAATAATCTATGAATTGCCCATTTTGAAGGGGAAGGAAATAGCTTGCCAAAATATCAAAAATATTCTTTTACTCTTGGCATGCTAGCGTTCATTTGTTCTTTCTCAGGTCTGCCTCAGGGGACTACGTGAGGGTGAACTTTCACATTGCATTGAAACTCTTAGAGGTTATGTGGAGAGTGCCAGCTAAATCACTGAGCCAGGTTTTATCAACCATGCCCTGAGAAACTCAGCTAAAGAAATAAGCCTTTCTGAGACAGGTTTTATCATGCATGCCCTGAGAAACCCAGCTAGGGAAATAAGCTTTTCTAAGTATTGAGGCTGATATTAAATGAAATAGATGGATAAAGCAAAGCTGGGCAAATACATAGTAACAGTTTTATATGACGGAACACAATTCTTAAGGCTGTGACTATTGGAACATAGCAGTAGTTGAATACTAGGCCAGAAATAGATCAGAGTAATAATTAAGAGCACTCCCATGAAGAATTAATCTGTGACTGACAGGAAGCAGATATACTGAAGGGACCAGAGTAGCTCCATAAGATCCATAAGAACCAAAGAAGAAGACATGGGTTTCAACCTCCTCTTTGAAAATGGAAGAGTCTAGATTAATAAATCATATACTCCTATTTTTCATTATGTAGACCCATAAGTACAAAAGGATGGGCAAGGCACTGTTTTCCAGTGTAAGGGAACATTAGGATATTTAGCATTCTTTCACAGGCCCCTCCAATTAGAGGTCCACTCGACACTGACCACTAGAAGGTCAGAGTGTTACAGTCTGGTTGCTGTAGAGATCATCCTCTCTTTCCCCAGCCCTGGGATCATGTGTTTTACCAGCTTCCTGCATTCAGGTCTACTCTTCATGCTTCCTCAACCACTCCTGCCATACTCATTCCAGCTGCCATAAAGAGGGGGCCACTAGGAAAATGATAACCTTAATCTTCTGATTAAGAAGCTCCATGGAGATGTGACCCTGTCTATTCAATGTGAGTCCTAATCCTTTCCTGAAGCCCCTTTATGAGAGAGAACCGAGAGTGTTTAAAGAAGTTAAGAAAGAAAGCACCCCGGGTAGAAGCAAGAAAGACCCACAGAAGCTCGGAGAGCCATTTGAAACCAGATCTGGGACAGAAGGACAACAGACGTCACCATGTGCCTTTCCATGTAACAGAGGAATCCTGGATACCAGCTGCCTTTCCTCTGAGAAGGTATCCTCTTGTTGGTGCCTTAATTTGGACATTTTCTCAAAGCCTTAGAATTATACCTTGTAACTTAATAAATCCCCTTTGTAAAAGCCAGTCCGTTTCTGGTATGTTGCAGTACAGCAGCTTTAGCAAACTGAAACATAACCCCTACATTTATTGAGGTCTCTTTCTGAGATACACTTCCTTTCCACCTCAAAGTCAGCCACTATCCTAGGAAACTTCAACTCTGACATTGGCATTAACCTTCTCTTCTTCTGCTACAGCCACCTCCCACCAAGAACCTTGTCTTCAAGGTGAAAATGTACATCCCCCCAAAATCACTAATTAAAAAAAACCCATTCCTGGTTCCTTAATCAACCCCTCTTCCCCATCTCCTTCATTTCTCTCTATTCATTAATCTTTGATCTTCAATTCTCTACCTAGCTGGCTCAGATTCCGTAGCATGTCTGTTCAAACATTGTTTTTGCAAATACCCTCCTCTCTTCCACCTACATCTACTTGAAAAACCCCCAGTCCAAGTCCTCTTCTTATCTCATGTGTTGTTCTGACCAAGAAACAATATCATATTCCTGTGATTCAAATACCATCTCTATGCTGACAACCCCGACTTTGTATCTCCACTTGTGTGTTGTCTTTCGCCTTCTGAACACACACACACATTTAACTAGTTGCTGGTATCTCTCATTGGGTATCTTACAAGGACCTTAAAGATATTATTACCAAAATTGAGCTGTTTTTCCTCCCCTTTCCAGTATTCAGCAACTCAGTAATATCAGGTAATGGCATCCCATCCTGCATTCACTATTGGTTGCAGTCAGCTAATACAGTCCTGACATTTCTGCCTTCCCTCATCTTTCCGCCTCTGCCCTTGGTTCAAGTAGTCTTGACTATTGTAGTAGCTCCCTGTCTTCCCTGCCATAGTCACTTTCTATACAACTCCCAAATTCACATTCCATTTGGTAATCAGAGTAACATTTTAAACAAATTCTGATCATGTTTCAGTTCTCCTTCAAACCCTTCAATGACTTTTCTTTGTTCTTAGTATGAAGTTAAATATCCAGTTCTTCTGAATTACATTTAGCTGTCTGAGACTATAATGTTATTTCAGCTACCTTTGTGCCTTTCTGCCCCTCTTTTGTACCTTGATCTTAAGACTGCATGAACATGGCTCCTCTTGTAATCTCTGAAGGCTTTCCCAACCATTCCTAGTCTCTCTCTACCTTTCAACCTAACTCCAATGTTAATTTTTTTCTTCCTCTTGGTTCCAGGAACACTGTGGGCAGAGCTCTATCGTAGGAAGTATCACACTGTACTGCCCCTGTAATCATGTGTCTACATGTCTGTCTTCCCCAATGGACTTTGAGATCCTCAAGGACAAAGATAAGTTTTAAAAATCTTTCTGTTAGCAATGCCTGTCACAGTGCCTGGCACATGATAGATACTCTATAAATACATGAGAAAGGAAGAAAGAGAGAAGGGCGGAAGGAAAAAAAATAAAATGAAAACAGAAAAAGGGTAGGAAGAAAAGGAAAGAGGAAAGGCAAGAGGGAGGGAGAAAAGCAAAGTAGGCAGTGACTTTCCTGGTCACTGATACTAACACGAAGCTATATGTTGTCTGTTGATGTGCTAATTCTGCCGGGTGGTATAATTCCTCTAATGAGAAATGGCAAACAATGCAATAGGCTAATGGAGAAGAGAACTGGAATAAAAGCTTCCCCATTCCCCTTAACTAATTACTATATGCTTACGCATATTTCCAGACATGTATAGGTGCATTCACCTCAAGTCCAACATGCTTAAACCTAGAAGAATTCGATGATATAACTTGGTTATAGACATCATTTAAATGCTAGGTCAGAACATAGTAACTTTAATGCAACATCTCTCACCACTCTTCCTGTCCTCAAAGTCCTTCTGATAAAACAATAATATTTTTTGCATACTAATAGCAACATATCCATTTACCAGCTATGTAACTTAAGTCTGAATTATGTCCCAGGGACAAAATTAGTTTCTTTACCTATAAAATAAGAAGTCGGATTATGTTCTTTTCTAACTCTGAAGATCCTATGCATTTGTGAATCTTAAAATTTTTTTTCATTAGAGTGGGTTTATAGAAAAATCATGCAAAAGTATAGAATTCCCATATCTACCCCCAACATACACAGTTTTCCCTATGATTAACATTTTGAATTATTTTGGTACCTTTGTTATAATTGATAAAACAATATTATTATAATTATATAAAGTCCATAGTTTATATTAGGGTCCAATCTTTGTGTTGCATAGTTCTATGGCTTTCTATCTTAATTTTTACTCTGATAACATTTACAAAGAAAAATTTACCATTTTAACCACTTTTAAATATACAATTCAATCATATTAATTATGTTCACAATGTTGTGATACCATCACTAATATCCATTACCAAAACTTTTCCTAACAACCCAAACAGAAATTCTGTACCAATTAAGTATTTATTCCTCATTCCCCATCCTCAGCCCTGCCCCAATAACCTGTATTCTAATTTCTGACTATATATTTGCATATTCTAATTACCTCATCCCAGTGAGATCATACAATATTTGTCCTTTTGTGTCTGGCTTATTTTACTCAGCATGATGTCTTCAAGCTTCATCCATGTTGTAGCACATATCAGAATTTCATTCCTTTTTCTTTTTTTTGTATGCTGTATAGCAGGGGTCACATTTCATTCTTTTTCCATGTGAGTATCCCATTATTGCAGTACTTTTTGTTGAAATTTGTTTGTTTGTTAGCTTGTTTGTTTGTTTTGGGAAATGTATGGACCAGGAATCGAACCTGGTCTCCTGCATGGCAGGCAAGAATTCCACCACTGAACTACACTTGCGCCTACAAGTTCATTCATTTTTTATGACTCAATAATGTCTTATAGTTTGTAGATAGCACATTTTGTTTATGCATTCATCTGTGCATGGACACTTGGGTTGCTTCCACCTTTTGGCAATCATATAATACTGCCATGAACATCAGTGGAAAAATATCTGTTAGAGACCCTGCTTTCAATTCTTTTGACATACAAATATTAAAGTAAGATCGTAGGTTGTATAGTAATTTTGAACTTTATAAGAAACTGCCAAACTGCTTTCCACAGTTGCTACAACACTTTACATTCCCGTGAGCAATACATAAGGGTTTCTATTGCTCTACATCCTCCTTGGCACTTGTTATTTTCGATTTTTTTAATTGTAGCTGCTCTAATGGGATGAAATGGTATCTCCTTGTGGTTTTGATTTACATTGCCCAAATGGCTAATGAAGTTGAGCATCTTTTCATGTACTTAGTGGCCATTTGTACATCCTCTTTGGAGAAATGTCTGTTCAAGTTCTCTGCCCATTTTTTAATTGGATCATTTGCCTTTTGTTGTTGACTTGTGAATTTCTTTTGCAACTGTATGGTTACCTATATCTGCTTATGTGTTTTTTCCTACTTAGTCTAATGTGAGTCCTATAGGATTGTCCAGGTTTGTTAACTATTTAGAGGAATAAAGGAAAGAGAGAAATTCTGAGCTTGCAAGTAACTAAGTGTCTAGAATACGGATGGCTCTTTTATGAGTCCTCTTTTGAACAAAAACCATGTAAGTTATTTGGAAGAGTGCATTGGGTCAGAAACACATACAAAGCACATCTATTGATTGAACAAATGCTCTTTTGCAATTCCAGGTGCTTGTCTTGTAGGGGTGGGTTATGAAATGCATGTGGTTTATTTGGCTGCCTGGGTATTATAGATGTCATTATTAGACTCTTTAACTTCTTTGAATTCAAAGGAAAGTATAGTGTTTTTTAAAAAGTGGCAAAAGGAATTAGAAAAAAGAATTGAATCAGTGAGCTTGTGATAAAAATTACTGTAAAGAGAATAAAGAAAGTGAGCAACTTATCCCCATTATAACCTCCAGAAAGTACATGTGCCATTTCTCTGACATCAGAACTGTCTTGATATGTATGAAGCAATAGCTCAAAACAGCATTTTGCCATGAATGGGAGAAAATGAGATAATCACATTCACCCGCCACACACACACACACACACACACACACACACACACATACTCATGCAATGGAGAACTTTCCTTCCAGTGATTGTAATCCAAATTCATTATTATCCACCTTAGTTTGAGAATATATATATTTTTTTAACATTTAGGAGCATTGCTAATGTCACTCTTTTCTTAGATCTAAATAAACTTTTTAAAAAAAAGAAGACAGAGAATACTGACATTTATATCTTTCTATATCTACCTTCATCTGTTATTCCCAAACAAATGATGATATTACCAATATATTTCTTTGAAAATTATTAAAATCTATTTAATAATATGTCCAAAAGTTCTGATCTACACCTGCTGTATTCCCTTCTCTTTTTTTCATGATATTTTATGAAATAAGAAGGAAATGTAGAATATGTTATAACAGTGAATTCAAGCAATAGCTTGGACCAAGCAATGTCGTCTTGAGTATCAGCCAGTTCCCCAAGCAAGGATCCATGGTGAACACTGGGTTATATTGCATTTCAAAGCATTCTGATAACGTAATAAATATATGATATTTTCTGTTGCCCTAAGTTACAGAAAAGATTAGTTACTGATCTGAAAGGGAATGATGAGAGATGCAAAAAATTAATTTGGAAGCTGTTTCAATACAGCAGCAATGGTGAAGGCCTAGACTAAGGCTCTGGCAGGAGAGACAGAGAAGTCATGGATACAAGGACTGCTAAGGAAGTAATGGCTCTAGGATTTGGTGATTATTTGATGTGAGAGTTGGGGTAATGGAAGGTATCCAGGACAATGCCCAGATTTCCCAGATAGTACTATCTGTAGGAATGCTGAAGGTATTTCTGAAATAGGAATTCAGGGCAGGATAGGCTTGAGAGGTTAAGATGGTGGGTTCAAATTTTGCTTAAGTGTAAGGTGTCTGAAGAACTTAGGAGAGGAGATGTGTCATAGGCAGTTGGATTGATGACATTACACATCAGGGTAGAGGTCTGGGCTGGTGATGAGTATTTCAGTGTCACCAGCATTAGTTGGAGCTACGGATTTCACTTCAGAGAATAAGAAGGCCAAGGATAAGCAGTATAACAGTAATACATGTTGTCTATTTTCTCAGTCCAATAAGTAGCCTGAATGGGATGAGCTTCTCTCAAACACTAGAATTAATCCAGCTCTTGGGATACTCAGACTCAGCACGTTACTACTGTGTTATTTACAAATACAGTAAGTGCTTAATAAATACTTATAAAATCTATGACTACATGCTTTTACAAACCCATTTAATCAACAGAAAACAATGTGATTCATCTATAGAAATTTCTGTGAATTAGCATTTCATGGAGAAACCACAGGTCTCCAGGTTTTATTCTTATTTTTGCCACTATGTTGTCTGTGATCATGGGAAATCTCTTTCCGTACTTGTCTTCACTCTCTGCATCTATAAAATTATGAAGTAGGATTAAATATGGTCCTTTCCAGTTGAAATATTTTATACTGTTTATAACTTTCTAAAGGGAAGAATATATCTTATTGGAGGTTACAACCAGTGGTTTATAATCCTTTAAAAATGTCCAATATGGAAATGCCTTCTAGCTGAGTAAAGTTTAATGCAGTAAAAGAGGATTTCTTGTGTCTACCTAGTAATTTTCTCAGCAAGAGAGTTTAATTGTCATCTGGGTGCTAAAAATGAAGGTAGACTCAAATCTGCATTATATCTCAGATAAATAGTGATCCCAGAATAGCATGCTTGTGTAACTAAAAGGAAAAGAATGGGCTGAGAATGAAAAAGAACTAACTGCAAAGGTGCTTCTTGGGAATATTTTGGGAAGAACTTCTGACTCATACACAATTCATTCATTGATGTTTGTGTATTTGTTTGTTTGTTAAAAAAGTAGTTCTGTGAAGAATTTTACACATCTAATAATAGAACCAGAAGGCTGACAACAGTGTTTCTTTAAACATGCTTCACTAATTTCCTGTCTCTTTATATTGAGAAAGTAACTTAAAATAGAATTTATTATGAGCTGTCCATTTCCACTTAGAGATCACTGAAAGAGTTTTTGATGTATATCTAAAAAATCTTAGAGAACACTGAGAGTTTTTGATGTATATCTAAGAAATGTCTGTTTTATAAGTTTAATCATGGTGTAGCCCTGTGACATGCAGAAATGGCTAACTAGTTCAGTTAAAACAAAACACCCTCTTTGCCCACGAAAACCACAAACACCAGCAGTTGAAAGTTTTTTAAAAAAACTATGGTCTGTAAATTTGAAAATTCTAAATAATTGTGGTTAAACTGATGTCAGCAGTATTTTTAGCTATCATTTTAAAAAAATGTCAAAATGGACATTTCTGTGCATTTCAAAGGGAAGAGCATTTATTTGGCCTAAAGCAAAATGTCTTAAAAACTTTTAGTGAGATCTAATTCCACTTCATTTCTTTTCTATTATGATTTTATAACAATATAGAAACTGATATGCTTTCTCTACACTTTGGAAAATAAAATGAGCATCTGTTTGATTAATCTAATTAATTTCATTAACTATGCTGTTCCTTGAACCTGGCAAAGTGACCCAGATAATGAAGTGGGAGACATTAGCAACACAACAACCAAAAGCAGCTCCACATATGCTTGGGAAAAGCTAGGTTAAACAAAGGTTAGTGTGTTTCTTTACTGCAGGGACTTTTTAGAGTTTAGGTTAATACGCATTTTGAATTCCCATAGAGATTTTGCATGTCCAAATTAGTTTGGCCATGGAAGCTTTTCTTTGCCGCTACATCATCTCTCATGACCGATGAATCACAGAATGCACAGCACACAATCTGTTGTTCTCAATCTTCTAAAATCCACCCCTGGATTAACTAAATCAGCATAGATCTGCACATCTGGGCCACAGCAAATCGTAGCCCTCTAAAACGGCTTTTACTGAATTAGCTTTGCCATGATCATCACCCGTAAGTGCAGACTTTAAAACAGTCTTAGACATGTGTTGTTTCTTTGTAAGGATATCACTGAAAATGTTGACCGAGTAGATCTTCTTTAGGAGGATTCATGGGAGAAATCTCTATCAAGTCTCACCCCCAAGAAATGTGGCATTTCACAGGTGTGTGGATTCGTTTCCATCTTATGGATACGGTGAATCATGTTTCCCTCTAAGCAGTAGCTACTACACTGGTTGGAGCTAATTTTATGGTTTGTCTCTTACAAATGTGGAGTAGGAGTCTCACCATTTGCTTTGAAATTGACTTCATTTCTGACTTGTCCCTCTGACTTGATTTCCCTAACTAATAAATTTTACTTTGATTTTATCTAGTTATGTTGCATTTTATATATATATATATTTGTATACTGTATGGCGGGCTCACATTTCATTATTTCTCCATGTGAGTATCCCCTTATTGCAGCACCGTTTGTCGATTTTTTGGTTTGGTTGGTTTTTGTTTGTTTGTTTTGCTTGTTTTTTGGGGAAGTGCATAGACTGGGAATCGAACCCTGGTCTCCCGCATGTCAGGCGAGAATTCTACCACTGAACTACTACCGTTGCACCCCCAACATTTTATGGTTTTTAAAGTTATGTATCCTTTCTGGGTGTGGAAGAAAGTAGAAAAAGACAGGGAATGAGAAGCCCTCCATGAGAGAGAAACAGGGAAGAAAAAAATTGTTTTTCTTTTATATACTTTGTGAGTCTTGCCTGTTCCTTCTTATGTGTAACAAAAACCTTGAAATAATAATAACCAAGCAAATGGTTTTCAAGAAACTTTGAATTAAGTGGACATTTGTTCCAAGTGTATCAAGGAATAAAAAGAGATTAAGCTAAATTTAAAGAGATGGGGGAAGCAAAGCTCATTGACTGTGCTAAGAGAGAAAAGATAGTTGTGCACAGGGCAGGGCAGCATGTGAATTCCATAGGCAGGTCTCAAACAGAATGAGATTTACAGAGGAGGACAAAAAAGAGAGTGGGAAGTGAGAGCTGACTGGGTTGTAAGACAACATAATCTTGGCGAAGTAAGAAATGAGAATGAGGCAACTGAGAGAAGACATGACATGGCAAAACAGCATCTGTGAATCAGAAGTCATTTGTAATCAGGAAAGCCAAATAACAAAGGGTTAGATATACTACTGTAAGGATGTTTCATGAGAATCATGCTTCCCTGATATATAATTTGGATTTACCCCTGTGTATTCCTAACTTATAATTCTCCCATTGCTGTTTCATTCCCTTAACATCACCACCATCTCTTACATCAAAAGGAGTAGGGGGCAGCTCTCCTCCTTTAACCTCCAATTAGGGTGTTACCAGATTCTGCTTTTCTTTTTCACTGAGGCAGAGATATATAAAATTGGTAAAGTTTAGCTTTAGAAAGAACTTAATCACACAAACAGGTGACTAAAGGAAAAAGATAGATGCAAACATAAGTCTCAGTACTGGAAGGGATCCGAACAACCCCGTCATTTTACACATGAGGAAACTGAGGCCTCCACACATAAATTGTAGCTCAAAGCAATATAAACAAACAAAAAGCACAAAATGTAGTTGGGCAACAGGAATAGTGTATGGTTCAAGTTCCATAAGGAGGCTCTCTAGGCTCACCTGGAAGGGTCCCCACCTACTTTCTCTAGCCTCACGGCTAGGCACTCCTTCCACTCTTACCAGGAGTTCCTTCAGACACCCTCCACCACCACCACCCACCAGGGCATTTTTTGCACCCTCAAAATGCCATGTGTTGGGTGGGCCATGGTGGTTCAGCAGGCACAGTTCTCGCCTGCCATTCCGGAGACCCAGGTTCGATTCCCAGTGCCTGCCCATGCCAAAAAAAAAAGATGCTGTGTGTTACTCTTGGGCTGTGGATTTAAGGGATGGGTTGATCACTGAATCATTATATAGACATGCCTTTCTTTTTTCTGGTATATTGGAGTAGACAGAGGGAAATTCCTGAAATCTCTGAATTGTAATCGAGATGCCTTGATCTCTGATATTGATTGTATAGCCTTTGTCTTCTGCCCCTGTGATTGTAAAAACCTTGTGACTGACCCTCATTTGTACCCAATTATCCAGTTTTTCAACTTTAGAGTCTTGTAATCACTAAAGACAGCCCCTCATGTTTATTAGAGGAGGGTCTTTGGTCAGCTCAGGACTAACCCATCTGAAATCCAAAGTAATCTTGATAATTGAGACTGTATCTAACCAAAGTGGGCCCACCTGACATTCTCAGTAGCTTAGACTTTAACCTACAAGTCACCTATACCTCATTACGCCATTTTCTTACACATTTCCTGTGATTAAGCATGTAATCAATCTGCACATACTTAATAATTATATCCCTTTCTAATTACATCATCTGGGACCTCTGTACCCATTATCCTAAACCCTGCCTATCTTTTCTCTAATAAAACTATGATAATTACTGAAGTTCAGGGAGACAGGTTTTGGGCTGCTAGGCCATCTGTTCTCCTACTATGTGCCTAGTAATAAACTCTTTCTCTCTTTGAAACCCTAGTGTCTCAAGAATTGGATATTGAGCACACTGGGCAAAAGAATTCACAGCCTTTGTCCAGTAACAGGGCCTTGACTTGATTCATGCTACTTATCTCTACAAGTCTACAATGCCCTCCCCTTTTCTTCTTCATCCTTCAGTTGACTAACTCCTACTCTCTGTTCAAGGTTCAACCCAGGCTCCGTTTCCTTCAGGAAGTCTGCTCTGACCTACCTCCGTTATCGGTTGGGTGGTATACCCTCTTTGTAGTTCTCATAGCACTGCCTTGCAGTACTGCATAGTGGTTATGAGAGCATGGGTCAAATTGACTGCATCTAAATCTTACTTACTTACTTACTACCAGTTATCCTACTATGTGACCCCTCTGTGCCTCAGTTTCTGTACCAGTAAAATAGTATTAATAATGAATCATTCTCAAAAAGGACATTAAGAGTTTATACAGTAATAAGGGGAACAAATGTTAAAATAAATTTAGTTTGAAATGCTAGTGATCAATGAAAGGGAGGGGTAAGGGGCATGGTATGTATGAATTTTTTTTTCTGTTTTCGTTTTATTTCTTTTTCTGAGTAGAGGCAAATGTTCCAAGAAATGATCGTGGTGATGAATATGCAACTATGTGATGACATTGTGAATTACTGATTGTATATGTAGAACGGAATGATCAAAATAGGAATGTTTGCATTTGTTACGTGTTTTCTGGTATTTAAAAAAATAAAACAATTAAAAAAAAAAAAGACTTTATACATGTGAAGTTCTTAGAAAACTGCCTGGCATTTGATAAGCATTCAATACATGTGAGCTACTATGATTATCTTCATTACTGATCTTACTAAAATATTTGTGAGTTCTTGAGATTAGAGAGAAGGATCGTCTATTTCTAGCCCTGATCTGGTGCCTAGAACACAGTAGATGCTCAGTAAGTGTTTTATAAATAGATGAGTGGATGAGCAAAGTGACGGCTTTTTTTTTTTTTTTTTTTTTTTTTTTTTGTCATTCAGTTTGTAGAACTGGCTTCATGGAAAACTTACATTCAAGAAATGGTGGTAAAATGGAACCGTGGAATAGATCCATTGCATTTGAGGCAGGCAGATCTGGACTTATGTCAGAATATTGATGACTTCTATGAGATACTCTCCTTCATGGACCTAAACCCACAGCTGTTTCCAGAGTCCACTTAGCAGGCCTACAATAACAAGGAAGGGAATTTAAACTTTTCATCCTAATATCAAAGTGGGCTGTTGTTTTTCTCATCTCATACCTTAAAGTCCTGTATAAAATGTCTCCTGGATATTATAAAAAGGCAGCATAGGATGTGTTTTAATGGAACTGGTTCCCAAACCAAGTGGAAATATCTTTTTTTTATAAACATTCATGTTCAAGCAAATCCTTCCCTACCTCTTCCCCACTGAATGGTTCGACTAGATATTTATCAACTGGAATAAAGGAAAGAATTATGAGCTGCGAATGTCGCTGACTGTCCTTGTCAAAGCATGGACAATGGCAGTAATCTGTAGTGTGGTTTCATCCACTTTTAAAAGGAAAAAAACCAGTTTCTATATTCAGCTGGAGCTCTGACTCTGCTTCATGAAGGAACCTTTGTCCTTTCCTGCAGTTGTTTGGTTTGTACATATGCGGCCTGGAGCTACTGTAACCAGATATAGAAAATGCAACTGAGCATGAAGATTAACAATTGTATACAGGCTCCAGTCTGACAGCATGACAAAGAATAAAAGCATATCTATTGTGATTTGTCACGTGGGGAACACAATACAAAATTGTAGTTTGTAAGATCTAGTCCTGACTTTATCTGAGATTAAAAACAAAAACAAACTCTGTTTGCAGATCATTGGTTTTGATTTCCCCTTTGTCAGACTGAGTCTTAACTTTGGAAAGGGGCTTCTACTGAGATCTAACAGATCTCCAGTTTGGTAGTTTACAACCTACTTCTGCCCTTTTCTGCTCCCTAGTATCTATCTCTGAACATTCCATCAGAAATTAAATGCTCTTTTCTAGAGTTATTTCCTCCATTTGGTTACCTTTTTGGCAGGGGAATGAGAAACAGGAAGTTCATGTACCCATTCCCCAGATAATCTTAGGTGGAAATGTGTAGAGAAGAAAATATCAGTTCCAAGCTTACTGTAGTGCCTTTGAACCCCAAAGAGAAAAGAAGTTTAAAGCTTTTGATGAGCAACCACTGGCTTCATGAAAGTTTAAAAATGTTTGGGGCTCCTTTGATTCTTGATGCCTTCTGAGAAACATAAACCAATGATTTTCCAAATTGTCCTTTCAATTCTTCCTACTTTTCATGAAGTCAACCTCCTCCTCTCCATTCTTACCACCCTTAGGACTTCATTCTCTCTTCCAATAATCACTCTAACAAACCTGCTTATTTATTGTATGATTTTATGTGACACAGAATTGCTAATAAACAGTTTCTTCCACTTCAAAATGGAGTTAATTTCAGTATTCACCTCAGAGGAATGCTGCCCAGATTAAATTATATTAAATAATCCCTGTAAAAGTATTAAATTACATAATCAATAAATGTTTGGTAAAATGATAGTAATACAATACCTCTGAATAAATAGTTTCCATGTGCTTGATTTCATGGAAAGAATGCAAGTTTCAGTTTTTCAGATTACTATAAAAGACAGTGATTTTTTTGTTGCTGACACAAAGTCTATTTTTTCCCCAAACAAAAGTTGAATCATGCTGGACGAGCACAGAAGCACAAGAGAAACACATGACCCAGTAATTGTGTGGGAAGGAAGCTTCTGAGTAATGACTTCTGGTCATTTTCAGAACTTTAATCATAGTGTTTAAATGTTCACAGAAAAATTATCAAGAGGTCATTTTCTGAAAGAGCATTTGTCCTGGAATATTCTGGAAACTTCATTCATAATATTGTTTCTATTAATGAGAGTTTATATCAGGAAATTATTAAAGGTTTTTATTTCTGATTTCAAGAAGTCTAAGATGGGGACAATCTCAAAAAGAATCAGAATGAGCGCCCTGATGGTGAGTAAGTGAAGAATCACTATAGTCAGATCTCATTAGGTAATTGAGTTCATCTAAAAGTTTCTTTTACTTACAAACGCTGGGATACTTTTCAAGGGGTTTCAGACTGGTCGTGCAATTTAATTAGGCAATTCAATTTTGAAATTCTAAGCTTGTCTAAAAATGATTTACTGTGCAAAGGATGAAAGTGAGTAAACCTTTCTGACACTTAATTTACAAATAAAGTTAACTCAAGGTGTTCTTAAGTGATGTGGAAGAACTAAAAGTGAGATTGCAATGGATTTTCAAGATATTTGTTTATTTCTTCTGTTTCTCAACCTGAACACATGGATTGGAGTTAGAACAAATATGATGAGTAGATTTATTTCTACTTTCAGTCATAACTGAATTTGTGGTATAAATTTTCTAGGGTGAAAATGTGTTAGACTTCACTTGATTGAAGGCCGGGTTTTTTGCCCTACATGTTTTAAAATGAACTTTGCCCTCTTTTTAAGTGTTAATACAGTATTACATCGGAAGTTTCTCCTATTCCTGGTGATCCTGGACTTTCATTGTTTGGACTATTGATTGTGATTAGCTGAATACCAACACGTCTGAAGGCTTCTGCTGTGCTATTCACTTCCTTTAAAGGGGGGAAATAAAAGCATTTTTCATGTCTGAAAATCAATAAGAGAGTTGCAGAACAAAAGCTCTGTGCGCACAGCTCTGTAAAGAGCCAAGAGAATGAGGGCAAGAGTGATTGGTTCACTTTTGTTGTAAAATACCCTAACTCATCTAAGTGTGCCTAATGAGGAGACCTATTTAAACAGCCCCTGCCCACAAAATTTCTACAATAGATAAATAGAAAACAAAACTTCTGTGTGACTTTTGTCACACAAACGTCAGTGTGTGACAAAGAAGAGAGCTAGCATTTGAGGGAAAAATGCCCAGGTAGTAAGACTCAGAAGTTATAAATGTTAAGGTTTGCAGAGACCACTATTTGACTCTCAGTAGTTTTCCATGCAGCTGTCTCATTCAGGTTCACCTACTTACCTGACCTGAACTTCCCTGTATTTCTTTTCATTAAGCCTTGGAGTTTATATATATTTTTCAAATGCTAGCATATGAATATCAACTTAATTCAAACTTTAGAAGAATGTTTTTAGGAGAAAGCGTGGAACCTATTTTGAAGAGCCCTTTTATCCTTCTTATGAATTATCTGAGTTTATTGCTAAGAACTTGAATCCTAGAAATTAAATGGCAAAAAGCTCATGTTTTTGCTTCAAAGAAAAGAGGGTCTCTCCGGGGACTGAATTTCATTATATAGCTCTGTTGTTAAAATGTCATTGACAGGGCGGGCCATGGTGGCTCAGCAGGTAAGAGGGCTTGCCTGCCATGCCCAAGGACCCGGGTTCGGTTCCTAGTGCCCGCCCGTGTTAAAAAAAAAAAAAAAAATCATTGACAGGCAAACAGCAGTTCAATTATTTTGGCTGAATTGATTAGTCAATAATCAGCATCATGTTGCTTTTTTTTATTATTATTAGAGAAGTTGTGGTTTTACAGCAAAATTATGTAGGATTCCCATATACCATCCCATTATTAACATCTTGCATTGGTGTGGTACTTTTTACAATTCATAAAAGAACATTTTTATAATTGTATTACTAGCCATAAGTCCATAGTTTATCTTGGGATTCACTGTATGTTATACAGTTCCATGGATTTTTTAAAAGATTTTTATTCTAGTAATAAATATACAACCTAACATTTCCCCTTTTACCATATTAGATATATAATTCAGTGTTGTTAATTACATTCACAGTGTTGTACTAACATCACCATTATCCATTACCCAAACTTTTCCATCCTCCCAATTAGAAACTGTACATTTTAAGCCTTAACTCCCTATTTTCTTACCCTCATCCCGTCCCTGGTAACCTATATTCTAAATTCTGTCTCTATGACTTTTCTTATTCTACTTATTTCATACAATATTTGTCCTTTTGTGTCTGGCTTATTTCATTCAATATAATATCTTCAAGATTCATCCACATCATGGCATGTATCAGAATTTCATATCTTTTTATGGCTAAATAATAATTCATTATGTGTGCATATACTACATTTTGGTTATCTATTCAGTGCTTAATGGACACTTGGGCTGTTGAAATTTTAGAAATTGTGTATAATCCTGCTATTAACATCACTGTGCAGATATCTCTTTGAGTCCCTGTTTTCAATTCTTTGGGGTATAAATCTTGAAGTGGGATTGCTGATCATGGTCATATGGTAATTCTATACTTACCTTCTGAGGAAATGCCCATCTATTTTCCACAGCTGCTGCACTATTTTACATTCCCATCAGCCATGAATGAGTTTTCCTGTTTTTCTACATATTCTCCAATACTTCTAGTCTTCCATTTTTTTTTTTATAATAGCGATTTTGGTGTAAAATGGTATGTCATTGTGATTTTCATTTTCATTTCCCTAGTGGCTAATGATGTTTAGCATTTTGTATGTGTGTGTTTGGCCTTAAAATAGCTTCTTCACAAAAATATCTATCCAAGTCTTTTGCCCATTTAAAAAATTACGCTGTTTTTCTTTTTTGATGTTAAGTTGAAGGACTTCTTTACATATTCTGGATATAAAACCTCTATTGAATATGTGATCTACAAATATTTTTTCCCAGTGTGTAGGTTTCATTTTATTTTCATGATAAAGTCCTTTGAGGCAGCCTCTCCAGAACATGAGCTAGTTTCATCTCCCTACCTCATATTAGTGACAGACCCTTCCAATATCAAAAATTTAGAATTGCCATAGCCCAACAACCCCAAAACGAGGGATAGAAAGATCAAAGGTGATGGTGGAATTATACATAGAAGATAGGGCTTAACAAATGAATATGAATGCTGAATCATTACATTGATATCCCTTTTAGTCTCCAGTATTTTAGAGCAGCTACAAGTAAAAACCTAAAATTGTGAAATCGTAATCCATGTCAAAGTCTGAAATATGATCTACAACTAATTGTAGTGCTGTGTTTGCACTACACAAATTATAGCTTTTTTGCGTACATGTTGTTCACAAAAAAAGAAAGTAAATTGTGATGATAAAAAAGTATTTAAGCCCTCTACCCTCCTACATTCTGGGAGAGCTAGAAGGAAAAATATGAGAGGCTCATATGGTAGCCCATGACAAACTCTGGATCTGTCCTGTAACCACTTGTTGAAGAGCGCTTTGAAAACGACTGCTTTTTTATTTCTTTGCTTTGTATATATGTTATACTACACAATAAAAAAAGTTTTAAAGAAATTCAAAACCACTGTTCTGCTTTCTTCTGGCATCATTTTTGATGAGACATTTGGCATTCAGACAAAAAGTCCAGTGCCATTCTGATTCTTATATCTTTGTAGAGGATGTGTTCAATTTCTTTCCTCTTGTAACACTTTAAAAAAATTATCTTTTCTGAAATTCTGCAAGTAAGTGCTTTATGGTATTTTTCCTCATTCTTTGAGCTGGACACTTACTAGACTTTTCCTTTCCTCATGTTTTTCTGTGTTTCTGTGTGTGTATAACTCTTATTAGTCTCATAGTAATAGTCTTCATCTTTTTCTTCTTCTTTTTTTAATCTAAGAATTTTGTTCTATTTCCAAGGAGATTTCCTTGACTATATTTTTCAACTCTTTTTCATTTTGACAATTTTTTTTTAGCTTCTATGAGATTCTAATTACTATCAACATCTCACTTCCCTTCCTCTTTCCATAACTTTTTCCTTTTTTCTCTCTCCCAACTATAGAGTCAGTCCACATAATCAATGAATCATATGAAGCTTTCTGCCTATTCAGTGCCCCAAATTGGCCATTTAATATATTGTATTTTATTGTAATATAATTTTATTTTCTATGAGAAGTGCCTGGAATTTTATTTTGCCTCTATATTTAAATCTATAAAATAATTATTGAAAATATCTTTTGGCTACAAGCAAACACTTGAGAAATCATTACTTGTATTGTTGATGATTAACTTTTTCTGAAAATGGAGGAGACTGTGAGAATATATTCTTCTAATTCTGAATTTCAAGAATGAATTTGATGGTAAAGTGTAATGTAAGAACTTTGATAAAATGGGAACTTTAAATTTGGGACATTCAAGGAGGTGAACCCTAGGAACAGTCAGACATGCCTCTAAAATTGAAGTTAAATATAAAAATAGCTCAGGGTGCAAGGGTGCTTCAGCAGTAGAATGCTTGCCTTCCATGCAGGAGACTTGGGTTCAATTCCCAGACCATGTACCCAAAATAAATTTAATTAATTAATTAATTCTCAAAAGAGTCAGACAAACCTTTGCTTTAAAGGGTAAAAATGACTCAAGAGGGCAAACTTTATCATCAGATTTGTTCTTAAAATTCAGAATTATATAATAAGTTACTCTCTACTTACCATTGAGCAAGAAAAAGTAGCTGACTGATGTAGTTACAAAAAGTTCTTTCCAGATTTAAATTTAAAAAGACCATACAAAATGTAGAAGGAAGAACCAATATTTAGCATAGTGATAGGTAATTCATCCTCTAGAATAAAATTGTTTTAGACTGGCTGTACCACATGTATGACCTTATCAAAGTACTTAACTTCTTTTCTGTTAAATGGGGTTAATAATACCTACCTCATAGGAATTCTGATATCAAATAAGATAATGTACATAAGATGCTGAAAAAATATTAGCTTAAATCATGATACATAGTTGGAGATGAATCATATTGGCCTGCTATAAGAACAATATAACAAAGGTTAAAGCTAAGGATCAACCAAGACTTGTGAAAATAATAAGGAAAAAAATACTTTTGAGGTAAGTGCTGGCCAAGAAAAATAAAGAATGAGTTTAATGGCTCATTAAACTGGTGAACTGACATCATGTCAATAAATAAAGTGAAAACATTCCATACCTTTCTCTGTCTGCTCTGTCAAGTATATAATTATCATATGGGGAAGGAAAAATTAAGTACTGAAATTGAAGCAGAAATTAGCATAGGAAATTATAAGAAATCACGTTTCATTCTAATTATGCTTAGGTCTCCTGTATGAATCATTTCCCAAGATCCAGTTAGAAATCTTAGCTTAATCATTGAACAATTATCTGTGATCTTTAAGGAAATATTGAACTCAAACAAGGTATCCAGAGACTTGAGAAAGATTAATATTGTTCCAAAATTGAAAAAGAGGGTAAATGTGAAAAACTACAGATAAGTGGCCTTGATATCAGTCTCTCATGCAGAACTCTTGGAAAAAGCAAAAACAAAAACATGATTTGTGTAGTGCTTAAAGACTGAGGGATTTTTTTTTTCCATTTTCAATGCAGTTTGAGGTTTTAGCAAGGGGTCTGACAATATTCTATAATAGACATGATAATATAGAGAAAAGACTGATTAATGAACAAATCTAAACTTGAATGAGGTTTATAATGGTAGAGACCCAATGTTCTATCCACGGCTCTGTGTATATGTATGAGGATGTATGTGTATCTGTGTGTGTGTGTGTGTGTGTGTGTATGTGTGTGTGTGTGTGTGTGTAAATTTTGCTTAGTGACTTCAGTGAGGACATAAATATATGCTTTGGAAATTGGCAAATTTATTCAACAAATGACCATGGAGATGATGTGAAGGCAGAAGGAGAGAAAATATGTTACAGAAATTGATTTTAAGATTATGATAAAATCTGACAAGATAAAATTTAATAAGGTAAGCATACCATATAAATATATAAACAAACATGCAAATAAAATATAAAATTAAAATCTTTTTTTACATTTTTACAATATAATTATATAATACATAAATAGTATCTTATATATCAATAAAATAACATACAAATAAATGCATAAAATAAAAAGTAAAATAGAAATACCATTTAAATATATAAATAAAAAATCTCTCCCATCTATAACCATAGATTCAGGCTGGATGGTCATAGTTAAAGTGTTCTCAGGTAAAAATTAAATTGATATCTTAGTTTACATCAAAACCTAACAGTGAATAGAGTGATGAACCAAGTATTAATGTTCTTTAAGCTACTGCCTTAGCTTGCCAGAACTGCTATGTCAGTTACCACATATTCAGTTGACTTACACAACAGCAATATATTGACTCGTGGTTTTAGAGGCCAGAAGTTCCAAATCAAAGCATCATCAGTAAGGCCGTGCTTTCTCTTGGAGTCTGTAACAATTCTGGTAATGGCTTGCCATTATATTTGGCATCCCTTGACTTGAATCTCTCCCTCCATCACATGGCAAGCTTTCTCTACTTGTGACTGCTCTTTCAGTTTCTGCTGACACCTGGCTTCTTCCTGTGGTTTCTCTTCTGTTTCCAAATTTCCTGTAAGGCCTCTAGCCATACAGAGTAAGGCCAACCCTGATTCAATTTAACCACACCTTAACTAATAATAATATCTTCAAATTAAATGATTCTATTTACAAATGGATTCACTCCCACAGGAGCAGGGATTAACATCTGAACGTGTCTTTTGCGGGGTACATGACTCAGTCCCTAACAGCTATATACCTAAAATGTTAAGAATCCAGAATGAGGGAGGTGATTTTTATTTCCCACACTCAATTGTGTACGGGTTAGAGCACAATTGACATTTTATGTACCTTTCAGAAAGACACACTCACAGGGGTGTTTGACAAACTTTGATGTTAAGAAGACAAAGAAACAGAAAAATATAAAATATTTAGTGTGAAGAAGAAAAGGCCTTAGGAGGATAAAAGTTATGTTTGAGAGACTTTCTTATAAACTACTTGAGTTGTAAATGCCAAGGATTACATAAATTCTTTTGCAGCTCTCTAAAGCAAAATGGGAAAAATAAATGGAAAGTCATGTCCACACATAGATTCCTATGGTTTTATCTTCCTCACAAAATTTGGGGGAAGAGGAAGATAAGAAAGTTTATGTAAAAGATTTGACACAATGCCTGACACCCACAAGCCACTCAACACATTTTACTTTCTCTGGTTGGCATCGTCATTGTTGTTGCTGCTTTGGTTATTCTTTGGGGTATAATTTCCAGGCCCTTCACAATGATTTGCCTACTGATCTGAGAATCGATTCAGTGTAAATTCAGGCTTCATCAATTAATTGTTATATATCTGTTCTTGGAATTATATGGCAATAAAGGAGAGGAATGAAATTATTCAGAAAGCCAATAAGAGTGAGGTTTATTACTGCTGCTATGGTAATCACAGAACTTTTCCTAATGATATTTCACCCAAGAGACATTCTCCCTTATTCACTTGTCCATTAGAGGTTTTAATTGAGAAGAAGCAATTAATCGATTTTCTTTCAAATGACAAGAGCTGTTATTTTCTTTATTCCTGCATTCCCGAGTTTACCTCTGGGAGCTATTTTAGACACTTTAAAGTGATGCTTCTTTATTGTACTAAATACCTGACAAGTCAGTACAAGGCAAATGTGCTAAACTTATTTATGTAACCTAGTTACGTGACTCTGGTTGCTACGTATTTCTGATAGAAAGCATAACCGAACCATTCTCCAATTGGTTAATGAATGATTATAATAGCTTAACTTTTCTGAGATAATTGCTTTTCATTAAAGTGGTTCCTGAGTTAAGACACAAGGACATTTATTAGGTCATGTTTTCTTGTATATTTAAAGCTACCTATGACTCTTTCTAAAGAACAGACATATGAAAATACTCATTCATTAAAATTTACTATGTTTAGTAAGTTTTATTGTTTTTGCTTTTTTTTTCACCTCGGCAGGCACCAGGAAACAAACCCGAGTCTCCAGCATGACAGGCAAGAACTCTGCCACTGAGCCACTGTTGCTAGCCCTTAATAAGTATTTTAACAATAAAAATTCTAAAAGACATTATATTTTAATAGTATGGTATAACATTATCATCATCGTCATTATTAAAAGAAAGAAAATTAATTAGAAAAGACTGGAACTGTTACATAATTAAAATTCAGAATTAATGTCAATTCCAACTTCAAATTGTTTCTGTGAAAATTTGTAAGATTTTGGGAAAAGTTAAACAGTTGCCTAAAGCACATAAATTCTTTTCTGTATTCTGTTGTTTTCTCCCTTTCAACTTACTCTTTTTTCTCTCACATTGCTTTTACTTTCTGTCTTTCCTTACAGATACCTACAAATATCTCCAGATGCTTCAGAATTAACAGTTGACTAGACAACTTTCCTATGATAATTAGGTCTTTTCTTATTAATTAATTATTTAATATAATTGCCTTTTGTATTCAAAGACTTACTTTTGCTCATATTTTTAATTGCGTCAATGTAGGTGGGTGAGGAATTCTACTGTAACCTTCTATCTTAAAGGCCACTGAATTTGTAAATGCCAAATAGGCTGAAGACATTTTATAGCTAGTTCATTGTCATAGTTATTATTTCATACTTATCTAATATTCAATTATTATTGCCCTAGGGGAGAATCTTTCAGATTTTTGGTAAAGATCTGTCATTTTACTTGGATCAGCACCAGGTGGCAAAATGTATGCCATGGATCAAAATAAATTAATTATAAGGTCAGAGTGCTTGTCTTAAAACATGCAAAAATACATGTAAAAATAAAATTTATAAAACATCTATATTAGGGTAGCTATTTTGGGTACTTTCTTGGTAGTATTTGGGTAGCATTATGGGTAATTTCTTCTATTTCTAAAACTATTGATGATGGGTTATTTTATAAAATAATTTGAAATATTTTTTTCAATGTTTGAAAAAAGTCAAATGCCTTTAGGGGTTAGGCAAACAAACTAGATGTAAAGTAATGGATTGTGGTGATGACATTGAAATAATGTGTTACCGATTAGCTCAAAAACTATTAAAAATTCTGAACCAGGCAAATAAATATTAGTTTGACAGTGTTATTAAATATAAAACATATTTACCATAGTAAGAAAAAAGTAAAATAATAAACAATAAGAAAACAGTAAAACTATCTGAAGAAAACAACAAAACATTCCTAGAAGACACAAAAGTAGACTTGAACAAATGGAAAGACATCCTTTGCTCTTGGATAAAGCAGCTCAACATCATTATGTCAGTTTTCTCTAAGTTAATTTATAAATGAAATAAGATCCTAATAAACCCATCAGCAAGATTTTTTCTAAAACTAAACAAGATGATGCTAACATTAATATAGAAAAATAAACATGCATGAACTGCTGGGAAAATACTGAACAAGTGGAGCTTTGAGGGTAAACTCAGCCCTGCCAGATATTAAATCATAACACAAAGACTCACTATTAATCATAGATGGTGTTATTGAAAATATTGGGACAATGACAGGCTTTTTAGTAAATGGTTTGGGAACAGTTGGATAGCCATTTAGAATATCCTTTCTTCAGCAATACATAAGAATAAATTCCAAATGGATCCAAGATTTAATGAAAAAGCACAAAGCTATGAAAACTACAAAACACTGCTGAAAGAAATTAAAGAATACCTAAACAAATGGCAAGGCATCTATGTTCATGTATAGAACGACTTAAAATTAAGGTGTCAATACTATACAAAGTGCTTGACAGATTCAATACAATGCCCATCAAAATCCCAGCAGCTTTTTGTTTTTGCAAAAATGGAAAAGCTAATCCACAAATTCATATGGAATCACAAGTGTCCCTGAATAGCAAATCAGTATTACAGAGGAAGACACTTTAAAGTGATGCTTCTCTATTGAACTAAGCACTTGACAAGTCAGTACAAGGCACAGTAATCAAACCAGTTTAGTAATGGCATAAAAATAGACATACTGACCAATGGAATAGAATTGAGAATTCAAAAGTAAACCCATACATCTTTGGCCAACTACTTTTTGACAATGGTGCCATGAACTTTAATTGGGGGAAAGAATGGGCTTTTCTACAAGTGATGGTTGGAAAACTTGAAAACTGGATATCCACTTCCAAAAGAATGAATTTGGACCCCTATCTCACACCATATACCAATATTAACTTTAAATGGATCCAGGACCTAATCATAAAAGCTTGCACTGTAAAACTCCTAATAGCAAACAGAGGGGAACCTTCATAACCTCGGATTTAGTTGTTGTGAATTCTTAAATAAGACACCAAAAGCACAAGCAACAAAACAACAAAAATAGATAAAATGAATTTCTTCAAAATTTAAAAACTTTTCAACATGAAAGTTGACTATCAAAAGGGTGAAAAGACAATCTACAGAATGGGAGAAAACAACTGTTAACCATATATCTGCTAAGGGTTTAATATTCAGAATATATAAAAAAGTGTTGCAGCTTAATGACAAAAAGACGAATAACCAATTTTAAAAATGGGCAGAAGACTCAAATAGATATTTCTCCAAAGAAGATACTCAAATAGCCAATAACCACACGAAAAGATGCTCAACGTTATTGGTCATCAAGGAAATGCAAATCGAAACTACAATGAAACACCACTTCACACCCAGTAGAATGGCTGCTATTTAAGAAAAGGAAGAAGAAAACAAGCATTGATGAGGATACAGAGAAATTGGAATTCTTGTACATTGTTTGTGGTGTTATAAATGGCAGGGCCACTGTGGAAATCAGTTTGGCAGTTCCTCGGAGAGTTAAAAATAGAATTATCATATGATCCAGCAATTATATTTCTAGGTATCTAGCCAAAAGAATTGAAAGCAGGGACTTGAACAGATATTTATTAACCAGTGTTTTTGGCAGCATTATTCACAATGGCCAAAATGTGGAGGCAACCCAAGTGTCCATTAATGATAATTAGATAAACAAAATGTGGTAAATACACACAGTGGAATATTACTTAGCTGTAAAAGGAATGGAGTTCTTATATATGCTTCAGTATGGATGAACCTTGAAGATGTCATGTTGAATGAAATAAGCCAGGCCCAAAAAGACAAATATGGTATGATCTTGTTTATATGAAATACCTAGAATAAACAAATTTCTTACAGACATTTGTCTCTAGGTAGATTACAGGTTACCAGGGGCTGGGGACAGGGTAGAGGGAGTTATTGGCCAGATGATGCAAAAGAGCTTTTGTTTGAGGTGATGGAAAAGTTGAGGTCATGGATATGAATGATGGTAGTGCAATGTTATGGAGTTAGTCAATACCACTGAATTGTTCACATGAAAGTGATTAAAATGGGCAATTTTCCCTTGTATATATGCTATTAGAATAAGAAGTTAAGAAAAAAAAATATATATATATAGAAGTACCCAAAAAATGATAGGTGAATTCCTCTGTAACTTGAATGTAGGGAAAGGTTCTCTAATTATGACTCAAAATGAAAAAAAAAAAAAGCAAAAAGAGGGAACATTGATATGTTTGATCATAAAACACAGACAGACACATGCAAAGGCTAATAAAATCAAATGGCTAAGTGGAAAAAAATATTTGCAACATATATCACAGATAAGAGATTAAGATCCCTTATACAGAAAAAACTTTTGAAAATTGAGGGGAAACTTAAAACCCTATAGAAAAGTAGCCAAAAATTTTGCTAAAATAAAACATATGAAAAAAATTTAACTTCACTCTTACTAAGAGAAATGCAAATTAAAACTACATTCAGGGACATTTCTCACTATCAGGTTGGCAAAAATTTAAAAAATTTGAAATATACTTGGTTGATGCTGCCATTTCACATAGTGCTGGTTAGATTGGCAAATGGTACAATTTCTATGAATTTTTCTTTTGATTCAACAATCTTACTTCAGGAAATTTACCCTGAAGATCACTTCCACCAGTATGAACTAAATATGCACAGTGTGATTCACTGCAGCATTATTTACAATTATAAAATTGTGGAAATACAAAAATACAAAAAGTATAGGATATTGGTTGAATAAACTATAGCGTATCCATCCAATGGAAGGCTCTGCAGCTCTAAAAAAGAATGAGCATGGGTAATCTTTATTTATTTCCAGGATATCTTGTTATATGAAAAGGCATAGCATGAAAGAATATATTTCATAAGCTAACTTTTATGTAAAAACGAAAGGAAAACAAGCAGACATTTATATGTCTACCTACTTTTCTAAACAGAACACAGTCAGGATAAATCAGAAACTAAAGAAATTGACTACCCACAGGAATTGTGGAGCATAAAATGGAAGGGATGGAAAGGGAGCGACATTTCTGTGAGAAAGTGTATTTTTGAGTTACGTAAATATTCTACAGATTCAAAAAATAAAATTATATCACCAAGATGGAAAAAAAAGAAAATCTAAACCTGAATGCAGACAGAAATAAATAACCAAACCTGTATTTCAAATAAGTAACAGGAAGGGGGATAGTATTTCAGTGCAAAATCTTTGGTCTATGAAAATAAGAACTGCAAACAAATCTTGATCTCTTCACAGTATGGTTGGTTTTTTGCATGGTATATATATACAGCAATCCTGAAATTTTCTGTGTATTACTCAACTGGGGAACTTAGAAGAGGGAAGATGGAAATCTAGAATAGGGGAAGGCAAAGAAAATCGCTTAAGGGTTAGAATGAAATTTAAAGTCTCAGTATAAATTCATTGTTTCTAATGTATTTAGTAGCTTGTCTCCAGATATGGCTGCTGTCAACCTCTTTTTCCTATTTGCACATGCCCCTGTGCCATAGAGAGGTAGTATCTGTTCCTCCACTTGCTTAAGTCTGGACTTGCCTGTGTTGGCTTTGACCATTAGAATATGCAGGAAGGGATGCTGTATAACCGTTTTGGCCCTAATTTAGGAAAGGATTGACAGTTCCTGCTTCCTCCTCCCCAGAAAGCTCACTCTCAGGACCCATCCCTCTTAGAACCCACTCACTGTGCTGTGAGAAGCCCACGCTTTAGAGACAGCTGCACAGAGATACTCCAGTTGACAGCCCCGGCTGAACTCTCGACCAACAGCCAGCATCAACAAATAGCTGTGCTTTCATGCCCTTGTCATGGATGGCCATTACAGGCAAGCCTTTAAATGACTCAAGTTCCAGGCACCAGCTTCCCACAACTGCACGAGCAATCCCAAGGGAGAACTCCCCACTAAACCCTGTCAACACAAAGAACTGTAAGAAATAATAATGAATTGCTGCTTTAAGTCACTACATTTTGGGTGGTTTGTTATGCAGAAACAGATACCACTGCTGAAAGAACTGACAAGGAGTAACATCCCAGAAGCAATGACACAGTGTCCAGATCTTCTTGGTTTTTAGATAACATCTCTTAATAAAATGAGCAAGATTTTTGTTTTGTTTTGTTTTGTTTTTTAAATGGCTGTTGCTGGGGCTGAAGCAGGAAAGGTACAAAATGAGTCTGGAACATGATGTTATGCCAGAAGATAAGGAAGAGCTAAACAAATAAGAAAAGAAAAAGTGGGTTTGAGCAGGTCAGATGGAACGTGGCAGCCAATTTGAAGGGGAATAGATCTGGGACATTTTAGAGAATCAAAACAAATGAGGATAGTAATGGATTAAAATACATTGAAAAAATTAAGCCATAAATTCATGCTGATAGGAAGGGACAGAGGGTCAATCTCTTCCTAGCGATATAATGTTATAACGTTATTAGAAAAATCTCCACTTTACAACCATCTTAAGAAAAAAGTGATTTAGACAAGACTTATTAATAGGTGCTAAACCAAGGTGGGGATGGGAGTGGGGTAAGAACAGGATATTTACATAGTCTCAAAGCATCTCCCCCCAAATTATTTATTAATTGTAAGAGGGAATATACTAGCATTTCAGTGGGGAAAATAGACAAAATATACCAAGTGATCAAAATTAACATCACCAAGGAAGGCAGACGGGCATCTTGTACCATCAGATATGGTTACCTGAGAAAGACATGTTGGTTATGTTGTATTTCAGCCAAAAATGCATGACCTAAGTCTATTCATGAGGAAATATTTGAAAAACCCAAACTGAGAAATATCCTATGGAATAACTGCCCTGAATTCTTCAAAACCTGTCATTGAGGTCCTAACAAGCAGAGAAATATTAACTTAGGGACTATTCCAGGTGAAATTAGACATGTGACAAATAAATGCAAAATGTGATCATGAACTACATTATTTTGTATTGGGAGTAATTGATTTAAGAACATTACTAAGACGAGTAGGCAAAAGTAGAACAAGGAAAATAGAAAAGATAAATGTATTATATCAAAGTTACATTCCTGAAATTGATTACTGTGCTGGTATTATGGAGGAGACTATCGTTGTTCTTAGAAAAACACACATTGCAGTATTAAGGAGTAAAGAACAATGTTGCATGCAACCTACTGTCAAACAGCCTTTTTGTTTTTTCATGTGTACGTGTGTGAGTGGAGAGAGAGAGAGAAAAAGAGAGAGCTAGAGAGAAAAGAAAATCAATTGTGACAAAATATGTAAAAATTGATGAGTCTAGCTAAAGTGAAATAGATATTCTTTGTTCTGTTCCTTTAGATTTTCTATGAATTTGACGTATTTCAAAATTTCAAAATTAAGAAACTTGTAGGGCAAAACAAAAACAATCTATAAGTCAAAGTCTACCCATGCCAATTTATGGCCTCTGATTAGAAATATCATTTGACTTACCTGCAGCAGTTAATGAAATAGCATAAAAAACAAACAAAAATATTTGAAACCCAGGTTCAATTCCCGGTGCCTGCCCATGCACAAAATAAACAAACCTATTTGAAGTGAAAATGGAATCAACGAAAATAAAATGCTTTTATGCCTTCCCACCTCAAGGCTGATTCTAGAACCTGGGTGCGATTTCTTCCTAAAAACTAATTTTTGAAAGGATGATGGAGTAAACTTCAAAACAGTGCAATATTGTGATTTTACAATTTCAACGTTGTGTCAAAGACTTGAGTTTTGGAAAGGGCCTTGGGTGTTAGATAATGGGGATAATGGAGATAATTCTCTCCTCTTATCACAGCACTGTTTCAGCAGTCAGTTTGAAGAGTAAGAAGTTACACCATATGAAATTTTCTAGATAGCAGGCTTTCACCTCAAATGCTCTTTTTAAAATTACGTGGGTTTTTTTCCTAAAATATTTCCTGTAATAAGGCATTCTTTTACATATCTTCTTTTCATTTTGCTTCAGCTAATTTCTTTTTTCTGTCAATGCCATGAGCACAGGACTTATGTTAAATTCACTAACAGAATATTGTTTACAGGCAGGAATGCTGTCCTTGGTTAGGAAAAAAAGATGTGGAAAATGTGATTGTGGGCTACATTATTTTGTATTGGGGGAAATGTGGATGAATTATCCAGACTTGGCTTTTCCATCAACATACCATGTAAACATTGGCAAATTATATTCATTGCGTTCTAGTTTTTTAATCTGAAGAAATGCTAAATTAAATTATATCATTTTCAAGATCCTTCCAGATCTAATAATTTCCACTATCTAATTCAGAAGCTAATCTGCTTCCATTTCCTACTTGAAACTGGAGAAGATGTCGTCACCTATATTGGTAGGCCCCATGCCCTACTCAACTCAGAGTGGGGGAGGACTTGATCCTGGGGCCCCAAGATATGTAATTCCTATGAGATGCAAAAATAAATAAAATAGCATAAACGAAAATAGTGCCTTAATGGTCAAATATTCTTGCTTTGTTTAATATTTAATGGGACCAAAGAAATAGCCACTCAATTTAGGAATAAAGTATAAGCATTAATTTATTTTTTTCCAAACCACTTTTAGCTTTTCTGATTCATGGCAAGTGTGGCCTTGAGAGGGGACCAGATTAGGAGGGGGTGGCAAGCCAGCATCATGAAGTTCATGATTTAAGCAAACAACTGCTTTAAATATGTACAAACCAAAAAGATTCTATGGCCTGGGTATTATGAATGATGTTGCAACACAGGAAGGAGGTGCTGTACTTGTGGTTATAACTCATAACTTTCCTTATGTAAAAATAACATGGGCACTTCAGGGACTAATTTAATGTTTATTGGTCAACTGGGTGTTAAGCTGATAGTTAAAATAAGGTCGATGACCTGCAGGGCTATGGGATGGTTAGACCATGGGTATTTACCCATTTTTTCTACCAAATATTCCTTTGAGAAGCTACAGAGAAGAATCATGAAGTTTTTATAAGGATGCATTATGCACATGTGAAAACCCACATCCCCTGGATTCCAGGCTAAATGGTCCTGGAGCCCTCTTTCTCCCATAGGGCTTCTTTTATATATATATATATATATATATATATATATATATATATAAAATGCAATTTTATTGAGATATAGTCATATACCATAGGAACCGTCTGAGGATTTCATGATTTGTACATGCAGTTCATTATTTGTTCGTGTTGTGCTTATTCAAAAATCACTCTCAGGCCACTGAACAACTTTATAGAATTCTGGATGTTCATGTAAGGTCTCCAGAAGCATTTTGGAGCAGAGATACTAAAGCCCGGGAATTAAAACTTTCTGGGAGTTCTCGCAAAGCTTTTTTAAAAACATAAATAATCAGAATACCTTAAATTACATATTTCTCAAATTCCAAGGTATCTTGCTTGCTTCCTAGTAAAATGACTGTATAAATAAATTTAATTATGTACTAGAAATAGGTCTACTTTATGCACTAAACTAGGGTCCTTCTAAGTCATCAAGGGTAGTCAAAAAGCATGCAGATTCCTACCTACAGGGTCAATGTAAAAGCTTGCTTGGCCGCTCTTATTTGAATCTATATATATTATTTGTTTTACTAAAATTGGAACAGCAGAAAATTTTATATGAATGATTCCACATCTCAAGAATTATTCTTTTTAAGTGTTTTTTATTGTAAAATATAACATATATACAAAGCAAAGAAAGAAAAAAAGCAAAGATTTTCAAACCACACTTCAACAAATAGAGAACAGATCTCAAAGTTTGTCATGGGCTACTATTCCACCATCTCAGATTTTTCCTTCAAGCTGCTCCAAAACACTGGAAGCTAGAAGGAATATTTAATATAGTGATTCGGTTGTCATGCTCATGTGTTAAATCCAGTTTTCTCTGTTATACCTCCTTCTTCTCCTTTGATTCTTCTCCCAATCTATAGGGAACTTTGGGCAATGCCTGTTCTGACTTTTTCACTTTGAGAAGGGGTGTCAATGCTAAAGGATAGGGGGATGTGATTAACTGACAATCTTGGAGAGGCTGGTCCCTCTGAGTCTCAGGATTTATCCGACCTAGGAATCCTCCGGGAATTATAGGTTCCAGGAAGGTAAACCCAGTACATGAATAAACCTTTATAGTCTCAGTTTGAGCTCTAGGTGTTCTTAAGATTCAGCAGGAGTGATGCTGGGTTGGGGTTTAGCCAAACCATAGAAATTAGCACTATCTACTGAAACTTGCATAAGAGTAGCTATTCTCTAAAATAACATATTGGCTTATTTTCCTCAAAAACAAAACAAAAAACAAAAGAAGTTCGGGTCACAAAATCCAGCAAAAGGGTTAGCAGCTCTATGAATTCAGCTGAAAGAAATATTAATAAGGAAGGAATATTATAAAACTTTTGGTCTTTGACCTCAAAATAAGATAGCAGTTCTATAGAATCTTAAACATATATAGGGCTTCTGAGTATTATTCTTTTCTTAAGAAGATAATTTAAATTAACTTTTAATTTATCCACTACACTTTAAAAAATTCAGTGTGGGTGTCCTTATAAAGCAGTCTGGTTTCAACTAGATCCAGTTTAGGAAGATACTCTAAGAACTAAAAAGAAAATAATCTAAGAACCATGAGCAAATGACTTCTCTTAAAACCTGAAATATGGAGAAACTTGAACATCTTTTCCAATTTCTCTGTCCTCAGGACTCCTCTGCGATGTGCCGAGGATTTTATAAACACAAGGTTGGTGGGTAGTCAGCCAAGGTCTCAAAGTGCAGGCTATTTTTTTTTTTCTGTTTTTCTTGAGAGTTTGATCTTATCCCTTCTGCTTATCCCAAACCAAGCCTCTGTTGCCCCAACAGCTACTCCAAAATGGGACTGAGGAAAGCAACAACACTTTTTTTACTGGAGGGGCTATGATTGGAGGGTCGGCGTGGGAAAAGAGAAAGAGTAAAATGTACTGAGCAGGCTAAATGCTTAGACAGCCGGCACAGTGATGCAACAGACCCCGAAACTTCTGGGACTCTCAGAATGAAGTCAGATCACAGTGAGAAACTATATTTAGCCACCATTTTCCCACAGTGAGATATAAATTAAACCATAGCAAATAGCTGCTTTTCAATAAAACTTTTATTTAAAAAGTGTCAAATAGTAATTCCTCCTTCAGCATTCAAATGGTTTGAAATTAAGTGTGCAGACTTAAAACTATTCAACAAGAAGACATAACAACCATAAATATTTACGCACCGAACCAGAATGCCCCAAAATACGTACGGAATACACTGCAAACACTGAAAAGGGAAATAGACACATATACCATAATAGTTGGAGACTTCAATTCCCCACTCTCATCAATGGACAGAACATCTAGACAGAGGATCAATAAAGAAATAGAGAATCTGAATATTACTATAAATGAGCTAGACTTAACAGACATTTATAGGACATTACATCCCACAACAGCAGGATACACCTTTTTCTCAAGTGCTCATGGATCATTCTCAAAGATAGACCATATGCTGGGTCACAAAGCAAGTCTTAACAAATTTAAAAAGATTGAAATCATACACAACACTTTCTCGGATCATAAAGGAATGAAGTTGGAAATCAATAATAGGCAGAGTGCCAGAAAATCCACAAATACGTGGAGGCTCAACAACACACTCTTAAACAACGAGTGGGTCAAAGAAGAAATTGCAAGAGAAATTAGTAAATACCTCGAGGCGAATGAAAATGAAAACACAACATATCAAAACTTATGGGACGCAGCAAAGGCAGTGCTAAGAGGGAAATTTATTGCCCTAAATGCCTATATCAGAAAAGAAGAAAAGGCAAAAATGCAGGAATTAACTGTCCACTTGGAAGAACTGGAGAAAGAACAGCAAACTAATCCCAAAGCAAGCAAAACGAAAGAAATAACAAAGATCAGAGCAGAAATAAATGAAATTGAAAACAATAGAGAAAATCAATAAGACCAGAAGTTGGTTCTATGAGAAAATCAATAAGATTGATGGGCCCTTAGCAAGATTGACAAAAAGAAGAAGAGAGAGGATGCAAATAAATAAGATCAGAAATGGAAGAGGAGACATAACTACTGACCTCACAGAAATAAAGGAGGTAATAACAGGATACTATGAACAACTCTATGCTAATAGATACAACAATGTAGATGAAATGGACGGGTTCCTGGAAAGACATGAACAACCAACTTTGACTCAAGAAGAAATAGAGGACCTCAACAAACCAATCGCAAGTAAAGAAATTGAATTAGTCATCCAAAAGCTTCCTAAAAAGAAAAGTCCAGGACCAGACGGCTTCACATGTGAATTCTATCAAACATTCCAGAAAGAATTAGTACCAACTCTCCTCAAACTCTTCAAAAAATTGAAGTGGAGGGAAAACTACCTAATTCATTCTATGAAGCCAACATCACCCTCATACCAAAACCAGGCAAAGATATTACAAAAAAAGAAAACTATAGACCAATCTCTCTAATGAATATAGATGCAAAAATCCTCAATAAAATTCTAGCAAATCGTATCCAACAACACATTAAAAGAATTATTCATCATGACCAAGTAGGATTCATCCCAGGTATGCAAGGATGGTTCAACATAAGAAAATCAATTAATGTAATACACCATATCAACAAATCAAAGCAGAAAAATCACATGATCATCTCAATTGATGCAGAGAAGGCATTTGACAAGATTCAACATCCTTTCCTGTTGAAAACACTTCAAAGGATAGGAATACAAGGGAACTTCCTTAAAATGATAGAGGGAATATATGAAAAACCCACAGCTAATATCATCCTCAATGGGGAAAAATTGAAAACTTTCCCCCTAAGATCAGGAACAGGACAAGGATGTCCACTATCACCACTATTATTCAACATTGTGTTGGAGGTTCTAGCCAGAGCAATTAGACAAGAAAAAGAAATACAAGCATCAAAATTGGAAAGGAAGAAGTAAAACTATCACTGTTTGCAGATGATATGATACTATATGTCAAAAACCCGGAAAAATCCACAAAAAAAATACTAGAGCTAATAAATGAGTACAGCAAAGTAGCAGGTTACAAGATCAACATTCAAAAATCTGTAGCATTTCTATACACTAGTAATGAACAAGCTGAGGGGGAAATCAAGAAACGAATCCCATTTACAATTGCAACTAAAAGAATAAAATACATAGGAATAAATTTAACTAAAGAGACAAAAAACCTATATAAAGAAAACTGCAAAAAACTGTTAAAAGAAATCACAGAAGACCTAAATAGATGGAAGGGCATACCGTGTTTATGGATTGGAAGACTAAATATAGTTAAGATGTCAATTCTACCTAAATTGATTTACAGATTCAATGCAATACCAATCAAAATCCCAACAACTTATTTTTCAGAAATAGAAAAACCAATAAGCAAATTTATCTGGAAGGGCAGGGTGCCCCGAATTGCTAAACACATCTTGAGGAAAAAAAACGAAGCTGGAGGTCTCGCACTGCCTGACTTTAAGGCATATTATGAAGCCACAGTGGTCAAACAGCATGGTATTGGCATAAAGATAGATATATCGACCAATGGAATCAAATAGAGTGCTCAGATATAGACCCTCTCATCTATGGACATTTGATCTTTGATAAGGCAGTCAAGTCAATTCACCTGGGACAGAACAGTCTCTTCAATAAATGGTGCCTAGAGAACTGGATATCCATATGCAAAAGAATGAAAGAGGACCCGTATCTCACACCCTATACAAAAGTTAACTCAAAATGGATCAAAGATCTAAACATTAGGTCTAAGACCATAAAACAGTTAGAGGAAAATGTAGGGAGATATCTTATGAAACTTACAATTGGAGGCGGTTTTATGGACCTTAAACCTAAAGCAAGAGTACTGAAGAAGGAAATAAATAAATGGGAGCTCCTCAAAATTAAACACTTTTGTGCATCGAAGAACTTCATCAAGAAAGTAGAAAGACAGCCTACACAATGGGAGACAATATTTGGAAATGACATATCAGATAAAGGTCTAGTATCCAGAATTTATAAGGAGATTGTTCAACTCAACAACAAAAAGACAGCCAACCCAATTAGAAAATGGGAAAAAGACTTGAACAGAGACCTATCAGAAGAGGAAATACAAATGGCCAAAAGGCACATGAAGAGATGCTCAATGTCCCTGGCCATTAGAGAAATGCAAATCAAAACCACAATGAGATATCATCTCACACCCACCAGAATGGCCATTATCAACAAAACAGAAAATGACAAGTGCTGGAGAGGATGCGGAGAAAGAGGCACACTTATCCACTGTTCGTGGGAATGTCAAAGGGTGCAACCACTGTGGAAGGCAGTTTGGCGGTTCCTCAAAAAGCTGAATATAGAATTGCCATACGACCCAGCAATACCATTGCTGGGAATCTACTCAAAGGATTTAAGGGCAAAGACACAAACAGACATTTGCCAATGTTTATAGCAGCGTTATTTACAATTGCAAAGAGATGGAAACAGCCAAAATGTCCATCAACAGACGAGTGGCTAAACAAACTGTGGTATATACATACGATGGAATATTATGCAGCTTTAAGACAGGATAAACTTATGAAGCATGTAATAACATGGATGGACCTAGAGAACATTATGCTGAGTGAGTTTAGCCAAAAACTAAAAGACAAATACTGTATGGTCCCACTGATGTGAACCAACATTCGAGAATAAACTTGGAATATGTCATTGGTAACAGAGTCCAGCAGGAGTTAGAAACAGGGTAAGATAATGGGTAATTGGAGCTGAAGGGATACAGACTGTGCAGCAGGACTAGATACAAAAACTCAAAAATGGACAGCACAATAATACCTAATTATAAAGTAATCATGTTAAAACACTGAATGAAGCTGCATCTGAGCTATAGGTTTTTGTTGTTGTTGTTGTTGTTTTGTTTTTTGTTTGTTTTTGTCTGTCTGGTTGGTTTTTTTTGTTTGTTTGTTTTGTTTTGTTTTTACTATTATTATTACTTTTATTTTTTTTCTCTATATTAACATTCTATATCTTTTTCTGTTGTGTTACTAGTTCTTCTAAACCGATGCAAATGTACTAAGAAACGATGATCATCCATCTATGTGATGATGTTAAGAATTACTGATTGCATATGTAGAATGGTATGATTTCTAAATGTTGGGTTAATTTCTTTTTTTTCTTTTTTCCGTTAATTAATTTAAAAAAAAAAAAAAAAAAAAAACTAGCATGCACGTCTAGAAAAATGAATTCCAGAAATCAGGTGGAGGCAAACAGTTACATTCTGTCATCCATAATTCTGCCTAAGGGGAAACTGGTTAATCCAAAGATAAACCTATCTCCATTAGTTGGCTGGAATCAAAGAAGTAAACCTGCAGTGTTTATATATTCATAGGATAATATTTCATGATTACATAGCAAACATATGATAATACCCTTTTGATATTCTTAACTCTTCTTCAATTCCCATATCCACTTGGTCAATGGGACTTGGTAATTCTAGTTAGAAATGGCTCTTGAATAAGGCTCGTCTTTCTCCTCCCCCTTGTCACTGTGTAATTTACTCTTCTAAGTGGTCTGTTCCTACACTGGCACATGGCTGTTGAAGTTATCATTCAAATAAGCATCTGGTCTGCCATGTGGGAGAGCCAGGTTCCATTCCTGGTCCATGCACTTCCCAAAAAACAAACAAACAAGTAAAACAAAGAAGAAAACCAACCAAACAAAAATTCAACAAATGGTGCTGTAATAATGGGATACTCACATAGAAAAATAATGAAATGTGACCCCAGCCATACAGCATGCAAAAAACAAAAACAAAAAACAAGCATCTGGCTTTGCTCACAAGATAAAGCAAAGCACTCTGTTTCTGCTCACAGGATCAAGTCCAGCTGCTTAGAAGGGCCTGCAGAGTCCTCTCAAACTGGCACTTTTCTATCATCATCTAACCTCATGGTTCAATGACACCCATATCCTATAATCTATGCGCCTGGGATTTCCTACTGCTCCACTGAATCCCTGTCAGACCTCCAGACTTTATTTCCACTCCCTAGAAAGACATTTCTTTTGCTCCTCACCTGGTAAACTGCCATTAATCTTTCAAGCTCCTGCTCAAATGTCATGTTCGTAAAGCTTTCCTTGACCACCCCATCCTCACTCCCTTGTACCTTGTACCTGCGCCATTTTACCTGTGTCCCTATTAAAGTACTCGACACATTTTCACATCATGGTAGAGCACCAGCTCTGGAGGCAGAGACCAGATTCGAAGTTGACACATCACAAATTGCTGTGTGACCTAAGTCAAGCCACAGTGCCCTCCATAGTACTTAATATCTTTTTCTGTAAAATGAGGATGGATATAGCAACCAAACAGAACTGTTGTAACAATTAAATGAGATTATGTATACAAACCCTGAAAACAGCTCCTGGCCATAGTAAAAAGTAATTATTCTTAATAACAATTATTGTGGTAAGCATATGTTTAAATATCCACGTAAGGCTTATATAAATCTCATTAGGACTGAGACTGTGTCTTTTTAAACACTTTTCATCACCCATACTCATAAATTAAGTTTTTTGATTAATTCTTTTCTGGATATCTGGATGTTTTTTCTTTCCAGGTGTAACTTGGATGTATGGTTACTTCCCAGATTTCTAGAAAATAAGCGCAATCTGAAATGGATGCACTGAGGCTGGTTTTAACTATGATAAATCCTTCATATTATAGGCCCTCATGGGATAATATACTTTCTAGAAACTACAGTGGTTAAGTGATGTGCGGAGTATATTCATTGTAAATATTATGGTTCTTTACTTTTTCAGAAAAATATTAAAGTATTTTTAGTGAAGGTAGTGGATGAAATTGATACAGCTATATTAGATACTTGATTTAAACAGGATTTAATCATAAACATCCCTTTAGTATTTTATATTTTAGATTACATTCAGGCTCCTGGAGAAATATGCCATTTCAGGAACTTTATTTGGAGCCTCCCAATGGGTTCCAAAAAGTGATTTGTATTATACAAATAGTGAAGAATAAAAGCACATAGATGAAAGCAGACCATAGCATGTCTTGCAGCTTTCCATTAATTTCTTTGTTGTGGTAGCATTTATTGATGTGAATAAAACCTTCTTCATACCTCATCAGAATTCTCCCAAGAAGGTTTTTTTTTTTTTTTAATAAAACATGACTTGTTTGTTTATTTTAAAATCTGGGCTAATTAGACAACACTTATTCAAATTCTAGAGTATATAAGGTCATCTCTCTGATTGGAACATGTATAATAATGACATATATAAGTACTTTGTATTAGAGAAAGCACTTTGTATTACTTACATACTTTTCACTCCAATGAAGATCAAAACTGTCCATTTCTTTTCTTTAATAAGTTATGTTTCTCAACTAATAGTGCCCAGTTCTTTTGATAATTATTGCCTCCAGCATTTTCCATTAGAACTATTTAAGTAACTGATAACATCTGGCGATTATATTTTTTAGAACATAGGGTTTTGGTAGATTTCAATTCTGTAATTAATTATAAATGAGTTAGAAGACCCTAGAAAACCTTTCTAGAAATGAGAACTCTTGACTGGCTGTGGCATGTGGGATATGGAAAGAAATGCTAAGATTTCCATTCATTGGGGACCTCTAGCCTGATAGAATAAAGCATTGGGTTTTACCTCTTCTTCTGGCTGAGTTCATTTTATAAATACTTGTTAAGCCCTGGCTTCATGTGGATACATTGCCAAGTTCCGTGGAAATGCAGAAATAAACTACCTTCAAGGGACCCGCAGTCTAAAACAAGAAGCGGGAACATATCCTTCTCCTGGAACATTGCAATTGCTTGGGAGAAATGACACTGGAAGCTCTTTTTCAGCATAAATGCTTACCCTGATGTGATGAAGTAGACACTGGAAAAAACCTCATCAGGATGTCACAGACCTTAAAATTATATAGACATCTTTAAAGGAACTAGTGCCAGAAGAAATAATGGCATAAAAAAATTAGTAAGCTCAGAAAAACCAGGCATCTAGGCATCAAGATTCCAAGAAAAGTGCTCCATTGAGAAATCTAAGAAATGTGTTAGAAAGTTTACAATCTGCTTTCTCCTCCTGTGGCCACAGGGACATAGGAGTCCATGCTGCAGCCCGGCCCTTGCTGGACAAGACGTCAGTGTTATCTCTGGGTACAGGCTTCTGCCTATACAGACCGTTTCAACACAAAGACGTCTTTTAAACAACCAGGGCTGATGATAATACAGAGAGTTTCTGAGAATGAGCACGTATTTCTTTGGAAATGTTTGACTCAGTTATAGAATAACATTTAAAGTAAATAATATATTGAGGTCATGAGTAATCTTGGAACAAAAGTTAATCGTTCAGATTATCTTACTTTGCTTTGAAAGTACACAGGTAGTGATAAGATCGATGAGTATTAGCTACAAGAATAGGCGGTCAAACAAATTCATCACAGAATTTGGAATAATAGATTCTTCAATATTTGGATTGCAAAGACGTCCAGCTCGACAATAAAATAACATTAAGAAAATGTTAAGTAAAAACAAGTTAATAAAGAGATGGGTCATTTTAGAATTGATGGGAAATTTATTCTAGTCCATCCATCACCCACTCTGAGTGTTTAAAGTGGAGAAAGAAAATGAACCAAATTGGGAATTTCTCACTACACTTGGGTGGAGCACGCTAGGCAGAAATCAAAGCCTATAGAACATAATCTTCTTGTTAAAAACATATTTGATAGTAAGCAAAGGACTTTAAACCTTACCATACTTAATCTGAACCTCCAAATATATTGATTCTTTCATAGAATGGGAAAGAAATATCTTCTTAAACTACAGAAATTTAATTTGTTACCTTCAGTGACTTTCTGTTAAAGAAATGAGGTAAATTCTTTGACTGTTTACCTTCTGAATTAATTTCCCTAAGTTCTTTTAGATAAACTCAGCAAAAAAGAAGCCAGAAAAAGAATGTATAAACTAAGAGTCATTCTAACAAGAAAACCTTTGCTGTTGCTTTCCACCCTTCTGAATTTTTAAAATAAAATTTTAACTTAACACCGGATGGCCCAGTATGAACAAGGTGAATATATGTGTAAACAGTTAAGAGGACTGCTGTGTAAAGTTTTGAACTTCATAGGCGATGAGAAAAGAAAGAGAATTTCAGGGGGAAAAGAGCCCCACTTGTTTCTTATTTCATGTGTGCACACGAATATACTCACATATGCACATAAAATAATGTAAAGCATGTGATTTTGAAACACAAAACAAGTATGAAAATGTGTACTTTGTTCTGAATAGTTTGCAAAGACTTTGGAGGCCTTGCCTTGTCGCTCCATGCGAAGACACGTCAGACCATATTTGCTGAGGGCAGCTTGATAGCTGCTGAGTAATCGAGTTTATCAGCAGTACCAGACTTGATGGCCTTCAGCAAGTAGCACACACGCCACCATTTTGGCACATTTAAGGCTGCGGTTATGTAGAGGGAAGGTCTCTCAGGAGGCAATAAAATACAGATGAAATTTAAATAGTCACCGTCCAAGAGGCTGGACAATACACAGTGTGATCTCTAGTAAGAAATTCTTTTAGTCTGTAAAACTTGTGGAAAGTAGACATGGTTTTATTTTAAAAATTAGTATCAAACTATTTAATCCTTACATAGGTAAAGATGAAAGAATAATATTCCACTACAATATTATGTGATTTAACAGACTATCTGAGCAACATCATGACCTGCTGTTCTTGTGAAATGTGTCCCCTTCCTTCCCTCATTATTTGGAAATAATGAGTAAGCTAATTTACATGAGCATGGTGATGGTTTCATGAATGTACACATATATCAAATCTCATCAAATATTCCTCATTAAAGCTCTTTGACAAAAAAAATAGGTAAAAAGTAAAGTAAGGAAAATAATCTAAGAGAAAAAAATGTCATCCCTCTTTTACCGCTAGTCCTTCCCCAACTACTGGCAGACACTTGAAATTCCACTTTCAGAACATTGTCACCTTGTGGTGGTTCTTAATCTTGGTTCTGCTACAAATCCTTTTGAGAATCTATGAATTCTGTGAGCCATCTTCCCAGAAAAAATACACTAGTATGCATTCATGCAAAATGATGCATATAATTTCAACAGTATTCCCAGAAAGAAAAAGTATCCTAAAGTTTTGTAGCTGTCGTAGGCATTATCAGATTGAGAAACTCTATGTATTGCAATTAAAGCTATAGAAAGGTCATCATCTTCTTCATTTCTGTTCCTAGTTTTGTATTTTTGTATGTGTATAGGAGAAGGAGAGGATGTTATCTTGCTTTGCCTCTTTTTTTTTTTTCCCCCTTGCATGGGCAGGTACCGGAAATCGAACCTGGGTCTCCGGCATGGCAGACAAGAACTCTGCCTGCTGAGCCACTGTAACCTACCCTTGCTTTCCTTTTAACACAGAGGTTGGCCTTGATTGAATTTTGGAATTCTAATGATCTGAGTTTTTATGCCATTTCTTTCTCACTCATTAATCAAAATCACTTGATTGTTTATTCATTAGAAAAACTTCTATCAGTAGTTGAAATGGTAACTTGATGCTTATTCTGGTTACAAATGGTGAATTACCACCCTTTATTTTATATAAAACACATGCATTTCTGTATCAGTGAAACTATTTGAATGTGTTGCTTAGAGGATTAATTAGTTAGCTATGACTTTTAGACCACTGAATTCCAGGTATGCTCCCCATAAATACAGTCCAAAGGTTTAATTTAGAGAAACTATATTCGTGTGTGTGTGTGAGTGTGAGTGTGTGTATGCATATGTAAAATCCAATAGTGAGCTCACCTAAACATTTGCAGACTAAGTTTTCTTGGAAAATAATGCTTATTTTTACATATCAAACAATCCACTAGATTAAAACTATGTGATGTCTCAAAGTAAATCCCTGATGGAGAAGTCATTTTATGTCTAAGTGGTAACATTTCTTTCTGTCTTCCCTTCCCTAATAAATGTTGCAATACTGTTTATCAAAGGTACAAATATGAGAGAAAAGACCTTTCTTTGAAGAGAAGATGGATAGATCCTTTGGTAAACCACAGCTTGAAGTGCAGTTTCCTAAAGTTCACACTCCTGAAAAATAAAATCAAAGAAAAAAACTCAACCCTGAGAAAGGTCAATGCTGGCTTTGACCTCAGCTATAGGAAGTTAGTGGAAAGTGCATGTTTACGTCTAGTAATAAACCAGGATACAAAAGCTTCTAGTGCATACAGTATGGATTACAGAGATGGCAGTTGTGCCAGTTTGAAACTAGTATGTTTCACAAAAAAGCCATATTTTAATCTTGATCCAATCTCGTGGAGTCAGATCACTGTTTAGGGCGGGAAACTTTGATGGATTGTTTCCATGGATATGTGACACACCCAGTTCTGAGTGTGACATTTTGGTTAGATTATTTCCATGGAGATGTGACTCCACCCATTCAAGGTGGGTCTTGCTTAGTTTACTAGAGTCTTTTAAAAGGGGAAACAAGGGGAATGTGAGGATAGTTCAGTTGTAGAATTCTCACCTGTCATGAGGAAGTCTCGGGTTCGATTCCTGATCCATGGACTTCCCTCACAAAACAAACAAGCAAAACAAAGAAAGAAAAAGCGAAAAAAAAATTCAACAAGTGGTGCTGCAATAATGGGACACACACATGGAAAAAGAATGAAATGTGACCCCAGCCATACAACATGCAAAAAAAAAAAAAGGTGGGGGTAGGTGAGAACATTTTGGAAAAACCTCAGATGCAGATGTTTGGAGAACAGTTGCTTCAAAGTTGACAGAGACATGGATGTTTGGAGATGCTTAGAGTGCCAGTAGAGAGACATACCTAGACACAGGCACAGGCCAGCAGACATTGCCATGTGCCTCCTCATGAGATGCTAAGCAAGCCAGATTGTGTCCCAGAGGAGCGAAGTGAAGGCCCACAGATGCTTAGAGAGAAAACCACTGGCATCAGAAGCTGGAAGCCATGGAACTGGGAACAAGGACCAGCAGATGCAATCCAGGTGACTTCCCAGCTGACAGAGGTATTCCCACCCAGCATCAGCCTTTCTTGAGCAAAGGTAACCTCTTGGTGCCTTAATTTGGACATTTTATTGGACCTTGATCTGTAAACTGGTAACTTATTAAGTTCCCTTTTTAAAAGCTGTCCCAGGCAGACAGCAGTGGCTCAGTGGCAGAATTCCCACCTGCTGTGCCAGAGACCTGAGTTTGATTCCCAGAGCCTGCCTATGCAAAAAAGAAAAAGAGCTGTTCCACTTCTTGTATACTGCATTCCAGCAGCGTTAACAAACCAAAACAACATTTTACTATTAATTTGAAAGAATCGTCTCAGTTTTTTAAAATAATTGTGAAGATTATCTTATTGGCATGTCTCAGGAGATCTTTAAAAATACAGTTTCTAGCCCTTCAGGCCTTGATAGGTATGCTGGATTGTGCCCCCCTACCCATCCCCTCCCATACCCACCCGATTCATGTTCATCTAGAATCTCAGAAAGTGACCTATTTGGAAATAAGGTCCTTGCAGATGTAATTAGTTATGTTGAGATGAGTTCATACTGGATGAGAGTGGGCCCTAAACCCAATTATTAGTGGCTCTATATGAAGATCAGGTGAACACACAGAGACAGGAAAAAAGAGCATATGATGTTGGAAGCAGAGATTGGCTTTATGCTGCCACAAGCCAAGGAACACCAAGGATTGCCAGCAACCTCCAGAAGCTGAAAGTGGCAAAGGATTCTCCTCTAGAGCCTTTGCAGGGATTGTGGCCCTGCTGGCACCTTGATTTTGAACTTTCTGCCCTCCAGAATGTGAGAGAACATTTCTGTTGTTTTAAGTCACCCAGTTTGGGTACTTTGTTATGGCAGTGCAGGAAATAAAATACAGTAAGTGACCAATATGGTGGCCCCTCACTTGGAAAGCTGGGGACTGGGTACCACCTCCAGCCATGTACTATTACCAGTTGCTTAACCTTGGGCAAATTCATTTAACCTCTTTGGGCCTCAGCTTGCCTACTCCTAAATTGAATGGGATGAACTAAATAATGTCTGAATTTCCTTCTGTCTGCAGTGACCTGTTTCTTAGTTCCTAGTGACTAAGCAATAATCAGTCTCCAGTGAATAGCTGTAAAATCCTAGCCATGATAGAAATAGTTGGAGAATAATGAAAATCAAACAGGAACCAGAGGGCTGTCCATTCAATGGACATAGTCAGAATCCAGCATATAAAAGACACAAAACATTGTTTTCCTGTCCTTGCTTAGTATTTCCATAAGTACTACACAATTGTAGATTATGTAAGAATAGCCTGTGTCAGACTAAAATGTTCTAATCAGTGCTTTCCTAGTCTTTTGCCTTTCAAATAGTTTATTAAATTCAGTGAGGGAATTATTTTGTATTCTCTAGGCAAATATTAATGGGATAATGGAAAAATATCTTAGAACATTCTCAAGAAGCAAAAAAAAAATGATAGACAAAGATATAGATATGGGTATGGATATAGAATTCAAGACAGATAGTCCACAAAGTAAAAAATGTCTCCTGTAGATACTAGAAAGTAGCCTACTTACATTAAGGAGAAAGAAAAAGCCAAGCCATGAATAAGCCAATTGCTTTGGCTACTAATATATTTTAGTTGTTTGGTTAAAAATGGCATGAGCCTTCTGTTCAGACTATAGTTTGTATTTCTTTATTCAAAGAGCAACTTGGGTTTTTTGTGTTTTTTATTTTGTTTTGTTGAGAAAATATATACCATGTACAGATAATCTGGAAATGAATATTCTTATTGTCACTTCAATCTCATTTTCTTTTCTAGCCCCTTTCCTGTTCTTTGCAGCCCATAGGGACAAGGCAGGCAGAGTAGGAGGTTAGAGAAGAGCGTTCATGTCAATGTATGGCTTCTTGAGTCATCACCCTGCAGATCAGCTCCTCCTAGCACTAAAGGAGTGAGTCAGCTTCTCACTTTGCCATTCCAAGTCCCTAAAGTCTAAAGGAAATGGAACAGGTCATCCAGCCTACTCTTTTCCCAATTTGGAGCTATTGGATTGCCACCTGCACGATTTTCCCATATTGGGGTGTCAGTTGTGCTATTATTCAATAAACATTCTTCTTTAAAGGGTTCAACTTCTTATTCAAATGAATTTCTTTAAAAACAAGTGGTATTTTACTAACCAGTTTCATTTATCAAAAAATAGAAGTTAAACGTAAAAATATATACAATGAAAGCAATACAGTACTTTCCAATTCCAACCACACTATTGTTTTACTGAAGCCTAATCTCTATGACTCTCCTCGTTAACAAAGAAGATCACTAAATTGAGAAAGAAGATTACTAAATTGAGATTACAAAATTAATTAGAAACCAAAGTGCTTTTCCTTGAGAGAATCAGAAAGAATAAAATTATTGAGCAGGAAAACATTTTTCATTTTATGATTCAAGGCTCTTTAATGCCCTGTCTATGAATCATTAATGAATCATTAATAATGAATTAATAATGAATCATTAATAATCTTACCATACAAAGCAGGGAGAAAATAAAATGAGACTAGGATTTCTGTGGTGGCTTGGAGTTATGTACGCCAGTAAAACATGTTCTCAGCTTTAATCCGTTCCTGTGGGTATGAGCAACCTTGTAAATAGGACCTTTTGATGAAATTGCTTCAGTTAAGGTATGGCCCAGCTGAATCAGGACCTGTCTTAATCCTACTGCTAGAGGCCTTATAGGGAAGGTCACCGAGAGAGAAAGCCAGAGGGAGCAGCCAGATGCCGGAAGTCAACGGAACCGAGAAGCCAGGAGAGGCCACCATGTGCATTGCCACGAGACAGAAACTCCAAGGATCACAGCCAGCCAGAATGCCACAGTCTTCTGGGAGAAAATATTACCTTGATTTAGACTTCTCCTGACTTCAAAACCATGAACCCATAAATCCCCATTGATTGAGCCAACCCATTGCACGTTATTTGCTTCAGCAGCCAGGAAGCTGAAATAGTATCTTTTGCTTTACAAATTCAAGAGAAAAAGTCCATTCATTCTATATGACCCATGAATTTAGAGTGATACATTTAAAAGCAATCTGTTCTTCCTCTTCAAGCAGCATTTACTTATCCCTCCTGTATTAAGCACCTTAAGAAGATAAAAAAAAAAAAAGGTGGGGGGGAGTTGGAGTAAAAACCAAAATTTGCCCTTGTCCTTGATGAAAATTGTATGTGTTTTGGAGAGTGAATGTGACCACATGAGCAATAGAAAGAAAGCAAACGGTGGTTAAATGTCAGTTAACAGTACTAGTAGCTGCCCTTCTGCTATCTTTTAAGCAATTATAAATGGAGCATCTGCTATGTGTCTTGCATGGTAAGTGCTTTACAAATAATATCTTGTTTAATCTTCCTATAAATCTAGTGAGGTAGGTACATTGTTATTCCCATTTTTGGATGAAGAAGTTGAAGTTCAGAGAGGCTCTTAAACAAGCCCACGATAATACAACTTGTAAATGCAGGAGTAGGATTCAGAACCAGCCTGTGTCACTTCTCTACATTATTTATTGAATAAGAAATAAAGGAGTCTGAAGGAGTGAGTGAGGAGAATTTAACTAACAAGATTTTCATTTTATTTTTGGTCCCAGCCCACAGCAATTTCTTCTGAATAGAAAAGGCAGCTCGCCTTCAAATTCCCAACACTAAGATGTAGCTTTACCCCCATCAACTACTAGAGTTGTCAGAACTCCTTTGGAGCCTGAAGTCTCCCAGAGCATTTCTTGTGGGTGTGGCCAACTGCATTGTCCAATGCTGGGAGAGTTATCAGAGAGAGCTCCTTTCATCTGCCTCCACCAAACATAGGGTATGAAATTAGCCCAGGCACTATTTTTAAAAACAAAACAGTGCCCATTTCACTGCCCACTCCCCAGTCTGTCTCCCGAGTGAAGCATATTGCTCTTGAGCATTATTACGATGGGGACACAGGGTAAACAGCTTGTTTTTTTCCAAAACCTCAAGCTTGCACTGAAGTGTGATTTAAACCTGAAAGGCAAATTCAAATTACCATCATGGGCTAAGACAGGATGAAGGGAACGTCATCAAAGATACCACCTGAACACCATGGAGAAAGTTCAAATTGCTGCACAGACAGCCACAGCTGGGAGGTATTACATGAAGCTAACTCACCACCTGGGAGGTGGAATATTCAGGCACCATGCTGCCATGTTTTAGAAGCTCTAGCAGATGTCTGGATGGACACTAAAACAAGATTGGTCAGGAGATCAGTTGGGGTTGCTAGTGAATTTTGACCCAGGTCATTCCTGGCACAGTTACGATACTTTGTGATGCCTCTACCTGCTTGCCTCCTATTTGGCACAACCTCCTTGGTTCATGTCACTTAAAAACCCATGTCTTCAACCATAATTAAAACAATTTTAAGATGGAATTCCAATATTCATTCCATTTCAGTCACATTATCTCACTGACTCCTCAAACAACCCTAAAGAACAGAGGTCACCAAACTATGGTTCATGTGCCAAATAGCTTATTTTTTCTAAATAAAATTTTGTTGGTACACAACCATTACCTCTTGTCTATGGCTGTTTTCTCTCTACAATGGTAGAGTGACGTAGCTGCTTCAGAGATCATACGGCCCACAAAGCTGAAAATGTTTACTATCTGGTCCTTTTCAGAAAAAGTTTGCCAACTCAACTACAGAATATTTATGATTATCTCTCTTTAGATGAGCAAACCAAAACAAGATTCAGCTCAAAAGTAATAGTTTCTCTTCAGAAAATATTTTGTTGACTTAGAACATGGCCTCAAGAAGTGAATCAGGTAGAGATGTTAAAGATTAAATAAATACTGCATCCAACTTGAATATTATTTTTATAGTTTTGAAACCACAGGCATTTTCCCTAGTGTTCAGGTGTCATGTGAGCTCCTCACCGCTCTGGTATGAAAGATAATCTAAAGAGACAAAAAGAGGTTAATTATCTAATTTGTATAAGTAAATTACAGCTGACAGCCTTAGAGAGAAAATTTATGTTACTCAAGAATGTTCCATTACATAAAATGTGAATACATGTCTGTCAAAAGACAGAAAATAATCATACAAGATGTCTGTGCAAGGCAAAATGAAATACTCAATGACAGTGAGAGGGATACTTCTTCCCCACTCTGCATGGAGGGACCTCAACTAGCATAACACAGCTGGCACACCTCTATTCTTTCTCTAACTCCTTCCCTGGAGGGGAAAAGGGACTTAATCAGATTAGTGAGTTTTGAAAGAGAACAAAGGCAGAAACCTAGCCCCTCCTCTCCTCGTTCTTTTCTCAGTGATCTTCCCACATGGAGGATACCTACTGCTCTGGTCCTCCATACTATAAGTTTAAGAGACAGGCTTCCTTAAAATATTCAAGCGGGGAATGTTTTATATTCTCGCAAACATTGGGACAACAAATTCAAATAGGCTGAGCCCTCAATCTTGGGGCTCACCCCTATGAAGCTTATTCCTGCAAAGGAGAAGCTAAGCCTACTGATAATTATTCCTGAGTCACCCACAGAGAACCTCTTTTGTTGCTTAGATGTGGCCTCTCTCTCTAAGCCAACTTAGCCCATGAACTTACTGCCCTCCTCCTCCATGTGGGATATGACTCCCAGAGGTGTAAATCTTCCTGGTAATGTGGGACAGGATTCCCAGGGATGAGCCACGATCTGGCATCATGAGATTGAGAAGGCCTTCTTGAACAAAAGGGGGAAGAGAAATAAGACAAAATAAAATCTCAGTGGCTGAGAAATTTCAAACAGAGTTGAGAGGTTATCCTGGACATTATTCTTATGCATTATATAGATATCCCTTTTTAGTTTATGGTGTACTAGAGTGGTTAGAGGGAAGTACCTGAAACTGTTGAACTGTATTCCAGTAGCCTTGATTCTTGAAGACGACTATATAACTATATAGCTTTTACAATTTGACTGTGATTGTGAAAATCTTGTGTCTGATACTCCTTTATCCAGGGTATGGACAGATGAGTAAAAAAAAAGGGATAAAAATAAATAAATAATAGGGGGAGATAAAGGGTAAAAATTGGGTGGATTGAAATACTGTGGGTCAATGAGAGGGAGGAGTAGGGATATGGGATGTATGAGTTCTTTTTTTTCTTTTTTATTTCTTTTTCTGGAGTGATACGAATGTTCTAAAAATGCTCATGGTGATGATATTGTGAGCTGTTGATTGTATAATATGGTTGAACTCTATGTGTGTAGATATTTCTTAATACAAATATTTTAAAAAGAGAGAGAGAGAGAGAGAGAGAGAGAGAGAGAGACAGGCTTCCCTGGCCTAAAGATTTTCCTGATTATTTGAACAAAGTTATTTAGTTCCGGCATCTGGTATTAGGACATTAACTTACCCACAGTTATAGGCCATATTTGCCAGTATCAGCCGATCAGCAATGAAGATGAAGTGTATCTCCATGGATTTTACTCCATATTTGTCTCTTAATTTGCTCCAAACTCAAGCCAGGTATAGGGTGCTATTTATTGGCTCTCAAAAGCACCCTAAATTGCATGCACTTGTTAGGAGCTTTGAGAAACCAAAATAACATGTGCCAATGCTTTTGACAGGTCAGGACATGTGATTTGGGGCATTGGACTTGAATGTGAAGGCAAGGTATGACCTTGGTGGGGTTGGGACCTCTCTTTGGAACAAGATCTGGTGTTTATAGTTGTACAGCTGGCTTGTCCAGCTATAGCAATCTGTGTGGCCAGGATGAGACCTCACTTAGGTTGCAGACCACATAGACTTTGATCATAGTGGGTCACTGCAGGCCATAACAGCTTTTCCCAGAGGTTAGTGATGCTATCTGTAGAGACAGGGCTGCACAAGGCCCTACAAAGATGAGATGTGGGCTTCAGCTAAGTGCCAACCGTGGAGGTGGCCTCAGCAGACATTGGCTGCACAGGGCCTCGCAAGCATGTGATAGACTCATGATGCAGGCCCTTTAGCCTTGACCTTTATTAATGACTTTTGCCCTGCCCTTGACCACTAATCAGAGTAAGAGCAAATCTTTTCAGCTTTTGGGGAAAGAATGACATGTGCTGCATCTAACCACAAGACGGTGGAGTTTCTTGAACACTAAAGCACTAGGAGTGTTCTGGTCCAGCAGTTGGCAAACCTTTTCTGTAAAGGGCCAGATGATAAATATTTTAGGCTTTACAGACCAAGGTATCTCTCTGTTGTAAATATTCAACTCTGCCATTGTATCATGAAAGCACGTAGCCGATAGTTAAATAAATGAGAATAGCTGTGTTTCAGTAAAACGTTACTTACCAAAATAAGTGTGGGCCATAATTTGCTGACCTTTGTTCTAGGCAGAGCTAGATGGGCAGCAGTGAATTGGCTGTCCCAAATTTTATTTTACTTTTGTGGCCAAAAGAGATGATTCTTGAGTTCATGAGGCTTGCTCACACTCAAAACTTAACCCCACATGTGCATGAGGTTTCAAGATGGCTCTGGATTGGTTAGCTACATATGCTTGGAAGCAGACTTTTTTTTGTTTTTTGTTTTTGCATGAGCTGGCACTGGAAATTGAACCCGGGTCTCCGGCATGGTAGGCGAGAACTCTGTCTGCTGAGCCACGATGGCCCGCCTGAAGAAGATTTTTAAGACTAAAGTGATTTCATAAAAAGGAGGTTGTAGAAGCAACCAACCTGGTTCAGTCCTGAAATACCTGCTCATTAGGCAGTGCAATATCAAATCACTAGTTAAGTATATCCCACACTCAATTCAGAGGCAGGCAGCAGAAACATAGGTAAAAAGAGGAAATGGAATTAAAGAGGTTTTGATAGTTTGAAGAGGAAAAAATGCTCCTTTAATAAGGCCTAGTGACTGATACTGTCACCTCTGCAAACTTTTTAAATTTTTAAAAAGAATAAGGATTATATAGGTGCATTTACAATCAAGATGCACATTTATAATCAAGATACAGAGGTAAAATTAGCATTTTACTGGGAAATGTCATCTAATAGAGTTTAAGTTAACCATTATGGATTTTGGGTCACTAGTTAAAATGACTGGATTAGCACCAGGACAAAGCAAAAATCATGATTATTGTCATCTGTCTCACTCGTAGATCATGCATATCTGTTAAGGTCTTTGGCAACCCTAAATAATGCTGGTTTTCACTGGGTCCTGGGAACACATTAGTGCCTGAAATAGTAGCCCAGGGCCAGGAGATTGATCTGTTTTCTAAATTTGGTGGATGGGTAGTTCCAGTTCTTTGACAGTCTCTTGAGACTCTTAAGTGAAACATGAGAGACTTGGCTTGAAACAGCCTTGGCTGAAACAGCTGAAGGAGTCTCAGCACTTTCCAGGCTTCAAAAACCCTGTGGCTGAGACTGGGTAAAGCTGGAAGTTGAGGTGGTTGATGAATTTTGGATTTAGGTGAAATTAAACCACAAGGGGAAACAGATTTGATTATAGATTTGGATTACTTTGACCTGTGAGTTTTAGGCATTTGGACTTTAATTCTCCCTGGCAGTCTGATAATGGGATGGGTCTTATATCCAAGATTCCTATTACTATCATTTTAATTTTGGATTATGTAGTAGATTTGAAATGGGTTAAAAATGAAAACTGGGGGCTGAAAGAGAGACATTTCTTTCCATTCCTGTTATTATTATTATTGTTTTTTAATAGGTGGCAATCCATTTTCATTAACACTCATGGCCTTCTCTGATTTAATTTGATTGAAGACTTTTGAAGAAGAAACAGGACAAATGGAGACCAAACTTTACCGCCTCCTTTTCTCTTGGGTACAAGAGCTGTGGATTATGCAGTCTGCTCAGTAACCCTATACTGTAGATTTTATAAAGCCACTGTTTGACCCTTAATATGGAGGTTGCCCAAATTCTGCACTTCGCATGTCTTGGAGGAAAGATGAATTGACTAGTGCTCCTGGGAGTCCTAGAGCTGAATTACAAGATGAAAAATATCTAGAAACTGTTGCTGTTAAGCTTTGGAAGAGCTGTGTGCATGTAGGAAAGGCTATGCTTTTCTGTTACAATGCATTCATCAGTAAAATTTTTAGGAAATCATGCAGGAAAGTCATGGGACTGGAATGAGAACGACCTAATGAATTTAGCTTGGCATAGGCAGTAATAGAGAAATTCAGTAACAGAGAAATGAAAAGAGAGATCAAAGTAAGATTTGAGGTCATCTGTATAGGTGATATTAAAACCTCTAAGGTGGGATGAAAATAATTTAAAAAGACAGAACTTAAAGAATCTACAGTGATACAGTTTTGGTAAAGGAGGAGAATAAAGCATCATTGAAGCAGTTCTAAAGGTTTAAACATTAGGATTCTGTAATATTTCAAAGAAATAGAGTTTCCATAAGGAGAGATCAACAATGTAAAATAATGAGAAATCAAGAGAGAGAATAGATTGAAAATATATCATTAGATTCAACAAATATCTGGAAATTGTCAAAAGGGATAGGTTGGGTATATAGAAACATTTTCAGGGTTACAATGACTTTTTCTTATTCAGCTTAGGAAATACTAGGAGATATTTGAAGACAGAGGAACTGTAACCTAGGAGGAGATTTATAGAAGTAAATGTAAGGATTTAACCACAAGTTGTATCTCTTTAACTGTTCTTAATAACCTTCAAAGGCACTACTTTGAAATAACCTTGAAATAACTGCTATTACCCATTGCTGGAGAACTTTCCCTATCAGTTTACTCATTCCTTTTGTGTGTTCATAACACATTTCCAAATAGAATTTTTAGCAGCACACTTAAAGGGATTATAACCGTAACCACAGTACAGCTAACGCATGTAGAGTACAAACCTCAAAACAGATGTAAACAATCCAAATAATCACAATCCACCATTACTATTTGAGAACCACAATATTTCATAGTATCAATGAAGTGTTCGCATTTTCTGCACTACTTGCCTCATTGCCCTTTTGCAGCTGTTTGGGTAATGCTGTTTGCAGCCAGGGACACACTCTTAATATACTCACATGGCAAAATCTCACAAGTTCCTTAAGTAGGATATTCTTTCACAGGTCAGATTTTGTATTCAAGTATGCCACTTTCCTAACCATGTGTCCAGTTTATGCCTCTTGTCCTGATGTAATTATTAATGGCATCCCCTTTCACACTCCTTGTTTGGATGTCCTTGTTTGGATGATAACTTATATATAGGAACACCTCACTCTTACCTCTTTTTTTTTTAGCATTTTTTTTATCACATAGTTGTATATTCATCATATGATCATTTCTTAGAATATTTGCATCAATTCAGAAAAAAAAATAAAAAGAAAACAGAAAAAAAATCATACATACCATACACCTTACCCCTCACTGATCACTAGCATTTCAATCTACTAAATTTATTTTAACATTTGTTCCTCCTATTATTTGTTTTTAATCCATATGTTTTACTTATCTGTCCATAAGGTAGTTAAAAGAAGCATCAGACACAAGGTTTCCACAATCACACAGTCACATTGTGAAAGCTATGTCATTATACAATCATCTTCAAGAACCATGGCTACTGGAGCACAGCTCTACATTTCAGGCACTTCCCTCCAGCCTCTCCAATATAACTTAACTAAAAAGATGATATCTATTTAATGTGTAACAATAACCTCCAGGATAACCTCTTGACTCTGGAATCTCTCAGTCATTGACAGTTTTTTTGTTTTATTTCTCTCTTCTCCCTTTTGGTCGAGAAAGTTTTCTCAATCCCTTGATGCTTGAGTCCCAGCTCATTCTAGGATTTCTGTCTCATGTTGCCAGGAAGGTCCAAACCACTGGGAGTCATATCCCACGTAGAGGGGGAAGGGCAGTGAGTTTGCTTGTCATGTTGGCTGAGAGAGAGAGAGGCCACATCTGAGCAAAAAGAGGTTCTCTTGGGGGTGACTCTTAGGCCTTATTTTAAATAGGCTTAGCCTATCCTTTGCAGGTTTAAGTTTCATATGAACAAACCCCAAGATTGGGGGCTCAGCCTATTGCTTTTGTTGTCCCCACTGCTTGTGAGAGTATCAAGAATTCTCCCTTGGGGAAGTTGAATTTCCCCCCTTTCTCACCATTCCCCCAAGGGGACTCTGCAAATACTTTTTTATTCACTGTTCAAATCCTTCTGGGATTTATCAAGGCATCACTCTGGACAAACCTACAAAATCTCATGCTCTACTCAAGGTTCCATGTACTTATGGTGTCCAATTAAGCTGTCCATATAAGTTATATTAGGAAATGCACTAGTCGAAATATAAATTTTGTACCAAATAAACATTTTTTGCTTTTCACTCTTACCTCTTACTTGCCCAACATTATAATCCATTACAAGGTCCACATCACTCAGGGTTTTGTTGGACAAATAGAGTTCCCATAGTATTTATACTCAGCAATAACTAAATAAATACAACACAGTGATCAAAATGTATGGCTCACCAGATGTCAGAGCTTCTTGATTGAGAATCATGGTTCAGGATAAATGTAAAAAAAATCGTAGAAAATAGAGTTGACAACAGAAATTACAAAGATGCGGCAGTGTCCTGAACAATTATAAAACCCTAAAACTGAGGTTGAAAAGAAGCAAATGGAATATTACTATCAAAGTTGGGATTATAGTAGCCTTTACAGTGATTACCTTTCAAAATTTTTTTTTGTTACTTAGTGCTGGTTTTTTTTAACACTTTTTTTATTGTGAAATATAGCACATATATAAAAAAGCAATAAATTTCAAAGTACATTGTGACAAGTAGTTACAGAACAGATTTTAGAGTTTGGTATGGGTTACAGTTCCACAATTTAAAATTTTTCCTTCTAGCTTCTCCATGATACTGGAGACTAAAAAGAAATATCAATATAATGATTCAACAGTCATACTCATCTGTTAAATCCTATAGACTCTGTTATAATTCCTCCTTTTCCTTTGATTCTTCTCCCAATCTTTAGTGGTATTTGGGCTACACCCATTCTAACTTTTTCATGTTGAAAAAGGGTGTCCAAAGGGGGATGGAACTAGTTGATGTTCTAGAGAGGCTGGCCCCTCTGGGTTTCAGGACTTATCTGGCCTAGGAACCCATCTGGAAGCTGTAGGAAAGTAATCTTAGCTTGTGAAACTTTTGTAGAATTCCAGACAGAGCATGTTCTTTAAGATTGACGGGAATGGCTTTGGTTGGGGTTTGGCAAACCATGGTAAATAGCAATATCTAGATGAGGCTTCAGTAAGAATAGCCTCCAGAATAGCTTCTCAACTCTATTTGAACTTTCTCAACCACTGATACCTTATTTTGTTACATTCCCTCCCACCCCCGCCCCATTTTGATCATGAAGGCATTGTTGATTCCATGTTGTCAGGAACTCCTCCCTGGGAGTCATGTCCCACCTTGCCAGGGTGACTTTCACCTTAGATGTCATATCCCACATAGTGGGGAAGGTAATGATTTTACTTGCAGAGTTAGGCTTAGAGAGAGAGAGGCCACATCTGAGCAACAAAGAGGTTTTCTGGAAGTAACTCTTAGGCATAGTTATAGGTAGGCTTAGGTTCTCTGCTATATAAATAAGCTTCATAAGAGCAAGCCTCAAAATCAAGGGCTTGGCCTATTGACTTGCAGGTCCCTATTAAATTTCTTTCTTTAAAAATATGCCACCATATATAAAATAGTCACAAAACACCAACTTCACTATGTCTAATTCAGGTTCAGAAACCCTCTTGAAACTCTTTGTTACCTACACAGACTTCATTGACTTGCGAGATTTACAGCATTCCAGCTTCAACCTCCTTTTCCAAATTCATCTCCTGTCAATCCAAGCAACTTAGTCTTCTTTTCTTTACTCATGACCATCGATCATTTTCATTGCTTTTGAAGCAGTATCCAGGTTTTTCAGCTTCTCTTTGCCTATTCATCTTTAACTTTTCTCTTCCTTGTGATTTTCTGCTGTCCAATGTGATTACTATTTCTCCTCTATATTAGAGGGTTCCCAACCTGGCTCATCTTCTGAATGAAATGGGAAATTTTAAAAAGAAAGTTTCCTAGATACCATTTTAGACTTCCAGAGTTCTATTTCTTTGGGGACATATGTCAGGAATCTGTGCTATTTAGTAGTTCAGGTCATTCTGAGGTGCAGGATCTATATACCATATAATGGGTACTTGAGCATGGCTTCATTATTATTTTTTTTCAGTGTTGCTGCCAAGGTCACTACTGACCACCATGTTACGTGCATTGGTCAACCCTGAGTCCTCATTTTCTTAATCTATAAGTGGCATCCAACCCAGTTTACAGTTGACTACTCATTCCCTCTGGTAACAATTTCTATGCTTGGCTTCTTCTCCAGTCTTGCTTGTCCTACTACATCACAAATCATTTCTTCTCACTCACCTTTGCTGGTTCTCCAATTTATCAGGCCTCCGGGGTTGGAAGAGATCCAGGGCTTACCCCTTAGATCTTTTTCTTTTGTATCAAACATTCCCTAAATGATTCTGTCCAGTTTCATTGCTTTAAATACTATTTCTATGATGACAACTTTCAAATTTATAACTCTAAACTGGAGCTCTCCCCCCAACTCTGGGTTCCCATATCCACCTGCCTATTTGACGTGACCACTTGGCTGTCTAAGAGACATCTCAAGCTTAGCATGACTAAGGCTGCCCTACCCAAACCTGTTTTATCCCACAGGCTACTGCATCTCATCTTTGCAGTTGCTCAGACCGAAAATTTTGGAGGAATCCTTGACAATTATCTTTACTACATAGAATCCATCAGAAAATCTTTCTGGATCAAATCTAGAATTTGATCACTTCTTGCCCAGCCCCAATCTATTCCAAGCCATCATCCTCTCTCACCCAGATTATTGCAAGAGCTTCCTAAGTGGTTTCCCTGCTTCCACCTACTTCCTTCTGTCTAGTAGCTAAGCAGCAGCCAAAGTGATGTTGTCAAAATGGAAGTCATATGACACCTCTCATTTGCAAAAAAATAAACAAAAAGAAAACTCAAATTTAATAAATAAAAAGTCTGCTAATGACTCCTGTTTCACTCAGAGTGAAAACCTGAGTCTTTGTAAGTCCAACAAGGCCTTTCACTTGTTCTCAGTTGGTTCTCTTGTCTCCCCTCCTCCTGCCTTGCCCCTCATCTGTTTTGTCCCAGCCAGCCTGGCCTTCCAGCACTTCCTAAAAGGAGCCAGGCACGTTTTCCACTCCGGCACCCTGCCCTTGCTCTTTTCTCTGCCTAGAATGTCCTTCCCCAAAAGTTTCACCGGACTCCCTCCCTGCCAGGATGCAGGTCCTTGGATCACCTTCTCAGTGTGGCCTTTCCTGGCCACCCTATCTACAGTATCAACTACCTTCCCCTACCCTTTGCTTCCCTGCTTTATGTTTCATCCTTTCCACTTACCCCCATCACTCTCTACAATTTACTTACTCACCTTGTTCACTGTCCCTCTCCATGAGAATATAAGCTCCACAAGGGTAGGATTGTGGTTTTGTTTTTGTATTTGTTTTTTTGATCTCTTGTTCAGTACAGAATTCTCATTGCCTAATATGATACCTGGCACATAGTTGGCACTTAGTATTTATTGAGTGAATAAATATATGTATTCCTTATTTTCCCCAATCCAATAATTCAGTCCAGCATAATATCTGACATAGAAGGATCTCAATCAAGATTTGTGCTTTTAAAAAAGTGATTGCATATATCAAAGTTGTTCTCATCTTTTCAGCTATGGCAAGAACTAAACCTTCATAACTTTAAGATGCACACTACTGACATCGGTGGCTTACTGGTATGACAGCACTTTTAGGGAAGGAAATAGAAGAAAATATGGATGGCAGAAATATCAGAGCAATTTTACACGAATTTTTCCAGATTATTTTCATTGAATGGCATATTGCTAATGGCGTAGTTTACACCCATATCCTCTCAAAACCCAACACTTCTAAGAGTATCTGAAATATCAGACAAGTACTTGTGAAAATGTTACTTGAAGTATCAGGGACAAAAATACTATATGACATTCATATCAAATATTGTAACTAACATGGAAATTGAGACTCTATCTCAGATATTGAATGCCCTCATCTCACTCTAGAGAAACAGCAAAAGATTGCTTCCCTTGGCCCATATATGAAGCTTTGTGAAATATGGTGTCTGATGGATTAGACTTTGAACTTCTCAGCTACTCAGATATACTATTAATTGGCTGATTTCCACAAGCCTCATGGAACTTCAGCTTGGAATGTGTTTCCCACTGCTCCAGAGCTAGAGCTCATACAGAGCATAAATAGGATGTTGGAGAAAGGGAGATACCTATATACATCTGTGCCAGCATCTGCAATAGAAATAGTGACTTATATTTACTGCTCCGTTAGGGTGCATGTGTAAATATCATCTGCTTCAGATACCGGGTTCTGGAAACCCAAGAGTCATGTCAAGCCTGCATTTCTCCTGTGGCTCGCATGGTGTTCTAGTTTGCTAGCTGCTGGAATGCAACACACCAGAGACGGATTGGCTTTTAATAAAAGGGGATTTATTTTGTTGGTTCTTCAGAAGAAAGGCAGCTAACTTTCCACTGAGGTTCTTTCTTACGTGGAAGGCACAAGATGGTCTCTGCTGGTCTTCTCTCCAGGCCCCTGGGTTCCAACAACTTTCCCCAGGGTGACTTCTTTCTGCATCTCCAAAGGCCTGGGCTGAGCTACTGGTGCTGAGATGAGGAATGCCGAGCTGCTAGGCTGTGCAACATTGCGCTCTCTCATTTAAGCACCAGCCAATTAAGTCAAACATCACTCATTGCAGCAGACACGCCTCCTAGCCGACTGCAGATGTAATTAGCAGCAGATGAGGTTCACGTACCATTGGCTTATGTCTGCAGCAACAGAACTAAGTATGCTCACCTGGCCAAGTTGACAACTGAATCTAACTAACACACATGTGTTCCCAACTCATTTCAATACCAGTTGCCAGCGTTATTTTGTTCCCATTTTCTTTCCTCTCTAAGATTTCTGTCACTTTACTTACTTACTATCTTACTTTCTTTGTCTTTTCCCTAGAGTTCCTTTTCCCTCCTAGATCACTCTTTATGGTACGCTTTTTATGCATCATTATATTTATACATGAGAAGGAAAAAAGGTTGCAATTATATTTTTTCTTACTAATATATGATATTTATTTGGGAAGCACATGAGGAGTGAATAAAGAAAGCTAGTACATATCACGCCAATATTAATATGAAAAGCACCAAGATAAATGCATATAAAGGGTTATACCTTCTTCCCTTGAAGACTTCAGATCTGTATTTCTGTCACTTATTCCTCTAACACACTGAGAAAAGCTAAGTCATTCTTCTTTATATTTGTATTGAGTCATGAAATCATGACAGTGTTACTCAGAGAAGCTATCTGCTTTAATCCAAAAGAAAAGACTTTCTTGAACCTATAATTACCAACAAATAAGCAGGGAATTAATTTGGTGGAGACTCCAAAATCCATTAGCTCAGTCTTTAAAGAAAGCTTTATTTAACAAGACTTCCAAATTCCCAAGACCATTCCTGAAGGAATTCTATTTTAAGGGTCTTCTTTGGGCCATCCACTCCCAGTAACACTGTGAGGAGCCTATTGTCATCTCCAGTTTTTGTAAATGAAGAAGCAGAGCTGCTGGTAGTCGGGTAACCTGCCATGATCATACAATCTTAGGTGCTGGAGTCGGATCGTAATTGAAGCTTTCTGACATCTGGGCCCATGCCCCTGGCCACGTGGCTCTTTATCTTCAGTGTTGGCCACAATTACTCTGCTGCACAGCCATGTATGAGCAGAGTTCGGTTTGGTGCAAATTTGGAGCTTAATTTTTAATTTTATCTCTAATCCAGCATTTCTGAAATTGTGATTTCTAAAATTATAATTGACATCACTGGGGGAATGATACTCAGTTAAACAATGTCAAATAGTCCACTTAATTTAGAACTTCACAGGTTTTTAATATACATACATACATCAGGTATGACCAAGAGTAGAAGCTAGTTGGCAGAGTTTCTTGAATTTATTTACTTATTTATCATAAAACCCTTTGCATGTGTGTTTAGAGGGGTGGGGTGGGAGTGGTGTGTGGGGTTGGGGGTGGGTGGCCCTGGCACCAAGTAGGGCAACTGTAGGACACAAGAAAAGATCTTAAAGCAGTCATAGAGAAAAGACAGATCACCCTCAAAGGAATGGTAGTTACACTGATATCAAGCTTTTCATCGGCAGTCATGGAAAGCAGTAGATGTGGGGATTTTATCTTCAGAGTACAGAGATAAAACAATTGCCAACTCAGAATCATACATCCAGCCTAATTACAGCTAAAGAATGAAAGTAAAATTAAAATATGCTCAGATAACAACAACAAATGCCTGAGACCTAACTGATGCAACATGACGACATAAAAATACATTTCAAGAACAAAGAAAACTATCTCATTAGGAAAATCTGAGATTCAAAGAAAAGGTAATATGTGTAAAAACTAAACTAACTCTGGCTCTATAAAGCAGTAACAAAAATGCCTACCATATAGAATAAAAAAGAAATGAGAAAACATGGATGAAAGCCTAAACACAATACCAAGAATTCATTTAATTTACTTTAAAAACAACAACAAAAAGATTTATTGTGAATTATAATTATAACTAAAAATAGTGATTGCTGATTATTGTCTACACATACTCCAAGGATTTTGGAATCACTTCAAGGTTAATGTTGTTCACCATAAACATGGTAAAAAGAAGAGTACACACTTTTTAAAAGATAATTTCTATAATGTTTATGCATTTTCTACCAATCTCTATATTTATAAATATTAAAAAAACAAAAATAGAAAATATAACTTTGCCACATTTTGAACATAATGTTATATTTAAGGCATTTTCCTGTGCCATTCAAAATTCAACAAAAACATTAGATATTTTACAGATTTAACAGAATTGCTTAATCATCACTGCCAATATTTTACTAATATAAATTTGGTTTTAGTGAACTTCCCTATACATAAATCTTTGCCTGGTTTCTGATTATTTCTTCATGACAGAGTCCTAGAAATAGACTTACTAGACCAAAGGAGATATGGTTTTTTGTTTTAGCAGTTTTAGTTACACACCATACAATCCATTGTAAGTGTGCGGTCAATGGCTCCTGGAATAATCACATAGTTCTGCAGTCAGCACTACACTTAATATGAGAACGTTCTCATTTCTTCCAAGGGAAAAATCCCATATCCTTTATATCCTCCTATAATTGACATTTAGCTTTGATGTAGTACCTTTGTTGCAAGTAACAAGAATATTACAATGTTACTGCTAACTATAGACCTTAGTTGATGTTAATTTTTCCCATATGCTACCCTATTATCAACCCCTTGTAATAGAGACGAATGTTTGTTCTAGTTTATGTAAGAACTTTCTTATATTTACACAATTAACCACCATCATTGTCCACTCTGGGTTTCACTACTGTTTAACTTACTTCTTATCCTCTAGCTTTCTTTTAGCCTTCGTCTTTCAACCATACTCATACTCAGCTTTGTTGATTACACTTATAATATTGTGCTATCATCACATAGTAATATGCTATCCATTTATGAACATTTACAATCAACCTCATTGAACATTTTGTCCTTCTGATTGCCCAGTTTTGCCCTCTTTCTATCTCTTGATAATCCATACTTGAGACATCAACTCTAAGTTTGCTCATTATAGTTCATTCATATTAGTGAGACCATACAATATTTTTCCTTTCGTTTCTGGCTTATTTTGTTCAACATAATGTCCTCAATGTTCATTCACATTGTCGCATGCCTCCCAACTTCATACCTTTCTGCAGCCGCACAATAATCCATTCTAAGTATGCACCACAGTTTGCCCTTCCACTCTTCAGTCACTGGACCCTTGGACTGCTTCCATCCATTGACAGTTGTGAATAATGCCACCATATACATTGGTGTGCAAATGGCTATCATGTCCCTGCTTTGAGTTCTTCAGAGTATATACCTAATAACAGAATTCCTAGATCATATGGCAGTTTTATACTTTGCCTCTTGAGGAACCGCCACACTGCCCTCCAGAGGAGCCGCTCTTTTCTACTTCCCTACTGGCAGTAAGTAGGTGTGGTAGTTAGATTCAGTTGTCAACTTGGCCAGGTGAAGGCACCTAATTCTGTTGCTGTGGCCATGAGCCAATGGTACGTGAACCTCATCTGTTGCTGATTACATCTGCAGTTAGCTAGCAGGCATGCCTGCTGCAATGAATGATGTTTGATTTAATTGGCTGGTGCTTAAATGAGAGAGCGCAACATAGCACAGCCCAAGCAGCTCAGCATGCCTCATCTCAGCACTTGCAGCTCAGCCAGGCCTTTTGAGATGCAGAAAGAAATCACCCTGGGGAAAGTTGTTGGAACCCAGAGGCCTGTAGAGAAGGCCAGCAGAGACCATCCCGTGCCTTCCCATGTAAGAAAGAGCCTTAGATGAAAGTTACTTGCCTTTCCTCTGAAGAACTAATGAAACAAATCCCCTTTTATTAAAAACCAATCCATCTCTGGTGTGTTGCATTCCAGCAGCTAGCAAACTAGAACAATAGGTATACCTCTTTCTGCACATCTCATCCAGCAGTTTAAAAACAGTTCTCTGTTTTTTCAAACAGCTTTATTCTCACACCACACAATCCATCCTGAGTGTACAATCATGGCTCCTGCTATAATCACATAGTTATGCATTCACCACCAAAATCCATATGAGAACATTCCCTTTATTACAAAAAGAAAGAAAGGGGATAAAAATTGCATACCCCTCCCTTATATTCCCCTCTTATTTACATTTAGCTTAGCACATACACTTTTATACAGGGTTGTCAATGATCTAGAGGATAAGCAGTACCTAGAAAAGACATTCAAATTTTATCTTTATGTGGGAGCTCAAAATTATAGGCAAGGCATCAAGCACTTGAAATCCCACCAGAATACTGGAAGTTGCATGTTCACAATAGACTTCTAAGTCTCAGAGGGAATAGCAGTCTACTTGTATGTTTTTTTATGTAAATGGTGTCCTCTGTGATTGGCCATATGAAACCTCTCAGGGAAATTATTTCATTCTTGTCCTGCTAGAAATTGAATTCAGTTGATTAAGTTTGTATAATAGACAGAATGCTTATAAAATAATAGTTAATTCCATGTTTTTTAAACCTTAAGATGAGGGAAAATAATGTTTGCTCAAATTTTCACTGAATATAGTTTTATCTTTTTCTTAAACTATGTCAAAATACATTCTAGACTTTTTCATCTTTTAATATGGCAGATTGGAAATTAAATTTAGGAGGATAATTTGTCACTGTAAAACTGTAAAAGGAAAAACTCATGGGTACTACCTACCTACACAGATGATTCTCATAATCAGAGGTAGACCCAGATATTATGGAGTTGAAACTAGAAACAAGTACAATTTGGGGGGCCTTCTTTGAGAAAAATAATTCAAAATTATGAATAATATATAAGGTATGACTATTAATATGTATTTTGAATGAGAAAGGAAACCAAACAAAATACTGGAGTCATTAAGATTCATGTCCCTTTCTTCAAAATCTCTTTAAGTAATTTACCATAAACCCTTATATAGAATGTTTCCTAATTGCTATTTGGCTTCCCCTCCCTATCTAGAACATTCTACAACTCCCCAAAACTCCCAGCCTTTACAGGAGCCCATGCAATCCTGGCAGATGTGGAAACCGAGGTTTAATCCCTGCAAGTAAATTACCTCACATAGCGGGAGAGCTGGGGTTTAAACTCTGATCTTTCTGGCTCAAAGCCACTGATCTCCCCACTATACTGAATCACATCCATAACCAAAACACTTTATTTCAAAGACTGAGAAAACACTGAAATCATATAAGGATGTGAGGGTTATTTTCTGAATCCTGCAATTTTGTTACCAATTTCCCCATCTGCCAGGTGGAGAGAAGGCCTCTCACAATCATGAGAGTTTATTAGGAATTACTGAATTTACTTTGAGTGCCTTAAAAGAATCCTTTAGAAATACAAACTTTTATTATTAGCAGGATTAAAAGACCAGCACTATTTTCTTGGTAGATTCTTCCTATAAATGCTAAGTGGATTTTGTGTGTCATTGTTTAGACTGTATGTGTCATTTTGAATAAAACGACCCAGAAATTTCACCAAAAGAAATTCGGCCATTTTTCTCCAACAGTTCTTGGTTACAGTAACCAGTTAGGATGTGTTAGGTGGGGGTGGAGGGGCAGGGAGAAAAAGAAAGTTTAAAAGGACAAATGGTGAACACGTGACACGAGCTAAAATAGGAAATGCTGGAAGCCTGACAGAAAAAGTTGCCTTCTAGTGATCATGGGTCTGACTTTTAGATCAGAGCGAAGCTACAGACATTGAACACTTATCTCTTGTGTCAATAATGCTCAAACTCTCTGGCCAGGAAAATTCAGCTCTGTAAACTACAAGCAGCAGAGAAGACTCTAAGTGACACTCACAATGAGAACTTTAAAGCCAGTAACACTTTTGATTTAGTTTCGAGAAGCAAAGTCCAGGTTATAATCACTCTTAACCTTTGACCAGCTGAGGTAAAGAGCTGAGGTAAACTTTTCACATGAAGGAACTCAGAATATTCCATAAAACAAATTCTAAACACAGAGGGCAGGGACTTCCACCTATTTGCGTTATGATAAAACATACTGTGAAAGCATTTGGAGCAAGGTACTGCCAACTTGCTGAGGAATGTTACTGACAAATTAAATATGGTTAAGATTGAGTAAAACAGGAACCAACTCCTTGTTTTACTACTGCTGTTGTGGCAATCTTGTGTGCCCATGGAATTTAAACTTGAATTTATGAATAGTTGGGACCTGATGTCAAATTTGAAGACAAGTCAGTAATATTATTAAGGAGGAAAATATGAAAATGTTCATGTAATGCTTTTTTTTTTTTAATTAGGATTTGAAAATGCAAAGGCTGAAGAAGGGCCCAGTGAAGGAACAGAGCATGTCCTGAAATATTAATCAGTGAACTATGGAAATCACAGGAAGCTGTGATTCACCAAACCTCTGGTGCATATATAAAGTCCTCTCCTGAATGGAATAATTTTAGGATCTTTAGTGCTCAACATTCAGAATAACCCAAAGCCACCCCTAATAGATGGTATATCTGGCTTTTGCAGTGTCATTTCAGGCAGATTTGGAAATCCATTCTCAGCTTTCACTTTAAGCACTGCAGGGAGAGCCACTGCCCAGTCCAGTGCTGCTGAGTTACTAGCCTGCTCCTAGCACACGCTTTGAACCAGCGTCACAAGACACACTCTGCCTGCCAAGAATTCAGGGCTGTCAGAACTTCTCACAAGTGGACTTTGTTCAAGGCCCACTCCAACCCAACAGAATTTGCTTAACAGCTTTTTGCTTCATTTACGATGTTTATTTGCATGGAAATTACTTAACAGAATTTTGCTTCATTTACTATGTTTATTTCCATGGATTCTCTCCTAATAGAAAAAGCATGGGAATTTGAGTCAGTAAAACAATGTCTGAATTCCTGCTCTACCAACTACAAGTTGGGTGATTTGGGGCATATTATGCATCTTCCCTGGACCTTAATTTCATTATTTTTAAAGTAGAGATAATGTCATAATTGAAAGGATTGCAAAAAAGAATGAATAAACTAACATGAAAAATGCACTTGATAGAGAACGTAGTGCATGGTAGATCCTCCCTGAATGTTTAACTTTGAAAGCGGATATAAGGGCAGTAGAAGACTGATGTGTCGTTAAATGTCTAACTTTGAAAGCGGATATAAGGGCAGTAGAAGACTGATGTGTCGTTAAATGTCTAGTCACTTTTTTGTAACTATTGACTGGGTGAATCTAAAAGATGGAATTCCTAGAACCATAGTCAAGAACATCATTTTCCCCAAGGCACGCAGATAAACTCTTGGAAGATACAGTTGTGGAGTTATTAGCACTTTGCTATAGTTAATAATTAGGCTTTGGAGTAAGTCTACTTTGATTCAAGTCCTACTTCTAATGCCAGGTAATCTCGGACAATTTAATTTCATAGTATCTCTGTTTCATCATCAATAAAATTGGAATCACGTTAATACCTCATGGGAAAGTTTTGGCAAGTGCCTGGCACATAGTATCAATCAAATAAGCATCAGATTTTATTATAATTAATGTAGTTCCTTTATTATAATTATAATTGCTGTCATTAATTATTATTACTTAATGATTTGTATTAACTAGAATAGCCTAGGTTATTTACATTATCAAGGAAACCCAGAATTTTAGTGACTTAAAACCCAGAGATTTCTTTCTAGATCACACCAAATACCCAGTGTGGGTTGGTAAAGACACTGCTCATTGCTCTCTTCATCATATTCTCTCAAGGACCCAATCTGATGTCAGTCCATCTTTTTTTTTCTACTGAGATATATTCACACACCATACGGTCCGTCCACAATATACAATCAATGGCTAACAGTATCATCACATAGTTATGTAATCATTACCATAATAATTTTTAGAAAATTTGTATCACTCCAGAAAAAGAAATAAAATGAAAAAACCATACATCCCATACCCCTTCCCCTCCTTCTCATTGATCACTAGTATTTCAATCTACCCATTTTTTTTTACCCCTTATCCAACCTATTATTTATATATTTTTTGTCCTTATTTTTTTACTCATCTGTCCATATCCTGGATAAAAGGAGCATCAGTCACAATGTTTTCACAATCCCATGGTCACATTATAAAAGCTATATAGTAATACAATAATCTTCAAAGATCAAGGCTACTGGGATATAGTTCAAAACTTTCAGGTACTTCCCTCTAGTCACTCCAATACACCTCTAATCTAAAATGGGATATCTATATAATGCAAGATAACCTCTCAACTATGTTTAAAATCTCTCAGCCACCGAAACTTTATATTATCTCATTTCTCTCTTCCCACTTTTGGTCAAGAAGGCTTTCTCAATCCCATGATGCCAAGACCTGGCAACTCTTTGGGAGTTCTGTCCCATGTTGCCAGGGAGATTTACACTCCTGGGAGTCATGTCCTATGCAGCAGGGAGGGCAATGAGCTCATGGGCAGGTCCATTTTGACTTATGCTTTTATGGTTACTGTAACTGGAGAAGAGCTTTCTGGAGCATCAGGCACTGGCTCTAGAATTAACCCACACCCCAGTCAAATAGCCCCACCCAAAAGCAAGGAAGGAGTCTGGGAAGTGTAATTCTCCCTTGTGTCTGGATGGAGAGGGGAATTGAATATTGCTAAATAGCAGTACAGTCTAGCACATTCTTCAGCTGCTTTCATTAAGAGTTTCCCTGTTCATGTTGATAAAAGCAGGAACATAATGATCCCATACTATTATCATTAATATATAACAATCAATATAATTATCCCATAATATAATATAAATTATATAATAAAATTATAATAATTATGTAACAAATAATTATAATATAATTAATCTTGTATTATTATACTAATCCCATATTACTTTGGGGAAATGAAAATAAGATCATTTTCCCCTCAAAACTGGAGGATAGGAATTCTTAAGCAAAGAAAGCAGAAATGTGCCAAAATAGAGTATTTATTTATTCATTCATTCGTCCATTTATTTTCATATCACTTAAAAATGGGAAGAAGTAATTGTAATTGAGCTCTTTCTAATGTTATATATAAAAATTTTTGAAGAAATTATTTTAAAATCATCTTAGATAATGATCTTGTATAAAATATATGGGAATCAAAGGAAGAGAGTTTTATTTTATCCAAAACCTAAATTTTCTGTAGCACATAATCTAACTCCACCTGTTTGGATAGATCATTTAAACAACCCAAATACTTGGAGCCTAGAATGAGAATGAGGGCTTGTAATTCTGAATAGTTTAATGTAATGCCCAGATATATCCCAGAGTATGTTGAGCAGATAATTAAAAATATCAGCAAAGTCCCTTGAGGGAGGAGAGAAAAATATGGAACTATTAAACTTTACCACTGGGTAAACCCTTGATACTGTGCCAAATATTGGGGACTACCAAATTAATAGGCCAAACCTTTGATCTTTAGGCTTACTCTTGTGAAGCTTATTTATGTAGCAGAGAAGCTAAGTCTACCTATAGTTATGCCTAAGAGTTACTTCCAGAAAACCTCTTTTGTTGCTCAAATGTGACCTCTCTCTCTCTCTAAGCCCAACTCTGCAAGTAATATCATCACCCTTAAGTCTAGGTGGGACGTGATATCTAGGGGTGAATATCTCCCTGGCAGCGTGAGATATGACTCCCAGGGATGAGCCCAGCCCTGGTATTGTGAGATTGGCGATGGCTTCCTGACCAAAAGGGGAAAAGAAATGTAACAAAATAAGGTACCAGTGGCTAAGAGAGTTCAAAAAGAATCGAGAGGCTCTTCTGGAGGCTGCTCTTAAGCCAGTTTCAGCTATATATTGCTATTTATAGGGTACACAGGTGGTTCAGTGGTAGAATGCTCACCTTCCATGTGGGAGACCCAGGTTTGATTCCTGGACCATGCACCCAACCCCCCCCCCAAAAAAGGTATTGCTATTTACCATGGTTGCCAACTCCCAACCAAAACCATTCTGCCAACCCTAAAGAATACCTAGAGCTCTATCTGAGATTCTGCAAGTGTTCCTTGCACTATGATTACTTTCCCAAAACCTACAATCTCCAGATGGGTTCTTAAGGCAGATAAGTCCTGAAACCCAGAGAGGCCAGCCTTTCTAGAACATCAACCAGTTCCATCAAAGATTGAGAGAAAGATAAAAGGAGAAGGTGGAGTTATAACAGAGAAGATAGGATTTAACAAATGAGTATGATTGCTGAATCATTATATTGACATTTCTTTCAGTCTCCAGTACTTTGTAGCAGCTAGAAGGAAAAACCTAAAATTGTGGAATCGTAATCCATGTCAAACTCTGTAATCTGTTCTATAACTACTTGTCACAGTGTACTTTTAAATGTTTTGCTTTTTTTGTATATATGTCATTTTTCACAATAAAAAATAAAAACATAAAAGTAAACAAACAAAATATTTATGGGAATAATTACTCAAAACTCATTCAATAATAGCCTTCATCTCTCAATTAGCAACAGAAAACATAAATTCTCTGTCAGTTCCCATTTTAATTACCAAACATGTTTTTTCCTTCAAGATTAAGCTATTTGTCATGAATGAATCACATTCTTCTCCATTTTCTGAAACTGTTTAGGAAATTAATTCTTTAATGCTCACCATTACCCTGGTGGCCCACTATAATTACTCAGATTCATGAGTGTAGATCATTTATTCCTGGAATCTGACTATCCACGACATTAAAGGGAATACTTTGCAAAATTAGAAAATCTAAACATATAATATTAATATATAAATATTAATATCTCTGCAGACTTCTTTATTAATAATCCTAAAAATATTGAAAACCTTTACCAAATTCTCCTCAGAATTGTCTATCCAGGACTGATTCACCTCTGCATGAACGAATGATTTGTAAACTTTCATTCAAACCTCCACAAGATCCTTCATTTTCATTTTAACCCACAATAAAGTCCAAGCATTCCTTTTTTTTTTTGCTTCCACCGTAGTAATTTATTGGCTCATAGTTTTGAGGCTAGGAAAAGGAAAATCGAGGCATCAGCAAGGCAGTGCTTTTTTCCCAAAGACCATCCCAGGCATTCTTTTTGATTTTGCTTTTTCTTCAAGCTCAATCTTCAGAATTCCTTGCAAGACGGGTGTTAAAATAAAAAATCTAATGCAGTCTCTGCCAAGATCATTCAAGTCTCCTCCTTTTCACTCCTCATTAATGCATGATTACTGATACATGTTTAAAAGCTTAGGCATGGGCTCTTCACTTTGCCCGCACTTCTCTTCCGGTTCTGAAGCCATTAAGAGGAAGGTGGCAATTGTTTCCCGCTCATGGATAGACCACGCTCCTTTCCCTTGCTCAGTAATCACAACATTGCAAGAGACTATTCATGAAACCACTTCAAAGATTTTTGAAAATGGCTTTTATACCTATTTAAAAATTATATATAAAAAGAGTTCTCTCTTACTGAGCGATTGCTGCCCCAGAGCTAGCAATCCTCCTTCACAAACTGAAGTCTTTAATTCTGTTTCCATCAGGTAGGAATGACAACTGAGAAGGCAATTGGTGCCCACTGAGGCAGTGACTTTAGTGATTGCCCTGCTTCCTCTATGCCTGGCCCACCCTGCATCTGCCAAACCACTAGATTTTAGTTATTTGCTTGGAGTCCATTATCTGTTTGAAATTGTGTGTAAAATTTTATGTACATCTGCGTGCCTATTTTTCTGTGGAGAGAGTTTATAATGATCACCTGTTCAAAGTAGGTTCATGACCCTCACTGCAAATTACTTATTTATGTGTTTATCTTTTGGGTGCATGGTCTGGGAATCAAACCCGGGTCTCCTACATGGAAGGTGATCCATCTACCACTGAACTTCCCATGCACCCGCTCCACCCAATTTTCAAGAGCCACTTCATCTGCTAGATTTCCACTAAAAACAGGGCACCATGTAAAGCTCAGGATGTGTCTATGCAGCCGCTGCAAGGACAGACCCAGGTAAGAGAGCAATCTGGTTTTGCAGGTGGAATGTGGCAAACAGGTTGCAATTGCAGAACTATTGATTATATTTGGAAAGCTCAATATGAGACATAGGCTGCCCCACCAGGCCAGAAGACACAGTGAGAAAGGAACCGGGAGCTGGTGTTCACGTGGCAGGTCTGGCAGAAAGGCAACATTAACGGGGTCTACAAACAGCCAGAAGAATGCTGGGACTCCAGATGAGTCAGAGGATGGCAGCAGGTGCTACCAAAAAAAAGCTCTTGCACACATAAGAATTAGAAAACAACATGGAACTTGGAAGCAAAGCGTAGCATAGAATGCTAGTGGACCACCAAAACCCATTTTCTTCCTCCTCCAGAGCAATAGAATTGCAGCTTAGTATGTCTGCGTGTGTACACACGTGAATACATACATATACAAATACATTCATATACATGTATGCACTCATATATATATGTACATTCATAGGTCCACTCATTTATATGCTCAGGTACATGGTTTATACAAAAATATGTATGATTTATATATAAATATTTATGTGTGTATATATATCAAATATTTACTGAGATCCTATCATAGCCCAGGCACTGTACTCAATTCTGTAAGCACAAAAGCAAAAAGGTACACTCAAAATCAATATGCTCAAAACCTGTTGTGGGGAAGAGACATATGGCAAAAGACTAAAGCATGGTATGTTGTACTGGAGGCACAGAAGGTGCCACGGGAGCCAAGAGAAACGTGTGCCTAAGTCTTTCAGGATCTCCGGGCTGGCATCCCTTGAGAGTCAGGCCCGTGTGCCAGGACTACCACTCCCTCCTCCCTGGGGTGATGCCAGTTCTGCTGATGGACATCGGGCAGGGAACCAGGCCCATGCTGACAATGTCCGGTTGGTGATTGTGGCGACTGCTGTCTGAATCTATGCAGATGTTCTGACTCTCACCCTGTGCCTTCATGAAGAAGCTGCAGCATCTGCCATGAGTCATTGAAGAGCAAGAGAGCTGGCATCAGACTGCACATCCCATGCTAGCTCTGCAGAAACCCTCCCCGTGCATGAGACCTCGGGGTGTCTCTCTGACTCCCTTCACCTAGGTTTCTTCATCAGCAAAGCAGGGATGGTAATATTTGCTACCTCATAGTGGCAGAAAACTTACGTTAGGTAATTCATGTAAAATGCTCAGCAGAGTTCCCGGCACAGAGTCAACATATGAGAAATGATTGTTATTTTTATGATTATTATATAATAATTAATTAGATAGAGCTGGAAAGCAAATTCTAGTTGTTTCTGCAGACAACTGCAGTAAGACTTTATTACACAGGTTGCTACATATATAATAAATGATGCTACAAAATCTGGGATAGGTATTACTTCAAGGATTGTTCTGTAAATCTTTCCTCAATTTCCTCTGGGAACTGTTTTAAATATATCAGCAATAATTAGATCCTCATCAGGGATTATCCATATTGCACAAAGTATCATGTACATTACCCTTCACTGAAATCAGTATGGTCTACCCTCTTTACATTGGTTAGCTTCATATTCTCTGAAGATGATTCAATTTCACTGGTTCTCACTACCACTCCATCCCCCGTATAGATAGGACAGGAATATAAATATCTGCTTATAGCATATAATTTCAAAGTTTCTCATGAAGATTCATTTGGAATCCGTTAAAAAAAATAGGAAAATGTGGCATTTTGATAAATACATAAATATCCATCAAGATATTTGATATCAAATATCAAATATATGATCAAGAAAAAGAGAGATGGAGGGGCAAATAGACAGATGGAGAGATGGAGAGATAGAGAAGAGTATTTAACCTTCAGTATGCAGTGGACCTGCTGGGTTCATGAACTGTTTTTCTCCTGTTTCTTTTATGTATTGCCACAATAAGAACATTACATAGAACCTTAGGTTAAAAATAGGGGGTTGGGGTGCATGGGAGTTTCAGTGATAGAGTACTAGCCTTCCACGCGGGAGACCCAGGTTCGATTCCTAGACCATGCACCCCCACAAAAATAAATAAATAAATAAATAAATAAATAAATAAATAAATAAAGGGCCAAGTCCTGGTATTTGTATTTTAAAGATTCTGAATCAGCTCCTCTGGGAATCAGTAAGCAGACCCTGTGGAATCTCTCAGTTCAATAACCAAAAAGCCATTTTCTGGCCTTCTGTTCTTAATAACAATAATTAGAGAAAATAGATTCAATTCTACCCCCAAATGCTAAATTTAAGTGTTTTTAATGATTGAATCATGTTTTGAATAAATTTAAAGAGGCCATAAGACATCTAAACACTAGATGGAAATCAGAGAACTTCCATTTTGTTCTAGCTTAATACTCATGATCAAGCAACTTTGAGCAAGTTATCTGGCACATCTGGATGTCAATTTCCTCATCTTCGTTCCAGGGTTAATACTAATCATTGCCCTTCCTCCCTCCGGAGTAATGGAGTGGGATAAATGAGATGTAAATACTTTCAAAAATTATAAAGTATTCCTACAAATGTATAGTATCATTATCACTCTGTAGTTCCCATGAAGGATGAACCAAAAAAAGAGCTCAAACTAGAAGAGATAATGCAGGAAATATTGAAGTGGAAGAAACTATACTTCTAGGTAAAACAAGAACTTTGAGATCCTAGTCTTACATCCCTAAGGATAATAGGCGGGGAAAGGCCTAGCAGTTGTCAGCAATATGTATGAATCAAAGAAAGAATCCAGGTTCTCAGGGGCTGCCTGATGCTGCCTTCCTCCAGCCCCGAGTCTGTCACAGCCGGATCCCTGCCTGGAGGCACCTCTATCCCAGGCTCAGGGGCCACTCTGGTGTCAGGCAGGTGGGATGAAAGGAACTCTAGCTGACTGCTCAGGGATTCAGCAGCGCCAGCCTCTCCACTGTCCTTTTGGACCTTTTCTTGTAGCTTGATTCATTTCTGAGGGCACCAGAGGCCTACACGGAAAAAAAAGTTCTGTAAAAGAAAAAGGTGGAGAGAGAGAGAAGAATTTCTCTTTTGTCTGTCCCTGACCATTGATATTTAACTACTGAGCTGCAACACCACACTTAATCCAGCATTTAAGCAAACTAAGAACAGTATCTGGACAATTCCCAGTAATGTCAGCCCATTGATTCTCCACTGTCTCGCCCATATGCCTATCTTCCTGGTTCTCAGATCCCAAAATATTTTAATGACAACCCTGGACAGGAAACTACTGACTGCATTCCAGGCCCAGAGAAATTTCTAGTTCCTCGTTATTTAATCAGACAGCACTCCAGGAAAGTGTAGGGAGCTATGGCACAGGGAACACTCACCTACTTGTCCAGACAGTCATATACTTTGTTACATTGAGTTCAGTTTATGTTTCATCTTGGCATGGCAGAAAAGTCTTCTCTCAGCACTTTGAAATAGTCCCTAAGTTATTAGGTCTCCTGTAATTTTATTTAAGAATCCCATATATCCTAGAAATTATTCCCAGTACAATCTTCCTACTTATGATGTTAAATACATTAATAATAGTAGGTGAGATAATCTCTTTGATTTGATTATGAATTTTACTTAAAAATATATAAAATTTAGTCAAAAAACCATCATCGTATGGCTTAATTTATCTATACTATTCTCCTTCTCTCTTTAAATTGAAAATAAGAAAAGACATAGAGATCATATTTTCCAGAAAATAAAAAATAGGAAACTAGGGCACAGATCGACAATGATATATTTTCATAATCTCTTTTAATCTTTTCGACAATTTTTAGACTCTCGTTCCTCACCTCTACCCTCCACCAGTTGGGCCTTGTCTTTGTTAAAGCCAATACTCAAAAGCGTGTCTCTCAATTTAATTTGAAGTTAGATGTAGGGGATGCAGATGAATGTGGCAAAACAGTATAAGAAGAAGGCAGAGACTTTAGTAAGCATATGTCTCTCTATCATCACAGAAAGAAATATGAATGCCATAACAAGTTCTTTCCAGTAACTCAAGAAAATCCTGCAGCTTATCTTCTTTAGTTCTTTTTTCTCTGTATCTGTGGTTGGTTTCTCTTTCTACATTTAGCCTGAATTTGGTATTCCCGGGAGCCCGTTCTGGTCTCTGAGCTCTTCTTCCTGTATATTCTCTTCCTAAGTGATCTCACCCCTTCCTGTGGCTTTAGGTTCCTTCTACATCCTAAGAGTGTCCAGCTTTGTATTTGCAGGGTAAACGACTCCTGTGAGTTCTAGTCTCAAATCCAGCTGCCAATTTATAGTTTCACTTACATCTTCCAGAGATTCCTCAAACTTAATATGTTTAAAACCCAATTCTGATTCTGTGTAGTCTTCAACATTTGTTTGTCTGTCTTCACATCTCTGTAAACGATACCACCCAGCTGCACAAGACAAAACACTGAAAATTAATATTGAAGCCTTCCTCTCCTTCAGGTTCCCTATATCCAATATCTCACAAAGTCCCGTCACTTCTGCCTCTAAAATACATGACAGTTTTGTCTATTTTTCTCCAATCCACCACTCATCGTCCCAGCCCAAGCTGCCAATTTCTCACCTGGTTTATGATAACCTCCTTATTGCTCTTTAACATCTCCTTTTGTTCTTATAAATCATTTCCTCACGTGGCAACCAGATTAAACAGTTTAAAACCTCAGTGGAAAAATAAGTAAATAAATAAATAAAGAAGAAGAAACCTCAGTGGACTCGTTTTAAAACATGTTTCACACTATCCAGTGATTTCCCGTCACACGTGGCCTTCGATGCCTCCACAGGTGAGTTGTGCCTTCATCGCTATATCCCTCCCCTTGGTTTTACAATCTCAGCGGCCTCCCTTCACTTGAGCACAACAGGACAAGAGAGGACCTTCTCTCCCCTCAGAACCTACATTACGTGTCTTCTGCTTAGACTATTCTTCCTTCTCCCCACCCGTAACTCCAGAGGAAAGGGCGTGGTGGCAGCTAACATCCTGCAGATCAGCTAGGCTGAGATTTAAAACCAACCACCTGGAGAAGCCCAGATGTCCCCTTCTTCCACAAAGTCTGTAGCCAGGACTTTACTGGGGCAATTTTTCATGAATGCAACCTAGTATTACTTCATTAAATATTACTGAATCACATATTCCACTTTCCTTTTCACAGCCTTCCTGGGGAGACCTGACATTAAGGAGAATTAACACTTTTACTGAAAATCCGTATGGCCACATAGTGCAGTGTTTCAAAGCTTGGGCACAGGTGTGGGAATGGAGGAGATGAAGCATAAGATTAGCCAGGGTTCAGAGATGTCAAGCACACAACAAAACAAGAGACAGGCAAGGGGGTTGAATGCATATGCCAGAGACCAATTAAAATGGTTTTCCATGGAAGTTGATGTGGGTAAGGGGGGCAGTGAGGGGATGAAGGACATTGGATCCTAACGAATCAAGGGATTGTTGTACTAGGGAAACTAAAGGAAAGACATTGGAAAGGGAGGCGGTGATAGTGCAGAGCAGAATGCTTATAATTGAGATTATGAAATGAGTGACTGAGCATGCCAGTTTGAAACTCTCATGCACCCCAATAAAGCCATGTTCTTTAATTCAGATTTAATATTGTAGGGTGTGACACACTTTGACTGGATTGTTTCCATGGAGATGTGACACACTCATTAGGTGTGCAGGTGTGATCTTTTGATTAGGTGGTTTCCATGGAGATGTGTCTGCACCCATTTAAGGTGGATCTTCATTAGTCTACCAGAGTCCTTTAAAAGGGGAAACATGGTCCCCAGCACCTTCACCAATAAATAAATAAATAGGTGATTGGTTTTAAGTCTCACCCTGGCTGATCTGCAGGATGTTAGCTGCCACCATGCCCTTTGGAGAAAGCTCAGAGCCAACAGAGATACAGGCATTTGGAGATGCTTGGAGTGCCAACAGAGAGAGCAGATGCCTAGACACAGATGTTAAGAGATACAGAGCCCAGCAGATGTCACCATGTGCTTCTCAAGAGGTGTTAAGCAAGCCAGAGCCCAGAGTTGTGTCCTGGAGGAGCTAAGTGAACCACAGATGCTTAGAGAGGAAACCATAGCATCAGAAGCTGGAATAGAACCAAGAACAAGGACCAGCGCACACCAGCCACATGTCTTCCCACATGATAGACACTGGCCTTTCTTGAGTCAAAGTATCTTTCTCTGGATACTTTAGTTTGGACATTTTTATGGCCTTAGAACTGTAAATTTGTAACTTAAAAAGGTTTCTTTTTAAAAGTCACTCCGTTCTGGTATCTTGCATTCCAGCAGTGTTCAGCAAACTAAAACACTGAAGAAGGTAAAGGTCAAGTTTACTGGAGGTGAGAAAGTCCAGTAACAAAGAGGCCAAGGTCCTGGAAGGATCCTCAATGTGGCTATGGAAAATCCAATAATTATGGCAGGGGTAGGGTAGGACAGAGTGATGGGAGGGCCTCAAGGGTTGAGGAGAAGTTGCCTGAGAGGGCAACAAGAAGTCATAGATAAATGTTAAACTATAATATAATCAATAATAATAATGTATTAATAACTTGCTCTATTCTTTTTAAAATACTTGAATATATGTTGCCTATTTTAATATTCTCATAAAGTCTCTGAAGTAGGACTTCACAGGGAATGAGAACTAAAATTTGTTCTGTGTATTCTCTGGGTGAGGAACTATGCTAAATTTTTCACATATTATCTTTTAATCCTGAACTTACCCATCTGTTCAGTAACTTTTGTTCTTCCAGTTACATTCTTGGAATTAATAGTTTCCCCTCACTGATTAATCTTGCTAATTAGAGGAGCTATTTTTTTTCTGGAGGAGGGCCATTTGACTGGCTTTCCCAGCTTCTCTGGATGAGAGAATTTTCTAAAGACTCTGTTCCACAACAGAAGAGGTCAGATAGGCAGGGTGAGAATCTTCAAGTTATGTTGTCATGGCTATATGGAGAATAATTTAAGAGAGGAGATGAGATAGTAAATAAGAATTGAGAACAAAACTCTCACTGACCTATTCCTCTAGAACTAGGTAAGAAAGGGCAGGTAATCCATGTATTTGGATAATCCTGAACCACCCTGGAAGTACCCCCATGGAACACAGACATTGCACATTCATATTGCTTCTATTTATTAAGCACCTATTATTCACAGGCACCGAGCCAAGCACTCACTTAATCTGCTATGCTGAGACACAGCTATGATACACGCTTGTGATGAGTATATTCTCATTCTTTTTTTCCCTTCCTTTTTCTGAAGCCTGATAAATCTCTACCATGTAGATATCAATCAACCACTTCCGAGAGAAGATAAAGACCAGATTTTTTTTTTCATATGAGACATATTTCCTTATCTCTCAGGGGAAATTGAGAAACCCTCACATGTGAACTCAGTGAGGTCAGGTAACCCTAAGGTCAGGGCCCACCACCGGCATTCAGGAGAGATCATTTGGGGCCTTTTCTGGGGATAAAGACCTTCCCACTCATTTGAGGGTGTGTAAATTAAGAGTGAAAAAGTAGAAAATTTGGGTTTAATTCCTAGCTCTATCACTTACTAGTGTGACCTTGGGCAAATTCATCTCTTTGAACCTTATTAAATCCTATTAAATCTCAGAAGTGGCTACATCAAAAGCTATTTTTAAACTTCATTGCATGTGTTAATGCTTTCCTCTTCATGTTATTAACAACACAGGCAAGAAGATTATCCTATTTTTGTTTAACCTTGGTATCCAAGAAATCTTTTGAGGCCAGCAAACAGCTCTTCCTCAAAGCTAAGTAAGAGTTTAAGAAAAGACAGCAGCTGCCCTACCCTCTGGGTCAGTCAGGTAAGCCTGAGCTGGACCAAAAACAAAGAGAACCCCTTGAGGCTAGAAGCCTAAATTACCCTACCATCAGGCCAGAATGCTCAAAGGAAGGCAAACCACAAAACTTCACAGACACAGTCAACCCCAAAATGGGGAAGACAATACAGTGACTAAGCTTGGCATGGTCTTTCCTTTTCTGAATGTAAACTTTCTCTGACTCACAGTCAAGCTCCTGGACAGAATGGAGGGGATAAAATGGAAATTAGGAAAATTTAGATAAAAGAGAGATTCGTTTTCCAAAAAAGAGTTTTAAAGATTTTTCCCTATTTTCAAGAGCTGGTGTTTCTTCGGCCTGTGTCTTTTAGGAAAAAGACAGGGAGGTCAGAATGCAGTGTCTTCTCTGTGGGCTTTATAGAAGTATTGGACTTGCAAGGTTTGCCCGAGTCAACCACATCAGAGATGGGGAGATGCATTAGGCTGGCATGAGATAGGACTGAAGTGATGGCATTCCCCACCCCCACCCCCCCACCCACAATTAATGTATGTAAAATCTAAGCTGGTTTCTTTACCCCAGGGACTAAGCACCATAAATTGCTTTCTGAGGCAAATGGAAGAGAAGCAAATTCTTCTCTCCTTCAGTTCCAGCAGCATTTCTGAGTTGTAGATTTCTTCGGAGTAAGAGCACTTAGAGTCCATCTGTCCTGGGTATGTAAGATGATCACACCGGAAGAGAGCCCTGCCAGTTGGGGAAGTACTCACAGACAGCTCTATGGGAAAAAAAATGCAAGCAGTCAGCTTGTTTGCTCAAATGGGGAGTTCACTTTATTTTACACAGAATTAATCAGGATGTAGATCCTAGATATAACACCAGCACAAACATCTATTTCCTGGGCAAGGAAACATATGCCTTATAGATATACGTATACACTTAGCATATATTAACACTCCCCTTCCCTTTTCTCCCATCCCCCCTGTGGTCCCTAATCTGCTTTCTATCTCTGTAACTTTGCTTTTTCTTATCATGTCTTATAAGTAATATCATACACATGTTGTCCTTATGTGTCTTGCTTATATCACTGAGCATAATGTTTTCCATGTTGCATGTCTCATAACTTCCTTTTTTCTTATCACCAAATAATAACCCATTTTGTGTATCTACCACATTCTGTTTATCCATTCCTTTGTTGATGGACACTTGGGGTTGTTTCTAGCTTTTGTGAATAATGCTGCTATAAGCATTGGTGTAGAAGTATTTGTTTGCGACCCTGTTTTCAGTGTCTTTGGATACGTACCTGAAAGTGGGATTGCTTGGTCAAATGGTAATTCTTTATCTAACTTCTGAGGAACTGCCAAAATGCCTTCCACAGTGGCTGCACCATTTTACGTTCCCACCAGCAATGCACTAGAGTCCCAATTTCTCTGCATCCTCTCCACACTTATTTTTTTAACAATAGCCATCCTTTGGAGCATATGTTATTAAAGTATAGTTTTGTGTACATTTCACATATATATCCAAATGTTTTTGCAAACTGATGGCCTCAGTCAGAATCTGATACTTTAAAAAAAAGTTTCTAGATCATTTTAAAATTGAATTTGACTCTTTCTATATGGCAGTAGGCATCCAGTGCCTTATGGTCCTTCCCTATTCCTTATTCTCTTACATCTCCTCAGTTTCTCTCATTGACATGACTTTTCTTAACCCCTGAATAATTTCCATTTATGAAAGCCTTGAAATAGTTTATTTTTGCCTTTAGCATCACAAATTTCTCTCAGAAGAAATATGTCCTAGCATGGATTTATGTTGCTACAGCAATAACCTTTTAGAATAATCACAGCGTTTGGAAGCACCAGCTCTCTGAATCTGTGGAGTCTAAAGTGAGTGAAGCAGCCAGAACTGAGGAGAAAGCCAAATGTCTTGCTCTTTCCTTCCCAAAGCAGATCCCTTGTGTTGCTGTCTGGCTTTGGTTTTCCTGCTGCAGAGATGGAAATCGGTTCAGTTCAGCAACAGAGAGAGAGAGAGAAGAGTGAAGTTAGAGGGGAAGGCAGAGTGGATAGAGTGTAAAAGGAGACAATGTGAGTAGGTAGCAAATTCAGTGCAAGGATGATTTGTTCCTTTCCAGGGAGAAGTAAAACATTTTTCTTCAGATAATAATGAACTTTGTTTTATTGATGCACATCTCTGATTGTGAGGAGATGGAGTGTGTGGGCTGTAACCAGGGCAACTGAGTGGGCAGTACTTCAGGAGGTCTGATAAATTTATGGCGAGAGCCTGTTGGTAAGGATTCATCTTACACATCAGTCTTTTCCATCTGCAGTAGCCCCTGTGCTGTTATTATCAGCTCACCTGTGTGTCAGAGAGAGCGGGGTTGGCTGGCAGTTAAAATCTATCCTGATTCACATTAATTCATTAGAAAATATATATTAGTATATTAGAAAATAGGAGAAAAGTAAAGTAGCACTTGCTGAAAAAAAGTGTCTGTTTTTAGACACAGGCAATTATTATTTTTTTTTTAACAGATGCCAGGGGTGGGGACCACAGCTGGAACAAAGAAAGGTGAGTTCATGGGTGGGGGAGGCAATAAGGAACAAGGGCTAAGAAATGCCCAGGCACATTGTAATACACATAACACAAATCTGAGCATGACATTAACCTTGAGCTTTGTTTGAAACAATAAATCTTCAGCCCTCTGGTTTGTATCCCATAACCCCAACCAGTGCTCGGGCAAGAAAGCTTCATTTCTCTGGGCTGTTACTTGATGCCTCAACCACCCTTTTTCATCAACTGATGATATCTAAAAGAAAAATGCTTCTACTAAATGTGCTCAGTAAAAGAGAGTTTCTGATTAATAAAACTAGTTAGCCAAGTATATCAATTAGCACAGCATATGAGGCATAGGCGCAGATTTATAAAAGCCTGAATAAGGAGTCATCATGATATGACCTGTTCTATTAGGATGGGATCTCTGTGAAGAAAATTGAAGCCTGCTATGATTAAATGTACCCCCCAAAATTTCACTGATCAATGTACAAAAAGCATTAGAAATATGTTAAAGTGAGCCAACCTTTGAGGTTTGTCATTTTCCTAGAGTCATAAATGAACCGGGTGTATACAAAAATCATTCCACATTTTCCCATCTATTCTAATTTTGTAACTAATTAATACTTTAAAATTAGAACCTTAACATATAACAAGGGCTCTTTAGAATTATTTCCCAAAGATGAATTTGGTGAATGCTAATAAATGCTGATGTTTAAGGGATACACCATTTTCTCATCAACCTGCTGGTCTCTTGTTACACAAATTCATGTTGACGTACTGACATTTATGCCTTAGTAGAGCTGCAGTAAACAGGGCTACTAGACACAGGAAATATCCTGAGTATTAACATTCCTGGAAATAATTTTTTTAAAAACATGTAATTCCAAAAATGGCAGGAAGATTTTTTTAAGTATATCACTTGGAATTGATGACTCATTATTTAATACCTCTCCCCCCACCAAAAGCAATGGTTTAAATGTTCTTCTTTTCCAGGAAACGAATTTCAAGCTTTACTAAGATGGGGAAGTTTTAGACAGATTGGCTTTTAATAAAGGGGATTTGTTTTGTTAGTTCTTCAGTGGAAAGGCAGCTAACTTTCCACTGAGGTTCTTTCTTATGTGGGAAGGCACAGGATGGTCTCTGCTGGCCTTCTCTCCAGGCCCCTGGGTTCCAACAACTTTCCCTGGGGTGACTTCTTTCCACATCTTCAAAGACCTGGGCTGAGCTGCAAGTGCTGGGATGTGGAATGCCAAGCTGCTTAGGCTGTGCTACGTTTCGGTCTCTCATTTAAGCACCAGCCAATTAATGTCCTTCATTGCAGCAGGCACGCCTCCTAGCCGACTGCAGATGTAAATCAGCAACAGATGAGGTTCACGTACCATTGGCTCATGTCCACAGCAACAAAACTAGGTACGCTCACCTGGCCAAGTTGACAACTGAATCTAACTACCACACTTATATTTCAAGGAGACATCAGGCACTTTGGGTCTAACTCTCACTAGTCAACAAACCTCAGTAGAAGAGGCCAGACATTATAATTAATCCTAAAATGGAAGTAGAAGACCAAATCTCTTCTTTCTCAATACTATTGCTCCAGAATCTACTGGCCATCAAATATTTTGGGGATTTAGTCCTAATGTGCCATGTTCCAACAATGATGCATTTGACAATGTTTCAGATTAAACAACGAAAACAAGATCTCTCTTTTTGTCCTAAAATCCCATGTCTTTCAACTATGGTTGCAAGTAGGAGAGACAATTATAGGTAATTACAAGGTTAAGTGGGGCATTCCCTAGGCCCTCCGTTTAAGACGTGGCTCTCCATTAAATGAGTCACCATCTATCAGCAACCATGGGTTTCACATGCTTTGAGATACAGAAGGGAATCTATTGACTATAATGCTAAAGAGTTAAGCAATTATACTTGGGTGACTTTGTCTAGCCACAGATTTGATGCTGCAAAGGAACTGTATCTTAGAAAAGGAAATAAGAGCCTCAAGCCCCAAATCAAACTTGTTCTTCTTATGGTCTGTAAAATAATGTGGGTGTATTTCCGACTGCCTTATACTTCCTTATACATGTTTAAAGATATGTTTCAATCATTCCATTCGTTAACTTTCGGGTTATAATACCCATCATCGGGAATTATGCACAAACTATATTATTCAAACAAAACTTCTGGTAAAAACAACTGAATTGCTGGGTAAGATTTTTTTAATCTCCTTAGGGAATCCAATGTTTGACAAAATAGTAAGGGAACATCAAGCCAAAACACAAAGCAAAGTGGGAATCCAGAGAAATAAGTGGAACACTGAAGATTCTTCTGCCTTGAGGGCATTTGCTGAACCCAGTAAAGTTGGACTTTGATTGTGGAGCCTTCATGGGGTGAGCAGACGGAAGTTAAGGCTCAGCTACCCCTCAACATGGTGAATCTACTAGGAGACCCTCCTCGCGATAGGCTGTGCACCAAAGGCTTACATCTCTTATAAATAAGCCAGAAATAAATTCCCCACCTCGCAATTCCCACCACACCCCTCAAAGCACACACCTCAGGGGACTGGGGACTGTAGGAAAGCTTGACATGGCCCTGGGTGAACAGGGAGAAAAGATAATGGAGTTGGGGAGGGCTGGGGACAAGAGTCACCGTCTTGTCCTGGTATAGATTTGAGGACATGTCCCTTGGGTGGCTGGTCAATCTCAATCCATAAAGTTGCTGTATGGCATTACCAAATCAGTAGTTTCTACTGGAAATAGAGAACGAAATGTAGCTCTTCTTTGCAGATAGGCAACTCAATCCTAGGCCTCAAAGAAACAGGAAAAGTAATTTTTGAAAAATATTGAGTAGCTCATAGTAAAAAATAACCAAATGCACAAGAAAACAAGACACCATGAAAAACAATCATTAAAAAAATAAAATGACAACAGAAACAGATCCAAAAGTACTTGAGATATTGAATAACCAGATCTAGAAATAAAGCAAGCATGTTTTCTCCTTTAAATCAACTTGAAAATATCCGAAAGGAAAGGAAACTCTAAAAATAGACCTAGCAGATTTGAATAAGAAGCAAATAAATCATACCAAGAAACATATATAAATATGAGATGAACATAAATATTCAGTGAATAGGTTGAAGATCAAATTAGATGCAGCTGAAGAAGATTTAGTGAAAGATAAGAAAACTGACCAAAATGCAACATAGAGAGATAAAATGATGGAAAATGTGGAAGACAGTAAAGAGACCGGGTTAATAGAAAAAGAAGAACAAACATACTTTCTTTTTTTTTTTTTCTTTATTTTTTGCAAGGGCAGGTACCAGGAATCAAACCCAGGTTTCCAGCATGGCAGGCAAAAACTCTGCCTGCTGAGCCACTGTTGCCTGTCCAAGACTAACATCCTTTTAATTAGAGTTCCACAATGGAAGAGATTCAGAAGAGTAAATAAGTCAGGGTCAATAATTGAAGAGATGGTAGCTGATAATTCTCAGAACACAGAGAAAGCACTCAAGAAGTCTGACAAATCCTAAGCGTAATATGTAAAATGAAGCCTGCATTTAGACATGGCATAGTGAAACTGCAGAACGCTAAAGAAAAGGCAAATATCTTTAAAAGTACCCACAAGGAAAAAGGCAGGTCATCAAAATAATGACAGCGTCAAATTTTCAAAAGCAACAATTGAAGCTGGAAGCCAGTAGAATGATTGTTTCTATATGCAGAAATAAAATAATTGCCAATCTACAATTCCAAACCCATAGAAAGTATCTTTCAAGGAAGAAGGAAAAATGGAGACATTTTCCTACAAAACTGCCTTAGTACCATAAGCAGAACCTCATGAAATGATTTTAAAGGTTGACTTTAGGCAGAGGAAAACTTACCCTAGGCATAATGTGCCAGAAAGCCTGATAGAAAAAAAAGAAGTGATAAATATGCGTTTGTATGCAAATGAATATGGTATAAATGAATAACAATAATAATAATAGAGTTAAAGTACATAATAATAAACAATTTCAGGAAGGGAATAAATAAAGTTATAATATTCTTCAGTACTTGTCTTGTCTGAGAGAAGATAAAAGAAAAAGAAACAGAATTAAGTGAGACAATTAGGAAGCACAAAATAAAGTGGTAGATTTCAACCCAAATATATCAAGAATTGCATTAATGTGAATGGGCTAAACACTTTGGTTATCTTTTTGTGTGCTTATTTACCATTTACCTTTTTTTTAAGTATCTATGCAAAGCATTTCCTTGTTTTCAATTGGATTGTATTTATTTTTATTAATTTTATAAGAATTATTGATATATTCCAGGGTTCCAGAATTTATGAACAGACAAAGTCTGTTGTCATATTTATGTTTTGCAAAAATGTTTTCTTATTTTATGGTCTTACCTTTTATTTTCTTAATTGTGTTTTTAGAGGGGAAAAAAAGTTACTTCTTTTTTAATTTTGATGAAGTCTAATTTATCAACTTTTCTTTTATTGTCATGCTTTTGCTTACTATTTAAGAAATCCTTACCTCTCCAAAGTCACAAATACATTCTGTTGTCTTCATCTAGAAGTTTCATAGGTTTAGCTTTTACATTTAACTCTCTAAATCATATTGAGTCACTTGTTTTTTTTCTATATGTAGATCTCCTTGTACAAGCATCATTTGTTGACAAGACTTTTCATTGCCCAACCCAGCCAGCCATCAAGAACACAATGACAAAATCAAGTGTTGTATAGCAGACTAGTGTGCAGCACTGAGGATAAATAAATTGTCATATATGCAACAACATGGATGAATTGCACAAATACCTTCATGAATCATAGAAGCAAAACACACAAAAAAACACATAAAGTATAATTTCCCCCATGTAAACTTTACAAACAGGCCAAGTTAAACTACCATAGTTAGGGATGCATATGTGTGAAGAAGAGTAAGAATAGGGGTGGTCACAAAAATTAAGACAGTGGCTCCTTTTTGAGGGTAGGATGAGGTTTTGATTGGGATGGGACACTTCAGAACTTCTGGCCTGTTTGAGAAGTTCGCTTTGTAGTTATATAACTTGATAATTATTCATTAGACCAAATCTAAGTTATATTCACCTTTTTTGTCAGTATGTTAGATTTCACATAAAAGACAGAAAATCAAGATTGAGTATCTGAGACCATATCTGAATGAAGTAGGGCAGATGTGGTTTAGTGAAGAGCGTCCTGGCTCTGATAAAAATCAATATAGGCAATGTCACTTAGCCTCTCTGATCCCCTTTCATTTGTGAAATGAGAGTGATTAAAATTAGATAAACTATATGACTTTTTGTAAATTAACCATACTACACTCAAGGGAGATAGTATTACAATAGAAGTAGACAAAATGACTCAAACCAAAAGATTGTGATTTATGTGTTTCCCTATCTAGTCTGTGCGGTCTTTCCCTTTAGGGCTGCCATGAAGCTGCACCTCTCAGATCCCCCTTCCAGGGAGACCCTGCTACAAAGTATATAGTTGGCTGATGCCCCCAGTAGCCATACCCCCAGGATCTTCCTTTTTCTTTTTTTTTTAATTTAATTTATTTTGTATTATCAAACCAAAACAACCTACAAACATGAACATACTTAACATACAAACATTCCGTGTATGGTGTTCAGTCAGTGGCTCACAGTATCATCACATAGTAGTATATTCATCACCATGATCATTTTTTTTAGAACATTGCATCACTCCAGAAAAAATAAAGAAAAAAACTCACACATGCCATACCCCTTATCCCTCCCTCTCATTGACCACCAGTATTTCCATTTACTCAATAGACTTTAACCTTTGTTCTCCCTATTTTTTTCTATACCCCTTACCATTCCCTTTCATTGTTCACTAGCATTTCTAAATCTGGTTCAACTTATTTTAACATTTGTTCCCCTTATTATTTATTTATTTTTATCCACATTTTTTACTCATCTGTCAATATCATCAATAAAAGGAGCATCAGACACAGGGTTTTCACTATCACACAGTCACATTGCAAAAGCAATATCATTATACATTCATCGTCAAGAAACATGGCTACTGAACACAGCTTTACGGTTTCAGGCACTTCCCTCTAGCCTCTCTAATACACCTTAAACCAAAAAGAGGATGTGATAGATTCATTTGTCAACTTGGCCAGGTGAAGGCACCTAGTTCTGTTGCTGTGGACATGAGCCAATGGTATGTAACCTCATCTGTTGCTGATTACACTTGCAGTTGGCTAGGACGGTGCCTGTTGCAATGAATGATGTTTGATTTAATTGGCTGGTGCTTAAATGAGAGAGTGCAACGTAGCACAGCCAAAAGCATCTCAGCATACCTCATCTCAGCACTCAGAGCTCAGCCCAGGCCTTTGGTGATGCATAAAGGAATCACCTGGGGAAAGTTGTTGGAACCCAGAGGCTGGGAGAGAAGGCCAGCAGAGATCACCTGAGCCTTCCCATGTAAGAAAGAACCTCAGATGAAAGTTAGCTGCCTTTCCTCTGAAGAACTAATGAAATAAATCCCCTTTTATTAAGAGCCAAACCGTCTCTGGTGTGCTGCATTCCGGCAGCTAGCAAACTAGAACAGAGACTATCTATAAAATGCATAAGAATAACCTCCAGGATAACCTCTAGACTCTGTTTGAAATCTCCCAGCCACTGATACTTTATTTTGTCTCATTTTTCTTTTTACCCTTTTGGTCAAGGAGGTTTTCTCAATCCCTTGGTGCTGACTCCCAGCTCATTCTAGGATTTCTGTCCCACATAACCCCAGGATCTTCTGCAGCATTCACTGAGGTGACAGTCTCCCCAGGCTGCTCTCTCCAATGACTGAGGCTGGTAAGAGTAGTAGAGCCTGGCCATTCCTGCAGGGCTCCTATAATAGGCAATCTTTGTTCTGGGAGCTCCCCCATTGGCCTCAGCAGGACTTTCTTGGACGTGAACTGCTCTCGGAGGCTCTTCCTACCCAATCTTCCTTCCACCTCTTTCTCCTTCTACAGGTCAGACCTCTTTACTGTTTGAAAGCTCTTCATGCCTACTTCTGTCTCCTCTCTACATTATCTTTAATAGGACTTTCCCCTAAAAAAACTGTTATACTTCTGTAATTAATAAAGTATCCATGGCAGAGAGACTTCAAATAGAGTTGAGAGGCTACTCTGGAGGTTGCTCTTATGCAAGCTTCAGGTAGACCTTGTTACCTATCATAACCTGCCAACTCCCAACCAGGACCATTCCAGCCAATCCTAAAGAACACCTAGGGGCAAAGTTCTCTCCTGCCATGCTGGAGACCCGAGTTCAATTCCCAGTGCCTGCCCATGCAAAAAAAAAAAAAATATATATATATATATATGAATCTCTATGGCAATATATAAGATTCCACAAGGGTTTCAGGCACTAGAGTAACTTTCCAGAAATCTACAACCTCCAGATGGGTCCCTGGTCCAGATAAGTCCTGAAACCTAGCCCAGCCTCTCCAGAACATCAGATAGTTCCATCTCCCGACCCCATATTAGTGACAGACCCTTCCAATATCAAAAATTTAGAATTGCAATAGCCCAAACAAACCCAAAGAGAGGTATAGAAATATCAAAGGTGATGGTGGAATTATACCTAGAAAATAGGATTTAGCAAATGAATATGAATGTTGAATCATTAAATTGATATCTCTTTTAGTCTCCAATATTTTAGAGCAGCCAGAAGTAAAAACCTAAAATTGTGAACTTGTAACCCATGTCAAAGTCTGAAATATGTTTTACAACTAATTGTGGTGCTGTGCTTTGAAATTTATAGCTTTTTTAATATATGTTATGTTCACAAAAAAAGGAAAAAAAAAGTCGATTGTGATGATAAAAAAAAGTAAGACTTCTAGCCTCCTATATTCTGGAGCAACTAGAAGGAAAAATCTGAGAGGATCGTATGGTAGCCCATGACAAACTCTGGGATCTGTCCTGTAACCACTTTTTGAAGAGGACTTTGAAAACTACTGCTTTTTTATTTCTTTGTTTTGTATATATTTTATACTATACAAGGAAAAAAGTTAAAAAAAAATAAATCTTTTACACATCTGATTGTCTTGGCACCTCCTTAGCATCTTGGAGGACAAGAATTGACTAATCCATGCATAATGATGCTCTCAAGAAGGAAGAACAATACAAATTAAAAATCCCCAAACACAGATATTTTATGTGATGTTACTTGCAAGCATTAAGATTCGTGACTTGTAAATAGCCTCGTGGGGACAGTGCAAACCAACTTTTTATTTCCATTTGATTCTGTCGTCTCATATCAACACAGTCAGAGATATAAGATACTAGTATTTTTATCCAAAAAAAAAACCTATGAATACAATAATCGGGTCTCCAAAATGTTATTTACTTTGCATACTAACTACATTTCCTCTCCCTCCATTACGCCTCTACATTCGATCCAGATGCTTTTTGAAACAAATGTATGAATGGCCCAATGCATCTTGATTTACTAGACTCTCTCAAGGTAAACAAAGCCTGTGTGTCAATTTGGAAATGTTACTAAGCTATAGAAGTCATTTGATGTAGAGAATTTATTGGATGGCGTTAAAAATAAAGTGTGTTTAAAAAAAATCTTTATGTATCTATATTTTGCATTGATGTTCCAAATATTTACAAAGTCAGTAGCCAAATGAGAGTGATTTTACCATAAGTTGTGAATTGCAAATTTTGAGAAAAAAAGGAAATGCACTTAAATTTTATTTAAATTAAAAATTGTTATGCCATGGTCTTTACAAGAGTTATCTTTTATAACTTTTAAAGGAAACCATGGGCGATTTGCCTTCCAAGTGGTTGATTTTAAATCACCAGTACATTTTCATAAATTAATACTGACATTTTCGATTCACCTCTAGCATAGCTACTCTAGGATATATCCAATCCAAATCCAAATTCACACTTAATTTCATTACTTGGAGACCAGATACCCCATTAAAAGGTCAATCTATGAAGTATATAACTTTGGCCTTATATAGGAAAACATGGCTCATTTTATGCAACATTTTACATCATATTTGGAAGACTGATGGGTAAGAAAGAGTACTGTTAAGATTTCACAGGCAGTACTTCTACAGGATTGCATCACTGATTCTGCTACCAACTTTCTCTTCCTTTAAATCTCATCTGGTTCTCTTCTTATTTCCTTGATCAACTAGCTCTCCTTTCTCCCATCCACCTGCTTATTTTCTTCCCTGTTTTGTTATCTATGTCTTTTTCTGATCCGTAAGCTTGGCAAATCTCCCAATATTTATGTTTCCTTTTTCTCTCTTTCTGTCTCTACAGCTACAAATCAACCAAATTTCTTCATGTATCCTTTCAAATGCCACCCCTGGAGTTCTCAGCCCCCCCAACTTTCCAGATCTCTTGCTGCACAGCTCCCTGAAGTTCTACCTGCTCTTCGTCCAAACCTTGCCCATCCTCCTTAGCAATGTGACAGCATGTCAAGAATGTCGCATTCTAAATGAATCTGATCAGAGTCGACATAATAAACAATATTGAAAAGACTTAAGGCAGAAATAGAAACAGAAGCCCTCAACTTCGTATTTTTCTAAGACCTTAAACACACCAGTTTATCTGTTGCTTATACTTAAATAGTCTGTAAACTAGCTAGCTATTTACTGGACCAACTTCATTTGGTAGGAGGAGGGCAAAGTCACATTTATAACGAACTCTTCGGTATTCACAAACAAGAGAAGCCTCCCTTTGGGACATAATTGAACCTGGAAAGCCTCCCACTGGTCCTGGAATGTGTTCCCACTGCTATAGGGGAAAAATAGAAAAATTGGGAGGGGGGCTACTTGATTAAGATTAGTCAAGACCTCTACTCTGTTCCTTTAGTTTCCAAAATCTCCAGAAGTCAGTTTTGTCTTCTACCTTAAAATAGTTCATGAATATTTCAGAGTTCTTTGTTTATTCATTCATTCACATGCCTGTTGGATACTTACTGTGTAGCAAAAGCTATGGTGACCCTTGGTTTTGGTCCCAAGGAGTAGCTTGTAGTGTGTATTTACTGCACTCTTCTTAAATAGATCAGGCATCATAATTCTTAGCATAATGTCTGTCTTCAGCTAGACATTAGGATCAAACTGGTTGCCAGGAAAGTTAGCTAATTATCCCTGATGGGTCTCAAATAGATAAAATAGAGTATATGGAAGATTTATCTTTAGATACTACAGGTGGTCCTTAATTCGCACACTTAAACTTCCATGCTGTGTAGTAGACTAGTCTGGGTGGGAAGAGGATAGTTTTTAAGGTTCCAAACCTCCTGCGCTCCTCATGTAATTCCCTTATTCCCTGTCAATTTCTCTATTTGGATCCCAGGTCTAGTTTGGACTAGTGTGACCCTCTGCTTTCTATGAGGGTGACAACACCAGCTAAAGAGAGAAAGAAGCTATGGAGACTGAGAACCCATTCCCCTCACCTGGACCTGGATGTCTGCTAGATCAGGGCAGATAAAATTTCAGGCCTTGTGCCAAATAGGCTGCTGGAAAAAAATGGAGAAAATATTTATGATTATGCTAAAATTTCAGGCCAAGACAATATAAAATCAATCAACACATGCTGTATTGCTACTATTTCTTGCAATATGTAGGCATTGAAAGGAAAAGAAGAGTCTCCCTCATAGCCTGTAAGATGCATGCTCGCATTGGTCGGAAATCCAGACTAGATTTAGTTGTCATACTTACTGCTCTAAGCACAAACCTAGAATCTAAGCACACATTCATCTAAGCCTCCATTCTGCCACCCAGAAGGGTGCCATCTTAATCACCCTTCTTAGTTAATTCTTACACTTCTTTTTTTTTTTTCTGGAAAGTTGGACATGGTGGTGAGGCTTAGGGGGGGATGACTGGTGGACAGAAGGGAACGTTGTACTTAGGAACGTGTGTCTGGACCAGGACACACACTATGGGTGAGGGGGTGGGGAGGCATGAAATACCTCCTAGGTCTGTCCTTTTGCTTCATAAATTTTACATTATATCCTAAATGCAAATGCTTGGGAAACACTGATTTAGATGACCCAATGGAAAATTCATGGTGAAAAGTGACATTTGTCAGACGATATTGGGTGAGGCCTCTGAAACCATTAAATTCCAGCCACGTTCACAGAGGCAAACAGACCCTCTACCAGGTAATAGCCCTGTTTGTGTAGCAGATTCTCTACAACGTGAAACATCAGCTCACTGTTACTTTACAGCACTTCATGATTAAAACAAAATGTCCAGGGCAAGTAGCAGAGTTTTGTAGCGAAAATTTCTTCCTCCAAAAAGCTGTTTGAACTCTATGGTTTGTTCATCCATAAAATAAGGAAGTGGACCAAGTAATCTGAAAGATCCATGAGTACAATGTGATTCAATTCGACTGAATAAATAAATTCAACATTTATTAGGCATCTACCTTGTGTGCAGCCCTGTACCGTGGGAATCAGGGAGCAGGTGGAGTTGATAGATGCCTGATTCCTTGATTCTGTAATGTATTTCTCCACATTACAGATGAAGCATGCAGATCCTCTGTAGCCAAAACTGTGGTGCTGTAGATTCTTACACTTCTAACGGGATTTCTCTTTAACCATTTTAGAACAGATTGCTTCTCTTTCAGTTAAAAAAAAATGTCTTGGGGTTCCTTCAGCCAGTTTATTAATTTGTTGTCTGGGGAATATATCAATTTAAGTGGATGGTGTTAACAAAGTACTTTATCAAGTCTCAAGCAACAGTGAGATATGTTATTCTTTTTAACACAGATGGCAGACACTGGAGTAACATGAGAAAGCCAGGACCATCTTCTATGTTTCTCAGCTTTTCACCTGGCCTGCTCTGCCAGGTGGGTCCAGTAATCCCCCAGTCTGACATTGACATTCATCAAAAGTCATGGATTCTCTGCCCAACGCACATAACACCTATCCATGACACAGGGTTTCAAAGACAGAGTTTATTGATACATGCAAAGCAGGAGATTAGATGGTTTAAAAATCTGTCTCCTTGAATCTAAAAAGTTCAGAGAGTTTATGGATTCAAGCAAGAGGAGATGGAGTTGTTACCATTTTAATATCAAGTACAACTGATAGTTGGCTGAGATTAGGCTAGAATAACCATTACAGGAGGAAGTATAAACAGAGCTGAGAATAGGCCAGAATAACCATTACAAAACACAAGGCTGAAGCCAGGCTAAAATAACCATTGCAATATTAAGTATAAACAGAGTTGAGACTAGGCTTGAATAACCATTACAAAAATACACACAGGCTGAGATTAGGCAAGAATAACCATTACAATAGTAGGTATAAACAAGGGTGACAGTAGCTGAGTTTCAATAATTGTAGATATTAACTTTTGGCTATTATAAAACATAGGAAGAAAAAAATCCACGTAATAATTCAGCAATCATAATCATTTTTAAAAACATTTTTTAAATTCACAAGTTGTGCACAAAATATTCTTATTATAAAAATACAGATAAAGCTTCCATCAGTCACCCTCCATCTTCATTAACTGTCCCAGAAAAACAACCACTGGCAACTGGCATGTGTCTTCCAAACTGCTTCTATGCATTTGCATTATTTTTAGGTATATAAAAGATAATAGTTTTGATTTGTGTGATTTTTTAAACAAAAAATGAGATCATACTGTTTGTTTTGCTCAGCAACGTTTTTAAAGTTAACACGTCCTGAAAATATTTCACAATTTCCAAGTACAGATCTTGCTTAATCTTTTAACTAATGAACTAATTAGTTCATAGCTAATCCGTACTAATGTACCATAATTTATTTACAGTTTCCCTAGGTGCGTAGAAATTTTTCCCTCTTACCAACAATGCTAAAATGAATTTAAATTAAAAACTGCCACACTTCTCTGCAAAACTACTGGACCAATTTATATTTTCTTCATTTCTCCACATCCTCTTATAACACTTAATCTCCTTTTTTGTTTGTTTGCTTTGCCATTTTAAGGCATCAAAGAAAAATATCTCATGTTTATTATAATTTGCATTCCTTGATTACTGATAAATACGTACTTCCTTTCAATTGTTTGTTTCTCATTTGCTTTTCTCTTTTAGTGAATAATCTCTCCTTATCCTATGCCTATTTGACCATTGAGTTATTTTTTTCTTATTGCTTTGTAAGAGTTCTTTATGTATTCTAAATATTACTCCTCTATCAGCTTTATATACTACAAGCATTTCCTCCTTGTTGTTCCTTGACCCTTAACTTTGTTATGATACAGGAACTTTGGAATTTGCATGTAGTTAAATTCTGAATATTTTTCTTTATGGTATTTACACCTGGCACCTTGCTTTAAAGACCTTCTTTGCCCCATATTCATAAATTTTCTTCTAATTACTCCAGATTCATAAATTTTAACAGTTTTTAAATGTTATTAAATTCTTTGATTAATCTGGAGTTCATTTTGTGTATGCTTTTTAAAATAATTTATTTTACTTTTTCCAAATAAATAACCAGTTAAGACAACATTACTACTGAATAGCTCATACTTTCCACCCTGATTTGAAATGCCACCCTTATCATATACTAAATTTCAATGTATGTATTTTCTTTTTTCTGAACATTCTGTTGGGTTCAACTAATTCATTGTTCCATTTTTCCAAAAAATTAAAATGTCAGGTTATTTTAATTACCATAACAACAGTATTTTTAAATGTACGAAAGATCAAATTTCCTTTATTACTTTTTAAAATTGTAATTTATTAAAGTAACAGACAAAAACAAAAAAAGAAAAAAACAATTTATTGGTTTTTCTTGTATATTTCACTTTCCAGATTAATTTTATATTCAGCTTGTCAATTTGTATAACATTTCCTATTGGAATTTTTATTTGGATTACTTTGAATTGATAAATAACATTAGATTTTTGCAATATATGAGTCTTTAATTAGATGTTAAAAGCAGCATCAATATAATTCCCATTAAGAAAGAAGAAAAATTCCTTGCAATCTTGATAACCAGAAAGTAATTTTTAGATTTAATGTATGAGGTAATAGGGAATCCTAAAGAATGGGAGGATAAGAAAAAAGCCTTGCTTTTAGAAAACTATTTGCTTCAGAAACTTCCTAAAAGCAAGGGTTAGGTGAGGATTAGAGTCAAGGTGGAAACAGTCTTGCAAAAGGGTGAACAGTTAGATTGTGGTAGTATTTTGACCAAAAGGTGATGAAAACCTGCCTAGACTAGGGCCAAGGAGTATGGAGGTGAAAGAACAAGTAAGAAATAATTCCAAGGAAGAGATGAGTTATAATCACACCCTTGTTTGATAAAGGCTCTGAGACATCACACTGAAGTATCTTGGCTTCTTTGTCCTTGGGTCTCCACTTAGGTCAGAAAGATTTCAAGACCAAAGGATTATTTTTTTTTTCTGTGTGTGTGCATCTTTGCTATGCTTGCATTGTCATCAGGAACAATACAGAATTAGACTCTAATATTTTCTGAGCTTGACCTTGAGCTGTTTGTTGTCGGGGTTTTCACAGTGTTTTGGCCAACTTTATTAAATTTAGACAATAGCCTGATTCATTAAAAAAATAAAACCAGTCAATATAGTTCCTGTCATTGTTTTAAACTCACAAGGATATTTAAAAAAAAAAAAAAAAAAGCTATATATTTCGTCTCGCTGAAGTTTTGGAATCTGGCTAGGATTGTGGGTTTAGGGATTCTAAGTTAGATTATAAATGATAACAATCATTATCATCATTATTATGACACTTAGCATTTATTGACTTGTCAGCAATACCTTAAGTGCCATGAACATGTTATCTTAATTAACCCACTTTTACCAGGAGATACATAGTGTTAGTGTACCCATTTTACAGTTGAAGAAACTGAGGTGAACAAAAATTAAATAGCCAGCCCAAAGGCATGCTGGTCCGTGGTACAGTCACTATATTTTACACTACAATCCTACTTCTTTTTTATTATTATTTTTTACTGTAGGAAAACATATACAACTCAAAATTTCCCAATGTATTCACTTTCAAGTTTATAATTCAGTGCTTTTAACAATTATATTAAATGGCTAAACCAACAGCATCTTTTCATAGTTGCTAACTAACACTCACTTCTTTTTGTTACTTTATTCGAGAACCTATTTTCTTAGTGACAAATTTAGATGTATTGAAGCCACACATTTGTGTTCAGAGCTTTTATTTAATGGAAAGAGAAAGTGAATCATAGGATTTTAGATGTTTCTGTGACTGAAGTGTTCTAAATTCTCCCTGGAAATGTGCAAACATCCCAAATGCCTGCGTGACTACAGCTTCTGAAGTTAAACAGAAACATCCCCGCTTTTCAGCATTTCCCATTATTTACCCTAATGTCCATCACTTAACTCTTCTGCAAACTCCATCCACTGCCACACTCCGTTAGCACCGAGCATCTGGTCACCCAAGATAAAATTTGTCATTCTTCCGCTGTTTTCAAGTTGGCTTATTTTTTTGTTGAAGCAAAGTCCTTAAGTTCAACTTGAAGACAGTTGCAACATATAAGTCTAACCCCAAAAGGTCTAATGTGGGGGTGTCATGACCGCTCAGTTTACTCGATATTAACTGAAAAGCTGTTCAGAGGTTCAGCTGTGTTTCTCTAACTGCATTTACAGCAAAAGAACAAACTGATTCCTAGCCTGCCTTGATACTGTATGATTCCTAGCCTGCCTTGATACTGTAACTATAACTATGGGCAGTTAAAAAAAAAAAAAAAAAAGTGTCTGAGTCTACATACGATTTAATTTAAATAAGGTAAAAGGAAGAGATGATTGCTGTTGAAATCCTCACTTTTTGAGAAACTGTCTGAAGTTACTGGCTTCAGGAAAAAAAGACCCTACCAATCATCTGTGCTAAAAACTGAATAAATGCTAACACTCAGGGAGGGATTCCATGCAGTCACTGTCATAGCAGAACCGCCAGAGAAAAACCCCAAGGTTTTGTGTTTACCGGAGGGTGGGAAAGTTGTGAAATGTTCTGCTAATTGGGTGTGCAGGCCTGGTATGATGAGCTCCCACAGGCTTTTCCCATGGGGGATCATTTGTTGCAGGAGTGCAGACACTCTGGAGATGATCTTACTGCACCAGGCAGTGGTTTCAGCCTGAGGCACTTATCCCTCAAAGGAGGACCAACTCACTGCACTCATTTGGAATGGGTCCTTGCTCTGGTCCTGCCAAAATGTCTTTTCTAGAGAGGCAAAGGAAAGGCTGAAAGTTCAGAGGATAGAATGAAAAAATATGCAGAGACATCCATTTCTCCATTTTTTTTTGCAACATCTAAGATATTTAGCGTCATTTAATACACACACACATATTATGTATAGAATTTAAAGCAATATTGGCAACATGGTTGAGTATATTGGAGGTAAATATAATGCTAACATTGGAAGCAAAGTTGAGGCCTGGCGAAGAATATAAGTGCAATCAGTTGTGGGAAAATTTGCCTTTCTCATGATAAACATGGGGGAGTGAGTACACATACTCAAACTCTTAATGAAACAAAATGTATGAAAAATAATTCCTCAGAAGTCATGATCAAGAGTATATTAATGGTCTTTGATTAATAAGACTGAATAACACGGTGTCCCATGTTTGAAATCATCTTGAGTACAAGTGTGAAAATGTTTATATAGGATGAAAAAACTAAATGAATAATTCTGACTTATAATTCATTTTCCAGCTGACAGAATTCCAACATTTGAAAGTTGGTTCATAATAATGTGCAATTCAGGAAGCATGTGATTTTCCTAGTCAGTTCCACCAGAACCAAACCCCTTTAAAATAACAAAGTAGGACATGTAAACTAGGGACTAAAGCCCTGTTTTCAGCACTAAACGGTATAACATAATGAATGCACAGTTGCACAGTTTTTCAGTTTTTCAGTTTTTCTCACATTTCTCCTGCGACTATGAGATAAGATGACTGAGGTTTTTTTTTTTTTTTTTTTTTGGTTCTTCTTTCAGGCGGCCAGATAAAACTTATCAGAATCAACTTTTTGTTGTTGTTAGGGACTATTGTCCGTGTTTGAAATGATGAAGTTATAGAGGTCCAGGGATAATTTGGTTTTTTTCTTAGAAAAGTTGTGGGTTTACAGAAAAATCATGGATAAGATTCAGGGTTCCTGTATTCCACCTAATATTAATACCTTGCATTGGTGTGGTACATTCATTACAATTAATGAAAGCACATTTTAATAATTGTACTATTAACTATAGTCCATGGTTTAACTTAGAGTTCACTGTGTGGTATAGTTACTTAGATTTTTTTTTAAATTTATTGTAGTAACATATTTGCAACCTAACCTTTCCCCCCCTTTTAACCACATTCAAATATACAGTTCAGTGCTCTTAATTACATCCACAATGTTGTGCTACAATCACCAATATCCATACCAAAACATTTCCATCTTCCCAAAGGGAAACTCTGCTCACTTTAAGACTTTACTCCCTATTCCCTACCCACACCCCATCCCCTGGTAGCCTATATTCTAGTTTCTGGCTTATTCTAATTATTTCTCATTAGTGAGATGATACAATATTTGTCCCTTTGCGTCTGAGATATTTTGTTCAACATAATGGCTTCAAGGTTCATCCATGTTGTCATATGTGTCAGCACTTCATTCCTTTTACAGTTGAATAATATTCCATTGAATGTCGATACCACATTTTGCTTATCCATTCACTGATTGATGGACACTTGGGTTGCTTCCATCTTTTCGCTATTGTGAATAATGAATGCCACTATCAACACTGATGTGCAAATATCTGTTTAAGTCCCTGCGTTCAATTATTTGGGGCATGTACTAGAAGGGGTGTTGCCAGATAATATGGTAATTCTACACTTAACTTTCTGAGGAGCTGCAAAACTGTATTCTACAGTGGCTGCACCAATTTAGATCTTACCAGCAATGAATGAGTGCTCCTATTTCTCCATATTCTCTCCAACACTAGTAATGTTCTGTTTTGGATTTCTTCAATAGTAGGCATTCTAGTGGGTGTCAAATGATAATGTCACTGTGGCTTTTATTTGCATACTCCTAATGGCTAATGATGCTTAGCATCTCTTCACATGCTAAGATTGACCATCTGTATATTTTCTTTGGGGGAAATGTCGATTCAAGTCTTTTGCCCATTTTTAAATTGAGTTGTCTTTTTCTTTATGTAGTCTAGATATTAAATCCAAATTGCATGTGTGGTTTCCAAACATTCTTGCCCATCATGTAGGCTGTTGTTTTACTTTCATGATAAAATCCTTTGAGGCACAAAAGTTTTTAATTTTGATCAGGTCCCATTTATCTAATTTTTCTTTTGTTGCTTGTGATTTGGGTGTGAAGTATATTAAATATTTGCCTAACACAAGATCTGAAAATGGTTCTCTATGTTTTTTCTAGCAGTTTATATTTAGGTCTTCAATACATTGAATTGATTTTTTTATATGGTGTGATGTAAGGGTCCTCTTTCATTCTTTTGCAAGTGGAGATCCAGTTTTTCCAGCATCACTTACTGAAGAGACTGTTCTTCCCAGTTCAGTGATCTTTGCTTCCTTTTCAAAGGCTGTTAGTTTCATAAATGTGAGGGTTGATTTCTCAATTCTTCTGTTCATCCCTTATTTCATATTTGATTCCATTGGTCTATAAGTCCTTGAATGTTATATTTTCATTTTCATTCACCCCAAAATATTTCCTAATTTCCCTTGTGATTTCTTTTTTAACCCATTGGTTTCTTAAGAATACATTCTTTACTTTCCATGTTTGTGAATTTTTCATTTCTCCTTCTGTTAACTGATTTCTAGCTTCATTCCATTGTGATCAGAAAAAAATACATTGCATGGTTTCAGTATTATTGAATTTATTGAGACTTACTTTATGCCAAAGATATGGTCTATACTGGAGAAAAATCCTTGGGCACCAAGAAGAATGTATTCTACTGTTGGCTGAAATGTTCTATATATGTCTGTGAGGTCTAGTTGGTTAAGAGTATCAGTCAAGTCTTGTATTTCTTTTTTGATCTTCTGGTCAGATGTTTTATCCATTATTGAAAGTGGTGCATTGAAGTCTCCTACCATCAATGTAGAACCATCACTTCTCCCTTCAAGTCTGTCAGTTTTTGGTTCATGTATTTTGGTGCTCTGCTGTTAGGTACGTATATATTTATAATTGTTATTACTTGTTGACTTGACCCCTTTATCAGTACATAATGACCATCTTTGTCCCTCATAACAGATTTTAACTTGAAGACTATTTCATCTAATATTAGTATAGCTACCTCAGTCCTCTTTTAGTTACTGCTTGCATTTTATACTTTTTCTTATCTTTTCACTTTCAACCTACCCATACTCTTGAATTCAAGGTGAGTCTCTTATAAACAAGAGTTCTGCTCTTGAAAAGCATAGTTGAGTCAGGCTTTTTTATAGATTTTGCCAATCTGTGCATTTGACTGGAGAGTTTAAACCTATTACATTTAAAGTCACTACCAGTAATGCAGAAATTTACTCTGCCAATTTGCTATTTTGTCTTTGTGAGTCTAATAAATTCTTCTGTTAATGCCTTGTTTCATATTTCTTTGATTTTTTATATTGTACTATAATATTGAGTCCTGTAATAGTTAGGTTCAGATGTCACCTTAGCCAGTGATGGTGCTAGACGTTTGGCGATGCAGAAGGGAAACACTCCAGGGAAAGCCATTGGAACCCAGAAGCCAAGAGAGAAGGCCAGCAGATCTCTCCATGTGCATTCCCATGTGACAGAGAAACCCAGATGAAAGACAACTGCCTTTCTTCCAAGGAACTGTGAATTCGTAACTAAATAAATCTCCTTTATAAAAACCAATCCATTTCTGGTGCATTACATTCCAGTAGCGTTAGCAAACTACGATAAGTCTCTTCTCATTTCTAACTGAATATATGTTTCATTCATTTTCCTTCTGGTTACCACAGTTAAAATTTAACATCCTAAATATGTAACAATCATATTTCATTTGATACCAACTTGACTTCAACAGCATATTCATGCACCATTCTTATACCCCTCAGTCCCCCATCTTTTCTGTACTTCTTGCAAATTATCTTTGTACATTTATGTCCCAAGCCATAGATTTATCAGTACTTTTTATGCATTTTACTTTTAGCATCTGTAAGAAGTAAGAAGTGGAGTTACATACCGAAAAATACAATACAAAGGTACTGGCATTTATATTTACCCAAATAATTACCTTTACCAGAGGCTTTTATTTCTTTATGTCACTTTGAACCACGGTATATGTCTTTTTCTTTCAGTCGAAAGAACTCCCTTTAGCATTACTTGTAGGGCAAGTGTAGTGATGAACTCCCTAAGCTTTCGTTTTTATCTTCCTTATTTTTGAAAGAAAATCTTGCTGGATATAAATTCTTAATTGGCGATTGTTCTCTTTCATCACTTTAAGTATTTTAACTCAATACGTTTTTGCCTCCATGGTTTCTGATGAGAAATCAGAACTTAATCCAGTTTGGACCCCTTTGTCCATAAAATGTAGGTTTCTCTTGCAGCTTTCAGATCAACTGTCCTTGTCTTTTGCCTTCAGGAGTTTGATCAGTATATTGTAAGACATGTTTTTCTTCAAGTTTATTCTGCTTACTGTTCTCTGGGCTAATTGGGTGTCATGTTCATATCTGTTGCTAAATTTGTGAAGTTTTCTGCCATTATTTCTTTGAATATTCCTTCTGCCCCTTTCTCTTTTTCTTTTCTTTCTGAGACTTCCATAATGCATATATTGGGATGGTTGATGGTATCCTAGAAGTCGCTTAGGCTATTTTCACTTTGTATTCTTCTTCTTTCTTTCTGCTCTTCAGCCTGACTCATTTCAGTTGTCTTGTCTTTGCGGTCACTGTTTCTTCTGCCAGCCCCAGTCTGCTGATAAAACCTTTGGTGGGAGTTTTTCATGCCAGTTATAGTGGTCTTCAACTCCAGTAGTTCTGTTTGGTTCCTTTTTAAAATTTTCTACCTCTTTATAGAGAGTCTCATATGGTTCATTCATTGTTTTCCTGATAACCTTTAGTTCTTTCTCTGTGTTTTCCTTCATCTCCTTGAACATACTGAAGGACATTTTGGAAAGCATTTATCCTGTATGTCTACAATCTGGTCTTCTTTGCTGATGCTTTCTGGATTTTTACCCTCTTCCTTTAGAAGGGCCATCATTTCCTATTTCTTTATCTTGTACTCTTTTGTTGCACACCATACATTTTAGTATTTTAAAATGCTAACTTTGGGATTTATTCCCTGAATTAGTATGTTTCTTGAATTTGTTACCAGCTGGTTATATGACAGAGATTTTCTTGAGTGTCAAATAGGAAAGCTTGGAGCTAAGGAAAAAAAAACAAGAAAACCTAAGCAAGATCACATTTCACTATCTTGGCAAAGGGCTTTGTGTTTGCTGGTTCACTTCATCAGAGTTCAGCCCCCCTATCAAGAAGGTGAAGCCAAAGGAAATACGAAGTACAGGGTAGTCACTGTCTTTTCTAGTCTTATCCTGGACATGTGCTTGCATTTGCTTTAGGTGTTCCCCTGTTTACAGAAATTTGAATGCCCCTTCTACTTCCTTCTCCCAGTTATTCCACAGGTGGAATTAAAGCAAGTAAGCCTTTGCCCCAGGCTATCAGTCTAAATTGTTTCTGCGGCTGCTTTTGCCAGGAGGGCAAATTATGGGAGGGGGCATCCCGGAAAGGAGTTTCCTAAGTCAGTCTTTCCCAGTCAGAACAAAGCCAGGGACCCACAAGGGGAGTTCTGGCCCTCCCCAAACTGTCCTGGAATGGGGATGAAGAAGGAGCCACATATGATGCCAGGAGCTTCTGCTACAGCTCCCAATGCTGTACTTTATTCAGCAAATGCAGCGGTTCACCTGTCCTCCACAGCTCTGAGGAAGCATGCTGTCTTTAAATCTCCTCTGTTGCCTTTATTCCAGGAAGTTTGGAACTATGGACACACTTAGAGGAGGGCCCCCAAGGTTTCAAAGTAGCCAATCAAAAGTAGTGATCAGCAATCAGCTGATGTCTTCCCTACCCCCACAACCACCACCATCCCTATCTTGGGCAAGTGGCTTTTTATGTCCCTCTCTGGCACCAACAAGTTACATCAGAGTCCAAACCACACTGCTGCCTGCTATGAGAGTAGAGGGGGTGATGGTAACTGCCACGTGGAAAGAGCTATTTACTACTATTTACCATAATTTGCCAGCCTCTTCCTCCCACTCTTCCCTGGAGGGTTTACAGTGTTCAGCTAGTCTTGGAATTTAAAGATAATTGACTCAGACAATTCCTGCCTGGTTAATGGTTGTTCTGGTGGAAGGACTGATTCCTGGAGCTTCCTACTATACCATCTTCCCATAACTCCTGGGACCATTATTATTATCATAGAATATTTACATGGAAGTACTAAAGAAAAAAATCACATTCTTATTTTGTGAAAATAACTTTGGTATTTTTATGCCAATATGAAAAAAAAGCAACAAAGATTTTTCCACCTTTATTGTTTAATGGGCCCAAAATCTAGGCCCTTTTGGCTTATTCCTAGTTCCTGAGATTTTCATTCCATCAGAAAGTTGGCAGTCTCCTAAAATAAGCCTGGTCCTGTAACCTGTTATTAGTAGGCTGTGGCAGATTGTATTTTCCAAGGATAGCTGCATCATTTTCTCCCATCCCACATGCTCCTCTGAAACCTTGCAATTCCCCTTCAAGAGATGGAGTCTAATTCCCATCCCTTCACTGTGGGCAGTCTTATTACTCCCTTGTGAGCAATGAGATGCAGCAGAAATGATGGTGCGTGACTTCCAAGGTTAGATCAGCTTCGGCTTTATAAACTCATGCCAGAGCCCTGAGCTGTTCTGTAAGCAGTCCAACTGCCCCAAGATGGCCATGCTATGAGAAGGCCCAAAGTAGTCCACATGGAGAAATCCTGAGACTACATGAATAGAGAGAGATGCCCAGCCAGCCTCAGATTCTCCAGTCCCACTTTGCCAGTTCAGTCTTATCCAGCTGAGTCCTTGTTCCCAAATAGCTATTCCACAGAAACTGTAGATAATAAAACAATTTTGTGTTTGAAGCCACTAAGTTTTGGAATGATTTATTACATAGCGATAGTAATTAGAGCATAGGTACTAGGAACAAATTCAATTATTAGTCAAAGTAGTACCCCTAGCTTCAGAAATTACTTAGCAGAAGAATTTCTGTAGCAAGTCTGTTTGAATATAGCCACTCTGCTTGGTGAGTTACCCATGCAACCATTTATCATTAATATGTTGAAAACTCCAGACCATAGTCAATATACAGGACTGAGATACTTCAGTCCTAAAGGTCGACTTTATTTTCTTTTGTCTATAACTGACTACCCCAAATGAAATTGCAAAAGAGTTGAACCAAGAAAATAGAGTTTTGCAGCAAGTGGATATAAGCGCTTTAAGTCAACCAAAATTCTTTTTCACGAGGATAGTTCACAGGCCAGTTCTCTCCCCATTCCCAAAGTGGTGAACAGCAGAACAACCTCCTACTGGGCTTCCAGAGTTTTACATTCCTCCCTTGGAAGGACAGCTATGTTTAAAAGATGCAATAGTCTAGTAGCCTACATTTTAATCATCCTTCCCTGGAGAGTTGGGTCTTCAATTTGGGTGTATTAATTTGTGTTTCTGGTAAGACTACTTTGTAAAAAGAAGAGTTCTTGCACTGTCATCTTATATGGGTTGGGTGTGTGCTTATCTTGTATGCAGCTTAAGGAGAGGAAATCTGTCTTCTTCATTACCTCTCCCCATAGCACCAACCACAGCTCTGCTCCTAGGACACATTCAGTGAATATGATGTTGTCTGAATGGGAACGTTCCAAAGAATTAGAGATCTAGCAATCTATTTACAAGTGTCTATGAGATAAAGTATTAATCATAATAATAATATCTAACATTTGTTATTGTTCTATGTATCAGGCACTGCACAAAATATTTCAAAGTATATTTCATTTACCCTTCATGATATTCGCTTAACTAGTGTATGTATGCATGCCTGGGCAGTGGCAGGGTTGAGTGTACACTGACCCTCAGATTCCTGGCTTTTGCTCTCTAGTTTTCTTTGCTGCTCCTCAATGCAGTGAAGGCATGGGAAAAGAATTGCTTTATTGTAGAACCTCACAGGGCACACAGCAGCCCTGAGAGGATAAGGAAAACAGAAAATAATATGGCAAGACAAAGCCAGCTGTAATAGCCATCAGAGTCAGACTTGACAGAGAGACTTCTGTGGCAATCATGAGGATGGACGTGAAAAATGGGATAAAATGAAAGGAAAAGCTACCACCTCAGAGATGTTTTTCCTGATGGCCAAGTCTAAATGATCCCTACTCCTACCGGTCCCTATGGCCTCTCCCAGCTGTCCTCTCCTGATTCTCACCCCACCTGGACTGCAAGCTCCATGAGATCAGGGACAACATGGAAACCCTGCGGTGTCCCCAGCGCCAAGAACTCTGCCTGGTACAGAGGAGGTGTTCAGTAAATATTTATTGCATAAGTTAAATGGAGGAGAACAGAATTCAAAGAAAATGAAAAAGTATACTTTGATGAAAGGAAAGATCTAGGTGAAGAAAAAAAAAGGAAGAGAAACACCTGAGTTGGGGAACTGAAAATGGGGTTTTGATGGAACACATGCGATGAAAGCTTCAATTATTTCATGCCTCTGGCCAAAATATCATTTTTTAAGCTACGGTTACAAGACTTAGCAAAGCAACAGGCACAGAATTCAGGAAGGTTATGATTCTAACCACACAAGAAACCTCATTTTCAAAGTAACTTCAGCTGCCAGAGAGGTGACAAGAGTTGTCTTTGATTCATTTTTCTTTCTCATGCTTATTGACATCTGCAGACCTGTTTTTTCTTTTATTGACTGCTTAATATTTTTGCCATGAAAGAAATCCCAGCAGCATTCCTATCACCTCAGAACAGAGATACAGAGTTTAGGACAATATCCAATACTCTTCAAATTATTTGTCCTATTTTTTTTAGTAATGTCAGATTATTTCTTTCTCCAGGCATTTAACAATCACTTACTCAATGAAAGGCCTGTATTAGCAGTGTCACGAAAACAGAAGTGAATTTGATATAGATCCAGTCCTCAGAAACAAATATGGAACACACTAAGCTGCACCATTTTTGTTAACACCTGTGAAATGTTTATTTTTTGTATGAAGCAACTGACAGTTTATATTAAATCACTCAGTTTATTTTCTTTCATCTCACCAGCTGTATAGCAGCTTTCATGATATTCTTTAATGTCATGGAAATTTTCCCGTGGATTGTGTTGGCCTATTTCTTTCCTTCCTAAAGCTGAAAGCAGAGGAAAGAAGTATCAGGACATCTGGTAAATGTGCCTGTAGGAAGTGAGGACTGAACACTTGATACTTGATATTCCTTCCATTTCTGCCTTTACCACCAAAACATGGACATTACAACAAATCTCAAGATTACAAGGTTTGGTTTTCTTTTTGAAATTCTTTCTCTATGAAGGCAATTTTATAGTTCCGGCTTTCAAATTCATTTGCTCATTCATTTGTTCAACAATATGTCTTGAGCTACTAATATAATGCAGGCAGTCCCTTATTCTCAAGGAACCTATACAGTCTTGAGGGAAGTTAGACATGCAAACCCACAATTTTAATACAAAAGAAATATGGTATGAGCCTAGGGGGAATAAAGGAAAGGAGCCTAAGTCTGTGAGAATTAGGGAAGGATTCACAGGAGAGGTAGAGCTTGGACTGAGACTTGGAGAATGAGCAAGAGACAGCTAGACAGGAAAGCAAGGGGTGAAATGAATTCCAGGCAGTTGGAAATGTTAAGATGAGGGTGCAGCACAGATTGCAGTATAGCTTGGGTGTAAAATAAATGAGGGAAGTGTCAGAAAAAAAAACTGGGGAGGGAGGTAGGTTTTACTCATGGAAGGCTCTATATTCCATGGAGAAGAGTTTAGATATTTATTCCAGAGGCCATATGAAACCACTGAATATTTTTGAGCATGGGAATGATATCATCATGTTTCATTTTATAAAGCTCTGGTGGCACCATCATAAGGATCAAATTTATGATGATGGATGAGTTATATAGGGGAAGGAGAAGACAGACAGAGGACCAGTAAGGAGGTTGTTCAATAATAGAGACAAGAGATGGTGTTGTTCTGAACTAAGGAAATTATTGTGGAAATGGAAAGAAAGGGGAAAAATTTAAGAAGTAGTTCAAAGGTAAAGTTTATAGGATTTGGAAGTTTTGGGTAACCAAGGAAGAGGGAAATATCTAGGAAATAACAAAATGCTTATCTTAGAAAGCTTAGCTTATGATGTCATTTCTTGCCTGAGATGGGAGATATTAAAGAAACAGTTTTGCATGGGGAAGGTTTTGAACATGTAAATTTTGACATACCTGTAAGACATCAGATGGGATGTCAGCAGCTGAATACATGGGTGTGGGGCTTTGGAAAGATATCTTAGCTGGGGATACTTAGACGTCATCAGCATAGAAGGTATCCTTGAACTCAGGAGTATAGATGAGTTTGCCCAGGAAGATTATGTAGTACCAAGTATCCAGTGGGCATCTCAAACTAAATGTCCAAAGCTGAACTCTTATCTTTCCACTCCAAATCTGCTCTTCCCATTGTCTTCCCTAACTTGGTAAATGGCAACTCCATCCAGTTAGTTTCCCCAAAAACCTTGGAATCATCTTTGTCTTCTCACTTCCTCTCACAACTTACTTCCAAAACATCAAAAAATCTTGCGATTCTATCTTTAAAATATATCTAGGATCAGATTTCTTCTTGCCATCTTCATTGCAACCACCCTGGCCCAAGCTACCATAACTTCTCATCTGGGCTCTGTCAGTAGTCTATGGTTGGGTCTCCCTTCTGTTCTTGTCTTCTATTATTTATTTTCCACCCAGCACCCAAGAGTGATTGTTCTAGTTTGCTAGCTGCCAGAATGCAACACACCAGAGATGGATTGGCTTTTAATAAAAGGGGATTTATTTTGTTGGTTCTTCAGAGGAAAGGCAGCTAACTTTCCACTGAGGTTCTTTCTTATGTGGAAGGCACAGGATGGTCTCTGCTGGTCTTTTCTCCAGGCCCCTGGGTTTCAACAACCTTCCCCGGGGTGACTTCTTTCTGCATCTCCAAAGGCCTGGGCTGAGCTGCAAGTGCTGAGATGAGGAATGCCGAGCTACTTAGGCTGTGCTACGTTGCTCTCTCTCATTTAAGCACCAGCCAATTAAGTCAAACGTCATTCATTGCAGGAGACACGCCTCCTAGCCGACTGCAGATGTGATTAGCAACAGATGAGGTTCACGTACCATTGGCTTATGTCTGCAGCCACAAAACTAGGTACGCTCACCTGGCCAAGGTGACAACTGAATCTAACTAACACAGTGATCCTTTGAAAATGAAGTCAATTACTTCATTCCTCTGAAAACCTCCAATGGATTCCTATCACTTAGAGTAAAATCCAGATTCCTTACAATGGAAGCAAAGTAAGTGCTTCAAAAAATATTTATTGAATATAAGGAGAAACAAGGGACCGAACCCTGGAGAGAACTGATATTTGAAGAGACCAACTGAGAAGAGAGAACAGGAGTTGGAAGAGCAGGGTCCACAAAGCAAAAAGAGAACCTGGAGAGAGTAATGCCCTGAAAACCAAGGAAGGGGAGTATTTCAAATGTGAGGAACAGCCAAGAGTGTTAGCCTCAGAGAAGTGAAGTAACATACCCACCGGGAAGAACCCACTGGATTTTGTGTTAAGAAGATATTTGGTGACCTTGGCAAGAACAATTTTGGCAGGAGTGGAGGGCTAGTAAAGGTGGAAGACTGCTTGAGTTGTATAGGAGTGAAGAGTAGGTGAGGAAGTGGCCACAGTCAATAGACTTTTTTTTCCTAGAAACTGTGAAGAAAAACTGTAAAGCAGTAACCAGAAGGGGATGAGGATGAAGGGAAATTTCCTTCTTCATTTCTTTCCCTTTTCTAAGATGGGGAAGATGAGAGACACATGAAGATGTCTATATGATCAGGAAAAAAAGCCAAAAGAGAGGGAGGAAGGAGAACCGATGGAGCTTGATCTTCAAGTTGTGGCAATGAGAAGAGGCACCGAGCACAGCTGAGAAGATTTTCTTGGGAGGGGTCTGAAAGGGGGGGTTCATCTATGGGGGAGCATAGATGGCTGAGTCAATTGTCACACCAGGAAGGAGCAAGAAGCTGAGGGAGTGTGTGCTTGGTAACCTCAGTTTTCCCTGTGACGCAAAAGGCACAATCAGGCACCAGGGAGAAGTTATGAGGAAGGTTGTGAAAGGCTTAGGAACCATGATGACATGCAGAAATTACCCAGTAAGAGATTGCTTATCAGACACTTAGATGGATCTGTCAAGCTGTGATACATTAATAGCAATTATGTATGTGGGTGCATTTTGCACCTACATTTATGATTAAACATATTTTTTAAGAGATTTCAAATTTATATATTTTCAGATTATGGTTTTGGTCTCCATTCAACTAGCCATCCCTACACCAATCCCCCACGTCTCCTTCAATCACTGAATTTCTTACTGTTGTTATAGAGTGACTCGTCAGGATTTAATGGACGTAAGAGTCACTGAGGCACTTGTTGAAATCACAGATTCTTAGACCCCAACCCCAGAAACTCTGATTTAGGAGGTCAGATGTTAAACAAGCATCACAGGATTCTATCACAACTTAACCTCAATTAATTCTATTCATAGAAGCCAGCTTGTTCTTATTTGCCCAGCTTGTCCCATACTTCTTAGGGTTCTTGAACTATATGAGAACGTCTCATTAAATAAAAATAGCTAGAATTCTATTGAAAAGGAATATAACACCTTAGTATATCCTTTGGGTACTGAGTGTCTATTATGTGCAACTACTGAGAATGCAATTATCTATGGAAAAGCAGAGTAAGACCATCTACATCTTCCTGAGGGGATCCTGAAAGGTTTTTTAGAGGAGCTAAAAGTTGAATTGAGTCTTAAAAAATGAATTGATTTTAGCAAGAGGAAAAAAGAGGTAATGGGAAGAGGCAAAGCCTTCTAGTCAGAGGACAGTAAAAAGCCTCAAATCTAAGAGACAATAAATAGATCAGTAAAACTAGGAAGAAAGGTGGCAGGGAAGCTATTAGGTTCTCAGGTACAAAAGGACAAGTGTGCTGAGCTGTGGAATTGGAACTTTATCCTGAAAGCTACAGGGAGCCCATTGGATGGTTGAGGAGGCAGTGTCATGATCAGACTTATGTTCAAGTATGGTCACTGACATAAACCTAAAATATAAACTGAAGGATATCAGAGTAGATGAAAGTAGGAAGATTAGTTTGAAGCTTGTAGCAGGTAACCAAGGAAGAAAGAATGTTGGCATGAGCTAAAGCACTTGTCTGGGGATGGGAAAAGAGAAGAAAACGAAATAATCATTAAGCAAGTAGAACCTATGGGGCTTGATAACTGATTGGTAACAGGCAGTAGATAGACAAGGAGCAGAGGGAGTCCTGAAGGGTTCCCAGGTTTCTGGTAATGTATTTTAGGAAAATTCTTGACAAATTCAATTTTGATTCTGTTTAATTAGCTGAAACGAGAAGGTCAAAGTGAAGAGGGGAAAATTGAAATACAGGCATTACTTTCACAAATATTGAAGTACTTATAATCTGTCAGATAATGTGCCAGGAAGGTAGAAATGAGTACTAAATGTATGGTCCTTGACCTAAAAAAGTTCCAAGTCTAAACAGTGGAACAAATCAGCTGAACAATCATTAATATACGATGAGATAAGGGTTAAACTGAAGCATGAAAGATACTGGGAGCAGAAAAGTTGTAGTGGTTCAATGCTAGAGAATTTACATTCTGTGATGATCACAAACATTAACTTGATAAGAGTTGGCATTTTTTTTTGAATGCTCATTTTATGCCAGACGTTGTGAATGTGCTTTATGTATATAATCTCCATAAAGGGCAAGAGACTAAAAATTACTTTTAAATCATCTCTGTCTCTTCCCCATCCTAAAGACCTTAATGACCCAACATTCTCCTAGTTAATTATATAGTGGCTTATTTGAACTACATTCATTTCTATTTGGCTAAGTGATAGAACTTTTTCAATACCCAGTTTTCCCCTGTGGCTATGATTAACCAAAATACACAATTACTTTAATGAAAAAGAACGTATAAAAGATAACCTTTTTTACAAAGGTGCACATTTGGCAAATTATAGCACCTAATTTATATTGCTCCATTACTAATGTCTTTAACTCTTATTCAACAAGACTTTAAAAAAACATTACCAGACCTTATAACCTGTCCCTGCTTTGTGTTCTGATTAACAGACCTGGCTGATTATTAACCACCAGTCACAGATTTAAGGTAGAACAGAGCCCAAGGTCGCTCGGAGCAGCAGTTTCAATCAATATGTCTTACATGCATCATCCTATGGGTCCTTCCAGAAACCTGTCTGGTGAGTTAAACTGAATGTTTCTCAAGTATACAACTTCAGCTTGCAGAAGTGTCCCCCATTGTAGTTCAGGTGTGTGTTGTGTGGCCTTAGGGCAGTATTTTAGTTTCCTGGGCTGTGAAACAAATACCATAAAGTGGGTCGGGTTAAACAATGGGAATTTATTTGTTCACGGTTGTGATGTTAGGAAAAAGTCCAAATCGAGGCATCATCCAGGTAATGCTTTCTCCTTGAAGACTGTGACATTCTGGGACTGATTGCCAGAGGTCTTCAGTCCCCTTCGTGTGTCACATGACAAGGTACAGGGCAGCATATCCTACCTCTCTCCCAGGTTCCATTGATACCCAACTTCTAGCTGCTCTCTCTGAAGTTCTTTCTCTCTCTCTCTCTCTCTCTCTCTCTCTCTCTCTCTCTCTCTCTCTCTCTCTCTCTCCCTATATATATATATATTCTGCTTATAAATGACTCTAGTAATAGGATTAAGACACATCCTGTTTGAGGTGGACTACACCTTAATTGAAGTGACCTCATCAAAAGATCCAATTTACACTAGGTTCACACCCACGAGAATGGATTAAGTTCAAGAACATGTTTTTCTGGGGTTCATTCAACTTCAAATCTTCACAAACAGACACATCATAATGTAGGTGATGTACATTTGCATGGAGGTAGGTTAAAATATCTAGGCTAAAAGACATTTTCTATCAAACCTGTCTCTGAGATCCTTGTACAATAGATGTATGTGACAGCACCTTTTATCAGTGAAAATGCTTTTCATTCATCTTAAGTCAATTCATGAAGCAGGTTTTTATGGGATGCAAAGCTTATCTGGTCCCAGAATTGTGCTCCATTTACCTCTCATACTTTTTTCACCTAAGAAGTCAGTGAAATAGGTGGCAGAAATTAAGAAAAAAAAAGATGCCATCCTGATCTTGCCAGAGGGTTTAATCCCCGTACAATTCCCATCCATATCCTTTCAGCTCAAAGTTTCCAACTTTGAAGTGCATATCTTCAATGTAACTAATTGCAGACAAGAGAACTGTCTTACTAGTTCAGTGTCCAATCACTGGCGCTGTCTTCTCACCTGAAAATGAGAACATGCAGTAGGGAGGTATGTGAAGGGGTATAAATCCTATATTAACATACTCTAAGAAGCATTTTATGAATTTGGTTCATTTTAGAATCATACCAGGAGACTGTCCTTAGTCCTTTACAAAACTGATACCTCCAAGATGTTGCTAGATAATTTTTTAAGGAATGATCTGCTAGATGTTTCTTGAATAGCCAGTGTATTTGCTTTGTTTTCTTTTAAATAGTATTATACGTTTTTTCCCTTTTTATTAACTCCTACCCAATAGCATTATAATAGGGCTTCCTGTGGGTTTATTACCCAGTGACTTTGTACCCAGTCCTGTAGAGATCAATTCTTTGCATCTTAGAGGTCCTGTATAACCCACTTGGTGAATGGTCACTAAATTATAGTGGTGTGTGGTCCCAGGAGACTGTATACAAAGGAAGATCCCTGCATTTTTACAAGTGCCATAAAACCACAGCATTTCTTTTTCCTCAGAAAAAGAACCATTTCCATCACAGTCAGATTAAACTGGGTGAAATGCATTGGCTCTTGGAATGCAGGTTTTCATTTATAGACTGAATCTATTCCTTTGAAGTTTTGAGAATTGAAGGTAGGTTGGACAAGCATCTAAATATCTCCTTCCATCCAATGCTTGGACACCTGGTGCTAACCTATCCCCAAGTCTGAAAATTTAATTAATCTCTTTTTTTTCCTGAAAAATTAATTATCTCAGAGTTTTAGGTGATATTAAAATCAAATATTTTTTATATTTTCTCTTAAGGATTGATTACTTTCTAGGAGTAAAATTCTGGTCAAGTAAATGAGCAAACATTTGTGCATCTGTTAATATATCCCATAAAATTATGCTGATTCTTAGTATGTTCTCTACTAAGCTTCAGTTCATCCGACAGGACTGGGAGTAGGTGGGGTGGGAGGCATCTCCTGAGCAATTTGTGAATGGATTGAGGGGAAGCTGATGATTAATTAGGTAGTGGGGTGTCTCTGACAGATCTTCAGAGATGCCAAATGCAAAATGGGATGACCATAAACATCAGACAACTTCAGAAGGAGGAAATACAATTGGCTCTTTGATCTATTCTGTTCCACCCACCTCCATTTCATGCCCCGCCCCTAGCCTATCTTGCTTGGACGGCTGCTTGATTTTCAAAAAGCACCATGGATACCCACTGAGCGCCTGTATACTTTGGCAGTTGCCTGATAAAAGAATAAATGGCTAGCTAAAATAAAATAAAATGGTAAATGCAGCTATTGCCCATAAAATTCTGCAGAGTGAAAACAATCAACAGGAAGCCAGATTTGCTTTTTCAGTCCACCCGAAAGAGAAATGTGTATCTTGAGAGGGGATTCTTTATCACTTCACCCCTCCCACTGTTGTTCCTCCATGCAGCTTTGACGCTTCCTTTTAGTTCAGGCCCTTCTCCTTCTTGGCCCCCTTTTTCAGAAAAGAAGGTAGTGAAGAATCATTAAAAGAAATACCAGTGAAGTCAAGTCAGGACTGAGAATGGCGGCACAGCTAAGACCTATGCAAATCAAGCATTCCTGCTTCCTAATGACCATCCATTCCACCAACGGGGAGGCTGCAGGTCAAAATGTTTGCACCTAACAGTGGAAATAAGCAATGTGCGGACAGCTATTTTCATTGGATATTATTTCATCTATGTGTTTGGGTGAAGGTTCAATTTTGTTTTTAATTCAAAAACTAGTGTTTTAATCTGGACCCAGCCTAATGACCAAAATAAAAATGAAAACTTTGTATGTTAAGGTATAACAACTAAGAGTTCATCAAATTGAGGAAAAGAATTTAGAGGAAAAAACTCATTCCATGAAAGGAAATCAGAAATGCGCATTGGTACCTGTAATATCATCACCATCTTTTGACTGACAAACAGGATCTGAATGCCTTGTAAAAATAAAACATATGGTGCTGTTCTCTAGCACAATACCCAATTCCTATTACCACACTTTCTGCATAAATAAGGTCTCATTTTACTTACCTTTCAGTAGCTATAATGTCACCATGTATCCTGAAATATGGAAACTGAGCATGACTATTTTAGAACTGATACAGGGGAGCAGATATGTACATATATATGTGTGTTATGTTTGTGGGTGAAAACACCCATTACTGGTCCCTTTTTCCTTAGATGTCATAGATCTGCCTGCAGAGGGACTTAGTACTCAACTACTTCATTTCACAGAGTAAGAAATGAAATTTCAAAAAGAGTAGGTGACTTCCTTTTGGCTTTACAGTTTATTTTCATGGGATTTCCAAGAGTTTTCTGATCTCATTCATCGGACTAGCCTGAATTTTAGACTAACATAATTTGGGCTGTTGATTGCTAGAAAGCTGGTAGCTTGTTATTCATCACTATTTTTCTTACAGACCAAATGAAAAAAGTAAGAAGGAAAAACTATTTATAGATTCAAGTGGGTTCCAGAAAATGCATATTACAATTAGAGGAAGCAGTTGTTTGGCTTATTGGAATCTGTTCAAAGTTTTTTTCAAAATGCCAACCTGGCCACTACTATGGGTAGTACACTTTTTAGAAAAGACAAACTCTTAGCTTTTGACTGTTGTTCAAGTCTTTTTTATACTCAGGTTAAATAGTTATTAAGGTTTATTCTGAAAGGAAAAAGGATGATACTAGAAACCCAGTCTCCAATGGTTATCCTGTCACCCTGCTGGGTATATCTTCAAATTAGTCCAAATTCCACCTTTTCCTGTTGAATTTTCTTTTTTTGTTGTTGTTGTGGGATAATTTCTCGCAGATAGAGATTTGGGGTGTCTGCATAACTCATGCACCATCTAGTGGCAATAGATGGAAAAACCTAGAAAAATCTGATCACCCTCCTAGGAGAATATTTGACAAAGAATAGTAATACACTTTTACAATACGCTTAATAAGATATGCCATTTCTTGTGGACAGTAAGCAATCAGAAATTATCTAATAACTTTTGAAATACCAGTTTGCCACTATCTGATTATCAAATGGATAATCTGTAGTGGGGGGGAAGGAGTGTTTCTGTATTTATGTTGAAATTCACCAGAGATAATTCTTATTACCTTTTAGGTCTGCAAGCAATCTCCGAATATACGATTCATAAACAACCTTGCCAGAGCTTAAGTAGTTTGGGGATTAAGTGTCTGGACTATGTGGTCAAACTAGCTGGTACCAAATTTCAGGCTTTGCTCTCTATCGCCTGTGAATGACGTCTGGCAAAATTACTTAACATCTCTGGGCTTCAGTTATCTTTTCTGTAAAAAGGAGATAAAATAAGAGAACACATTTTAAGCACTTACAAAAAATGCTCAACACATAATAAATACTCAATAAATGTGAGGTATTGTTACTATGAAACATATCATAAAAACATATAGCACCTTTAAATTTACCCAGCTCTCCAATCAAGCAAATGTAAAAAGCTAAAGCTGTTCCACTAATGCCATGGGCCTGATGTTAGCTTTGTTGGCTGCTCCCAGAGTAAATAGAATTTACAAACTCCCATGAGAATTTCAAAGGCCCAACATGGACCACTAAGGCTGACTTAGTAACTCAACTGCAAGGGCTCCTTTGGAGAGTGGATATGGATGGTGTTTGCAAAATGCAAGTTCTGTCCTAATAGAGATAGACCCAATGCATGCCCCTCTTTTAATGTTTTAATGGATGCTAGTCCATTCTTGAATAATTCACTGTTTTCTGCTTTCTACTGTAACTTCCTTGAGCCAACCCACTGCTCATTAGTTGGACAATGAGTAGAGCAGAGAGATAGTAAAACACATTCTAGTTTCTCTCTATTATTCTAATTGTATGAAAAGTCAGAAAGGAGGAAGTGTTCATGACTGTTAAAAAGCACTCTTCATTGACTCAGCTGCTTAAATAAATGGATCCTAGATGTTGGCGGAAGAGGCACGTGCTCTCAGAACCTCAGCCTGAAATCTGCCCCTAAAAAGAGCCCACTATTCAAGTCACTCCTGTCAGGATAGCAATCCCACTGTCAGGATTTCTATCATCAACAGTTAATTTTGCTTATTCTCGAATTTCATGTGAATGGACTCATATGGACTCTTTTGGAAGTCTGAGGAATTCATCCACATTATTGTGTGTATCTGTAGTTCATTGCATTTTATTGCTGAGAGTGGCTATTGTAGGAATACATCACAGTACATTTACCTATTCTCCTGTTGATAAACACTGGAGTTGTTTGCACTTTGGAGCTATTATAACTAAAACTGCAGTTAATCTTCTTGTACAGGGCTTTCAGCAAATGTGTGCTTTCATTTCTATTGAATATATTCCTAGGAGTTGATTTACGAGCCATTGGGTAACTGTATGTTTAACTTGAAAAAGAATTAATAAACTTTTCAAAGTTGTACTATTTTGCTTCAAGGGGAACTTTGTTTCCAATCTGTTTTCTGAATTTAGACTCTAACCCTCAAATAACTGTGTTTCCAGGGTATGTTACTAAGAGAGATGACAAAACAGCAGATTATTCATAATAGTGGTCACCTTAATAAACAGGAAGGCTTTTGGGGAAAGGGACATATGATAGATAAGTTTTAACTGATGGAGGGATAGAGAGCAAAATGCAAACACCTCTCAAAGAATCCAGGTTCCGAGCAAGTGCTCCAGGAAACAACTGGACAGCAGCGGGTCAACAGGTGGGAACTGAGTGCCCGGATGGGAAGGACTTTAGCATACTCGGTTCACTATGTCTTGCCTTGGCTTGGGTCTGGCAATTGATAAATTGCCTCTAAAACATATTCTCAGTAACTTTGACTCTACTCTCAATTACAAACTAAATTGGCTCCTTGTCCTTTGCTTTGCTCAACAAACATTTATTGAGCATCTGCTTCACAACCATCATGAAGTGGTGGTTTTCTCATACATACAGAGCAGTGCGTTACGAGTAGTAAGTCAATGAGTGACTTTCTGGTCTTTTCTTAGTGTTGAAATGTGATCTGATCATTTAAACATTCATTCAGCAAATATATTTCAAGTGCCTGCTATGTACTAAGCACACGTGTGTGTGACCCATTAGATCCAGTGACCCAGATGGACAAGGTACCTAAGGGGAGGACAGATAAATAAATAATTAAAACAATCAAACAAGAAAAATATTAGATAGTGGCAAGGGCTAATCTGGATTGGATGGTTAGGAAATAACTCTCTCTCTGAGAAATTTAAATTTAATATAAGATCTGAACAGCAAGAGGAGCCAGCCATAACACATTGGGGGAAGGGCATTCCAGCAGAAGGAACAGTTGGTGCAAAAGGTTGAAACAAGCTTGGCATGCTCAGGAGACATCATTCTGCAAATGAAAATTTTCTCCAGTTCTCCTCTATTACCTACTTGTTTTCCATGAGAAGGGAGTATATGCAATTAGCAGTCTCTGGAAACTCAGGTAATTATTTGCCCTCTTCTGAAAAATACCATTAAAATGAGTTGGAATGGGTCTTTTCTAAATAATATTCTATACCCAGAAAACTAGTCTAGAAAAAGTGTATGATTTATATTACCAACCGTTGGGTTTTTCTAATGTTCCAGTTCCTATGCTAGACACTTCAAGCATAACCTCATTTAGTCATGCTGTCACTCATAGGACAAGGCAAGAAATATTATCTCAGTTTTACAGATAAGGCATAGGGGCACACAGCGATAAAGTGGCAGGGCTGAAATTCGAACTCAGGTTTCTCTGGAACCTCCTTCTCTGGGGCCTCCTCAAAACATGCATAAGGAGCGGTGCACGCAGCTCAGCTTTTCTTGGAAGCAAGCCGCCATCTCTGGCTACCACGGAGGTGGCTGAGAAATCAGTGGAGTCTCCACCTGTGCACCGTGGTCAGTAAACACACACGTGCACGCAACGAAGGAGAACTCCAGCTATCGAGACTTTCCCTGTCTCGATGGGTGCTAGTCCCTCCCGGTGGCAAGGAGCACTGGCGTTGCTATGTAGAGAGCACTTATTTACTTATTTATTTTTAGAAAATTGGGGTATCCAAAGTTAAAAAAAAAAAAAAAAAGGTGGTAGGAAAAGAAGAAATCTTTAAGGAGTGCAATATGGGAAAGGGAAATGATCAATTAGGTCTGATGTTTAGTAGGAATAGAGATTTTATTTTTTTTTTTAAATCATGTCTGATCCCTCAAGAAATTTTTCATATAAACAGAGAAAATAATTAAGTACTAGGAGGTACCTCTGCCATTCCTTCTATATAACTGGGTGCACAGTTTTCTGAGAATGAGGATTTATAGGCTGGAAAAGGAAACTGTAGAAATCCCAAGTATCAACAAAGACATCAAACAATAACTGTTATCACAGAACTCTATTTTATTGATATAGAAAGCTACATTTAAAAATTTACCAACCATTTTGAAAGGCTGCTAGATCTAAATGCCAAGTATACTGTGACTACAAGAGCAATTCTTGGAGTATAACAGAGCATCCGGATATCCTAGAAGACAAAAGCAAGAGAAACTTAATGGAAAAAAAAATCATATAATAGTACATTAGTACATTCTATTTCTGTTAGGTATAAACTGACAGACATTTTTAAATTATCAAAATCACAACCTTCTTTTTTATATGGGCCCCTTGGTAAATTTATGAAGACCTATGAGACCGTAATGTATCACAAATCTCCAGATTAAAGCCTTAGTGACAATTCACCCTGATTCACTGCAGGCTTAACCATGCCTGTGTGATCAGGCAAGGAATCCATGACTCACTGGGGTGGCCTATCAGGCACATCCTCTCCAAAGGAGAAGTTGTGATGGGTCATGCTATTGCCATTTGTATAATTGCTCTTTTGTACCACGACTTACTAAAACAACAACTTTCTATCATAGATGGCAATCTATGTCATTAATTATAGATAATCAATTATACATAATTGTATGAGTTAACCAATTATGTTAGTGTTGGGAGATTTATTTTTTTCCAAATCAGGAATGCTTGATAATATTTTTTAAACAGTTGTCAATACTGCAATAATTTAATATATTCTCTATTCATCACACATATATTACATGGGAGTGTATATGAAAATTGTAGAAACAAAATACTATATGTAACAATGTATCTCCTCAAGAAGATATTGGATATTGGATCAAGGAATTGCAGGTTTCTAAATGGGCTCAAAGATAAAGTTGGGTAAATCTGTAGAGAGAAGGAAATTTTAAAGAGGAGATTGACAATAAAAGGACCAAAAAAAAAAAAAAAAACCAGAGAGAAAATTATAGGGTCAACCCAAAAGATCAAATATCTATTAATTGAAGTTCCAGAAAAAGAAAGAAGGCAGCTGAGAAGAAATTACCAAAGGTATATGTTAAGAATACTTCCCAGAACCGAAAAATTTGACATTCAGATTAAAAGACCAACTGAATACCCCTAATCAATAACAAAAAAAGACATACACAACATGAAGTTTCAGAACACCACGATGACGAGAAAATCTCAAAACTTTCAGAGATAATAAAAATTAATCTATTAAAGATGAAATATAAGAATAATATTGTACTCCTAAGGCAACAAGAAAACCTAAAGAAAAAAAAGGAGTAACTTTATCAAATTTTAACTTTATGGATTTTCAACCTTGCTATCAATACCCAACAAGGCTATTAATCAAGAGACCTGGTATAGTACATTTTTAGACATTCAAGGTCTTTGAAACTTCCCCAATAATAAGCCCTTAGTCTCCACCAAAATGGGGTAAAAATCCAAGAGGAAAACATGGATCCAAGAAATAGGACTCCAACACAGAAGAATGTCAAACGGAATTCTTTTGATGACGGAAAAGAGAAGTCCTGAGATAGCAGTATTGCAATAGGTCAAGAAAGTGAACAGAGTATAGCTTCGAACAAAGCGATGAAAAGAAATCTTTGGAAGAAAACAACCGACAACAACAACAAAAAAATGGAGGTGATAGATTTTCTGATAGGTTTGTGCAGAAAGAGTTCATTAAAAAACAGCTGATGTGCATGAGAAAAATAAGTATGTTGAATAAAGTACTTAGCGTATTAAACAAGAGAAAAACCAGAACAGTAATTAGCTCAAGGGAAAGAAAACGCTGTACAAGAATAGAAATAGAATCATAATACACCATGCAAATGATAGTACATTGACTTAATAATATAATTACTAAATACTGATTTAATCCAAAATTATGAAATAGCTTTTAATGGACAGGGAATATCATAAGAGAGAAAAATGCATGTGAAAGGAAGTCAATAGATATTGTTCGGTATCTAAATTCAATTTTTCAGTGAAAGTAAGGAAAGGTCCTTAGAGAAATACCTGATTTCAGGTCTGGAATAAGACGTGCACAAGGTGAGCCAGGGGTATGTTACAGAATCTGAAAAGAAGGAAGATCTTGCAGACTACTGAGTGGTGGATACTAGGGTTAAATGCACTATTCTCTCTAAATTTATGGGTGATTGGAATTTTTCATTATAAAAAATTAAAAATAGGTTGAGGAAAATAAAGGGAACCTTTCTAGTAAATGAATGTCAGTGCTGTTTCAATCTTTTACAATGAGGATGTAAATTTGTATATTTCAAATTAAAATAAAAAGAAAGTCATATAAGCATACTACTTAGAAGTGTGGCAGTAAATAATGTATGGAACAACTAAGTGTTCAAAGTACTGGCCAATGGTAAATACAACTTGGGCATGAAAGGACTGAGCAGCAAATTAAATGTTTTGTTGGCACTATTTGCTTTTTAAATTATCTGCATATTTTACTTCAATAAAAATAAACTTTAATTTTCAAATATTTTTACCAGAACATTTAGGGTATTCAGGTCAAATAGAACTTGATTCAAAACTTGATTCAGGCATTTACTAGTAAGAGTCTTTGAGTAGCAACAATCATTCTCAATTTCTTTATTTATAAAATAAAGATAACACATACACCTTGTAGGTTTTGACACAATACATTCAAAATACCAAGCCTGACACATATTCAGTATATGGTAGATATTGTTATTGTATAATATTAATTTAGACCCTTTCCAGAAGGTGAACTATAAACCTGCTGAAAGCTGAGACAGATGGCCAAAGTCTGAGAAAGTGCAGGATGGAAGGATGTGGGTTTGGGAGTAGGTAGTCAATCATCTTCTAATTTAAGGAACAGAGAGTTAGAGGAATCTCTGTTCTTAAAGTAGCAGATATCTTCAGGGGCAGAGGTCAAATCTCCTTCATGAAAATGGGCAGAGAAGCTTTCTCCAAGCCCCAAGACTACTAACAAAACAAATAATGACTAATCTACACTAAACTAAAGTCTGTCATCAAGATATTGATATCAAAACTCTTTAAATCCATTAAGGTAGTTGCAGCCTGAATTGGGTCACCAGGGAACTAAGAGGCAGCAAACTGGCTCTCCACCTCTTCCGGTATCATAGCTAACTGAAAGGCAATCAGAAAAAAAGAAACCGTTCATCAAATAAGAGTGATTGGTATCAGTAAAACCAAATCACAAAGATTTTTAATTTTTACGTACATCTTAAAATTTCTTTAAAATTGGTTGCAATGATGTGTATCAGTTTCTTTTACACACTGGAGATGGGTTTAATTTATGCTTTTTGTTTTAACAAAGTTTTGTTTTAATAGGAAAAACTTAAGTGTTGCAAATTTGCACTCTCTCATTCTCTCTTTCTCATGTACAACCCCCCCAACAAATGTATGTCATTCTAATTTATCATCATCTATCCATAGCTTTCACATCACTATTAGAAAATCCACTACATTTTCAGTGACTAAGGTTGACCCAGTTGATTAGCTAACTAAACTCCTTTTTTCTTGCCCATCTTCACTAAAGAGGCTGAAAAAGTTCACTTTGGCAGAACTTTTCATAGCTAAAAGTCATGTGATCATATCTAATCAATGAAGTCATAATGATTTAAGAGGACGTTTGCTCAGCGCTTCTGATAAGCTGCCTATTCTCTCTCTTTCTTTCTTCAAATCCTGAGTGATTTGGCACAGGCCTCCTAAACCCATGAAGATCAAGCTAAAAAAACATAAAAATAAAAATAAAAAGAATCAAGCTAATATGCTAAAAATGATAGAATGAAAGGAAAGAAAGAGTGAAGCTGGGTCTTTGATAACAGACTTGAGATGACAGACTCATTTCTAACTGATACAGTGGAAATTTATTTTTCTTTTGTGGTGTTTGTTTTTTAATTTGTATTTGCCAAGAAAATGCGTATCTGTTTAATAAAAATGTAAAAGAATGTCATCCAAATTGCTAATGAAGCACCCCCTTAAAAAATAATGATTTTTCCCCCAAAGATATTAAAGGGTACCCATAAATCTCCACTAAAACGGAAAGAGAAAGGAAACAGAAAACAAGCGCGCAGACAGGAGATACCATATACATGCTTAAGATGAGATCTGTTTGAGCCACAGGTTTTTTCCCCAGTTGTGTGCACTGCTTCCTGTACCCATAAAAACCTTTATTGTTGGTTTACCTTTATTCTACATATTTTGGATTAAATAATAAGCTCAGTGAGGACACAGACTGTTTAAACTCAGATCATATGATTACAATTGCTGCTGCTTCACATACTGTCTCTGACCTTGAACGAGTTACCTGGTCACAGAGCCTGGCATAGAGCATGGGCTCAGCAAATGTTAGCTGGAATTATTGTAATGACTGCAACTCTACTTAACAACAATTATTAGCATTTACTGTATGCCAGGCACTGTTCTAGTGCTTTAGTGCAAATGTTAATTCATCTATTCCTCATACAACACTATGGGGTTGTTATTATAGCAATTTTATATTGGAGGAAACTGAACTTTCCTGAGCGGAAACTGAGGAAACAGGAGCTCGTCCAGCTTGAAAGTGGAGTTTGAACAAAGACAGTCTGGCTCCAAAATACACGTTGTGCTGCCTGGCTCTTCTCTTCGTCCTTCCCCTCAATCCTAGCAAGGAATAGGCACTAAATAAGTACTAGTTAATTTGAATTTTTACAGGAAAGAAACATAGAGACAGGGCAATAAAGTTTCTAGTAATGGACAAAGAAGTGGATTTAAAAGATTTTAAAGACTTTTTGATCACCTTTACTTAAATATGAATTTTTTATTTAAAACAAAAATATTTCTGTTTATTTAACAGATCATTGACTAAATATCAGTTGCCTATATTATAAGAGAAACTGATGTTTGAATTAACCTATAAAATATAAACATATAATAAATGCTTTAAAAATTAATTTTTTCACTGCAGGCAAAAAAGTCTCTGAATGTTTAAGACAGGAACACTCACCAGTTACCTTCCTTTTGTAATGGTGAAAAAATGCATCTCATTCCCAGGCTGAGGTATAAAACAAACAAAAAAAGCATCCTAAGATAATTAGTTTTCAATAGGATTTGAAATCTAGTATTTAAGTCTGGAATTTATTTGCAAGCAGTCAATTACCTCTGACCAGCAATTTATTATAAAGAAAGGAGCTGTTCCTTCTTTAAATGACTTATCTAGAAATCTAGTGTCCCCTGAGTGACTTTCCATATTAGTATATGAGATGGGCAGACTCTGCACTTTCTAAGCTTTTGTTTTAGAATCACCACTTGGAATTTTGCATTGTGGTGGGGCTACTGAATCTGCTGAATAGTTTCCATCTGCTCATCAAGATACAATCTAACTGTATCAGCAGCTTCTTAAAGATACACATCGCACACACATGCAGTGTCCCAGAGGTGGATCCATGGACTCTAGTTGCCCATAAAATAAACATGGCATAATTAAATAGCTTGATACAAAAAGGCATGTCTTCTGCTGGTGGGATGTTATTGGTCCCAGGTGAAAAGTGAGAGATGAGAAGCCAAAAACCTAATAACCATAATATTCTACCAAAGTAGGTTATAACAGATGCTGTAGCCTTTTTTTTCCTCTCCTGCATTCTCATGTTAACTGAGCTAAGGTCTGTTAAATAAGACACATTTAAAGATACTGCCTTATATGGACTGTGTTTTGCTCTAATACCAAAAATTATTTGCTAAATGATTATTTGAAAAAGTAGAAAGAATCAGCAAACTGGAAAATTATTTAACATGTCTGAGTCTCAGATTTCTCAACATGCATACTCTGAATTTAGTCATATTAAATCGCAGTTTCTTAAAGGAACCACATCTGTATAATGTTTGTATTTCCAACCTTCACATCTATTGCCTGGCACTTAGCTTCTCTACAGATATCGTTTCAAGAGTTGGAGGGGAATCTGTCATAGTGAATAATTGGGAAAAAGATGGAACATAGTTTATAGTTCCATCTATAGTTTGCTATTTGCTATCCATGCTATTTGCTATAGTTTCCAAATAGCAAATAGTTCATTTGCTATTTTCTGTGTCTGTCTCTCACTAAACTATTAGTTATGTTTGCATGACTACACAAGCCCTGGGAAAATAAACCATTTCCAAGAATTTATTAGAGTGAGAGACTGTTGCACTGGAAGATGTCAGACATTTCCAACAATGTCCTGATAGCTGATACAGTATAGTTTACTTTGTTTCTGGATGAATTTCATTTTTACAATGAATAGTAAAGATGTTAAGAAAGCCCAGAGGGCGGGCCACGGTGGCTCAGCAGGCAGGAGTGCTTGCCTGCGATGCCAGAGGACCCGGGTTCGATTCCTGGTGCCTGCCCATGTAAAAAAAAAAAAAAAAAAAAAGGAAACCTGAAACTGGCCAAAATGAAAAGTAAATTATCAGACGAACAACAGCAATTATCATACCACTTTGCTCACATTTGTTTGGATGCCTAGCCCTTCTGCCAAATGGCAAGCTTCTTGGGGACAGAAACTGTACCTGATTCATCTTCATATCCAGGGGTAATACTCAAAACATTTAATAACCAGTATGAGAGGGACCCTGGCCAATCAGAACGAATGCTGGCTCTTTTTTACCAAGATGGCCACAGCTGTGTGTGTGCTGCGTAAATATCTGTCCTATTCTCTCCACAGTGTCTTACGTGGCACCTGGGAAAACACAAGATGCTCAGTAAATTTTGGTGAATGCATGAAAAAAGGAATGTATGAGTGATTAAAGGCCACAGCAGGCCATTCTACCAAAGCCCAGGTATCCCAAGATTGTCCTAATATCTCTCTTAAAATCTCCTTTGGACTCAGTGGCCTTCCACAACACAGAGAGAATGGCAGGTGTAATGGAAGCCACCGTGACTTACAGTTTCCTGCACCTGCTGGCAGCGGATTCAGTCAGCCCAGGGCTTTCTGGGAGTTATTGTCACCTTAGCATATTATTGGGAACATAATCGCAATAATAAAATCAAGAGTTCTCTGGTGCAGTACAAATTGTAGTTCAACATAATCTCAATAATAAACACAAACTGTAGTTCCAGAAAACAGTCTGATTGTCTCAGTGCTTTCTACAGTCATGCCTAAATTGATTTCAGAAGTAACTGACTTACAAGAAACCTCTAATAAATATTTTATTGCTAAAATAGGATTCTATTGAAAAATGTTTTGTATCTTCCTATATTGCAACTCTGGATAAGCATTCCTTTATATTTTTATAAGAATACAGAAAAAGCATAAAAATTAACATGCAATTTGATGCAAAGATACTCTTTCCGACCAAATGAATTTAGAAAAACATCTTAACGCTAATATTTTGTCATTATCATCAAGAAAAACATCACTTATTGAATCCTCTAGCCCAGCATTCAAGCACCTTTCTTAAGACAGCCCAGGTGTGTGCAGCCTTGATGGGGCAGCCAAGGGCCTTCCCTCCCTCTGAAAACACCAAAGGGTTGCTAAAGGCTGTCACCCCTTCCTCTCACTGCCTGGGCATAGACATGGAGTGGGCATTTGGCCTAAGCTTCTCCGGTCACTCTCTATTTTTGGACTTTGGAATGGTGAGCAGCGTGGCACAAGTGCAGAACAAGCAGATGGAGGGAATAGATTCTAACGGCTGTGGCTGTGGGAAATTCTCAGTGCCTCCTACTGCCGGTCTCCTGAACCTGACTGTTTGTCTTCAGCTTTGTTCTTCAGCTCTCCCTTCAAGCATTTAAGTTCCCACATTTATTTTCATTAAATAAAATTTTAGTAGAAGTTAAACAAAGTCAGGTTCCATTCTTTGCACTTAAGCACTGTAACATTGTTGGGTATAAGGTGCTGGAAATCCAAACAGGTCTATGGTAATGGTACCTTCCTCATCCTCAGAGTAGACAGCTAACTTGAATTGAGAGAGAGCATAAGGAAGAGCACTAAAAAAAAAAAAAGGCAGAAAATGAGCAAGAGTGGTAGGGAACTAAAAGAGAGACTCTGAGACTCTGGGAGAACCTGGGAATTAGGCTATTTGGGTTTAAGACTCTTCCACTTTGTCACTGGATTCAGCTCAATTCATTGATTGACAGCCTTGGCTACCAGGTATCCATATAGGTTGGATGATAGAGAGAGAAAATGTGACCCCCACTCTCAGAGAAAGTGCTATCTAATTGTCTAGTTGGAAAGACATTTCATACATTAAAAATTTAGAAAATAACAAGACAGGACATAGCCCATGCAAACTTTAAGGCTTATAGGACTTTAAAGAAGAAAGTTCTGACAGAAGATTGGACATTAGAGAGAAGCTGGGGAATCCACTAATTTGAAAATTTTTGAAATGTTTTTAATTCAATGAAAATAATTAGTTTGTTCACTTCCTGGCATTTTATAGACCCAAAGTCAAATTCTTTGATTTACATGTTTTTAAATCTTATGGCTTTTGGCATTATGGATGTCTGCAGTCTAAATTAGATTTAAGAAATATTTGCCAATCCGTCTGTTCAGAATAAATCATTAAAAACCTGCTAATAGAATTTACATTTAGTCTTATCCTTCGATGAGGAAATAAATGAACGGGGAAAATAGATATTTTAAATATTAGTTCCTAAAAGCATTAATCTATGAAAACAACTTTCAAAAATAGCTAACCCTTCACATAGAGTTATATGTATGGAAGACTTTGATCAGTTTTTAAAAAAAAAAATGTATCCTGCTTGCAATAAAGTTGCATTTTAGAGACTATAGGCAATAAAGCGAACAGTAAACCTTATTTAACACAAACCAAAAAAAAAAAAAAAAAAATTCCTAACCCTTATGTACAAGTTACAATATACCATCACTGTTTTAAGGACTTTATATAATATCAATTTATTCATTGTGTACTGGTAAATGTAAAACACTCTTCTCCAGGTAAAGGCAGGTGGGCAACGGAGCCCCAGTTTGGAGAATTTGTCCATTTCTGTGGTGCAAATACTCCAATTTATGGTTGATCTCAAGCTAACCAAGTGATGTCACTGAAGGTGGAATTGGTGCTCCAGAACCATGCAAGTAAGCTTCAAGGGACTGCTTGTGCCGACACCTCATGCACAAAAGAGAGCTAGTCAAGACCATAAACTCAAGATTGAGAGTTGGATGTGATACAGGTCAACTTTCCCAACCATGGAAATTTAAGCCTCATTATAGATTATTGACAAACTCAAGATGACGGTAGCAATGAATGGATGACTGTACAGCTTGGATAGGCAAGAGGCTAAATTCTAAATGAATTGGTCAACTTTTATTTCAAATGTCCTGAGAGTGCTCCCATTTTCTTAGTTCAGAGAGATGTGCAAATTTCAAGTCCCCTTTTCATATTTATATACACTTCCTGATTAAGTACGGCATGGCCTTCAGTCACAAAATAGTTTCCCCACATTCTCTCACCGTGCCTAATATTTCACTCCTCATTCCTCCTAGGTTGTGAAAGAATTTTCTGATTTCCTAAGTACAAAGTCTCCTAGGGGAATAACTATCTTGTCAGATATCAGGGACAGTCCATTGACATAGAACTGAGAAAAAGTTATGAAATCAAATGTCATAAAAATTTTTAAAGTTGATTAGCAAGTCTTCCGGGTCAAGATGGCGACTTAACAATGTGCGCATTTTAGTTCCCCCTCCAGAACAACTACTAAATAACCAGAAACAGTACAGAACAGCTCTTGGGGCCATGTCAGTGACCAGACACACAGCGTACCCCAGTCTGGACCAGCTGGACCGGCTGCAAGCACCCCCAAGAACCGTGAGTTCCCAAAGCTGCAACGGCCAGCGCCCCTCCACCACAGGCGCTTCCCAGAGGGGAAAGGAAAGGACTTTACCAGCAGCAGGGACTGGGCACAACAAATGCCAATTGTGGAACTAATTAACAAATTCTGACTACTAAAAATAGGCCCACAGCTTAGGTGAACCTGATCAAAGTGGAGGTTGCTCATTTTTGCCCCAGTGCCAAGGGGGCAGGACTGACAGAAAAAGGGGGGGGGGGGGGAAAGAAGGAAACAGAGGTTTTTGTGGCTGTGTATCTACAAAGGCTTGACTGCCTCTGGATACAGTGGCAGGACTTTTCAGGCTGCAACTGCCCCAGGCATAGGCAGAAGTGAGCTCTTTTGGGGGCTTGTCTGGAGCCTATGCCTTCCCCAGGGGAGGGGTGAAGCCCCACCCAGGTGGAATCCCTCCATCAAGGAATTCAGACACCAGGGCTTGGTAATTTGAAGCCATGAAAACCAGCCTACAACCTCTCCTCTGTCTCCACCATGCCCCCAGCAGGGAGAGTCTGCCAAAGTTAAAGGTACCTCATCATCTTATGCTGGTGAGACCTGCAGTCAGACAAGCACCACACACAGGGCAGGATAATAAAAACAGAGTCCAGAGACTTCACAGGAAAGTCTTTCACCCTGCTGGGTCTCACCCTCAGGGAGAACCGATGCCGGTGACTCTTTCCTCCTGATAGGAGGCCAGTTTGGTCTGGGAAAATCTGACTGGGGTCTATAATAACTAAGTAGACCCTCCTAAGTGTGTTTGTGGGGGGGAAGGCACCACACAAGTAGGGCAAGAAACAAGAAAACAAGAACTGAAAAATTCTACTCTGTTAAACAAAACTTAAGCTAAAGGTCCAGATAAAGCTGAACGGAATGTCAAAGAACAGATAGACAACAAATTCATCAGCAAGATAACCCTAGATAAAAGAAGTGAAAGCAATCTCCAGAATAAACTAATTAAGGTAATTAAATGCCTAGATGCCAGCAAAAAATAACAAATCACACTAGGAAAATTGAAGATATGACCCAGTCAAAGGACAAACCAACAATTCAAATGACATACAGGAGCTGAAACAATTAATTCAGAATATATGAACAGACATGGAAAACTTCATCAAAAACGAAATCAATGACTTGAGGGAGGATATAAAGAAGGCAAGGAAAGAACAAAAAGAAGAAACTGAAAGTCTGAAAAAACAAATCACAGAACTTATGGGAATGAAAGACACAGTAGAAGAGATGAGAAAAAAACAATGGAAGCCTACAATGGTAGATTTCAAGAGACAGAACATAGGATTAGTGAACTGGAGGACGGAACATCTGAAATCTGACTAGAAACAGAAACTATAGGGAAAAAAATGGAAAAATATGAGAAGGGACTCAGGGAATTGAAAGACAATATGAAGCGCACAAATATACATGTTGTGGGTGTCCCAGAAGGAGAGGAGAAGGGAAAAGGAGGAGAAAAACTAATGGAGGAAATTATCACTGAAAATTTCCCAACTCTTATGAAAGACTTAAAATTACAGATCCAAGAAGTGGTGCGTACCCCAAAGAGAATAGATCCAAATAGACATACTCCAAGACATTTAATAATCAGAATGTCAGGGGTCAAAGAGAAAGAGAGAATCTTGAAAGCAGCAAGAGAAAAGCAATCCATCACATACAAGGGAAGCCCAATAAGACTGTGCGCAGATCTATCAGCAGAAACCATGGAGGCGAGAAGACAGTGGGATAATATATTTAAATTATTAAAAGAGAAAAACTGCCAACCAAGAATTCTATATCCAGTAAAATTGTCCTTCAAAAATGAGGGAGAAATTAAAACATTTTCAGACAAAAAATCACTGAGAGAATTTGTGACCAAGAGACCAGCTCTGCAAGAAATACTAAAGGGAACACTAGAGACAGATACGAAGACAGAAGAGAGAGGTGTGGAGAAGAGTGTAGAAAGGAAGACTATGAGTAAAGGTAAAAAGAAGGAAAATTAGATATGACATATAAAATCCAGAAGGCAAAATAGTAGAAGAAAGTACTACCCATGCAGTAATAACACTGAATGTTAATGGCTTAAACCCTCCAATCAAAAGACATAGTCTTTCATCTCTCTACTGTGTCTTTCATTCCCATAAGTTCTGTGATTTGTTTTTTCAGACTTTCAGTTTCTTCTTTTTGTTCTTTCCTTGCCTTCTTTATATCCTCCCTCAATTCATTGATTTGGTTTTTGATGAGGTTTTCCATGTCTGTTCATATATTCTGAATTAATTGTTTCAGCTCCTATATGTCATTTGAATTGTTGGTTTGTTCCTTTGACTGGGCCGTATCTTCAATTTTCCTAGTGTGATTTGTTATTTTTTGCAGGCAAAAAATAGCAGAATGGGTTAAAAAACAGGACCCATCTATATGCTGTCTCTACTCAAAGGACACGAGGCCAAGGACACAAAGGGAATTTACACACCAATATTTATAGCAGCATTATTAACAATTACCAAGAGATGGAAACAGCCAAAATGTCCATCAACAGACAGTTGGCTAAACAAACTGTGACATCTACATAAGATGTAATATTATGCAGCTGTAAGACAGAATAAACTTATGAAGTACGTAACAACATGAATGGACCTTAAGGACATTATGCTGAGTGTGATTAGCCAGAAACAAAAGGACAAATACTTTATAGTCTCACTGATATGAACTGACATTAGTGAATAAACTTGGAATATTTCCTTGGTAACAGAGACCATCAGGAGATAGAAATAGGGTAAGATATTGGGTAATTGGAGCTGAAGGGATACAGATTGTGCAACAGGAATGAATATAAAAACTCAGAAATGGACAGCACAATATTACCTAACTGTAATACGATTATGTTAAAACACTGAATGAAGCTGCATGTGAGAATGATAAAGGAAGGAGGGCTGGGGCATAATTGAAATCACAAAGAAAGATAGATAAAGATTGAGATGGTATAATCTAGGAATGCCTTGAGTGTATAATGATAGTGACTAAATGTACAAATTTAAAAAATGTTTTTGCATGAGGAAGAACAAAAGAATGTCATTACTGCAGTGTGCTGAAAATAGATGGTACTTAATATTTAAAAATTTCAACTAATGTGTGAGACTAAAGCAAAAAATGTTTATTTGGTACAAATCTATACTTTGACTAGTGCATCTTCTAATATAACTTATGTAGATAGTTGATTGAACACCTTAAGTACATGGAACTTTGTATAGGACATGAGATTTTGTTGGTTTGTCCAGGTGATGCCCTGATGAATCCCAGAGTGATTTGATCAGTGAGTGGAAAAGTACTTGCAAAGTCCCCTTCGGGGAATGGTGAGAACGGGGGAAAACTCAACTTCTCCAAGTTGAATTCTTGATATTCTCACAAGCAGTGTGGACAACCAAAGCTTTAGGCTGAGCCCCCAGTCTTGGGGGTTGTTCATATGCAACTTGACCCCACAGGGGATAGGTCAAGCCTACTTAAAATTAAGCCTACGAGTCACCCCCAAGGAACCTCTTTTGTTGCTCAGATGTGGCCTCTCTCTCCAGCCAACACAGCAAGCAGACTCACCACCCTCCCCCTGTCTACCTGGGACATGACTACCAGGGGTGTGGATCTTCCTGGCAGCGTGGGACAGAAATCCTAGAATGAGCTGAGATTCAGCATCAAGGGATTGAGAAAAACTCTAGAATGAGCTGAGATGCAGCATCAAGGGATTGAGAAAACCTTCTCGACCAAAAGGGGGAAGAATGAAATGAGACAAAGTGTCAATGGTTGAGAGATTCCAAACAGAGCCGGGAGGTTATCCTGGAGGTTATTCTTACGCATTAAGTAGATATCACCTTGTTATCCAAGATGTAATGGAGAGGCTGGAGGGAACTGCCTGAAAATGTAGAGCTGTGTTCCAGTAGCCATGTTTCTTGATGATGATTGTATAATGATATAGCTTTCACAATGTGACTATGTGATTGTGAAAACCTTGTGTCTGATGCTCCTTTTATCTACCTTGTCAACAGATGAGAGGAACATATGGAATAAAAATAAATAATAGGGGGAACAAAGGTTAAAATAGATTTAGTTTTGAAATGCTAGTGATCAATGAAAGGGATCAGTAAGGGGTATATGGCATGTAAAATTTTTTTTTCTATTTTTGTTTTATTTTTCTGTTGTCTTTTTATTTCTTTTTCTGAATTCATGCTAATATTCTGGGAAATGATCATGATGATGAATATGCAACTATGCGATGATATTGTGAATTGCTGAGTGTATGTGTTGGGAATGTTTGTGTTCCTTGTAATTTTTTTTTTAATTAATAGAAAATTAAAAAAAACAAAAACAAAAAGTTGATTAGCAAAAGTAGAATTAAGAAGGCTCTGGAAGCCAACTTCATATACTTCACTTTCTTGCCTATATCTGGAGTTAACACCACTAGGAATGCATTTCTATTCAGCAACATTTTAGTTATAAACCTTGCTAAAATAAAATTCTGTTAGATAACTCCCATGCATAGAAGGAAATTATTTTTTTTCCTCTTTCTTTGCATGCTTTTTTAAAATAATAAATCATTTAAAAATGGCTTTGTTGCTTTGCCACTGTGTTGCTTTGATCCTCGAATCACTTTATTTTCATTTTTTGTTTTTGTCTTTTTGGTTTTGTGGTGTTGTTTTAAGGATGCATAGCAAAGCACTTTTTTTTCCTAGCGCCGGTCACCGGTGCAGCACTGCGTTGGTTTTGGAGCTGCCTCTGATATCGGTGGTGAGCATGTGGTTCACCACGCTTTGGAAATATTCTTTTCCAAAGAATATTTTGGAAATATTCAGTGATTGAATATCTTTTAGTGATTGGCTGGTTAGCAGTGCAATGAAAAGCAACCTGCCCGGCTGGCTGCTTCGCCAGCACATCGGTTCCTTTGGCAAACAACATAAAGAGGATATTTGCTTCATCTGTGAAATATATGCTTAGTGTAAATAGTAAAAATAACTTTACATCCCTGAGTGGGTGAAGAAAAGCACAGCCCGGGACGGCCCTTTGTAGCCTCTTCAGCAGCAAGCCACCCCACTCCCACCCCGGGAAGAGCCTAGGCAACGCTGTGTCCTCCAGCTGGTGACCCCCCACGAAACGCTGCGCTTTGTGGTTTCTGAGGGGTGATTCATTGATTTTTTCGATGGTTTGGCTGCACTCTCTTCCCAGAAGAGTTACCAAAAAATATAAAGTCAATAAACAAATGTAAGGCGATACCTCAAAATGCATTAAAAATACATTAAGTTGTGCAATTTAGGGAGTGGCATAATCTCAGGACACTTCACTATCTGCACTGCATGCTTCCCTGACCTCAGGGAGTTAAGGTCATGAACAGGGTTAGAGGAGACACCGGCAGTGAGAGATTAGACGTGTTCCGGGACAAAAATAAGCAAAGGAAACGGGCTAGGCTTTCAGATTGATTCACTTAATTTTCTGGCAGGGAGGAAGGGATGTTTAGGGGCTTAAAAGGGCATCTCAGATACTCGTGAAAGTATAGTGAATCATTTATTATATTATATATATGTATATTCATGCATATGGATATGAAGAGAAGAACAGAAAAATGACTCATTATGTCTTCCAGGAAGAAAATACTCTAGGAATATATTTAAATTAGTTAAATCATGTATCCATAAAGCAGTCTGTGCACAGATTATATCGTTTCAGTTCAGTGTCAGGAAGAGGTTGTGATTCCAGTTCAAAATCACAGTTTTTCCTAAGAGATAGGGAGTGTTTAAGAGATCAGCAAATATTTATTATTGGGGATATCACTAATGAAACATATCCAAACAAGCCAAGTTTCTATAGTTTACGCAGGAATGAGAGAATGCTTCATTGTAAATATCGGCATATGGAAATGAGGACTTTCTTACATACAACCTTCAGGACCATGGGGCCAGAGAAAAGGTGTGTGGGCTGGGGTGGCTTCGTTCTCCCAGGCACCTGACATGGCCCAGGGCTGAAAGCGCCCTCCTCGTGGAATGCGAGTGGGAAGAGCACCAGGCAGGGGCAATCTGCCCACATCCTCTCTTGGCTCTGACTGCCCTTCCCACCAGCCGGTGACCTTCATCACAGGGAACTTCCGACACTAGCTCCTGCAGTGCGACGGGAGGAGGAAGACAGTGGGAGAAGCAGAGGGGCACTGCGGTTAAAGGGCTTTGAAAACTAAACATTCGAAAGATAAGTGCTGTTTCCATTACTGCAAATGACTTTTTTCAAAAGTTCTCTATCTGCCAAAGAACCTAGCATTCTTTAAACAAACTCCTAAATACACATACAAGAGAGTTTAGGAAACTCTCTTCTCTCTTCGAGGTGAATTTCACAGGTATCATCAGGATGTTTATTAAGCAACTTAGAGAAATCGTGGAAAGAGAGAGGGGGAGGTGGTTGACAGTTCGCATGGACTTACTACTTTAGCTGCTGGGGCCATGTCTAATGCCCTAATTAAATGATGGTGTACATTTGCCCACATTCAGCCTAGTGGATAACTCATGTTAAGTCGTGCTTCTGTGGAGATATAAGGATGACTCCGTGGGTCTTGCTTCTTGGAGACCCTTACCACTGAGCATCTCACAGCACTGTGGCTTTGTGGGTGACAGTGGAGGCAGTGCCTCAAACCATGCGGCCCTAAGTTGCTCACTCTACTTCTCAGCCCTGTTCCTTCTCTGCTCCAAGGGAAGGTAGGAACTGTTTTCAGGCAGACCTTATGAATAGGTGGAATAGACAGCTGACTGCTCTGATTCAAGAAGTACAGAAACGACTTCTCACTCCAAGTTTTCCTTGTTTTTTAGTGGCTTTATTGAGGTATAATTGACATAGAGTAAATTGCACATATTTAAAATACATACTTTTGATGTATATTTATACCTGTGAAACCATAAGCACAATCAAGAGTCTGACATTACCCATCACCTCCAAAAGTCTTCCTATGCCCTTCTGCGATCACTTCCTCCTGCCACTTACCCTCACCTCCCATCCCCAAGCAACCACTGATTTGCTTTCTATTACTATAGATAAGTTGCATTTTCTAAAATTTTCTATATATGGCATTGTGTAGTATGTGCTCTATTTTTGCAGGGGAAAGGGGGTTGGCTCCTCTTTCAGCATAATTATTTTGTGATTCATCCATGTTGTTGCTTGTAACAATAGTTCATTCCTTTTTATTACTCCATCAAGTTTCCCGTAAAACCCCTACAACTTGTAATCCCACCAAGAGACATCCTGTTGAGTCAAGAAAAGTTTTTTGTCCATAGCATGTTGCTCTTAAAAGTACAAATCTCTCCCAGAAATGCGTCAGCCCATACCTTTTTAGGGTGTTAAATGGTAGCTAGCTGTGAATCAGTGGCAAACATCCAAGGAAGTATGTAAACATTGAATGGGGAAGCTGGAGGCACCAGAGATACACTTTGGTTTTTTGTTGCTTTAGCAATGACCATACTCACCCTCTCTCATATGGATACTCCAAATAGGTGACCTATTTTTTTTTAATATTTTATTAATAAAACAATATACAAACATACATTCTTAACATACAAACATTCCTTACATGTTGTACAATCATTGGCCCACAATATCATCACATAGTTGTGTTTTCATTTCCACAATCATTTTTTTAACATTTGCATCACTCCAGAAAAAGAAAGAAAAAAGAAAAAGAGAAAAAACTCATACATATCATACCACTCATCTCTTCATCTCATTAACCACTAGTAGTTCCATCTACCCAATTTATTACAGCTCAGTATCTCAGAATTTAGAATTAACAGTTACACCTCCTGAATATATGTGACTGCTGTAAGAGCTTATGATCTAGAACCCTTTGCAATAAGCCCCAGCCTGATAACCCATGCTCTTGACTTTAGTTCACCAAATTTTTATATTATACTTAGTTCATATGATTGAGACTTGATACTATTTGTCTTTTTGTTCCTGGCATTTCATTCAACACACAGGCCTTAAAGTTCACCCATCTAGGTGCATACATCACAACTTCATTCCTTCTTGTGGCCACTCAGTAGTCCATTGCATGTATACACCACGGTTCCCACTTCCATTCCTCAGCCATTGTACCCTTAGGGCACCTCCATTCATTGTGGATCAGGAACCCTGTCCCTAGAAACACCAGTGTGCAAGTGTCCATTTGTGTCCTCACACAGTTCCTCCAGGTATACACTAAGGAACTGGGTTGCAGGATCATATGGCAACTCCACCCCTAGCCTCCTGTGGAACCACCACACTGTCCTCCAAGGGACTAGACCTCGTATTTCCCTACCGACAGTGAATAGGTACATCTCTTTCTCCGCATTTTCTCTAGCACTTGTTTCCCTCTGTTCATTTTTGAACAGTTTCGTTCACACATCATACAATCCAGCCTAATTGTATAGACATAACTTTGCTACCATATTCTATCTGAAACATTTCCTTTTCTTTTTTTATCACATAGTTGTATATTCATCAACATGATCATTTCTTAGAACATTTGCATCAATTCAGAAAAAGGAATAAAAAGAAAACAGAAAAAAAAAATCATATATACCATACCCTTTATCCCTCCCTTTCATTGATCACTAGCATGTCAATCTACTAAACTTATTTAACATTTGTTCCCCCTATTATTTATTTTTTTAATTCATATGTTTTACACATCTGTCCAAGGTAGATAAAAGAAGCATCAGACACAAGGTTTTCACAATCACACAGTCACATTGCAAAAGCTATATCACTATACAATCATCTTCAAGAAACATGGCTACTGGAACACAGCTCTACATTTTCAGGCAGTTCCCTCCAGCCTCTCTGTTATGCCTTAACTAAAAAGGTTATATCTATTTAATCCATAAGAATAACCTCCGGGCTAACCTCTAAACTCTGTTTGGAATCTCTCAGCCATTGACACTTCATTTTGTCTCATTTCTCTCTTCCCCCTTTTGATTGAGAAGATTTTCTCGATCCCTTGATGCTGAGTTCCAGCTCATTCTAGGATTTCTGTCCCACGTTGCCAGGAAGGTCCACACCCCTGGGAGTCATATCCCACATAGAGAGGGGGAGGGCAGTAAGTTTGTTTGTCATGTTGGCTGAGAGAGAGAGGCCACATCTGAGCAACAAAAGAGGTTCTCTTGGAGGTGACTCTTAGGCCTAATTTTAAGTAGGCTTAGCCTATCCTTTGCAGGGTTAAGTTTCATATGAACAAACCCCAAGATTAGGGGCTCAGCCTATTGCTTTGATTGTCCCCACTGCTTATGAGAATATCAATAATTCTCCACTTGAGGAAGTTGAATTTTCCTCCTTTCTCACCATTCCCCCAAGGGGACTTTGCAAATGCTTTTTTATTCACTGTTCAAATCCTTCTGGGATTTATCGAGGCATCACTCTGGACAAACCTACAAAATCTCATGCCCTATTCAAGGTTCCATGTAGTTATGGTGTTCAATTAAGCTGTCCACATAAGTTATATTAGGAAATGCACTAGTCAAAATATAAATTTTGTACCAAATATTTTTTGCTTTAGTTTCACACATAGGTTAAAGTTTTAAAATATTAATTACCATCTATTTTCAACACCCTGCATAATTGACATTCCTTTGTTCTTCTTAATGCAAAACATTTTTAAATTTGTATATTTAGTCACTATCATTATACCCTCTAGGCATTCCTGGATTATACCATCACAGTCTTTATCATATATCTTACCTTTCTGATTTCATTTGTGCCCCCGGCCTCCTTCCTTTATCATTCTCACATTCAGCTTCATTCAGTGTTCTAACATTATTGTATTATAGAATAACTGTGTTCTTAATTTCAATTCTCCAAATTCACTCATTAATGTTAGTTCATATTAGTGAGGCCATACAGTATTTGTCCTTTGTTTTTGGCTAATTTCACTCAGCATAATGAGGTGACCTATTTTTAAAAGCTGAATAATTAGCTTTCATTCTTTGTAAAATTCACTGCCATTCTGTCCCATCCAAGTTCCTCTGATGCAGGGGACTTAAATGTGTCTTCTACTGCTAAGAAGACTCTCGTGGGGCATTGGCAAGAGATAATTTCATCGTCAACAGCAAAGTCTTCTGCTGGTGGAAGGCTCTGCAATGAAAAGTCAGGTGTCCTTTCCCAGGCAACAGTTGTGCTTCTTGGAAGGATTTCGCCAGCCATCCTCAACCTAAAGAGCCTATGCAGTCTCCCCAACGCACCCAGCTTTTTCACATGGGGTCCTCTAGGTTCCATTCTCTCATCTAAATCCTTCCAATCTCCTCTAAGGTAAATTCCTATCTCCTGCCAGGCTTCCCAAACCCTACTCTTTAAAGCAGTGGGAGGGCAACATGAGTGGAACAATCTGGTTCTTCTATATCTTTCCAAATCTATTTGCAAGTCATAATATCTGGGCTTTCTTACCTCAGGTCTTCCTACTGATTATCAAGTGCCTGAATTTTAATGGATAAAAAAAAGTTTTTTAATAGTTTTTTAAAAAATCTGGTTTTTGATCTTTTATTTTTCCTAGTGAAACAATGTTACTTCTTGAGCTAATGTGGAAGAAAGGTCATGGTGAGATAGAGAAAAAGAAAAACATTAATATTTCAAGATATTCTCTTACTACATGAGGTTAAACAATTTATATGTTTTTGCAATGCCATGATATTAATGGATTCAGAGACTTTTTTGATGGATGTTAATAAAATATTGCCAGGTCTTAGAAAGATCTACAACATAAACAATAGGATTTACCTATTAAGATATGCTTTTTGACCCTCTGGTCAAAATTTATCTGTGGTTAAATTAAAGGATTCTCTGCAGTGCCTTAGGAAGACAAACACCTGAAACTCTTAAAATAATAAATAAATAAATAAGTGGCTGTCATCAATGTCATCCAAAACCATTTACAGAGTAAATGTAGTACTATACTGTTCTGAGCCAGGGCAGCCAACTGGGCTGAACCTGCAAAGGGGCCCCACCACTTAAATACCATTACTTTCTGTAGATGGGATGATTTTTGATCTCTCAACAAAGCAGGGTGTTTGACAGAGAAGCAGAAAGAGCACTTCTGAGTAACGAAAGAGTTTGCTGTTAAAGAAAACCTGTGAGGCTTTTAACCAAACTTAACTCAGGCTTTTTGGTAGGGAGTACAGCTCCCCGTTGTTAAGAGCGCCTGCTCTTCACTTGAGACCACACTGTGAAAGGTCTGTGCATCTTAGAAACCGAGCAAGAAAGCCTTATCAGCAGATTCCATCCATGGGTTCAGTGGGGTGATGGGTTTCACCTATGCAGACATTCGAAGGACCATTCATTCATCAAGTGCTATCTCCACAATCACAGCTCAACCAGACACCAATGAATCTTGCTCTTCACAGAATAAATGGCTCTTTTTGTTTCGAAGGTGGCTTTAGCTCAGTACCACTTTAGATCCAAGGCTGTTTATTTTCTCTTGATGTACCTGGGCTGCTTGACTTTCAGAGGCCAGGAGGATATTCACAGTCAAGGAATCATGACTAATATTCCTCTTGTATATTTATTTTTTCCTGCAATGATTCAATATCACTATAACAAGTCTACTCTACTTGGCAGCAATGCCATTTTCAATCTATTCTTTCTACTTTTAAAAATTACATAGATCTCCTTGAGATTTTGAAGATACTAACAAAAAGTGAATAATATGGTGATTGCATGTATATGACATTCTGGAAAAGACAAAAATATAGGAACAACAAAAAAAAGATTAGTGGCTGCCAGAGGTCAAGAATAGAGGGAGGGTTGACTACAAATGAAATTTTGGAAAGTGGTAGAGCTATTTTGTATCTTCCTTATGGTAGCATCACATGACTCTATGCATTTGTCAATTTGTGCATAAAGCTATAAACCCAAAAATGGAGTTTTACTGCATGTAAATTAAAAACTTAAGTGCAGTTAGATCCATTAAATTGGTATTTAGCAGAGATGGAATTTGAAAAAATTAGGTGAAATGATAGGGACTCCACTCTTGTTTTCCTCATGACATCCAAAGAAGTCATTTGCTTACATATCCTTACTAAAATAATTCTTCACTACCTTCTTAAAAATATTATAGGTATGATGGCACATAAAAATAGCAAAATAAGAGCAACTACAACCTTGTCTTATATTTATAGAGCATCCTTAAACATTATTTATAACCTCCATCAAACCTTTCTCTACCCTTCTTTTACTAGATACTTCCCAGCTAAAAATATTTTAACAAAAAGTATGTATATATATGCGGGTATATATATATATTTCCCATCATGAAGCAATTGATGTTTACCAAAAAGTCATACAACCATCCCAAGAGTGGAGACTAGAGTTTAATGAATAATGTTCACATATTAGATTGCTCACTAGCAAATTCTGACCGTCTTTTGAGTTCCTATTCACATTATTGTCTCCAGAAGCTCTTCAGCCTGCTCATGTTTTAGTAGGCAAAGACATTTTCCCCTGGGTAGAAACTGCAAATGTGCTAATTAGCTAATTTGCTTCCATGCTTTGTGAACTCTGCTGATTTGTCCTTATTTTCTCAGGTTCATGCCAGTCTTCCCATTTGACTTCCATCCTTCAGACCTCACAAACAGTGACTATGGTTAATTCATTTTCAACAGATTTCTTTTATGTGTGTGTGTGTGTGTTTTAATAAACAAGATGATAAAATGAACCAAACTGGAATACTTTTGAAAAGGTCTCTGGCAGAAGTAACAGCACTTTTTTTGTTAAATAAAGGAAGTTTCCAGTTGATACATGGAGACAAGCAATGCTAACCAAGATCAATTTATAGTGGTATTTCTCAACCAATTAAAAGGAATCTTTGCTAGTTCTAAACCAGATATTCCTGTAGGAATATTCTTTGCAGTTCTTCTGCTTAGTAGACAGAAACAAAATACATAAAGGTCCCCCAGCTATTACTCCTCCTAGATTCCTCTCAACTTGGCAGCCATCTCCCCTTTGGTGGCTCATTAAAGAAATAATTTCATAGCGAGATTTAGAATAATAAAAATATAACAGTAGCTTCTTTATATTCTCTAAGTAATGACTTTTCCCTTACACTTTTCCCCTATTTAAACTCCATGTGAATATTTAGAAAGCCTGATCTTCAACAAATAACTGACTTTTTGACTGGAAAACAATAGGGAAATTTTGGTTTGGGCTAATAATTACACAAACTTAAAAGCTGTTTGTGTAAACAAATGACCCAGAGCAGCACTGAAACATCCTGGAGACTAATTTGTGATCTACAAATCTGCGTTCCTTCCAACTTCAGGGCTGAGATTGTATTTCTCCCTGGCCTCAGAATGCGTCATGGTAGCCTTGACTACAGTGGAGCCATTGATTCAGAAGACAGAAAGGGCTGGGGAAAGTCCCAGCACAGCAGATTCCCTGGGCCTGCTTTAAACCTCTCCAGGACCTGAGCAAATCAGAATTTAGCCAGATCTTTTTGTGCTGTTCTAAACTTAATCTGCCAAAGAGTTCCTCACAGTGAATAACAGCACAAGATTCATTCTCTTTCAAGCAGTTTGTTTACCAAAAAAAAAATCTACTTATAAAAGCAAACCTCTCATTTTCTTTTTATGCTGTATTATGCTGGATGGTTTACTGGCAGATTAGAAGGTATTTAATTTCAGGATTTAAGATACTAAGTTTCAAGGCTTCTTGACATCTCAGTACCTTTTTGATTTGGGATTATGCTCTCTGGCTGTGAAAGCATATAGTCCTAATTGATTTTCCATAGTGGTAATTAAAAAAAAATTTCCATAAATTCTCACAAACCTAAATAGTAAGTGATAGGAGAAGACACAGGAAACTGGAAGATAGCATGACTTCACTGTGTTGCTGAGTTTCTTTTATTGATTTTGCATGGGATCCTTTCATAGTTATGGATTTCTGGGATTAGAAATTGTCATTAATACCATCTTTCATTACATTTTGAAGAAAATATTAATAATGTTTCTAAGAGTATCATGACAGCAAAAAGACTTTCTGATGTGTACAAATATACTAAGATCAATTTACATTGATAGCTGATCCCTGTCAAAGTCTTGAACCTTGTTTCAAGCATCAAGAGCCAGAGGTGAGCCTGATGTCTTCATAATGTCATTTTACAAACTTCTGTGACTATTATTTTTTAATAACTTTTTATTGCATGATATAACATATATACAAAGCAAAGAAATAAAAAAACAATGGTTTTCAAAGCACTATTCAACAAGTAGTTACAGGACAGATCCCAGAATTTGTCATGGGCTACCACACGATCCTCTCAGATTTCTCCTTCTAGCTGCTCCAAAATAGAGGATGCTAGAAGGCATAAATTTTTTTTTACCACAATTGACATTTTTTTTCTTTTTTTGTGAAAAATAATATATATACAAAAAAAGCATTAAATTTCAAAGCACACCATCACAATTAGTTCTGGAACATATTTCAGACTTTGACATAGGTTACAATTTCACAATTTTAGGTTTTTACTTCTAGCTGCTCTAAGATACTGGAGACTGAAAGAGATATCAATTTAATGATTCAGCATTCATATTCATTTGTTAAATCCTATTTTCTTTGTATAACTCTACCATCACCTTTGATTTTTCTGTCCCTCTCTTTAGTGGTGTTTGGTCTATGGCCATTTTAACTTTTTCATGTTGGAAGGGTCTAGCACTAATATGGGGTAGGGAGATGGAACTATCTGATGTTCTGGAGAGGCTGTGCCCTCTAGGTTTAAGGACTTGTCTGGTCCAGGAACCCATCTGGACAGTTACACTAGTGCATGGAACCCTTGTGGAATCTTATATATTGCCCTAGGTGTTCTTTAAGATTGGCTGGAATGGTCCTGGTTGGGGTTAGACAGGTTATGACAGGTAGCAATGTCTAACTGAAGCTTGCATAAGAGCAACTTCCAGAGTAGCCTCTATACACTATTTTAATTCCCTCTGCCACTGATACTTTATTAGTTACACTTCTTTCCCCCTTTTGGTCAGGATGGAATTGTTGATCCCACGGTGCCAGGGCTGGATTCATCCTTGGGAGTCATTTTCCACATTGCCAGGGAGACTTTCACCCTGGATATGTGACTATTACTTTTAGCATTACAAAATCTCTATTAGTAAAGTCTAAATTCTCCTTCCTGCAAAGGGGAAAGGAAAGGTTATACAGGGCAGGAATCATTAAAGTATTGAGCAGAGCCTTAATACCAAGATGAATATAGAACTCAACAAGGGGGCAACTTCTCATTGACCCAGACTAACTCCATATACTCTTGGGTGGCAGTCAAGGTCACCATCAATTTGCACTCTTCTTCTGCAGCACATTTACTCTTCTCATGTGCTTTCAAATATAAAACACCCCAGATTGTCCATTATGTTTTAACACATCACTCATTCATTTAAAAGAAAATAATGTTCTTGATTATGTTGCAAGCACTGTTACTAGCATAAATGTTTGTTGAACTGATGATCTAAAAGGTTTTGCGTGATTTGTCTAAAATTACAAAGCTAGGAAAGGGTTCTACTCATATAATCGAGAAATTAGGATTTAAAGGATGATTTTGATTACTGAATCATATTCCTTTTTGCTTTCTGGAATACTGGACCAGACATGGGAATCCCTGAAATCCCTAAACTATAATTTAGCTGCCCTGATATCTGAAATGAGTGTAAAAGCCCTTATCCTGTGCCTTTGTGACTGAAAGAGCTGTTACACCCTTTTTCTGGTCATTCGCTTGTAAAGCAAAACCCTCATGTTAATTAAGTCATCCATTAACTATTTCCTTCTTTTTGGTTTACACCTTTAGTACTAAAGTGATAACTTTGCCTCCCCTCCTTTCAGCTTATGTTCTCCTGTTGAAATGACAATGTTACCACTGTCTCCTTTTCTGCTTTGAAATTGCTATTCAAAAGACCTCATCTCCCATTGCTAAAATCCTTAAAAACCCTGAACCCCACAAACTTGGGGAGACAGATTTTGGGCTGCTAGACCATCTGCTCTCCTCCTACGTGCCCTAGCAATAAACCCTTTATTCGAAACCCCGGTGTCTCAGGAATTGGTTATTGAGCAGGTCGGACAGAAGAATCCATGGCCTTAACACTGGGACTAAACACAAGTCTTCTGGCTTCAGGTTGTCTCTGTAGGCCTACAACAAAAATGGTTCTATAGGTTCATATTCTATGTTTTTCTTTTTTTTCAGCTTTGCAACCATACTTATCTTCCCCTAGCTTTTATATCAAATATGTAAATAGGCCTTCTGCTTCCAAGACTATTTATACTCTTCCCTAGCCCACATTTGTTTGTTGATTATTTGTTCATTTGTTTTGATTACATGCACTTTCTTCAACTTAATAAATGCAATTCCTTATTGGGTCCTTCATAATCATTATTGTCTCTTTCCTTTATTCGACTGCATATGAATGAAATAAATGAGCTCACCAGCTTGTTTTTTTCCCTTTCCTCATACAAATCCCTTCTCAAATCCCACCTTTCTCTGGAGCCAGCTTCAGTCAGCATTGGATTTCCAGAGTTATCTGAATAATATTGGTCTGGTCTTTAAGAGCCCATTTTCTCCTGCGTGCCTCCTGTCCTTTCTCTGTGTCTTACCTGTAAACCCAGAGACAGAGAATGTGCCCAATGCTTGGTCACTACAGAATCCAGCACACAAATCAGACAGTTGTCAGTGGCAGCTATGGCCATAGAACATCTAGAATTTTAATTAACTTGCAGACATTTGCCTTAATGCAGTTATATTAAAATTCTCTTGGAACATATTTCACTCAGTTTTAATCATTGCTGAAGTAATGGGCACCAACAGAGAGCTGATGCAATGTTGTAGCCTTAAGAAAAATTCTCTGGAGTTATTTTCAAGGTGTTCATCTGCCTCAGAACACGTAATCTCTATCACTACTAAATCATTTCCACCCTGGCAATAGCTGCCATTAGCCAGCTGAAGCAATATTAAGCAATATTATAGATGCGTTCCCACATTTTAGAGACTGCATATTAATGGTAGAATATTCAAGTTAATGTATAGGAAATTTAACAAAGAAATTATGTTATTATTAATTAGAATTGTGTACTTCCCTCCGTGTGACACTGAATATCTACATCTAAAAACCTAATTATGGCTTACTGCCGTCTTTTGAGATGAAATCATAGGAATCATTAAAAACTTATAAGCCTTTGATTTTCACCTTGAAGGGCATGTACAATGTCACAAATTAGATAAGTGTTCTGTAGCTAATGATAAAAGAGAACAGGAGGTTACAGACAAACATATCCTTAATTTACCTCTGAAAATGAAGCTTCTCTTTTTCGTACGAGCACATACCCTTATCTGAAAGGGGAATTGCCTCATGTATCAATAATTTAAATAAAAGGGTCATTTCTAAGGATATCCTATGGATAATTCTTTTGCTAATTTTCTGTATAGTAAGTAAAATCCCGATGAACCAAACCAATTTTTATAATTTTATAATAGTGGGATGAAACCAGGGTATTTATTATTATTAAATTCATTTTGAGTCATCAATTACTAGAAAGAAGACAGTAATTTTTATTTTAACTAAATTGTAAATAATTTTATGAAGTGCATGTGCTAGATGCTGGGATTATCCCCCTTAGGGAGCCAAGTATGGCAGCCTTTGATTTCATGGGGTTTACAGTTGATTGAGGAAAACACATTAAATAAATACTCTCAGGACTGTGAATGTTATAAATGGAGAAGGACCAGCACCTACAGAAGCATGTAGAAATTGAATTTAATTTAAACAGATGGTCATCTCCTCATGATATAAGCTTAGTTTATTTATCCCATCCACTATACTTCCACTAAACAGTGCTAACATTATTAACTCTTCCCATATAAGCCAGTTCAGTCCCAGCATGAACCAACCTAGCTAGCTCCATTAGCTTGAACCTGGAGCTGTTGAACTCAAGAATTTAATTCCAGTTGGATTACTTCCTTCTTTCACAAAGAGGATCTCTCTCTTCTCTTCTTCCTACTATGATCAGATGCTAAGTGTCAGGTCTCAGAAAAACAACTTCACATATAAAAAGGGACTTTTTAGTCAGGAGGACCCTTAAACTCTTTTGCAGTAAGACCCCCAGGCATGCTGGCACCACACCCATTAGAAGATGATAAACAGCCATGTGGTCAAAATCTGTTCCTGCTTGATAATCTTCCCCTCCCAGTGCAGTTTTTCCTTTAAAACCACAGCTCTCACAAAGAGAGCTAGAGCCATTTTCTCTTTCTTTTGCTGGCATGTTTCACTGGCTCCTGCCTGCCTGCTTTCTCCCTGCTTTCTCAACCCAATAAATCTGTTAGGACAGCTTTGACTCACTGTACTACGCATGGATTCCTTAATGATTCTGTGCCTAACACTAAGATCTTCAGTAAGACCCATGAAATGAAACTGGGTAAGAAAATAGAAATTGTGTGGCATAAATAGCTCTCCTTTACTGGCAAAAATGTGACAAAACATCTTTCTGATTCGATCAATAGATCTATTTCCATGTGATTATGAAGCATGTTATTACTCAGACATAACTTGAAAATATCATTGAATGTAAATGAAAGGTTCAGATTTTGCCAGTTTCTTTATTAAAATGCTCTTGAATTATCTAGAGTAAGGCAGGAAGTGGTATTTCAGATTCTAGAACCAGAATTATGCATCTTAAAAACACACTATATTTTCCAAGGCCATCCTGCTGTCTAGGAGGAAAATGAATGTAGACAGGTTTCAATTAAAGCTTTTAAAATGGGGAAGTACCAAAAAAAGGGGTACTTTTTTTTACACATAGTTGACAATGAAAAATATTTGTTTATTGAATGAATGAAGCATTGCAAGCTAAATCAGTGGACACAGGTTCTTGCCAGGCTCAGTAGTTTTTTTATTAGAGAAGTTGCATCTTTATAGAAAATCATGCATAAAATACAGAGTTCCCATATACTAATCTATTATTACCAAGTTGATTTTTATGAAGAACCAAGTTTACCTTCTACTGACTACATAAAATATAATTGTGTTGGCAAGATGCCAGAAGCATAGGCACATCATTTTTCCCTACACATCCTCTTTTCAGTGGCCATTTCAACTCCAGTGTTCTCCCAAGAAGAAAGTGATACATAACCTGCCAAGATTCCTTCCATAACCCCCAACCCCACCACAACTTTGGAGAGACTAACAGTTTGCAATAGAATTCTCAGCAACTGTGACTGTAGACCCCCTGGGCACAAAGCAGCAGCACCTCCAGATATGAAACCCCAGCTCTTGCTCAACTGACACACTGCCAAAGAGGGTAGGAAAAAGCAGAGCACAGAGGAGGATAGTTTGTTGTATTGTGTTGAACAGTGCCCCTCCAAAATTTCACATCCATATGGAACCTGAGAATGTGACTTTATTTGTAAATAGGTTATTTATAGATGTATTAGTTGAAGATCTCAAGTTGAACTCATCCTGGATTTAAGGTGAACCATAAATCCAATAATGACTGGTGTCATTATAAGAGAAAGTAAAGGGAGATTCAGGCAGACAGATACACAGGAAAGAAAACCAGGTGAAGACAGAGGCAAGTTTGGAGTGATGAAGCTACAAGCCAAAAAGCACCAAGGATTGCTGGGGCCACCAGAAGCTAGCAAAAGGCAAGGAAAGCCTCTTCTCTGGAGACTTCAGAGGGAGCATGACCCTGCCAATACCTTGATTTTGAACTTCTAGCCTCTGAAATTGAAAGAATAAATTTCTTTTATCTTAAGCCATCAAGTTTGGGATTTGTGCTGTTTGAAAGGATTATGTGCCCTGGAAAAGCCAAGTTTTAATCCTGATCCATCTTGTGGACGCAGCCATTTCTCTTAATCCCTATTCAGTACTGTAGGTTGGAAACAATTCGATCATCTCCACAAATACATGACTCACCCAATTGTGGGTATTAACCTTTGATTAGAGGGACATGTGACTCCACCCATTCCAGATGGGTCTTGATTAGTTTACTGGATTCCTTTAAAAGAAGACATATTTTTCTAGAGAGCGATGAGAACTACAGACCCCTTACAGCCACAGACCTTTGGAGATGAAGAAGAAATATGCCCCTGGGGGAGCTTCATGAAACAAGAAGCCTGGAGAAAAAGCTAGCAGACATCACCATGCTTACCATGTGTCTTTCCAGTTGGGAGAGAAACCCTGAACTTCATTGTCTTTTCTTGTGTGAAGATGACCTCTTGTTGGTTCCTTAATTTGGACATTTTTATGGACTTGCTTAACTGGGACATTTTCATGGCCTTACAACTGTAAACTTGCAACTTAATAAATTCCCCTTTTAAAAGCTGTTCCATTTCTGATATATTGCATTCTGGCAGCTTGCAAACTAGAACAGGGTTATTTGTTATGGCAGCCCTAGAAAGCTAATACAATTGCTTGTTCCCATTATGACACTCTCACTCCCATCACATTTGTGGCTGGAGTCTTCTCCTTTCAGGGAATCAGGCCATGCCATCTCCCAGGTTCTAAACTGCTACACCCCACAAACACTGAACCTTCCTAGGGGATAGGTACATAGCCCAGTGACTTCATTCTAGACCAATGACCACAGAACAGTTTAATGTACAATTTTTCCTAGAAAGGAGGTGTTTTTCACACATTATTGGAGAGGTGTACAGATGAGTTCCAAAGATGGAACCAATGAGTAATGAGCAAAAAAAAAAAATGCCCCAAGAAAAGTAGATATTGACCATATGAAACTATTTTACTGATTTTTGTATGAATTATCATACCACCCTAACATCATATGATTCCTCCAAGAGAGAGTTATTATTTAAAATGTTTAAATCACTGAATAATACCCTCCTCGTTTTCTCTGTGCAAATAGAAATCAGGAAATCTCACTCACAATCTTAACAGGAGGCCTTTCTTGCTATGTAACCCTCAGCACATATGCTTTGTAATTAAGTTATACCTGATAAGGCCTGTCAAATAATTTAAAACCTAATACTATCATTATCTTCCAAAAAAATTGGCCTTCATGAATCACACAAGTTTGACATTATGTCGACCCATTTACATTAGGCAATATTCCCTTTGATAAAATGTTTATAGGAAGTGAGGATTGCAATGTACAAATAAATGGAGTAACAATTCAGTATATATCCAGGTATGAGGACATATGGCTCTGAGCAGGGATTTTCTCAATACAAGTTAAAACTATCAGGTGTGAATGCTAACATGTTGACACCTTTTCAAATACCTCCCCCACCTCCATTCTCTCAGCACCCTCATCCCTGCACTCTCATCCTAACACCATTTAACCTCTTGCAACTAATCACTTTATGGAATTCCAGGTAACATTTAGTAGTTGAGACTATGGAGGAAAGAGAAAGAGAAAAGCATTCTACTTTTCCACGTTACATATGACATATGAAGATTTTCATTCTCACTGAATTAACTAGGTCTAGCTCAACAAAAATACCAAATTTCATGGCTACATTTAAAATAGTTAAATTAATTGCTTACCACGTACCTAAAATACCTGTAAATCTACACATTTTCCTTGGTATGTAACCTATATTGCCACAAAATAAGGTCAGGTTTTCTTTATTATTTGAACTAAAAGTTCCTCAAACTCCCTGTCACACTTATCCCTGGAATATTCTCCTATCCCCAGGATCTTTACTCTGATGATTCCAAGCTCTCCTATCACCTGGTTCCGGGTGTTCTCTGAGTTGTTTGGCAACAATCCCGGTGATGCTAATGGCCAGGAATCTTCATCAGCAGCAGATCACTTTCCTTTGGTTACCATGCCTGGCTTAGAAGCCTAGTCCAGATGCATCCGATAGAAAGGGCTGGAGCATCTGGAGGTGGTCCTCTTGCGTCATGGAGCATGATCCAATGTGCTCCCTGCTCACTCCTGTGAGGACAGAGGCTGCTGCTACACTCAGATTACATATGTCAAGTACAAGGGGCTTTTCTTCTGGTCTAGTGCTAGCTGCCAGAATGCAATATAACAGAAACAGAACAGTTTTTAAAAAGGGGATTTTAATAAGTTGCTAGTTTACAGTTCTAAGGCTGTGAAATTGTCCAAATTAAAATAAATCCGTAGAAATGTCCAGTCTAAGGCATCCAGGGAAAGATATCTTAAGAAGGCGGATGATGTTCAGGGTTTTCTCTCTCCACTGGAAAGGCACGTGGCGAACAGACTGACATCTACTAGCTTCCTCTCCAGGCCTCTTGCTTCATGAAGCTCCCTGGCGGGGTTATCATTCTTCATTTCCAAAGGTGCCTGGCTGGTGGACTCTGTGATTTCCTCTTCATTCCATCGTGGTTCTGCAGCTCTCTCTCATTCTCAAAAGGAACTCTCTCCAAAACGTCTCCTCTTTTATAGGAGACTAATCAAGACCCCATGTAGAATGGGTAGAGACATGTCTCCATTTAATCAAGTTTAATATCCATAAGTGATTGAGCCACATCTCCATGGAGATAACCTAATCAAGTTTCCAACCTATGCTACTGAATAGGGATTAGAAGAAATGGCTACTCTCACAAGATTGATTAGTATTAAAACATGGCTTTTTTAGGGTACATAAATCCTTTCAAAGCAGCACATCTTCTTTCCCCCTGACGGTGAAATTCAGCTGTGGTCACCCCATGTCACCACATGTCTGGAAACACTCCCTTATCATTCCTTATTTAATTTCACAGATGCAGCCACTATTCTCAAAGCAGGCTCAGAGAACAAGGTTGGCTGGGTCAGGAGAGGTTTCCAGCCTCCACCACTGGCTATACCTGGGACTCTTCTCTTCAAGGCTTCTCTCTACTTCATGATCAATACTCACTCCTCAAGCAGACTTGAAATTTTTTTCTGCCAGGTGACTTCAGCCAGGGCCTTGTTAGTCCATCAGAGGGCATTTGATAGCACTGATTCCCAAAAGAAGAGGAATTATGTCCTCAAACTTCATTCCTCTTGGAAGACTAAACAGCCCCTTATTGAAATCCCCCCTCTTTCTGAGATAGTGTTTATTTTTCACAAACCAAGAAATGGCTAAGAATTCTTTGACAACCAAGAAATTATCACCCTGTTAACATACCTCCCTTAGGATGCTGGATGTCTGTTTTGTTTTGTTTTTATAAAATCATAACTCAAAACTTCTCAGGAGACTCTTTCTAGAATAAAGCAGACCTGATCCAAGTTGACATGCTCTCTCCTCCACTAGGACAAATATGACAAGTTTCTTGGATAACAATAATATCACACAAGACAAAAAGAAAAACATTTTTTCCCTCTTACCAGGCATCCTAATATAAACAGTGACTTCTCAAAGACCTACTGATTAGTTACCGCCCATGTCAAACAGAGTTCACTTTATCTCCTGTCTTCTCTTTATCTAGAATGTAAATCTACTTGAGTTTGTCCGTTCCGTCCCTATCTCCCTTTCCTCCTTCTGTCTTCATTCCCCCTCAAATACAATATCTTATTCTTGTTAATCTTGCTAAACTTTTCATTGACAGTGCACTTATTGAACATGCTAGGAGGTTGGATGGTAATAAACTAAGACTGTCATCATTAGCAAATTCCAATCACCTCAAGGGTATTCGTTTGTGTTTTTTTTTCAACATAAAGACTCAACTAAACTAATACGAGCATAAAAGCATGCCCTCTCTTCTGCAAGTCAGAGAGAAATAAGATACAAAAACTGAAAAATTGTTGTATCTGATGGTACTTCTTCCAGTAGATGTACAAACCCCCTGCAGCAGAAATTGAACTCTGTCCATAACATCAATATTTTCCTGGTACAGAGCAGCCATGGTCAATAAGTATGGAACACATTTTTCTGTTGTCATTTCAAATCATGATATTGCTTCCTACTGTCATCAGAAATGTAAAATAAAATAGCAGATTGCCATAAACTAATCCATTTCCATTAGTGAGTACAGTTATGCTTTGATTAATTTAGAAAAAAATGCTTGCCAAAAACTTTACCCAAAAAGCCCCTACAAATTATCTCTGGGAATATCAATTAGAGCCAAAATATTGAGTTTTCCTTCCTGACCTTTTACCTTGACAATAAATTCTAGTTAGCAGTTAACTTCTTGCTAAAATTAATGAGGCTCAAGGAGCAAAAAACTAAATCATTTACACCAAATAAGTCTTTCGCTAGTAAGATAAAGTTTATTTTATAAGCCCTTCACCTAAAAGTCTACCTATAATTGGCATGAGCTCTTGGTTATATTGCCAACTTGGCACTTTAAACAGGAATGCCTTCTTCCCCAACATTATGGTTAACTGTTTCTAAACTCTAAATTGCTTATTGGAGGTCTCCAGCAGAACCAAGTAACATCTTCAGCTACAAACCACATTCATAAAGCTAAATGTTATAATTATTCATTCTCTCTTCACCTCACTCTGTGGGAAATAAATATTAATCTCATGGTATTATGAAATAACTGCTATTTATTGAATACTTAATATACCTTACTATGCACACACATATAGACATGCCTGTACATATTCATACAAATATATACTTTAATTCTCTCAACAACCCTATTGTGTAGGTATCATTATCCTACTTATCAGGTGGGAAAACTAAGATTCAGCCAATAAAAGATGGATCCAAGATAAAGACCTGGTTAGGTTCGTTTCAACCATTTCTCTTCAGTGTGTCTCATTATTTGTTATGGTCAAACATAACATAACATCTTGGCGTCATCAAGGGTTTAAAACAGGTATAAAAACAACCAATATCTTTAACAAATTTTAAACTTCGTTTTGATAACACCACAAACTTAACAAAACTATAGTAAAAATGACAATAAGAGCTAAATTGGGGGGAATACTTACCTTGTGTCAGGCCCCATTCTAAGTTTTTGTCATGTAGTTGATGCATTTACTCCTTTCAATGAATGTCAAGCAACTATTAAATGGGTGAGCTGGAATTTGAACCCAAGAAGTTTGACTCCAGACCCCATGCACTTATCTAGTATGGGCAGAAAGGCCTTTGCAGGACAAATTGGGAAAGAAAAAGATTGAATGGGTCCAGAATGGATTCTCAAGCCCAGCATGAGAGAAGGTGATCACAATAAGACTTCTCCCCCACCCCACTCCTACAACATGCGAGAGAATTCTGGGAGACTGCAGGGAAGATACTAGTACTGATCCTTTTCTTCCTAGAGCCAGATGTTGGCACATGCAACCAACACCAATGGAAAGGTACAGGGTTTCTCGGACACCTCTGAGATATGCAGTGCAATCTGAAGAAAGTCAGGAGGGTGAAGGTAGGAGAAAAGGCACTCCAAAGTTTATATGACCTCTGAGAAAACATTAAAACTAGGGCAGGCTATGGTGGCTCAACAGGCAGAGTTCTCACCCGCTATGCCAGAGACCCAGGTTTGATTCCCAGTGCCTGCCCATGCAAAAAAAAGAAAGCAAAAAACTAAATGGTTTCACTGAATGGATTTTGGAAAATACAGTACCTATCGGGGAATTTAGTGTCTACTTCCTTGGGCTATTTTGAATATTCGATGAGTTATTAATTGCAAAGTGCTTACAAAAGGGTCTAGCACACAGCAAGCCCTTTATCAGTGTTTGTTAAATAAAATAGATACTGTGCTCAGTGGGCAGGTTTAATGTCTCAAATACATCATATTTCTCTTCTTCCCCATACTCACTAGCCTTCATCGTTTCCCACCTGTATCACCGAAGCATCACCTGTCTGTCACCTAACTTCATGGGGAGGTAGTGGGTACCATAAATGAAGGGGTACTGTGCAAGCACTTCTAAAGCTAAATGACAATGCAATGAAGCAAATCCTAACCATTATGTGGATGTGACAACCGGTAAATTACTTGAAGAATTTAGAGGACATTGAAATCTCTGTGGGCAAAGTTGTGATGAATTTACAAAAGATGGAAAAAAGAATAGAATGAGACATGGAAAGGAAGTAAGGGGTCATTTCAGAAGATGGAAATAATGGTTGAAATATTCAGAAGCTGGAAGCACATAATGAGTCCAGAAACTATTGTCTTCCCCAAGGTGGCATAAAACTGTTGAAATGCCCCACTTATTATAGGTTCTGGTCAAAAAATATGCACCATCAGTGAGAGAAATACATTTATTTTCTAAAACTTGTCATTGTCCATAGCTTTAAACCACCTCTCCAATCTGCCATTACAGTAATTTCTCTTTCATATTGAAAACAAAATGTCATTTCCTTGGGCTTCAATTTTTTATGCGTTTTCCTGACTTCACTCTCTTAGGATTTCTATTCCATGTTTGCTGGTCATTTTTAAATGTTATATTTTTCCTTTTTCGGGAAGAATAAAAACTCTTATTCTTTATTCAGAAAATATGGCTTCCTTTTTAAAATTTCATCCCTGGGCACCTGTCCTTTCCTTGGTTTCCAGCAGACATAATAATAGAAGTGCTGTAGCTTCTCTGAGCTGCCACAATTTAGGTAAAGCTATTACAGATTTCATTATATTCAGTAGGGAAAAAAATAAGGCTTCTAACAGTCTCTGGCATGGCTTTTGCAATTTTAAAAAGGTTAGAAAAATGGCACTCTGAAAATGCTCTCACCTTCCACCATAGGCAGGAAATGTCTGTGGGGGAAACGGCTGCTGTCTTAATTTAAGATCCTTACTCATGCAGTGCAAATGCCACTTCCAAATGGCTTGTCAGTGGTTTATTTGGATTCTCTGACTCCTTCAAATGCTTTAAATTATTCCTTTCTCTCTATCACTGCAATTTTGCGTTTAACCCTCCCTGATTTTAACATTTTTTAATTTTGTATGGCCCTTCAGAAAAAGGAAGACCCTGGTCTTCCATTTTGTCCACTTGAGCAGTTCTTATGGATTGGTGTCAGGCTTCCTTCAGTCAGATCAGGAGTACAAGAAGAGGGATTTAAATTAATTTTCTGCTTTCACCAAGTGACTCCACATTGGTAGTAGAAGAAATGAAGTTAATCCTCATTGTTCTTTGCCTTTCTCTGCCTTTCCCCATTCCTGCCTCCAAATAATGAAGAAAAAGAAGTCCTATCGTTACGTTTGTATTATCACATACCACGCTATTATTATTTTTTTTAATGTTTGCTCCTACCATTTGAAACTAAATGCAAACAGTTAATTGTGGCATTTACTCTTTCTTCCATGTAGTTCAATTCTGGGGGAAGTCTAAGCTCCAGGGAAACATGGGCTTATTACGTTTCACTCAGATCCTCCCTGGGTAGGAGGCCTGAGTCAAGTTATTGACTAAGCCTGACTTATACTTGTCCTTCCCACCAAGTCCATTTGCTCCATCTTTGAGGGTAACGTCAAGAAACAAAATGTAACAGCGGGGCTGCGAGGGTAGTTCAGTGGTAGGAGTCTCACCTGCCACGCAGGAGACCTGGGTTCCACTCCTGGTCCATGAATTTCCCAACAAACAAACAAACCAGACAGAAAAATAACAAATGGTGTTGCAATAACGGGACACTCACATGGAACAATAATGAAATGCGACCCTGCCATACAACATTAAAAAAAATAATAAAGTGACAGCAACCCCTGCAGCTAAGGGTAGCCATGCTACTAAATTTCTCACCAATGGAATGCAAACAGAAGTGATGTATACAACTTCTGCTTTACTGGCTTACCAGGAAATTACTTGTCTTGGATTTACTCTATTTTCCCTTCCTACTAGCTTAACACAGGCGTACTTGAGATGCAGCTTCAGCCTCTGGATAAGCCAATTTCCTCAGAGATAGAGAAGAAAGATGGGAGCAACTTGCAACCCTGAATGACCATATAGCATAGAGTTTCCCCGTAGCCTTAACCATCTAGACCGTGCGATGAGACGGAAGTAAGCTTCTGTCTGTGGCACGCCACTGTGTATTATATGTGTAACTAACTGTGTATTACTTCAGAAACTTAGCATTTACTCTGACTGTTCCTCTGAGCCAGGACAGATTTCATTCTCTCTCCTTCCACATTATCCTACAGGGGACGAAAATTCTCTGTAGATGTGGGAAGGGAAACACCTCTGCTGGCCTCTGCCACAATTGTTCCACATGCAATCCATTCAATCAATGTTTAATGGACTCATATCATGTACAGTACTGTGATCCAGGCATTGTGTAAGAAATGATACCAGTCTTGTTGCTCAGAAAAAGAGAGGCAAACATACCCAGCAGAAGCAATTGTCGGAGACCTCTAAAAGGATGCAGTGTTGAGTCATACATACAAAGGATTTCACAGATGAAAATGAAATAATGAAAATTCTAAGCAAGAGAGAATACATTAACAAAGGGACAAGGCAAGGATGTTATTTGGCATGGCTGAAGCATGATAACCATGAAGAGAAAATGGAAGATAAAACCAAAAAGATATCATTGGAGGCCATTTTTCAGGAAGTGGTAGGCTGGGAAGGCTAGTCTAAGGCAGAGAGTGGAAGCCCTGAATGCCTGGCTTTATAGACAGAGCATGAAAAGACACTGAAAACCTGGTCTCCAGGTCTCATAATTCAACCAGGCCCAGAACAGTGTTCTTTCATTTGAAATGAGTTTTGTTGCTGGGTGGAGATAGAATTCATTTAGTGAATTTCCTTGAAGACTTTATATATACCGATAGTAAAGCATTAATATTATTTTCAAGGCTAGTATAGACCGTACCACTGAGTTGTTACTATTCCGTTGAGAATACTAACCTTTTAAATGTCTGTTTTCTAATTTGATCAGTGAGTTATAGGGAAAATACCAAGCTGCTTGGAACATATTTAGAATACAGCATTCTAAATCTATACAGTTAGTGTGTATTTTTCTTTGATTGATCAAAAACAGAACCAGCATACTTTTAAACTAGCATACTTAGTTCTCTAGATTGGGTTCAAAAAAGTAAGTAAAAAGCATTTACGTATGTTTTATTTGTATATATTTATATTGCACCCTTAATGGTGATGGTTTCTTTTTCCTACCTCTTACCAAAACCAGCCCATTATTCTTTGTAGCCCTGTGTTAGGATTCACAAACATCTAGCGTAAGATCCATAACAAAACCTCTTTTTCCTGCCTGAATTACTGCACAATAATAGAAAGACAAATGCATTAAGGCAAGCTTCAACTACTTATTTTTACAGGATTATGAGAATAATGCCTCATTGCAAAAATTTATCCTAATATTATTTTTATTTCTGAGAATAAAGTACCATAATCAAAGAGAAGAAAAATTAACTGAATTTTGCAAATATAAACCCATCTGTCTAAGGGAAGAAAATTACTACTGTCCTCACTTGGTGAGACGAACCACCTCTAACCAGTGGTGTTGGGATCTGAGCCAGGTCTCTAGGGGACACCTGCAGAGATTCAGTAGCTCAGCAAAGAAGACAATGCCATCATGCAGACAACACTGGTATTCAGAATAACATTTTGATCTCATTTGAATAATAATTACATGAGGAAAGAAAGACATATCCTGTACTGGACATATTTTTATTTCTCCAGTTCTTTCCTTTGTAAGTTGATATGTCCCTAGCAGCCTTCTACCCAAAAGAGTTAGCCTTTTTGTGAGCTCTCGGATATGAGGCAGGTGATATCAAGTCCATAGCGTCTTGAAGAGTGCAGAGGGAAATAAACAAAGCAAAAAAAAAAAGAGAAACAAAAACCTAAGCAGATATTTCACAGTTTTATCATGTCAGATGCCTATAGGAGATGGAGAAGCAAAACAAAGCCCTTTAATCTCTGTGATGGTATTTTCTTCAGAAGAGTGTGGCAGACATTTTCATTGTCAAAATTCTGATATTTACTATTTGCCAGCTCATTGATCACTATCTGTCTTCCCTGTCCAACCTTGGTCTTATCTTTGTGAAAGATTCAAAATGAACTCTTAGAGTTGTTTGCCATGTGGGCAATCTATACACATAGACGTAAATCTGCAAAATCTCAGTGATGCTTTGGTGGAATCACGTTCCTCTCAAAGGACTCTGGTTAGCAATTTGTCTTTAAATCCTTGTAATTACTTGAGTGACATGAGGGATACCATGATCTTACTATAATAATACAATTACCATAAATAATACTTTAAGGAATCATAGTTCCATTTTTCTTTCTCTTGTCCCAGCATTATTTTCAACTTAGAAATATCTTTTATAGCTTATTTATTTAATTGACTCCATCTAGAAGTCCATAAATTCCTCAAAGATAATAACCACATCCCCTATTTCCCTTTATTTCTAGAACTTAGGATAGTACTAGGAAAAAAATAGGTGCTTAATAAATATTGATTGAATTATCTAATAAATGAGTAAATGAGTAATTGCATGAATGAGGGAATGGACAAGCTACCAAAAGAGCCATAACTATTGGGTTTCTCAGTAGGTCTTTGTCTGCCATTGTGATGGTTTGAAGCTGTATATACCCCCAGAAAACCATGTTGTTGTTGTTTTTCTTTCTCACACAAAAACATTTTTAATTTGTTCATTTACTCACTATCATCTAGGCATTCCTAGATTATTCCATCTCAGTATTTATTGTCTATTTTTCCTTCTGGTTTCATACGTGTCCCCAGCCCTTCTCCCTCTATCATTCTCATATTCAGCTTCATTTAGTGTACTTACATTATTGTGCTACAATCAGGTAGCACTGTGGTATCCATATCTGAATTTTTACAATCAGTCCTTTGCACAATCTGTATCCCTTCAGTTCCAATTACCCTATCTGTATCCTACTTCTATCTCCTGATAACCTGTGTTCTTAACTGAAATTCTCCAAGTTCATTCATTAATGTTATTTAATATCAGTGAGACCATACAGTATTTGTTCTTTTGTTTCTGGCTAATCTCACTCAGCATAATGTCCTCAAGGTCCATCCACGTTGTTACAAGCTTCATGACTTTATTCTGTCTTACAACTGCGTAATACTCCACTGTATGTATATACCACAGCGTGGTTAGCCACTCATCCATTGATGGATATTTGGGCTGTTTCCATCTCTTGACAATTGTAAATAATGCTGCTATAAACACTGGTGTGCCAATGTCTATTTGTCCTTGCCCACATGTCCTCTGAATAGATACCTAGCAGTGCTACTGCTGGATCATATGGCAGTTCTATACTTAGCTTCCTGAGGAACTGTCAAACTGCTTTCCATAGCAATCGTTCCATTTTACATTCCTACCAACAGTGGATAAGCATTTCTCTTTCTCCACATCCTCTCTAGCATTTGTCATTTTCTGTTTTGTTGATAATGGCCATTCTAGTGGGTATCAGATGATATCTCATTGTAGTTTTTATCTGCATTTCCCTAATAGCCAGTGAAGTTGAGCATGTTTTCATGTGCTTTTTAGCCATTTCTATTTCCTCTTCTGAGAAATATCTATTCATATCTTTTGCCCATTTTTTAATTGGGTTGTTTGCCTTTTGTTGTTGAGTTGAACAATCTCTTTATATATTCTGAATACTAGACCCTTATCTGATATGTGGTTTCCAAATATTTTCTCACATTGTGTAGGTTGCCTCTTTACTTTCTTGACAAAGTTCTTTGATACACAAAAGTGTTTAATTTTCAGGAGTTTCCATTTATCTATTTCATTCTTCAATGCTTGTGCTTTGGGTGTAAGGTCTAGGAAACCAGCTCTTATTACAAGTTTTGTAAGGTATTTCCATACATTTTCTCCTAAAAGTTTTATGGTCTTAGCTCTAATGTTTAAGTCTTTGATCCATTTTGAGTCCATTTTTCTATAAGGTGTGAGATATGGATCCTCTTTCATTCTTTCACATATGGATATCCAGTTCTCCAGTTCTCCTCTTTATTGAAGAGGCTGCTCTGTCCCAGGTGAGTTGGATTGACTGCCTTATCAAAGATCAATTTTCCATACATGAGAGGGTCTATATCTGAACACTCTATTCAATTACATTGGTCAGTATATCTATCTTTATGCTAGTACCATGTTGTTTTGACCACTGTAGCTTCGTAATACACCTTAAAGTCAGGTAGTGTGAGACCTCCAACTTTATTTTTCTTTCTCAAGATATTTTTAGCTATTCAGGGCACACTGCTACTCCAAATAAATTTGGTTATTGTTTTTTCTATTTCTGCAAAGTAAGTTTTTGGGATTTTAATTGGTATTGCATTCAATCTATAAACCAATTTAGGCAGAATTGACATTTTACCTATATTTAGTCTTCCAATCCATGAGCACGATATGCCCTTCCATTTATTTAGATCTCCTGTGATTTCTTTTAGAAATTTCTTGTAGTAGAAAAGCATGTTCTTAAACTTAATCCATTCCTGTGGGTGTAGACCTATTTGTGGGTAGGAACTCTTGATTAGGTTATTTCAGTTGAGGCCTGCCCCAAGTGCATCTTAATCCTCTTACTGTAGCCCATTATAAGAAGATAAAAGACAGAAAACAGGAAAAAGCCACAGAGAAGCTCAGAAAATAAAAAATCCAGAGAAACTCAAAGAGAAGTTCAGGCAGAAGCTAAAAGCGACAGTAGCTGAAAGAGAGAAACTGGCAGAACTCAGAGAGGAAGTCACTGGAGACTGAAGCTGGAAGCAGATGTGCCATGTGCCCTCCCATGTGACAGAGGAGCTAAGGTGCTGTCAGCCTGTCTAGGGTCCAGGTGTCATCCTGTTAATGTCTTCATTGGAACATATTTATGGCCTCAGAACTGTAAACTTGTGAGTTAATAAATCCCCTTTGTCAAAAGCAACCCATTTCTGGTATATTGCATTTTGTCACCTTTCACAGACTAAAACAACCATACACAAGGCCTCCAAAACCACGTCTCACCTCTGTCTTAGTATCAGGTAATAAAGCAAGTGTGGCATCTCTGAAACACTAGAAAATTTTCTCAGAGTGAAAGCTAAGTAGCTTCTGAATACTTTATTCAAAACTGTACATAAAGATCAGTTTTTTAGGGCTGTATTTACTGTATACACTAGTCAACTTGAATATTACACTACCAAAGAAGTATATGCTCATCATTCCAAAATCTCAACGGAACTAGAAGAGCCAAAATTGTTCAAACACAATCTGTGTGTTCTCTGACTCAAAGATTAAATCCCTGGGCATAAGTAGCAGTGAACTGGATGACCACCACAATACCTCAGACCTCCAAAATTCTATCACCATCACAGCAAGTGATAAGAGAACTCTAGAGATACATTTCTAAAATAATCTTTGCACTAACATATCCATTCTTTTCAACTCAAATCAATGCATGACAATTAGTAAGTTGCTTATCTTCCTATTCTTGATTTTTTAAATCTGAAATATGGGAATTAAAAAGTGAATTTTAAATACGTGGCATAGAGCCTGACACACACTAAACAAATGTTGACCATTAAGATTTATAATATAGTCCCTAACTTTAAGAACATAAAAATTGATCATTACAATGTGCTAAGTACGAAAACAACTGTAAATTCAGAATGCTACTGGAGGAATTCCAGTTGACCTAGAAGGCAGCACAAGATATTCCAGGATGCCATTCTGTGCCCCTCCCCCGCAACACACACGCACAGATTTTTTGAAGAACCAGCAACAACTGGAAGCGCCATATTCCTAAAAACTCTGGGAAATGGTTGATGGGTTGCAGTAACTGAGCAAGGGATGAATCAAGAAAACACAGCTTTAAAAATGGTAGGAGAAGCTCACAATGCCCTTGTAGTCCTGTCCCCTCCCCACTTCCTGGTGTGCTGTGGAGCCAGCCTGTGTTCCCACTGTGGGTCCAAGCCCTAGTTGTGGAGGGAGGAAAGTAACCCCTGTGCATATCCTGAGCACCTATATGTTGGTATCAAATTATTGAGTGGCAGTCTGAAAGACTGAACAGGAATCTTATCTCTGGCTCACCCTCCCTGAATTTGTCCTGCAGGCAGAAGCAGCTAGTACATAAACTAAACCGTGCTAGAAATAATTAAATTGAAGCAGCCTGGGGCAAAGGATTACTGGTTTAAAAATATAATAAAGCTCCTGGGAGTGGGTGAAAGCTTATTTCATAGGGAATAGAGGGGACCTTAGGATTCCAGTAAATTGGGACTTCCTAAGTCCACAGTCAGCACAAGTCCAAAACAAGATGCAGACTCAGAAAAAGATAGAGAGGACCCTGCACTTAATTTTCACCTTAAGCTGATATTCTTTTTTTTTTAAGCTGATATTCTTGATTGGAGTTCTAATCTCTGAAGGAAAGCACACACACACACGTAGACAATTTTCAAAGACTGTGAAAGGTGACTTTTTGCATTACTTCATTCGTTTTTACTATGTCCTGGCACTCAAGGAAATCTCTGTCATATCACTTTCTCTTTTTTCTTTTCCCCATGGGCAGGCTCCGGGAAATGAACCTGGGCCTCCGCATTGCAGGAAAGAATTCTGCCACTGAACCACTGTTGCCTGCCCTACCTGAAAGGTTTAGGAGGCTAAAGGGTGAGAAAGAAGGATGGTAGACCGGGAAATTTAAAGCGGATGGGTTTATTTCTGCGCTCCCGGGCTGAGCTTACCAAATCCAAGATGGAGGGAGGTGAGTCAGTGCCTGGGTGATGGTGTGGGCAGTTTTTAAGCAAGGGGGTCAGGTGACGCCCGGAAGGGGCGGTTCCAGAAGCCATGTTGGGAGGGGTGACACAGCCTCAGCAGGTCCAGTTGCAGTGCCCTTCCCCGTTCCCCCGACCTAACATTATCATATCACTTTTTCCATACAAGCTTAAGGAACTGTCATCCCAAGGACTAAATCCCAGAGTTAACAGTTTAAAATATGAAAATGTATAACATGCAACAAATAAACGTACTAGACAGACACAAAATAGGAGATGATGCCCCTCCACAGGACCAAAGATAAATATCCAGAAGCCATAAATAAAGAAGACCAGACTTTGGGCACACCAGACAAAGTTTGAAAAAAGTGATTTTCAATAGATTTATGGAGATAAGAGAAAACACAGAGAAAGAACTAAAAGATATTAGGAAAACAATGAATTAGTGATATGAAAATGTCAATAAAGAGAAATTTTAAAGAGGAACAAAACAGAAATACTGGAGTTTAATACCACAATAACAGAAACAAAAAATTTCCTAGAGAGTTCCAATAGCAGATTGGAGGTTGCAGAAAAAAGAATCAGTAAATTCAAAGACAAGACAATTGCCATAATTTAGGCTAAGAACCAAAAAGGCAGAAGTTATTAAAAGTAGCAAAGCCTAAGAGACATGTGGGACACCATCCAATATACACATTATGGGAATCCAAGAAGGAGATGAAAAAGATGAAGGGGCAGAAGGAATATTCAAAGAAATAATGGCAGAAAACTTCACAAACTTAATAAGAAATATGAATATATACTTTCAAGAATCCCAATGAACTCCAAACAAGACAAACTTGAAGAGAATCACATCCAGAAACATGATAGTCAAACTTTCAAATGTCAAGGACAAAGAGAGAGTTCTAAAACCTGCAAGAGAAAAATGAATTATGTACAGGGGAGTCCTAATATGATTAATGTTCAATTTATCATCAGAAACTATGGAGATAAGAAGGCACTAGGACAAGATATTTTAAATGGTGAAAGAAAACAACTGCCAACAAGAATTTAATATCTGGTGAGTCTGTCTTTTAAAATCGAGGGAGAGGGCAAGCCACAGTGGTTTAGCAGGAAGAGTTCTTGCCTGCCATGCTGGAGACCCGGGTTTGATTCCTGGTGATTGCCCATGCAAAAAAATAATAAAATAAAATAAAATGAGGGAGAAATTAAGACCAAAAAATAATAAAATAAGGGAGAAATTAAGACAAGCAAAAGCTGAGGAAGTGTGTCACCACTAGACTTACCCTATAAGCAAAGCTAATGGGAGTTCTTTAGACTGAAAAGAAAGGACACTATCCTTTATTTATCCTTTATTTATTCTTTAGTCACATAAAGAACTAAAGATCTCTAATAAGGGTAATCATATGGGAAATTATAAATATCAGTTCTATTGTATTGCAATTTTTGGTATGCAACTTGACTACTTTTACACATTCTAAAATGAAATTCATAAAACATAATCTATGGTTTTGGACATACAAGATATGAAGATATAATTTTTAACAAGTACAATAAAAAATGAGGGAACAGAAGGATACAGAAATAGTATATGAATATTATTGAAGTTAAGTTGGTGCCAAATAAAACATGCTTGTTATAGATTTAGGAATTAAATTTAAGCCTCATAGGGGTGGGCAACAGTGGCTCAGTGGCAGAGTTCTCATCTGCCATATCGGACACCTGGGTTCAATTCACAGTGCCTCCCCGTGTAAAAAAAATTAAAAATTAAGCCTCATGGTAAACACAAAGGAAATATATGAAAAATATATACAGACAGAGATGAAAAAGGACTCAAAGTAGCATACTACAGAAAATCAAACAAATATGAAAGTAGGCATTAACAGTAGAATTGAGGGATAAAAAAGATTTAAGACTTATAAAGATCATATAGCAAATGGTAGAAGAAAGTCCTGCATTATCAGTGTTGCTTTAAATGTAAATGGATTAAACTCTCCAGTCAAAAGGCAGAGATTGGCAGAATCAATTTAAAAAGCATCAATCCACTATATGCAGTTCATGAGAGACTCATCTTAAATTCAAAAGTACATGCAGGTTGAAAGTGAAAAGGTGGGAAAAAAATATTCCATGCAAATAGTAGCCAAAAAAAAAAAAAAAAAAACTAGAGTAACTATATAAATACCAGAAAAAAGAAAAATACTTAAAACAAAAAATTGTATGAGGGACAAACAAGGTCACTATATACTGATAGAGAGGTCAATTCAACAAGAAGGCATAACAATTATAAATACAAAAGTGCACCCAACAGCAGAGCCCCAAAATATATGAAGCAAATATTGACAGATTTGAAGGGAGAATTAGGCAGTTCTGCAAATAGTAGGAGACTTCAATATGCCATTTTCAATAATAGAACATCAAGACAGAAGATCAATAAGGAAAGAGAAGATTTGAATGGTACTGTACACCAGCTAGACCTAACAGACATATATAGAACATTGCACCTAACAGAAGCAGATTATACAGTCTTCTCTAATGTACTGGGTCATTCTCCAATATACACACATGTTAAGTCACAATATGAGTCTCAATAAATTCAAAAATACTGAAATTATACAATATATTTTCTCAGATCACAATAGAATAAATCTAGAAATCAATAGCAGAAGAACTGGAAAATAACAGATGTGCAGAAATTAAACAACACATTCAAATAACCAATGGCTCAAAGAAGAAATAACAAGGGAAATAAAGAAATATCTTGAGATGAGTGAAAATGAGAACAAAAAATACTAAAATGTGTAGGATACAGTAAAGACAGTTCTCAGAGGGAAATTTATAGCTCTAAATGCTTACATTAAAATAGAAGAAAGGGCTAAACTCAGAGACCTTACCTCACAACTGGAGGGCCTAGAAAAAGAAGGTCAAACTAAACCCAAAGTCAGCAGAAGGAAAGAAATAACAAAGATTAGAGTGGAAATAAATGAAGTAGAGAATAAAAAATAACAATGGACAGAATCAATGAAACCAAAGTTGATTCTTTGAAAAGATCAATACAATTGGCAAGCCTATAGCTAGACTGACAAAAAGAGAGAAAGGACACAAATAACTAAAATCAGAAATGAAAGAGGGAATTTCATTACTGCCCCCACAAAAATAAAAATGATTATGAGGACAGTATAAACAACTATACATAAACAAACTAGATAACTCAAAGAAATGTACAAATTCCTAGAAACACGCAAACTACCTATAGGGACTGAAGAACTAGATCCCAGCAGACCAATAAAGAGCCTGAATCAGTAATCAAAAACCTTGCAACAAAGAAAAGCCCAAGACCAGATGGCTTTATTGGTGCATTTTATCAAACATTTTCAGAAGAATTAATATCAGCCCTGCTCAAACCCTTCCAAAAAATTGAAAAGGAGGTAAAACTATATAACTTATTCTATGAGGCCAACATCACCCTCATATCAAAGCCAAATAAAGATATTACAAGAAAAAAATTACAAACCAATATTCTTATGAATATAATTGCAAAAATCCTCAATGAAACATTAGCCAACCAAATCCAGCAACACATTAAAAGAATTATACACCATGATCAAGCAGAGTTTATCCCAGGAATGCAAGGATTGTCCCACATAAGAAAATCAATTTGTGTAATATACCACAATCATAGAAGGGGGAAAAAATCTATCATCTCAATTGATGCACAAAAAGGCATTTGACAAAATTCAGTTTCTGTAACTCTCTTTCTTTTAGGCTGTGAGCTTTGTGAGAACACGGTTCATTCTTGATTAGTCAACTCTGTACTCTCAGCACTAAGCAGAGAGTTGAGTGTCAGAGAAATAGTGACTAAGTGTTTACCAAACTGAATTAGGGAATAATTCATAAAACTGATTTATTGTGTCTTAAAACATCCATATATAGTTCTCTGTAAATTAATAGAAAGTGCTTAGGATGGAAACCCTCTGGCTTCTGAAATCCAGCATATCCCTACCCCACCTCCAGATACACAGATCCACTGATTTTAACATTTTGCCATCTTTGCCATATCAATCTATATCTGTCCATGAATCTATTTACCTGCCTACCTGCCTGTTACATATCAACCTATCATCTGTTTTCTGAACATTTAACAGCAGGTTTCATGCATACTTGAACACAAACAACAGGAAAAATAAAATAAAAACAAAAAAAATAAAAAATACTTGAACACATAATATTTCCACGTAGTTTCCCTACAACCAAGGATTTTCATATACAATTCCAAGTTTTCTTGTCTCTGCAATGTCCTTTTCAGACTTTTCTCCTCCACTATAGATCTCATCCAGTATTGCATTTAATTGTCATTAATTATCTCTTTCTTTTTATAACTGTGAAAACATATATAAAACATAAATCTTCCCATCCCAACCCTTCCCAAGCATACATTTCCATGAGATTAATCACATTTACAGTGTAGCACCTTACCACCACGCGTTGCTATAAGCTTTACTTAATCCCAAACAGAAAACATACACATTTTGCATTAATTCCTCATTGCCCTTGCCCTGCACCCCTGGTAAACTACACTCTATTTTTTGTCTCTGAGTTTGCATATTCTCTGATATTTTTTCTGTGGTTACCATGGCGCTTAAATTTAACATCCTAAATGTATGACAATCTCATTTTCTTTGATACCAACTTATTTCAATAGCATACATAAAATACGCTTCTCTATCCTCTGCTCTCCCACCTTTATGCAGTTCTTGTCAAAAATTACAAATTTATACATTATGAGTCCATGGATTTATCATTACATGTTATGCATTCGCCTTTTAGAGCTTATAGGAAGTAAAAAGAAGAGTTATAAAAAAAATAAAATCGTACCGGCATTTATATTTCCCATTGACATTACCCTCACTGAAGATCTTTATTTCTTCCTGTGTTTTCCCTTTATTTCTTCCAATTGATCTATTGTCTAGTGTCCTTTCCTTTCAACCTGCAGGTTCCCTTTAGCACTTCTTGTAGGATATGTCTAGTAGTAACACAGTCCCTCAGCTTTGGTTTATCTTAGGATGTCTTAGTTTTTCCCTCATTTTTGATAAACGATTTTGCCATATACAGAATTCTTGGTTGGCAATTTTTTGCTTTCAGCGCTTCTCACTGCCATCTTGCCTCCATAGTTTCTGATGAGAAATTGGCACTTATTCTTATTGAAGCTCCCTGTATGTGACATATTGGTTCTCTCTGTGGCTTTCAGAATTCTCTCTTTATCTCTGTCATTCAACAGTCTGATCATAACATGCCACAGCATGAGTATATTTGGTTTCTTCTGTTTGGAGTTCACTGATCATCTTGAATGTGTATATTAATATATTTCATTAAATTGGAGGAAGTTTTCAGCCACTATTTCTTTGATATTCTCTTAGACCTTTCTCTCTCTTTCTTTTCCTTCTGGGAATATATTGGTATAGTTGGTGGTGTCCCAGAGATTCCTCAGGCTCTATTCATTTTTCTTCATTCTTTCTTCTTTCTCCTCCTCAGACTGAATGATTTCAATTGTCTTTTCTTCAAGCACATAGATTTTTTCTTCTGCTTGCTCTAATCTGCTGTTGAACTCCTCTAGGGAATTTTTAATTTCTGTTACTATAGTCTTCAGCTGTTTGTTTGGTTCCTTTACATAATTTCTATATTTATTTATATTTATATTCTCTTTGTGTTCATCTATTATTTTCCTGATTTCCTTTAATTCTTTATGTTTTTCATCAACTGAGCATTTTGGGATCTCTTTTTTTAAGCCTTTGCCTATAATGTCCCAAATCTCATCCTCCTCATTGATGGTTTCTAATGCTTGCATCTTCTACTTTGCCTAGGCCATCACTTCCTATTTCTTTGTATGTTTTGTAACCTTTTGTTGAGACATGGACATTTTGATATTTTAATGTGTTATCACTAGAATTTAGACTTTGAGGTAGTGTCTTAAGCTTGTATACAGCTAGTATTATGACAGCACTTTCCTTGAAAACCAGAAGCTAATAACTAAAACAGAAGGAAAAAAAAAAAAAAAAAGAAGCACCTTTCCCAGTCTTTGTAGATTGACCTGTGCAGTGCTATTCATAAAATGAGTTTGGAAAATACCTACAAGCCCAATCTTAGGGGCCCCCTTGATCCTTTCTGCACAGGCCTCTATCTTGGGCATGTGTTTGTGGCCCTAGGAACTCCCTGATTTACATAGTAATCCCTTGTCCCAGTCTGTGAAATTTGACTGCTCTCCTATAGCATTTTGTAGGAGAGCTCTCTGAGCTGCCTTCAACATTCAGAGCAATTTCTGGCACAGTAAGTCCTTCAGGCCACCACCAGGCCAAACATATGTGAGGGGTGGGGCCTAGGCCAGCCAAAGTACCATGATATTCTACTACTTGTAAGTTGGCCTTTTTCTTAACTCAGTGCTCAGCCTGTTACCGCAATCCTTTAACTGTTTCCTGGATCTTTTAGAAAGATGTTTCTGCCAGTTCTTGTTTGCTGTTCAAGGCTTCTGTGGGGAAACAGAACCCTGAAGCATCTCTCTCCACCATCTTGATCCACAAACTATATGTAAGTTTTTAGCTGGATTTTGAATTATGAAATTCTTGGGGAAAAAGTATAATCAATCCAAATTATATATTCTTCCAATAAGAAGAATGAAAACAGTAAAACAAAGGAGATATAACAGTTAATGATTGTTGATCAAGAAAATCTTTCCTGTACTCACCTTGGCAGCACATACACTAAAATTGGAATGATACAGAGAAGATCAGCATGGCCCCAGCACAAGGATGACATGCAAATTTGTGAAGCATTTGATATTTTTTCTCAACACAAACCCAAGCGTTAGAGGGAAATCAATTGCCAAAATAACCCTATTGAGATCATTAAAAATGCCTCAAAAGCCAAAAGAAAATCACAAAGCTTATGAAGATGCAAGCAGACATGGACCAGCCAAATGACCAAATTAAAACACCAGAGGAGACACAGACTTCAGAATAACTAATCAAAGATGTTCATACAAATCACCTAAAACAATGTAGTGGGTTGGCTAATGGCATAAAGGATATCAAAAAAGACACTAAAAGAGCATAAAGAAGAATTTAAAAGAGTAAGTAGAAAAATAGTAGACATTACAAAGATGAAAGATACTATAGTTCAAATTAAAAATATACACAGACACACAACAACAGATTTGAAGAGGCAGAAGAAAGAATAAGTAAACTAGAGGAGAAGACATTTGAATGCACAAAAGAACAAATGGCAAAAAATATGGAAAAATTTGAATTGGATCTCAGGAAAATGATGGACAACATGAAGCACAGAAATGTAAGAATCATCAGTGTCCCAAAGAGGAAGAGAAGAGTAAAGGGCTAGAAAGATTAGTTGAGGAGATAATAGGGGAAAACTTCTCAACCCTTATAAAAGACATAAATACACAAATCAATAAACCCAACAAACCCCAAATAGAATAAATTCAAATAAGGCTACCCCAAGACAATACTAATCTGTCTGTCAAATATTGAAGAGAAGCAGAAAGTAGCAAGGGAAAAGCTACTTACTACATACAAGGAGAACCATATAAAACTGATTTTAGACAACTCAACAGGCACCAGGAGGCAAGAAGGCAGGGTATGATATATTTAAGATCCTGAAAGAGAAGGACTTCTAGCCAAAGATTCTATATTTAGCCATGTTGTCCTTCAAAAGTGAGGAAAAAATTAAAATTTTCACAGCCAGACAAAGGCTGTAAGATTTGCCAACAAGAGACCAGTCCTACATGAATAAAAAAAGGGAGTTCTGAAGGCTGAAAAAAACAAACAGGAAAGGGAGGTCAGAAGGAGGACACAGAACTGAAAAGTACCAGTAAGAGTAACTTAAACAATAAAAAGAGAAAGAAGGAAAAGAGTATGTAGCTCTGACAAAAAAATGAAGGATAAGATGGTAGATTCAAGAAATGCCTTTACAGTGATAACCTTTAATGTTAATGTAATAAACTCACCAATTAAAAGATACACATTAGCAGAATGGATTAAGAAATATAATCCATCTATATGCTGCTTACAAAAGACTTATCTTAGACCCCTGGATAGAAATAGATTGAAAGTGAAGGGATGGAAAAAGAAGTTCCATGCAAGCTGTAAACAAACAAGAGCAGGAACAACTATGCAAATATCAGACAAAAGAGAACGTTAAATGTAAAGCATCATAAGAGACAAGGAAGGAAACAACATATTAATAAAAGGCACAATTCACCAAGAAGAAATAACAATCATAAATGTTTATGCTCCCAATCAAGGAGCTCCAAAGTACATGAGGCAAACATTGGCAAAACTGAGGGGATAAAATTTATCCCTGCAAAGGATAAGCTAAGTGAACTTTAAAAATTATGTTTAAGAGTCATCCCCAGAGAACCTCTTTTGTTGCTCAGATGTGGCCCCTCTCTCTCTAAGTTGATATGGCAAGCGAACTCCCTCCCTCCCCCGCTCTATGTGGGACAGAAATCCTGGGATGAGCTGCAACTCAGGCATCAAGGGATTGAGAAAATCTTCTCAACCAAAAAGGGGAAGAGAGAAATGAGATGAAATAAAGTTTCAGCAGCTGAGAGATTTCAAACAGAGTCAAGAGGTTATCCTGGAGGTTATTCTTATGCATTATATAGATATCCCCTTTTTAATTAATGGCATATTAGAGTGGCTAGAAGGAAGTTTCTTGATGATGATTGTATAATGATATAGCTTTTGCAGTGTGACTGTGTGATTCTGAAAACCTTGTGTCTGATACTCCTTTTATCTACAGGATGGACAGATAAGTAAAAAAATGGATAAAAAATAAAATAATGGGGGAATAAAAGTTAAAATAAATTGGGTAGATGGAAATACTAGTGGTCAATGAAATGTAAAGGGTATGGTATGTATGAGGTTTTTTTTTGTTTGTTTGTTTTTTCTTTTTCTGAAGTGATGCAAATGTTAAAAAAAATGACCATGGTGATGAACACACAACTATGTGATAGTATTGTGAGTCATTGATGTATGTCAAGAATATTTGTATGTTTGTTTGTTGTTTACACTAAAAACATTTTTTAAAAAACTGAAGAGACAATAGACATTTCCAACAATAAAAATGGGAGAATTCCATATGCCACCATCCTCTATAGATAGAACAATCAGGGGAGGATCCAGAAGGAAATAGAGAATTTAAACAATTTGATAAATGAATTAGACCTAACAGACATATATACATTGTTATAGCCCCAAACACCAGGATAAATTGTTCTTTAAGATAGAACATATATTAGGGCACAATGCAAGTCTTAATAAACTTAAAAAGATTGAAATTATTCAAAGCGTATTCTCTGATCATAACAGAATGAAGCTGGAAATCAATAACCACCAAAGAAGCAGAACTTCCACAAATATATGGAGACTAAATAACACATTCATACAAAAACAGTGGGTCAAAGAAGAGATTGCTAAAGAAATTGGCAAATATCTGGAGATGAATGAAAATGAGAATGCAACATATCAGAACTTATAGGATGCTTCAAAGGCAGTACTGAGAGGGAAATTTATTGTCCTAAATGCCTATATTAAAAAAGAAGAAACAGCCAAAATCAAGGACTTAATTTTTTAGCTGAAGGAACTAAAGAAAGAACAGCAAACTAACCCTAAAGCAAACAGAAGAAGATAAATAACAAGGATTAAAGCAGAAATAAATGAATTGGAGAACAAAAAAAAAAAACAAGAGAAAGAATCAATAAAACAAAAAGTTTGCTCTTAATGAGAAGTCAATAAAATAGATGGACCCCTAGCAAGGATGACAAGGAAAAAAAGAGAGAGGATGCAAATAAAATCAGAAATGGGGGGGAGTGGGGGGTGAGTCATTGCCACGGGTCCTGAAGAAATTTTTTTTTAAAGTCTTAACAGGATACTATGAACAACTACATGCCAACAAAGTAGTCAACTTAGATGAAATGGACAAATTCCTAGAAACTGCTGCTGCAGTTTGCAAAAACCAAACATGTTGGAAAGGCATTTTAAATGGATAAGGGGAAGAATCTGGAAAAGTTGTGAGAAACTTGATAGAGAAGGTCTAGAATGCTTTGAAGAGACTGTTGGTGGAAATATGGGCTCTAAAGACACTTCTGATAAAGCCTTAGATAGAAATGAGGCACGTGTTAATATAGACTGGAAGGAAGATGAGCCTTGTTTTAAAATTGCAGATAATCTGGCAAAATTGACTAATGGCTATTGCTGGAAAGCAGATTTTAAAAGCCATGAACTTGGATATTTAGCAGAAGAGATCTCCAAATTAAATGTCTAAAGTGCAGCCTGCTTTCCCCTCACAGTTTATAGTGAAATGTGACAGGAGAGAGATAAGCTGAAAACTGAACTCTTGAGTACAAAGAAACCAGAAATTGATGTCCTGGAAAATTCTGGACCTCCAGAAAGGGAGACCACAGAGAATAGTGCCCTGTGTGAGGATTTAAATAAATGTGGAAACAGCCAGCCATTTCAGGGAAAGCCAGGATCAGACATGGAGTTATCCAGGAAGGATTATGAAAACTCCTTATGTCAGATGCGCACGACCCAAGGCTACTGCATAGAAAGGCAATGAGAGTGCTGTGGGACCTGTGTAAACAGAGCCGCTGCCAGTCTAGACTGGAGGGTTCAGAGAAGGGACACATTGGAAGAAAAATAACTTCAGAGGCAAAACCATGGAGGCTGAGGTCTGAAGTCAAGAAGTCTCAGGCCAGGAGAGTGGACCCACCCAAGTCCATGGAGAGGGTGAGTTTTCCCCAAAGGCAGAGGATGGGCCTTCCACCTCGTTATGGTGGAAGAGTCATGCTGCCTCAGGCCTTAGAAAGGGTGAAGCACATTCCTTGGGGTTTGTGGAGAGCCTGGCTGTCACCACATGGAGGGGTTGAGCATGTGCCCTGGAGATGGCAGAGAGCCTAGGTGCGGCACCGATGCTTGGAGAGGGTGGAGCTGAGAAAAAGGTGGTCTCCCCAATGTCCCCCAAGGTTGCATTCAGAGAAAGATAGGCCTCTGTGTAGGCCCTTGGAAAGGGTGGGACTACTGCTTTCCGAAGCCCTGAAGATAAATGATTCTCAGACTTTGAAATCTAATGGAATTTGCCTTGCGGGTTTTCAAAACTGTATGGGTCTGGTGACCCCTGTGTTCCTTCCTCCCTATGGAAATGTGTATATGTGTCCCATGACTGTTCTTCCTTTGTATGTTGGCAGCAAATAACTTGTTATGAGTTTTCAGAGATCCAGAGACAGAGGAGAATTTGCCTGAGCACAGACTATGGTTGTACCTAATTCTGATGAGACTTTGTACTAGTTTTAACCTTGTATTGCATTTGGTTGTTACTGAAATGCTTCAAAGTTTTTTTGATGTTGTGATGGAATTAATGTTATTGTACATGGGGAGAACATGTCTTTTTTAGGATCCAGAGGGTGGAATGTGCTGGTTTGAAATGATGTATGGACCCTAAAAAAGCCATGTTTTAATCCTAATCCCATTTTGTAAAGGCAGCCATTTCTTCTAATCCCTACTCAATACTGTATGTTTAAAACTGTAATCAGATCATCTCCCTGGATGATGTGATTTAGTCAAGAGTGGCTGTTAAACTGAATTAGGTGATGACAGGTCTCCACCCACTTGGGTGGGTCTTGATTGGTTTACTGGAGTCCTATGAAAGAGGAAACATTTTGGAGAATGGGAAATTTGGAGAAAGCAGAGAATGCTGCAGCACCACGAAGCAGAGAGTCCACTAGCCAGCGACCTTTGGAGATGAAGAAGGAAAACGCCTCCCAGGGAGCTTCATGAAACCAGAAGCCAGGAGAGAAAGCTAGCAGATGATGCCATGTTCGCCATGTGCCCTTCCAGCTGAGAGAGACACTCTGACTGTGTTCGTCATGTGCCTTCTCACATGAGAGAAAAACCCTGAACTTCATCGGCCTTCTTGAACCAAGCTATCTTTCCCTGGATGGATGCCTTTGATTGGACATTTCTATAGACTTGTTTTAACTGGGACATTTCTGGCCTTAGAACTGTAAACTAGCAACTTATTAAATTCCCCTTTTTAAAAGCCATTCCACTTCTGGTATATTGCATTCTGGCAGCTAGCAAACTAGAACACACGCAAACAACCTACATTGACTCAAGAAGAAATCGAAGAAAGGTGATGGTGGAGTATACAGAGAAGGTTGGGTTTAACAAATGAGTATAATTGTCGAAGCAGTATATTGGTATTTCCTCTAGCCTCCAATATCTTAGAGCAGCTAGAAATAAAACCTAAAATTGTGGAATTGTAACCTATACTAAACTCTGAAATCTATTCTACAACTAATTGTTGTGCTGGGCTTTGAAATTTATTGCTTTTTTGTATATATGTTATTTTTCACAAAAAAAAGAAAAAGAAGTCGATTTTTTGATGACAAAAAAATATTTATTCCTTCTTGCCTCCAATGTTCTGGAGCAGTGAGAAGGAAAAATCTGAAATTATGGTATGGTAGTTCATGACAAACTCTGGGATCTGTCCTGTAACTGCTTGTTGAAGAATGCTTTGAAAATGATTGATTTTTTTCTTTCTTTGCCTTGTATATATGTTATATTATACAATAAAATAGTTTAAAAGAAGAAGAAATAGAAGAGCTCAAAAACCAATCAGTCATCAAAAATCTTCCTGCAAAAAAGCCTAGGACCATATAGCTTCACAGGGGAATTTTATCAAATAGTCCCAAAAAAGCTAATACCAATTCTCCTCAAATTCTTCCAAAAATTTTCAGAAAAAAGAACATTACCTAACTCATTTTATGAAACTAACATTACTTTAATACCAAAACCAGATAAAAATGCTGTAAGAAAGGAAACTGAAAGCCAATCTCCCTAATGAATATAGATGCAAAAATTCTAAACAAAATATTAGTAAATCAAATCCAACAACACTTTAAAAGAATTATATACCATGACCAAATGAGGTTTACATCAGGAATGCAAGGGTGGTTCAACATAAGAAAATTGATCACTGTAATACAGCATATTAATAAATCAAAAAGGAAAGAATCATATGATCATCTCAATTAATGCTGAAAAAGCATTTGACAAAATTCAGCATTGTTTTCTGGTAAAAACATTTCAAGTGGTAGGAATGAAAAGAAATTTCCTCAATATGATAAAGGCATATATGAAAAAACCATAGCCAGCATCATATTCAATGGTGAGAGACTAAAATCCTTTCCCCTTTCTTGTTCCTAAAATCAGGAACAAGACAAAGATGCCCTCTGTCACCACTAGAAGTTCTAGCTCAAGCAATCAGGTAGGAAAAAGAAATAAAAGGCATCCAAATCAGAAAGGAAGAAGTAAAGGTCTCATTATTTGTAGATGACATGATAATATACTTTAAAAATCCTGAGAAATCAATGACAAAGCTTCTTGAGCAAATAAACAAATTCAGCAAACTGGTGGGATATATGATTAATGTGCAAAAATCAGTAATGTTTCTATAAACAAGCAATGATCTAACTAAGGAGACAATTAAGGAAAAAAGTCCATTCAAAATAGCAACTAAAAGAATCAAGTATCTAGGAATAAACTTAACTAGGGATGTAAAGGACCTGAACACAGAAAACTACAAAATATTGCCAAAAAAACAAAAAATCAAAGATCTAAATAGGTGGCAAGACATTCTGTGTGCATGGATAGGAAAGTTAAATGTTATTAAGATGTCAATTCTACCCAAATTGATCAAAAGATTCAACACAATACCAATCAAAATTCCAACAACCTACTTCAAAGACTAGTTATCAACTCATTTGGAGGGGAAAAAGACTTCAAAAACCTAAAAAAAAATCCTTAAAAAGGAGAACAAAGAGGAAAGACTAACACTTCCTGATTTTAAAGGTTATTACAAAGCTACAGTGGTCAAAACAGCATGGTACAGGCACAAAGATGACCAATGGAATCGAATTAAGGGTATAGAGATAGACTACCAAACCTATGATCAATTATCTTTGACATGGCTCACAGATGTGCTGAACTGGAACAGAATAGTCTTTTCAATAAATGAGTATGGGAGAACTGGATATCAATAACCAAAATAATGAAAGAATATCCTTACCTTACACCATATACAAATGCTAACTCAAAGTGGATCAAAGACCTAAATATGAGAGCTCCTAAAAATATATATATTTAGGGAAACATCTTCAAGACCTAGTAATAGAAGGCAGCTTCCTAAACTTTACACCCAAAGCACAAGCAACAAAAGAAGAATTGATAAATAGGAACTCCTCAAAATCAGATGCTTCTGTGCCTCAGAGGTCTTTGTCAAAAAGATGAAGAGGCATCTAACTCAATGGGAGAAAATATTTGGAAATAACCTATCAGATAGAGGTTTGATATCCTGTATACATAAACAAATCATACAACTCAACAACAGACAAACAGCCCAATTATAAAATGTGCTGAAGATATGAATAGACATTTTTCTGAAGAGCAAATACAGATGACTAAAAAGCACATGAAGAAATGCTCATTTTCATTAGCTATAAGTGAAATGAAGATCAAGATTACAATGAGATATCACCTCACAACTATAAGAATGGTTGCTATTTAACAAACAGGAAACTACAAATGTTGGACAGGATGTGGAGAGATTGGAATACTTTTACACTTCTGGTGGTAATGTATAATTGTACAACCACTATGGAAGACAGTTTGGCAGTTTCTTAGAAAACTAAATATCGAGTTGCCCTATGATCTGGCAATACCACTCCTTGGTATATACCCAGAAGAGCTGAAAACAGTGACACAAACAGGCATTTGTACACAGATGTTCACAGCAGCATTATTTGCAATTTCCAAAAGATGGAAACAATCCAAGTGCCATCAACAGGCAAGTGGATAAACAAAATGTCATATATATTTACGATGGAACATTATGCAGCAGTAAGATGAAATGACATCCTGAAGTATATAACAATGTAGATGAGCTTTGAGGACATAATGCTAAGTGATAAAAGCCAAACAAAAAAAATGACAGATACTGTTTGGTTTCGCTATTATGATCTTGGTGAAGATAAACTCAGAGGTTTATAATATAGATTATAGGAGAACTAGAGGTACACAGAAGCTAGAGTTGGGTGAATGTAGCTAATGAGGTTGAACTTAAATGTAAGGGAATGGTTAGAAGTGAAGGTAGTTTATTAGTGTGTTTATAAGTAATATTGCCATATTGAAGGTGAGCATGATTGAAAGGGGTTTATAGAGCCTTGTATCCCACCAATTATCATTACAAATATAAATAAGTTCTTGCATTAACTACTTCAAAGATCTGAATCTTGTACAAAGAGTCAATAATATAGGGGTATAGGGTGAAAACTACTATTGCATGCTATGGTCTATAGTTAACAGGAAAATAGCAACAATAATACAATAATACCAAGGGTAAACAATTGGGGTGAGGGGAGAACAAGAGTTAATGGTAAGTTTGGATTTTCTATTTGGTGAGGGTATATTTATCAGTTATTTTTCTCTTTGGAGCAATGAAAATTGTCTAAAATTCAGAGTGTTCATGATTGTACAAACAAGTGAGGATAATGTGAGATGTGGATTTTGACTTTGGACATTATACATGATGCCTAATGGATGGAGGTGGCTGAAGGATACATTGACTGAGAAGTAGAATGGCTAACTGTGGTGTATACATACAATGGAATGTTGTATGACAACAGAAAGGAATGAAGTGAGGCATGCAATGAAGTGAATGAATGTTGGGGACATTATGTGGTATAAAATAAGCCAGAAACAAAAGAACAAATACTGTATGGTCTCTTTTAGAAAATACTTATAAGAAAATTGGGTGCTAGATTGTAAGCTCTTATAGCAGTCACATTTAGTCCACAGCTGAAAATGTTATTTCTGGATTTTGAGATGCTACGCTATATATGCATAACCTGGCTTCTCCCTGGAACTTTGGCTACCCGTGTGACACCTTAGACTCAGCGTAGGAGTTCTGCAGATCTGAAAGTCAGGATTGCTACAGACAACTGGTAAAGAAACAAACAAAAGGAGAGATCAGGCTTCAGTTAGAGATAAGAACACAGCCAATATGGTCGGGACTGAGGTAAACCAGCATATAGGATAAAGATAACATTGTCTGTATTTTAGAACTATGCCTACTGTATGAGACCAAAGGAAGAAAAGTTTATTTTGTCTAAAACATAAATTTTCTGTAGCACATAATCTAAATAAATCAGCCTGTCTGGAGAGATCATTTATACAACCCAAACACATGGAACCCTGAATGGGAATGAAGACTTGTAATTCTGTAGACCTTAATATATACCCAGATACATCCCAAAGTATGTTGGGCAGATAATAAAAATGTATTGGCAAAGTTCCTTGAGTGATGGGAGAAAAAATATGGAACTATTAAGCTTTACCACTGGGTAAACCCCTGATGCTGTTGCAAACATTAGGGACTCCCAAGTCAATAGGCCAAGCCTTTATGTTGAGGCTTGGACTTGCGAGGCTCATTTCTATAGCAGAGAAGCTAAGCCTACCTATAGTTATGCGTGCGAGTTACATCCAAAAAAACTCTTTTGTTGCTCAGACGTGGCCTCTGTCTCTCTAAGCTCAACTCAAAGTGAAATCATTGCCCTCCCCCCTATGTGGGACATGACATACAGAGGTGAAAAATCTCCCTGGCAATGTGGGATATGAATCCCAGGGATGAGCCTGACCCTGGCACTATGGAATTGACAATGCCTTCCTGACCAAAATGGGAGAAAGACGTGTAACAAATAAGTTATCAGTGGCTGAGAGGGTTCAAGTAGAGTCGAGAGCCTATTCTGAAGGCCACCTCTTATGCTAGATATTGCTAATTACTAGAGTTTGCCAAATCCCAATCAAAGCCATTTCTACTAACCCTAAAGAACACCTAGGGCTCTATCTGAGGTTCTACAAAAGTTTCATGTACTAAGATTACTTTCTAGAAACCTACAACTTCCAGATGGGTTCTTGGGCCAGATAAGTCCCAAAACCCAGAATGGCCAGCCTTTCCAAAAACATCAAGTATTTCCACCCTCCCATCCTGCAATATTGACATCCCTGTACAACATGAAAAAATTAGAATGGTCATAGCCCAATTACCCCTAAAGATTGGAGAAAGATCAAAGGAGAAGGAAGAGTTATAAAAGAAAATATAGGATTTAACAAATGAGTATGGCTGCAGAATCATTATATTGATATTTCTTTTAGTCTCCAGTGTCTTGTATCAGCTAAAAGGAAAAACCTAAAATTGTGGAACTATAACCCATATCAAACTCTGAAATCTACTCTATAACTACTTGTTACAATGACTTTGAAATTTATTACCTTTTTGTATATACGTTATAATTCACAATTAAAAATGTTCAAAAATGAAAAAAAAGAAAAAGAAACCTTTTCCTGAGGAAGTGAGCTTTAAAAGACATAATGTGAGACTTGACTCTGAGAAACCTTCATGAATTGAGCAGGGAGCTTGGAGTCCTGCATTTATCTGTGCTCCACCCAGTAGCCTCAAGAAAGGTACTTTCAGCAGTTCTGTCACCTCCTCATCCTTAAAAAAGCCCCTTAGACTTTCTAGATCACTTGAGAGTCAAATGATTAATACTGTCCTCAGCTATACATGCTCCTTCAACTTTGGGCAGCTTTGCAACTTGGTTCTGATATCATCAAAATCCCACAACAGAACTCATCTTGCTCTATTCCCTCAGTCATCTTTATCTTGGAAAATTATCTTTCTTTCTTGATTGCAGGAACAAGCGAACAAAACAGCACAAATGAATGAAATAAAGGCCTTCAACTTCACAACAAGTTGTGTTCTAAATACCTTTCCTCTGTTCCTAGGTTGTTTGTTGTGTGACTGCATCTGCACTGTCACAACAGAACCTGCAGTGAAAACACAACCACAACTTGGTCAAGATTAAAATCAACATGGTGTGTATAAATCAAGCAATTGCTTACCAAAAAAAAAGCTACATTTTTATTTCTTTAAAAAATGTATACTTTTTTATTGTTTGAAACAAATGTCACTTTAAAAGTCATATTTCATGGGCCCCCAAGGAGTTTAAAATTTAATGGATAAAAGTTATCAATTACTGCAGATATTTTTTGTATTATAGAAAGAGCTGTGAACCAGAGAGCTAGAGGGCTTGATTTCTAGTTTGCCTCTATCTAGCCATAATCTTGGGTAATTTCTATAATTCCCTTTCAAAGTCTACTCAATTGTGAACTATCGTTCGATGAACATACTAACATAAGTTAATAAACATAAAATGAAATAGGATAATAAATTTTTTGGAAGATTTAACCCTCGGAGTGAAAAGTATTGATCTTCATAGTATAGCAATATGTTTATAAACACTGGGCAAGATGTTAACAAATACCCAATGAGCATTTACTATGCATAAAATACTGTGATTCTACCACCAATAATGCACATTCCCTGGTAACTTGCCATGTGTCAGGCATTGTGAGTATCATTTCATTATATTATCGCAACAACCCAGTGAGGTAGGACCTAGGACTGTATTTTATAGTTGATAATGCCTGGGCACAGTCACTTTAGCAAAGGCTCTCTCAAGGTCATGTTATCAGAGAATGCAGGGTTTTATGGGGACACCATATGACGTTTCTGGCCCCCAAGGAGTTTAAAATTTAATTAATAAAAGCTAAAATATATGCGCATTAATTTATTCATTAGTTGGTTTTGTTGTAGTATTGTTTTCCTCCCCTGAAATATAAACTCAAATTATTCAACAGGGCGATCTAGAAAGAGAGAGGAGGTGAGAGAGAGTAAGAGAATACATAGTGGGCAATGCAAGCCGTCAGCAGGCCTGAGAAAGACAAGTACAAACCTACCAGGTTTCCTCATAAAATCACCACCTATGACAAGAATTCATTTCCATAATCCCCAGAGTCACATCAAAGTTCTGGTTTGAGGCGATTTCCTAAATTGGCATCATTCTACTTTCTCTTGAAATTTCCCAATTTTCTAACTACATTTTTACATGTCTGGGCCAGTGAAGGTGGATTCTGCACATAACTGCTTCCTGTTTTCTGTGTTCACTTGGGCAATAAGTGCACAAGGGGCTGTATGAAAACAATTTTCTTTCTTCATGATACAATGTGAAGAGGTCATTTCCCTCAACTTACCAAAATGATGGCTTTCATATTTTGTGTTGTTTTCTCTTCTTTGTGAAAAAGTCAAGCTATCTAGGACCTTTTCTCAGAAGTTACTGTCCTTGGCTATGCTGAGCCAATCTCTTAACCAGTTCCTTCCCTGTTCCATCTCACCGTCTATTCCTTCTGAGAGAGAGACAGAGAGAAACAGGGAGAGATAAATCTCTGTTCTCACTAGTCACTTTTTTTTTCTTTTTTTCTTACCAGTCACTTAAAAGCTCTCCAACTATGGCCTTCTTGCCCATATCCTTGCCTTGCCTAACTGCAACTTCTCTTTGAATTTTCTAAGCCATGTAGCATAAGGATTTCTCCATTAATTTGCATGCCCTGGCTCATTTTATTCTTTCATTATCTTGATCACAAGAGTAATGACTGTTCCAAAGTAACTCCAATTATTTTGCTTCATACTCACCAAAATGTGATTTTCAGAGCTCTTAACTGTCACAAAAAAATTATTAAGACAAAACTCCTCGTTCCTGGATCACCTTAATGAGTTCAAGGCCTCAGGGTGACAGATATGCGAGAAAGGAGTCCCAAGCCGAGAGAACAGCAGGAGCAAATGCGCCAAGGGGAGTAGGTGCCGGAAACATTAGAGGAATTGCAGCCCCACCTATGGTGGAGGAAGGCAGTTCCTCTTAGGCCCGTTAAAAGTGCCCCACATGCCCATGTGAGGAGCGTCGATGCCTTCTGTGCTGGGTCCATTTCCTCTCCCTTGACTCTAGCCTCCTTGTCTACCGGTTCCCATGTGTTTATGGTTCTCCCGACTTTTCAGCTTGGCTGTTTAGCCCTGTCTGTTTGGGCAGGTGACCCAGTTTTGCTCTGTAGACCATGATTCTGGCCTGGCACATCCTCAGGGTGTTCTTTCTAATAATCACCCTTAGTCTCCCTGCATTGCAACTGGGGAGAGGGAAGCCGCAGCCCTTAGCATTTCTCAGCTCTCTGCACTAATGTTCCTGTTAGTCCCACACAGATTAGTCAGAAGGGAAGTGGTCACAGCCAGACAGCCTTCTGATTAAGAAGGGTCCCATGGTCCCAAGCAAAGGGTCATGACATAAAGAAAAAGAGCATAGAAAATGAAATAGAAATGTTATTATTGGAACAATACCTTCATGAACTGATTAAACAAGAGATTTGACAGAATCGACAGAATTAACGAAATTGGAAGATAGATTTGGGGAAATTACCCAGAATATGACATGGAGAGATAAAGAGATGGAAAATAAAATACATGGAAGACAAAAGAAGTGTCAACTTTTCTTTAAGAAGAATAGCAGAAAGAGGGACTAAAAAGATGGGAGAGAGATTTTTAAAGAGCAAATGATGGAGAATTTTCCAGAATTAAGTGTTAAAATTCACATTAAGGTGAACACTTGGTCTTTGATAGCCTCACACTATTATAATCATCCTTGCATTTATTAGCAGTGTGATCTGTTGCAAATCATTTAACTTCTCTGAGCATTGGTTTCCTCTACCATAAAATCGGAATCATGATCACTATTTCAAAGTTTCCTCCTGAGGACTAAAGGACATTTTATGTTTGGGAAGCACTTAGTCCAGAGTATAAGACAAAAGAGCACTCAATAATTGTTTATGCATTGTCTGAATTCATTTAAAAAATCAAATATTTTCATAATGTGATCCTTTATTTCTGATAAGTTTTGCTTCCAATATTATTTCTATCTCCTGGTAATGTTTTTTGCAAATAAAAAAGCTCACCGGACTGCATCTTTTTCATTACTAGAAACAATACTATCTTGATTTAAAATTTATAATATCATGACAAAATGTAGTGAGTGTTTAATAAAGGTTGGACCTGAAAATGTAAGAGAATGGGAAATTTTGCTATGTAATAATAATGACTACATATAATTTTTAAATGAAAAATTTATTTTTATAACCATCTAAGATGCTTGCCTATAATCCATTTAATTTTTCAAGACTATAGAAGAATTTATGAAAATAATAAAATGTTGACTTTATAAACTATACCCTTTCCTTAAAAAATAATTTAACCTCAAGCTTCAGTTCATAGTTTCAACACTGCAGATCTCTAAAATCCTGACATATTAATGGCACATGGCTCCATCTAGTGTCAGTAGGTGATTCATACAGTTTGCTTTATTAGTAATAAACATCTGTCACAGCTGGACAAAAGAGATCATATCATCAGTATATCACGGGTGTATAAACAGATTTCATGAGCCCATGTTTGGAGGGGGTCCTAAATACCTGCCTTGTCAGGTGAGACATCCTTTCTCTCTGTTAACACTCTGTACATGTTTAAAAGCACTTACCCTTTCAGTCATTGTGCATTTATCTGCACATGCCCATTTCCACTGTCCTGGACAGGAGGGCCCTCGTTTCATTCATCTCTGTAGCCACCACGCTGTATTCAGTGCCTGGAACAAGGTTAGGCGCTGAATAAATCCAAACAGATGAGTGTAGAAACATCAACAACGTGGTCAGATGACACAGTCATTCAAAAGGAAGAATGCCAATGCCCCAAATGAATCCTTTACAAGATAAAGGTATATCTTCATAAAGAATAACAACAATCTCTGGTGGTAAAACTGTATAAAATAATTTTTTCTGCAATTTTCTTTAAGTGATGCTTTTTGCTTTTTGAGCTTGATAGCCTGATTGTGCAGGGGTCAGGAGTTGTTATTCACAGAAAATGCCTCCTGTTGGTAAGGCACTCAAGACAGAGGAGCTGGGGTTAGAGAAATGCAATGACAGCATTGGCCTGACCAGAGCACCAGACAACATTAGGGCAATTTCCTTCCTTTCAGTAACATTTCAGCCTTCAGAAATGTTGGACCTTCTTGCCCCAAATTGAAGGTCCTAAACCTTGTGGCTTCAGGCCTGGAGTTTCACAGGCACTCACCCTTGACTAATGAGCAGACCCTGCAGCCTTCACTAGGGGGCTACCTCATTAAAATAAGCTGATTTTGTGCGATGTCAGTAAATTATAGAATAGGGTGTTTCGCCCTGGATTTTTTATTTGTTTGTTTTATTCCTAGTAGATGATAAAAAAAAATTTTGGAGAAAGTTTGTCAGAATAACATAACACAGTGTCTTTTCATAAATGTCCTTAGTCCTATTCTCTACCCTATTTATCTTTGAGGTCATTGGCCACTAGTAAGTAAAGAAATCCAAACTAAATCAAGATATCAGATTTCACCTGAGTAGGCCAATTCTTTTAAACTATCAATACTCAATATATTGGCAAGGATATGGGAAGTGCAAATTTAAACAAATTTCTTACAGAATAAAAAGCACACACTCTTTGACCCAGTAACTCCATCTTGGGAATTTATCCCAAGAACAAATGTTGAAAGATGGATATTACAGGGATTTTCATACCACTTATATGTGACAGCAAAGTTTTGGGAACAACCTAAATATCCAAAAAATAGAATAATGGTTAAATAAATTATAATATAGCCACATGATGAAACACCATGTAATCAAAACAAAATATTTGGAAGAGTATTTAAAGAGATAGAAATTTTCATAATACAAAAAGTAGGAAAGAAAGACTTCCAAACAGCATGTGCATATTTATAAAATATGACAATATTCACAGAAAATATCTCTAGATGTTGTTATGATGGGTACTGTGATTTTCTCTTTGGGGTTTACAAATTGGTACCATGAACATGTGCATCTGCTGTCATCTGAAAAGAGGACAAATATTATGTTAAACAATTGAAAAGAAGAGTCATGTGTTAGATAAAGTCATAACCCTGAACAAAGACACAGAAACATCCATTGTTCTTCCAAAATAACAATGACTCTGTAACTGCAACTCTGCAAATATTAACAGGGACCAGCCAAGTGTCATCACTGTAGGATCGCAGTGAAGGGATTACCCAGATCTAGGTGAGACTGTATTTTTATAATGTTATACTGGTGTGGTCTCGAAGCCATGTACATGCATAAGGCTGATACTGAGACAAGTGTTAGGAATGGTGCTCACCATCATGGCAAGGCTTTACAATCGGACTTATTGGAAGAGACTGCAGCGTGCACAGGGTGTCTGGGTAACTGAGAGGCTACGGGGTGCCCACAACACAAGGTGCACGCTGCAGGCAGAGAAAGGGTGAGGACACTGGAAAGATGGCGTTTTCCAGTCTTGAAAGACTGGAAAGCCAGCGCGAAAGCATTTTGGCTGCAGTTTGGTTATACTCACTAGGCTATTGGTAGGACTTTTTTAAGGATTTTAAGCTCACTGATGGTACAGTCAAGGTCTGTGTCTTAGAAATGCTTATGAGTCTGTGTGTATCTGTATTTGTGCATGTGTGTGTGCATGTGTGTGTAAGAGAAAGACAGAGGCAATATGGAAGATGTCGAAAAAGAAAAAATACCAGAGGCAGAACTACCAATCTGGAAGCTACTGCAGTAAGGCAAAATAAATAATAACAGTCATAAAAATAGATGAAAAGGCCTGAAATAGAGATAGGACAACAAGAACGGAGAGGAGGAAATAGATTAGGCAGACATTGCGGAGGTAGAGAGACCAGAACTTGGTGATCAAATAGAAGCAGAGTGACAGGGCTATTTGGAAGGTGACTGCTCATCCTGTGATGAAGCAATCAGCACAAACCTTGGATGTTTTGATCACCACAGCTTATACTAATAGAAAAAAATTCCACAGAAAGAATTTAACAAGAGGATGTCACACCTTCACTTCTAACTTCTTACAGCTTCAAGGAGACCCTCTTAGAACCACGACATTCTTTCCTCTGTGTCCAGCTACCTCTGTGTTAAGTACAAGGTCAGAAGAGCAGTGACACAGATCATTTGAAATGGGCTTTCCTTAAAATATTAGTTTGAAAATATAAACATGCTTATCAAAGAAGCAAATTTTGACCTGGCTTAAAAAAAAAAAAAGTATACACTCTATTTGTAGATATTTTTGGTACTGCTGCTGTTTTATTATTAAGGAATGTGTAAAGCAAATTGTCAGCTCTTTTCCAGATTGCAGATCATCTCCAATCCAGCTGGGCGTCCAGGAGAGGGAGGGGCTGATGATGGGCGTGCTGATTCGCCCTCAGGCAGCGGACAGGCCACACAGAGCTGTTACACAGCGGCCACACTGGCTCATCTCACAAAGGACAATCAGTCACGGCAATCGATCACTCTAGGAAGTGTCTGCAGTTTCTGGTCACTGACTTGTAGAAGCTACATCTCAACTTCTTATATTCCTCTCTTACCTTTACAGAGGCAACATTCACCGGCTGAAACAAATTTCTTTGAACATATAATATTGACCATTACTTGGGAATTCACTACAGTCCAGTACACACTTAAAAAGAACTAAATAATTAAACAGCTATATTATTACAAGCTAAAGATGATCTTAGCAGAACAAAACCGTTTAAGAATCAGTTCTGAAATAATAGTGTTTGGTATATATACAGAAAACTAAAGAAGATGAGGCTGGTTGACTAACAGGCAATGTTCTTCCCCGCAGACTACTTAAGGACCACTATGAGTTTTGGGCTTCAATTCCAGCCTCTCTGATTATCTTTATAAAATCTACAAGTATTTCCCTTCTTTCTGCAACTAGAAGCTGTCTTGCTTATTTTCAAAACAGACAACTCTCTTCTTTTCCTACATTAATAGCTAATAGACTTTGTAAAACAAAAAAAAAAGTATAGCATTTTCCCATTTTCTCTTCTTGATAATTATAGCCTGGGCTTCTCAGATGAACAATATTTCTTTACTGACCACAGTTGTGCCGTAAATCTTCCCAGAGAAATCAGGAATAGCAAGGTTATTTAGATTTTTCTTTTTGGGGGGCGTGGTGGGGTGGGGAATGCTTTCCTCTGCTTTTGACTCTTATGGAAAGATTCAGTTGAGGTTGGGGACCTGGATTAGGTTGGGGACCTGGATTCAAAGCAGCGATGAGGGTCATTCAATAGCATCAATAACACAAACCTCCCTGAGATTGCCGGTCGTTAGACAGCTTACATACGTGGTCTCCAATTTGTTTTTGCCCAATCCTCATTATAAAAAAATATTGTGCATTTATATCATTATTTATTAATAATATAATATAATATGTATTATTATAATATATTATAATGATAATATAATAATAATATAATACAATATAATAATATTATATTAACGTGTACTTTAAGAAAAATACATAAAACTAGAGATTTCAAAGGGTGAGTTAAAGATAAAATGCTTTTTAAATAGTTCAAAATTTTAGTCATTAATGAAAAAGTTATTTTGTTTTCCTTAAAATATATTTTTATTGAGACCAATGTGATTAATTATGCTTCATTATTATTAAAAACTGTTTAACACGTGGTGACATCATAACCAGAAGTTTTGACACCAAATGTGACTTCTTTCCATCCTTGTTTTAAATGGCTAGCAAAGTTTTAAAAAATACCACACACAGATGTGTATATTTCAATGAAAGTGGCATATCAAAGCTGCACTTTCTAAAGTATGACACCTATGTCTCAATTCAGCCAAAATTACATAAAACATTTTAATAAAATTGCTTTTGTACATTTCCTTCTTTCCTGCCCTGGGAAGAGACCCCACCACATTAACTTAGGGACCCAGTTCTTCTAAGGAATGATTTGTAAAATAGGCCTGAGCTTATAAAAGAATTTAAAGAAAAACCCTATTTTCAGAGTCACCGGTATGCGAATATAAGATAGAGTTTCTTCTAAACAGTACTCTTTCAGGGAAAATAGTTTCCATTGGGTCAATGCATGTTCCACTAATAAAACTGCTTTCCTCGACTGGGTGTACACAGAACATTCTGCAGTTGGCATTTGTGCACAGCCACATTTCCAGAGAACAATGAGCACAGTTCCCTCAGCTGTTGGTGTCTCCTGCTTTGGGAATGTCACTGGAAACTGGCCGTCCCTCAGAGAGGGACGGTCCCGACCCCCTTGTCTTGGGAGGAGACTGGATTAGTGAAGCCCATAAACCCAAGCTGTGATTCAGCCATCACCCTGGGGTGCCTTCTGCGCTAATGAAAGGTGGTTTATTAAAGATCAACTCTGACTGGGAAAAAGAATCCTTTGGTTGCTTCTTCAATGACATTGGAGAGTTCAGTAAGAAGTGGCAACGTCCTTGATTTCCCTCCTTTCTGTTTTCCTTTTCCCTTCTGAGCACAGATCGCTCCTAAAAGGCCACGAAAGAAGTGGATACTCTGTCCCACACCATCCATTCACTCTCGCTCTTCTGTTTGTCCCTTACCCACACTAGTGGGCAGGGGTAGATGGCATTTGTTGTGGCAGGGAAGGCTTTTCCCACTGAAACGGTATTAAGCCATGTCCCTGAACTTCACAAATCACTTTAAGACCGAAGCCAGCTCTGGCACAGAGTGAAGCAGGACTCATCTGAAGTTGTTCTAAACGGAGGCCAAAGCCACCACACCAGGCTGGTACCAGGAGAACTGCCTGGGGCATGAATCTAACTTTAGATATTTGTGGGAACAAGCAGACCTGTGCCTCCAGATCCAGAGGAGAACTACCCAGCTGAAGGCTGCAAGTTAATCCCCTGGATGGCTCCACAAACACGCAGCAGCTTCTGAACCTTCCTGCTATACACACCCTGCCCCATTTTTAGTTGCTAGAGGTATCAGGGTTGAAAGGGGCAGGAGGTGTGTGTGGTTTTAAAAACAACAACGTAAAAGTCCAGAATCCTTCCACCCAGCCCAAACCTTTGTTGCATCATTAGAAGCAATTGAAATTGGTTTTTCTCTGGGTCTGCTGTGGCATGAGGTGTCCAGGAAAAAGCCAAGATAAGGAGTCTCCTTTGCCAATGAAAAGAAAGCATTCTCTTCTATCTTTAGCTAGCTCACTTACTTTATGAAGAAAATGTGTTAATAATTCACAAAGAATCCTGTATAAAGTCAAGTCATAGTGGTCACTTCTCTTAAATGTAGATAAAAAGGACCTATTGTCATAAACTAGAAAGGGTTTCAATAAGTGACCCTACTATCTGTTAGCTAATAAAAAGAAAAGATAGTGATCTATTTTTAAATTAAAATTGTCTCTCTTTTTTTGTCAGATGATGTCCCATTTTCAACTAGCATAAGAAAATTAATTTATAAGCAAGCTAATTTTTTCAGTTACCTTAAAATTATTTCTTTATACCAGCCTATTTTAACAGATGTACCAGGAAGGGATGCTGTTTAATATTAAAGGTTCTGTGAAACTTCACTGACCTTTTTTTTCTTTTTTACATCTGAAATCATATTTTGTCATATTTACTTTACGATTTCTCACTAATAAAACTAGTTTATCCATGCTATTTACTGTGGAGTTTTTGGTGCTTTGGTCACCCTTTCCTTGGACGCTGCAGCAAGCTGTAATTTCTGGAGAAATTCCCGGCCACTTCCAAGGATACGCCCTCATCCTTCCTTCATATGGAGGGAAAGCAGCTTCCATTCGGCATGTGTCCACCATCGCTTGTCAGCCTGGACACAGGGAGCTACCAACAAAAGCACACGACTATCCTATTCTCAGCCACCCTCCAAATACTTACTTGTTCAGTATGGCCTGAAATTCACTGCTGTACAATACAGATCAAAATCGTGGTTGAGACGCAACATTTTTGGAATATTACTTGATAGTCATGTACTAACCCATCTAGGTATTCTGAAAAGCTTTCCCTCTAGTGTATTCTAGATATGTGTGCAGCTCTTTCTTTTGAGTACATTCTTTGGGGCCCTCTGGACCTGTCTTTACCAAATTACCCATTGGCCTACATTTAGGCACATCATAAACAAGACCCTGTTGAAACTTCTCACTGAATTTACTGTAAGGGTGCTGCTGATTCCATTGCACGTTCTCGCCAGGAGATTCCCCCCAAAATTTTCTTTGGAATCTCAGAACCAGGAATGAATGTGCCTCCCCTAAGCAACTAATTAAAATTAATTTATTTTAATTTCATAAACACCATAACATTGAAGCATATACCTGCTTTCTTCTTTGGATGAACAGCTAGAAAATTGAGAGTCAAACTTGAAATTTATCCTTAGCATATTATCACCTACAATTTATATTTTATATATTTTTATTTTATATTTTCATTTATAATATATATGCAATTACCTTACCTCTGAGTTCCTTTCTATTCCTTCTACTTTCATGTTTGTTTTCTTCCTGACTTCCTCTTCCACTCAATTCAAACCGATTTTTTATCTAATTTTTATCTCATACTTACATATCACCATAAATCCTTTTGGAAAAGAGAAATAAGACTGGAGTATCTGGTACTTTGAATTAACTTTTTTTCTCAGAGACAAAATTTTCCTGATTTCTTGAATTTTGTACTAGGAAATAGAATACAAAATTTTCAGTTATATAGAATATTGTTCTGAATGACTCCACCAAGGAGTACTGAAAATACCACTTTGTGAAAAATGAAAAGAGCATCCCCAAAGCCAGGGCCGGAAACAGCAGAAGGGGAAACCGTGGTAGAGGAGGCCAGGTCAGGGGAAGTCACCAGGCCTACCTCAGCAGCAACCCATAGATGATATTTCCCATCTTAGATCTCAGGATTAAAACTCTAATTCACATTTTAAGTTTTAGAAACTTTCTCTGTAAATTTAACTCTTGGTTAAGGTGAATTTTTTTTAAATGAAACTTTTTGTGACAGACTTGGGAAAAAATATCTCAAGCACCAATCAGTGTTCGTCATATTAAATTGAAGTTATTTCTAGTTGGGGCTAAAGAGTTTCACTCTCCGAGGTTTATATTTAAAAAACTATTTAACACTGTGTTAGTTAGATTCAGTTGTCAACTTGGCCAGGTGAGCATACCTAGTCCTGTTGCTGCGGACATAAACCAATGGTACGTGAACCTTGGTACGTGAACCTCATCTGTTGCCAATTACATCTGCAGTCAGCTAGCAGGCATGTCTGCTGTAATGAGTGACGTTTGACTTAATTGGCTGGTGCTTAAATGAGAGATTGCAACGTAGAGCTGCTAAGCAGCTCGGCATTCCTCATCTCAGCACTTGCAGCTCAGCCCAGGCCTTTGGAGAAGTCACCCCGGGGAAAGTTGTTGGAACCCAGGGGCCTGGAGAGAAGACCAGCAGAGACCATCCTGTGCCTTCCACGTAAGAAAAGAGCCTCAGTGGAAAGTTAGCTGCCTATCCTCTGAAGAACCAACAAAATAAATCCCCTTTTATTAAAAGCCAATCCGTCTCTGGTGTGTTGCATTCCGGCAGCTAGCAAACTAGAACAAACACATTTAAAACACTATTCACCATCACATTTTTTACGTGGTTAATAAAGAAATAATAAATGCCCAAACTAAATGTCAACAAGCAGGGGCGTGGGGGGGGGGTATAGTTTCTTCGTGGAAGAAAAGGAAATGTCTTTGTATAGATTATGGTAGCGAAGGCATGGCTATTTACTTAGGCTGGATTGTATGATGTATGAATAAGACTGTTTTTAAATGAATGGAGAGAAACAAGTGCTAGAGAAAATATGGAGAAAGTGATGTACCTGTTCAATGTCAGTAGGAAATGAGAGATGCAGTCCCTGGAGGGCAGGGTGGTGGTTCCACAGGAGGCTAGGGGTGGGGTTGCCATAGGATCCTGCCACCCCATTGCTTAGTATATACCTGGAGGAACTGAGCATGAGGGCTGGAATGGACATTTGCACATGGTGTTTAAGGTAGCAGTGCTCATAATTCGCAATGGAATGCAGATGGGCTAAGAGTACAATGACTGAGGGAAGGAAGGGGGTACTGTGGTGTTTGCATACAATGGACTTCTGAGTAGCTGCAAGAGGGAATGAAGTTGTGAGGCATGCAATTAGGTGAATGAACCTTAAGGACTGTATGTTGAATGAAGTGTCAGAAACAAAAGACAAATATAATTATGCCTCACTCATATAGACTAACTATAATGTACAAACTTGGTGAATTGAAGTTCGAAAGCATGGATTACCAGGTTGGGGCCTATTGTAAGGGGTCCTAGATTGTAAACTCTTACAGCAGTCATTGAGTTTGTAACTGTTTTAATTCAGAGATACTGATCTGTTTGTATATAACCTGGTTGTTTCTAGTAACTTTGGGTATTTATGTGGCACCTGAAACTCAGAGTTAGAGCTCTGAAGCTATGAAAGTCAGCACTACCCCATACAGGAACTGTTTAAAATTTTGACTAGGGATATGAAGGAGGCTAATCTGGATAGCACTAAAGTAGATTAGAATACAGGGTAAGGATGATATCTTCCATATTTTAGAGCATCAACTTCTGTGTGAGACCAAAGGGAGAGATGTGTATCTGATGCAAAACTTATATTTTGGGTAATGTATTACCTAATTTAATTTGTACGGTCAGTTTAATTGAAACCATAAGTGCATGAATCTTGAATAGGGCATGAGATTTTGTTGGTTTGTCCAGATCAGTGTGATGTCCCAATATATCCCAGAGTAATTTGGGTACTGAATAAAGAAGTATTTGCAAAGCCCCCTTGGGGAAATAGGGAGAAAAAAGGAAATACTCAACTTCCCCATTTGTATAATTTCTGATATTCTTGCAAGCAGTGGGGACAAGCAGATCAATGGACTGAATCCTTGATCTTGTAGTTCGACCCTATGAAACTTATTCCTGCAAAGGATAGGCTAAGCCTACTTAAAATTATGCTTAAGAGTCACCCCCAGAGAACCTCTTCTGTTGCTCAGATGTGGCCTCTCTCTCTCTAAGCCAACTTGGCAGTGAACTCACTGTCCTCCTCACTATGTGGAATGTGACTCCCAGGTGTATTAAATATCCCTGCAATCTGAGTCAGAACTCCCAGAGTGAGCCAGAACCTGGCATCATAGGATTGAGAAAGCCTTCTTGACCATAATGGGGGAGAGAGAAAAAAAACAAAATAAGGTTTCAATGGCTAAGAGGTTTCAAACAAAGTCAATAGGTTATCCTTGAGGCTGTTCTTATGCATTATATAGATATCCCTTTTTAGTTTATGGTGTATTGGAGTGGCTGCAGGGAAGTACCTGAAATTGTTGGAGCTGTGTTCCAGTAGCCTTGATTCTTGAAGACAATTGTATAATGATATAGCTTTTACAACGTGACCATGTGATTGTGAAAACCTAATATCTGATGCTCCTTTTTATCTAGGGTATGGATAGATAATTTAAAAAATAAATAAAGAATTGGGGGGATAAAGCGTAAAACATCGAGTAATTGAGATACAGGTGTTCAAAGAGAGGGAAGGGTAAGGGGTATAGGATATATGAGTTTTTCTTTTTATTTCTTTTTCTGGAGTGATGTAAATGTTCTAAAAATGACCATGGTGATGAATACACAACTATGTGATGATATTGTGAGCCACTGATTGTACACCATGTACGGACTGTGTGTGTGTGAAGATTTCTCAATAAAAAACATTTTTTTTTTAAATAAAGGTAAAATAGCATGAAAAGGGATGAAATATAATTCAGGTGTGCATTATTTCTGTTACTCAGATTATGTCAGTCAAACATTAGGAAACTTCTCAAACTTCAGTCATCAATCTTCTGCATACCACGGAAAACAGATCTTTTTGACTAACATCTTTTACTGTGCATTTTGACGAACAATTTTAGTGCACTATTACATGACTGCCAGGAGACAGGGAAAAATGGTGAGAGAGAAAGTACAGGGCAAATAATAACACAAAACAAGGCCTAAATAGAGATTAGGCAATGTTGAAAGAGAAGTTAGTAAATTCAGGAGAAACATATTTGTATGTTTGTTTCTAATTAGGAAAAAACAGAGATTCATAAAATTAATGAGAAGAAATTTTAAATGGAAATATGAGATTTAATGTGCTTATTATAAAATAATTTGGCGTTTCTTTTCAGTTTGTATTAACCTTTGTCAAGTAAAGAAAACAGTATCCAAGTATTTACAAATTGGTGTGCAATACCTAATTTCACCAGAAGATGGTAGAATAGGGTCAAAACATGAGAAAGTGCTCGTTTGTACTTTTCTATCAGGAGTTTCACAAGATCAAACGTTATCATATTTAAGGAGCTGCCTAATTATTTTCATTTAAAAATGAAATTTAGAAAGATGACATGGTTGGTTGGTTAATCTGCTTGCTAGTCTGTTTAGGGTTGGGGAAGGAAAGTGGGAGAACTCCTTTCTTGGAAATAAAATACAATATGGAAGTTTCTTTTCACATCAACTTAATAAGTCTGTAAAAGAGCTATGAATATCTCAGAGAAAAAGTTCAAAACTCCTAGGTATTCCCCAAAATGAATTGAAAACTTATAACCATGTAAGAACCGGCTCATAAATGTTTATAACAGCTTTATTCATAATTGCCCAAAAGTGGAAGCAACCATAATGTCCCAATAGTGAACAGCTAAACAGACTGTGGAATGCTACTTAGTGATAAAAAAGGAATGAGCTATAAACCATGAAAAGACATGGAGGGATCTTAAATGTATATTGCTAAGCGAAAGAAGCAAGTCTAAAAAGGCTACATACTATATGATTTCAACTATGTGACATTCTTGAAAAGTCAAATCTATATGGAGAAAAATAGTCAGTGGTCGTCAGGGGTTGGGGAGTTCAAGGGTTCTTGAAGAATAGGTAAATAGGGGATTTTTAGGGAATGATATTGTGTACTTATTAAAACCCAAAGAACTGTACATGTGGACTTCTTTAGTTGGTGTTCTAGTTTGCTAGCTGCCAGAATGCAATATACCAGAAACAGAATGGCTTTCAAAAGGGGGAATTCAATAAGTTGGAAGTTTACAGTTTTAAAGCTAATTAAAGAAAGTCTGTAGAAATGTCCAATCTAAGGCACCCAGGGAAAGATACCTTGATTTAAGAAGGCCGATAATGTTCAGGGTCTCTCTCTTGGCTGGAAGGGCACATGGCAAAGTCTGCTAGCTTTCTCTTCTGGCTTAGTGTTTCATGAAATTCCTCGGGAGGCACTTTCCTTCTTCATCCTTAAAAGTCGCTGGCTGGTGGACTCTCTGCTTCATTGTTCTGTAGTGTTCTGAAGCTTTCTCCAAATTACTTCTTCTGTCATAGGATTCCAGTAAACTAACGTAGAATGGGTGGAGACACATCTCCATCTAATCCAGTTTAATACCCACAACTGATTGGGTCACATCTCAGTGGAGATAATCTAATCAAGTTTCCAGCCTACCGTACTGAATAGGGATTAGAAGAAACCATTGCTCCCACAAGATTGATTAGGATTAAAACATGGCTTTTCTAGGGTACATAAATCCTTTCAACTCAGCACACTTGGTAACTGTAGTTATTAGCTTTAGTTAATAATATGAAGTACCTATATTGGGTCACAACTTGTAACAAATGTACCATAGTAACTGTGCTAGTTTGAAACTGTTATGTACCCCAGAAAAGCCATGTTCTTCTAATCCAATCTTGTGGGTACTTATCTGTTGTGGGTGGGACCTTTTGATTACGTTGTTTTCATGGGATGTGACCTATCCAGTTCAAGGTGGGTTTTAATCCTTTTACTGGAGTCCTCTATGAAAAGAATAAAAAGCAAAAAATAAAGTGAAAGCTCAGAGCTGATACAGAAAGCAGACAAACACAGATGTTTGGAGATGCTAAACTAAAAGATGAAGGCCAGATTTGTTCCAGAGAAGCTAAGTGAGGACCCATAGATGCTTAGAGGGGAAGCCACTGGAATTAGAGCCGTTTGAAACCAGAAGTCAGGAGAAAAGCACAGCAGACATTGTCATGTGCTTTTCCATGTGACAGAGAAACCCCAAATGCCATCAGCCTTTCTTCAGAGTCAAGTTAACTTCTCTAAATGCCTTAGTTTGGACATTTTTATGGCCTTAGAACTGTAAACTAGTAACTTGACAAATCCCTTTTGTAAAAGCCAACCAATTTCTGCGGTATTCCATGCCAGCAGACTTAGCAAACTGAAACAATAATGTAATGCAAGATGTTAATGATAGAGGAAAATGTGTAGGGGAGCTGAGGATAAGTGGGAATTCTCTTTACGGTCTGCTAAGTTTTTTGTAAATCTAAAACTGTTTTAAAAAATAAAATTGGCATCTTTAATGGATGTCTTAGGTTCCTTAATCATGGTGAAATGGTCCCCACTGACATGGTCTTGTTAATATCTCTGGCTTAAAATGGATAAAATGGTTTTGAAGGTCATCCATAACAGAAGTGGTGATTCTTCTACGTTTCCCTTGCTCCTCCTGTGCTTGATTTGTGAGGATAATATGACTTCGAAGACTGTGCCGATCTGGGACTCTGTGGGTAGGGAGGGGTCTTCCACATGAGGTTCCAGGAAATAACCTTCTGAATATTCTTCATGGAAGACCCTGCAGCCCTGGTGATCACCCAAGGATGGTCCAGGGCCTGGCCAGTTGACATGCGGTAATCAGTGTCCAAAATCAGCAGTTTGTCTATAAAGTCTTTTGCCAACTGGGAAACATTTGGCCAAGGGTAAAAAACAAAAAAATATATATATATATACATATGCATATACATATATAGATTTAAATATGCACACATAGACACAAAGAAAATTGTATTATTATATACTCTTAATTATGTAGATCTTATACGTAATTTTTTATTTAGAGTAGTTGTAGGTTTATAGAAAAATTATGCAAAAAGTAAAGAACTCTCATGTATCTCCTTCTCACACACACAGTTTTCCCTGTTATTAACATTTTGCATTAGTTGATACTATTGTTACTGTTGGTGAAACAATATTATTATAGATATACTATTAACTTTATCCCACTGTTAACATTAGGGTTCATTCTGTTGTAGAGTTCTATAGAGTTTTTTGTGTGAGGTAACTTATAGACAACCTAAAATTTCACTTTATATCCCTTTAAAGTACCCAGGTGGTATTATCTATATTCACAAAGTTTTGCTTCCATCACCATCACCCATTGCCAAAACTTTTCCAACTCCCCAAACAGAAACTCCATACTAATAAAATATTAACAGGTTGCCTTCTTCTACCCAGCCCCTGGCAATCTGTATTCCAGTTTCTGATAATGGATTTGCATATTCTGCTTATTTCATACAAAAGAGATTACACAATATTTGTCCTTTCGTGCCTGGCATATTGCACTCAAATTATGTGTTCAAAGTTCACCCATACTTTTGCTTCATTCCTTTTTACAACTTCATTCTTTTTTTTTTTTTTACCACTGAATAATGTTCCATTTTATGTAGGTAACGTTGTGTTTATTCATTCATCTGTTGATGGACACTTGGTTAGTTCCACATTTGGCAGGTGTGTATAATGCCCCTATGAACACTGGTGTGCAAATATCTGCTTGATTCCCTGTGTTCAGTTTTTTTGGGTGTATACCTAGAAGTGGAACTGCCACATCATATGGTAATTCTATACTTAAGTTTCTGAGAAACTGCCAAATTTTTCCACAGCATCTGCACCATTTGACATTCCCACTAAAAACTGAGCAAAGTTCCTATTTCTACATATCCCCTCCAATACTTACTTTCCTTTTTTTTCATAGTCGCCTTTGTACTAGGTGTGAAATGGTATCTCATTGTAATTTAAATTTGCATATCCCTGGTGACTAATGATATTAAGCAGCTTTTCCTGTATTTATTGACCATTTGTTTATCCTCTTTGGAGAAATATCTATTCAAGTCTTTTTCTCATTTGTTCATTAGGTTGTTTGAGTTGTAGGAATTCTTCCTTTTGCTGTTGAGTTGTAGGAATTCTTCATATGTTCTGGGTATTAATTCCTTATCAGATATATGGTTTCCAAACATTTTCTCCCATTCAGTAGATTGTCTTTTTACTTTCTTGATAAATTCCTTTGATGGACAAAAGTTGATTCTGATTAAGTCTCATTTATTTATTTTCTTCATTTGTTGCTCATGCTCTTGCTGTAAAGTATAAGGAACCACAGCCAAACACAAGGCGCGGAATTCCCTATGTTTTCTTCTAGGAGTTTTAGAGTTTTGGTTCTTATGTTTAGATCTTTGATTCATTTTGAATTAATTTTTGTATTTGGTGTAAGGTAGGGGTCCACCTTCATTCTTTTGCATATGGATATCCAGTTCTCCAGCACCATTTGTTGAAAAGACTCTTCTCTTCCCTCTGAGTGGAAAAGGTAACTTGGTCAAAGATCAATTCAATTTCATTGGTCTATATTTCTGTCCCTGTACCAGTACCATGCTGTTTTGATTATTTTGTAATAAGTTTTAAATTTTGTAAATGTGAGTCCTCCAACTTTGTTCTTCTTATTCAAGACTGTTTTGGTTACTCAAGGCTGCTTTCTCTTCCATATGAATTTTCTTTTTTTTTGGCTTGGGCAGGCATCAGGAATCGAACACGGGTCTCCGGCACGGCAGGCGAGAACTCTGCCTGTTGAGCCACTGTGGCCTGCCCTCTTCCATATGAATTTAATGATTGCTTTTCCATTTCTGCAAAGAAGTCTGTAGGAATTTTAATTGTAATTGTGCTGAATCTATATATCACTTTGGGTAAAACTGACACCTTAGCACTAATTCTTTCAATCCATGCATATATATTCTTAATTACACATATCAATGCATATCAAATCCAAAAAGCTTTTTCAAATAAGTAATTGGAAGACTATGTCATTAAATACACAGTAAACCTAAAAATATACTTTTGCGAGAGGAGAAATAAATCTCTTTAGCAAAAGAATAAAAACAAACACAAAAGGAAATTCTCTGTCCAATGAGTTCCTTTCTAGAAGTCTGTAGAGGGTACTGTCATTAGCAATATGAGTTCCACATCATATTTACTCGAGCTGTAGATATCTCATACAATCCCTTGGACCACAAGAAGTACAGTGGAGAGCAGACTGAGTAGAGAAATCACCAACTTTTCTCTCCCTTTAAAAGCTAAATTTGGACTTAAGCCACCTCCATCCCCACAGCCTGGAGAGAGAAGGGGAAGGAAGAACATTAAGGATTCTTCAGCGAGGACTCCTCCTGTGGTGATTTTCTCTAAATGCACAGGCCCTCCTTGTTTCCAATCAGCTGACTACAAGTGGGATTCAGCATGTAGCAGAGATACAACACAGTGCAATAGGAGCAGCCAGCTATTTGATGTTTCAGGGATTTATTCTGGCAATATTTGCAGCATTTGCACATACTTTAAGTACAGTAGCAGCAATTCATAGTGGCTTTGTGAAGATGAGGACAAGAGGGCTATTGTTTGTTCTCAAACTTGTCTCTACGTTACTTACCAACACATTGCACATACCTAGAGAAAGTATCCCTCATCATATAAAAAAAAGAAACATCGATAAAATGGCCTTGCATTTGTTTTATCTCAAACACAATTTTAGTTGCTGTTTTTAATTGTCTCTCTCAGGAATGATAAGAGATTCTTTATGCTCTATTGTCTTTGCCTTGTGGAAGAAAAAATCAGTTTCTGCATGTAAACATCATACTCTAATCCTTCAACACCGTACTAACCTAGAATTTGAATCAAAAGAAAGCAGTGAAAGAATTAATCTGTTTTCTCTTGAGTTTATTTAGGTAAATAAGATATGACAAATGTGTATTCCAAACTAAAAATCACAAAACAATTTAACATATTTGCCGAATACTCAAACATGGGAAAAAGAAAATGTAAACTCTGCAAATCTAGACAAAGCACATCTGTAGGTGACACTCATAATGACATGCCCTCCGATGCTGGCCAGTCAGTTAGCTCCTTGACCCTGAATCCAGACACATTTGTCTAGGCTAAAGATTACTGAAATGAAGGTCAAATTAGATGTCCCCTATGGAACAAGCGACTGAATCCGTTTGGAATGAATATAAAATATGTGCAGCAAGGTGTATGAAGAACTCATTAGGATGACCACAAATGCATATACGCGTAAAACACAATTACAGAAAACAAAGTAACTGGCGTCCTGGGAAAAAAGGTTTTCTGCCAATGCTCATGTGCAAACACAGGTTATAAACTACAGATTCCTGAGTGGTAAAAAGCAACTGAAAAATATCTAGGAGTCAACTTCATCTTGCATATTTGAAAACAGCAGCCCTCACATCTCTCCACCCGCGTGGTAGGCAATGGCTCCCAAGCACAGTCTAGAATTATCCATTGGGGTTCAGGAAGAGCAGTTCAGAACTTCTTTTTTATGTACTTATCCTAAAATTTAGTTTTGTTTATGTTTTATAAAATATAAATAGACTAATATACATACGTATGTACATTTTATACATGAATAAATACTGACTGTGCATGCTCAAAATTTCTGACTAATTGTAGTATGTGACCCTCCAAAAATCTGGATGCCACACTTTGAATCAGATTCCCACTCTGAACCACCTGTCACCCGATGACCTCATTAAGTCCCTTCAACATCTTTCACATCCACTTAGTTACAAATCAAGTTTTTTTCATAATTCCTCCTCCCAGAGTCAGCTCACGCTGACACCGTCGCCTCACAGATCCCCCTTTGGTTTTCCTCTGCAGTTTGGGGGAGACGCTGCCCTTGACAGGCTGTTAAATCATCTTAACGGGGAAAAATCTTGGGATGGTGGACAGTGGATAGGGCTAGAAAGCCTGCCCAGCCACATGCACAAAAAAAGCTGTACAGCCTCAGGGCCTCAGTTTCCTTGTCAGCAAAGTGGAAATTATATTTCTTTCACAGGATTGTTATTAAAACCAAATTAGACCAAGTTTATGAAAATGTTGTTGTTGCTGCTATTAAATCTTTACAACTTCACTCCTCAGTTCTTTTGTAGACATGTTAGCCTACTATATTTAGAGAACTGGAAGATGAAAATGTCCCCCAAATTCTCAGACCTTTTCCACTTAATACTCTCATGCAAAATGAGATAAATCATTTATCCCATGATAAATCCCCTAAAAAAAGTTCTGTGTTAAGAAGTACTGAACCATGCAAAAAGAAAGGAAGTACTTTCTCTTATCAAGATATCCAATTTAGAGGGAATTTATTTGTACAATTTAGTTACAATAAGTGGCAATAAATGTGGATAATTTTGACCTTTTAGTTCTTCTTCTGTTGCTTATCGCATTCTTTGCCTATTGTTCTGTCCTCTCCAATAGAGACTAGCTAAAAACTGTGCAAAACAGCCAGTTTTTTAAAAAGGTACAAAGCTGAAATTTAATATTAGCAATTGCACAACTTATTAGCTTTGGAGGAATAAAAGGAATTTTTGGCTAAGTAGATACATTAATCTATTCAGCCAGTTTAGGTACATGCAATTGTGTGCTAACCACAGACTATTCAGTAATCTAGACACTCATTAACTCTAGACCAGTGGTTCTCAATCAGGGGTGATTTTGCTTCCTAGGGGGATGTTCGGCCATGTCTGAGGATATTTTTCTCTGGGGATGGGGATGCTACTGGTATCTCACAAACAGATCAGAGATGCTGCTAAACATCCTACAATGCACAGGACAGAAAAGAATAATTTGGCAGCCAAGAGTGACAAACCCTGTTCTTGGCCAACACCATAGGAATAAAATGATCGCTTACCTCTCCCATATGATTATATTTGCCTTTCAGAATCTTCCTTTAAAGCTTCGTCTAGCTTTCATTATCAAAAGGCAGGAATCCACTGGGCAGAATGTATGTAATTACACTAAGAGCCCACATGTCCAATGCACTGGTTTACGGTGTTCTTAGCAAAACCTCAGGGACTAAGTACTCTAGTGTCCCACACAGCATCTTCATTGCTCAGTCACCACTTTTGTTCCCAGAGTTTGCCAACCCCAAATCTGTGATTAAAGTTTTTGACTCAGCACCTAGATGATAGTATAAGAGATTTTCAGGCTTTAGGTCCCAATGAGTTATTCACAAAGTGTGCAAATACCTAACTCCATCAGCAACCATCTGGAAGATTCTAACGGCATCCCATTATGCAAAGGATCTCTGAGTTGATCAGGTCGATCAAGGGGCTCTCCTCCGGTGGCCAGCTCCATCACCACCGAAACTCATATCACGTGCTTCAAAGACAGAGCTCCCTGAGCTGGACTCGGTAATGACGGCTAGCCGGCCTCAAGTCGTTGAGCTCGGACTCACTCGCTTCTCTGCCTTCCCTCTCTCTGGTGTCCATCACTTTTATTGCAAACTTCTCCTCCATCCTGACAACCTTACTGAAACTGCCTCTCCCAATAACAGCCTTGAAGTCATATCTGCTGGGAAGAAAAAAACAAATCGGTTATCTCTCTGAAATGATTCTCAGATGTATCTAAGCCCATGTCTTATATTATCCTCTCAATCCTCATATTCGCCCCCGCTCTGATTTCTTCACTTATTATTGCGTAATTATGTTTATTATTTTTGAAAACCATGCCAAATCCTGTTTTTAAATGGAGGGAGGTGATAGAAAGTTAATTAGCTGGTAGATAACAAAGAGTCTCAATAAAATAGCTACCATTTATTGTGTCAGTCATCATATATATATATGTATCATTATATATATATATATATATATATAATGATACATATATATATATATATAAACCTTACCATTACAAAACCCTGGTAGGGAATATAATACTATCCCCCTTTTTTAGGTTAGGCAAGTAAGGCTAAAAAAAAAAAAAGTTAAGAGATTTTTACAGGGCCACACAAATTGTAGTTAGAATGGACAGGACTGAAATTCAGTTCCTTTAAATGTGTTTCACCAAACTGTCCTTGAAGAATTTCAGGTCCTCCCTCTGCTATTTCCTTACCTCTCTCCAGACCTTGCTTTTATCGTTCATCAACAACAAGCACCAAAGCAGTTTGAGAGAACAAAATAGAGATTTACTCCTGAGTACAACTTCTCTAAGGAGAGAGGGTACCGTATCAGGAGACCGGTACAAATAGTATGCTTCTTTGTGTTACCTGACTATGAGTTCTAAGTCCCATACGCAATCCCATACATTAATTCCTAAAGAATTATCAGTGGAAAAGTAAACACAGCTATGTTATTACAAGGGCAGGTTTCAGAAGTTGGGTGGGGTAAGGTTAGTGCCACCCTCGAGCCTTCAGTTCCCACAGTCCCGTCCCCACTGCCTGCCCCCCTGTACTTGCAATGTCTAAGTTGTAAACAGAAATTTAACATGAGATTTATGTCAATAATGTGTAAAGTAATTATCTCTCAGAAGAGTCCAAAAGTCAGTTAGGATTTCAAAGGCTAGGGATTTTAAACTTTGAGTTATCAGCGTAAATTTCTCTATAAATTTAGGAATACTATAAAATTAAGCCCTCTACTTATATTTAAGAGATGTTGAGAAAATGCTAAACTTAGAGTCATGATTTCAAAGCTGGAAAAAATCAGAGAACAATTTAGTTAGAGCTCTCATTTTGCAAATAAGAAAATTTGAGGCTTAGGTTAGTCAATTGGTTGTTGGAGCTGTAGAGACCCAGAGCTCCTGACTGACACCATTATCTGGTGCTCTTCCTATTTTATTAGAATTTCTCCTGAGTCAGGTTACTAGAGAATGGAACAAAAATCTAATATACCCAGGGAAAATGTAATTCTTTAAGTCACATAATCAATACTAATGATTCAAAGGAAAATATCAAGTCTTATTTAGTTTTGCTTAGTTTAGTTTTTCTGTAATTTTTATTTCTGCCTACTTATTTTTTCTTTATACTCCTGTGCTTACTGGATAAAAATTACATTCTGCTATATCAGGTTACAGAAAACAGCTTGGTTCTATACAGTACATTTAATTTTCTGGTCAATTACCTTATCAAAACAGATAGCAATTCAGCAGTTGTAAATGGATTCTTTCCCCTCTTTCCTTTCTAATTCTGCTTTTTTATTCACATACATCCCCAGTGTGATTCTGAAGCTAATCACAGGCATTTCAAATTCTATTGCTTCACAGAACAACTAAGTTTTACATTACCTCTAATATGGATGAAAGCGCTTTGCAAATCCTAATTTATTGTTATGCCCTCAAACCGCAAGAGAAGCTCATTTACTCATGGAATTAATCATCAGATATCAGACAAATGACCATTTCTGGGCACAACTTTCATTTGCTTAAATAAAAGAAGCTTTATTTAATACTGTTAAAGAGCCTTCATATAACCAATACTTGGGGAAAATGCTAGTCGTTTGGAACCGGAGAAAACAATAGACTTTAAGCTAAGATTTAAAGTAGTTGAAATAGATGGCCTCAGAATGAATAAAAATTATCCTAGAATAAGTTCCTAAAGCATATCCTTACCCGCAAGTCCTGATTATGCTTGAGTAGCTATACAAGCACAGTTCCTGGCACAGAGGAGACAGTAATAAATGTTATTTGGATGAAATAATCATTCACTATGTACATACGTGTAATAAAATAAAATGGCCTCTGCACAGCATGTTGCAGGGAGGGACCCTTTCTGAGAAAGGAATTTCTAGAAGACAAAATAATTGGCCTGCAAGGACTTTCCAAGAAAATGGAACAATGGGATGCACCCTATAGAACTGCAGAGAAGTTTTCAGTCCAGGACAGATAGCTTATCAGACTGGACGTACCATACCAGCCAATGATATCTGCTCCCTGTTTGTAAGACCCTGCTATGTAAAATGGAAACTTAAAGCCAGCCAATGCCAATCAGAAAACTTCCTCAATTGCTTCTGTGTTAGCCCTATATAGGCTCCCCTTTTCCACCCCAACCCCCCTTGCAGGGCTCCCTTCTACTTTCTGAATGGGAAAGTTGCCCGATTTATGAATTGCTCAATAAAGCTGTGAGATCCTAAGCTGCATAATAAGCTTTTCCATTAACATATTAATCCCTATCATCACATATATTTTTAAAGTATTAATCAAGGATTGAATCAAGCAGGAGAGAGTGTATTTACAAGTCCTTCCATTTCCCTCACTTCCATACCTTCCCAACAGAACAGTTTTATAGGTGATGAGATGTCCCATCATTTCAGAAGATGATGAAAATTGAACTTATCAATTTAGCCTCAGCTGCTACAAACTGGGAAATTTTTGCGCATGGATAAAAAATGAAGCAGGGAAGCAATAATACCACAACCTGTTTGATAGAAACAATCATAATGGGCTCTCAAGGAGAAAGTGAGTATAATCAGAAGTAAATTCTATCATTTCTAGTCTGTGAAAGTTATAAATAAAAATAACAAAGGGCAGAGGAAAGACAACTGCTATTGACCCAATTCTACCAATATTTATTAACCTTTTGGAGCTCAACTCCTTATCAGTTAAGAAGAATGTTGAGTTAGTCTCTAAAGCCCTTACGTGCTGAGAGCCTCTGCTTCTTTATTTATACTCTTTGTATTTATGCTTCTTTATACTCTAAGAGGCTGGAGCTACTCTGGAGGTCGAGACTGAACAAGTACAGAGAGAGGCTGGACCAGACTAGCCTTATCTCCCTGTCACACTGATGACCAGAGAGGATGTTTAACCAATTCAGTCCTGACAAGTTCACACTGACTCAAGTTCAATTGGATAAACCAGCTTTGTTCTTCTCTAAGCCTAGCAGATACTGGGCTGATTTATAAGAAGTCACTGTACTAAAAGTTTCCCAGGAGACCAGGAAATGGCTCTCCCGGCAAAGCACTGCCAAGAAACAAGAATGCAAAAGACAACAAGTGTCCCAAGAAGCCATCTGAGCTCCCACCACTGTGTCCCGCCAAACACTGCAGAGTGGAAGGGAATTCTGTTATTTCCTTGGTCAACATGTCCAACAAAGTACGTTCAGAGGAAATTATTTTGTTCTTCATGACGTCAATACGCACAATACACACTAAACAAGGATTTGTGCCATGCACTGGGCAACATAATTTATATGGCACTATTTTAATTATCCTCACAACGATCAACTGTTGTTATTAGTATCATCTATTCCCATTTTACAGAGGTGGAAACTGAGAAAGAAGAAAAGTTAAGAAATGTTCCCAATGACACAGGATAGAAGAGACAGGAGTGGATCTCAAGCCAGCTGACTCAAAGCCTCATTGGTATTTCACTATGGCTCCTTTTTTCACGAATTTATTAGAGGCGGGACCCAGATAACTTTGGTAACTTCCCCATTGCCCCTGCTCAGATTGGAGGCTTGCCTCCTTCCCAAACTCTGAGGACAGGAATTGCCTCCCTTTTCTTGCTGTTCTCCTACCCTCCTTTTCAGTCTCTAATCTTGCCCACGCCCTGCCTCCCTGCTCAGAAGTCACAAGGCACAGCCAAGGCCTGGGCCAGCTCCTGGGCCGCGCTTTCCCTGGCGAGGACCCGGGGATCGGAGTTGCTTGGGAAGCGGGCCGCCTGCAGCCTCCACGCCGCTTCTGCAGCCACCTCCAGCCCCGGCCCCGCGCCCCCAGCGATGCCTTGGCCCTGACCCTCCTGCTGTTCCCGGGTCCACCTTCCTGCCTCATCGGTTGCGCCGCAACCTGTGCCCTGCCGCACGTCCCCACCGGAGCGGCTCTCCCAAGAGGGACCTGGGGTTCAGGAAGGAGGGCCTGCCAGTGCGGCCGCCCATTTATCCCCAGAACAGCTGGGAGGGGAAGGGACGGAGGACACCCGCAAGGACAGGCTGGGAAAGGAACCCCACGGAGGAATCTTTGTTAGGAAGACCGCCCTCAGCACTTCCCAGTGAGACTCAGAACCCCTTCATCGTTCCGCGCCACCGGCCTTCTCTAGGGCTTGGCTTGGTAAGAGCAAAGTGGGCCAGGACACAGGAGCCCCGGCTTTCTTCTCTCGACCTCAGTTTCTTCCTCTATACACGTACAAGGATGACATCTTTTTAAAAATTATATATTATAAAAATATTTTTTTTGTATATTTCATCTATGTATTTATATAAATGTAAGCATGTGAGTGGTGTGTGCATGTGTATGTGTGTTTGTGTGTGTGTGTGTGTGTGTGTGTGTGTGTGATTTGGTGGGAAATGAAATTCAATCAAGGCCGAGCAAGTCTTACAGGGCTAGAAAGCTGTAGAACAGAACTGAAGGCCAAACTTCCTGACTTCCTGTCCAGTGCTCTTTCAGTTATGTCCTGTTTCACTTCTAATTTCATTTATATTTCATTGTGATTTAACAGGGAACATTTGTTGTGGGTAAATTAGTCATGGATTTTTCCAGAAGAATTGCATTTTAAGGGAAATTTTGAAATATGACTGAGAGAAAATTAGAAAATTAGCCCATTCTGCAAAGGTGGTATATCTGCTAAATAAAGGACTTTTCTTTGTAAAGAGCTCTCAGGATTCTCCAAGTACTTGAAATAAAGAAAGAAGGTTGGTTTTAAGCAAGCGAACAACACAGGCTTTCCTATCTCAAGCTTTTGACGTAATTCACTGGATAGACTATATAAGCAGAGTGGAAAAAATAGAAGGGAACAAATGGAGACAGGGAAATGTTAAGATGCTGCTTAAAGAACAATATCTGTTGCTCAGAGAACCCTGATGTAAGGATTGTTTGAATATGTCACCCAAAAAACAGGAAACACCTATAATAAATCCTAAACCTGGGAGACATTTGAAGGCTTTGGTAATTCCATGATTCATTTCTGCGTACCTGGGTTTCCCCAGCAGCACTCTGCTTCATAGCAAGCTTCAGAAACCTCTCCTGTCTGGCCACAGCTGACCCCACAGCAGAGAAAATTATGTCAAGAGCTCCCTCCCTATGCCTGAACCGTGTTCCGTGAGAATTGGCTAATGCAACCTCTGATTTTAAGGCCCTCGACAATGAAAACATTAATAGAAACCACTGATTAATTCTCTTTTGGAAGCACCAATCATTAACTGCAAGTGTTACTGATAATGTGAATTCTCTCCCTGGAAACAAATCGTAAGTTCTTATGCATTGGAAACTTTGACTTTCAAGGGTTTTCACCAAGCTTTGAAATGTTCAAGTGATTATAAATGTATTCTTTTAGCCTAACTAGCCCCTGAGAAAGAAGATACCTAAAGCATATTAGATTAGTATCCTACTACATGGGATACATGCATAGTTGCCTCATTATATAAGATGGCTCATTGTTTACAACTGCATGCTATTTACCAATTAACTATTTATAGTTATATAAAATATATATTTTATCCTAAATGAAGTAATAAATAGTTAAAATGAGCTTTAGACTTAATTTTACATTATTGTGTTTAGTATTCATAAGTGTCTTCCTGTAACCCTTATAAGTGGCTTCCCATAACTGTCACACCAGCTGAGTAAATGGAAATGGTGTTTATCACCTGGTTCAATGATTTTTACTCCACTGGTGTTTTCTGAAGAGTAAATAAATAAACAGAACGTCCAGTTTCTAACCAAAAATCTTACGTTACCCGCAACTCCCATTCATAGCCCAAAATTCACAGACTCACTAGATAGCGATTATAGCATTCCTACCACTGTGTAACCCATACTCCAGTTATTCAGTGCCATCCGGGCTCCATCCCAGACCACTTTTTAAAAAGTATTATTAGAAAGAGTTAGAATTCTAGGCATAGAGTTAAATCCTAGAATGGGTGGGTCCTGGAAAATAAAGATCCTGAACCCATAGAAACTTTCCTAGAATAATTTTGTCTTATATTTCATATGTTGATTTAATTAAGTAGCTTAAAAAATATACTCCACAAGTTATAATATAGCCCCTAAGAGTATGCCACTGAAAGGGCTTAAGGAGTTATGCCAAATCAAATATTCATTAACGATATGGACTATCATTTAGGGAAAACTCACTTCTTTCTTAACATGAGCAATATTGGGAAAAAAACACAAAAAAAATTTTATATGCATTTTGAGTTTTATTCTACTTGCATGGTCTTTCATACAGGTGAATAAAATAGAAAGTAAAATAAGTAATTAGGAGTAGCACAGGGAATGATATGCTGGGAAGCCCTATGATTCTATTCCCTCCTATATCCTAAAAAATAAAAGGATAGAATCAAAGACATTCTACAGATAGCATGAAGACTTGCTTCCTTGAGAATTAGTTCCTCTTGAAATAGCTGCACTTTTAGTTCAGTTTTGTTTTGTTTTGGTGGTAGCAAGTTTTAAAAAGTTTTAGTACTCTTTGAGCCCTCCTACTGGGATTGATTTTCTCTGCAGTGATCTCAGGCCTGAAACAACAGTTAGAAGGTGTTCATCTTATCGACCTCCTTTCCCCTGAGGTATAGGATTTGTGTTTGTAATGACAGGTAGTATGGGGCTCTTTTAAGCCGATTTCACATACACCGTGATGTGTGGGGAGAACAGTGCAGAAATGCTCTCTGACCTTTTCCTCCATAAACAAATAATAATAAACTTTTAAGTAAGATGTCTTTGTGTGAAATGCAGATGGCAGAAATTTTCCTACTTCCTTGGCAGAATATTTCTCCTACCAAAAAAACCTTACCAAAACTCCTACCAAAAAAAACAAACAAATAAACACAAAAGAGCATAATGTTTCAAACAAATCAGTAATTTTTCAATTACTGAAAATAATTTTTTTAGTACACTAATGGATTTTTCATGTTAATTTGCATGGCTCCATATTTAGCACGAAAGAATTGAATTTTAAGCTCAGCAAGTTATTTATTTTATAGTTACAATAAAAAAGAAAAGAAATAATAGTTTATAGTAATAAATTGCAAGTTAAATCTTTGCTATCTGTGTAAAAACACAAATTTCACCTTTTTTCATAGTCGTAAATCAAAAAGCAATCAGTTACCATGGTGAATGAAGTTTCCCTATTATAGTGGATAAAATAAAGACAGATGAGAGTCTTTCGCTGTATTTTAGCTGATTTGCCTAAAAGAACTCTGCCTTTTCAAGTTGGCAGTTTGCATCCAAAGCCTTAAAAATATATGTGGTTAGAAATATATTTAGCTACATGAAAAATACTTACAATATGTTGCTGGTTGAAAAAAATTCTATATAGTTAGTGTGATCTTATTTTTAAAATCATTAATGAAATAAACTCCTATACTGAAGAATGGAGGCCTCTGGGCAACTGCCAACAAGGAACTGAGGACTAATAACAATGATGTAAACTTGGAAATGGATTCTCCAGCCCGGGTGGAACCTTGGGATAACTGTAATCTCAATTTACAGCTTGACTGTGACCTCATGAGAGTCTGGCTCTGACAGCAGACTTCCTAAATTCAAGTCCTGTTACCATCACTTACAAGCTCTGTGACCTTGGGGAAGTTATTTTTACTCTCTGTCCCCACCCCCACTCCCATCTATGAAATCAAAACGGTAAAAGCCCAAACATTAGAGGGTTGTTGTGAATAATTTAATTCATCTAACACACTTAGAATAGTACCTAGAACATTGTAAATGCTCAATAAATATTAGCTGTTTTAAGTAAATGGCTTTAAGGGGTTGTATTAGTTATCTAATGCTGCATAACAAGTTGCTCCAAAATTTAGCAGACTAAAACAACAATAGTTTCTCACAGTTTCTAAAGATCAGGTATCTGATAGCAACCTCACTGGGGTGGATCCAGCTCAAGGTTTCACATGATTGTAGCCGAGGTCTCTGTTGAGCATGCTGTCATCCCAAAGCTTGACTGAGGCTGAAGAATCCCCTTCCAGGTTCATGCACATGAAAGTTAGCAGAACTTTTCCCTTGCTGACTGTTGGCCAAAGGCCTTTCCTCACCACATGGGCCTCTCCATAGTCTGCCTGAGAATCCCCATGACATGGCAGCTGGCCTCCTCCATAGAAAACAATAAGAGAAAGAGTATGCAAGAGCAAATGAGCAGTAGGGAGCCCAAAATAGAACCTGCAGTCTTTTATAGCAGTCTCACAAGTAATATACCATCAGCTCCACCTCTAAGCTATAGCTCACACAGAGCAATATTGGAAAAGTGTGAGATGGGACCAAACAAGGATGTGGCTACCAGAAGGTGGGGATTTAGGGGGCGCATCTTGGAGGCTGGCTACCACAGGAGTAGAAATTAGGACCAAAGAGTGAAATTTCATTATAAAGAGGAATCTGGAAAAGTTAGAGCTATCTAGACATGTAGCATTCACTTAGTTGCAGATTCTCCCTTGCCAAAGTTATTCAAACATAGTCTTGGAAACACTTGGCCGTGCTGGAGAAGATGATCATAAGGTGATGGGGCTTGACGAACATTCAGATCTCTTCCAAGTCTAGGGTTCTATAATTTTGTGTTTGTTTCATGTGGTTAAGTCTAAACTTCATAACTAGATAGTGAACTCCTTGAAGAGAAGGACCACATCTTTGCTTTCTTAGTATCCCTCACTGTGTGCAGCTGATTGGTGCAAAGAAAGATTTCTGTAAATTCTTATTGATTCACTGTGAGGCCACTCAGATGTTGAAATCATTATCAGATGGAATCAACAAGAATTTATGCGTATATCTGTATGTTTATATGTTTTTAAATACAACATTTAGATCTAGGCCTTTTTACTAAAAGTCTTTGATTTTGGTATAGGAAGTGCTTTACTCACTTCTGTTAAATTTCCCTAGGGTCTTCCCTTCCATTTTTTTGAGCTTTCTTTAAGATCTGAGACAACTCATAAACCATGAGATTTCAAGTAAAGTGTCTTGCAAGGAAAAATATGCAGTTGCCAGGAGATCAAGAAACAAAAACTAAAAAGAGGATCAATTCATCCCAGATATTTAAAGGGGGAGAGGAAATACAAAGACAATGAATGAATACCAGTGGCATCATAGCACAAGTAAGACAATTTTTAACTTTCTATCACTGAAGTCTAGCTTCTACTTCTATATGTGTCCTTTATGAAACCAAAAAAAAGCAAAAAAATTTCTATTCCTATACCTCAAATTCTACTGTTATGACTTCCGACTATATTGACAACTATTTGGTAAGACGCTACCAAAAAGATATTGTGTTATTCTAGGGCTTCAAAGCAAGAGATGCCAAGCTAGGACTATACATGTAAGGATTTTATTAGGTAAAATTTGGTCTGTGTGAAAAGACTTTGGGAGGAAGCCAAAAAAGGATGAGAAAGCTATTGAAGAACATTGTATCCACACGTCATAGAGTGACAAGCAGCAACTTCTCTGGGTATCCTTGAGCCAAAGGAGTCCCCTATCTCTTAGGAATAGATCTGCCAAAGTGTACCCGCCATACTCAGTCATCATGAGGGGCTGCTTATAAGAAGTATGACACTGGCACAAAGGCAATGGTGGATTTCAAAGAGCAATTATCCTCCCTATAGAGATTGGCAAGACATAATTCTCATGGCTTCCACAAATATCAAGTATAGAATATAATTATTATAAAAGGAAAGCAGTATTTTACTAGCTAGATAAACTTTTCAAATGAGCATTTTAATAAATAAAAATCAACACATCACTTCCTATTAGATAAATTTTTCCATAGTGTTCATAAAAATTTCAAACACCAGTGGCTTAGATAGATTGAGTTCACCCCTGCTCCAAGGAGCAGCTAGAGAAGTGACAGAAAAACAACTGGGAAAGAGGTTCCATGGTGCAAGTGACCTGAGACGGTCTTCTACACTATATATGGAGGTACCGGATGAAAAAAATCCCTCAGCTCTGAAGCCCTGAGCTCCCTTGGGGGATCCAAAAGCCAGTAAATGAGCTTTCCCTGCTCAGAGATGCCGTCCAACTAATACAAAGAGCTTACGTCTCCTCTCTCCAAACGGAGGCCCAGAAACCTCAGAAGTACAGGGACAGGGAGGTGGGATGAGGAAGTAAAGCAAGCCCCGCCCCTGACCACCCTGCACCCATGTGCACCAGCTCCCCAAACCATGACCCACCCTCCACAGCCCACCACCCACACCCTTAACAACCTTGTCCCATCAGTTGCCGCCCACTGGCACTCCAAGCACCTGTATCGCACACCACCCACACCTGCACCCTGGCGCCCTCCCATACCTTGCACACACAGATACTCTCCACCCCACCCCTCCACACCCCATGCACCTGTGCCCCAGACCCCCCACCTGTGTCCTGTGCAGGCCCCCACCCACTCCCCACCACATCCTGCAAACGCACTGTGCCCCGCCCCCCCCCAAGTCCTGCACACATGTGAACATGCACCCTATGCCCCACACCCTGCTCACCATGCCGTGCCCACCCTTGGTCCAGGCACCAGCCCCATGACACCACTGCCTGTGACCCCTGCACTGCATACTCCCCATATCTCACTCCCCAGCGTCCCGTCACCCCCCCCATGCCCCACCCCAGTGCATCATGCACCCATGCCTTATTCCACCATACCTTGCCCCTCCCCTGCAATCATTCTCCCACCATGCCATGTCTCCATGCTCCCCATACCACCCCCTTGCCCTTGTGCTCAAGGCCTGCCCATGCTGCACCTTGCCCCAACATGACCAGTGCCTCCACTCTTGACCCTGCGCCCTGCACTCCGCACCCCTGGGCACCACTGCCAAGCCCCTGCTCCATGCATAGCCTTGTGCCATGCTCTGCCACCGTGTCACCAGGCTCCATGCCCATCCAACAAATACAAAGCCTTAGGTGACTGAGAGAAATCAACTTCCAAAGTAGCCCTATCAAGATAATTAATGTCTCCAAAGTGAACAGAAAATCACAAAGCATGTGAAGATGTAGACAAATGTAACCCAGCCTAATAGCCAAGTTAAAAAGACTGGATGAGACACAGACTTCGGAACAACTAATCAAAGATGTTCATACAACTCTAGAAGTAAATTCAGTGGGTTGGCTAATGACATAAGGGAGATCAAGAAGACACTAGAAGAGCATAAAGAATAATTTGAAAGAATAAGTAGAAACTGGCAGATATCACAGAGATGAAAGATACTGTAGACCAAATAACAAATATACTAGAAATACACAACAGCAAATTTGAAGAGGCAGAAGAAAGAATAAGCAAAGTAAAGAACAGAACAATTGAATTCATATGCACAAAAGAACAAATGGCAAAAAGGATGGAGAAATTTGAATTCGATCTTAGGGAGATAATGGGCAATACAAAGCATAGAAATATAAGAATACTTGGGTCCCAGAGGGGGAAGCGAAGAGTAAAGGACTAGAAAGATTAGTTGAGGAGATAAGAAAGAAAACTTCCAACCCTTATAAAAGACATAAATATGCAAATCAAAGAAGCCTAATGAACCCCAAATAGAATAAATTCAAATGAACTCATCCAAAGACACATACTAATCAGACTGGTGAATGCTGAAGAGAAGCAGTCCTGAAAGCAGCAAGAGAGAAGCAACTCGCCACATACAAGAGAAACCATGTAAGACTGAGTTAGGACTATGCAACAGGCACCATGGGGATGGGAAGGCAGTGGTACGATATATTTAAGATCATGAAAGAGAAAGACTTCCAGTCAAGAATTCTGTATCCAGCTAAATTTTCCTTCAAACCTGAAGGAGAGATTAAAATTTTCAACAGACAGACAAAGGCTGAGAGAATTTGTAACAGGAGATCAGCCCTACAGGAAATACTAAAGGCAGTTCTGTCAGCTGAAAAAATAAGACAGGAGAGGGAGGTTCTGGAGGAGAGCACAGAATTGAAGAATACCAGTAAGGATAGCTTAAAGGATAAAAAGAGAAAGGCTAAGGAATATATAGATCTGACAAATAAAAAACAAAAGATAAGATGGTAGATTCAAGAACAGTTTTTTTGTTATAACTTTGAATGTTAACAGACTAAATTCACCAATTAAAAGATACAATTGGCAGAATGGATTAAGAAATTCGATCTATCTATATGCTGCATACACGAGACTCATCTTAGACCCAAGGATACAAATAGATTGAAGCTGAAAGGATGAGAAAAGATGTTCCATACAAGCTGTAACCAAAAGAAAGCAGGAATAGCTATACTAATATCAGACAAAATAGATTTTAAATGTAAAGACATCATAAGAGACAAGGAAGGACACTACAATTAATAAAAGGGGCAATTCATCAAGAAGAAATAACAATCATAAATGTTTATGCTACCAATCAAGGAGCTCCAAAGTACAGGAGACAGACATTTGACAAAACTGAAGGGAGCAATAGATGTTTCAACAACAATAGTGGGAGACTTCAATGCACCACTCTCCTTGGATAGAACAACCAGACAGAGGATCAATAAGGAAACAGAGAACTTAAACAATTTGATAAATGAATTAGACCTAACAGACATCCCAAAACACCAGATACACATTCTTCTTTAGTGCTCATGGAATGTTCTCCAGGATAGATCCTAAGCTGGGGCACAAAATAGGTCTTTGTAAATTTAAAAATATTGAAACAATCCAAAAACACTCAATGGAATGATGCTGGAAATAATAACCACCAAGGATCCAAATTTTCACAGATATATGGAAACTAAATAATTCACTCTTAAACAACTGGTGGGTCAAAAAAGAAATTGCCTGAGAAATAAGTAAATGTCTGAAGATGAATGGGAAAAGAGAATACAACATATCAGAACTTATGGGATGCAGCAAAGACAGTGATGTAAGGGAGATTTCTTGCCCTGAATGCTGATATTGAAAAAAGAAGAGACTTCCCGGCTAAGATGGCAGCTTAACAATGTGCGCATTTTAGTTCATCCTCCAGAAAAACTACTAAATAACCAGAAACAGTACAGAACAGCTCCTGGGCCATGTCAGTGACTGGACACACAGCATACCCCAGTGTGGATAAACTGGACCGGCTGCAAGCCCCCTCAGAATCATGAGTTCCCCAAGCCATGGCAGCTGGCACCCCTCCCCCACAGGCTGCTTCCCAGAGGGGACAGGAAAGGAACTTTACCAGCAGCAGGGGCTGAGCCCAACCACACCAATTGTGGAATTAATTAACAAGTACTGACTACTAAAAATAGGCCCCCAGCTCAGGTGAACCTGGTCAAAGTGGAGGTCGCTGATTTTTGCCCCAGAGCTGGGGGGCAGGGCTAATGGAAAAAGAAAAAAAAAGGAAACAGAGGTTTTTGTGGCTGTGTTTCTACAAAGGCTTGACTGCCTCTGGATTCAGCAGTGGGACTTCTCGGGCTGCAACTGCCTCAGACATATGCAGAAACATGGTTGTTTGAGAGCTTGTCTGGAGACTTTGCCTTCCCGGGGGGGGGGGGGGGGGTGAAGTCCAACTCAGATGGAATCCCTCCCTCAAGGAATTCAGACCTCAGGACTTGGTAATTTGAAGCCATTGAAACCAGCCTACAATCTCTCCTCTGTCTCCACCACGTTCCCAGCAGGGAGAGTCTGCCAAAATTAAAGGTACCTCATCATCTTATGCTGGTAGGACCCGCAGGCAGACAAGCGCCACATACTGGGCAGGATATGAAAAACAGAGTCCAGAGACTTCACAGGAAAGTCTTTCAACTTGCTGGGTCTCACCCTCAGGGAAAACCAATGCAGGTGACTCTTTCCTCCTGATAGGAGGCCAGTTTGGTCTGGGAAAATCCAGCTGGGATCTATAATACCTAGGTAGACCCTCCTAAGTGTGTGTGTGGGGGGGTGGAAGGCACCATACAAGCAGGGCAAGAAACAAGAAAACAAGAACTGAAAAATTCTCCTCTGTTAAACAAAACCTAAGCTAGAGGTCCAGATAAAGCTGAACTGAAGGTCAAAGAACAGACAGACAACAAATTCATCAGCAAGATAACCCTAGGTAAAAGAAGTGAAAGCAATCTCCAGAATAAACTAATTAATGTAATTAAATGCCTAGACGCCAGCAAAAAATAATAACTCACACTGGGAAAATTGAAGATATGGCCCAGTCAAAGGAGCAAACCAACAATTCAAATGACATACAGGAGCTGAAATAATTAATTCAGAATATACGAACAGACATGGAAAACCTCATCAAAAACCAAATCAATGAATTGAGGGAAGATATAAAGAAGGCAAGGAATGAACAAAAAGAAGAAATTGAAAGTCCGAAAAAACAAATCACAGAACTTAATGGGAATGAAAGGCACGGTAGAGGAGATGAAAAAAAACAATGGAAACCTACAATGGTAGATTTTGAGAGACAGAACATAGGATTTCAAAACTGGAGGATGGGACATCTGAAATCCGACAAGAAACAGAAAATATAGGGGAAAAATGGAAAAATATTAGCAGGGACTCAGGGAATTGAAGGACAATATGAAGCGCACAAATATACATGTTGTGGGTGTCCCAGAAGGAGAAGAGAAGGGAAAAGGAGGAGAAAAACTAATGGAGGAAATTATCACTGAAAATTTCCCAACTCTTATGAAAGACTTAAAATTACAGATCCAAGAAGTGGAGCGTACCCCAAAGAGAATAGATCCAAATAGACGTACTCCAAGACACTTACTAATCACAATGTCAGAGGTAAAAGAGAAAGAGAGAATCTTGAAAGCAGCAAGAGAAAAGCAATCCATTACATACAAGGGAAGCCCAATAAGACTATGCATAGATTTCTCAGCAGAAACCGTGGAGGCGAGAAGACAGTGAGATGATATACTTAAATTATTAAATGAGAAAAACTGCCAACCAAGAATTCTATATCCAGCAAAACTGTCCTTCAAAAATAAGGGAGAAATTAAAACATTTTCAGACAAAAAATCACTGAGAGAATTTGTGACCAAGAGACCAGCTCTGCAAGAAATACTAAAGGGAGCACTAGAGACAGATACGAAAAGATAGAAGAGAGAGGTGTGTGAAGAAGAGTGTAGAAAGGAAGACTATGAGTAAAAGTAAAAAGAAGGAAAATTAGATATGACATAAAATCCAGAAGGCAAAATAGTAGAAGAAAGTACTACTCATGCAGTAATAACACTAAACATTAATGTATTAAACTCCCCAATCGAAAGACATAGACTGGCAGAATGGATTAAAAAACAGGACCCATCTATATGCTGTCTCTACTCAAAGGACATGAGGGCAAGGACATAAATGGACATTTGCACACCAATATTTATAGCAGCATTATTTACAATTACCAAGAGATGGAAATAGCCAAAATGTCCATCAACAGACAGGTGGCTAAACAAAGTGTGGCATATACATATAATGGAATATTATGCAGCTGTAAGACAGAATAAAGTTATGAAGCATGTAACTATGCTTTCGGACATTATGCTGAGTGAGATTTGCCAAAAACAAAAGGACAAATACTGTATGGTCTCACTGATATGAACTGACATTAGTGAACAAACTTGGAATATTTCGTTGGTGACAGAGACCATCAGGACATAGAAATAGGGTAAGATATTGGGTAATTGGAGCTGAAGGGATACAGATTGTGCAACAGGACTGAATATAAAACTTCAGAAATGGACAGCACAATACTATCTAACTGTAATACAATTATGTTAAAACACTGAATGAAGTTGAATGTGAGAATGATAGAGGGAGGAGGGCTGGAAGCATAAATGAAATCACAAAGAAAAATAGATGATAAAGATTGAGATGGTATAATCTAGGAATGCCTAGAGTGTATAATGATAGTGTCTAATAAATGTACAAATTTAAAAAATGTTTTTGCATGACGAAGAACAAAGGAATATCATTACTGCAGTGTGCTGAAAATTGATGGTAATATTTTAAAATTTCAACTTATGTGTGAGACTAAAGCAAAAAATGTTTATTTGGTACAAAATTTATATTTTGACTAGTGCATGTCCTAATATAACTTATGTAGATAGTTGGTTGAACAACATAAGTACATGGAACCTTGAGTAGAATATGAGATTTTGTTGGTTTGTCCAGAGTAATGCCCCAATGAATCCCAGAGTGATTTGATGAGTGAGTGGAAAAGTATTTGCAAAGTTCTCTTTGGGGAATGGTGAGAACGGGGGAAAATTCAACCCCCCCAGTTGAATTCTTGATATTCTCACAAGCAGTGTGGACAACCAAAGCTATAAGCTGAGCCCCCAGTCTTGGGGTTTGTTCATATGAAACTTAACCCCACAAAGGATAGGTCAAGCCTACTTAAAGTTAGGCCTAAAAGTCATCCCCAAGAGAGTCTCTTTTGTTGCTCAGATGTGGCCTCTCTCTCCAGCCAACACAACAAGCAAACTCACCACCCTCCTCCTATCTATGTGGGACATGACTCCCAGGAGTGTGAACCTTCCTGGCAATGTGGGACAGAAATCCTAGAATGAACAGAGACTCAGCATGAAGGGATTGAGAAAAATCCTAGAATGAGCTGAGGCTCAGCATCAAGGGATTGAGAAAATCTTCTCGGCCAAAAGGGGGAAGAGTGAAAGGAGACAAAGTGTCAATGGCTGAGAGATTCCAAACAGAGTCAAGAGGCTGTCCTGGAGGTTATTCTTATGCATTAAGTAGATATCACCTTGTTATTCAAGATGTAATGGAGCAGCTGGAGGGAACTGCCTGAAAATGTAGAGCTGTGTTCCAGTAGCCATGTTTCTTGATGATAATTGTATAATGATATAGCTTTCACAATGTGACTGTAAGATTGTGAAAACCTTGTGTCTGATGCTCCTTTTATCTACCTTGTCAACAGATGAGTAGAACATATGGAATAAAATTAATTAATAAGGGGAACAAATGTTGAAATAAAAAAAAAGAAGAAAGAGCAAAAATCAAGGACTTAATTGCTTACCTGGAGGAACTAGCAAAAGAACAGCAAACTAACCCCAAAGCAAATAGAAGAAGAGAGATAACAAAGATTAAAGCAGAAATAAATGAATTGGAGAACAAAAGAATAATAGAGAGAATCAATAAAGCCAAAAGTTGATTCTTTGAGAAAATCAATAAAATAATGGACCCTTAGCCAGGCTGTCAAAGAAAAAAAAAGAGAGAGTATGCAAATAAACAGAAATGAAAAGGTAGTCCTTACCACAGACCTTGAAGAAATTTTTTAAAAATTGTAAGAGGGGCGGGCCGCGGTGGCTCAGCGGGCAAAGTGCTTGCCTGCTATGCCGGAGGACCTCGGTTCGATTCCCGGCCCCAGCCCATGTAACAAAAACGGAGAAACAGAATACAATAAAACAAGAAAATGTTTAAAAATGTTTCCCTTTCTTCCTTCCTTCCTTCCTTCTATCCTTCCTTCCTTCTCTCTGTCTTTCCTTATAAAAAAAAAAAAAAAAAAAAAAAAATTGTAAGAGGATACTATGAACAACTACACACCAATAAACTAGACAACTTAGAGGAAATGGAAAAATTCCTAGAAACACATGAACGACCTACACTGACTCGAGAAGAAATAGAAGATGTCAAGAAATCAATCACAATCAAAATCTTCCTACAAAGGAAAGGCCAGGGCCAGACGGCTTCCCAGGGGAATTTTATCATACATTTCAAAAAGAACTAACTCCTCAAACTCCTCAAAAAATTTGAGGAAAGAGGAATACTATCTCAAGTGTGGAAGGGAAAGAGACCTCAAATAGCTAAAAATATCTTTAAAAAGAAGGACAAAGTGGCAAGATTAACAGTTCATGATTTTAAAGCTTATTATAAAGCCACAGCAGTCAAAAAAGCATAGTATAGACACAAAGATGAAGAATTGACCAATGGAATTAAATCAAGAGTGTGGAAATAGACCACCAAATCTATGGTCAACTGATCATTGATGACGCTTCCAAATCCACTGAATTGGGACAAAACAGTCTGTGCTGGTTCGAATCTTGTGGACCCCAGAAGAGCCATGTCCTGTAATCCTCATTCAGTACTGCTGGGTGGGACCTTTCTGATTGTTTCCATGGAGATGTGATCCACCCAATTGTGGGTGGTAACTTTTGATTACATGGTTTCCATGGAGCTGTGTCTCTACTATTCAAGGTGGGGTTGCTTACTGGAGCCTTTTAAGAGGGAACCATTTTGGAAAAAGCTTGAGAGCCCACGCAGCCAGAGACCTTTGCAGATGGAGAAAGAAAACAGCCCCAGGGGAGCTTCATGAAACAAGAAGCCTGGAGGGAAAGCACATGAAGAGATGTCCATTTTCATTAACTAAGGGAAATGCAGATCAAGATTACAATGAGATATCACTTCACATCTATAAGAATGACTGCTACTAAACAAGCAGGAAACTGCAAATATTGGAGAGGATGTGGAGAAATTGGAACACTTTTGCCCAGCTGGTAGGAATGTATAATGGTACAGCCACTATGCAAGACAGTTTGGCAGTTCCTTAGAAAACTAAATATCAAGTTACCCCTATGACCTGGCAGTACTACTATTTGAATACCCAGAAGAGCTGAGAGCAGTGACATAAACAGACATTTGCACATTGATGTTTCTAGCAGCATTATTCACAATTGCCAAAAGATGGAACCAACTGAAGTGCCTCTCAATAGATGAGTGGATAACAAAATGTGGTGTGTATATACACCAAATTTTGTTTGTATATATACATAACCAAATATATATATATATATAGTGTATATATATATATAACCAAAAATATATAAGACAATCAAATCAGACAGGAAGAAGTAAACATTACTTCAAGTTACCCCTATATACATGTTATTTGGTTGCCTTATATATATTTGGTTGCCATATGTATATATATATATATATATATGATGAAATATTATGCAGCAATAATATGAAATGATGTTCTGAAGCATATAGCATGTATGAAAATTGATGACATAATGCTGAATGAAATAAACCAGACACAAAAGAATAGAGAGTGTATGATTTTTCTTTTATGACCTTGATGAAGGTAAACTCAGAGCCTTTTAATATAGAATATAGGAGACATAGAGATACATGGAAGCTAGAGATAGGTGAATGGTTATCTAATGAGGTTGAATTTAAATCTAAGGTAATGCATAGAAGTCATGGCAGTTCATGAGTGGTTCTATAAGTAATATTGCCTAATTGAAGGTGAACATGACTGAAAGGGGTTAAATAGAACCTTGCATCCCACTGATTATCACTACAAATATAAATAAGTTCTTGCACGAACTACTTGAAAGGTATGAATCATGTACAAAGATTAAATAATATTGTGGTATGGGGGAAACTACTATTCAATGCTGTGGTCTATGTTTAACAGGAGGACATCAGCAGTACTATGGCAATACCAGAGATAAATAATTGGGTTGGGGGAGGAGACGAGTTAAGGGTAGGTTTGGATTTTCTGTTTGGTGAGGGTGTGTTTATCAGTCATTTTTCTCTTAGAAGCAATGGAAATTTTCTAAAATTGAGAGTGTTGATTGCTATACAACTAAGTGACAATAATGTGGGACATGGATTCTTGACTATGGACATTATACATGATGCCCGTGAATGAAGTTTACACTGACTGAGAAGTAGAATGGCGAACTGTGGTGTATACATATCATTAAATATCGTGAGGCTATTCAAAGGAACTAAGTTGTGAGACATGCAATGAGGTGAATGAATCTGGGGGACATTATATGATGCAAAATAAGCCAGAAACTAAAGAACAAGTATTGTATGGTCTCTTTTAGAAAATACTTATGAGAAAATTGAGGCCTAAATTGTAAGCTCTTATAGCGGTCACATTTAGTCTGGACATGTAATTGTTTTTCCTAAATTTTGAGATCCTGTGCGTATAACCTGGTTTCTCACTGGAACTTTGGGTACCTGTGTGACACCCAAGACTCAGAGTAGGATTTCTACAGATCTGAAAATAAGCAATGCTACAAACTATTAAAGAAACTGAAAAAGAGATCAGGCTTCAATTAGAGATAAGAACAAAGCTGGGGTCAGGACTAAGATAAATCAGAACACAGGGGTAAGGAGGACATTGTCTATATTTTAGAACTTCACCCACCCAATGAGACCAATGGAAGGTTTTATCCAAAACTTAAATTCCTGAATGGAGAGATCATTTAACCAACCCAAACACATGGAGCCCAGAATGGGAATGTGGGCTTGTAATTCTGTATAGCTTAATTAATGCCTGGAAACTTCCCAGAATATGTTGGGCAGATAATTAAAAATTAGTGGCAAAGTCCCTTGAGGAACACGAGAAAAAAATAGGGAAATATTAAACTTTATTACCGGGGAAACCCCTGATACTGTCTCAGACATTAGAGACTCCCAAGTGAATAGGCCTACCTATAGTTATGCCTAAGAGTTACTTCCAGAAAGCTTCTTTTGTTCCTCAGATGTGGCCTCTCTCTCTATGCCCAACTCTACAAGTAAAACCAGTACCTTCTCCCCTGTGTGGGACATGACACCCAAGGTTGAAAGTCTTCCTGGCAATGTGGGATATGACTCCCAGGGATGAGCCTGGCCCTGGTACCATGGGATCGATAATTCCTTCCTGACCAAATGAGGGGAAAGAATTGTAATGAAGTAAAGTATCAGTGGCTGAGAGAGTTCAGACAAAGCCAAAAGGCTATTCTGGAGCCTGCTCTCATGCAAGCTTCAGCTAGGTACTGCTATTTACCATGGTTTGCCAAACCCCAACCAAAACATTTCCTGCCATCCCTAAAGAATACCTAGGGCTCTATCTGAGATTCTACAAAATTAGTTTGATATGTGATTACTTTCCAGAAAACTACAACCTCCAGATGGATTCCCAGGCCAGATAAATCCTGAAACCCAGAGGCCCAGCCTGTCCAGAACATCAACTAGTTTCATTCCCCTATTTCATATTATCAACAGCCTTTTCCAACATGAAAAAATTAGAGTGGCTATAGTCTAAATACCCCTAAAGATTGAGAGGATGATCAGAGGAGAAGGAGAAGTTATAACAGAGAAGATGGAATTGAACAAATTAGTATGACTGCTGAATCATTGTATCACTATTTCTTTTAGTTTCCAGTGTCTTGTGGCAGCTAGAAGGAACAATCTAAAACTGTGGAACAGTAACCTACACCAAACTCTGAATTCTGTTCTCAAACTATTTGCTACAATGTATTTTGAAATTTATTGTTTTTTGTACATATATTGTATTTCAAGATAAATATAGAAATGAAATTTTTGAAAAATAAGGCATCAGTTGCCAAGAGAGATTGAAAGGAGTCAAGAGTCTATTCTGAAGGTTATGCTTATGCAAGCTTCAGTTAGATTGTGCTAATTGCCATGGTTTGCTAAACCCCATCAGCATCACCCTTAAGAACACCTAGAGCTCCAGCTGAGACTCTATAATGGTTTCCTGCACTAGGTTTGCCTTCCTGGAACATGTAATTCCTGGAGGGTTCCTAGGTCACAGAAATCCTGAAACTCAGAAGGACCAGCCTCTTCAAATTTGTCAATTAATTTCATCCCCCTATTCTTTAGTGTGGCCACCCCATCTCAATATGAAAAAATCAGAACTAGCATTGCCCAAAGATCCCTGCAGATTGGGAGATTAAAGGGGAAGGAGGAAGAATAACAGAGAAAATGGGATTTACCAAATGAGTGTGGCTGCTGAAGCATGCCCCAGATTTCCCTGTTGTAATGTTTAAGCAAAACAAGGCTAAAAAACTGCTGTTGATGAAAAGAACTTTGATTCTTGTTTGACCTGTGGTTCCAATGCATTTATGCAACCTAAACAAGATAATTCTCATAAATCTATAATTCCAACACAAGCTTTTCTCCCTACAGAAATGCTTTTTTCTTCCTAACACACCATCAGTTGCATTCTTGGCAAAACTTTTCTCTCTGACTGTTAGCCTGTGATTAATTTTCTCTCTCCAACGTTTTGTAGAAGCCTGCTGTGAACTGAAATTGGAGGTCACAGTTTCCTTCCAAACATTAGGCTTTGGAGGAAGGACATGGCCTTACTGCCCAAAAGAAGATCTCTGTCAAGCTGAAGCCAGCTGTGAAAGCTTTGAAGGCTCAATTCTCTTCACCCTGTCATCAGCGCCTCTGGTATCCAAATTTTTCAGGTGTCATTAAGTTTCAGTAATGGCAGGGAATAGTTAAATCCAAATTTTATTCCTCCATTACACGAGGTTTTATTTCTGAAATTGTTTGTTTTTGTTTGGTTGTTTTAAGAAATTGCTTGGTTTATTTACTTAATTTCCAAATTCATGCTGGGTGCTTTAATGAAGTAGTAAATTTCTGTAAAAGAAATAAGCTCTCAGGTTATTAAAATTGCATCATTGATTTATCCCTATGAGTTTTGTGGGGAAAATAGCTCAGACAAGACGCCAAATAAGTAAAATCTAGAGTTTAAAAAGAATTTTAAATTCATTAGTTTGATATGTGTATTCTTATTTTTTTCACCCTATATCCCAGCCATTACCAATGGTTATCAAACTTAAATGTTCATAAAAATAACCTGAGGAGCTAGTTAAATATGCAAATTCCAGGACAACATTCTCCAAATTTCAGCTCCATTGACCCCGGGAAAGAGCCCAAGAATCTGCATTTTTAATAAGCATCCAATACAAGTGGTCTATAAGTCACAATTTGAAAATACTCTTTTAGATATTCAAATGTAAATAACACTAATTTTTTTTTTTTTTTTTTTTACTTTTTCTATTGTATGGTATAACATCAAAGCAAAGAAATAAAAAAGCCATAGTTTTCAAAGCACTCTTCAATAAGTGGTTACAGGACAGATCCCAGAGTTTGTCATGGGCTACTATATGATCCTGCCAGATTTTTCCTTCTGGCTGCTCCAGAATATAGGAGGCTACAGGGCTTAAATGCTTTTTTATCATCACAATTGACTTTTTTCCTTCTTTTTTGTGAAAAATAACATATATACAGAAAAAGCTATAAGCTTCAAAGCACAGCACCACAATTAGTTGTAGAACATATTTCAGGCTTTGACATGGGTTACAATTCCACAATTTTAGGTTTTTACTTCTAGCTGCTCTAAAATACTGGAGGCTAAAAGGGATATCAATGTAATATACCCAAAACAATTGAAAGCAGAGATATGAACTACTATTAGTACACCAGTGTTTATGGCAGCATTATTCTCAATTCACAAAGGTAGAAGCAATGTAACTATCCATTGACAGGCTAATATTGGTAAATAAAATAGTATAGCTATTATTTAGCCATTAACAGGAATTAAGTTCTAATACATGTTAAACATGAATGAGCCTTGAAGATATCATGTTGAGTGAAATAAGCCAAACATAAAAGGACAAATATTATAAGATCTTACCTATATGAAATAACTAGAATATGCAAATTCATAGAGACAGACAGTCAGTTTACCAGGGATAAGGGATAGACATAGGGAATGGAGAATCAATGCTTAGTAGGTACAGAGTTTCTGTATGGGGTGATAAAAAATTTGGGCAATGGAGGGTGATGATGGTAGCATAACATTGTCAATGTGATTAACACCATTTAATTGCATGCTTTAAAATGGTTAAGTGGGAAATTTTATTTTTCAGCTTTGTTACCACAATTAAAAAAAAAAAACACAACTGGTAGTTTGTGTGTGTATTTCCATGATTATTAGAAGGGCTAAGTTTTTTTCCTGGCATTTCTTAGCCATTTGTACTCTATGAATTGTCTCTCATTTTGTCCATTTTTCTTTGGGGTTAGTATCCCCTCTTCCAATAGAATTATGTTTTCTTAATTTTCTTTCCCTTATTAATTTGCTTTTAATAAATTAAAGATATTAATTCTTTCTGATGAATTCAGACCTGCCCAATGTCACATTCCCTTCTCAGTAGATTATCTAGTCTATGAGAATTGATACAATTCTAGCAGTTGAAGTTTTGTTTATGGTCATTTTTGAACACAGTTATTTAAATATTTATGTATCAATTTTTTTCCTTTATTGTTTCTGCCTTTTGCACTGTACCCAGAAAGGCCTTCTACATTGGATACATTCTGATGTTGAAACACACTGTGTAGTCAGTCTCCATACTTTTTATTAAACACTTTCTCATTTTCCACTCACTACAAGAATCGAAACTCCCCAAAGCAAACTACATCTCCGGATTCAAGAGTTGTTAGAACTTTGCTTTTGAAGTAAAGTGAAGTGAGAAAGTGATGGCCTCATTCTCCCCAAGTTAACCCCATTCACCCAAATCTTTACAACCTGCTGTCTCTTGTGACTTCACAATTCACCAATCTTTTCATTGACCCCATTGACTAATGTAGACCTACATATTAAGGTCTCATATTGTGGGCTGCTTAGTAGTCTGTCATCTAGTGGTGAAAGTGGAGAATTACAGTGGGGGTTGGGGGAAGGAAAAGGTAAAATGTCATTTACTGTCTATGAAGAAGGAAAGAAGGGCAAAGGCTTGGATTTGTGATGGAGGCCAACGATGCTTTGGGGAATGAAGTGAAACCTAGACAGTAGCAAAACTCACTGACATTTAGTAAGGTGTGTAAAAAAGTTCTTAGCATAGACAACTGGAAGTCACTGGTTTAAATCTTGATGTGACATTTTTATATTAAAAATTTAGAGGTGGAATGTAGACACTTGCTATAATGCTATAGCGACCTCTTGTGGTTCAAAACCAAAACGGTCCTTTTAAAAAAGTATTGTGGCCCTCTAGCAGCATATTATTTTAGACTTAGATGACTTCTTTCAATGTTCACCCAAGCTGTTATCAGTGATTTTCAGCGGTATAAGGAAAACTTTTCTTTCATATATTTCTGTAATATTTTAATTTTTGCAGAAAGTGTGCATTGCTCTGAAGAGCAGAAAAGAAAACAATAAGGACAGAGAAAAATAAAATTAGACGCAGGGGAAAATTATTGTCTCACTCAGGTAACTGTTCTTCTGAAAGTCAGAATGTAGAGTTTGGGTGAAACTACTAATGCCCATAAGTTTTTTAAATAGATAGCCATGATTTTGAACTTTTCACCTATGTTTTATAGACCTACCTATATAAATATTGAATTTAAATATTAATGAGTGATGACTGATTTTTGTATTTTTTTTAATCAGATTAAAAATTCTTGCCTTAGAACAGATTTCATAATTAGAAATGAAGTAAGGTTACTGAAGGACAATGAGATATTATGAAGGAAGAAAGATATGTACTAAATCAGGTCCAAATTTAACTAACTATAAAAGCAAAAAATATTATTTTAAGTGCAAAAGGTGAATCATTATGGCAAATAGCACATTACACATTATTGACAGGAAAGATTCAATAACTAGCCAATACCTAAAATATTTTTAGTCTGCTCTTCAGGAAAAATAAAATATTAAAACACCATTGAAACTTTAAAGTATATAAAATTAGTAAAGGATAAAAGATCCCACTCTAACCTCACACATGAGGGATTCTTCTGGCTGAAGTAGTTTAGAAAGTCAGTGATCGCGATGACAGTTCACAAATTCTTCTGTTTATAAGAAGCAAGTTAAACCAGGACTGCGCTTTGGCTGGATAACACAATAGCTGTTCTGAGTCAATGTCAAGGGAGCAATTTTGGTTTGCCTGCAGTTTTCTTGTACTAAAGATAGTCACATGCTTTCTGGTTTTTCTCACTGTAATCCACTTTAATGAAGTTGGGACTCTTAAAAACATATACCAGAGTTAAGGTTACATGGCATTAAAATTCAAACATTTCAGTATAATGATTTTCTTGGACTCATATGGGAGGTTTGTTTTGTCTTGCCTTACTCCAGTTGGGAAATGTAAGTACTGGACAGAAAAATTAAGGAAAGGCAACTCTGTACCCATTTACCAAAGCACTGTCCCCTATCTGAGCAAGGAAAATCTCAGTAAGGTCTTTGAAATCTGATTCCTGCTTGTATTGACCTTGGCTTTCAGAGGAATATGTGGCCATCACACTACTTACTGCCCTGTCCACAACACTGCAGACTTTGCCTTTTCCACAAGTATAAAGAACTGCAATGCTAAATCAGAGCTCCTTGGAGAAATGATTCCAGGTCTGGACAAAAAATATACAAAATAAGCATGAACCATTCTGTCATTCCAGAAAATGAGGAAGCTATCAAAGACTACCAGGATTATGTCAAAAGAGCATGTTGACTATGTTTAAACCCATAAGTCTGTAATAATATTTTTAAAATCCCTAATTAATCACTTTTGGAGGAAGAGAATATCTGACCACTCAATTTTAAAACTAGGAACCCTTTAAGCACTTATCCTGCCTTTCATCTACAAATTGTAAAAAGGGTAAATAGGAGTTAATGCTAGAATTCTTTTTTTATCAAAATGTGACAGTTAAGAAACGAAAAAGAAAGCTCACACCCTTCAAGATGGTAGAGAAGCTTCAGGGCTCCATCCCCCTATGGGAGCTTTGAACAATCAGCAAGAACAGGAAGAAACATTTTCCTCAGAGCTCCAGAAAACAGTAAAAGGACTGCAGTAACAGGGCAGAGTGCTGAATCAAGGAAAAGTCTCCTGAGAAACTCTATGATTGTGTGGCACCCTGGCTGGCTCCTCTCCCATCTTCTCACCAGCTCCAAGGGGAGCCGGCCCACATTCCCGGTGCCTGGACCTGGTTCCAGAGGAAGAAGAGGCCCTTGTGTACATGCCAGGAAACTGCATGCCTGGCCCAATCTGTCTGGTGGTGGCTGGTGGGACTTACCTTGCCAGAACTCGCCCTGCATGTAGAAGGCAGCTCCTAGAGCTCTGCTACACAACACAGTGGGAGGACAGACAAGTTGTGCTGCCTGGGGCAAGGGATTAATGGCTATTAGACATACAGTGCAGTGCTTGGGACCATGAGGAAACAGTTTCTTAAGGAAAAGGGAACATTATATAACAGTGTAAATGAGGGAATTCCTAGGGCCACACATGCATGCCCCACATAAGACACCTGTGCAGAAAGGAGCAGAAGGCTCCTACACTTTGGCTGGAGCAATTCTCATACAGCTCATTGTATAGATAAACCCTAAAGGGGAGCTCTTGACAGGTTAATCTGCAAAGACTGTGAAAGATATTTTCTTTTCTTCTTTCCTTCTTTTTTTTTTTTTTTTTGTTAACTCCTGGCATTTGAGGAAAACTCTCATACACTAGCTGGTTGCAAGCTTAAGGAACAGATGTGGCATGATCTACATTTCAGTGATAACATTAAGATATCAACATCTCCAGAGTTCAACAAAAGATTACAAAACATACAAAGAAACAGGAAGTGGTGCCCAGCAAAGGAGAAGATTAAAGCATTGGAAACCATTAACATGAAGGATTAAGCCTGGGGCATTCCAGGCAACAACTCAAAAAATAAAATTAAAAAAAAATGCTAAATAGGTTCAAACAGCTAAAGGAAAACATAGACAAAGAACGAAAGAAAATCAGGAAAATGATAGATGAATACAGACAATATCAGTAGAGAGATGGAAATTATGAAAAGGGACCAAACAGAGCTGAAGACCACAGTAATAAATTTAAAATTCCCTAGAAGGATTCAACAGCAGATCGGAACTGGCAGAAGAAAGAATCAGTGAAATTGAAATCATTCAGTCTGAGAAACAAAAAGAAGAGGAAATGAAGAAAAGAGAACAGAGCCTGAGGAACCTGTAGGGAAGAAAAAAGGGTGCAGAGAGAAGGTTTATTGAAATAATGCCTGAAAACTTCCCAAATTTAAAAAAATACATGAATATGCATATCCAAGATGCTCACAAATTCCAAATGGAATAATCCTAAATAGACCCACATTGCAGCATGTTATACTCAGACTGTCAAATGCCAAAGATAAAGCGAGAATTCTGAAAGCCACAAGGAAGAAACATCATGGCACATGCAAGGGGTCCTCAATAAGAGTAAGTGGCAGTTTCTCATTGGAAACCATGGAGGTAAGAAGGCAGTGGGATGACATATTTAAAGTGCTGAAAGGTAAAAAGAAAAAATGATCATCTAAGAATTTTATATCTGGCAAAACTGTCGTTCAAAAATAGGGAGAGAAATTAAGTCATCCCTGGATACACAATACCGGGGTAGTTTTTCGCCACTAGACCAGTGCTATTAAGAAATACTAAAGGGAATCTGCAGGGTAAAAGGACACTAGGGTAGGCCACGGTGGCTCAGTGACAGATTTCTCGCCTGCCATGCCGGAAACCTGGGTTCAATTCCTGGTGCCTGTCCAAGTTAAAAAAAAAAAGGAAAGGACACTAGACAGTGTAAAGAAATACAGATCTCCATTGAGAGTAAAGACATGAGTAAATATGAATGTTAGTACTGTTGTATTTTTGGCTTGTAACTGCGTTTTTTACTTTCTATAGTATCTAAAAAACAAGTACATAAAATCTTATAATAAATCAATGGTTTCACATTCATATTGTATAAACATGTAATTTGTGACAAAGAATTATATAAAGGTGGGGGTGGAGGGTATAGGAACATAGTTGGTTTATACCATTGAAGTTAAATTGGTGTCAAACAAATGAGATTGTTATAGATTTAGGATGTTAAATTTAAGCCCCGTGACAACTGCAAAGAAAATATCAGAGCATATGTAAGCTCATAGAGACAAATTAGAGTACGGTTGCCAGGGATGGGGATTAGAGATCAATGGGGAGTTAATACATAATAGGTAAACGGTTTCTGTTTGGGGAGATGGGAAAACTTTAGTAATAGAAGGTGGTAAGGGTACTGCAGTATTATGAATGTGATTAATCCCATTGAATGACATACTTGGGAGTAGCTGAAATGGGAAATATTTACACTGAGTATATATTCCCACAATTAAAAAAAAAGAAGGAACAACTGAACAGGCAATGACAATTAAATGCAATCCTAGAAGAGATCTAGTAAGGGAGGACAAAAGGCTCAAATGGATATTATTGGGGCATATGAAAAAATCAGAATATAGACTGTAAGCTTTATATCGATGTTAAATTGCTTGAACTTGGTAAATGCACTTAAGTTGGTCACATAAGTGACTGTCCTTGTCCTTAAGAAATGTGCATGGCAATACTAAGTGCTCAAGAAGGAGGATGTACACAACCTGCACTCAAGTGTTCAGAAAACTGGATGGATAGATAGGTAGATAGGTGATGGATGGATGGATGATAAGACAATACAGCAAATGTGGCAAAACCTTAAAATTGATGGATCTGTATCTGAGAGGGTAGGGGTATATGGGACTTCTCTGTATAGGGTTTGTATTATTTTTGTAACTGTTCTGTAACTTTAAATGTGTTTCAAAACAAAAAATTATCTACAAAAGTAAAAATTAAAAAACAAAAGGAAATAAAGAAATCCTAGAAAAAGATATAATCATTTTATTTAATGAAACAATGCATCTAGACAGTGATCATAAATGGCTGCTAACCTTAAAAAGTGAGACATTACATGCATCCTGATAGAAATATTAAATACCACTATGAGGTGCTTGTGTGAAAAAAATACATATGTACATATATATACATATAAGTTAAAGGACACCTCGGGATACAATCAGCAAACTCCAAACTGTGGGAAACTATATTAGACATGTGACCAAGTTTCTTAAAAATAAAAAAAAAGAAAAAGTAGGATTAGGAGAAGGAAAAGAGTACCTAAAAGAAAGTTAAGAGACATGTGGAGCAATTGCAGTGTCTCCTGATAAAAACAAACCTACTGTAAAAGAAATAAAATGTATGAGACCATTAAGGAAATTTGAACACTGGCTAGATATTTAATGATATTAAGGAATAATTCTGGATATTATATGATAGAACCATCATTCTTTATCTTTTAGAGCTCTTGATTATTTATAGGTGAAATAATGTATCTTGGATTTATTTGAAAATAATTCAGGGTTGGGAGGAAGTAGGCAAGGTTACAGATCAGGGACTGGCAAATTATGAACCACAGAACAAATTTGACCCCCACTGCCCATTTTTATAGGTAAAGTTTTATTGGAACAGTCATGCCTATAATCTGTTGTCTACGGCTGCCTTCATACCACAGTGGTAGAATAGAGTTGTTATAGCAGAGACTGTACAGCACAAATTATAGGAAAACATAGTAAAATAATTAGAAGATGACATTTTTATAATTTTTTTACATGTAAGTTTTTCATTTAATTTTGAATAATGACTGTCTTTAACGATCGGCTCACAAAACTCCTGGAAATGTATCAGTTGACTTTCACAAGGCTGTAGGGGCAGGCGCTAGCGCACCATTGCCTCTCTCTAACTCCTCCCCTTGTTTGCACATCTACACTTGCATTTCGTTTTTGGTAACTCCAGCTCCGCAAAGTTGCTCATGCTTTCTGAGTAGGAAAAAGCCATCCTGGCCCTCTGACTTTTTTCCTTGTTTTCAATAACATCCTTTGACTTTGCTAATGATGTTACTGCATCAGAATGGGGTTAGGAGGTAAGGGTCACACGTGTAACTAAGGGCAAGTGGCTGTGAGGCTGCAGAAGTGCTCCAGTTCAGTAGCCTTTGTGCCACCACACTCACCCCATGTCCAGGATTCTCTAAGTGAATGTTAGAGGGGAAGAAAAATTTCTTCTGTGCAGGAAGGGATGTTCTCTCCCCTCACCTCCTTGTAGCCTGTGGAGAAAGGCCCTGAGAAAAATATTCCTAAAGTTGGAAAGTTGGAAGAGACTTGAAAGAAGGGCATTTTATGCCAGACAACTGGCATTTTATGTCCCTTTTAGACATCTACTAAGCCACTGGATGTAAATGTCCTGCCCCTGTGCCTCAGAATCAAGGGGGAAAGCCTAGGATAATATGATATGATGGAGGCTGTGAGGAGAGAAAAGACAAACACCATTCTAAGCACTTGTTGTACTGAGCTTGAGAGAGGTATTAGCCCCATTTTACTGAGGAAAAAACTGAGGCACAGAAAGGGTGAGTAAACAGCCTGAAATTACCAGCAATAAGTGGCAGAACCAGTTTAGAGTTGGTGCTTCTAATCACTATTTACCCTAATATGGAAAGATGGAGTTTCTTCCTACAAAATAGATGAGGCCACAGTACTAAGGTATTATGTCTCATTGACAGTAATTTCAAATTCTGATTGCTCCAGAAAATTCAATCACCTGCAAAACACTAACAAAAAATGTTGAAACTATAGCAGTGTTACAGTGAATGTAAAGATGAAAGTATAAAAAGAAGGCAAAATCTGGGAGAGATTCTGTGCCAAAGAGTCCTGTGAATTGGAGGTGAAAGATGGAATGATGACATACGCATGGGAAAGGGGCTAGAAAGCTACGATTTTGCCACGTAGGGGAAATTAAGAGGTTTGCTAGCCTCCAGGTTCAGTTTGGAATGTGGTTGTATTATGTTCAACTTCGTTATCATGCAGGGCTTGGTTGATGGCAAATAACCACACATATGCCCTTATAGTCTAAATAAAGCAGTCCGGCTCAGTGCCACAACATATGAGGCATTGCTATCTCCTGATTTAGAGGAGTGAAATATCTGTCTCTGTCAATCTCTCTCTCTGTCAATCTCTCTCTCTGTATATGTGTGTATATATATATATATATATATATATATATATATATGGATTTTTTTGTTTTTTTTAAGTGAGGTCATTAATAGATTGATGTGGAATTTGCAGAGAAGGGAGACCAAACCCTATTCTAGAGGGTAAAAGGTGCTAAGGAGTTGCCAAGACAATAAATTAGTAATAGGAGGACAAGACAGAAAACCACAACCAGTGCCTTCTGGTAGATCCTAATATTCATTCTCCCATTACTTTCTGTATAGCAGGATTTTTAGCTGCATTGTCTGGAAAGAACACAGTTTTCAGCTCTCCTTGCAGTTCACAATAGCTATGTGATTGTGTTCAGAGGAACATAAGTAAAATTGACATGTACATAATTCAGAAAGTGTCCTTAAAGGAAAGGCCACTCACTTTACCTTCTTTGTCCTCCTTGTTGGCCAGAATGGAGATATAATGGTTCAGCTAGACCAGTCAGTTTGCTCATGTAGTCACCTTGGGACTGGAGGCAAATCCACAAGATGGTTGGAGCTCATGTCCTTGAGGAAAGCTTCTACACCAGCTCTGAGCTGCTGACTTCAGGACTTTCCAAATGTGACAAGAAATAAATATCTGCTATGTGAATGTCACAAACAGGGGTATGAGTGAATAAGGTCAAGATTGGATTTACAGCAAAACAGCCCAATGCTGAGTCCTTCCGTATTACAGGAATGAAATGGCATGAGAAGAATTTCTTATATTTCACTCTTATGGACATGAATGCCGAGGCTTCAGGTAGGGGTCAAATGGCCCCAATTATGCAGAGGGGAAGGTTCAAACAAGGTCCGTATTTAATAAGCCAGTTCAACTTCAGTATTCTGATAAAAAGCCAGGCTAAATAGACTCATTCCCCACCATTCTCACTCCATGCTCAGCCACATCCAACTTCTCACAGTCCTTGAAATTCCCCAAATTCTTTCCCACCTCCTTATCTCTGCACATAATCTTTTTTTGCTGAAATCTTTTCTTGCTTTGCTGCTTGCCAAATTCCTCCTCTTCCTTTGAGAAACAAATTGAATGTCACCTCCTGTGACTTCCCCCGTCACCCTGACTACCCCAGACCAAGTTAGATGTTTCTGGTTCTGTGCCCTTACGTCACTCTGCAAATGACTCTATTACTGCATGCTTCACATTGATTGTAATTGACTGTTGATACTTGTTTTCACCTCCAGACCAAGAAGTCCTTGAAGTCAAAGATAATTCCTTGGCCAATTTTTAACCTCAGGGCTTAGTACAGGTCCTGGCACAATGGAGGCTTTAAAAAAATAAGTGAAAGCATCTGAGATGAGTAGGGCTGTCAAATAAAAAAACACTTTTAATGACCACTTTATTGTCAATGTTTACAATTTAACTTTCTCTGTTAGGGGGTAAAACTCAAGCCTAAAGTGCTTGCACATTTCTCTGCTTGCTGCAGAGTAAAAATTCTTGACTTCAACTTTCAGTAGCCAACAAGGATTACAGGAAAATAAGTGATTGGATAACAGGAAAATACAAATTCATTTCTAATATGGATCCCCACTACCAATATCGTGTCCCAAATATTTAACGATAATATAATGCTACTTTCCATTAGTTAATATGTAGAAGACAATATAAATGTAGGATAAAGAGTATGAATTTGGGACTAAGAAAGAGCTAGATTGAAATTCTGACTTGCCCACTTATTTATTGCTGACTGGCAATGGGTAAATGTTCTACATCTTCGGGCAGCATCTGAATGTGGGGCAATAAGTTTATTGTGAGTTTCGAGTGACACAATATATGGAGAACTTAGCACAGTGACAGGGTATATAGAAATACTCAGATGATTGTGACTATTATTATTGCTAGACTTAGAATTGATTGTTTCTAAAATTACAAATCAGCTCCTGGATAGCTGGAAAATTTATGAGAAGAAAGGATTTTATGAACTCCTTCTGGCCTTTTCCTGGTCTAGGTCTTCTCAATATATTTATCAAAAACTTAGATGAAGATACAGATGTCAGTCATGCAATTTGTAGAGGCCACTCCCATAGAACTGAGAGACAGTACAATGGATTATAGAATAAAATACTAAAAGTATTGAGCAGCCTGGAACATGGGGCCAAAAGAATCAGATAAAATTAATGAGATTTTTTATAAATTCTTACATTTAAGCTTGAAGAATCAACTCTACACATACCTGGATTAATATGAATTTCATTTTAAAGCAAACAAGGTTTTCTCATTGATTGTATACTCAAAGCCATAATAAATCAAATTCGCAATGTTCATGCAAACAAAGTCAAAACTTATGTTGTATTTATAGAAATATAATATTCAACCCCCATACAAAGCAATAGTGCTCCTATATACTACATTAGTCAAATTACATCTGGAGTCTTGTTTTCAGTATTCTGTGTCACATTTTAATGCCTATGCTAATTTGTAAACATTCAGAAGAATGTAACCAGGGTTTTGAAGATGATGAAATTATCATTGTCAGTATCAAAGTTAACATTTATTGACTGTTTATTGCAATTTGCCTGGCACTGTGCTAGACATTCTATCCTTGGTTGATCTTCACAACCATCATTTGAAGTAGGTTCTCTTTTTCCACCTATTTTACAAAGGAGAAAGCTGAGTATTTCAGTGTTTAAGAAACTTGTCCGAAGTCATGGAACTAGTAAAAGATGAAGCAAGAACAGGAATAGCGGACAGTTTGTGGTAATATTCTTTAAAATTTACATGACTCATTTATTTGCATTATCTCAATAAATATTAATTGAACGCAGTGCCATTGTTGAGATTATACAACTGTGGTTGAGATATGATATTTCTTGTCCAGTCACACCACAAGCAAATGGCAAGACATTAAAAACACACAACCTCACACACACACACACACACAACCACACACATATTTAAGGCCCACAGAGCAGATATATCTCTGCCTAGATTGTCACTATCTCAGTGCCTCGAACACCACCTGACATACAATAGGTGAAAATAAATACTTCTTGAAAAATTGAAGACCCTCAATACCAAAGATCTTTTTATTCCAAATTATTTGATAGTTTCACTATAACTGTCCTACCTCATGTTTGGCAGAAAAATTGAAGGAAGGAGGTATATTTCTCTCAGAAAAGAAACTACTTAAGGAGAGTTATTTTCAAATCTCTGAGGAGCTAGCATTTGAAAGAAGGATTCTCTCTGGCTGTGTGATAGCATCATGAACAATAGAACTGACAAGCAATTTAATTCAAAATAAATTGAATTTCCTGTCGGTGACATCTGCCTAAAAATGAAATGGACATCACGTATGTCTATGGAACAGGCTTGTTTGTCACTGAAACCTATGCTGGTTAAGGTCTGCTATATTTTATCTGCTATGTTGAAATCTTCTGGTGTTGTCTATCAAAATAAGGTTAAGAATAAATGAGCAATGTATCTTTTATTTTAAAAAATGAAACGGACAGCATTTTTTGAGAATGGAAACTCCTAATCAGAGGAAGTATTCAAGCAGAAGAACTTTGAAAGAGTGGCTGAGCAGTGGATTTTAGCCTTGATACGTAGGCTGTTAGAGAACATTGTTCCTTTGCAATTCTTAGATTCTAAGATTTCATGCTTTATTTATTTTCTATACATCTGAAGAACGTGAAAGGAAAACTAGATAAAAAAAGGAGACAATTTGAAGAATACTTATTATAGCCGTTATAATTGTAGGTGGAAGCAGAGCCCAGCTGCAAAAAAACTGAGATAAAATTTGTGGCCAAGATCTAAATAAATAAATAATTATAGTGTGTGCTGGTTTGAAGCTGTTATGTACTCCAGAAAAGGCCATGTTCTTTTAATCCATTCTTTGGGTGCAGCCCTATTGTGGGTGGGACCTTTTGATTAGGTTATTCAATTGAGATGTGGCCCCGCCCATTCAAAGTGGGTCTTAATCTTTACTGAAGTCCTTTATGAGGATAAAAGAGAGAAGAAGCTTAGAGAGGTCAGAGAAAAGCATTCAGAGAAGTTTGGAGAGAGCTGAGAGAAGACCCTGGAGGAGCTGAGAAAACCACTGAAGCCAGAGGCTGAAAGCCACAGGACTCAGAGTGAAACCAGCAGATGCCAGCCGTGTGCCTACCCATGTGACAGAGGTGTCCCAGATGCCGGAAGCCTTCTTCAGAGTCCAGGTATCATCGTGTTGATGCCTTCATGTGGACACTTTCATGGCCTAAAAACTGTAAACTAGAAGTTAATAAATCCCCAACACAATACAGAGAGAAAATTAGGGCATAGGAGAAACATTTACCATGTAGCAGGAGGACAGAAACCCATGGTGAATTGAGAAAGCTTCTTAGGCCAGTATTTCATAACTTTTTTTTTTAGTATTGCCTCTATTGAGGAACCTTTGTAGATCATTTTTTCCTTATTGAGTATCTGTGAAATTTAAATACTATATGTTGGAGATTTAATTCTGTCCCCCACAAAGACTTATTCAAGTCCTAAGCCTGAATCTTGTGGATGTGAACCCATTTGCAAATACAATCTTTTCTTTTTAACATAGTTTTATTGACAAAACATAACAACATACAAACACAAACATTCTCAACATATGAACATTCCATTCTTGGTATAGAATCAGTGACTCACAATATCATCACATAGTTGTATATTCATCATTGTGATCATTTCTTTGAATATTTGCATCATTCCAGAAAAAGAAATAAAGAGAAAAATTCCATGCATACTATACCCCTTACCCCTCCCTCTCATTGACCACTAGTATTTCCATCTATCCAATATATTATAACCTTTATTCCCCCTTGTAAATAGGATCTTTAAAGACCCTGTAAGTTAAAATAAGGCCAAGCTGAATCAGGGTGGGCCTTAATCCATTAAAACTGGAATCCATATAAACAGAGGAAATTCGGACATGGGAGTAGGAGAGAGAAGACAGATGGCTATGTGACAGAGACAGAGGTTGAGTTAGGGACTGCCTGCAAGCTACCACCAGAATGCCACAGACTTCAGAGAAGGCATGACCCTGCTTACACCTGGATTTTAGACTTTGAGCCTCCAAAACTGTGAGACTCTTGTCATTTATTTATGTTGAGAAGTCTGTGGTGCTTTGTTACAGCAGCCCTGGCAAACTAAGACACCACGGATATACTGTCTATGTATTGTACATATATCTGTGCTTTGTGTGTATATAAGGAGTAGGATTTTTTTGACTCCTAATTTTCATCCCCTTGGGGGGCCTCCCAGCAGATGTTAAGTTTGAGCTGAGACTTAAAAGATAAGGAATTTTTGAGAAAAACAAGTAATAAATATAATAGATAACGTGGTGAACTTTTACTCTGTGCCAGCTGTTTTTCTAGGAGCTTTACTGTATTTATTCTAGAACCGTCATGCAAAGGGATCATGGTTCTAGAGCTAAAAACCTCTTCTTGTGTGAAAGGGGAGAGAGAGAAGCAGAAATGGTTGAAGTTCAAGGGCAGACAGTCTCGCAGCCACCCAGAAGGATCTTGTCTACCACACACGTGAGATTAGAGGTTTATCGTGTGCCTGCTGTACTGATCAAACTGGCAGTTTTCCAGCTCAACTTAGATACCCCATAGGCTTCCCCAACTAAAAACGTCCAAATCTGAATTCGTTATCTTAGTAGGTCTTTCCTCATCTTTCCTAGTTCAACATTATGCTGGTGAAGTATTTCTCAAATTCTTAAATCATGATCCATAGTAAGAATACATTTTACATTGCAACCGAGTTAATATGTGTGATGTGCATATGAAACAAAGCTTTCAAAACATTGAACAATGTGCTTAACACTCTGAAATTTTCTATTCTATTGAATACTGGTGATGTTTCACTACCTTGATTTCATGATCCACTAATAGGTTGTAATTGCAACTTGAAAAATTTTGTAGAGAAAAAGCCCTACTTATTTCTTGGCCCCTAAAGCCTGCCTCAGTCTAATAAACATCTGAAAATGTAGATGGCAGGATTATTAAAGATACTGCCTTGAGATCTAGAGAAACCTAAACATAGTAACTATTGCCAATTCAGTGTGGAAGCTAATTCTTCCCAAAGAGAGGTCCAATGGAAAACTATCGAGGAGGCATCTGGCATGATGGACAGAACAAGGATTCTGGGTTGCTCTGTTAGACCACTGGTTCAGGAATTTAGAGTCCATAAAAAATCTCCTGGAATGCTTATTAAAAACAAAGATTCTCGAGTCTTCCAACATGCAACAGATACACACAGCCAATGCATTCTCTGTGTTAGGAGTTCTGAGCAATGTCCAGGAATCTTCATTTTGTAACAAGCACCTCACATGATGTTAAAGCAGGCAATCAAAGTGCATTTTGAGAAAGCATGGGATTCTCTTATCACATGTTGGAAACTGTCTAGCCCTAGGCAGTATGTTGAACTACATGAAATTGCTGATACACAACCTATTTTTTTTTTAGGTACAAAAGAGAGGATATATTAAAAATGAAAAAAGATATTACCAAAACAAATGGCAAATACATCAAACATCTTCAGATCCAGAAAACTAACATCTTTATTGACTGCCAGACACAGTTGTGATACTTTATCTTTTGCTTTTGCTTTATAAGTCATTGATTCCCTCTTCATGTGACAATTTTATAACAGTATTTTCTATAGAAGGAATTAAAACCATGGTTCTCCTCTAGCAGGGATAATGGAAATTTGATTTTTATTCTTTCTAAAAGTTTAAAGAAGTTTCAGGGTCATCATTCATCATTGGTAAGGCCAGGTACCTTTTTAGGGATTGTCAAACTATTAAATTTCCTTCTTATATAAGATGTAAGATTTCAGGGCATTTCAAGTTTTCTTGAATGGTGCTAATGTTTGAAAATTATGCTAACATATACAGCACAACATTTCCCATTTTAACAACTTTCTAGGATACAATTCAGTGCTGTTAATTACATTCAGTGTTGTGCCACCATCATCCTATCCTGGTGGTATATCTTTTTGTTTGTTTGTTTGTTTGTTTGCGTGGGCAGGTTCCTCAAATCAAACCCGGGTCACCTGCACAGCAGGTAAGATTTCTGCCACTGAGCCACCAGACACCACCCCTGGTGATGTATCTTAAACAGTCTTTGAACTGATGATATTCATTAGCTCTTTTATTGTCTATGTCCTCACTGCAAGTGCTTATTTGTGAATTCTGTTATTCTCAGGATTGCATTCTCTTTTTTTCCCTTTAGTTGTTTTTTATTCAAGAAGAGCTTCCTAATCTCACCTTCATTTCAAGCATTTAAAGATATCAACATTTTAAATTATACCAATTTCTGTGCTATGAAATTAGATACAAGATGACTTTTTTTTAAACAAAAAAACATACAAACACGAACGTTCTTACCATATGATCATTCCATTCTTGGTATACAAACAATAACTCACAATATCATCACATAGTTGTGTATTTACCACACACAACCTATTTTTTAACCCATGAAAGTAGTACATTCATATGGTTCAACCTAAAACATGGTGTTCTAGTTTGCTAGCTGTCGGAATGCAACACACCAGAGATGGACTGACTTTTAATAAAAGGGGATTTATTTCATTAAAAATGTATAGTTCTTCAGAGGAAAGGTAGCTAATATTCAAGTTTCTTTCTTATGCAGGAAGTCACAGGGTGATCTCTGCTGACCTTCTCTACAGGCCTCTGGGTTCCAACAACTTTCCCCAGTGTGATTCCTTTCTTCATCTCCAAAGGCCTGGGCTGAGCTGCCAGTACTGAGATGAGGAATGCTAGCTGCTTGGGCTGTGCTACGTTGAGCTCTCTCATTTGAGCATCCAGACAATTAAATCAAACGTCATTCATTGCAGTAGGCACGCCTCCTAGCCGACTGCAGATGTAATGAGCAACAGATGAGGTTCACATGCCATTGGCTCATGTCCACAGCAACAGAACTACGCACCTTCACCTGGCCACGTTGACACCTGAACCTAACTACCACACATGGGGAGTTTGGGAATGGTAGAATTATGGAGGGAAGGGGGTATTAATCATAATAATAAGAGCCTCTACCACTCTACCATTTCTGAACACTTTCAAATTCTGGGTATTGTATTAAGCTAAGATTGATTTCTCTGTGGTTCTCAACCACTAAAAATGGAATCTACATTGATTTGGTCTTAGCTAGCTTCCTCCAAACAATTTGGAAATACTGCGACTGGAGAATTTCTGGCATTTTAATTTCAATTAAGAATTCGATATACATTATACATCTGAAACTATATATGCAAAACATTTGCATTCAGGGTATTTGACAATTTTTTGAGCCAGGTGTATGGGAGAACAAGAACTCTTTTTGGAGCAGAAACTCAACAAGAAAATCTTGGTTTAATTAAGTACTTAAGTATTACCAGCTGTGCATTTGGAGCGACCTCACAGCTTCTGAAGGCTCGTTTCCTTTATGTGATTCAGGTGAACTTTGCAAATGTTGTGACTTATTATTATAGAACTGTACCTTGTGTACCTGCTTCCAGAATTGTTTTCAGACCTCTGCCTCTAGATTGAGTGGGAAGCAGCTGCCTGCCTTTGGGAATTTTAAGACATTACTAACCATTTGTATCACAAACAAGTGTGTTGCCGAATTAGCTTCTGATGAATTACTTGCTCACATTTGTTCTATTCACATAAATTAACTTTTTTTTTTTTTTAGCTCTCTTTCTTCTCCTAGTTCTCAGGAAATTTAAAACAAATGTAATTTACAGTTGAAAGCTCTGATGTGGGGCGGGGAGGCAGAATGTTTATTAAACATTCAGGCATTTCAGACCTTCCAGTAGCACAGCTGGGGGGGGGGTCGCTGGCTGTGGGCGGGGACAGGGTTAACCCCTGACACCCCCTCCCTGCAACCCCCTTACTCTCCATCTCCCACGGGCGGTTGGCTTCCCCGTTTCCTGGGGTCATCTGGCTGATTCACTGTGGCCATCAAAACAGGGGAAGGAGGCTGTGGAAAGCCACTGAAACCGGGGGAAACTAGTCATAAAATCCTGACTATCAGCTGACAGTCCGCCTGACAGCTACCAGCCCTTTTTCCAGCCTGGCACCAGTCTCCAGGAGCTGACCGGGACTGGAGGTCTTTTGCAGCCTAAATCGTCTGCCTTCTCTTCCCCCATGCTTGAGAGTGCGGAGCTGTGCTTTAACGCCGACCATGGCTACCTGGAGGGCCTGGTGCGGGGCTGCAAAGCGGGGCTCCTGACCCAGCAGGACTACCTCAACCTGGTCCAGTGTGAGACCCTGGAAGGTAAGTCGGCTCCTCTCCCCATTTAAGAGAGGGAAAAAACAATGTGTGTGGGGGGGGATGATCTTGCCCACCCCAAGAATGGAGAAGAGAAATGTTCCTGCGGCCTGAGAGCCCCATAAACTCATTCTTATTTCCAGGGTCCAGACTTCAGGGGTCCATGAACTTGAATGAGGGAAAAAAAAATCTCTATTTTCAATATTTTCCAAGTGAAATTTATTATTTCTTTTAATTGTGAATCTAAGCAGCAAACCATGGTAGTTCATATTAGCAGTACCTGTCATTTGTGTGACCGGTACAAATTACCCATATCTTCATATCCCTTTACAGTTCTTGCAGATACCTGGAAATACCATTTATATTCTTTCAGTATTTCAAAGTTTGGTAGATGTTACACTCACCGATTGATCTTGATATTTGATGTCTTAATAAAATAATCTCAATATTTACTGCAAATTCTTAAAATGTTGTGACAATATTTTTAATAGGGTTTCCTTTATAAGCCTATGTATTTTTATTATATACATTTATTATATACATTATTTGGAGAAATGGGTCCATAGATTTCATGAAATTGCCAAGGGGGCCACAGCAAAAAAAAAAAAAAATTAAAAAGCTAACAATTTTGGTCTAGAAAATTTTGTTCTATCCCCAATATCTCAGTATCTATTGATTTAAGAGTTTGAAGTTTGTCTTTAGCTGAAGCTTAAGAAAAAAATCAAGAGAGGCACCTGTGATAGGCCTGCCTTGGATTCAAAAAGTCCCTGCTGTGACCTCTGCCAGGTCAAGGCAGGTGACTTGGGACTCAAAGCCCCTGAGTCTCAGATTCTGCATTTGCAAAATGCGATGGCAATGCTGCAGAGCAGAGTTGTAGGTAGAAAGATGCTATAAAACCTGAGAATGCATCAAAAACCAAGAAGCGCTCCCAGCAAACGGAAAATGATCGTAAGCCACAATATTTTCAAAATCTTACTAAAGATTATTTCACGTCTATAATAGTACTTTTATTATTGAAAACAGCAATACTTGCTCATTTTTAAATGTTCTTTTGAATCCAATATATGCCAATAATAAAGTTTTCAAAACTGGCCAGATTATTCTAGAAAAGCAAGGAAACAGTGACTATAAACTTCCTAGAAATACATTAGAAGGTGAACACACACACACACAAGAAAAATTTCTGAAGGTGACTTTGTAGGGCTGCAGAGGCCATTCATTCATTTATAGTTCTGACCAGTTAAAGCCAGAGAGGAGCTGCCTGAGTTGAATCAGCCCCTACCTTTCAGTTTCAATGGAAACAGCTTGAAACTGATTCTCTCAGATGATAACAAACTGATTCTCCTGGCTGCAGATAATTACCATGTAATCCCAAATCCTAGATCACTTCATTTTATATTAAGAGTGTAGTAACTGGAGAAGATTAAAAATATACAGCAAATCTGCATAAATTGAACTAAAAACAAATTAAAGTGTACTGGATGGAATAAGTGCTTCTAAGAGAAGCCATTTGAGTGAATTTTATTTAGTTTTCAGTCAGCTTTTAAATGAGCTAAGGAATGCAAATTTAAATGCAAAATATACCTAAAATATCTCTGTGTAGAAAACATTCTTTAACCCTCTCTCAGCGATATCAGAGAGAAACCAAGAGTAGTCATTCTAAAGCCACATATTGAATTTTAGAAAATAAAAAGGCAAAAAAGATAAAAATCAGGAATTTAAAAGTTGCTTCCAAGTATTTTCTGCCAAGGGCCCTTTTGATCTAATGATGCAATTGAGGGAGGGGAAAGGAAGAGGAGGGAATAAGGGTTAACGAAATCTATCATCTCTCCAATCACTTAGGTGAATGTGGTCCCTTCAGTTTCAAATTGGGAGAGAAGGAAAGGTTTCAGACCTATTTGAAAATCTGAAGAATGAACTTTTCAGAGACGTCGACACAGGTGTATCTACACAGAAGTACCCATGAAATGTCAGGGGCTCTATGGACACAAATCTGCTGTGTACACCATTGCTTTATCATCATTGCATCTTATGGCTTCTGCCTTTCTTTCCTCCCAATAGTATTTTCAGTCATTCATTTCATAAATATGTTTGAATCTCTGAGCCAGTGTACTCTTTGGAGACTCCCCAAAATGGCAAATGTGAGTCATCAAACCATGGTTTGGCTTATAATGGTTGCTGAGAAATTAAACCTAAATAAGGATTTCATGCCCTCAGTTAACAGCTGAGTAAACTGAGGTTTAGACTAATCCTAACAGACTGACAGTCACAGAGGACGGAGATAGCTAGATCTCTTTTTCTGTTCTAATATGTCGCTGCCTCCTGAGTATAAATTGAAGATACATTAATAGGTCTGCAATGATGATGTCAGCTCCATTTGGATTTAGAAATAATAAGGACTATCCTGATTATTTCAGAGGCTGTTGGGAAATAAGCAACTTGTGAAACGCAATGCAAAGGTTGCATCTGTGAACACATTTAGAGAGAAATCCAGTCAGATTCTAAACTGAATTAAGAGTTGAAGATAAATCAAGGACATTTGTTGAGTTAGAAGTTAGGAACTTTGGGATTCCTAACTTTTGCACAAAATCTGCATGGTTAAAGAAGAGCAGATAAAACTGTTATTATAGGAAAATGTATAAAGCAGGCACTTTATGTAAAAGAAAAGCAAACCTGGCAAAGATTAAATTTACCTTTAGTCTTTTAAAGTTCTCTGATCTTGAACAAAAAAGAATTTGTTCTGATATCAACAGATTATTTTAAAACCACTTACAGGTGGTAAATTTGGAAGAGAGAAAGATTGTACAGAAAAAGCTTTGAGAAGTCCTAATATTAATATTTGTACTTAATTGTGGCATGGTTGTGCAAGGGTGATCAGAAACACTTATCTATTCCAAGGCCTGCCCCTGACTAACAATAATCCGAACCAGTCACCAAAATCCTCTGGAACTCAGTCTTTCCTATGTACAAAAGAGGGAAGCTGTCTCTGTCGCCTTTTGTCACTGGTAGAGCTTTGAAGCGGTATCCATAAAGAAGTTTGAAGGACTTTAAAAATGACTCTGAACCAAAATAATAACTTTAAAAGGGTATAAAATATTTTCAAAAAAATAAAAATAAAACTGCTATTTTCATCAGATTGTTTTATTTTTATTTCAACCAATACTGTGATGTTATGTTCTCTTCTTTTTGAAAAAGACAACATGGTGAAATTAATATTTTAGAGTTTTAGAATTTAATAATAAATGGCCTTTTCTAAAATACATGGTGAAAGTGCCTACTTGGCTCTCAGGGAGAGTTAGTGAGAATAGGCTGGGATTGAGCCTTTACTTTGTCTTTCCTACCATAATATTTTGGAAGAGAGTGGAGAGAACTGATTATATTTCATCAACAATCATGTCCCTTTTCTGGGACATCACCTTCATTCCTTCTCCAGCTGGGACTTCAAGAGGAATTAATTGAACAGTCATATACTAAATACTTTCTAGCTAGGGCCAAGGAAGTATAGATGAATAAAATATAGTCCCTGACTTAAAGAGATTCCCACTTTATAGAATAAAATATTAGAAAAATAAGAAACCCTTAAAAAGGGCAACGGTGCAGTACCTATTGAAATTCCAAATGCGTACACACTTGTCCCAGGAATTCCAAGCCCCACTTGCACATGTGGGCAATGCCAGCTGAACCGAGCTTTCTCTGCTGTAAGCTGGGACATAGCATTGTTGGCAATAGCAAAAGATGGCCATTTGCAGGGAACTGGTTAAAGAAATGATGGAACATTCACATAATGGAATCTTCTGCAACATAAAAAAAAAAAAACAAAAAACGAAGCATTCTAAGAGGACTGGTTTAGTAAGATCACCAAAATGTATGGAGAAAAGCAAGTGGAACAACTGGACATATGACATGATACTCGTTAAGAAAAATGATGGATAAATAAATATATTTTCGCTACAAAAAAACTAAAAATAATATTTACCTGAGTGACAGGGGTGGTGAGTGGGTGGATGGATAACAGGTTTAGGAGACTTTTCAATGTATAACTGTATATATTCCTACTACCTATTTTTGATTTAAAACAAAGTAGGGGGAAGACTGACTTCCAAGAGCTTTTCTCTGAGCTCCCATTGACACTATTTGTACCTCTTAATTACAGGGCTTAGTTTTTCTGTTTTGTATTACAATTGCTAGTCTATCCTGTTACTTTGCTGTTCAAAAACACTTCAGTGTCTCCCATCAGGCAGGATAAACTTCACTCTTAGTTTTTTGTTATTGTTGTTCTCTTTTTGTTTTTTTTACTTTATTTTTATTTATCACTCTTAGTTTTAAAAAAGGCTTGAGCAGCCTTGTCAATCTCTACCTTGTAACATTTTCCCCAGAACCCCTCTGCCTTTATTCTATAGACCTTCCACTACAAATTCCATTCTCTATCCAGTTTGCCTGGAGAGCACCCACTCCCCTTTAGAGTCTCAGCTCCAGCGTCATCTCTATGAAGCCTTCCCTGCCATATCCCTGTTAAGGTAGAACTGACAAGCCTCAATTTTGTGCTGCATTGTCCCTTGTAATGAGTTTAATCTTGCATAGCACCTGTTACATTTGCTTTGGTGTGTCACCCCAGGGTATTTGTCTTTCTAACCCCAGAGCCAATCATACTTAGGAGCATACTCATGAATAAGCAAATGGATCTATCCTTTCCTATATTGTAGGCATCTCAAGGGCAAAAACTACACCCTTTATTTTTTTCTGCCCCACCCCCAACCTAAAGCTGTGTTTTGCGTATAGCAAGAATCTGAAAATACACATTTTTCATGTGTTTGGTTCATGTTTGGCATGTTTGGGTTCAAGTCCTGGCTCGCTCCCTTGGCTCTGTGATGTTAAGTCAGCCGCTTAACTTTTAGTGTGGTATTTTCTTAATTAAAAAATAGAGGATACTTAGAGGAGATAACCGACCTAAATCAGTTATCAGGAGAATCAGAAATCCCTGAAGATGTTTTGTAAACTGCAAGGGCTATTACCCTCCACCAAACCACAATGTATATGCAAAAAGAATTTGTTTTTCCTCCTCTGCTAGGCTTTTGAATTCCTGAGGTCCTCCTTCCCATTTCATAGCCTTTGGTTAGTGGTGTTTGTATGTGACTCTATTCAGTTGACTCCGTCATCCTTCAGAGAGTTAGAGAGTTTTGTTTTGGAAATATTCATTCTGGTGCAGAAGAATCTAAATGGAGAGTTTTAACTCTGGTAACACCCACTGAACTATATAATGTAGTGCTGTGGGACCCTACATTCCTGGCATATTGGCCCCAGGTTTTGATCACAACTTAAATCTAATATTTGAGGGTCATCTATATGACAATAATCATTCCAGGAGCTGTGGAGTATATGAAAAAGAATAAGACACTATTCCCTGAGCGACTACAAGTTGAGAAAATATTAAATATAAGTTTTTTAAAGGTCAACAATTAGAAAACCAAGAAGGTTCCAAATGTAAAACTAGGATCATAGTCAGTAACTAATACCCATATGAGAGAAAGAACACCTCAGGTGAGGTGAGGGTTATCTAATACAGACCAATGGAAACCGAAAGGATTAAGGGCTGAAAAGGCCAATGGGGAGTGGAAAGGTGGGATGGCTCAAAGCCATTCTAGGCAGGCAGAGAGTGAATTACAAGTTCCTACAATGAAATGTTTCAGCTGGGGAGTACAACTGTTTGGCTGCAATGACTAGAATAGTTGGAGATATGGCTAAAATTTATATTGAGAAAATTTTTGAAGGATCTTGTAGGTCCTATTATGGAACTGCAAGATATTGAATAAACACAAGAGACATGTTTGAATCATCAGTCAAATACTTGCCAGCATGGAAAACTCAAACAAATTACCTCGCCTAGCCTCAGTTTCTTCACCTGTGAAATGGGTATTACCGCTAAGCTTAAGAAATGATTTAGATATTAAAACCATTCTGTCAATGGTAAATCATTCCTATAAATATATTGAGAGTTGTTTTTAATCTTCCCCAAATTTTCAGTGGTTCCGAGCTACTTGTGGGATCATTACAAAAATAAAAATAACTCTTAGGAAAGATTAAACTGGAGGCAGGGAACAGGTTCAGGAGAAAGGAGAGGAGCGAATCTCCTAAGAGGTGGTCACAGTAATCCGGTTGTCAGATGGTCATATCCTAAGCCAGGGGAGCAAGGAGTGGAAATCAGAGAAGAAACAGAGGAACAATTCAGGGGATTTGCAGTAATAAAGCACTGGTGAGTTTGTATACCCTAAGAATGGAAATATAGTTAGCAGAAAAAGAGGCTTAAGTGTCAGGTTTTATAGATTACAATAGTTTTATTAGAACTCTGAGTAATTATAAGATCTGATGGTAGAGGCCAGTACAATGGTTGGGGAAATTCTAGACTGGAGAATAAAAGCCAAAGCCCTTAGCCAAATGAATTGGATTATTTTGAAAGTAGGTGAGTACCAGCAAGAAGAGAATTAATATTTTGCTGTGGCTTCAACTACATCATCGTGTTTAATCCCCAGAACCACCGAAAGCAGGGATCCAAGTTTGTAGATGGAGAAACTGAACTGGGAAAGGTCAGATATCTTAGCACCAGCCGAGTGTGGGAAACAACAGAGCAGCTGCTCCAGGGAAACACTCTTTCCTACAGGCACCTCTGAAGGTGCTTCTTTGGAGTGTGAAAGGTATGGACATTTACTTATAGAGAGGCCCAAACAGGATACTGCACAGGAAAAAAATGAAAATAACCTCTCATCTTTCTAAAAATTATCTGCCCAACCAATTAACTGGAAGATCACAGTGAAGTCCCAGCCTTGTCCTGATGTGTGCAACAGCCAGGTGGTCTTGGATAACTTCCTTAACCTGGTGACTGCAGCCAAGAGAACACATTTTACATCCCAACCCTGTGTACACACATGTCATTACACACAGATTTGTGCTTCTCTGTGTGGTGTACTTTGCTATTTGCTATTACAGCCTAATCATTCCTTTTATTCTAGTGTGGTTTGGGCCCCATTTAATTGATTTAGTCAGTAGTGATATTACAGTTTGGAAAACATTTCATTTCCTCCTTTAAATGGAAAAATAGAAAATGATACTTGCCACAATAACTCTCTGGATTATTTCTAGGATTAAAACAACAACAACAAAAAGGTAGTGTAATTTTTCCAAAGTGTGCTTTGAGGATGGCACTGTTGTTTTCAAGTGACTTGGGAGATTTTCTATGCAGTGCCTTGAAGAGATCACTTACATTTACATAGTACAGCCTTTCAATTCCTACAGTGAAGAAACCTATTTATTCTAAACTTGACCACAAAATCCTACCCCTCACCTATCTGCTTAGAAAGGCATTTGGTATTAAAAAAAAAAACTATATAAATATATATATAATAAACCCATGGAGAAAAATGATTCTCCCTCTTATGTCTATCCTCAGCAATATTCAAGTAACTTTCAACTATTTCTTTCCTGTAACAAGATGAGTCTGTTTAGAGTCCCAAGCTTTCAGATAGCAATTTGTAGTATTTTTTTTTGGTCTGGAGTAGGAATTACCTTTCAAACCCATAAGATAGTTACTCTGTATAAAGAGAAATATTATTAAAGCAAAATAAATTTAGTTGGGTGAAAACCACTACAAATAATTATATTTTTGAGTTTAAGGTTTTAGTTCTAAAAAAGTCAATGAATTATTAAAGTTTTTAAATGAGCTAGCCACAGAAATAAAAGAAAATAGAACATCTTTAAAAAAAAAAAAAAAGAAAGAAAGACATTTAGGGGAAGGCTGAAAAAAAATCTGAGCCCACTTTGAACACAAGAAAGTTATAGACATTGCTATTAATGGCAGTCTATCATGGCCTTAGAGCAAACATTTCAGACCTTCAGGTTGTGTTAGAATTTGAATGCAAGAGTCCCCTGGGACCGAATTGGGTGCTAGAGAATATGAGTCCCACTTCATCCCATTTGCCTTTCTGTCAACTAGTTTTACACAATTCTTACAGGGTCCAAAACACTTGGGTCATATAGTTTCAGGATCCCACTGGCAGCTGAAAGCTTTGGGAGTTAATCTGCTTTAAAAAAAAAAAACATATGTCACATAAGCAAAATATCATGGTTTTTAAAGAAATGCCATTTGTCACATCTGTTGGCAAATATTCCTTGGTGCTGCAAATGTACTGTCAGATTGCATAAAAATCTGAACAGCCAAAGTAAAAGCCAAACAAGACAAGGCTAAAAAAAAAAAAAAGTATAATTGTTTTAAATTAAGTTAATTAAATAGATAATTAAGTAAACAAATTCTGTAGTCAGATAAAGAGCATTTCCACTGCTTAATCTACTCCAGACATTCAGGAAGAATGCCTGTATCCCAAATCTAGGCCACTCAGGAACCACATTATGTCTAATTGCAGACCCACCCTCCCCCAGCTGCTATAGCAGTCAATTTGTAACCCACAGTAACTGTCTGTTGTCCTCAGGATAAAGGATGCCATCATACCAAGCTCTCCTTGAGTCAATTCATGTTTACTTCTCTAGCTTCATTTCTTACTTTTCTCTTTCTCCCACTTAATGCTCCTGTAACACTGAGCTGCTTACAACTTCTGGCACATACTATACCTGTACTAGTTCATGGAATGTCTTCCTCCCACTTTTACATAGCACTTTCAGGCTTATCTCAGGCTTAACCTCCTTCTAGAAACTTTCCTAGGCTTTGTGCTTAATCAGTGAACTTGTCACATTCTTTGAATTGTCTGTGATGGTCTTCTCCGCCATCCAACTGAGTTTCCTTGAGGACACGGAGTATGTCTGGTTCATCTTCAGGTCTCCTGTAGTTAACACATAGTGTGTACTTTATAAATATTGGAATGAAAAAACTGTGGTTCATTAAACTCCAGCATGCTACATTGGCTCCAGCCGTGTGCTAGATAATGCCAAAGACATCTTTGCTAGTCTGATATTCAGTAATATTTAAGTGTTGGATTCTGTGAAAGGAGCCACATATAACTAAAATGGTGTATCTGTCTTTGTGGCATTATCGTACATAAGACTATATAAATACACTGATAAGGTGCTGTGCTACATATATTGTCAAAGTACTTTGAAATTCAGATAAGTGAGAGTGAGATTGAATAATTCTTCCTGAGAGAATTTAGGCTTTACAGAGCAAGTGATACTCCAATTAAATTGGTTGGCAGTACAGTACAGGTTTTAAGTGGCTTTGGCTTAAATCCCAGATAAATTTGGACTTTGAATCCTCATTTATCTATGTGTGATCTTGAGCCAGTTGCCAACTTCACTGAGCTTTGGTGTTCTATTCAGTAAAATGGGATAAAAATCATTCCCACATCATAGGATTGCCGGGAGTATTAAATGAGATAATACAAGCAGAGAGCTTTGTACCATGCCTGGAACATAACAGGTTCTCAGCCATTGGTAAATAATTTTAACGTCATGACCCAGACCATGAAGGATAAATTATAAGAAGCAAGTCTGATAAGGGGATTGAGGAAGAAATTCTGGAGAGTTAGGGTCGGGATTAACAAAGATGTAGATGCTGGAAAACAGTTTGTTCAGGAGGAAGTTACAGCAAATGAGCTGGAACTCAGTTCAATCCAATTAGCTGACAACCAGAAATACCACTATTTAAAGGGTGTGTGGCATGACCTGGTAGAAATAATGTTTGATTTTAAGAGTGGGGAACTCTATCTCCTAGTTTGAGCTCAACCCCTGTATAACTCTTTAGCCCCACTTGCTCACTTTCTTCACCTGTAATAGAAATAAATTAAAATAGAGCAGTTCTGGATGCCCACGGCACCTCCCGTACCCATGGTAGATGTTACTAATAAATTATGTTTTCCATCAAGCTGGTGTGGAGCCTTAGTTTCCTCAGTAGGTTCCCAAGCAGAAATTTCCAGTCAGCTAAAACTGATCCTGGGAAAACCTATTGCCATCTCTGGGCTAAATGTTTGTTAATGTTCTTTTTGACTATGCCTAATGATATTAAATGTCTTAGGAACTTGAAAATTTTTATGGTGTGCTAGAATATCCATATTTATATTGAATATCCCATTGGTTCAGTATAATGAACCAGTGTTCTTATATATCCATTATATTGAATAACCCTGAAAACGAAATCATAAAAGGGCCTTATGTTATGGTTTAGTAAGGTAATAAATGTGCATTTAACATGAAGTTACCATAAATCCAATTAATGTTGTAAAGAGTATTTATGTATATGATCAAAACTGATTTGGGGTTTCATTCAATTTCAGATCTGAAAATTCATCTCCAGACCACTGATTATGGCAACTTTTTGGCTAATCAAACGGGTCCTCTTACCGTTTCCATCATTGACACTGAGATGAAGAAAAAACTATGTGGGGAATTTCACTATTTCAGGAATCATTCCCTGGAGCCACTCAGCACGTTTTTCACCTATATGACGTAAGTGACAAGAGGAAGCCCTATGAGCTCTGATTTTATTGTGCAAATGACTTTCCTAACAGTTAGAGGTAAGGTATTAAGTAAGGCATAAGACTTTTTCCATTGCCTGTAAATTTGAATACATCAACTTTTAGCAACTATAGTCTCACAAAACAACAATTTCACCATTAGAAAACAGATTTCATTCCCTTATAAATATCATCACATAGTTGGTGGAACTCTCCATAGAAGCTGTGTTTTTGTTTTAAAAAAATAGATGATGCCCATACTTAACATCCAGCTGTTAGAACTAAGGGGAATTATTATGTAATATGAGTGGATTGCTTATCTTTAAGTGGGGGGGCGGGGTTGAAGTATCAAAATTGTTCTAAGGCCACATTTAACGTTTACTGATTCCCCTATAAGAGGATAAGTTGTTCCCATCATAGTTATATAAAGTTATACAATTGTATATAGTTAATTCTTCCTCTCAATTTTTTTCAATTTGTCAAATCTTTTAAAGTGAAAATCCCTCATTCTTAAAAATATTTGAATGCCCACACAACAATAAATTGTGCTTTTATTAATTCAGTTGATAATGATATTTAGTGCCCAATAGGCCATTCATAATAACTTTGCTTCTCTCCAGTTGTCTTAGCTGACAAGCTGGGAATGAACATCCCCAGTAGATGAGTTAGTTGTTTCTTATGTAGGTACAAATTAGATGTAGCTTACGTCTAGATGGGTGCCTGGCATATAGGCACTCAATATATTTGTGGAAAGAAACTAAGACTGAAGAAAGAAGTTGTAAAAATCAAAAATTAAAACAGAATAAAAGAATAGAACTTGGAATTAAACACCATGTTCAGCACTAGAAATAGGAAACTAGGGAATGGCGTAAGTAAAGGAAAATGGTCATTGGGGGTTGCCAAAGCATGGCTTTGGAAGATAACTTGGGACTTCTAGAGACAAGTTCCAAGAGAATAAGAGAATGGCTGGATGAAGTGGGTAGCAAAGGGACCTTCTGAAAGAATAGCTTCAGTCTACACTCAGCTGATTTACCGTAAAATGACAGTGCTGCCTCAAGGACCAGGGAGAGAAAAGAACGAGCTTATTTGATCAGAAGGACACTCTTAACATCTGTCTATCCCTTCTTCCCCATCTACTCATTTCTCCATCAGTCCATTTCTCCATTCTACAAATAATGTGTCTCTGCCCTTGAGGCACTTTGATGGTTCAGTTAACAAGAGTTTGAAACGAGGAATATTGAAGAATGTCTGTTAAGCTGAACAAAGCTAGATGGATTCTAACTGCTACATGTGACTTGGGTTTGAGGGAAAAATAATGTGCAAGTCAGCAAGATGTTTCCTGAAATCTAAATCTGGCAATCAGAAAACACTCTGGAAACAGAACTTTATTCCCAGGCCTTTGGCACAAAAGGAAATCAATGCAAACTTTGTATTGTTGACAGTGGACGAGACCAGAAGTAAAAGTCCTTCTATTTGGCATTTGATATCATCACCATGCTTTTCAAGTATCAAATTTACTTAAAGAATAATATATTTAGAAAAAAATTCTCAAGGGACATGAAGAAGGCATAAAATAAAAGCATTCCTCTATTCCACATTTCCCTTTGTTTTCCACTGAGTTCCTCTCCCCAAATGTAACCACTTCTCAGATTCTTATGTTTTTTTTCCAGAAAAAATATTTGTGTGTATATTGATCCACATTCTCCCTGTCCTACTTCCACATTTCAGATTTATGCTTTTTTCCTTCTTAACATTTCTTAGAAATATCCTTGTCAACATCATTCTTTAAAATCTACATGGAATTCCATGTTTCATACCTATCATGATTCAATTTACCAGCCATTGATTGATTAATAATCAAATGGCTTTTTTTTTTTTTTTATCCCCATTACAAAAAAATTTGGTGTCAGCTTTCTTCTAAGCTAAATTTCTATTTTGGTAAATTTTTTTTGGGGGGGGCATATACATTTTTATTGTGGTAAATATTGTGAAATTGTTCTTAGCAAAGATAGCACCAATTTAACCTTTAAGCATGACATGAGAGGGTATGTGTGCATATACTGTTATGAGCGCTGGATATTGTTTTAATTTTCACCAGGCCTAGATATTAAAAATGGTGTCTCTTAGCTTCAATTTGAAACATTATTTCACATTTATTAGTCATGTTTATTTGCTATCTGTCTGAATACTTTATATATTTTTTAACTGGAGTTTGCGGTATTTTTTATTGATATGTAAGATTTTTTGTAAATTAGGAAAGTTGGCCCTTTGTAATATCTTTTGTAAAATTATATCCTCAAATGGATATAATTTAATTGTTTTTGGCTGTTGAAACATTGAACATTTATAATTAGCTATGACCATCAGTCTTTTTGTTTGTTGACTCCTGGTTATTGTACCCTGCTTAGAAAGGCCTACCTTGCTCCAAATTCATAAATAAATTCACCTGTCTTTTCTATCATTCATCTGTGTTGTTGATGTTATTTCATTTTTTCACATTTAAAACTTTGGTCCACCTGAAATGTATTTTGGTATAAGAAAATAAAGCTGCATTTCCAGCTCAAATTATTTTTCTAATGGCTATCTAGTTGTTAATCAAGTAGAAAAATGACTATAGGTTGAGGTAGGATGTAATTGTTGATATAATTGAGATATATGGTTAGTGCCTTTGTCTCTGGTTTAGTCCAGTTGGTCCTGTTAGCACGATTGGTTACGCATTATTCTCTCCTTTTTATTTATAGGTAAGATGCAGATTGACATTTTTAAAGAATCCATGAAAACACAGTTAGGGATGAAGATTAGTTATGAACTTGGATCTGACTCAGTCCAAAAACCCAAGTCGTTTCTTCCTCACCACAATCATTATGGGAATTTAAAGGAAATAGGATTTTCTTACAGAATAATCTGGAAAGCCTTCCCAGAAAGGCTGACCTCGTTGCTAGGCCTGGAAATAGGGTAGAATTTGGAGACTCAGGAGAAGGCACAGCACCTGGGGTCAAACATGTGAATGGGAAGGGTGATGCATGCATGAGTTACAGGTCAGTTTGCTGGAAGAGGAGAAATGAGAGGGGAGGATGGAAAAGAAAATTAGAGCCAGATCATAGAAAGCCTTGAAGACCACGATAAGAATTGGCCTTTACCACATCAGAGAGTATTTTTCAAGAGTATGCATTTTGTTTTGTTGGTATCTGCAGAGCCTTTTTTTTTTCCAAATGCAGTCTTAAATAGAAAAGCAAAATGTAAAAGATGAAAGAAGAGGCCAAGTTTGTTCACGTGACTCTTTTTCATCCCCTGTTGCTATCTTTTCTGTAGCCTCTAAGAGAAGCTTTGCAAACAGTGATGCCCTTGCAGAAATATCTGGCCTGGGTAATTATGGAGACATTAAAGAGTCCTGAGCTGAGGAACAAAATGGCCCTAGATGTGCAGTGATAATCATGATAATAAACAACATCTATGGAGTATCATCATACATCTGGTCTCTGCTAAGCACTTTACAAACATTATTTCATTTAACCTTCCTGATGATTCTTATGCAATACTTACCATTGCTATTTTAGGAATGAGGGAACTAAACTTAGGTTGAGTAACTTGGTGAGTGTTACAGATTTGACAAGTGAGGAAGTAATGATTTGAAATAAATGTTAGCAGTAGGCTCTTTAAAATTACTTTGTTCAGGTCTTAGATGAGTTCATACAATCTGACCAAGATGGTGGCAGAGGATGGACCAGTTTTAACAGAGTCAAAAAGCTATCTGGTCTTTTACTTTTGGAGTTGAGAGATGGATATGGCATAAAGGAAACATGCCCAAAATATATTGGGAAATGCTTGAAGTCTGAGAATGACTAAGTCATTAGGTCAGTGGTTCCTCTTGAGTGATGATTCCACTGATTTAATGTTTCTGAGGCTCTGACACCTGGTAGGACCCTTAGCACTAATTAAGCAAGCGTCTGTATTTCACAACTACCACATTGGTCTAGCTCATTTGTAATGCTTCTAAAAATAAACTACCTTTTAAAAAAAGTATTTCTAGTCATTACTGATATATTAAAAGTGGCATACAAGAATAGAAGTGGATACAAGGCCCTGGGTAGAATGTTCAGGTAGGATTGGAGGGGGGAAGTAATTGGGCATTATTAGTACTATGAGAAATGTACTATGTAGCAATGGACATCTTCTACTCCCCCAATTGGTAGGAAACCCTTTGGATTAGTTCTTTTATTATCTCTATCTGGACTTGCTGGTATATAATAGTTGTTAAATATTTGTTGAATTGATATATTATCCTTTATTTAGCAGTACCTATACAGAGCTAGAAAATTACTTCCAGATAATTCAGCATTTTAATGTTTTATGTAACCCTTGAATATTTGGTTTTTATTGGCCAGTGAGAACATGGGGGCCATACCACAATTCATCCAAACTGTATAATCAGTGGCTCTCAGTATAATCAGAGTTGTGCATTCATCACTACAATCAATTTTAGAATATTTCCATTACTCAAAAAGAAAAACCCGATAACCCTAATACTCCCCTATTAGTGACACTTAGCATTAGTGCGGTACTTTTCTTAAAGATGATGAAAGAATAGTAAACTATTACTGTTAACTCTAGATCATAGTCTGTATTTAGTTTATTTTTTCCCATATACCACCCTATTATTATTAGCACTGTGTAATATAGTAACTGTGCCCATTTGAATCTGTGGTGGACCCCAGAAAAGACAAGTTCTTTACTCCTCATTCAGTATTGCTGGGTGGGAGCTTTTTCATTGTCCCCATGGAGATGTGGCTCACCCAGGGTAGTAACTTTTGATTAGATGGTTTCCATGGAGGGGTGTCTCTACCCATTCAAGATAGGGTTGCTTACTGGAGCCCTTTAAGAGGAAACTATTTTTGGAAAAAGGTTTAGAGCCCATGCAGCCAGAGCCCTTTGCAGGTGAAGAAGGAAAATGCCCCTGGGGAAGTTTCTCGAAACTAGAAGCCAGGAGAGAAAGCTAACAGACTTCGTCGCGTACCCTTCCAGTTGGGAGAGAAACTCTGAACATCATCAGCCTTCTTGAACGAAGGTACCTTTTGGATGCTTTAACTTGGACATTTTCATAGCTGTGCCTTAATTTGAACATTTTCATAGCCTTAGAACTGTAAGCTTGTTATTAAATTCCCCTTTTTAAAAGCCATTACATTTCTGGTATATCACATTCTGGCAGCCTGCAAACTAGAACAGTGACTTCTGGGCATTCAGTGGGAGCTTTTGTTCCCTAAGAAGCTTTCCTCTTTTCTGACTGTGAGGCTTCATGGTACCTTTGGTCTTGTGACAGCCGCCTGACTCCTGGGAGAGATGGGCATGCTGCCTCCTTAGTCTGAAGTGATTTGGGGTAATTCTCTCAGTAAATTGCAATTTAGGTGTTGGAATACCATTTTACACCTACTAGGATAGCTACTATTAAAAAAAAAGGGACAATAACAAATGTTGACATACATTGTTGGTGGGCATGAAAAGTGATGCAGCCACTGTGGAAGACGGTTTGGCCATTCCTTAAAAAGCTAAACATAGACTTCTCATATGATTTAACAATCATACTTGTGGGTATATACCCAAAAGAATTGAAAACAGGAACTTGAACAGATACTTGTATGACAATGTTCATAGCAGCTTTATTCACAATAGCCAAAAGATAGAAGTAGCTCATATCTCCATCGACAAATGAATGCATAAACAAAATGCACTATATACTTACAGTAGAATATTACTCAGACATAAAAGGAATGAAATTCTGACACATGAATAAACCTTGAAGACATCGTGTTGAATGAAATAAAGTAGACACAAAAGGGCAAATACTATTTCACTTTTATGAAATACCTAGAATAAGCACAAATGTAGAGACAGAAAGACAGGTTACCAGGGCCTGGAGATGGTGTGAGGGAGAGGAAGTTATTGCTTAATAGGTACTGAGTTTCTTTCGGGGGTGATGAAAAAGTTCTTGGTAACTGTGGTGCAAAGTATTGTGAATGTAATTAATAGTCTGAATTGTACACATAAAAGTGGTTAGAAGGGGAAATTTTGTGTTGTATATATGCTACCACAATAAATTGTTTAAAAATAAATGAAAAATAAAAAAAATAAAAGCATGCCTGGAAATATATTTTGTTTGGGAAGCTCAATATTTAAAAAATCAAACTTTTTAACTTTTTTTTAGTACCCTTAAAGCTTGCATTCTTTGGTTAGCCACAGTCCCTGACACTCCCTATTGTCTTAAAATCTTCTTCATGCATTTAAGTTACTTATCAGAGCCTTGAAGGTATTTATTTATGAGCACTTACTTAGATGTTTTACCTTCATCTCTTCACAAGAATCCCAGCAGGAAGATGTTTGTATCTCCATTTTAAAATGGAAATCACGGATCAACGAGCTCCTGAATTTCTTAATCAAAATTATGAAGAGCCTTGAAAGGGATTCCATTCCAAGTCCTTCACTCAAGATAGCCAGTGAGTTTGCCACTGCTCCAGTAGTTTATAGCAAAAAAGCAGAAGAATCATAAACATCTGTGAGCCAGATAGATAGATAGATAGATAGATAGATAGATAGATAGATAGATAGATAGATAGATAGATAGATAGACAGACAGACAGACAGACAGACAGACAGACAGACAGATAGTTGATACCTATCCCCAGGAGATTCTGACTTAGTAGGCCTTGGAGTGTGTGCCATCTGTATGTTGCAAAATTTCCCCCAGATTGCTCTTATTTGGCCCTCTGATTAAAAATTTCTCAGCATGATGCCTCAACTTTATCCCTTTAAAAGCACTTTCACAAACACTCTCAGTTTCTCCCCACAGTTATCTACATTCATAGCATTTCTTCTTCTCAGTGAAAGAAAGGTCAATTACTCCTAAACTTAGGTCTTCTAAATGGTTGGTCCCACCATGTCATAAAACTTGCCAGCCTTGGCAGCATGTAGCTGCTTTCTGCAGGGCGAAGAGATTTGTGACAATAACAAAGGCTGTAGAAGTGGGGGAGAGGTGTCCCATACTCTGAAACTGTTTTTCTTATTTCTTTTTCTCCTGGATATTTTGAAAAGTCAAGTGTCTATCTAGCACTCATAGACTCCCCCATGATATAGGGCTACCTCCTGTCCTAGTAAGAAATGGCTAGAGCAACTTTACAGAAATGACTGAGTTGACCCTAATAGGGATTCTCAAATTTAAGTTGGTATATTAAATACAATCTAAGCACTGCACATATTGGATGTTATAATTACTGTACATGTGAAACTTGTTTTGAAAATCTGGAATAGATATTTTTAAATACTTAATAGCAGGAAGATCTGGAGATTTTGTATACTATAATTACACACAGTTGTGTGAAACAAAGGGATGAATCCAGTAGCATTTTAATGATGAGATTGTTTAATATAGGCCTGAGTTTTATTTTCCTTCCCTCCCACCCAACACTTCCAATGGCATTTCAAATTCTTGTCTCTTTTGAAATTAACCATCTTTTAAAAATAATCTATCAAGCATGCAAAGTATCCCACCTTAGAGTCTATAAATTTTTTGATCTAAGATGATCAAGGAAATATAGTCTTCATTACTTACACAGTAATATCAATCAAAAATCTTAGGTTAAGTAAGGATCAGACCCTGAAAAATTCTTTAAAGATTCATTCGTCAAAGCTAAAGTTCTTGACAAACCCTGGTGATGCATTATAAACTTTCTACAGGCTTCACACTGTTGTGCCCCACTGTTCTGGTTTGCCCAGGACTAAGAGGTTTCCCAGGATTTGGGACTTTCCGTGCTAAAACTGGGAAAGTCATCGGCAAACTGGGATGAGTTGGTACCCCTAGAACTTGATAGTAAATAAAGCAATGACATAATTTGGGGCGCTAAGAGCTTACATTCAAACGGAGCAAGCAGATGTATCTACAAATGGTGAAGAAATAAGATAAAAAACAGTTATTGTAATAGGGTTTTGAGTATCCAATTGGAGGAGCCTAGAAAATGGGAAAACTAATTCTGCTTTTAAAAGATTTTGCAGAGAAAATAGAACTTGAACCCATGTTAAAAGTGGCGTTATGTTAAAGGAATTACTTGTGCATTAGAGAGGCATGAAAGATTTTTGTGTTTAGAAATAAGTCATCTCAGATGTGCCTGGAGCATAAATGAGCAGGAATGTAGGCTGGGCAGGTGAAGAGCTTTCACCTTAAATAAAGGAAGGATGATCAGAATAGCTGCTACTATTTACATGCTTCTTATGAGCTCCAAACTGCACCTCTCACTTAATCATTACCACTTTGTAAGGTGGTGTGGTAGGTTTAATTATGTACTCCAACAAACACATGTTCTTAATCTTAATCTGCATTTTGGTGGGTGTGACTCCATTATAAATATGACCTTTTGAAGACATTATTTTTAGTTAAAGTGTGGATTGCTGGAGTAGAATGGGCTTTATCTGGATTACTGGAAGCCTTATAAAGGGAACCCAGAAATCCCAGAAGTCAGATAGGAAAGTGGTTACTACTTAGTAGAAGGTGGAGAGTCAAGCTAAGGAATCCGAAGGATTGTCAGCAGCTGACACCAAAATGCCATGGTCTTTGGTGAGAAAGCTAGCCTCACCAATATCTTGATTTTGGACTTCTAGCCTCAAAACTGTAAGCCAATAAATTCGTGTTGCTAAGCCATTGTTATCCATTGTGAGAGCAGTCCCAGCAGACTAAAAATAGGTGGGGAAATATTCCTATTGGGAAGCTATATGACAGTGTTAGAGCACTTGGGAGTCTTGATTCTGCCACCTCCGCTGCATTGGCCTAAGTCCACACAGTGTTAGAGTAAACCTCCAAGTGTTAGTTTTTCAGCTAGCCAAGGGGAGAGAATCTGTCCTTAGAAATACTGTGCATGGTGCCAGGCACGTGGTGCTTATTCAATAATGGTAACTTCTATTTACTTGAGATGTACTCAAAGTGGCCAAGTCCTCATAGCTACTAAGTAGAGAAGCTAAGATGTGACATGTTTCTAAAGGTGATGGTTTTTCTCCTTTTGGTTGGTTGGTTTTTATTTTGCAACTCTTTATTTCCCCCCAAAGTGAGGGGAATGATCTAATGTATGTTTTTAGGAAGATGATTTTGTTGATATTATGAAAGATGAATGGGACTTTGTATTAGCTAAGGTTCTCTACAGAAACAATCAGCAGGAGATATCTGTAAATATATAATTTATAAAAGTGGTTCACATAACCGTGGGGATATAGAATCCAAGGTCTGTATAGCAGGCTGCAAAATGGCAGCTCCAATGAAGGTCCTCAATGAACTCTTAGGAGAAGCTGGCTGGCTGAAGCAGGAAGAGAAATTGTCTCTTCTGAGTCCTCCTTAAAAGCCTCCTGGTGATTAGATTAAGTGTCACTCATTGCAGAAGGCACTCCCCTTAACATTTGCAATCAGCTGTGGATACTGCCAATGTGGTCATGATTTAAGTCCATGAAATATCCTCATAGCAACAGACTGGCCAGCACTTGCCCAACCAGACAACTGGGCACCACCACCTGGCCAAATTGACACATGAACCTGACCATGACAGTCCACCCCTCGTCAACTTGGTAGCTATACACATCACCTTCAACCATACTTAGTCTCTAAATAGATTAACAGACACATTTTTTAACTTACCTAACAATACTCAATTGTCCCATGTATAACTAGAAGTGCATTAAATCTCTCCAGAATAGGGTGCAGGTCCTTGGGTAATACTCAATCTTAAACTTGATATCTTACAACTTAATAACTATAACATGAACAAAACAGCTTATGTCATATGACAAAGAGGATAAAATAAAGAGGAAAACAAAGATATTTGATTTATGTATAAATACATAGATGTTAATTACAAAGCAAGGAAGAAATATTCATCCTATTGCATACAGTCCTCATTTTTGTAACTGGTCACATGGTCATAGTGCATATTTATCACTACCTTCTTCCACTACCCATTCCATGTTCCCTTTAATATCAGCAAGCACTTTAGCTGGCCATGGTTCTTTGCCTGGTGGTGTGACCCAAACCTTCATTCCTGAAGTTTCAGAGCCATTAGTAGTCTTGCCTGGATTGGGTTGTTGCAGTTTTCCATTGATTTTAATCACAGGGCATGGTAGTACTAAGAGAGGCCCTAAGGGATCTCCTATATTCCAAGAAAACTCTTCTTTACCTCCAATTGCATAGTTGCAGTCCTATTTCCCCCTGATAGTTAGGGTCAATCTCCCCAGCCAGTAAATTAATCCCCTTCTTGGTTTGTTGATCCAGGGGCATGAGTAGCCTGAAGTGACCAGGCGGCAGTCTTAGATTCCAGTTCAATGGAATCATTGTTGTTTCTCCTGGTGGAAGTACTACCTCTTCCGGAATTAGCTATGACTCCACCCATTCTACATGGGTCTTGAATAGTTTACTAGAATCCTATAAAATAGGAAGCATTTTGGAGAGTGAGAGAAAGTGGCAGAATGACAGCAGACAAGGATGAGCGGAGATCCACAAGAAGATTGGGAGAGGCACAAGAACCACACAGAGTCCATTATCCAGCAACCTTTGGAGATGAAGAAGGAAAACTCCTCCCAGGGAACTTCATGCAGCAAGAGACCTGGAGAGGAAGCTAGAAGATGTCACCATGTTCGTGATGTGCCTTTCCAGTTGAGAGAGAGAGCCTGAATTTCGTCGGCCTTCCTAGAGTGACGGTAACCTCTTTTTGGTGCCTTAATTTGGACATCTTTGTAGACTTCCTTTAATTGGGACATTTTCTCAGTCTTAGAACTGTAAACTAGCAAACTAGACTTGAACAGACTTGAAGTAGAATAGACTTGAAGCAGAAAAACATATTGGAGGCTATCTAAAAAATTTAGATGAAAATATCGACAGCAGGGATAGGAAGGGGGGGCAGTGGTTAGATACATTTGGCAAGCAGCCTTAACAGAAGTTATGCATCTTACGCCAGGGCAAGAGTAAACAGGCAATGTTTCCTGGGAGCTCTAAGCTCATCCCAGGGAAGAGAGAATTTACAGTATGATGAAGGATTCTGAAACAAATATCTCTTAATCGCACTATCATTTGATACAATATGTACTCTTTTCCATACACTGTTAAAGAACTAAGATGATTCTGTAAGTAAAATTTTGAATCTTAATATTTCCTTTGTAAATACTATAGGTATATTTCCCATTTCAAAAATTTTTTCTAACATTATATAACCTTCCATCTAGTCACAGACATTTTAGATGTGACCCTCCACCCCTTACCTCAAAATTTGCATAGTATTTAATTTGCTAAATTCTGACACTCAATGATCAGATTCCCAATATTACTGTCAGATTAACCATTTGACAAAACAGTGGATTTGTGATTCTGTATCTTTATTGACCAGAATATCTTCTGAAATCTTAAATTTATGCCATCTTAAAGGTATTTTATCCATAGATTCAATATGAATATTTCACCTGGGAGCAAATACAGGACAAAATGTCTCAGTTGCAGTTGCTGATAAACTGTTCAGCATTTCAAGCTCTCAAGCCCTTTGTGAATGGAAAACACTTGGTGCTACTCTGCAAAAGTAATACCTGGTCCATCTGTGACTGAATAATGTTCATTGAATCAGCAAAACATTTATTAAATGAGTGCTATGAGTGAAAGGCAAGTCTAGATCCTAAGATTAGAGTGAATTGAATATCTCTTTGCTCTCTAAGGCAGCCAAGGAATTGTTTAAGGTGCAGATTCAAGACTGTACCTATAAAATTCTGATTTAGTAGGGCCTAGAATGTGGTCTGAATCTCTACTTTTAACAGGCTCTTCAGGTGACTGATTCTCAGGCAGGTGAGAAACACTCTTAAGACCAGTGGGTTCTTATCGGTCTGTAATATCCCAGCGTGGGACCTTAACAAAAGTTACTAGTCACTCAAAACCTTGGTTTATTCATCTATAAAAGAGAAATAATAACTATATGCAATATAGTGTTATGGGTTTAATTTGAAAACAGAACCAGTACATATTTTGCAGGGTCCGGTGCAAAATGAAAATACAAGGCCCCTTGTTAGACTATTAAAAATTTTAAGAGGGCAACATCAGGACACTAAGCCCAGTGTAGGGTCCTTTCTAGGGTCCCCAGTGCCATTATTCAGATCATACTCCGGTGAAGCCGGCCCTGATTGAAAATGTATTAGTATAAGTATGCGTATAAACATATACACTGCTCAGAAAAAAATGTGTTTGTGCCATAGAGTATAGCATTCCACCTGTGAGAGTGAGACGTTTCATGAAAGAGGCAATGCCAAGCTATGGCTTAAAGAAGGGGACTGTGATCGTATGTGGCTGTGGCTGGATCAAGGTCACCTGGCGGAGAAGAAACACAAGAGGCTTAAACAGGGTTGGGTTGGGTTGAGGATGCACCATAATATCAGCGGAATGAGTGTTTGAGGATTAAGGAAATGATGGGTGCGAAAGAGTTGGGATGCATCCCCATTACAACAATGTACCCTCGGTGGGGTACAAATCAGGACCTGGGTGGACATGTTCCTTTCTTTGCTCTTTATGGTTCGTTGGATTGGCATCCATCAACCACCAGGGGGCGTGATTGGTCCCGGTAATCCGTTTCCCAAAATACTAATCTTCATACAAGATTTGAGTCAGTCCTGTAATCTGGGGACATTGAAATCTACCCTACACTGTTCCAGATAGCTACTGTCCTTATTTTATTTTGTATACATATTTTTTTAACAAGCAGATTGTTTTTAAAAACCAGGAAATTAAACTTATTTAGTGTTCATTATAGTCCAGCACTTTTATGATCACTTTACATGTTTTATTTCATTTAATTCTCACAATAACCCTATAAGGTGGGCCTAATATTATTGGCTTTTTAGGAATAAGAAACAGATTAAACAAAGACTGTACTTCAGTATCCATTTTCCAAAGACAAGAGGTAACCGCCCGTATAAATTCAGTGCATATCTTTCCAAGGTTTTTCTATCAAAACAAATTTCATATATAGCACGTGTTTAACTCAGACAAATACTGTGTTTTAGAAAAGTGAAGTCAGATGATGTGTATTGTCTGCAATTTTTTTTTTTACATAACCTATTAGGGAAATTTCCTACGTGAATACATATAGGTCTAATTTCATGCCACTGTGTGGGGTGTACCATAATGCATTGCATCATTATCCATTGACTAAGTTGTTTCATTTCTTTTTTGTTTTAAGTAATAATGTAACAAACATTTGCATCCATTTTTGCTTTCTACTGCCAGGATTTCTTTGGGATAAATTACTAGAAGTGAAATTGCTTTGTCAAAGGATGTGCAGGTTTTAGATTTTGGTAGAAATTACCAGCTTGCTCACACCAACAATGTATAAAAGTCTTCTTTCTCTCCTACCTCTCAGCTATATTAATTCCTTTCCTTGTTAGAGGAAATAAGATTCTCCAAAGCCTCCTATCACTGGTGTTTTGAATATAATAAAGATGAGATCCATCCACCAGTCTTCTTGACACTGCTCTTAACCTTATGAAGGGCAGGCTATGATAAACACACAGTCGTTTTTAACCTGGCGAGGAAGAAAAATATCTCCACTAATGTTTTCATAGGAGTTAGCAGAATATTCACATGCATGGCTTGGGAAAAGGTGACAATGAAGCAACTTCTCTAAAACTATTATAATCCTCCTGAATAGAAAATTAAAGGAAAATAAAGACTACACATCCATGACTCCTAAAAAGGGAGTTTATGGTAGGATACCAGAAAGCTATTATAGTTAATAAAATGGGTTAAAAAATGGTAAAAAAAAAAAAAAAAAATTATCTGTCAATAGCTACGTTTGAAATGAACACTTATACTGACTTACCTAGAAGCACATAGTTACTTAGTGGCGGAATTGGACCTGGAATCCAGGCTTTATTTCGTCTCAGGTAGGTAATAAATCTCTATGAATGAATGAGCTAACTATTCGCCCACGTTCACCAATGCTGCTGCCAATATATATAGAAGATTACATCCCAGGATAAGTTGAGAGAGAGAGTGAAAAAAGATTTTACTTCTAGCTGGAGACATTTAAAAAGCTTAATGAAAAATGTTATTTGAATACGGTCTTGAAGGATGGGAAGGATTTGAACTTCCAGCAATTGATAAGTGAAGGGAGGCATCATAATTCAAGAGAAAAGTAGGATCAAAGACAACAGATAGAAAGGGCCAAATCAGTTTGGAGAATTTTTAATCCAGACAGATGGGTTAGAAGAAGATTGCAGAGAATCTTAAATATTAGAGAAAAGAGTATTCTAAAGATTCCAGAGCTACCAGTGGATTGAGAAGTACATTAGTGATCAGCCTTCTTGTTCTCAAATAGGCTATTATATGCATTGCTGACTTCTGAATAATTTTTCAGCATTTTGTTTGGCGAGAAGGAAAACTGAGTGTGGCAGCAAAATTGCTTCAGAAATTATTTTAACTTTCACTTCCTCTGTTTTAAAACAGGGTAACTTAGGGGAAGTAAGAAATGTTACCACAAATGTCAAGTTTCAAGAGGAGGCAGGATGTTTATGTGAATATTTTAAATCTCAAACTATTTTACAAATCGGACAAAATGATAGTACTGCCACATTTTAGCATATGTTTAACTTTGGACTGACCAAACCCAGCGTAGGATAGAAATGTTTACAAATGTAACCAAGGAAAACTTTCATGTGAAAATAAATACATGGGAAAAAATATCTCATCCGCTTCTGACATGGCCCTTATCTTCTATGTCCATGTCACAAGGAACCGTGGGGCCTGTTAAGAGAAGATCAGCACACTGAGGAAAGCTAACTGAAGCTTTGAGGAAGTTACTTCTGAAAAGTATACCAAATGTATTTCACTTCCTTCCTTATGTCCATGTATAGTCACCTCTGAAAATGTATTTAATATTCCTGAGTCTTCCATATGTACAAGTGTGACCTAACTAATATATCACATAGTTCTGGTCACCAAAAACAGACTCACTGTCATTGATAACACACTTTTATATGTTGCAGATGAAAGGGTGCTGACCTTATCTCCTGGGCAGAAAGGAACTTGCAGTAAATCAAAGCCAGACATAAAGATGTGATTTCACAGACTCTTGAGATGCAGCCAAAACTTAGCTGCAATGCTTTTAAGTAATGAGTCTATTGTAACTACCAAGTTACTTACTTTTCAATCTGAGACTTGAAGTGCTACCATTTAACAAAGGGATTTAGGCCTTTTTATACGTAGGAGTGGTTACCATGTATAACAATCCTTTAGCAAGCATTGTTTAGAAATTAATGATTACATTCCACAGGAGGTAACAGTAAGGTTTTTGAAATTCAGATATCTCAAAGGAAACCTCATGTAAAATAACCATAGAAAGGGCGCTCCTAGGGTTATAACATTCAGAACAGGATGGTCACAGGTTTCATAAAATCTGTAAATCAGATTTGGGTAACAAATACTCCAACAGGTAACAATGTATGTGGTCTTATAGATATTCCCAGTCATTTAAATGACTGTGCCACTCAGCCTCTTGTCTACAAACCAAACCTGAGTTAATAAGCCCTTGTCTTCCTAGAGTGATATGTAAATTTAGAAAGGATTCAACAGCTAGAACTAAATGCAAACCTACAGAGATGAAGAAGTTTCAGGTTTCATAAGCATCTATGAAAAGTGCACTAAGATTATATAGCGTGCTATTTTCTGCTCCCTTTCCTGCAAAGTTCATTTATAGGAAAATATCTTTCTCTAAGAGTATGACTCTCCCCCTTTATTCCAAACTCTCTTCTAGTGCTGTTATGGCTATTACTAAGCCCAATGTCAACATTCAAAGTTGCATAAATATTTCCATGATATAGCTGAGGAAATGGTGCTCTTGTTAAACTGGTTTTTCAGTGGCAGAGCTGGGCATAGAATCTGGTTTATCCATTTCAAAGCCTGTGCTCTTCCTACTGTGACAACTAATTCATGGTTTACAAACTTTTCATTTTCACGATTTAATTTTCACAGTGACCTTGTGAAAACAAGATATTCTACACTATCCCCCTCAGCTTGTTGCTGAGCTTCTCGAAACAGATAGTCTTTATTCACTTTCTCACCTATTTACTCAACCCACTTCAGCCTTGTTTCCTACCCTGTGAGGTCAATAGAATCACTCTAACTGCTAAGTGCAATGGGTATTTTTACAGCCCTTTCATAACTCACCACGGTATTTACATCCGTTGACCTCCTTTGTCATCTGCATTCTGTAATAATTTTCTCTCTTTACTATTCTGGTCCCTCTTCATTCTTCCTCGCAAAGTTTCCTTCCTGATCCTTAAATGTTTTGGGGGGAATTCTCTATTTTAAAATATACACTTCTGAGTCAGCTTATTCACATTCATAAATGATTTGCTGTAATCGTTGTATACAATGAGATAAATTTGTTATATTCTAAAGCCAGAAGGAAGCCATTGGCAGACTTTTAGGAAAGAGAGTGACATGTTGGGATTTGTTTTGGTTTTTTGAAAAGAGAATGGGTTAGAGTAAGTTAAGACTAAAGATAGGAAGTTATGATGGTGATCAGGTAGAAAAGTCTGATGACATTTTTTTTAATGTATTTTTTAAGTTGTGAAATATAACATACATACAAAAAAGCAATAAATTTCCAAATACATTTTAATAAGTAGTTATACAACAGATTTTAGAGTTTGGTATGGGTTACAGTTCCACAATTTTTCATTTTTTCTTGTAGATGCTCCAAGACATTAGGGACCAAAAAAAATATCAGTACATTGATTCAGCAGTCATATTCATTTGTTAAATCCTTTCTTCTCTATTATACTCTTCCTTCTTTTTTCTTTTTTTTTGTGAAAAATGACATATATACAAAACAATAAATTTCAAACTACATTGCAACAATTAGTTGTAGAACGGATTTCAGAGTTTGGTATGGGTTACAATTCCACAATTTTAGGTTTTTATTTCTAGCTGCTCAAAGATAACTGGCAATTAAAAGAAATATCAGTATAATGATTCAGCACTCATACTCTTTTGTTAAACCCGACTTTCTCTTTATAACTCCACCATCATCTTTACTCTTTCTCAAAATCTGATGATTTTTATTGAAATTGTAAAAGTGAACTAAAACAGTGATTTGAGAGATAGCAAGAATGGGACTTGGTTGAAAATGGTAGGCAAGGAAGAGTCTGGAATGACTCTTAGTTTTTTCACTTAGATGATAAAGTAGGTCATGGTGGTGGTGACAAGATTGAGGATACAGAAGAAGGCAGCTTTCAGGTTTTGAGATGTGATTGAGGTGTCTTTGTAAAAATGAGATGGCCATATCCACAAAAAGGAAGTGAGAGAACATGAGTCCGAAGCTGGGGAAAGAGGTCTTGGCTAGACCTGAAGATGTGCAAGCAGTCAGCTTCTGCATGATAGAAGAGCGTATTTCTTCTAGGCCAGGGTGAGATCTTTGAAGTGGAACATTACCTGAGTGAAAACATTCAGTTGGAATCCTTGTGTAAGTGATCACACAAATTCCTCAGCTCTGTTAGCTGAGAAGACCTAAAGGAAATGATACCCCAATGATACTTAGTGTCCATATCTTGATCTCTAATACCATTCTCCAGAACAAACCAGGGTTGCTTAGAAAAATGCTGATTCTAGGACTGGGGCAGGAAATATAAAAGATGAACTTAGGACATTTTGTAGCCCAGAAAGTAAGGAAGTGCTACACACACACACACACACATTTACGGTATGTCACAGGAGCCAATTGAAAGAGCTCCCAATAGCCAAAGCTGGAATATTTGAACAAAATAAAATAGTATTGAACTGTAACAATAAAGTATAAAATAAATGTCCATGAGTCCATATTGATATAATTAATGATGAAATAAAATGGGGGAGAAGGCACAACTCTCTCATGAAGAAGTATCTACTTATGCAGGTACTTCACCCTGAAGGGGGAAGGGGGAAAGAATAGCTTTACAGTAGAGAAACACTACTCCAGCCAGGTGATCAAGGCCATAGCCAACAGTCATCATGTTAATGGCATGTACTTTTTTTTTTTAAGTTTTTGTTGAGAAATCTTTACATATATACAGTCCAACTATATTATACAGTCAATGGCCCACAACATCATCACATAGTTGTGTATTCTATCACGTGATCATTTTTAGAATATTTGCATCACTCCAGAAAAAGAAATAAAAAGAAAAAAAGACAAAAACTCATACATCCCATCCCCCTTACCCCTCGCTCTGATTGACCACTAGTATTTCAATCTACCCAACTTATTTTATCCCTTATCCTCCCCATTATTTATTTTTCTATCCATGTGTTTTTAGTCATCTCCCATACCCTGGATATAAGGAGCATCAGACACAAGGACACAGTCACACTGTAAAAGTTATATCTTTATACATTCATCTTCAAGAATCAAGGCTACTGAAACAGCTCAACAGTTTCAGGTACTTCCCTCCAGCCACTACAATACACTATAAACTAAAAAGGGATATTTGTATTATGCATAAGAATAACCTCCAGGCTAACCTCTTGATTCTGTTTGAAATCTTTCAGCCACTGAAATTTTATTTTGTCTCATTTCGTTCTTCCCTCTTTTGGTCAAGAAGCTTTCTCAATTCCATGATGCTAGGCCCTGGCTCATCCCAGGAGTCCTGTCCCTCATTGCCAGGGAGCTTTACCCCCCTGGGAGTCATGTCCCACATAGTGGGGAGGGCAGTGAGTTCACCTACTGAATTGGCTGAGAGAGAGAGGCCACATCTGAGCAACAAAAGAGGTTCTCTGGGGGTGACTCTTAGGTATAATTATAAGTAGGCTTAGCTTCTCCTTTGCAGGAATAAGTTTCATAGGGGTGAACCCCAAGATTGAGGGCTTGACCTATTGAATTAGTTGTCCCCACTGTTTGTGAGAATATCAGAAATTCTCCAAATCTGGAAGTTGAATATTTCATCCTTTCTCCCCAGTCCCCCAAAAGGACTTTGCAAATACTTTTTTATTCTCTACCCAAATTACTCTGGAATACACAAGGGCATCACACTAACCTATACAAACCAGCAAGATCTCACGCCCTGTTCAACATTCTGTGTGCTTATGGTGTTCAACTAAACTGACCATACAAGTTCAATTAGGTAATGCATTACCTAAAATATAAATTTTGCACCAAATAAACATCTCTCCCTGTGGTCTCACACAGAAGTTGAAGTTTTAAAGTATGGACCATATTATTCTTTACCTTGTATTCTGATTTACCTTAGTCCTAAACAGATCAACTTAATTCATATCATTTTAGAACGGTTTTGATTATTGACTCATTCTCTCTACTTGTTATTGATCTGTTGAGATTTCTGTTTCTTCTTGAGTTAGTAAGTTTCTAGGAATTTGTTCATTTCATCTAGGTTGTCTAATTTGCTGGTGTACAGTTTTTCATAATCTCATCTTATAATCATTTCATTTCTGTGGGGTTGGTAGTACTGCCCCCCATTTCATTTATTTTTGTTATTTGTATACTTTCTCTTTTTCTCTTGTTAGTCTAACTAGAAATTTGTCAATTACATTGATCTTTTCAGAGAACCACCTTTTGGTTTCATTAATTTTTTCTTTCTTGTTTTTCTTTCTTTGTTTCATTTATCTCTGTTCTAATCTTTATTATTCCCCTTCTCAGCTTACTGTGGGTGTGTGTGATTTTCTTTTTCCTAGTTCTTCTAGATATGAGAATAGGTTGCTGCTGCTGCTTCTTTTTATTATAAAATTTAGAGATATAAAACTTCCCCTGATTATTGCCTTCATTCCATCACATAAGTTTTGGTATACTGTGTTTTTTCTTCCTTTGTCTCAAGATGTTTCCTAATTAACCTTGTGATTTCTTTGACCCATTTGTTGTTTAAGAATGTGTTGCTCAATTTCCGTATATTGTGAATTTTCCAGTTCTCCCTGTATTATTAATTCTGTCTTCATTCTGTTGTGGTTGGAGAACATCCTTTGTATGATTTCAGTATTTTAAAATTTATTGATGTGGTGCAATGGTGGCTCAGTGGGAGAATTCTCACCCACCATGCTGGAGATCCAGGTTTGATTCCCAGAGACTGCCCATGCAAAAAAAAAAAAAATTAACTGAGACTTTTGACTTTTTTCATATCTAACATATGGCCTGTGTGTTCTTGAGAAGAACTCTGTGTACTTGAGAAAAGTTCTGCTATAGTTGGGTGAAGTGTCCTATATATACCTAAGTATATCTGGTTTTAAGTATTGTGGTAGATTGGGTTATATTTCCCAATTTAGATATGTTCTTAATCTTAATATCATTCCTGAGGGTTGGAACCCATTGTAATTGGGATCTCTTGAAGATGTCATCATACATTTTAGGGTGTATCCCAATGGAATGAATATGGGCCTTAATCCAAATGGATCTGGAGTCCTTCAAAGGCAGTAGAAATTCAGACACAGAGAAAGCCGTGAGGAGGAACTGGTTGCAGGAAGTCAACAAAACGGAGGTTCCACTTGAGGCCTGTTGTGGTAACATAACTACAAGGCTGCCCAACGGGGATAAGGCCACACCAGTCACCTTCCATTCCAGTGTTTATATGCAGCTTGTGCTTTCCTGGTTGGAGAAGGTAAATGAGAGATTTTTCTCGAATTATTATAATTGGCAAAGGAGTGATATCAGTCGCTTGAAACAGGGTATTCACAGATGTCATAATCTGGTCAAAACATCCACCAAGTTCTCCCAGTGTCACAATCAAATCAACTTCTAGGTCTTTTTCTTTTATCTTCTTTTGGAGCACTTGGAGGCACTTGGTAAAGTCAGTTTAGTTTTGATCAGGAGTTGAAATCAGTTCACAACCCTTAATACTGTAGAACTCTCTGACTTCAGGCCTAATAGAATCAAAACCTCCATTGATGAATTCAGGCAAAAAACTTTCCCGTTCTCCTTCTGTAATGTCATGTAAGTGGTTGGCACCTCCATTAGCACAGGCTTTGAAAAGAGCCATGGTAAGCAGGGGTTCCAATGGGGTAAAGACATGCTCCACATTGGAATATCTGCATGATGGCGGGTGGAGCCACCAGCGACTGGAGCGCACACTGGGAAGCAAGAGCAATCAATGACTCGACGCCCAGCTGGAAGGGACTCTCAGTGGTATGTACTCTTGATATGATGTGATGAAAACACTTCTGTGGCTTTCCTCCCAATAACCTTATATCTAAAATGAAATAAAAATAGACATGTATCCTAAAAAGTGCCTAACCATTCTCGAAATTATCAAGGTCATCAAACAAGGAAAGTCTGCCCCAGATAAGAGGTACCTGAGGAGACATGATGACTAAATGTAATGTGAAATCCTGGATGGGATCCTGAAACAGAAAAGGGCATTAGGCATAGACTAAGGAAATCTGAATAAAATATGGAATTTAATAATGTTTCAATATTGGGTCATTAATTATAGTTCATTAAAATGTACTAATGTAAGACACCAATAATAGGAGAAACTGGGTGCATGGTGTAAGGGAACTCTGTACTATCATCTCAGTTTTTCTGCAAGTCACATTGTTCTAAACACCTATTAAATTTTTAAAAATGGAACCCTTATTATCCTGAGTTAAACAACATTTAAGAAACAGAGGAAGAACAACAAAAGGTCCGACTGAAACTGACTGGTGTGGAAGATAAACTATAAGCGATTTGTTTATCACAGAACCCAAGCCAGGAGGAGGGTGCAATGAGAGTGTATTTATCACCCATCAGATACTACTGAATTTCTGAGCAGGTGTGATGGTTAAGTTCTGGTGTCAACTTGGCCAAATGATTATGCCCAGTTGTCTGGTCAGGCAAGCACTGGCCTGACCTTGCTGCAAGGATATTTTGTGGTTTGTTGATAAACCAGAAGGCTGCTGTGTTAAATCATCAGTTAGTTGATTGTATCTGTAGCTGATTACATCTGTGATCAACTAAGGTGCATCTCCCACAATGCGATAAGCCTGTCAGTTGCAGGCTTTTAAGGAAGAAGAGAGATTCTTGCACTGCTTCTTAGCTAGCAAACCTCTCCTGTGGAGTTCATCCAGACCCTTTATTGGAGCCACCAGCTTCACAGACTGCCCTGTGGATTTTGGCCACTTGCATTCCCATGTTTGCATGAGACATCTTTATAAACCTCTTACTTACAGATCTCTCTTGTAGGTTCTGTTTTTATAGAGAACCCTGATGAACACAGCAGGTCACACCTGAAAAGAACGCTACCTCTAGAGTGAAGCCTTCCTTATTTTTAGTACTTGAGAAGTACTGTTTGCCTCCTGCCTTCCTCCCCATGCGCCCTCCAGGGAATCCTTGAAATATTTCTTCTGACCAGAGCTGCCCTTCCTCAACCCATGTTTTAAAGGCCTGGATTTACCTCTATCTCTGCTCACTCCGATCAGTGCTCATGAGCACATCAGAATCCTAACTGCCCTCTTCATTAACTTAAAGACCATTTGGGGTTTTCTTTTAGGGCCAAATGACATTGTGGCCAGTGACTGTTAAGCACATTGTTTAGTGGCAGTGTTCCTTCTGCTCCCTTAGAATGATCATCAGCCTTTGATCATGTATCCCATTAATTAAGAAAATATCACAACATGTAAATATATTTAATTATAAATTATATATACACTTAATATCAATTTTTTAAAATTAGAAATTAAAACATATCCTAGTGAATAACTTTGAATACCTCTCGGACAGCAATCTTCAAGTAATGGTACATGAATCCCTAAGTATGCAGAACAGCTCCCAAGGATTATGTACACAGGAAACATTATAAGACAACCAATTTCCAGATCCTCAATGTCTGTATGTATCTGTTCTAAAACTACTTAAGAGTTCTTCAAGACAAGGCATCATGCTATTTCCCCCTTTTACCTTCCTTTTCATAACTGTCATTTTTCTACCTTATAAAAGATAGGCAAATGTCTTGTCCATTCTAAACCATTATATGATGCCTAGTCCTAAGGTGTAAAAACCTAGGCACTAACTAAAACCAAGGGATAGTTGAAATTCTGCTGTCTTGGAGGACCCTAAAGACTCAAAGATGGGGAGAAGATAGATTGACTAGGGAATTTGAGACCGAAGGAATGACATAGCAATGAGTTCCCAGTTTTTCTTATATCTCATATAACCTGAACTGGATATTAGAGATGCCTACAACCTAGAAATGGCAGCAGACGCAGACAAAGAGCTCTTCAAAATAAGACCATCTCTCTAGCCAAAGGATCAGGAAAGAGGTAGCCTAGCAAGACAGAAAAACCTTTAGATAATTACCACTCTATCACCACCAAATAAACACCCTGGGAAAAACTGAAACCTCACCCCTATCAGTAAAAGCTGAGTAGGGAGCATAAATTTCCCTTCTCACCTGGCTGTAAGGAGTCATTTCTCCCCCATCAACAGGGTTGTGTCAGAGGAGGCCAAGGGGGAAGCTGGGACTTTGCACCACCTGTCAGCATTAATGAATTCCAGAAAGCCAGCAGAAGGGGGAGGAAGCTGGAAATTTGTTCAAAGAAGTAATGGCTAAAAATGCCCCTAGTTTGGCAAAAACACAAATCTGATTCAAGAAGTTAGGTGAACCCCAAACAAGATAAAACAAAGATCAAGGTCAAGAAACATAAACTTCTTAAAGCTAATGACAAGGGAAAAAAACTTGAAAGCTATGAGAGAGAAAGGACACCTTACTTCTATGGGATGAGTGAATACAACTTGAATGACAGCATACTTCTTATCAGAAACCATGGAGGTCAAAAGGAAGTGGCACACCTTTTTCAAATGTTGAAAGAATTCTATATCCAGAAAGAATCTACTTTAGGAATGAAGGGGAAATCAAGGCATTATCAGATGAGGGAAAACAAAGAGAATTTTGTTCACTAACAGACTTACCTGAAATAATTGCCTAGCAAATCTTTTGAAATGGGAAGGAAATGAAAGGAGGAATCTTGAAATTACAGGAAAGAATAACATAGGAAAGTATGAGCAAATCAGCAGACTTCTTCCTCTTAAGTTTTCTAAATTGTATTTGTTAAAGCAAAAATTATAACATTGTTCTCAAGGTATGTAGTAAAAATGTTTGACAGTCATAAACACAAAGAGAAGGGGGCTTAAAGGGAGATAAGGTTGCTACGCTTCACTGAAATGGTACCCTGGAAAACAGTTTGGCAGTTTCTTAAATGAAACATATACTTCCCATACAACTCAGCAACTGTATTTCTGGGCATTTATCCCAGAGAAACTAAAACGTATGTTCACATAAAAATAGATACATGAATGTTCATAGCAGCTTTAATTATAATTGCTCAAAAAAACCCCACTAAATGTCCCTCACTAGGTGAGTGTTTAAACTGTGGTATATCAATATCCTGGAATACTACCCAGAAATAAAAAGGAGTAAACTATTTACACGCGATAGCTTTCATGTATTGGATGTATTCAAGAGCATTAAACTGAGTTAAAATAGCCAATCTCAAAAGGTTACATATTGTATGATTACAGTTACATATTATTCACAAAATGGCAAAACTATAAAGAGGGAGAACAGACTTGTGTTTGCCAGGGAATAGGGATGGTAGATGGGTGTGATATAAAGGGGGAATCTTTGGATGATGGAACAGTTCTGTATTTTGACTGTGGTAGTGTTTCCACAAAACTGCACATGTGATAAAATAACACAAAATCATACATACACATTGTACCAATGTCTTTTTCCTGATTTTAATATTTACTATAGCTATGTAAGGTATAATCCCTGGCAAAAACCGGGGGATGGGTACACAGAACTTCTGTTCTATTTTTGCAACTTCACATCAATCTATAATTATTTCAAAATAAATTTATGTTGTGCCCAAATAATAGCAATTATAGAGATGAAACAATTTATATTTAATTTTTATATGTTAGGTATGAAGAGAGGCATAAAAGACTCTTGAACATAAAAATATGAATGTGACATTAAGGTAAAGTTATATGAGAGAATTGGTATATGCGGTAGGTTGAATTATGTACCCCAGAAAAAATGTATCTTCTTGGTCTTAATCCACATTTCTGTGGGTGTGAACCCATTTGTAAATAAGCTCTTTGAAGATGTTACTGGTTCAAATGAGCACAAGCTGAATGAGAATAAGAATTGAAGTCCTTATAGCAAAATAGGATGCAGAAGAGAAGTCAACAGAACCTGAAAGAGAAAGAAGACATCACTGTGGGATGAGAAAGTCAGGGAACCCAAAGGGGTGTCAGCCATAGAGAATGCTACTGACTCTAGAAGCAAGCAAGCCCTAGACTTGTAAACCTTGAGCCGGTAAATTCCCATTGTTTAAGCCAGTCCACTATATGGTGATTATCTTAGCAGCCTGGGAACTAAGATAGTATGGAAATAAGTTTTCAAGAAAAAAAACAAGGAATGTATTATCCTTCCATGCATGTATTTTAAAATAAGGAATGGCTGTATCCCATCTCTAGTGTACTGCTATTTCTTTGGGAAACTTAAGAATGATTTAACAATATGATTTTAAATATTGGCATTCAGGCAGTCACAATACATCAGAAAATCATATTCTTTGCAGAATTTAGTGATACATTTTTTCCATGTCAACTTAGAATATGTGAGTGGCGTGTAGTTTTTAACAATTATTTCATGTAGTCCCAGGGCACAAATCTTCAAATTTAAGATTACTTACGATGTTCATACCGCACTTGGGAGAGCACTTCCCTACAGAGTCATTTTAGTAAATCCATGTCCCATCTCTGTTCCTGAGCCAATTGAAGCTTGACACTTTCCCTGTCAGTTTCCCATCATTGAGACTACTTTCTCATGTACATTCTGACCTGACTTCTTTTGCTCTAGTCTGCCAATAAGATTCTGTTTTTAGATTTTCTAGGAAATTACCAAAATCTCTGGTTCCCTCATGTTCTAGTTTGCTAGCTGCCGGAATGCAATATACCAGAAACGGAATGGCTTTTAAAAGGGGGAATTTAATGAGTTGCTAGTTTACAGTTCTAAGGCCGAAAAAATGTCCCAATTAAAATAAGTCTATAGAAATGTCCAATCTAAGGCATCCAGGAAAAGATACCTTGGTTCAAGAAGGCCGATGAAGTTCAGGGTTTCTCTCTCGGCTGGAAGGGCATATGGTGAAATCAGCTTCATCTGTTAACTTTCTCTCCTGGCTTCCTGTTTCATGAAGCTCCCCAGGGGCGTTTTCCGTCTTCATTTCCAAAGGTCACTGGCTCGTGGACTCTCTGCTTTGCATTGCTGCAGCATTCTCTGCTTTTTCCAAATCGTCCATTCTCCAAAATGTTTCCTCTTTTAGAGGACTCCAGTAAACCAATCACGACCCACCCAAATGGGTGGAGACATGTCATCACCAAATCCAGTTTAACAACCACTCTTGACTAAATCACATCATCCAGGGAGATGATCCAATCAGTTTCAAACATACAGTATTGAACAGGGATTATTCTACCTTTATGAAATGGGATTTTGGTTAAAACGTGGATTTTCTAGTGGGCATACTTCCTTTCAAACCAGCACACATCATATCCCCTTTTATAACTCTTGTGGTAAGTATCTTTTCAAAATATATACCTGGATGCCTCAATATGATTTTGGAAGGACCAAACAATGCTTATGTATGTTCCAGTCACAATCTGACTCAAGAATCCTGAAGGATTTGTAAAAGTCCTCCAGCTTTTTACTTATATTCACCTCACCCTCTTGGTAGCTGTGTATTCGGAAAAGACTCAGCCAACATCTTCCTAATTTATCACGAAACTGTTTTTCTCAGAAGAACTTTCTCTTTTTCTGTTTCATACCAGAGTCTTTAGTGAATGACAGTCATTCCTCAGCTAATGACACTGTATATAAAACCTTTTATCCATAGAGGAACAGTTCCTCTAGCCCACCAAATTACAACTTTATATTATTTGATCACTTAATTATTATATTGGTGTTATTATCCAGGATATATGTTTTAGTTACTCTCAAATCCTTAAAGAAATTAAAGAGCAAGATGCATAAGGAGTTTCAAGACCAAAAAGAAAATATTAAAGTATCAGTTGGCTTAAGCTATTGAATCTGACCCTAATGAAGAGCTAGAGCACTGACTTAGGGTCCCAACTCTGCCCCTTTCTAGCTGGGTGACCTTGGGAAGGTCTTCGCTCCTCTAAGCTTGGGTTTTGTTATATGTAAAGTGGTGATTATAGTAGTCCTTACTGCACTGGAATGTGAGGCTTTAGTGAGAATATGCATATGCTGCCTGGCACATAATAATCTCCAAAAGTTAGCATTTTTTAAATGGTATTACTACCTAATTGTTGAAATTAAGTAATCTACTCCATCACAGTTATAGGTGACTTCATGATTTTTACAGTTACCAATATCAGAGTTATATAATAAAATATTTATAAAGGTCTTAAAAAGAAGGTGCATGTCTAAACCATGAGTAGGAGAAAAACAACCTGACTGAATGGGCACTGCCTTAGTTTGCCAGGGCTGTAACAAATACCGCAGCCTAGTTGGCTTAAACAACGGGAATTTTTTGTCACACAGTTTGGGAGGTTAGAAGTCCAAAATCGAGGTATCAGCAGGCCATGCTTTCTCTGAAGTCTTGTCTCTGCAATCCGCAACACAGTCTCTGCCTCCTTTGCATGGAATTGTCTCCTGCTACCTCCTCACTCCTCCTCCTGTGTCCAAATTTTCTCAACTTTGAAGAACTCCACTCATGTTATATGAGGGCCCACGCTGATTCAGTTTAGCCTCATCTTTATAGGCTCTTCAAAAAACCTATTTACGAATGAGTTCCTGTCCACAGGACCAGGGGTTAGGACTTGAACCTATGTCTGTGGGAACATGAGTCAATCCAAATCACACACCAATTCTGTCTCTGTTACTATTTAAGAGCACAACTATCTATAACATGAGGGGATGGAGCTAGAGGAACACCCAGCTGTCTTTAATCTCAAAAACTACTCAGACAGCATCAGCAATTATTTCATTCCTAATCACCATCTGCATGACTCTGAAGGTCTATAAATATTATGGTCTAGAGAAAGTCAACTGTCTTCTAGACACATTATCCTCCTGCCACCCCATACAGACAATTATAATTATTTTCCTTGTGCAAATATATGGGGGGGGAAGAGAAGGAGAGGGTAGGAGGGGGAACCCCTCCCATGGGTCAAACCCTGTTCCTCCTTCATTTCCTGAGCAGCAATATGAGAACTGGTGTTATTGTCCCATTTTAGAAGCAAGGATGCTTAAATAATAGGGAAACAGGTTTGAATCCAATCTACAAAGCCCTCGCCCTTTGCAATATAGAACACAGTCTCCCTATTAGTAAAAAATAAAAATAAAAATACTCAGTGCACATGCATGCACACACACCTGTCAATAGGCAGAGGCTTCAGTACTATGTGTGGGCTAAAGTCCCACCATTGACATTGGTTGTCCATCAACATTGGTCTAAGAGTTCTTTAGCTGTTCATGTGCTTTTATAATACAGCAGTGCTTGGGGAGCAATTAAATGTCTGGAGCCTGCTAAAGATTATTAAGTGCTGGCAATTCCCTTCTCAGGTAATTGCTTCAAGCTATAAAGGGACAGCTAAATAAGTACTTCCATTTCAATATCATTTTCAAGAGAGAAAAAGGATTCTAAAATTCCATAGTGTCTAAATTTGGTGCTGCTCTTTGGGAGATGAAAAAACTTTATAGTCATGTGCTTTTTAAAAAGGTATAATTGCATGCTTCAAAAACTTCTTTCATTAGAATTTCCGCTGAGGTAAATTGTAGAAACTCCACAGTGAAGGAGATTCTTTCTTAGCCAGAAGTGAATTCTTGTACAGGATGTGTGTAACCCATGCAGAGACTCCAGTGACAAAGTTTCCAAGTGTCTAGGTTAATTTTTATACAGTGAAAGGTATAATTTTTCAAGCTTGACTTGTGGTGGTACTGTAGATTTCCTTTACTGTAAAACCTAGAGCATCTCCATTCATCTAGTGACTGTCCCTTCTCTCTTCTGGATCTGAAACCTCATCTTCTGCACTGTCTCTTTCCCCTTTGTTCTTAAATATGTTCACATCTCTCCCATCTTAAAAATGCAAACCAAATGTTGCTTTGGACCCCATGTTTCTATACAGTTCTTTCCCCCCTCCTTTAAAGTCAACCTGTATTTTTAAATTTTGTTTTGTTTTGTTTTTTGACCTATTTACTTCGTATTCAGTTTAAACATACAGTGATCAGGCTTCTGCCTGCCCTGATCCTACACTCCCTGACATTGCCTCTCTACATTCTCAGATGGCCCCTTGATTGCTGCATCACAGGCACTCTTCACTTTAGGTCTACCTCGACTTCCCTATTGGCTTTGGTGTTCTGGTCACTTCTTCCTAGAACTCCTGTGATGTCTCTCCCCTGGCTTTCCTTCTATCATCTGGTCATTCCTTCTCAGTCTCCTTCAAGGTCCTTAAATGTTGGGGTTCCTTAGACTGCCCTGGACATAGCTGTTTATACACACTCTAAGATACGATGCCAATCATTCCCAAGACTTCTGCTTCTGCCTTTAAACTACCTAACCCTCCACTCCCTCCCAAATGTCTCTGATGCACAGCTGTCTTTAGGATTCAGATTTTCGAGGCCTACTTGGCATCTCTTGGATAACCCATGTGCACCTTAAACTCATTCTGTCCAAGTCATCCGCCCCCACCACACCTGTTCTTCCTCCAATGCACCATATCCACCTAACTTAAACCCAGAAACCTAGGCATCATCCTTGACTACTAAACACAGCATAGTGTAAGAGTTAAGAGCAAGATTCTGGAAGTAGACCATCTGAGTTTGATTCTCAGCTCTCCTGTTTGTCAACTGTATCATCATGGGCTAGATTTTTATCCTCTCTAGACCTCATCTGTGAAAAAGAGATATGAATATCTGCCACACAGTGTTGATATCATGATTAAAATATATTGACTTTTGTAAAGCATCTTACTATATGTTTTTACCTTGTCACCTGTTTTAATCCATGTTCTACATAGATCATAACAGACTCCTCTGCTTAACACCATTTAGAGTCTTCCATTGTCCTTTGTGTCCACATTCCTTAAATTGTCTTTCTAGACCCTGTGTGCTCAGTTGGAGCCTGCCTCCAGTGCTCAGCTCTGGTCAGTAAAAACATACTTGAACAAGTCTTGTGCTCTCACCACAGAGCCTTTCACATGCTTTTTCCTCTGAAACACAAGCTAATTCCCAGCCCCTTTTACCTGGACAACTCCTGCTTATTCTTTAGTATTAGCTTGGATGTCACTTCCTTGGAAGTGTAATTCCTGAACTAATTAGTGTCCAGCTATTGGTCCCCACACCACTGTACAATTTCTATTGCACAGATAGGTGCTTCACTGTAATTTATTATAACTGATTCTTTGTCCAGTTCTTCTCTTAAATAGTATTATCTGTGAAAGGGATTATTTTCATTATTTTTTAGCTTATCAATCTCATTACTTTGACTGTCATGGGTGCTGAGCAAATGAGTAGACAAACACACACACAGAGAGAATCTTGGGAAGAGCTTATACTGAGTAAATAAGTCACAAGCAATCTGAATGAACTGAGCCTTGGGGATCTGTTAATATTTATATATATAGAAATATGGCTAGAACACTCACTATCTGGCCTCAGACAGAACACTTGATAGCATTAAATTTCATTGCAGAGTCAGATGGCCAGCTTTCAAGTTAGATGCAAGAATCTCCGGATCTGTATTTCTCAATGCTCCAACCCTACAGCACGTTCTGATAAAACCAAGCAATTTCATGGCTTCAGCCCCATCTCAACCACATTTGACAATTACTGTGTAGGATCCATCTACTGCCTATTCTCAATAGCCGATTTTATTTGGCTCTTATTAATCACTATTAAGTGAATGTTTTTAAACTATGACGTCTCCCAAACCCCAAAGTTTAAAGTAAAAAGAGACTAGTATATTTCCTCAATGAAAGAATGTGTGCCTGAACTGTTGATATTCTTCACTTGTAGGAAGGTTCATATTCTCAATGCAATTATTTCTCTAACAGTTGTGATTTCTAAACCAGGTGCAGTTACATGATAGACAATGTGATTCTACTGATGAATGGTGCATTGCAAAAAAAATCTGTGAAAGAAATTTTGGTGAAGTGCCACCCATTGGGCAGTTTCACGGAAATGGAAGCAGTCAACATTGCAGAGACACCCTCAGAGCTCTTCAATGCCATTCTGGTGGAAACACCATTAGGTATGACTGTGCTAGCAATTCTATAGCTGCCTGTGTGTACAAAAGTCATCAGAAAATACACTTTCAATTTGTTGTGAATATAGCATCATACCTATTCCTAGATGTGGAAAAGACATTATGACATCATCTGGTTCATTCTACTCATCTTCCCAATCGAGTCTAAAGAAGCTTGCATGGGCTCAAATATGAGCCATTTGTAGCAGCAAAGTCACTGAGATTCATCTCCCAACCTCCAAACCTTTGTACTTGTACTTTGCCATGCCAAACAAAAGAAGTTCTAATGTGTCAAAAATTTAATTTGCTAGCTAGATTTTATATGATGTGTTCCTCTCCTACCATTTTTAACTTTTGTCTAAATAAGGTTGTATAGAAGAAGTCTAGGGATGGCATTTTTTATGAGATGCTCTGGAACATATGTCATGTGGCCTAAAGTAATGCTGAAATGTTAATTTTGTTATTTGTCACTGAAAATAGTTACATGTACATTCAAAATGTTAAAGGGATAATTTCTAAGCGTGTTTAATATTGTCAGGAAATCTGTATAGTAGCAAATCACTATCGATTATTCATCGAAGTAATTGCCCTTTAAAACAAAAAAATTTTATCATTAAGTACCCAGCACTCAGGCAGCATAGCATGGTGAAAAGACGGTGAGCTCTGGAATCAGACAGCTGGGATGTGAAGCCAGGAAGGCGGCCTGGGGCAAGTCAACTCTCTTCAAATTGTGTCTTCTAGTAGCACAGTTTTGAAAACCAAATAAGTCACAGTTTTCATACATCTCAGTGCCTGGCACATTGTATGGCCACAGAATGGTAATATTGCTCTTAAATAATGGAGGGAATTCAAAAAGTAAGCCTTAAGAGAATAGTTCCTAGGTGTCATGAGGATTAAATGAGCTCAACTGTGTGTAGTGTTTGGTGAAGGCTCACATGTAGTAAAGGCTTAATAAAGAATAACTCCTGTCCTCATCACTACTGTTGCCTGATCAGTCTGGATTACAGCTCCTCAGACTTCCTCAGGTGCGAGCACAAGGTGATGTGTTCAGGAGACACTTTTCTTTTCACAGTTTATAATCATGCTTTTGATTTATTTTGTATGTTAACTTTTGCTTTCAGCGCCATTCTTTCAAGACTGCATGTCTGAAAATACTCTGGATGCTCTGAATATTGAAATACTACGCAACAAGCTATACAAGGTAAGTGTTCCCCCAGATATTATGTCTTTCTTTGTTTAACAATTTATCACGATTAGTGTTCTCTATTAATAATTGCTATGCCCATTAGCCAACTTCTACAATTAAGAAGCTGTTAATATAGCTCATACAGTCCTGCCTTTCTTCTAGTTGAATACATGCATGTCCTTCCCCCCAACTAGCAAGATTCTTGAGAGTAAACAACATGCCCCATTCTTGTATGTATCCCTAGTTCCTTGTACAGTACACAGAACATAAAAGGTGCTACTTGGATAGATTGGGGGAGGGGGAGATGGGGAGATGAGTGGGGTGAACCACAGCAATCCATCTTAGAGCGATCAGCATAAATACTGATCCTTCTTTTTATACATTGTTCATCTCTGTCATTGGTCCTCCAGTAAATTTTCTAGATCTTCCGATTTAGCTGTTCACACAGTTTTAATGTGACAGTGTATAGCAGATTCAGATGACTATCTTGTACACTGCATGTCATACATACCACTTTTTATAATTTGTCCAACTGTCTGGACTGGACTGCCACCATGTGAGTAGTTCTATATTATGGGCCAAGCAAAATATGTCCATTTTCACTCTATAACCACAGCATCCTTAGATTCCCTCACAGAAAAGAATTGGATATATACTATTGTGTATATGCGTATACACATGCACATGATATGCACAAACACACAATCTCTCAAAAGCATTGTACCACAGGCCTATCAAAAGACTTGTGGGCTCAGAGGAGGCATCCCTGAGGTATATCTAACAGAAGGCACAGTTCTAGGCAATTTAAGCACATTAACTCACTCTGTTCAGCAACATTGTGAGCTTGTCCTATCCTGTTCCTCAGATAAGAAAACTGAGGCATGGAAAAGTAAGGTTTACATTGCATAAGTCTGTTAGCTCCCAAGTGTAGGGATTCAAACACAGGCAGTCTGGCCCTGCAGCCTAACCCCTGCCTTTCCAGTATGTCCCACGTGCTCAAAGGCACTAGGAGAGACTAAATGTCAGCATAGAACTAGTTATTTGCTGAGCTCGAGTCTGGATTCTGCCCATAAAAGAGCTCAGCACTCCTGTTAGAAGAGCAAGACTTAATCATGTGTAATAATCCAAGAATCATGGAGAAAAGGGCTTGTTAAGTAATTATAGGGTATGGTAAGTACAATTGAATTTGTACTTTTGTGTAGTTATTTTTTAGTCTGTGCAACATGTTGTACTGAGAAAGTTCATACCAAATGTATTATAAAATATCTCCGTAAGGGAGAAGTAATTCAATTTCCATTAAAGCATTTAATGAACCATAAAAGCTGATCTAGAAACTTCCAGAAAAAATAATATTCATTTTATTTTATATCTTCTTTTTAAGTCTTACCTTGAGGCATTCTATAAATTCTGTAAGAATCATGGTGATGTCACAGCAGAAATTATGTGCCCCATTCTAGAGGTAAGAAAGGGTCCTTTAATTTTTTATGCCAGACAATGTTTTCATTTATTTAACCCTATTTCTGTTTGTTTTCTTTAGTCTTAGAAGCTCCTTTATTTAGAGATAAAATACATTTTATCATATATATAATTTGATGTCTTTAGGTAAGAAAAATGTTCCAAGTTTTCTACATGGAGGAATTGTTTTGGAATTAGGAAAAAAGAATGCTTAAAGAGTTTGATCATTCATTTTTATGTAGAAAGTTGTTTATAATTAGTAAAAAAAAAAAAATAGTACACTGTGAGCAATTGGTAGACTACAGATATTCTTTTAATAGTCAAGTTCTTCCAATAAGAGTACGTTAGGCAGTCAGGAACCCTCACAATATAATGCCAAAGCCCACTGTGGCTCCATCCATTCATATGACTCCTAAACTAGAGAGCTGTCCCTAACAACCCTCAAACATTGCAGCTCTGAGTATGAAGACTCCTCAGGGTAAGTGATGCACAGTTAGCAAGCTTAGCCAATTATGTCAAATGCCATTATGTTTCTTCCTCTTCAATTTGTTATACCCTTTTTTAAATTCCTCTTTATCACCAAGGATTTCATCTGTGCTCAGAGTTCTTTTGCTTGCTAATGTTCATTTACAAATACATGGGAGATTCAGGGGCAGAGATAAGAGGTTTCTGAGAAGCATCCTAGGCACAATTTGCACTGAGTATTTTTTCTAGATCTCTTATTGGTTTCATAATTCATCGGAATAAAAAAAGAATACTGTTTGTTTGACTTATTTCACCCAACATAAAGTCCTCAGGATTCATCCATGTTATCACATACTTCAGGACTTCATTCCTTCTTACTGCTGAATAATATTCCATCATATGTATATAATACATCTTGTTTATCCATTCATTGGTTGATGGACTTGAATTATTTCCATCTTTCCGCAATCACGAATAATGCCACTATGAACATCAGTGTGAAATGTTCACATCCCTGTTCTCAGTTCTTCTGCACACATACCTAGTGGCAGGATTGCTGGATCACATGGCAGCTCTATACTTAGAGAAACCTCCAAACCATCTTCCACAGTGGCTATTCCATTTTACATTCCCACAAGCAATGAATGAGTGTCCCGATTTTCCACATCCTCCCGAACACTGTAGTTCTCTTTTTAATCGTGGCCATTCTAGTAGGTATGAAATAATATCTCATGGTTTTGATTTGTATTTCCCTAATAGCTAGTGAAGTTGAGCCTCTTTTTATGTGTTTTTACAGGCATTGGAGTTCCCTTTTGGAAAAATGACTATTCATGGCTTTCTTTTTCCCATTTTTAAGTTGGATTTTTAAAACTCTTCAGTTGTAGGATATCTTTATATATTCTCGGTATCAAACCTTTATCAGATATGTACTCTCCAAATGTTATCTCACTAATATAAGCTAATTATAATATGTAAGCTCTTAGATATAACAGTTAAAGTTTACCAGGAGAAAGAGTGAGTCTAGAGAACGGGGAGCAGATGCTTAATGTGTGCAGAAGGTTTAACGAGGTTGAATGTAAATGTTTGGAAATAGAGAAAGGTGATGGTAGCACATGACGGTGAGTGTAATTAATAGCAGTGAACTGTGTGTGTGATTGCAGTTGAAAGGGGGAAGTTTAGAATCATGTATTTCACTAAAAGAAAACTACAAGTTAAAACATGGGGCTGTATAATATAGTGAACCCTGTGGTAGATGATGGCTGTGATTAGCAGTACAAATATAAGATAAGTTCTTTCATGAACTACGACAAATGTACATCACTATTCCAAGGAGTTAACAATAGAGTGGGGGGAAGTGCACCTATTGCAAACTATGTACTATAGTTAACAGTAATATGTCAAGATTTTCATCACAGTAACAAATGTACCATACCAGTGCTAGGGGTCAGGAGGGGGTAGGGCATAAGAGGTACGGAATGTTCTGGGTTATTATTATTTTTTTTTTAGCTTTTCTGGAGTAATGAAAATGTTCTAAAATTGATTGTGGTGATGAATGCACAACTGTGTGATAATACTGTGACCCATTGACCAATGGATCACATGGTGTGTGAATATATCTCAATAAAATGGCATTAAAAACTAAAACACTGCTTGGGGATGTTACAAAATATATGGTATATGCACCCTTTTTTTTTAATATTTGAAAAAAAAAACCATTTGGGGCTTTTCTAGTTCTGCACTCTGCCCTGTGAAACTAAATTTTGTTGAAAGAAAGTTTTTAATCATTAGATTTTCTATTACAGTGACTTCATTGACCCTTAGATTTTTTTTTTCCTTTTTGGGTGCATGGTCCTGGAGTTGAACCCAGGTCTTCCAGACCCTTAGATATTTTAAGCTCAGTGACTTCTCTGATTTAAAGAAAAGCCGAACATATGAAGCCAGAAGGAGATGGTACAATTTAGGAATGCCTAGAGTATACAATGATAGTGACTAAATATACAAATTTTAAAATATTTTATTCATCACATAGCTGTATATTCATCATGATCATTTCTTAAAATATTTGCATCAGTTCAGGAAAAAAAATAAAAAGAAAACAGAAAAAAAAATCATACATACCACATCCCTTACCCCTCTCTTTCATTGATCACTAGCTTTTCAATCTACTAAATTAATTTTAACATTTGTTCCCCCATTACTTATCAATTTTTAATTCATATGTTTTACTCATCTGTCAATAAGGTAGATAAAAGGAGCATCAGACACAAGGTTTTCACAATCACACAGTCACAGTGTGAAAGCTATATCATTATATAATCATCTTTAAGAAACATGGCTACTGGAACACAGCTCTTTATTTTCAGGCAGTTTCCTCTAGCCTCTCCATTATACCTTAACTAAAAAGGTGATATCTATATAATGCATAAGAATAACCTCCAAGATAACCTCTCGACTCTGTTTGGACTTCCTCAACCAAGTCCAAGTTATTTTGTCTCATTTTGCTCTTTCCCTTTTTGGTCAAGAAGGTTTTCTCAGTCCCTTGATGCTGAGTCCCAGCTCATTCTAGGATTCCTGTCCCACGTTACCAGGAAGGTCCCGTGGGAGTTATGTCCCACATAAAGAGGGGGAGGACAGTGAGTTTGTTTGTCATGTTGGCTGAGAAAGAGAGGCCACATCTGAGCAACAAAAGAGGTTCTCTTGGGGGTGACTCTTAGGCCTAATTTTAAGTAGGCTTAGCCTATTCTTTGTGGGGTTAAGTTTCATATGAACAAACTCCCAGATTGAGGGCTCAGCCTATTGCTTTGGTTGTCCCCACTGCTTGTGAGAATATCAAGAATTCTCCACTTGGGGAGGTTGAGTTTTCTCCTTTTCTTGCCATTCCTCCACAGGGGCTTTGCAAATACTTTTTTATTCACTGTTCAAATCACTCTTGGATTCGTCGGGGCATCACTCTGGACAAACCAACAAAATCTCATGCCCTACTCAAGGTTCCATGTACTTACAGTGTTCAATTAAGCTGTCCACATAAGTTATATTAAGAAATGCACTAGTCAAAATGTAAATGTTGTACCAAATAAACATTCAAATTAAAAAATATTTTTGCATGAGGAAGAACAAAGGAATGTCAATATTGCAGGGTGTTGAAAATACATGGTCATACATATTTTAAAACTTCAATGTCTGTGTGAGACTAAAACAAGAAATGTTTATTTGGTGCAAAATTTATATTTTCGGGTGGGCCACGGTAGCTCAGCAAGCAGAGTTCTCACCTGCCATGCCAGAGACCTGGGTTCGATTCCTGATGCCTGCCCATGCAAAAAAAAATGGTTAGAGTTTTTATACCACACTTATGGAAGGTGTTAATAATAGGCTAGCACATGGGAACTCTGTATTTTATACATGAATTTTCTGTAAACCTACAACTTCTCTAACAAAAAAAGGATAATTGAGAAATGAAAAAAAAATCTATATTTTGACTAGTGCATTTCCTAATTTAACTTATATGGACAGGTTAATTGAATAACATAAATTCATGGAACCTTGAAAAGGGCATGAGATTTTGTTGGTTTGTCTAGGTTACTGTGATGCCCAATAAATCCCAGAGTGATTTGAACAGTGAATAAAAAAGAATTTGCAAAGTCCCCTCGAGGGAATGGGGAGAAAGGGGAAAAAATTCAACTTCTCCATTTGGAGAATTCCTGATATTCTCTCACAAGCAGTAGGGATTACCAATCAATAGGCTGAGCCTTCAATCTTGGGATTTGCCCCTATGAAACTTATCCCTGCAAAGATAGTCTTAGCCTACTTAAAATTAGGCCTAAGATCACCCCCAAGAGAACCTCTTTTGTTGCTCAGATGTGGTCTTTCTCTCTCAGTCAACACAACAAGCAAACTCACTGTCCTCTCCCTCTCTATGTGGGACATGACTCCCAGGGGTGTGGACCTTCCTGGCAATGTGGGACAGAAATCCTAGACTACGCTGGGATTTAGCATCAAGGGACTGAGAAAACCATCTCGACCAAAGGGGGAAAGAGCAAAATGAGACAAAATAAAGTATCAATGGCTGAGGGAGTCCAAGCAGAGTCGAGAGGTTATCCTGGAGGTTATTCTTAGGCATTATATAGATATCACCTTTTTAGTTAAAATGTAATGGAGAGGCTGGAGGAAACTGCCTGAAAATGTAGAGCTGTGTTCCAGTAGCCATGTTTCTTGAAGATGATTATATAATGATACAGTTTTTGCAATGTGACTGTGTGATTGTGAAAACCTTGTGTCTGATGCTCCTTTTATCTACAGTATAGACAGGTAAGTAAAAAATATATGTAAGGAATAAACAAACAATAGGCGGAACAAATGTTAAAATAAATTGAATAGATTGAAATACCAGTTGTCGATGAGAGGGAGGGATAAAGGGTATGGCATGTATGAGTTTTTTCTTTCTTTGTTATTTCTTTTGCTGGAGAGATGCAAATGTTCAAAAAAATGATCCTGTGATGAATACACAACCATATGGTGATATTGTGACCCATTGAGTGTATACCATGACAAGAATATTTGCATGTCAAGAATGTTTGTATGTTTGTTTGTTGTTTACAATAAAAATATTAAAGAAAAGAAAAGAAAAGCCTGATAAGCATTACCCTTTAGACAAAAAGGAGGAAAAAACTGAATACCTTCATCTGCTTGTATTCTAGCCTAATGATCTGAAACCACATATGATAACATTAGTTCCCCTCAGAGCATCTAGTCATTAAAATTTTACAGTTCAAGATTCTCTGCTATCCTCTTTTGAAAGTCTTAAAATAAAGCCAAATCAATCCTTGAAGTAAAAATCTTACCCCTGGAGATATTTTAAAATATTTTTAAAAATATTTTTATTGAGAAATCCTCACACAAATACCATCCATCCATAATATACAGTCAGTGGCTCACAATATCATCACATAGTTGTGTACTCATCACCATGATCATTTTTAGTACATTTGTGTCACTCCAGAAAAAGAAATAAAAAGAAAAATTCATATATCCCGTATCCCTTACCCCTCCCTCTCATTGACCACTGGTATTTCAATCTACCCAATTTATTTTCCCCTTATTCCCTCCCCCCATTATTTACTTATTTTTATCCATAGTTTTTAAATTTATCTGTCTGTACCCTGGATAAAAGGAACATCAGAAACAAGGTTTTCATGATCACATTGTAAAAGCTATATAGATATACAGTCTTCTTCAAGAATCAAGGCTGCTGGGTGGGCCATGGTGGCTCAGCAGGCAAGAATGCTCACCTGCCATGCCAGAGGACCTGTGTTCGATTCCCAGTGCCTGCCCATGTGAAAAAAAAAAAAAAAAAAGAATCCATACTGCTGAAACATAGTTCAACAGTTTCAGATACTTTCCTCTAGCCACCCCAATATACCATAAACTAAAAAGGGATATCTATATATGTATAAGAATAACCTCTAGGATAACCTTTCAACTCTGTTTGAAATCTCTCGGCCATTAAATCTTACTTGATCTCATTTCTCTCTTCCCCTTGTGGTCAAGAAGGATTTCTCATTCCCACGCAGGTCCTGGCTCATCCCTGGAGCCCTGTTCCACATTGCGAAGGAGATTTCCACCCCTGGGAGGTCATGTCCCATGTAGTGGGGAGGGCAGTGAGTTCACTTGCCGTGTTGGCTTAAAGAGAGAGGCCTCGTCTGAGCAACAAAAGAGGTCCTCTGGGGCTAACTCTTAGTCCTAATGATAAGTAGGCTTAGCGTCTTCTTTGCTGGAATAAAATTCACAATGTCAAACCCCAAGATTGAAGGCCCATACTATTGAATTGGTTGTCCCTACTGCTTATGAGAAGATCAGTAATTCCCCTGATGGGGAAGTTTAATATTTCCTCCTTTCTTCCCAGTCCCCCAGGGGGCATTACTCTGGGATATACCAGGGCACCACAGTAACCTATACAAACTAACAAGATCTCACACCCTATTCAAGATTCCATGCAATTATGGTGATTAAATCAACTGACTGTATGTGTTAAATTATGTAGCAAGCAACCCAAAATATAGATTTTGCACCAAATAAACACCTCTCCCTTTGGTCTCACACCGAAGTTGAAGTTTAAAAATATGGACCATGTCATCTCCAAGGAATATTTTTTTGTCCCTAACTATATTACAGAGAAAGTAGGCATCAGATAAATTATTTTCGTGGCATGCTGACCATCAAAAGTAAGCCAGTCTCAAGGGAGCACGTCAAAGTGGTTCAGTGGTAGAATGCTCGCCTTCCGTGCGAGAGACCCAGGTTTAACTCTCAGATCATGAGCCCCCCCCTGCCTCCCCACAAAAAAAAAAAGTAAGCTAGTCTCCTTCAGACAAGCAGACCATATATATTTTTTCTTTTAACATAACAACATACAAGCACAAACATTCTTACCATATGATCATTCCATTCTTGATATATAATCAATAACTCACAACATCATCACATAGTTGTATATTCATCATCATAACATCATTAGAACATTTGCATCAATTCAGAAAAAGAAATAAAAAGAAAACAGAAAAAAATTCATACATACCATATCCTTAGCCCTCTCTTTCATTGATCACTAGCATTTCAATCTACTAAATTTATTTTAACATTTGTTCCCCCTATTATTTATTTATTTTTAATCCATGTTTTATTCCTCTGTCAATATGGTAGATAAAAGGAGCATCAGACACAAGGTTTCCACAATCACACAGTCACATTGCGAAAGCTGTATCATTATACAATCATCTTCAAGAAACATGGCTACTGGAACACAGCTCTACATTTTCAGGCAGTTTCTTACAGCCTCTCCATTACACCTTAACTAAAAAGATGATAGCTATATAATGTGTAAGAATAACCTCCAAGATATCCTCTCGACTCTGGAATCTCTCAGCCATTGATACTTTATTTTGTCTGATTTCGCTCTTCCCCCTTTTGGTCGAGAAGGTTTTCTCAATTCCTTGATGCTGAGTCCCGGCTCATTCTAGGATTTCTGTCCCACATTGCCAGGAAGGTCCACACCCTGGGAGTTATGTCCCACATAGAGGGGGGGGGGGGGCAGTGAGTTTGCTTGTTGTGTTGACTGAGAGAGAGAGGCCACATCTGAGCAACAAAAGAGGTTCTCTTGGGGGTGACTCTTAGGCCTAATTTTAAGTAGGCTTAGCCTATCCTTTGTGGGGTTAAGTTCCATACAAACAAACCCCCAGATTGAGGGCTCTGCCTTTGAGCAGATCATATTTATAATGCAATAAAGTCACCTTATAAAGCTCTTTTATTTTTCTCCATAAGCATAACTACCAGTCATGCTGTAAGAAGCCACATTATGTATGGTTAAAATATACAGTTCTTACCTGGCATAATTCCCATGGTTAGAAATGTTTTAAGTACTTCATACATACAAAATATGTCACATAAAATGATGCTATGTCATATATAATACAACACTAACAATTGCCAGGTACAATCCTAAGTACTTCATATGCAGGAATTCATTTGGACCTCACAACAACACAAGATGACTATTTTAGTATTTATTTTGCAAAAGGTACAACTGAAGGACATAAAGACTAGTAACTTACCTGACATCACACTAGTAAGTGGTAGCATCAGGATTTGAACCCAGGCAGCCTGGCTCCAGAGTCTATATGCTTATGCAATCTGCCACATTGCCTCTGCAATAAATCCACTATTCACCATTCATTTGTGTGAAGTAAGGCCAATTTATATGCAAGATCATAATGCATGTATGATAAAAATCAGAAATAGTATAAAGTTATGCCTTTGTAATCCTCAGTAAGGTAAAAAGGACAATACAGTATTAGAAGAATGCATGTCACTGAGAGGATTTGATCAAATTAACATATGATGGGTATCCTAATTGCCCCTTTCTCACTCCCATGATACTATCATATTAGATCAAATTAATTTTTTTCATATGGAATTAAAATAAAAATCCATTTAACTATTTTCATGCATATATAAAGAAATATCAGCTACATATTACATGCAATTATCTTTCCAATAATAACAGAACTATAGGGCATTTAACAGCTTATAAAGTTCTTCCATATATATTCCCATTTAATCTCATTTGACATGAGATTTCAAAAGACTTAATACGGTAGAAAAGAGCATTAGCCTAGGCTTCCATGAGAAAATTTGACCTAATTACAATATTGCAACTTATGAAAAAATATTTTCAAGACAAGTGCACTGAAGTATAACTGTCCTTTTCTGCCCCACACCTTTCCACTGTCTATATGATTAATGAGACACAGTGAAAAATAAACACGAAAAATGTTTATTTTATCTCCCCTGGTCAGCACACACTGCTAATGAGGCTGGGCCTGATGCAGTTCATTTCACCATCTTCCATTGCCATCGACATCTCCGTCCTTCCTCACGTAAGAAACTGGTGAGAATATGTGACCTGATCAGTACAACTCTATTATGTCAACAGATGATTTTGAAAGAGTCATTTCACAAGTCAACAGTAACATTATCTCTTGCAACAACAACAACCACAAATTAAGTTATGGCTTGAAAATGAATATTTGTAGGGAGGAGCAAGAGAGGTAAGAGGGGAAAGACTGAAGACATCCAGGTTAGTGCGTCACTCAGCATTCCAACCCTCTGCAAAGGATGCAGGAGTTAGGTGAGACTAATACCACCCCATTTACTCTCTATTATAATCAGGTGGGGTGTCAAAATATCTGCTTAAGGCTTTTAAAGAACAGTGTAGTCCTTTTACAATTGCAAAAGTATAGCTCTTTTCAAGAAGAGGGTGTGAACAAAGCGTTCTAGGCTAGAAGAGGAACTTGATAGGTTAGCAGTTACAATGGAAAGGAAATTAAATTGCAATTGGAGTTCAAAGAAAATCATACTCAATTAGGGTAGAAATAGGGCAAGTTCTTGAAACAGAGGCATTTGAGTGGGCTCCTCAAATGCAGATAGGATTTCAACATGCAAAGTTATGGAATGGAGTGTATGCATTAGCAAAGACAAGGAATTGGAAAGTATATAGAGGGTTTGGATAGTCATTGCATCCATCGTATGAAACGCTTCATGTTTTCTCCCTGGCTACCTTTTCATCCTGTTCTCCAGGCATTTCCCAATATTTGGGTTTTGACGTCTACGCACAATGTCATGCATTTTGTCATGCGCCTTCCTCCTTTGAATGGTGTTCTGCTGCCTTACATGCTCAGCACTGCCTACACTGCCCTCTCTTCTCACATCGTTAGGTCTTAAAAGTAGGAAGCACGTTCAAGAACATCTAGGACGATTCCCTCCATGGTTGTTCCACTTGCTCTAGTTATTATTTCAAGGTTTCTTGAGCCAAGGTTTCTTATTGCTATGAAATCTCCATTTGGCATTTCTTCCCTCATTCTACAAAGGTAAGTCTGAAGTTACTGACAGGACTGGTTATATTCTGTGGCCAGAGGCAGCTGCCTTTGCTTCCAAATAAGGAAACTCCCTGTGTCTGGCCCACTCAGAGTTTCCAAGAAATCAAAAGGATCAGATGGAACTAACCCCCTCTCTTTTAGGAAACACTTGTTTTAATGAAAGGGCTTGAGTAAAATCTGTTGTAAATCTGGTTATGTTAGTAGTTAATCAGTTAAAAAGTAAGCCAACTTAAGAATGTTTTAGAGCAAGTCTTTTCTAGCTTTAATGTGCATGTGAATCATCTTGGAATCTTGTTAAAATACTGTTATGGGTCAGTAGGCTGGAGTGGGCTTCAAGACACTGCGTTTTTAACAAGATTCTAGGTTATGCCAAAGCTACTGATCCACAAAACACATTGAGTAGCAACACTGTAGAGAATACTAGAGAATTTCAAAAGTAGTAGAATCATAGACTGTTTTGTGTGATTTAGTAAATAGTTAAGAGCTTTCTATGTACCAGGCACTGGACACTAAAAAACTGAACAGTGAAGAGAGACAGCAAGGAACAATGGTCGCTCAAAGATTTAAAACCTACTGGAGAAAAAAATGTGCACAGAGTTTTTTAACACCAAAAAAATGGTGCATGCACAGTGCTTTCAGGTATGTGGTAGGTTTCTTAGCCAAAGAACACCATGGCAAAAGCCCATGGAGAGCAACTGAGATGGAGTGGTCAGAAAACGCAGGAGGAGAACCAAGAGACAGTAGAAACATGGAGACCAAAGGAATAGAAACAAAATTTCAAGGAGTGAGTGGCTAGATAAAGAGAAAGGGAAGCTCAGCCATCTAGTATGGTTTTCAGCACAGAAAAGACAGCTTGAGTATATGTTACCTACCTTAAATATCAAGTAGCCAAACCCCATCCCCTTACAATTAAGGAAACTGAGGCCCTGGGAGGAAGATAACTTGTCCCCAACCACATAATTAACTGTACAGCTAGATTTATTGACACTAAAAGGGAAAAAAACATGAGAGTTTGAGTAAATGGTAGAGAGCATAAAATTTCATCATGCTCATTATGTTAGACTTATACTGACTGACAAAGAGAAAATTAACATGTATGACGTGTATTTTTGTTCCAAACACTATGTGAGGTGTTTTCACCCACATTACATTTTTCTATCCCTGAATAGACCCCAAGAAGTAGGGATTATTAGTCCCACTTTTATGGAAGAGACACCAATGACTCCAGTGGCCTTCGTGCCAAGAGACACAAGCAACTAATTGCAGGGTGCCTGGGAAATATTTAGTGGAATTCCAAGAGTCATAGACCATCATCCCTGCGGTCTGCCCCTTTTTTGGCAAGTTAAAGTTAGTCCGTCGTAAGAAGCGATGGGCGAAGAGAACGTTCATAACCCATGTCTGTATTATAATTAGATGTAGGTCCGGGAAGGAAAGCAAATGACTTCAGAAATGAATGTGCCTACTTGGGATTCTGTTCATGGCATTTAGTAGGTAATTGGACTTCACGGGTTTTATCTCTTGTAAATTCAGTTTGAGGCTGACAGACGCGCTTTTATCATCACTCTCAACTCCTTTGGCACCGAATTGAGCAAAGATGACCGGGAGGCCCTTTACCCAACCTGCGGCAAGCTCTGTCCTGAGGGGTTGCGCCTTCTGGGCAAAGCAGACGACTTTGAACAGATGAAGACGGTAGCGGATCATTACGGAGTATGTGATTCTACTGGGTTCCCTAAAGGCCATATGATCCTGAAATGGCATTCATTATTTCGTCCTGTGTGTTTCAGAAGCTCACCCATCATATTTACACTTCTCCTCTAAAGCAGTTATAATGTTCTTAGGGTGGTGAGCAGCGTCCCTTGCTGTAAATGCTTCTCCCAAAGAAATACTTAAAGTTTCAAGCCAAAACTGGGCTTTTAAGGTTCCTGCCAAGCGAGTACTTGTTTAATTCTCCAAGGAGTGGTCATTTGAGCACTTCTTTTGAAGTGCTTGATAAAGCAAGTTCCCCAAGAGCTTGCTGCAGTGTTCTGGAAATGTGAGCTCATGTCAGAGGCATGTAAAATAGTCTGACCCAGGACTCCTTTCAACTGCCCATCGAGTAAACAAGGTTAGGTACAGACTGTCTCGGTGAACTACAAGGGAGAAGATAGGCATATCAGCATATACCATTCCCTTTGCTGAGTGGCCAGAAATAGGGAAAAGAAAGAGGACTATTTGTCTCTTTCCTTTACTCTGGCTTCTAGCCACCCTTGAAGAGACTAAGGCGTCTCAGCTCAAAGTTACACAGGGTGTCCCCACCCCACCCCCATTCTGTTTCCTCTGACAAACAAACAGAAACATACAAACCCTCCAGGTAACTTTTCCAGGACGAGAATAATACCCCTCTTATCTTTTCCTGTGTATTTCTTAGGTCCTCCAGGAAAGATAAGGGTCAGCCAACTATGCATAAACCTTTGTAGCATCTCACATGTATGACAGGAGGCTCTTTAGCATAATATTAAATTTTGAGCTTCTCTCCAGTTTCCACCCCCTCCATACTCTAAATTCCATGTCCTTTCCAAAATCAAACTGCACAACTAATCAAGCTGCAGGCTTTCATCAGACCTTTATTATGTCCCTCCCCAGAGCTAAGAATTAGCCCAGACAGTTCACTCTGTGAGTAGAATTTCTTTTGCCTCTTGACAGAAGGCTAGAATTTCATCCACATTCTCTTGTTATTTGGATTATTTTATTTTATTTATTTATGTATGTATGTATGTATGTATGTATGTATGTATGTATGTATTTATGTATGTATTTATGTATGTATTTCCTCAGGAGGCCAAAGATCCTGCAAAAAATATTCAGGCTTTCCAGCATAGATTTTTAAATAAATGAACAATCTTTATTGCTAGGAAAATATATTTTATTTATTTATGAAATGGAAACGTCTTTAAAAATAAACTCTTTGTTTTTAAGGTATACAAGCCTTTGTTCGAGGCCATAGGGAACGGCAATGGGGGAAAGACGTTGGAGGATGTGTTTTACGAGCATGAGGTACGCTCTAAGTGGAAATGCTGGAAATGATAGTAGCTTACATACTCTTTTTCCCTTACCTGAGATTTTAAAGGTTTTTGTGGTGGTGGTGGTGGTGGTGGTGGTGGTGGTTTTTGCAGTTTCTTGCATTTGATTAGGCACACTCATAGTTTGGTGGGTCACAATCAATAATGGATTAGTATCTCCTCGATGGGGAGCCAGGGCCCTGTGACTCACAATCGCGACCCACATCCTCGCAGATATGCACACAAGGGAGCTCTGAAAGGAAGGCAGTGGCTACATCATGAATTCACATAGGGAGGCAAAGCTAGGGATGGTCTCCTGATCAACTGACTATCCCCAAAGTGAACGCTCTATTATGTGTATCTCCTCCACCCCTTCTTCAAAAGGCAACTGACGGACAGTTACAGTTCTGCCTCATGTGCACACTTATAATCCTTAGGAATTGTTTCTATGCAAATGCAGCGGATCTAGATTATTTTGTTTCCCTAACAAAGTTAGAATGCTTAACCCACTGATAGTTCCTGGGCCATTTACTGTACGTTTCAATACAAAGGCATATTTCTTGGTGTCAAGTAAAGCCTCCCAAATCCAATAGATTTTCTTAAATATTCTGTTCATTTATCTGAGATCTTGGTCTTCTGTTTCAATCTGACTGGAGATAACACAGGATTCTGAAATTTACCCGAGTTTTTGGGTTAGACTGGGTCCAAAGGTGGTATGGAAACTTTCCCTAAGCACAACTCTTTAGACATTTTCCAACAGCTCTTTAGTCTCTGTCCTAGAAAGAAATAAAAACAATGCAAGTTACCCAATATGTTGGGGCTGTTTCCACACTGTTGCATTATTGCTGCAAAGAAGGCTTTCAAGGAATTTACCATCAGCAGGAAAAATGAGTCTCTATTCCTGAGAGCAGGAGCTTCCACATCACGAGTTTTCCAAAGTATGTGAGGTTCCGTATCTCTCCTCCTTTTTCTATCTGAAACATCAAAATAGAAAAGAATAAAGGAGTTTTTCCATTTCAGACTTTACCCCAGGTTAAATGCATATTTTTTGAAAATTTCCTATTGCTCACCTATGCTCTATAAAAAAGAATAATAATTCACTGTATGTAAAGTTGCTGCAGAGCATCCACGGGTCTGAATTCCAGGGGTCTGAATCATTGCCCTGAAGCAGGGGTTAAACAGTTTAAAAGCCGTTTTTTTTTTTTTAAATAGCAAAGTTACAGCCAAGGAGAAATGTTTTACCAAAATCAGATGAGCCCACCAGCAAGAAGTCAAATAACTATACTGCAAAGTTGCACACAAGATACTGCTCACCCTACTCCACCCCAGAGTTCTCCTAGAAATCTTTGTGCTAGGGGTACTGCTAAGATTTGGAGCCTGTGTCTTGTGATTCTATAAACTTTTTCTTAAAAATTCATTTATTTAGCTATTTTTATTATGGTAATAAACACAGCACAATATTTCCTGTTTAACCACTTTCATGTACACAATTCAATATTAATATTATTCTTCCATCATTACCAGTCATTACCCAACTTTTGCATCTCCCCAAACAGAAGCTCTGTACCCATTAAACATTAACTTCCCTTCCTCCACCCACCTATCCTGCCCCTGGAAATCTGTAATCTACTTTGTCTCTATAAATGCATATTCTAGGTATTTCATATAAGTGGAATCATACAATTGTGCCCTGTTGGGCCTAGCTTATTTCACTCAACATGACATCTTCAAAGTCAGCAAACTTTCTTTTTAAACTACTGTTGTCTCTACATCTACCTGCAGAGTGACAGTATCCTGTTACCACTTATCAGGTTACTTACCGTGTTTCCCTCTGTCTGGTCCAACTTGGACATTGTCTGTTTAAATGTAAATGTGCACTGCACAAACAGATTGGGTACCAACCTGTAGCTTCATATCATTTCATAAATGTAGTGTCTTCATTTTTTTCCTTCCTCAGGTACAAATGAATGTGCTGGCATTCACCAGACAATTCCACTTTGGTGTGTTTTACGCATATGTAAAGCTGAAGGAACAAGAAATGAGAAATATCGTATGGATAGCAGAATGCATTTCGCAGAGACATCGAACTAAAATCAACAATTACATTCCAATTTTATAACCCAGCTGGGAGAGGGGGTCTAAAGGCAGGAAAATAAATCTAAGTTATAGAGGAAAATAAAAGGAATCATGTTCTCTAGGTTGCACAAAGTAAACCAGGTTGCACATCCATAAATTACAGACCCCCTGGAAACACAGTAAACCAACCTGAAACAAAGCTTTTTTTTTCCCAGCAGCCTCAAATCTTGTTTCCACATTTGTCTCGTTCTTGTTTGGTTGTTAAAAATTAGACCTAATAAAAGCATTTTAGCCTTGCTTTTTCCATGCAGCTCCACAGGCCCCAATACTGGGTTAAATACTTTTTAATTCATCTTTCCCTTATCCATCCAAGTTCAAAGCTGCATATATCAACATGGACCACATTTTATGGGAAATATTGCAGCTTTTTTTCCTAGTGAATTTTAATATGGTAGGCTTAGAAAAGCAACACAATTCAAAAGCACATTCTGCAGATACAGTGTTACATTTGTTATTAAAGCTATCACTTATAATTTAGTTTTGCACAAATTTCTTTAAATAAAAGATACCTTTCTCTTGTGATTCCTTCATGCTTTGTTTAAGAAAAAAACCCAGCTAAGTGTATTATTTTATTCAGAAGAAGAATTCAAAGACTTGGTTTGCAGGGAATAGATTGTCCCTAAAACCTGTGTAAACTGGTCATGAAGCACCAAGGAAAAGAAAAGGAAAAACAATTTTTTTTAAAAAAATGCAACTTCTTCCTTTAAAAATAAAGGAGATTCATAAATATAAATTCTGTAAACTCATTCTATATTAATATGTGAAAATCATAACAATGAGAATATTTGTAGAGCACATTCATATATAGAATCTAGAATTCGATGCATAAACCAAGGAGTAAGTCTTTCTGAAAAATCCAACTTTTTAGTAAAATAGTTTGGTGATGTTAGTTATAGGACTTATTAAACATAAGGAAAGACAATGACCAGCAGAACTGAAGGAGAGCTGAGTGCTTAGCTCACGCCCGTGCAGGGGGCCAGCTCAGCTGCCTGAGTCGCAGTGGAGTCGAGGCGGTGCTCCCAGTGCAGCCAGGGCCGAGGAGCCCACTTCCCAGGTGCTGCCTTGAGTCTGGAAATTGTCCACCATGTTCCTGGTCCCTGCAAGGGGCTGTTGCCCTTCACCTGGTTGGGGCCAGGACCAGGAGGTGCCTATAATGTACATGTTTAACCTCCATGGCTGCAGTGGAGACTTTAAGGCCTTGGGCTGCTGAAATCAGCAACGGTGCTGATGGGAAAGGGGCAGCTTGGAGAAAGGAATTGATATGACTCTCAGACTGTAAATGCTCCTACCCCCCACCCACCTCACCTCTTCATAACATGGTGGTATCTTTGTTTCCTGGCTGCTATGACAAATACCACACAACGGGCTGGTTAACAGGCTTGCTTCCCTCAGATGGTAAGTGGTCTGGCTGGGTTCCATGGCTTTCCTGTCACATGGCAAAGTCCTCTCCTTTCTCTTATACTTCCGGTGACTTCTCATTACTGCTCCAAGTGGCTTTCTCTTCATAAAGTCTTCAGTAATAGGATTAAGGCCCAACTTCTTCTACTGGACTAAACCTTAATTAAAAATAGCAGCATTAAAAATCCTATTTACAATGGGTTCGCACCCACTGGAATGGATTAAAGTTAGGAAGTTTAATTTTGAAAAAAAAATACATATATATCTTTTATAAACACACCATTCCACCTTCCTTCTCCCACACCTTTCACACCCCCCCCCCCCCCAGTAATCTCTAATCTACTTTCTATCTCGGCAAATTTGCTATTTCTGCTTATCTCTTATAAGTGATATCAGACCATTTTTACCCTTATCTGTCTTGCTTGTTTCACTGAGCATAATGTTTTTAAGGTTCTTCCATGTTGCGGCATGTCTCATAACTTCCTTTTTTTCTTATGGCTGAATAATATTGCATTGTATCTATGCACCACATTTTAAAATCCACTCATTTGTTGATGGACACTTGGTTTGTTTCCAACTTTTGTCTATTGTGAATGCTTGTTGATGGACACTTGGTTTGTTTTCAGCTTTTGTCTATTGTGAATGCTGCCATAAACATTGGTACAAGTATCTGCCTGCAACCCTGTTTTCACTCTCTTTGGGTATAACCTAGAAGAGGGATTACCAGGTCATATGGTAATTCTGTATTAAACTTTTTGACAGCTACCATATTGCTTTCCACAGTGGTTGCACCATTTTATGAACCCACCAACAATGCACTAGAGTTCCAATTTCTCCACATCCTCTTCAGCACTTGTTATTTTCCATTTTTAAAATAACCATCCTTGTGAGCATCATTGAGGCTTTAATTTGCATTTCCCCAAGGCTAATGATATTGAGCATCTTTTCATGAATTTATTGGTCATTTGTAAATATTCTTTAGAGGATTTTTAACTGGGTTTGTCTTTTTGTTGTCACATTGTAAAATTTCTTCATATATTGTCTATATTTGATCCCTTATCTGATATATGGTTTGCAACCACTTTTTCATTCTGTAGGTTGTCTTTTTACTTTGATAATTTCATTCAATGCACAAAATTTTGCTGAAATCAAATTTACTGTTTCTTTTGTCGTTTGTCCTTTTGAATCATTGTCAAATCTCAGTTCATGAAGATTCGTCTCCATGTTATTTTCTAAGAGTTTTATGGTTCTAGCTCTTCTATTTGGCTCCTTGATCAATTTTGTTGCTTTTTGTATATAGTGTGAGGTAGGGGTCTGACTTCATTCTTCTGCAAATACATATCCAGTTTTCTCAACACCATTTGCTGAGAAGAGACTGCTCTTTCCATGCTGCATATACTTAGCACCCTTGTTAAAAATCAACCGGCCGTAGATGTGTGGGTCTATTTCCAGACATTCAATTCTGTTCCACTGATCTAATAATTGTCTATCTTTGTGCCTATACCACTTTGTCTTGATTACAGTCACTTTGCAATACAATTTGAAATTGGGAAGAGTGAGTCCTATGAACTTGATCTTCTTTCAGTTTTCCCATTTATAAAAAAAAAAAAAAGCTGCTGAGATCTTAATAGGGATTGCATTGAATTTAAATGTTGTTTCAGGTAATAGTGACATTAATGCTAACTCTTCCAAACCTGAAATATGGGATGTCTTGCCATTTATTTAGATCTTTAATTTCTTTCAGCAGTGTTTCATAGCTGTCAGTATACAAGTCTTTTGTATCCTTAGTTAATTTTATTCCTAGATATTTTACTGTTTTAGATGCTACTGCAAATTGAATTGTTTTCTTAATTTCCTCATCTTATTGTTTGTTGCTATCATGTAAAGTAGAATACAATTGATTTTTGCATACTGACTTTGTTCTGTGACACTGCTGAATTCATTTTTTAGCTCTTCTAGATTTCTTTGGATTTTCTACTTTAAGACAATGTCTGCAAAAAAATAGTTTCACTTTTTCAATGTGAGTACCTTTTTTTTTTCGTTCTACAAAGATTTATCATTTCAAAATCACAGTGTAGGAACTTGAGTGATTTACCAATTTTGTTTTCTACTACATGCCTTGGAGATACCTCACTAAAAACCTGTCTCTGACATAACAGAAGGCATTTGCAGAATGTAATATTGTTGTGACAGTACTAAGGCTGATTGTTATAGACATATTAAACTCTTTTGAGTTTGGTTGCATCTTAATTATTTATATAGAACATTGGTCCAATAACACAAAAATAGAGAGCAGCAACTGGAAATTTATCTCAGTCAATGTTCAGAGATAAAAGGTTAGCCACTCTTTCCATTATTTCCTACCTATAAGTCCCTTTTCATTTTGAAATCTGATGGCAATTAAATTCTAGCATTGTTCCAAGCTACTGCATGAACAGGATATTGAAGGCCATCAACATCCAGCACATTGCAACGTAAGTACTCTTTCATTCACCAATTCTGGCACACTTCCAAAATATGCCCAGCAGTCCAGTTTTATTTCTGCCCAGGAGGCTTGGTCCCAAGAATCGAATACAAGCGCAGGTACATATAAGCAGCTAGATTATAGTCCACAACTCTGAAAATTGAAGAAGGTAGATATAGTGAGGCTGGCAAAGCCTGAGCCACATCACCTTTCTGGGCTGAGGGCAGAAGAAGCATCCAATGTGAGTACCTGTTATTTCTTTTCTTGCCTAATTGCTCTGGCAAGAACTTCTAGCACAACATTGAATAGCCATGGTGAATGTTGGTGAAAAATATTTTATCTTCTATAAAATGAGACCAAAAATAAGGAATATATAATCAGTTATATGTAGCAAAGGAGAAAACAATGAAGTAACAATTTATTTCTTCTGTCTGAATAACTGAAACTGAGACCCTAACTCTCCCCTCCCCACCATTCTTCCCAATAATAATTCATCAAACCCTCAAATGTCCACCTCTGTTGTCTGCTGTAATTGGTCTTAGAACATTGTATTCCATATGAGTTCTGTGCCCAGAATTCTTTGCAGTCTGTCACCAATCATGCCAGTTCACTTCTCTTTGAGCCAGTTCTCACTCTTCTCCATCCCTCACTTACTTTAACATTGCTTTCATAAGTTATGTTGTTCCTTACCAGTCTTTCCATGGGCAGGAACTTGCTAGATCTCTATAAGGTTTGCTGTCAGGAGAATTTGTGGGACTCCATATGATTAAAAAAGTAGTAGTTGCAATTGTCAGGACATTTGGAGAACATTTAAGAAAAAAAATGCACTCATTTTGTTCATTGTGAGAAACGAGAAACATTGGCTGAGGGTCCATAGAAATATCCACTCTGAATCAGAGTGAGTTCAGCCAAAGGCTGAATATTGTTGGACAATAAAGGAATTCAGTTAACCAGTCTGTCGACATGCCAAGGATGGCAGCCATGTAATAAGGCATTGAAATGGTTGAGAAATCTTTGTAAAGTGAAAAAGGATGATCAGATTTTAGGAGCTTTATTAATATTAATTTCTTAGGTCTACCATTTAAAAAATGCTGTTTATAATGTCTTAACAGAGAAGACATAAATATGACAAGAAATATAATCTTTCTGTTTCACTCCACTTTGTCTTAGTTACTTTAAAGGATCAAACTTCTCCTTATTTGATTCTTGTCATTTATTTTTTAATCATTTTATTTTTACCTCAGCAAATGGCAGCATTAATAATTGTATGCATTGAATAGAATTGCTAGAGAATATATGTGACAATATCAGAGAGCACCCTTCTTCTTAATTTTATCCCTTAAGTCTCACAAGAGCCTGTGCTAGGAGTTTTGATATCACTTTGGGTGACTGCACAGTCATAAAATACATAAGCATTATATCTACAAAAAAGTAGGATATAGAAACTATAAGATCCAAACTGCTTGTCCTAAGTAATTTCCTGTTCTCTTTCTCCATACTTACACCCGTATTATTCCAGCTGGTCTCCCTTCAGTTACTTTTTCAACCTCTTGCTCTTTCTCTTAAGTCACCCTGTGCTTCAGTTTTCAGCTTCTCCCCACTTAGTAAAGTTATTGAAATCCAACTTGCAGACCACTGCTCAACATAGACAATATCTGGCTACTTGTGCAAAGAAAGGCAAGGTGGAATTTCCTTTGGGAAGAAGGAAAATAAGAAGATGCATGTAGAGACTAGTGTGAATATCAGTAGAGTAGAAAGGAATCCTCCCCCAGATCTGCAAATGCATTTGTAAAGCTAGGATCACTGACAAACTATAAGAGCAAATATTTAAGTAGCTCTGTGTCAGTAGTAGAGCTACCAGTAGAACTCTGGTCCCCTGGACAAGTCCTTCCTCAACTCTTGATTCACAGAAGCTTTGAGCACAAAATTATTTTAAACCACTAAGCTTAGCGTACTTTGTTATGTAATAATACTAGGTGAAACAATGTTGTCAGCAATCATCATTGAATGTGGCAAACAGGATTTTGTGGTCACTCTGAAGTCCTTTCCTGATGTGCCCAGTCATCCAGCTTTCCAATCATCTTTGCAGCTGGTGAAAATTTATGCAGCTTTCCACAAATATCACCTACAGATGAGCCTTGACTCTGATCTGGAGGGATCACCTCTATTATATTTGAAGACAGGCTGCCACTCCAGGAGCCAGATTTGACCAAGCAACACCAGTTGACAATGCAGTAGTCTTGTTTTCCATAATAATACTTGGCAATACCAGATTTATAGTCATTGAATCCAGCTCTTTAGAGATGAAAAGACATTACGATCTTTATCACCTTTTGAAAAAATAGCAATTCTACATTTTAAATACTGTACATTTTCAGATTGTACTTCAGTTTTTGTTTTTTTTTTAATTAAGGCATTTCTTTATTCAGCTGTTGTGCTAGTTTGAAGTGATGTATGTACCCTAGAGAAGCCATGTTTTAATCCTAATCCCCATTTGTAAAGGCAGCCATTTCTTCTAATCCCTATTCAGTATTGTATGTTTAAAACTGTAATTAGATCATCTCCCTGGAGATATGATTTAATCAAGAGTGGTTGTTAAGCTGGATTAGGTGGAGGCATGTCTCCATCCATTTGGTTGGGTCTTGATTAGTTTCTGGAGTCCTATAAAAGAGGAAACTTTTGGAGAATGAGAGAGATTCAGAGACAGCAGAGCAGAACAACATAGCCATAAGAAGCAGAGTCCACCAGCCAGTGACCTTTGGAGATGAAGAAGGAAAATACCTCCCTGCTTCATGAAACAGGAAGCCAGGAGAAGAAGCTAGCAGATGACACCTTGTTCGTTGTGTGCCCTTCCAGATGAGAGAGGAACCCTGACAGTGTTTACCATGTGCCTTTCCAGATAAGAGAGCAACTCTGACTCTGTTCACCATGTGCCTTTCCAGATGAGCGAGAAACCCTGGACTTCATGGTCTTCTTGAATCAAGGTATCTTTTCCTGGATGACTTAGATTGGACATTTCTATAGACTTGCTTTAACTGGGACATTTTCTCAGCCTTAGAAGTGTAAACTAGCAATTTATTAAATTCCACTTTTTAAAAGCCATTGCGTTTCTGGTATATTGCATTCTGGCAGCTAGCAAACTAGAACAGCTGCTAATATAGGGATGCATATTTCATTATGTAAGATGCTCACTGTTTTACATTTTTGGTTTGTTTCAGGTTTTTTTTTTTAACATTTTTATTGATAAAGTAAAATACATACACAAACATTCTTAACATACAAACATGCCACACATGGTGTCCAATCAATGGCTCACAATATCGTCAATAGTTGTGTATTCTTCTCCATGATCATTTTTTGAGTATTTATATCTCTCCAGAAAAAGAAATAAAAAAGGAAAAACTCATACATACCGTATACCTTACCCCTCTCTCTCATTGGCTACTAGTATTTCCATCTACCCAATTTATTTTAACATTTGTTTCCCCCATTATTTGTTTATTTTTTTAATCCACATTTTTTACTCATCTGTCCATACCCTAGATAAAGGGAGCATCAGACACACAGTTTTCAAAATCACACAGTTACATTGTAAAAGCTATATTATATACAATCATCTTCAAGAAGCAAGGCTACTGGAACACAGCTCTACAGTTTCAGGTACTTCCCTCTAGCCACTCTAATACACCATAAACTAAAAAGGGATATCTATAAAATGCTTAAAAATAACCTCCAGGATAACCTTTCGACACTGTTTGAAATCTCTCAGCCACTGACACTTTATATTTTCTCATTTCTCTCTTGCCCCTTTTAGTGTAGAAGGTTTTCTCAATCCCTTGATGCCAGGTCCCAGCTCATCCCAGGATTTCTTCCCCTTGTTGCCAGAGAGATTTACACCCCTGGGAGTCATGTCTCACACTGGGGGAAGGGCAGTGGGCTCACCTGCCATGTTGGCTTAGAAAGAGAGGCCACATCTGAGCAACAAAAGGAGTTCTCTGGGGATGACTCTTAGGCCTAATTTTAAGTAGGCTTAGCCTATCCTTTGCAGGAATAATTTTCATAGGGGTGAGCCCTAAGATTGAGGGCATGGCCTATAGATTTGGTTGTCCCCACTGCTTGCAAGAGTATCAGAAATTCTCCAGGTAGGGAAGTTGAATCTTTCCCCCTTTCTCCCTATTCCCCTAAGGGGACTTTGCAAATACTTCTTTATTCACTGTCCAGATCATTCTGGGATTTATCAGACCATCACACTAAACTGGACATACCAACAAAATCTCATGCCCTTTTTAAGATTCCCTGTACGTATGGTTTTCAACTAAACTGACCATACAAGTTAAGTTAGGAAATGCACTACCCAAAATTTAAATTTTGGACCAAATAAACATCTCTCCATTTAGTCTCACACAGAAGTTGGAGTTTTAAGATATGGATGATATTATCCTTTACCCAGTCTTCTGATATATCTTAGTCCTATCCAGATCAGCTTCATTCATTTCTCTATCGATGTCTGATCATCTTTTCAACTTTTTAAACAGTTCCTGTATGGGGTACTGCTGACTTTCCTAGCTTCAGAGCTCTGACTCTGAGTCTCAGATGTCACATAAATACCTGAAGTTTCTGGGAAAGACCCTGTTATAGACAAGCAACTCAGTATCTCAGAATTTAGAATTTATACCTCTTAAATATATGTGACTGCTGGAAGAGCTTATGATCTAGGACCCTTTACAATAAGCCCAACCTGATAGCACATGCTCTAGACTTCAATTCACTAAGTTTGTACATTATAGTTAGTCCATATGATTGAGGCATGATAATATTTGTCTTTTTTGTTTCTGACATTTCATTCAACATACAGTCCTTAAGGTTCATTCACCTAGCTGCATGCCTCAACACTTCATTCCTTCTTGCAGTCACTCAGTAGTCCATTGTATGTATACACTATAGTTCCCCCTTCCATTCCTCAGTCATTGAACCCTTAGACCACCTTTATTCATTGTGGATCATGAACACTGCCACCAGAAACACCAATTTGCAAATGTCCATTGGAGTCCCCACACTCATTTCCTCCAGGTATACACAGAGCAACAGGGTTTCAGGATCCAACCCCACCCTTAGCCTCCTGTGGAACCACCATTCTGCTCTCCAATGGGCTGCACCTCTCATTTCCCTATGGACAGTGAATAGGTACATTTCTTTCTCCACATTTTCTCTAGTACTTGTTTCTCTCTGATCATTTGAAATTGCTTTATTCACACATCATACAATTCAGCCTAAGTGTATAGACATTCCTATGCCATCAAACTCTATTTGAAGGCATTTCCTTTTCTTCCACAAAGAATCCATACCCCTTTCCCAATCCCTCCACTTACTGACATTTCATTTTGGCATAATGCCTTTGTTATATTCAGTGAAAGCATATTACAATGATACTGTTGACTATAGACCCTAGTTTACCTAGATTGTACTTTTCCCATATACCATCTATTTTCAACACCCTCCAATACTGACATTCCTTTGTCCCTCCTCCTGCAAAAACCAGTTTTTAATTTGTACATTTAATCACCATCATTGTACACTCTAGGCATTCCTAAATTATATTGCCTCCGTCTTTATCCTTCATCTTACCTTCTGATTTCATACATGCCCCCAGCCCTTCTCCCTCAACCATAATCATATTCAGCTAATTCAGTGTACTTACATTATTGTGCTACAATCAGGTAGTATTGTGCTATCCATATCTGAATTTTTACAATCAAAACAAGACTGTACAATAAAATCTGTATTCCTTTAGCACCAATTGCCCAATCTCTACCCTATTTTATCTACTGATAATCCTTGTTCTTAAATTAAATTCTCCAAGTTCACTCATTAATGTTAGTTCGGATCAGTGAGACCATACAGTATTTGTTCTTTTGTTTCTAGCTAATTTCACTCAGCGTAATGTCCTCAAGGTCCATCCATGTTGTTACATGCTTCATTATTTTATTCTGTTTTACAGCTACATAATATCCCATCATATGTATGTACCACATCTTGTTTAGCTGCTCATCCATTGATGGACATTTGGGCTGTTTCCATCACTTGGCAATTGTAAATAATGCTGCTATAAACATTGGTATGCAAATGTCCGTTTGTGTACTTGCTCTCATGTCATGAAGAGATATCTAGCAATGGAATTGCTGGATCATATGGCAATTCTATACTTAGCTTCCTGAGGATCTACCAAACTGCCTTCCACAGTGGTTGTACCATTTTACATTTCTAGCAACAGTGGATAAGTGTGCCTCTTTCTCCACATCCTCTCCAGCACTTGTCATTTTCTGCTTTTTTGATAATGCCCATTCCAGTGGGTGTGAGATGACACCTCATTGTGGTTTTGATTTGTATTTCCCTAATAGCCAGGGAAGTTGAGCAAGTTTTCATGTGCCTTTTAGCCATCTGTATTTCCTCTTCTGAGAAGTGTCTGTTCATGTCTTTTGTCCATTTTTTAATTGGGTTGTTTGTCTTTTTGTTGTTAAATTGAAGAATCTCTTTATATATTCTGGATACTAAACCCTCATCTTTAAGTAGTTTCCAAATATTGTCTCCCATTGCCTAGGCTACCTTTTAACTTTCTTAACAAAGTTCTTTGTTGCCCAAAAATATTTAATTTTGAGGAGTTCCCATTTATTTATTTATTTCTTCAATGCTCATGCTTTGGGTGTAAGGTCTAGGAAACCACCTACTATTATAAGATTTATAAGATATTTCCCTACATTTTCTTTTAAAAGTTTTATGGTCTTAGATCTAATGTTTAGGTCTTTGATCCATTTTGAGTTAGTGTTTGTATAGGGTGTGAGATACAGTTCCTCTTTCATTCTCTTACCTATGTATATTTATTTATACATATGTATCATTTATTTAAGAGGCTGCTCTGTCCCACGTGACTTGGCTTGAGTGCCTTATCAAAGATCAATTGTACATAGATGAGAGGGTCTGTCTCTGAACAACCTATTTGATTCCATTGGTCAGTATATCTATCTTTATGCCAGTACCATGCTGTTTTAACCTCTGCAGCTTTGTTATATTCTTTAAGATCGGGTAGTGTGAGGTCTCCCACTTCATTTTTCTTTCTCAACATATTTTTAGCTATTCAGGGCAGCTGCCTTTCCCAATAAATTTGGTTATTATTTTTTCTATTTCTGCAAAGTAAGTTTTTGGGATTTTAATTGGTATTACATTAAATCTATAAATCAATTTGTGTAGAATTGACATCTTAACTATATTTACTCTTTCAATCCATGAAGATGGTATGCCCTTCCATTTATTTAGGTCTTCTCTGATTTCTTTTAGCTTTTAATAGAAAGTTTTTAATAGTTTTCTGTGTATAGGCCTTTTAAATCCTTGGTTAAATTTATTCCTAAATATTTTGCTCTTTTAGTTGCTATTGTAATGGAATTTTTTTTCTTGATTTCCTCCTCAGATTGCTCATTATTAGTGTATAGAAACACTACTGATTTTGGGGTGTTGATCTTGTGCCCTGCCACTTTGCTAAATTCATTTATTAGTTCTAGTAGCTTTGCTGTAGATTTTTCAGGATTTTCAACAAATAGTATCATATCATCCACAAACAGTGAGCGTTTTATGTATTCCTTTCCAATTTTCATGACTTTTATTTCTTTCTCTTGTCTAATTGCACCGGCTAGAACTTCCAGCACAATGCTGAAGAGCAATGATGACAGTGGACATCTTTAGTCTTGTTCCTGATCTTAGAGGGAACGCTTTCAGTCTTTCCTCATTGAGGAATGTGTTAGCTGTGGGTTTTTCATATATTCCCTTCATCATGTTGAGGAAGTTCCCTTCTTTTCCTCTCCTTTGAAGTGTTTTCATCAAGAAAGGATGTTGAATTTTGTCAAATGCCTTTTCTGCATCAACAAAATGATCATGTGGTTTTTCTGCTTTGATTTGTTGATATATTACATCAATTGATTTTCTTATGTTGAACCATCCTTGCATACCTGGAATATAACCCACTTGGTTATAGTGTATAATTCCTCTAATTGCTGCTGGATTCAATTTGCAAGAATTTTGTTGAGGATTTTTGCTTCTATATTCATTACAGAGATTGGGCTGTAATTTTCTTATCTTGCAGTATTTTTGTCTAGCTTTGGTATGAGAGTGATGTTGGCTTCATAGAATGAGTTAGGTAACCTTCCCTCCTCTTCAATTTTTTTGAAGAGTTTGAGCAGGATTGGTACTAATTCTTTCTGGAATGCTTGGCGGAATTCACACAAGCCATCTGAACCTGGACTTTACTTTTGGGGATTGCTTCTTGATGACTGATTCAATCTCTTTACTTGAATTGGTTTGTTGAGGTCGTCTAATTTGTTGTTCATGCCTTTCTAGGAAGTTGTCCATTTCATCTACATTGTCTAGTTTATTAGTATATAGTTGTTCATAGTATCCTCTCATTACCTCCTTACTTCTGCAGGGTCCGTGGTTATGTCTCCTCTTCTATTTCTGATTTTACTTATTTGCATCCTCTCTCTCTTTTTCTTTTTGTCAACCCAGTTAAGCGTTCATCAATTTTATTGGTTTTCTCAAAGAACCAACTTCTAGTTTTGTTGATTTTCTTGATTGTTTTCAATTTCATTTATTTGTGCTCTAATCTTGTTTTTTTTTTAATTTTTTTATTAATCAAAAAAAAGAAAAGAAATTAACACAACATTTAGAAATCATTCCATTCTACAAATGCACTCAGTAATTCTTAGTATCATCACATAGATGTATGATCATCATTTCTTAGTACATTTGCATCGATTTAGGAAAAGAACTAGCAAAACAGCAGAAAAAGATATAGAATGTTAATATAGAGAAGAGAATTAAAATAATAATACTAATAAAAAATATATATATATAAAAAGGAAAAAGAAAAAAAAACAAAAACAAAAGATACAAACACACAAACAAACAAACAAAAAACCATATTTCAGGTGCAGCTTCATTCAGTGTTCCAACCTAGTTACATTACACTTAGGTATTATTGTGCTGTCCATTTTTGAGTTTTTGTATCTAGTCCTGTTGCACAGTCTGTATCCCTTCAGCTCCAATTACCCATTATCTTACCCTGTTTCTAACTCCTGCTGGTCTCTGTTACCAATGATATATTCCAAGCTGATTCTCGAATGTCGGTTCACATCAGTGGGACCTTACAGTATTTGTCCTTTAGTTTTGGGCTAGACTCACTCTGCATAATGTTCTCTAGGTCCATCCATGTTACTACATGCTTCATAAGTTTAGTCTGTCTTAAAGCTGCATAATATTCCATCGTAGGTATACGCCACAGTTTGTTTAGCCACTCGTCTGTTGATGAACACTTTGGCTGTTTCCATCTCTTTGCAATTGTAGATAATGCTGCTATAAACACTGGTGTGCAAATGTCCGTCTGTGTTTTTGCCCTTAAGTCCTTTGAGTAGATACCTAGCAGTGGTATTGCTGGGTCGTAATCCATTCTGCCATTCTATGTCTTTTGATTGGGAAATTCAGTCCATTAACTTTTAGTATTATTACTGTTTGGATAATATTTTCCTCTACCATTTTGGCTTTTGTATTATATATATCATATCTGATTTTCCTTCTTTCTACACTTTACTCCATACCTCTCTCTTCTGTCTTTTCGTATCTGACTCTAGTGCTCCCTTTAGTATTTCTTGCAGAGCTGGTCTCTTGGTCACAAATTCTCTCAGTGACTTTTTGTCTATAAATGTTTTAATTTCTCCTTCATTTTTGAAGGACAATTTTGCTGGATATAGGAGTCTTGGTTAGCAGTTTTTCTCTTTTAGTAATTTAAATATATCATCCCACTGTCTTCTAGCTTCCATGGTTTCTGCTGAGAAATCTACACATAGTCTTATTGGGTTTCCCTTGTATGTGACAGATTGTTTTTCTCTTGCTGCTTTCAAGATCCTCTCTTTCTCTTTGACCTCTGACATTCTAACTAGTAAGTGTCTTGGAGAACGCCTATTTGGGTCTATTCTCTTTGGGGTGCGCTGCACTTCTTGGATCTGTAAATTTAGGTCTTTCATAAGAGTTGGGAAATTTTCAGTGATAATTTCTTCCATTAGTTTTTCTCCTCCTTTTCCCTTCTCTTCTCCTTCTGGGACACCCACAACACGTATATTTGTGCGCTTCATATTGTCATTCAGTTCCCTGATCCCCTGCTCAAGTTTTTCCATTCTTTTCCCTATAGTTTCTGTTTCTTTTTGGAATTCAGATGTTCCATCCTCCAGTTCACTAATTGTAGCTTCTGTCTCTTTAGATCTACCATTGTAGGTATCCATTGTTTTTTCCATTTTTTCTTCTTTGTCCTTCACTCCCATAAGTTCTGTGATTTGTTTTTTCAGATTTTCTATTCCTTCTTTTTGTTCAGCCCATGTCTTCTTCATGTCCTCCCTCAATTTATTGATTTGGTTTTTGAAGAGTTTTTCCATTTCTCTTCGTATATTCAGCATTAGTTGTCTCAGCTCCTGTATCTCATTTGAACTATTGGTTTGTTCCTTTGACTGGGCCATATCTTCAATTTTCTGAGCGTCATCCATTATTTTCTGCTGGTGTCTGGGCATTTGATCAGATTTCCCTGGGTGTGGGACCCGGCTGGTTGAAAGGTTTTTCTGTGAAATCTCTGGGCTCTGTTTTTCTTTTCCTGCCCAGTAGGTGGCGCTCGTGGCGCTCGTCTGTCTGCACGGCAGTCGGCCCGGGAAACCGCGCGTGGAGGTGGGGGTCGCTGGCTGCCGCGGCTTGGGAGAGTGCTGGTCCTAATTGCCCAGCTGGCCCGAAACGCCAAGCGTGACGGGAGGGCCCCGCTATCCAACGTTCCCAGTCAGACCGGGGAGCCACGTGCATGGAGGGGACCCCAGTCGCCAGCCGCCCTGGCCGGGAAAACGCGCGCCCCTCGGGTGTCTCACCGCAGCAGATTCTCCCTGCCCGTTCAGCTGTTCCAGAATGGGGTACGCTGTCTTTTTGGTCTCTGTCGTGACTCCGGGAGCTGTTTCGTATTGTTTCTGTTTCTTTAGTTGCTTTTCTGGAGGAGGAACTAAGACCCGCGCGTCTTACTAAGCCGCCATCTTCTCCGGAAGTCTGTGCTCTAATCTTCATTATTTCTTTCCTTTTGCTTGCTTTGGGGTTAGTTTGCTATTCTGTCTCTAGTTCTTCCAAGTGACCAGTTAATTCCTCAATTTTTGTTGTTGTTTTTTTTTAATATAGGCATGTAAGGCAACAAATTTCCCTCTTAGCACTGCCTTTACTACATCCCATTAAATTTTTGTTTGTTTGTTTTTCCATTAAATTTTGATATGTATCATTTTAATTTTCATTTGCTTCAATGTTTACGGATTTTTCTTATAATTTCTTCCTTGACTCACCAGTTGTTTGAGTGTGTAATTTAGACTCCATATATTTGTGAATTTTCTGGCCCTCTGCCTCTTATTGACTTCCAACTTCATTCCTTTATGACCCAAGAAAGTGTTTTGTTTGATTTCAATCTTTTAAAATTTATTGATGTTTACTTTGTGACCCAGTATATGGTCTCTCCTTGAGAATGATCTATAAGTACTTGAAAAAAAGGTGTATCCTGCTGTTGTGGGGTGTAATGTTCTGTAAATGTCTGTAAAGTCTAATTCATTTATAGTGTTGTTCAAATTCCCTGTTTCTTTATTGCTCCTCTGTCTAGATGTTCTGTCCATTGATGAAAGCAGGGATTTAAAATCTGCAACTATTATGGTAGAGGTGTATATTTCTCTCTTCAGTGTTTTCAGCATTTGCCTCATATATTTTAAAGCACTCTGGCTCGGTGCATAAATATTTATGATCGTTATGTCTTCTTGTTGAATTGTTCTTTTTATTAATACATAGTGTCCTTCTTTGTCTCTTTTAATTGTTTTACATTTGAAGTCTAATTTGACAGATATTAGTATAGCTACTCCTGTTCTTTTCTGATTGTTATGTGCATGAAATATCTTTTCCCAACCTCTCACTTTCAACCTATTTTTGCCCTTGGATCTAAAATGAGTCTCCTGTTTTAGGTTTTTAAAATCTTTTTTTCTGTTTTTCTTGTAAGTGTCAGAGTGGAATGTTAATATATACTTAATTTTTGCAACATCAGATATTTTTAGCAATTAGAGATGACTGGAGCATTTTCCTTTTGAAAATAAAAAAAGAAACAGCTGAGATTTTTATAATCTTCATGATTAGATACATTTTAATACAACAATGTATTTCTCAGGATTTTTGGAGGCATGGAAGAGGGGGTGGCTATGCCTCCCCCAGCTCCCATGGTCATGTGGTTGTGCACAAGCATCCACACTGGTGGCCATGAGGATGGGGGTTTCTGCTGAAAAAAATTCTTCAGAGCCTCCAAAGATTTTGCAGTAGAAAGAATGGAGGACAACAAAAATATTATTTTTTAAAAAAGGTAAGTTATACAAGAAACATACATGCAAATATATTAACATAAATCATGTCATGGTAAATTAATACTTTGCAGTTTAACTGTCCATGCCCTGTGCTGAATGTTACCCTCTGTATCACCAGTCAAAAGATTTCTAGTCATAGAACTTGAGTCTTTGACAGTGGTTTTAATTATTTGGGTTGAAATAATCCTTTAAGAATCTGATGAGCCCTATGGAGCCTTGCCTCAGAATGATAAACATCTGCACATTCACACCAAATTTTGCACATTGTTTAAAAGACCTGTGGACCCCCCTAAATCCATTCATGGACAACATAGGACCAAAGTTTGCAATTTGGAAAACTCAACCGAGCAAGCAGCTTCGGGTCTGAGGCACATGCTTTGGTGGAGACTTCCCACACCTGTCCAGCAAAATCAGTCACATCAGTTGTGGAGATGAATGATGTGACAGAGGTCACGACCATTTTGCCCTTATACTAAACTGAAATTAAAGGCCAAAGCCTTTGTACTCTACTTTTTTAAAACTATTGATGTTTGTATCCATTAAATGCATTATCCAATGATACTGTTTTTTTGGCAAGGAGAGTAAGTGAAAACTTTGTGAATTGGTTAAAAATAAATGCCGAACAGCTGATGCTTTCTGAAGCCTATCATTCAGAATTGAATGATGAAATGAGAAAATTTCTTTTAAAGCTTCATCTTTGATGAAATAGAAGAAAATTGTGTTCTCACATTCCCTTATGATACCTAGCAATGAATCTTTCCTATCCTCTTAGTCATCTTTTACTGCTTAATACCAGATAAAAATAAGTCAAGCAGAAGAGTGACAAGTGAGCAAGTCAGATGCATAGCCTCCTTAGTAAATCTTATAAATCCAGGAAGGGCAGGGGGAAATTTAAATCAAAATATTTCCCGTGAGGCAACATATATCTTTGTGTTCAAATAGCCTGTGCTATCCTGCATTGATGAGGCCATTTTCAGGCAAGACACAGAAACTGATTCTGTGTAAATCAAAAACAGTTGGTTGCTTAAAGGGTAAAGAGTCTCTGTTTTGGATGATGAAAAAGTTTTAGTAACAGAAGGTGTGATGGTAGCGCAGCATTATAAAAGTAATGCCACAGAATTGTACACTTAAAAATGGTTAACACGGCAAATTTTAGGTTATGTATGTATGTTGCCCCAATTAAAAAATTTAAATACAGCTGGAAACACTGCTCACACCTCCCCCTCCTGCGTCGCATGGAAACCATAAATTGACTTAAGACAGGAATAATTTTTAAATATGGGAAGGCAGCAGCAGCAAGGAAAAGAGGGATGTATCTGTAAGAAAAAGCAGTAATCAGCAGTATATTCAGAGGAAACCTCAATAGTGCATATGACTTTCTTTCAAAATCAATTGGGTTGAAACCATGAGAATAGCCCATTTTGAGAGTCGACTTACTTAAGAAAAAGTAATGAAAGCAAATGTCTTATAGATGTTTAATGAGAAGCTCTTTTTAAGTCAAGTTAATGCTGTAACCCTTTTCCCTATGTTCTTTTAGATTTCCCCTACGTACTTACCTCTTAGGATATAATTATTCTAACTAAATTTAATTAGGAAAGAGTAAACAAAAAAAGAAAATAAATGCTGATTTCAAATGTAACTCTCAGGCACTTGGAACCTACAGGGTTTGACCTCTCAGAGTTCAAGGTCTGACGGCTTTTGTTGAACATCCAAAGACCCCCTGAAATAAGTAAGGGGTCTACATATGCCTACGGCTCATCTCAGATTCCACAAATGTAAGTGGTTAATAGAAAGTAATCCTCCACTTCTGGTATTGTATCACTGTGGCTGTAGGCTCAAAAGAGAAGTTCCCTTTATATCAAATAGAAGCTATAAAACTGCTTATTTTACAAAACCAATTTAAGTTGAGGACCTTCCTTGTCAAGCTTGTAAAAATGCTAACAACCCTATAGGGACTATATAATACTACTAGCTGAAGCTGGCCCAAAGCCAGAATTTTTAAAGGGTGCTTTTGAGCAGACATTTAAAAAAAATAAATAATGGGAACATAAAGGTCACATACATTTTTTTAAAACCAGAGTTTCTCAACTAGTATGTCAAAGCACACCGCTGTACCTCAGGTGGGTTAGAGGGACATAGAGATGTGGATTCCTGCCATCTCAGCGTGCCCATGGCCTCCCATCTCCTCTGACCTTCGTCAACCTCTTCTGTCTACCCCCAGGCATCATACAGTGTCACGTAATATGTACACAGTGATGGGGGAGTAAGTAAGGCACTGTTTTATTCAAGCAAGATAGCATGATTTCTCCAAAGAGATACAAGTTCAGACTGGAAGAACCTATTTTTATATTTTTACAATGCCCCATATGGACCTCAAACCACCTGTGCAGGTCAATTTGGATTGTGTGGTCCCGAGAGATTAGCATTGCCCACATTCTCTGTAACTGGGTGTTCTTTGTCTTACAGTACACATTCAGGTTGACTATCTACATAGCATCCCCCAAATAAATTGACATATTCATGATCTATTATCTTTTTCTGCAGTACTTTAATGGCTGCATCTTGATCTGACAACCCTAGTGCACTAAAGTGAATATTACTTTGCTTCCTTATTCAGTATCACCACCTGAGAACCACATCTTCACGTGCTATTTTATCTAGTCCAAAGAGATCAAGAAATAAGATCTATGCTCTGGATACAGAATTATGGGCATAAAATGGGTCCTTGGAAACAATTTCAAAGCTGGAATGGATACTAGTTTTTCAAATAAGGAAACTGAATACAGAAGAGCTAATGATTAGTGGGTCAAAAAACTCAGATGTCCTGACTTCCATTGTCTCTTTATATAGAGGTAGATAATATAGATGATAGGTCTGTAGGAATAGATATATATAGATAATCTCTCTACCTTCTTGATGTTGGTTTCCATTTTTCAGTTTGTATTTTCTCCTTTTATTATATCTTCTAGTTTCAGACTGAGTCCTTTTTCTTCAGTCAAAATAAAATCTGCAAAACAAAAACAAAAAACCCCACAAAAATCCAATGAAACTTGCTTAAAATATCAAAAGGAAATTTATTGTCTCCCATAATGGAAAAGTTGCAGCACTCATAGATCTAGGGCTTCAAAGATTTTATTAAGAATTGGCTGTCTTTCACCAAACAGTGCCAGAAATGACCTTCAGCAGCCCCAGGCTTACATTCTACCAGCTAACCAGCCCAACAGAAGGAGACTCTCTTTTTCAATAGCAGCAAAAAAACTCCTGGACTTGACAATGATGTCTGCCAAGGCCTTTCATGCCAAGGCCTTTATTCTATTTGGGAAATCAGAAAAAAATATGAATATTAATATGTGTTAATTTACTTTTTTGAATGATTGGAATAGTTGAAACACTTTACCTCCTTTATGTAATAATTCATTTAATTTGTATCTGAACACTCATTGAACACCAGGCCATATCTGACTGTACTTTTAAGAGTTCGAGTTAGAAACAATTTGCTGTTGTCCACTCCTAAGTGCCAAATATGTATAATTATTTGGAATGTATGGTAGTCAGATTCAGTTGTCAACTTGGTCAGGTGAAGGCACCTAGTTCTGTTGCTGTGAACATGAGCCAATGGTATGAACCTCATCTGTTGCTGATTACATCTGCAGTCGGCTAGGAGGTGTGCCTGCTGCAATGAATGACATGCTCAACATAGCACAGCCCAAGCAGTTCAGCACACCTCATCTCAGCACTCCCAGCTCAGCCCAGGCCTTTGGAGATGCAGAAAGAAATCACCCTGGGGAAAGTTGTTGAAACCCAGAGGCCTGGAGAGAAGGCCAGCAGAGATCGTCCTGTGCCTTCCCGTTTAAAAAAGAACCTCAGTTGAAAGTTAGCTCCCTTTCCTCTGAAGAACTAATGAAATAAATCCCCTTTTATTAAAAGCTAATCCATCTCTGGTGTGTTGCATTCCAGTAGCTAGCAAACTAGAACAGAATGCTTATTAAAGTTCTGGTTTTTTAAGAATGTTAAATTTTAAATTTAAGTTATATCATGACATCTTAACTTCCCTGACCCATTGTTTCAGTTTGCTAAAGCTGCCAAAATGCAATATATCAGAAATGAGTTGGTTTTTACAAGGGGGATTTATTAGGTTACACATTTACGGTTATAAGGCCATGAAAATGTCCAAAATAAGGCACCAATAGGAAGATACCTTCTCTCAGGAAAGACTGCTGGCATCTGGGCTTTCTCTGTCACATGGGAAGGCACATGGCAGCGTTTGCTGGTCTTTCTCTCCAAAATGTCTGAGAGTTTCTCTCTTAGCTTCTCCGAGCTCTCTCCAAAATGCCTCCAGCCTTTCATCCTCTCATAAAAACTCCAGCAAGGGAATTAAGACCCACCTGGAATGGGTTGGTTCAGATCTCCAAGGAAACAACTTAAACAAATGGTCTCACCCACAATAGGTCTGTACCCATAGGGTTGGATTAAAAGAACATAGACTTATCTGGGGTAAATAACAGATTCAAACCAGCACACCCATCATATATGACTCATCAATAAACCCTCCCAATTCTACTAGCAAAAACTGTCTTTTGTCCATCACCTAAATCCAATCCTTCATCATCTTTTTCTAGATTAGGGCTATAAAGCTTTAGCTGGTCTTCATTATGTCTTTTTTCAATCCATTATCCCTACTGTTGGGGATAGTTGAGGGAACTTTGATAGCTGACAGCCTAAGACCATGTCACCCTCTGCTTTAAAACCTTTCCACAGCTTCCTACTGCATTTGAAATAAAACCAAACCTTTATGATAACCAACCAAGCACTGAATGGTAAGGACTTTGTCTCCCTTCCCATTTCCTTCCCAAGCTACTCCCTGACCACTACCCTACTCTCACTGGTCTTGATTCAGATTTCCAATACCCAGAGCTTGGAGTCTGCTTGGTTCCTATCTCAGAGCCTTCATACATGTTCTCCTCTCTATATGGATTATTTTTCCACTGGATTTTCATATGGCTGGTGCTTTTCCTTCAGGTTTTAATGTCACCACGTTGCTATGTTACCCAACTCCAACGAGGACCTTTCACACCTTTGGAATCATGCAATCCATTAGTCTACAACAATAGTGAGGTCCTCCAATCTTAAGGAGGTTCCTTCTGGTGGGCTCTCTTAAAGCACCACATTCTTTACCTCTTAATTCTTGTCACAGGTTGTAATCACAAATTTATTTGTTCATTTCTTAGTCTTCCCCATCCAATTATGCTTTGTAAGAATAGGAAATTTACCTTTTTGTTCACTGTTACAGACTCAGTATTTGGCATAGAGCCGGACATATGGCAACATTTAATGTGTATTTGTTTAATGAATGAGCAAATTCTTCTACCTATAAAATTCTATGACTCAAATCCCAGAAGGTGTGGTACATTGAATTGTGTACCCCAAATTACACATGTTATTCATCTTAATCCGCATACTTGTAGAGATGGATCCATTGTAAACAGGACCTTCTGAAAATATTTATTTTGGTTAAGGTGCGGACAACTGAAGAAGGGTGGACCTTAATCCAGATGGCTGAAGGCCACAGGGGGAAGTCAGAAGTCAGAAGAATACTAGAAGAAAAAGGAAAAGACATCACCATTGGATGAGGCAGAGATTCTAGCCAAAGAACCCCAAGAATTGCAGCAAGCTAGTACCACAATGCTACTAAAAGGAGGGAAAAAGCCTTCTACCTTCCTAAACCATTCCCAATTTTTTCTATTTATGATTAGCAGCCTGCAAACTAATTCAGAAAGAAAGACCAAATCATAATTAGACCAAGTGATCCATATATTTCCATTGGGACATAGACATTTTCAATTCCCAAGAAAATAGAGAAAGCAGAGCAAATGAGTGTGAAAGATTGTCACTGCTTCACTCAGTGTATGTACAGAAACACACTAGAGGGTAGGGCCCCTTCCATCTCCTTCACTGATGAATCTCCAAAACACACTGCAGTGTTTGGCATATAGTAGGCACTCAGCACATATTTGTTCAATGAATAAATCCATGTCTGGGTCAAGTATTGCCTCAATACCCATACCTGGCTCCTGCAACAAAATAGGGAGACAGCAACTCCAGATCTGCATCAATCACAGCATTCACTTAGAGCGTGGGAGCAGCCAGATCACCATTTTTTGTCTCAGAAGCATTTGGCATAACACTAACAATCAGAGACCATGCCAGTTCAATCATAGAAATGTACTTCAGCCAAGAACTATTTAACTAAATAAAGCCTACTTCCTGTGGTCTAGAAATACAGTGTCTACAAAGGACAAACCCAAGGACAGATAAATATACCAAGATTGCTCCATGGCATGCCCTGAACACCGTACAAACCTCGGTGACGACTTTCAATCCAATTTGCCCACCTGCTCAATCACTTAACATCCACCTTGGAATTCCTAGGAATCTAGAACACATGAAAAACTTGTTAATTCCCTCACTTGTGGAATGTATTGAAATAGAAAACTCAGACTGAATTATCAAATGAGATTTACTCTGCCACGCACTGCTTGTTTATTCAACTCATTATATCTCCTCCTAGGTGTTCAAGGCTTGTAGATAAAAGGAAAAGCATGGAATATTCCATTAAATGATAAAAATTGCTGAGTATATTAAGGAAAGTAAGATATATAATATTAATAAAAGGTAAATGGATAGAAAATACAAAAAGTTATCACTTCAAACAACTGCAAATGACACAATTCCAAAGTCCTCAACACTGCTGGGCCCAGTGTCTCTTTACCAGATATCAGCCTCACCATTCATCCCATCGGGAACAGAAAGGGACTCATAGAGACCACTCCACTAGTAAGCTAGAGGGGCTGCTGAGATCTTCTGTAATCACTGTTTTGATACTTCACCTTTATCACATCTTTATGGTATGCTCTCCTGATTACTAGGTTTCATTTTAGCATCTGTTCAAAGCAAACCATTTTCTTTACTTAAATGCATAACCCTTGTAGCAAGGTGGGGAGAGGAAATTCCACGGTGGATTCCTTCAGGCATAGATTCAGATTAGGAAGTAAATCATATCTAAACAGACCAACAATCCACCTGAATGTGCAGAGTCTTAAAAATCTTCTCTGTAGTTATGCAATTCTCTTCCAAGGTAAAGAATGCTGAAAATGCACTCACTGTGAAATAGGATTGTGTTTCCCCAGTGAACCAGCTTCTTCTTGGCTCTTAAGCAATAACTCTTACCTTGTCAAATGTTTCACAAATTCATCAATCCAAAAGAAGAGAAAGCTTCAAAAGAGACAAGCCCTAAATAAACTAGTTCAATATTCACAGTACTTTAATAGACATACATTTTAATAGATGTGAAATATAGGCCAAGGTGAAGGACAGTCATAAAAGATGAAGATGTTTTGGACATATTGGTCTTTGCTGCTCTTCTGACCATCTGTCCTTGAGTTCTCTCTCCAGAACCTAACATTTAGTTATAGAACAAGGCTTTAAGGCAGGACAACCTCAAGGACTATTGCTTCACCAATATGGGGGAATTGAGATTTAGAACATTGTTACCAGACAAAGGTGGTGGATTCTTTTGCCTGATGCACTCAAATGACTAATTCCTGGGACACCAAGGTTTCAAAGAGAGAAAGAAGCAGAAGAGCAGATGACCTATTGGCCCAAAATATGTCTTCCCAAACTGCAGTAATTCTGATAGTTTTATAAAATTAAAAGATGGGCAGGGTTTAGGATAATGAGCACTGTGGCCCCAGATGATGCAATTAGAGGTGATCTAATTATTGAGCATGCTCAAATTGATTGCATGCCTAATCACAGAACATATATAAGAAAATGGCGGCCTTAATATGATGAAAGGTGTGATTTTTAGTATTATAATGAGGTATAGGTGACTTATAGTTTGAATTCTAAGCTGCTGCGCATGTTAGGTGGGCCCATTTTGGTTAAATGCTGTCTTAGTTATCAGGATAACTAAGTGGGTTGGCTCTGGGCTGATCCAAGACCCTTCATTAATAAACATTAGGGCCTGTCTAGTGATTATAGACTCTGAAGTTGAAAAACTGGATAACCGGGTATAAATGAAGGTGAATCACAAGGTTTTTACAATCACAGGGGCACAAGATAAAGACTATACCATCATTATCAGAGATTGAGGCAGCTGGATTACAATTTAGACATTTCAGGCATTTCCCTCTGTCTACTCCAATATACCAAAAAGCGCAAAGGAATATTTATATAATGATTCAGTAATCAAAATCATCCCTTAAATTCTAATTTCTCGGTTACAAGATCAAAGAGCTAAATGATTTTGGGGATGAGCTTCGTTCTGCATATTCACCCTTCAGATAATGGAGAGGTGTCCAATCTCCCTGGAGGTGCCCTCTCCTTTTATCTATTATTGTACCACCCTCCCAAATGGATCACCTTTACTCTGCCAAGCACAGCCAGCAGATGAGAATCTCATAATTAATTGCTTCCTATCTTGGGTATGAAACAAACAAACAAAATTGGACTCTAAGAAATTAATTTATTAGAGAACAGAAGCCTCTGGAAATGAGACTTTCTTTGGCATCTGACATGCATCTTCTCCAATTTCCAGAACTTTGTGGCCTTAGGGGAGCTGCTAAACTTTTAAGATTCAGTTTCCCTGTTTGTAAAAATGCGGTAATTAGATCTACCCCTAACAATTGGTGTAGGGTTTAAACTAGACAGCCTGTTTAAGGGCTCAGTATGCCCGCTGGCACGGAGTAGGTGCACAATGAGTTTTCTATTTGTATCTCCTCCAGACTTGCATTAGAATGGCTTGTGTATCTATCCCAGTCACTGGATTGAAAGTACTTGGAAAAGAAAAACCATCTCTTATTTATCTTTAAATCCCCATTAGTTCATAATGCAGTACTTGCTCAAATTCAAGCGCAGGTGCTTTTTAAATAAAGCCAAGCATTTGCCATTGGATACATTGGATATTGACATCTGTATATATATATATATATATATATATATATATATATATATATATATATATATATATATATATATATATATATGAATAAAATAATTTTACTTTATGATTGTGGATTAATTAATTCCAATAAGCAATGACCATAACCTTCCATGTCAGCCTACACAACATTGTATGGTCTTCTTTTTTGCAGCAATTTCTTCAGTCACCAACCCAAGACCTCCTTTTTCCTTCCCCTCTCCTCAAATCCCTTAGAACAGTTCAGGTGATTGTCTTTACATTTCCAGTCATTCATTCCAACTCTCCTTCCCTTTGTGCCTCCCAAGTCATGGTACTGTCTGCTGAAAAGACAACTGAGCCTTCAGTCATGTCCCCCGCTTTATTTTCTGGGACTCCTTGCTCTTCCTCTTTCAGTCTCCTCCTCACCCCTCCCTGATTCAACTCAGTTTTATAATGAATTCTTATAGAAATTTAAATAAATATGCCTTTTCCTTCTTGAGCAGTTGCCTCCACACAAGATATAAACTCTTCTGGATCGCTTGGAATGCCCCTGGAAAAAAAATACGATGTTGGAATGAGAGTGGGAGGGATTACTAAACTGAATAAGGCTGTTTGTCCTTCTTTGAAATGACTCAAAACAAATATGTGCTTTTAGCTTTATGCTAGCTTTTCCATAATTTTCTTGCTCCTTCTTTCACTGTCAGTGTAATAGTTTTTAAATTATTATTACTTTTCTCTAGCTTCCTGCTATTGTATCTGATTTTCTGCTTACCTACTGGGGGGCAATAAATCTACAGTTTCATATGGGTTAGAATTATGTCTAAAATAAGAGTAAAAATTGCTCAGAATCAGCTTTAGCACCCGGCCTTTTAAGGCTGCTTGAGTTCTCAATAACTTTTTGGCTTGATGGATTATTTTCTTTTTCTTGAGAGCTGAGATTACTTTGTTAAATAACTTCTGGATACATGAAGGGTTTTATAATATTAGCTTTGTTGTTGACAGGAAGTAGTGGAGCCGAATCAGCAGACTGATCTGTCCTCTAAATCAGTATTGAGTAATGTCCTGTGACAATGCATAGAGACATGGCTACTGGAGGTACCGATTGCCAAACTGCATTACAAAACCAAACCTTTAATTCCTTTTGATTATTAAGTATTCCACTGAGTATATGTGTGATAACAAAACAGTAGAAGATATTTTCTTCCCAGCGTGCTGCCAAGTCCCAGCTTGAATTTAACACTTTGGCTGAACGCATTTCCCCCTTTCTGTTTCATTTGGATAAATTCTGCTCTTTTGCCTTACCATCATATGAGGTTATGTTTACAAAAAGGCCATATTTTATAGTGTCTCTTCTGTGGGTAGAAGGAATTTCACAGTCTATTGTCAGCCTAAGTAGTAAGGAAAGCTTCTTAGGTACAAGCCACAATAGAAACATCAGATTCTATATTATGTTAGATTTATCATTTCAATTGACATTAAGGGAAAGTGGACCTAAAATCTAGGAAGAATTTTAACCAAGATTCTTTATTAAATTAGCATGACAGTTAAAATTTGAAGTGAGTAAAATCAGTTTCTTGAAGGGGAATTATATATATTCTTTTTATAGCAAACAATAGAATAAGACACCTGAAAGAAAAAAAATATTTAAAATTAGAGCCACATGGTTGTTAATGGTCTACCTTTGTTTCTGTTAAATTTAATCCCTTCGAGGACTATAAAACCTGTATGCACAAAGAGCTTCACTGTGTGGGTTTATGAGAAACTAATCATTAACCCACAGAGCAAAGAATTAGTCGACAGCGTCTGCAATGTTTCAGTACATATACAATTGGTACTTTGGTTAAGATTCTTTTATTTGCGAGCAACAGAAACTGCCTGTAGCTAATTCAAGTGAAATAGGGGAGTTTATTTTAAAGGATTGCTAACAAAATCAAATGAAGAGGACAGAAATGAGAGCAGATGAGGGAAATCAGGGTTGGTTGTTCGTGGACCTTTTCCCTCGGCCACTCACATCAGATGGCTCCATTCTAAGAAGTTTCTTTTCTGCATATCTCAATTCACTTGCAAATGCCTGAGAAGAAAACATCCTACTTCCCCATTCATAATTATCTTCTTTACCCTTGGGTTTAACAGGCATTGCCAAAGAATTTGGGGTAGAGGCAAAAAGGGGAAGACAGTGCAGTCAGGGCCACTTGTACAATCATTGTGAACTGAGCAGTAAATTTGCATTTACTGTTGTTGGTGACCTCACAACCAGCTCTCAATTCATGTGGCTATTACAAAAACATTGGTTTTCCTATATTTTTACCTTTTTGAATTAATAATTTCAACAGTTTACTAAGTGTCTACAGCATTCCAGAAAGGAAACAAAACTCCAGGTATAAAAAAATATGCTCTCAAAAAAAAATGATATGCTCTCACTCAAGTAGGGGATGCAGATGTATAAATAATGGAATTAATATCATAACAGATATAATGCAGGGTTGCACATATTTAGCAAGTTATTAAAAAACTTTGAAGAAAATCATGAATCTGTTTATACCTCGAGATATCGGGAAACCAAAGGAAAAAATGCCTGGGTTGAGTCTTCAAGGATAAGTGAGAATCTGCTATGAAACAGGGGGAAAGAGACATGCCCAAATGAGAAAATGGCATTTTCTAAACAAAGATATCTGCAAAGGGTAGAAGAGACAGCATGATTCATTTAGGGACTACAAGTAGTTCAATATTATTGGACCTTTAGAATGTGAAGGAGATATTGTTAAAAATAGAATCTGAAGAGAGAAGCAGGTCCCTGAAATTTCTATTATGCAATATTAAGGTGACTGGATTTGATACTTTAGGTAATGGAGAGTCATTATCTAAAGGGTTTGGGGGAACTTTCACAATCAAGTTTGGTTTTGGAAACAACCACTTTAGCAGCAATGTGGAGAAGAGTTTAAAGATAAGGAAGCCAGTTATAAAGCAGCTGCAAAAGAGCAGATAAGTTAGATTATGAGACTCTGAATTAAGTTAGTGGTAGTGGAAGTGGGAATAAAGAAGAGAAATGAAGCTGAGAGATGTTTAATAGAATCAGCAGATCTTGGAAATCAGTTGTACGTGAGGAGCCAGGGAGAAAAGGACACCCAGGGAAATTCAGTCTTATTTTTCAGGCAGCAAACTGGACACTCAGGCCACTAACTAAGACAGAGAACTTCAAAGAATGTTGAAATCATTCACAGGCAAATTGAATACACGAGTCTGCAATCAGCGGAAGAGGGAAAGGCTAGAAATATGTATTTCTGAGTCAACAAGATGATGTAATTGGTCAAAGAGGGGCAGTGATGAGGTCTCACATATAGAATATTTAGGATGAGCAGAGTCCTGAGAATGGAACCCTGGAGACAACAATTAAGGGTTGGAGCAAGGAGAAGAAGACTGAATTGGAAAATCTAGAATAATAGGACAAAGACCAGGAAAGAACAGAGTCACAGAAAGTAAACAGGGAACAAAGAAGAAAGTACGAGAAGGGGAATGTGTATCAATTAGGATTAGACTCAGCTGATTACCATTCTGCATCATATAAACCAAATCCGGAATTAGGCAGCTGGTACTAGTATAGTGGCTCCATGGCCATCTGGCTTTTCATTCTTTCTACTCAGCACCAAAATAGCCACCTTGGACTCAGGTCAAGATTCATCCCGTTGGGAAGGAGGATATGATGAAGAAGGGAGCATCACCTTAAGGGCACTTACTCCACATGTTACCTAATACTTCCACTTCCAATCCATTGGCAGAATTTACTGACATGGTCACATCTGGCTTCAAAGAAGGCTGGGAAATGTAGATGTTATTCTGGGCAACCATAAATCCAGCTGAAAGCAGAGGGCTCTATTTTACTAAAAGAGAAGGGGTAAATGGACCCTGGGAAGCAACTGGAGTTTCTGCCACACAGGAATTGGCAAACAGTGACATAAACTGAAAAGAGTTCTAGTAAGATAAGGACTGAAGGGTACACATTGAATTATTCAGTGACAGTTTTGGGCAAGTGGTTTCTTGGGGTGGTGAGAAGGTAAGTCAAATTACAGTAGATCAAGTACTGACTGATAAAAAATGATGATAAGTAAAGATTTCACTTTCAACAAGTTGGGCTATGAAAAGGAAGGTGAGAAGTAAGACCATGGTTATCTCAGCTTCTTCATGAAAACAGAGCTCATGCAGAATCAGGACTAAGATTTTGATGGGACAGGTTCTAGCTAAAGCAGAGAAAGCTGGCCATCAGAAAGAGAAAATAGAGCAAGCTCCTTCCAAAAACTGTTTTCCTCTCCCATCTCCTCCCCAAATAGTTCTATCTATATGAGAGATGTCATGATCTTATATAACCCATTCCCTTGTTAAGGTTGCTTGGTCAAGAGTAAATCTGTTCCAAGTAACACAACCTCATGAACTGCTTGCAAGAATGATGAGTGGCTAACTGATCAAGTGAGCTAATGCATTCCATACCATGGGATTTTCATACTTTATGCCACAGAAAGAGTAAGTCAATCTCATTCCAGTGATTGAAACTATAAGCTGTAAAATCTGTTGGCAACCGTGTTTTTTTATCAGGTGTTGAAAAGCAACTGGTAATAAGAAGAATGAAACCAAGATTTATAGGAATGAAAAAAAAAGTGACAGAAAGAAAGATGAGTCCTAGCAACTGTTAGATCCTCGCTTCTGATTGTTTCTGAGACCCAGATAACACTGTTTCCCTTGAAATCTATGAGATCATCAGGATCCCTATAATGAAATTCCCCGTTCTGTACAACTGAATTCTAGCTGAGTTTCTGCCATTTATAATCAAACGTGTCCAATTAAAAGTGAGAGGAATGTGTTTTATGCTTAGAGAAAAGAGGCAGGAAAGAGTAGAAATTTTTGAAAGACTGAGAATTTGAGTGTGTATCTGAGATGGCCAACCTGCTTCTGCCTGCCCACACGTCCCTTCTCAAGTGGAAGCTCCTGCCCATGATCCCTACTGTCCTTGTGACCTTCATCTCTGGCCATAGCTGTTTGGATCAGGACTTGTTTCTAAGACCTCACAAAGAAAGAGAGCTGGTCTGAATCAGATTTTTTTTAAGAGGTTGGAATTGAGATGTGTTGCGATGAAGCTCATGAAGAGTCAAAACTAGGACTTTGATGGACCATGTGCAAGCTAAAGCAAAAGAAGAAGCCAGCCATGAGAAAGAGGAGGAAGAAACACGCCAGCAGAGAGAAGCAGAGGTGACTGGGGGCCTCAGAGAGATGGTAAAGGAGGCAGTAGCTGCCTTCATTCGTGACAACCTGCATCATAGTCAAGGATCTGGGTTTTGGAATAAGTTTAAACCTAGGTTTGAGACTAGGTCCTCTATCAAGTAGGGTTACCTTGCACGTGGTACTCAAACACTCTAAAACTCAATTTCTTTGTCTATCAGATAAAGATAATATTAGTATCATCTTCAGCAGGTATTGTCAGCATCAGGTATGTGAGATGCTGAGCAGAGAGTCTAGCCAATAATAAGCTCACGATTAATGTCAGTAATATATAAAACAATTAAATGTAAATATAACAATAATATATATAATACATAATATAATAATTATAGGATAGTAAAGTAAAACAATAAATAATAAATGCTAAATTCTTTCCATTTTCAGTACCCATCTATCCTAATCCTGTCCTTACTTCTAGATTCATACATGAAATCTATGTATCCTTGAAATAATCTTTCCTTGGATTTGATCTGCCTAGACTGAGCTTTTGTTCCTGACTAACACACAGAGAGAGGGTCTAGATCACAGTCCCCAGGGTAAGCCTGGACAAATTACTCCTTGCACCAGCATTCAGCAATATTACCCCCTCCCTCTTCCTTGAAACATTTGCTCTTCTTGGCTTCTGGGACGCTTCCCTCTCCTGACCTTCCTCTAATATGTCATACTTCCTCCTATTTAAAGACTATCAGATATATACCCCCTTGTACCCCCAGGAAATTCTAAGCTCTACGAGATCAGTGACTGTTTGTCTGACATTTGTGTGGTGCCTGGCACAAAGTAGCCACTTATCATATTCCTGTTCAATTAATATCTGCTCTTACATGGATTTCATAAATCTCAAACAATATCATGCCTGTGATAATGCCCCGAAAATTATAAAAGAACATTTAGATGAGATTATATATATTAAAATGTTTGCTTTTTGAACAAATGCGTTTCTTTCTTTTTATTATATTATCTTCTAGTTTCCACTTAAGATGTTATCAGAATGCATTTTCTAAATGATGAAATTTTTATTCCTATAAAACAAACAGCCATGATACTAATGTTTATCTAACTTGAATTAGATATAACTTTTGTCATAATAAAATTATGTCAGAATAGATGAGGGTGATATCTATAATGGATTCTTTGAAATTTCTTCTTTCCTCCCTTTAAAAATCAGCCTTCCAGAAACACATTCTCTTCCTTTTTATATGCTGATAAAGTTAAGACATAATATTAAACTATTTCCTCTCAAAAAAGATTTGTTTAATAGCTTAATATAATGCCCAGATACATCGCAGATTATGTTGAGCAGATAATCAAAAAGTATTGGCAAAGTCCCTTGAGGGATGAGAGAAAACATATGGAACTATTAAACTTTACCACCGTGAAAATCCAGATACTGTCTCAAACATTAGGGACTCCCAAGTCAATAGGCCAAGCCCTTGATCTTGAGGCTTCCTCTTGTGAAACTTATTTATATAGCAGAGAAGCTAAGACTGCCTATAGTAATGCCTAAGAGTTACTTTCAGAGGACCTCTTTTGTTGGCCTCTCTCTCTAAGTTCAACTCTGTAAGCAAAATCATTACCCTCCCCACTAGGTGGGACGTGACATCCAGGGGTGAATGGATGGCAACATGGATATGACTCCCAAGGATGAATCCAGACCTGACACCATGGGATTGACAATTACATCCTGACCAAAAGGGGGAAAAGTATAACTAATGAAGTGTCAGTGGTAGAGAGAGTTCAAATAGAGTTGAGAGGCTATTTTGGAGGTTGCTTTTATACAAGCTTCAGGTAGACCGTGCTACCTATCATAACCTGCCAAACCCCAACCAGGACCATTCCAGCCAATCCTAAAGAACACCTAGGGCAATACATAAGATTCCACAAGGGTTCCAGGCACTAGAGTAACTTTCTAGAAACCTACAACCTCCAGATGGGTCCCTGGTTCACACAAATCCTGAAAACTAGTCCAGCCTCTCCAGAACATCAGATAGTTCCATCTCCCTACCCCATATCAGTGACAGACCCTTCCAATATCAAAAATTTAGAATGGTCATAGCCCAAACACCGCTAAAGAGAGGGATGGAAAGACCAAAAGTGATGGTGGAATTATACATAGGAGATGGGGCTTAACAAATGAATGTGAATGCCGAACCATTATATTGATATCTCTTTAAGTCTCCAGTATTTTAGAGTAGCTGGAAGTAAAAACCTAAAATTGTGAAATTGTAACCCATGTCAAACTCTGAAATATGTTCTACAACTGATTGTGGTGTTGTGCTTTGAAATTTATAGCTTTTTTGTATATGTTATTTTTCACAAAAAAAAAAGAAGGGAAAAAAGTCTATTGTGATGATAAAAAAAAATATTTCAGCCCTCGAGCCTCCTATATTCTGGAGCAGCTAGAAGGAAAAATCTGAGAGGATCGTATGGTAGCCCATGACAAACTCTGGGATCTGTCCTATAACTACTTGTTAAAGAGTGCTTTGAAAATTATTGCATTTTTATTTCTTTGCTTTGTATATATGTTATACTATACAATAAAAAAAGTAAAAAAGAAAAAAGAAAAAGAATATGTTTCTTTTCATTTTATTTTCTAAGTCAAACATCATAATTTAACTACTAATAATGTTATACTGTTCAGGATTTAGGAGCTTTCCTTTTTTATAAGACATAGATTTTACATCTTACTAGATGTTATTGTTTGATCATACATCCTGAGTGCCAAAATGCTGACTTCATTTTACTTTTCATTTTCTTATAATAATTCACGTGACTATTCAGTATATAGGCATTTGCAAACTCTCCCTTAAGTCTGAAGCACAACAGACAGTAAAATTCATGCAGAAAATCATTTAGATCAGGACCCTCAAAAAAACTGCCCTAATGTAAAATCACTAATTTTTTTTTTAAGGAGAAAGTTTATTGAACACACATGTGAGAGAACATGTGGGCACTCTTGCAAGAAAAGAGGGGTGAAAGGCATGAGGCCCAAATCACTGATTATTAAATTATCAGATTCTTTGTCCCACATGTATCTGATGCTTACACCATCCCCTGATCTTTCTCCAATGTCCTCTGACTCATTGACTAGGTCAAGTGACCTCATTATATGTTCTTATAAGGCAGTGTTCTTCTTTTCTTACATCAGTTTTATCTCAATTTGTACATATATACATTTTTCTAAGCTTAGTTTAATATCTAAATTTCTCTATAGACTGTGTACTCTATGAAGACAGCGTTTGCATTAATCAACATACAGGCTAAAATGCTATAACAAAGAGATCTCTAAATAACGTGACTTGAACAAGTTGTCAGTTTATTTCTCTGTCACATGACATTCCAGAGCTAGACACTCCAGAGCTGGGGAATGGTTCTGCTTTCCTCAACACATAGCATCCATTTCTGAGTCAAGAAGGCTGCCTCGTTCATGTTATTGTTCAGGCAAAGACAAAAGGGAATGAGCCAGAGGAGCACAAACTCAGTTATTTTAAGGGCGAGAGTTCAAAGTAGCAAACATCACTTCTACTCTCATCCTATTGATCACAATTTAGTCATATGGCCACACCTATTGCAAAAGAGCCTGGAAAATGCAGGCTTTGGTTTGCAGGCACTTAAACTAGGGAAGAAGGGGAGCTGTCTCTACCATAAGACCTGAGTCTGTTATTGCTGAAAGTATTACTGTTAGAGCCTACCATAGTGCCTGCTTCATAGCAATAAATATTCATAGAATGAATATAGGAGGGAATTTCTCATCTTCACTCCACCACTGATCTTCACCCATATCTGATCTTCATCCCTTGCCTTGCCCACTTGGGACAGATGTGGACCTAAAAGAAGAGCAGGAAACTTGGGAGAGTTACAGAAATGCAAGAGTGGTTGTGTGCACAGCCCAGACAGTAGCTATTTTATGGAGTGAAGCTAACGAGACGAACTGCTCCCTAGGCTTGACAGTGGCTGTGGCCATCTGACGCCACCCTGTACAGTCAATACTCATTAGTCATGGATTCTGTTTTTTCTAATTTGCCTACTTGCGAAAATTTGTAACTCCCAAATCAATACTCAGGCACTTTTGCAGTCATTCATGGACATGCTCAGAGAGGCAAAAAATATATACACACTGTCCCAACTGAGGTCCAGTAAGGCAATCACATTCTGCTTTCTTTTTTCAGTCCTCATGCTTTAAATAAGTGCCTTTTTTGTGGTATACTTAGTGCCATGTTTTTCTCATTTTTGTGCTTTTTGTGATGATTTTGTTGTTTAAAATGGCCCCAAAGTATAATACTAAAATGCTGTCTCATGCAAGAAGGCTTTAATGAAGTAAATTCACGTGTTTGATAAGCTTCACCCTGGAGTTATAGTGCTCTTGACCATGAGTTCAATATTAATGAGTCAACAATATATTTAAAGAAGGTGGCTTTATGACCTTTGAGTTTGTTCTTATGAAACTTATTTCAGCAAAGGAGAAGCTAAGCCTACTTATGATTATGCCTAAGAGTTACCCAGAGAGCCTCTTTTGTTGCTCAGATGTGGCTTCTCTCTCTAAGCCAACTCTGCAAATAAACTCATTGCCCTTCCTCTATGCGGGACATGACCCTCAGGGATGAGCCTGGCCCTGGCATTGTGGGTCTTCTTGATCCAAAGGGGGAAAAGAAATGTTTCAGTGGCTAAGAGATTTCAAATAGAGTCAAGAAGTCTTTCTGAAGGCTATTCTTATGCATCATACAGATATTCCTTTTTAGTTTATAGTGTATCAGAATAGCTGTAAAAGTCCAACCTGAAATTGTTGGACTGTAATCCAGTAGTCTTGATTCTTGATGATGATGGTATAACTATACAACTATTTTAGTGTGACCATGTGATTGTGAAAACCTTGTGACTGACACTCCCTTTATTCAGTATATGGGCAGAAGAGTAAGAAAATAAAGAAAAATAAATAAAGAAATAGGAGGGGAAAAGAGTTATGGGATTTTTAAGTGTTCTTTTTAATTTAATTTAATTCATTTATTTTTGAGTAATGAAAGTGTTCTAAAATTTTCATGGTGATGAATGCACACCTATATGATGATACTATGAGCCACTGATTGTATGCTTTATATGATTATATGGTATGTGACTGCATCTCAATTAAATTGCATCCAAAAACAAAAAATTTTAAACAGAAACACATAAAACAAACTTATATATGAATTGGTTGAACAAGGATCCAATCCTGTATTTATCCTAGGAACAGAAATTTTATAAAGCAAAAGTATTGCAAATAACAAGAATCAACTATATTTATACGCTCACCTGAAACTATCCTGTATTTATTGGCCATACATATCTTAAATTCTTAAATTAAATAGAATATCTTAAATCAAATATCTTAAATTAAAAAAGAATTTAAGATATCTTCTTTGATACGCAATTGGCTTATCTTGTTCCTAACTCTGCCTATATATAACAATTGGTCCCATCCTTAAGATAGTCAAAGCATTTTTTGAGTGGCAGCAATGCAGGAATTAACAAATCGATCAATGAAATAGAATATAGTCCAGAATCAAAACCATTTCAAAAGGAACTTCAAGTTGGGGGTGGGGATTAAGAATTTTATATCCAGAATTTATAATTACAAATTAATAAGTAAAAGATAAACAAAGCGTCGTGAAAATGTGCAGACAATATGTTTTGGTTTGCTAAAGCTGCCTAAAAGCAATAGACCAGAAATGGATTGGTTTTTATAAAGGAGATTTATTAGGTTAAAAATTTACAGTTCTAAGGTCATGAAAAATGTACAAATTAAGGTATCAACAAGTGAATACCTTCACTCAAGAAAGGCCAATCGCACCTGGAGTTTCTCTGTCACATGGGGAGATACATGGTAATGTCAACTGTCCTTCTCTCCTGGGTTGGTTTCAAAATGGCTCTCTCAGTTCCTGTGGGTCCTTTTGCCTTCTCCTGGGGCATTTTTCTTTCTTCTCTGAGTGTCTGTGAGTCCTCCCTTAGCTTCTCTAGGGAAAACTCTGGATTTCATTTCTTAGTTTAGCATCTCCCAGGGCATTTTCTGTCTCCCAGCGTTTCTGCTTTTCTCCAAATGTTTCTCTCTTAAAGGACTCCAGTAAACAGATTAAGACCCACCTAGAGTGGATGGGATCACATCCCCATGGGAACAGCCTAATCAAAAGGTCCCACCCAACAAAAAGTGTGCCCTCACACAATTGGATTAAAAGAACATGGCTTTTCTGGGGTACATAATCGTTTCAAACCAGTACACAACATGAATAAGCAATTCACATCAAAATAGAAAACAGTGAAAAAGCATATGATACTCTATTTGACCTTAACCTTATTTAGTGCCAGCAGCAAACTGTAGAAGAATATGAAAAGCAAACACACATGCACATGCAAATAATACACTTCTGTGTGAATATTAACAGATAAAACTTGCTTTTCTATTAAAACTTGCTGTTTTGGAGAGACCACTTTTATCGATAAAACTTGCTAAACATCAGTAATTTCATGTGGCTTGATCATGTGTATATGTGTTTCTGTGTTGTGTGTTAATGTATAGAAAAGCAATTAGAAAACACAGTAAAAATAAAAGAAGTAATCTTTCGGGGAAAAGAATTGGGAGTTGGGCAGGGAATTATTCAAGGTGTTTTTATCTATTGTTTGAATTTTTTATAATGGAGAGTGTTTATGAATTACTTATATAATTTAGAATGGTAACATCTTTAAATTAAAAACAAAAAAGTTGGTCCAAAATAGACCAGTTTTTTGCTGTTTTTCTTTTGTTTTCCCAAGTTGTTGAATTTTTAACTCGTAAAATATTATAGGAGAAATAGTCTCAGGAATATTTCCATATTTGAATACTAGAATCACTTTTATAAAAAAAGCTATCAAAAGTTTATATGTGCATGACAATATGTAAAATTATACTGTAAAGGTAATAAAGTGAAAAAAACCTGAAAATACTAAAATCTCCTTTATTCACCTCAACTTTATAGTGTCTCAAATAGCAAATTTTTTTATCTTCCAGTCCAAAAAATATTTGAGGGAAGGAGACTAGGAGAGAGGGAGAAAAAAGGAAAAAGAAAGAAAGAAAGAAACAGAGGAGGAAAGAAGAATCTGATTATTCAGGTGAAATGAAGAAATTTCGAATATATCCAGGTGATAAGGTCTTCCATGTCCAGTCATGCTTTCCAGTATCACCCATTACTCTAAGTTGAAGGCCTGGCAGATTATTTTTCCAATTGAACAAAGAATTGTTGAAATGAAAACGCACATACCACACTCACCTCCAAAAGACACAAACTAATTATGAAAGAGGCAACAATACAAATCCATAAGGAAAGGAAACATTTTCATTTCCACAACTAAGTTTCTACTCCCCATTATTGAATAATATCAATGAATAATAAGAAATTAATGAATAAATTCATGAATCTCCTGAGTTATTTTGTTAAAAACATAGTTGGCAGAATAAGAGATAATTAGAAGAATACAGAATAAGATAATAAATAAATAGATAGATATATAAATAACTAAATAAAAAGGGACAAAGAATAAACCTTCCTCTCTCTTCCCTCAAGAAAAGTTGAAGTAATCTCAGGACCTCTGCAGGGAATTTATGAAGAAAAGGGGTTGGTCCTTAAAAGGAACATTTGAAACAAGTGAAGAAAGGAAAAGAACTATTTGCCCTGTCTAAAAACAATGACGTATGAACTCAGTTATCGGATAGTGAATGTCTAGTCTTAACAATAAAGAATATAAATGTTTGCATCCATAACTGAGTTCATGGCATGTATCCATCAGACACTCAATAATTACACATTGATGATATCTATGAATTTGGTAATGTAGAATGCAAGATGAGTTAAATTCAATATTTTATTCTCATCCAGCAGACATGAATGGTTCCACACTGGATGGCAGAATTCCAGTGAAATGACAAAATTCCAATGCTTTCACAGCTGAGTTTGTTCTTGCTTTTTTTGTGTACCTCCCTTATCTTTTGCTCTGGGACCCTTTCCAGGGCTTCCAAATAAATTTAATAATTAGCTTTACCATTTCTGAAAAGCAGCATTTTGGTATTTTGATTGTTATTGCAAATTGAATCTGTATATCAATTTGGGTAGAAATAACATTGTAATGGCATTTAGCCTTCTAATCCATGAACACAGAATGTCCCTCCATTTATTTAGGCCCTTCCATTTATTTAGGGTCCCTGCTCCACACAATTTTAGGTTTTTACTTCCAGCTGCTCTAAAATACTGGAGACTAAAAGAGACATCAATTTAATGATTCAGCATTAAAATATTTGGGTATTTTTAACATTTCTTTTCATGTTTTATAGTTTTCTGAATATATGTGTCTTACATCCTTGGTTAAATTTATTCCTAGATATTTGATTCTTTTAGCTGCTATTGTAAATGTTTTTTTTTTCTTGAGTTCTTCCTCAGAGAGCTAATTACTAGCATACAGAAACACTACTGATTTTTATCTGTTGATCTTGCATCCTGTCAACTTGCTGAACTTATTTATTAGCTCTAGAAGCTTTGTCATAGATTTTTGGGGGACTTTTGACATATAATATTGTGTCATCTGCAATTAGTAAAAGTTGTACTTCTTCCTTTCTGATTTGGATGCCTCATTTATTTTTCTTGCCTAATTGCTCTAGCTAGAACATCTAGTACAATGTTGAATAGCAGATGTCTATCCCTAACTTTTGAGGTGTTTTTATCAAGAAAGAATGCTGGATTTTGTCAGATGCCTTTTCTGCATCAATCATGATTATCATGTGTTTTTCCCTTTTGATTTGTTAATGGGGTGTATTATATTAATTGATTTTCTTGTGTGGTTTCATCCTTGCATGCCTGGAAAAAAAAAAAACACCTGGGCATGGTGTATAATTCTTCTAATGTGTTGTTGAATTTGATTTATAATTATTTTGTTGAAGATTTTGCATCTATTTTCATTAGAGAGTTTGGTCTGTAATTTTCTTTTCTTATGGTACCTTTATCAGGCTTTGGTATTAGGGGATTGACTTTATAGAATGAGTAAGGTAGTTCTCCCTCTTCTTAAATTTTTGGAAGAGTTTGAACAGGATTAGTATTAATTCTTCTTGGAATGATTCGTAAAATTCACCTGTTAAGTCATCTGGTCCTGGACTTTTCTTTGTTGGAAAGTTTTTAATGACTAATTCAATCTCTTTGCTTGTGATTGATTTGTTGAGGTCATCTACTTCTTCTCGAGTCAGGATAAATTGTTCATGTGTTTCCAGGAAATTGTCCATTTCAACTACATTGTCTAATTTGTGGACATTCAAAAAATTGTCCGTAGTTTCCTCTTAAGACCTTTTTTATTTCTATGGCATCAGTGGTAATCACTCCCCTCTCATTTCTGATTTTATTTATTCTCATCTTTGTCAGTCTAGCTAAGGGTGTGCCAATTTTATTGATCTTCTCAAAGAATAAACTTTTGGTTTTACTGATTCTGTCTATTGTTTTTTGTTGTTGTTCTCAATTTCATTTATTTCCACTCTAATATTTTTTATTTCCTTCCTTCTGCTTGCTTTGGAAGCAGTTCCTTCTCTAGTTTCAATTGGTTTTTGACAAGGGTGCGAAGTCTACTCGATGGGGAAAGAATAGTTTCTTTGAAGAATGGTGCTAGGAATACTGGATAGTCACATACAAAAGAATGAAACTGGACCCCTATTCCACACCATATAAAAAAAAATCAATTAAAAATTGGTCAGTGACCAACAAACTAAAAACATAAAACTCTTAAAAGAAAACAAAGGGAAAAAATTGTCAAGACCTTGTATTAGGTGTGGATTCTTAGAGACAACAAATAACATGCACAACAAAAATAAATAAATCAGACTTCATCAAAACTAAAAGTTTTTGTACATCAAAGGATCTAATCAAGAAAGTAAAAAGATAAATTGAATGGGAGAAAATATTTGGAAATCATATATATGATAAGGGTTTAATACCTAGAATATATATACATTTATGTATATATATATGTATATATATATATGTGTGTGTATATATATATATATACATATATATACATATATATATATACATTCTACAACTGGACAACAAAAAGGCAAATGACCCAATTTAAAAATAGGGAAAACGCTTGAACAGACATTTCTCCAAAGAAGATGTACAAAGGCCAATAAGTATATGAAAAGATGCTTACAGTTATTGGCCATTAGAGAAATACAAATTGAAACCACAAGGTACCACCTCGTACCCACTGGGATGTCTATCATTTAAAAAGTATTGAAGTGTTAGCAAGGATGCCCAGAAATAGGAGACCCCAAACCTCACTTGTGGAAATGGTAAAATGGCACAGCCACTGAGAAAGACTGTTTGGCAGTTCCTCAAAAGATGAACATCGATTTACCTTAGGATATAGTGATTCTACTTCTAGATTTATACCCAAAAGAATTGAAAACAGAGGCTTGAACGAATCTTTCCACAGCAATGTTTACAACAGCATTATTCACCATAGCCAAAAGGCGGAAGTAACCCAAGTGTGCATCAATAGATGAATGGATAAACAAAATGTGGTCAACACATACAATGGAATATTATTCAGCCATAGAATCAGAATCTTGGTGACATAATGTTGGCTGAAATAAGCCAGACACAAAAGGACAAATATTGTATTATTTCTCTTATATGAAATACCTAGAATAAGCAAATTCAAACAAACAGAAGTTAGATTACAGGTATAGGTGCTGGAGGCAGGGGAGGGAATGAGAAGTTATTTCTTCAAGGGTACAGAGTTTCTGTTTGAGGTGATTAAAAGGTTTTGGTAATGGATGGTCATGATGGTAGCACATTATTTTTAATTTAATTAATATTAATAAATCATGCACATGAAAATGGTTAAAAGGGGAACTTTTGAGTTGTATATATGTTACCACAATAAATTATATATGTATGCATATGTATTGTGGAAGACATTTAAAAATTATCCTAATCTTGATGAGATATACACATTGTATGATTTTGAACAGAAGAATGACATGTTTATAAATGTGCTTCAGGAAGCTAAAATGAGCACCAATGGACTAGAAGAGAATGCAAATAGATTCAGGAAAATCAATTAGGTGTCTATTGTACTAACTGCTATAAAAAATATAAAGGACGTGTACTAGAAAAGTAGATGTGGCAATGGAAGGAAAGTATTAATTTGAGAAACACTGCCAAGGTAGATTTAAGAGAGAAGGCCACTGAATATTGGGATGAGGAAAGGAAGTACCTAAAATGACTCACAGGTATGGGTCTGTATTTCTGGGAGGATATTGATGCCACTAAGTTATAGATGAAAGTAGAATAGATTTAATAGGGTTAGATATTCAATTTTGTATATGCTCAGTTTGAAAACACCATTTAGATATCCAGGTACAACAGCTAAAATTGGAGGATAGAAATATTAAGGTACAATTAGATAGCAATTTTATACTCTATTCGAAAGAATTGCTTCTTTGAAATAGGATCAATCAATATAAAGCTTTTGGACATATTAAAAATGTATCCTTTCCATCAGATAACTTTAAAAAGAAATTTAAACATTTGGAAATAATTTTCACCTATAAGAAAGCAAGTTGAGGGGCGGGCCGCGGTGGCTCAGCGGGCAAAGTGCTTGCCTGCTATGCCGGAGGACCTCGGTTCGATTCCCAGCCCCAGCCCATGTAACAAAAACGGAGAAACAGAATACAATAAAACAAGAAAATGTTTAAAAAAAAAAAAAAAAAAGAAAGCAAGTTGAGAAAATAAAGCTAGCCATTTTCAAGAAATATAAACTATAAATGATCTAAGAAGAGGTTACTATTAGATAGTTTCCAGAAAATGTATCAGTGACTTAGAGACCAGACAATGTTTTTGTCTGCATGGTATGCTAAATTATATTCCTGTTTCTGAATATTGGTTCATATCTTCCTTCATCTCTCCTTATACTTACGAAAGGTGTACTTTTCTTTCTGAAATGTACCCCTTCAAAATATGAAAATAATAAGTAGCTTAGCTTGGAAATGGAAAATAACAAGTGTTGGTGAGGAATTCTAGTACATTGTTGGTGTGAAGGTTAAAAGGTGCAGCCACTGTGAAAAGTGATAATGGCAGTTTCTCAACAAGTTAAAGATAGAATTACCATTCAACCCAGCAACCTCACTTCTAGGTATATGCCCAAAGAGAGTGAAAACAGGGTCAAAGACATTTGTACATCAATGTTTATAGCTGCATTATTTGTAATGGCCAAAAGGTGGAAACAGCCCAAGTGTCTGTCAACAAATGAATAGATTAAAAATGTGATACATACACACGATGGAATATTATTTGGCCATAGGAAAAACCGTTCTTATGAGACATGCTGCAGCATGGAAGAACTCTGACAACATTGTGCTCAGTGAAAGAAGCAAGATGCATAAGGACAAAAATTGTATGACATCACTTATAAGAGATAACTGGAAATAGCAAATTCACAGAGCAAGAAAGCAAATTAGAGGTTATGGGGGGAGGGGGAGAAGAGGAAAGGGTGTTTGTCAATTGTTTTTAAAATAAAATTTTTTTTATAAAGCTACTGCCTGACAGTATACTCTGTAGGAAAGCTGAGAGTCCCCACAACTGCAAATGGGTAAGTCTGAATTCCATAAGGCAGGCGGCAAGCTGGGAAAGTTTTTGATAAATTCCCCAGGAGAAGCTAGCTGGCTGAGTGGAGAGGAACATTCTTCCTTCTGACAGCTGAAATCATACTTCTCCTCTTAAGACCTTCAACTCATTCGATGAGACATCTCTCGTTGAAGGCACTGTCCTAGCTGATTGTAGATGTAGTGAACCATAGATGCAACTGACTTACTGGTGATTTAAATCCATGAAATACTCTCACAGTGTCAATCTTGCTGATAATTTTCTGTTGCTTTTTAAGGATCCTAGGTATTTGTGGAATAAAAGGTAATTCTCTTTTAAGCCATTGGAAATTCTTTCTTTCATCCATTCTATCTTGTTATAAAAATAAGAATTAGTGGCGGGGTGTGGGGGAGGGGGTGTGATGGTGGCTCAGTGGCAGAATTCTCGCCTGCCTTGCCGGAGACCTGGTTCGATTCCCGGTCCCTGCCCATGCCAAAAAAAAATAATAAAATAAGAATCAGTAAAGCAGGGTTGTCTGAAATTTAATGGCTGACTTGTTTATTTCATAGTTGCCTGATTTAGAGTAGCATCTAGAGATATTCTAAAGAATTGCCTCTGTGGAATAGTTATTTCGCTCAGCACACATAATGGTATCTCTAACAACTGCTGAGCCCTTTCTATGGGCAAGCAATTTATATGTATAATTTCATTAAAGGTTTGTAGCGACCCCAGGAGGATGGGACATTGCCATTACATACCTTCGTCGTCAATACGAACCTGCATACGAAATCTCCATTTCCAATGCCAAAGGGGATAACTGTCATTCTCAAACCTTTTGTATATCCTTAATTTAGAAATTTCTTGACTGAATAATCTCTCAAACTGGAAGTTGAGGCCTTTTTTTGTTTTGTTTTTTTTTACATGGACAGGCACTGGGAATCGAACCCAGGTCTCTGGGATGGCCGTAGAGAACTCTGCCACTGAGCCACCGTGGCCCGCCTTGAGGCCTCATTTTGCTAATTTTATAACAGCAGAGAATTTCTTCAGTGTAGTCAGGTTCTACTTAAATCAACCACACTGTCCCTTCTGTCACTACTGATTCTCAAATTTGTGAATGGAGATTGGTACTCATCAGACCACAAAATGTGTTTTCCACTGACTGGGGCTTGAAGCATAAAGATCCCTTGGGATTCCACAAGTGCCACTTTTCAGCTGCTTGAGGAGGGGAAGAAACCGTGGGCAGTCTTCTATTCATGTGTTCCCTGCCCTCCCCCAACCATGGATGCATGCCCATAAACTTTCAATAGCTTTCCAGAAGAGCAACCAAAGAAATTACAGCACAAATTCTTCAATGGTTTTGGCTTTTCAAAACCGTATCTCTCAGATTCAGCCTTTAGGCTCATAAATTATTTATATAGAAATAATTTACTTCATTCCAGAGGACTTAACACAAATTTAATAATTGGTTTAAGTCATTTCCTTTATATCGACCTGAGATAACTTGGATTCTGTTGAACCAGCATCAAAAACATCACGAATTTTTGAGCCCTTGTTTTTTAGATTATGATTTCTGCAGAACTTGCAATCAGGCTTCTAAAAAATTCCAAAACAAAAAACAGGCTTTGAGTTCAGTTGTGACGTCAAGAGGTACATGAGCCAGAATTTTTCAGTGAAAAACACAATGCATGTTTCCTGTGAGCAAAAGAAAATAATATTATCTTTCAATTGTATGTATTTCTTTTAAAAATACAAACTGTTATGATAAGATTGGGACCAAAAGATGATTAAATTCTGCTTGGAACTGCCTATGGTGCCCAGAGGGAGCCCATCAGTTCAGAAGGGGGAGAGGATTCTAGAGCCATGGTCTTTTTCCAGGAACACGCTGTTCTGTAGAAACCTCTCTGGTGCATTCCATTTGTTTTAATGGTCTCTGTTTAGGCACAATGCTAAATGTGTATTATATAAATTGAAATTTGATGTCACATAAATCTGTGAGATACTCAGAAAAAAAATTCCAGATCAGATTAGAGATAAGGTCAGTGTTCTAGTTTGCTAGCTGCCAGAATGCAATATACCAGAAACGGAATGGCTTTTAACAAGGGGAATTTAATGAGTTGCTAGTTTACAGTTCTAAGGCCGAGAAAGTGTCCCAATCAAAACAAGTCTATAGAAATGTCCAATTTAAGGCATCTGGGGAAAGATGCCTTGGTTCAAGGAGGCCAATAAAGTTCAGGGTTTCTTTCTCACCTGGAAAGGCACATGGCAAACACAGTCACAGTTTCTCTCTTGATTGGAAGGGCACATGGCGAACACAGCATCATCTGCTAGCTTTCTCTCCTGGCTTCTGGTTTCATGAAGCTTCCCGGGAGGCGTTTTCCTTCTTCATCTCCAAAGGTCACTGGCTGGTGGACTCTCTGCTTCGTACTGTTGCTCTCTCTGAATCTCTCATTCTCCAAAATATTTCCTCTTTTATAGGACTTCAGAAACTAATCAAGACCCACTCAAATGGGTGGAGACATGTCATCCCCTAATCCAGTTTAACAACCATTCTTGACTAAATCACATCATCCAGGGAAATGATCTCATTACAGTTTCAAACATACAGTATTGAATAGAGATTATTCTACCTTTATGAAATGGGATTTATATTAAAACATGGCTTTTCTTAGGGGGCACACTTCCTTTCAAACCAGTACAGTCAGTAAATTAGCACAATTCAAAGAGATTTCCCAAGAGGGACTCCAGGATAATTTTCCAAGATGCAATGGACTACTTTATCAGCAGTAAGTGATGTGACATAACGTTCTATGAGGGTTCATATTTTGACGCTTATTATGCTTATTTTAAGTTTTCCAGAGGAACGCTATTAAAACTTCCATAGAGTTTCTTTGGCTATAATGGCACAGTTTCTTCTTCTGATTTATTTAGGGTTTCCAACAGCCACTAGAAAGTATTGACATTCATTAGTTCATTCATTCACCCACTCGCTTATTCTTTTATTCATTTGTTTAGTAAAACTGAATTGCATACCCACTATGTTCACTGATTTTAGAAATATTTATGGAGCATTTACCATGTGCCTAATACAGAACATGGAAAATAATATCTCCAGTGCTCCAATTTCCTACCTCCAATTTGCATGGTCTCCTTAAGCCAAATCATGGAGGTTATTAAGACGCTTTTGAAAATGAAAGAAGGTAGATTTAGATATTTTAATTTATTTAAAATAATGTTTACCATTTATTTAGAGTTTACTATGTGCCAGGCATTGAAATAAACACTTTAACTCAGGCAATATATTTTCTTACTTAGTTTTCATAAACAAACCTAAGCAATAGGTATTAATTCCTATTTATATATGATAAAATAGGTTTAAAGAGGTTAATCACCCTCTTTCAACACTAAGCACCCCACACTGAACCACTTTTACCAGTTAAACTATTTTTGACTTGAAATAGAATAATTGGGTAAAAGTGTCTTATGCAAAAGCATATTCAATGAAGTCATGTGATAGGAAGTCTACAGGCAGACAATTTCAGGCTTGGTAAAGTTAGTAGCTTAACAATATGAAGGATCTGCTTTTTTCCCATGGTTCCCCTGGCTTTCGTCTGAGGGTTGTAAGATGGCTAACAGCTTCAAGCATCATAGCTTTCCATGACAAAATCTAAGAAAGAAGGGCCAGAGAATTTTTTCTGGCTCCTAATTTTTTAAATCAGGGATGGCAATCTTTCCTATAAGCTCTACATCAAACCATCCCTTAAATTTCATTGGCAAAATGAAATGGATCCACCTCTCTGTGGACCTAAGCCAAGCACAGACATGAATTACAGGGATTGGCTAAAACCGATTATGAGTCTTCACCTGAAACTTGGAATGATTTTTGCCTTTTATCTCAGTTTTCTCTCAGCCAGGAAGGAAATGATTAACAGGATTTCTCTTGCATGCTAAAGTGTTTATAGACTCCATGTAATAAGGAATTTTCTAGCTTGCCACAAGGCACTTTAACCCAGATAAAAAAAAATTTTTTTTTTTTTTTTGGCATGGGCAGGCACTGGAAATCGAACCCGGGTCTCTGGCATGGCAGGTGAGAATTCTGCCACTGAGCCACCATCTCACTGCCCCCAGATAGAGATTTTGAGTGAACTATTTGCCTAAAATTATGCACTTAGAAAGCAAAACAAATCATAGAACATCTTGATAGATTCTGTGCCTTGTGTAACATTTGCATAGGTAAATGAGCTGGCACCAAATTTAACTGGTGGATGGAACCAGGCATTAAACAAACAGCATATTGTACTACACCAGGAAATATAATGAGGAAATGCAGGGCAATTATAACGTTTTTATTTTCAATAAATAATTCACATCTCTGAGACAAAGATGCATGAGTCAAATCTCTTTCAATATTTTCCTCTAAACTTGGGAGTAGCTAGTTTTACCGATTCAGATTTCTTGACTGGCACATTATTATTATTTAAACTCTCAAAAATATTATAACTTAGGCTTCTAGATTAAGATGGCAGCCCCCCCCCCCCCCCACTTTGGAAATCCTACTGAAACTATAATAAAGGAATTTTTAAAATAAACTCATAAGGAAGAAGGAAAGGGAGAGAATAGCAAAATATTGAAAACTAGAAAGCAAATAGATTAGAGGTAACTGATTAGCGGGCTCCAGACAGTGGATCTCTAAACAAAGCAGTGGGGTAGTTAAGAAACAAGCTGATTCATGCCAGAGAAAGTCAAAAAAGCATCCATGTAATTTTGACTGGAGCATTTGTGGGGAAGCAGTAGGGAAGGGTTGCAACACCTAAATAAGGAGAATTGAGTGACAATAGTTTATAATGTCTAGATTTCCTGTTCTATTCTTCACTCCTTGTCAACTGTTCCTGTACTACTATAGTAAAGGACTAGAGATGTATTTCTGGAAAACACCAGCACAGTTAAAATTCTGGGTAGCAGACTGAAAACAAAAGAATTAAATAGGTTTATCTATACTGAATGCTTACTGCTGAAACTATTCCCTGTACCCACATTCCCAAGCTCAGCTTTCAGCACCAGGCAGTCAGACCTCTGCCCTTCAGGAAGGAAGCTGGAAGACTTCTCTGGAAGGAAGCTGGAAGATCTGACTTTGGGGGTTCCTTAACAATTGATCCACCCAGATCAGGGTATAGTCAATTTTCAAGTCAATAAGCTTCATACATGCAATCAGAGTTTTCCATTAACTTTTGATTTTGAGCCAAACAGTTAAAGGTATATGAGACATCTGAGAAAAGCCTCTAATCTGACATGGAAAAGTAGAAATAAAACGAACAGCTAAAAAACGAATTGGCAGAAACAGACCATGTTTAAGAAAAACTTCAGGAAATTATTAATCATATCCCAAGAAAAAAAGGGAGACATCCCCACCCATAAGCCAAAAACAACATGCTATTTTAAAAAGTAATACAAGAGAGTCCTTGGATGTTAAAAACATGATCATCAAAATGGGGGAGAAAAGTCTAAGGAAACTTCTAGAGTTGGACCACCATAAATAAGCAAATAACTTTTGAAATAATGCAATATAAGAAAATTAGAATGACATTCCTCAAACATCAAAATAAAAGAAATTCCAGAAAAAACAAACAACATAAACAAGAAGAGGAATTTATCAATGAAATTATTCTGAAAAATTTCCCAAACCAAAAGATAATATTTTCCATATTGAAAGAGCTCACTGTGGATCTAGCACAATATGTAAGAATAAAGTTACATAAGACACATTACTGCTAAATTTCTGGACACTGGATTCCAAAAAGTTTCCAGACAGGGAAAATAAACTAGTGACAGCTCACAGTGGATTAGGAATTAGAATGACTAATTTCTCAATGGCAAAATTGGAAGTCAGAAGCCAAGGAAGAATTCCCTTCAAAATTCTGAAGAAAAATTATTTCCAAAATAGAATTTTATAGCCTGACAATTATAAATCAAGTGGTATCTAAAATACAGAGGTATTCAATATGAAATATATCAAAAACTTTGCCTCCCATTAGTGTTTTCCCAAAGCTATGAGAGAACATGCTTCACCAACACAAAAGCATAAGCCAAAAAGGAGACATGCATAGAAAAAAGAAACAGGAGGGAGGCAAAGAGAATCCTCAGAATACTGGCAAAGAGGGTCCCAAGATGACTGCTACGCATGGGGCATAGAGGGGTAAACTGTTGAGATTGGATCATTTTCAAATTTTTTTTGGAAAAGCCCAGGCCCATATGTGCAGCCATCCTATTCTCCAGAGTGAACAGGTAACTGTAGTGAAAGTCAGCGGGGCCATCGCTCTATTGATGAGACACACAGTGATGAAGGAGGATGATTAAATAGAGTAAATAGTAAGGATGAAGTATAACGGACCCTCAAATAGCCTAACGGAATTAAACCAAGTTCTTTTGATGTTGTACTTAGCAATACAGGCCCAAGAAAACATGGGCTTGTCAATTGTTACACCTGGGAGCGACCTGAGCAATTCTCCACTTTAGTTTTACAGGTGAATAAAGGGAAGTTTAATTTTTTCCCTCTCATCTAAAAGTAACAGAAGTGCCTTACATAGAAATAAAATCCTGAAACTTTGCTCTCTACAAAATTACAGTGTGACCTCTACTTTCAAGTAGTTTTGTGCATCCCACTTCAAAATGAGCACGTAGACTACAAGGAAATAGCTCAGCATGCCTAGACCACTGGCTTAGAGCCAACACTTAAGCAAAATCACTTTTCCTTGCTTCCAACTGACTTCACATACAAGGTTTTGAACAAAGCTATACCATTTCAGAGGGAAGTCATCTCAGCCTGAAGTTGTCTCCGAGATGGCCCAGCCCATGTGAGAAGAGCCGCTGAAGCCCAATCATTTCCTCCATAACACCATCATTTGTCAAGACAACAAAACAGGGTGTAGATAGCAGCATCAAGATTCTTGGTAGTCAAGAATTCCCAGGGCTCGCGCTGTCTGCTGGGGCACCCTGACATCAGATTCAAAATAATCTAGCTCTGGAGATAAACTGGCTACATTCCTGAAGTCTAGTTTATGGTTTCTTTTGAAGTACTTTTTTCTTGTCATTTTCAGGAGACATTGCTAATATGGAGGCTCACAGTACTACATCCTGGAGTTGAGTTTGAGATACAGATTTCAAATTTTACGGCCAACTCTAGCATGCCAATGAGTTGCTATCTACAGAAAGAAGCAAAAGCAGGGTGGCCTTCATTAATCAGCATCTGCAGCTGGAAGAGCTCACCACACAGATTGGGAATCAAATCTGATAACTAGGAAGACCTAGTTTAGTCCTCACAGAGCTATTTTAAACCTGCTCTGGATAAAGAGGCGGTATTAAGTTTTTCAGGTAGCTTCTGCTCTACCAACAAGAAGGAATCTCCCTGAGACCCTATAGCCTCAGTAAGGATGTGATTAATTTTCAACTTCAAAGTATGCCCAGATACAACTGATTAATCTCCACAGTATATCTGGGTCAAATAGCTAAGGGTTGTTAACTCCACTTTGCAGAGTACAGCAAATAAGTCCCTTGCCTAATGTCATCAAAAGAATTCTTGATAAATAGCTTCAAAACACACTCCTTTTGAAATGAACACGATAGGAAGGTTAAATAATGATGTTTTAGAGTGATATAAAAGGAATTGGAAAACAGATTTACTGTACAAATATTCTATAAGGTCTTATTTCCAAAAAGAATATAAAATGAAATATAAGCACAATATAAAATTCACATTTCAATCTTTCTTTTTTTTTTTAAGCATTAAGAATATTTTTATTAAATTTAGAGAAAGTACAAACAAATACATGACTTCTTCCAAAAGGCCACTTTGTGGTAAAGTTCATATATATAGTGTTCATGGTTTTGTTTTTAAAGTGCTATATTGTTTCTGGCTTGAGAATCATCTATTGCTTTAAAGGTCTTTTAAAACAACTCCAGCACTGTTGTCATGTGATGCTGGTAAAGGTGTAGATGTGGGCAACACATCAGAAATGGGCTTCAAAAAAATCTTTCTTGAAAGACAAATTTTATAACTCTGATTTTTGTTACCACCAGCTGATCTCTTATCTTGTTATAGAACCAACATTTCCCTGAGAAATTTTACTGCCTTCCGTGTATCCCACTCAACCTTAGCACAGATGTCATAGTCATGGTTTGTAGAAAAGACTTAGGAGGTTTGGCTGTGTGCTGTGGTATATCAAAACAGTGAGGGGAAATGCCACATTTAGAACAAGGGAAGTAATCAAGCTCCTCTAGCCTGACATAGTCAGACCATATCTGAAAGACTGCAAGATTGACGCCATAAAAATTGGGTATGACTTTACTTAAAAAAAAGGCCTGGAAGTGGGACAGAGTGGGTGGTCTTTCAAAACCAAAGCTCTTGAAGGCTAGGTCTTTTCACTCTGCAGATGAGAAGACTCAAAGCCATGTTGATGACTGATCACTGTTAAATATCTGAAAAGATGTCATGTGAAAGATCAAACTTACTCAACAGGTGGAAATTATGTTTCAGCTCCATTATTGGAAAAGCTTTTGGGAAGGCACAACTGTCCAAAGATAGGGCCAACGCCTTTAACAAGTGATGATTCCCCACCTCTGGGAGTGTATAAACATAGCTGGTGTGGATTATTTTATGTGTGTGCTATATACATTTCAGCTTTCTTCTAATTCTGATATTATTCAAATCTATGGTTCTCCTCACTTGTAATTTAAATAACTTCCTGATTTCTAGAATCTGAAACTCTGACCCTAAATCTGCAAAATGTGGAAAACTTCTATGGAACTAAAGCTCAGGAACTCTTTTGCTACATACTATGTTGAAAGCTTGTGGGAAGGGGGGATTTAGGCGGTGGTCTAAACCATGGGAAGGGAATACTCGAACCATAAGGTTCACGTGGGCAGTTTCCTAAGGGAGTAAGTGCCGTGATATAAATTGATGTATCTATCCTGTTAAATATGTTAAAGTTTGAATAATGTTTAAGGGTATGCAAAAGGTGATGGACATGAAGAACTGGCGGGGGGCGGGGGTGGTCCTTAGTAAGCAAGAATGGATTATGTTATTGGCTGGGAAAGCCAGTGGAAGGCTCTTCATATTCGAGAAAATTCCAATGGCATCTGGGGATGCTCCCTCAGAAGAATGAAGGGAGACTAGGGAGCAGGATGGTTAACAAGAATTGCTGGACGTCTGCCCACATTGCCTCTCTGCTTTCAGAAAGGGCATCTCCAAACCCAGATCCTTATAAACTCTAAGCCAAGTAACTGGGTTTCCTAAATTGCAAGAAACTGGGTGAGTGTGACTACTGGATGCTATCCACTCAGCCTTCGATTATACAAATTTGACATCACTTATACACACAACTACATAGTTGTAGGTAAGTTATGTTTTATTCAAAAGAAGACATAGTACTGTTGTTCTTCTAAGTCACCTCAAAAATTAAAGAAAGGTGCATAAAGGAGAGCAACCTAAAAACATATTCTTCTGAATTAGCTTTAAGTAGAATAATTTTAATTCCTTCGAGAAATGAAATTATTTCATTTAGGAAAGAATGCTAGCTTAGGAATTTTACCACTAATGTTCCATCAGGTGTCTGACTTCTATTTGGAATTTGGTGTGTATGTGGAAGGCTGTATTTTTAACAGTTTCTACTTCTCTCATCTGTTTATCAGATACACCATGGAGGCAAATATTAAACCATAATTGTAAATAGCAAGTCATTTTCTCAGACTAAATCAGGTTTAAAACATTACAGGTATGTAATACAGAAGTCCAAAGAAAAATACAGAGAGATAATGCATTTCTGGAAACTTCATCAATGGTGACAAAACAAAGCACAGGCTGATGGCTCTGTTACCAGTGAAAATGGGAAAAACACCTGAAAAGAGTAAATTTTTGAAAAGGAATACCTAGGTATGAAAACTCGTATAATCCCATGTATTAAATCTGACCTTGACTGTGGACGATACAGAGCACCAGTTCCCCAAAGATCCAGTAATGGCCATCATTGTTACCAGTGTGTTTAAGCAGCTATATTAGTAAACAAAGTAATTTCTGGTCAAAAGATTCCTCCAAATCTGACGGATCAACTAGAGGCCTAATTTTTTCTCTAATAAACAATTTGACATTGAACTTTATATTGGAAAAAAAATCCGATAAAAATAGAAATTAAAACTAAGACCAAATTATCCTTATATGTTTGGCTACTTAAGTAATAAAAAGATCTACTCACAGATGTGCTGAATATGGACATCAAATAAGGTTATACCAGTATGGTCTATTTACACACACAAAAATTAGAAAACCGGGCGGGCCGCGGTGGCTCAGCGGGCAAGAGTGCTTGCCTGCCATGCCGGAGGACCCCGGTTCGATTCCTGGCCCCAGCCCATGTAAAAAACAAACAAACAAACAAAATATAATAAAAAATAAGAAAAATGTTTAAAGATGTTTCCCTTTCTTCCTCCCTTCCTTCCTTCTATCCTTCCTTCCTTCTCTGTCTTTAAAAAAAAAAAAAAAATTAGAAAACCCACTTTCACTTTATAAGCTCTGCTAGGTTGGGCTCCTGGTATGTCTGTTTTGTTAGTCCTGCCATTAATGTTGCAGCCCAAAAAGAAATTACAAAATTAAGATAATTTATCAGATCATTTAGGTTTGTTAAGGCAATCACAATGGATACCATAATGACGATCAAAAATACAACTCTAAATGGAAAGATATTAAGCACCTTAAAAAAAAAGCCATCTAGCGCTCTTTTTTGGCAATATATTTCACTCTTGCTTATATAAATATGATATTCAAATGGTTGCTAAATAATGAAGCAGAAATACAAAGAGGAATAACCCTATCAGTCTGTATGATCTCCATAGTATCTGCAGAAAAGCAAGAACACAAAAAAACAAAATGTATTTAATAAACAGATACTAATGGTAAACTAATATTATTTCAAAATGAAATGAAGAAATTTGAAAAGTAATTACAGAATTTAAATTTAATTTCACTGTTTATCTCCTTATTTTACACTAGGATAGCACTCTAAATATACATCTGTTTTATCCTTTCTCACACTGTACCATAAATGGTTATCATATGATATCTTCCCCAATAGACCATGAATTCTTTGAGGTCAGGGATCATTCATTACTTTTCTATGAAATCAGTATCTCAGTGAGTGACGGGCATACACTAAGTCTTGAAAAACTAATATTTAAATGAATTTTGTTGAATGTATGATTGAATGCATGCATATTTTTTAAAACTAATTTACAGAGTGCTGATATTTGGAGTGAGTCAAAAAAGTACAGTACAACACTGCTGACACACAAATGAGACTTACAAAGCACACAAATCATGATACAATTTAAAATACTTAACAGAAATAAAAATGAACCATGCAGCTAAAGAAGACAAATTTTATGCAGGTAACAAATATTTACGAAATTTGGGAGCATGCCTAAACTATAAACTAGTGGTTCTCAACCAGGGACAATTTTGACCTTGAGGGAACACTTGCCAATGTCCGGAAACACTTCTGATGTCACAACAACTGTGGGGACGGGGACAGGGTAGGAGGTTACTCCTGGCATCTAGTGGGCAGAGGCCAATGGCCTGGCTAGACAGCGTTTGATACATAGGCAAGCCCTCTACAACAAAGAATTATATGACCCAAAATATCAGTAGTGGCAATATTCTGGTCTTTTTACTGGAAGGTAAACAGATCTTATGAATGCTACTCAATATACCAGCAGATATAAAAGGCACTAATGAAGAAAAGTATCCAACGTTTATAAGAATTCATTTTATTCTCATTTATACTATATAGAGATATACTGGGACAGGCCATTCAATCACAGAGAAAGACCTTCTTAGTTTTAATGGAATAAATAGAGCAGAATCTGGTGTCCCAGAGGATAGATTTCCTCTGGGGTTACGACCTTGTGGTTGGTTTACAGTGGAGACTCCACATATCAACAAATAGTAAGACTTTTCAATGTGACAAAATTAAAATATCATCAACTGTTCTTGTTCTTAAAAATCTTTATTTTTGAACCCATTTAAAATAGCCTCAAGTGCCATTTTCACTTTTCTCTTGAGTGTTTTTCTACAATATAGAGTATATTTTAAAATATCTCCTGTCTTATTGTTCATTTCAAGTAATGCATTGTTAGTTTTCCTCCTGGACACCCATTATCTCCATGCAGCTTCCATTTGGGAACACATTTCAGAAATAATTTTGCCAGTAAAGAATCCCTTGTTCTCCTTTGATTTTCCATTATGCATTCTAAAAATGAGATTGGTTATAAATAGTGGATCTCCTAGTTCAGCTCAGCCTGCATTAACAAAAATTATACATCTTTCTGCATGCTCTTTATCTCTTTTCTGCAAGTGATTTGCTTCCCACTTTTTACTTCTTTCCACATGTTAGTCTCGGTATTTGAAAGATTATAGTATGCATGCTTTTTGTAAAAAGTAAAATTTATAACACTAAAGCACATACAGTAAGAAGTAAAATTCCCTCTCCCCACCAACCCCTCTTCATTCATATACCCCAGATGTAAATAATCGGCATGTTTATATATTCTCCCAGTAATTTTCTATGCATGAGCACGTGTCTAAGAAGGATATGTATGTACGTTTGTGTGTTTTGAGTGTGTGTGTGTGCTTATACTTGCTTATCTCACTTTCCAATATATCTAGATCATATTCGTACATGTGCACACATCTAATAATTCTTTTAATGAATGCCAATATTCTATTATAGACTGTAAATTAGTTTATTTACCCATTCAATATGGGTAAGTTATTTCCAATTTTTTTGCTAACATTAAATGTACTATTATTGAATACAATTGTGCCCTCAGCTCTGAGTAGTTGTTCAATTCTTCTCTTAGAGTAAATCCTTAGACATGACACTGGTGAGTCACATCTTGTCATTCCTCTCCTCCAATCATGCCAAAAGCTTCCTTCTCCCTCAGATTTAAAGCCAAAGTCTTTACAATGACAAATAAGGCCTTCCATAATTTGTGTCCCCCTGCCCTACTACCTTTCTGTTTTCTTTTCTCACTGTTCTTTCCTTTATTCAGTCCCTCCACACTGGGCTCCTGACTGGTCCTCAATCACGTGGGAGATGTTCTTACCGCAGGCCCTCGAAAATTCCCCTGCCTGACATACTCTCCCTCCAGGTATTTGTATGTAGTTCCCTCACTTTTTCCCTTAATACCTTCCCTGGAAACTCTGTAGAAAATTTTGCAACATGCTCACTAATACCCTTTTTTGAAACCAAAATCAGACAAAGTTATTATAAGAAGAGAAAACTATAGATATTGCTGCTCATGAATTCAGACACAAATAATAAGACATCCTATTAGAAAAAAATAAACTATTTGAACAGATACTTTACAGAAGAAGATACGAGAATGACAGTTGGAGATTGAATCATGTTCCCCACAAAAGGCATGTTCAGGCCCCTTCTCGTTCGATGTGAACCCATTTGTAGACAGGACGTTTGAAGATGTGATTAGTAAAGGTGTGCCCAAATTGAATGAGCGTGGGCCTCAATCCAATATGCCTGAAGTCCTCATGAGCAAAGGAAATGTGACACAATGAAAAGAACCCATGAGGAGCAGCCAGAAGTTGGAAGTCAACAGAACCTGGAAGAAAAAGGAGATGTCTCCACGTGCACTGTCATATGATAGAAAGCCAAGGATCACTGGTAGCCAACCCTCAAATGCCACAGTCTTCAGGGAGAAAGCACCTTTCGGATGCCTTGATCTTAGACTTCTCCTAGCCTCAAAACCATGAGCCAATAAATTTTCATTGTTTAAGCCAAACATGATATGTCATTTGCTCAAGGAGCTGAGAAACTAAAACAATGACCAAAACACACAGACAAATATGTTCGATATCACCAGCTATCAGGAAAACACAGACTAAAACCAAATGAGAGAGCACTACACCCGCTAATTATTAAAAACATACCAAATGTCAACAAAGATGTGAAATAATTGAAACTCTCATACATTGCTGGTGGGAAGGTTTTCTAGTTTGCTAGCTGCTGGAATGCAATATACCAAAAATAGAACAGCTTTCTAAAAGGGGAATTTATTAAGTTGCAAGTTTACCATTCTAAATCCCTGAAAATATCCAAATTAAAGCAAAGATATAGAAATGTCCAATCTAAGGCATCCAGGGAAAGATACCCTGGTTCAAGAAGGTTGATGAAATTCAGGGTTTCTCTCTCAACTGGAAAGGCACATGGTGAATGTGGCGACATCTGCTAGTTTTCTCTCTAGGCTTGTGGTTTCATGAAGCTCCCCCAGGGGCGTTTTCCTTCTTTATCAACAAATGTCTCTTGCATGGGCTGTTATAGTTCTCATGACTCTCTTGCTTTTTCCAAAATGTCTCCTCTTTTAAAGATTCCAGTAAATTAATCAAGACACACCCAGAATGGGTGGAGTCTCAACTCCCTCTAATCAAAGGTTAATACAGTTGGGTGAGTCACATCTCTGTGGAGATAATCTAATCAAAATTTCAACCTACAGTTCTGGATAGGGATTAAAAGAAACAGCTGCCCCACTGGATGGATAAGGATTAAAACTTGGCTTTTCCTGGGCACATAATCCTTTCAAACTGGCACAGAAGACAGATAGTGCAACCAGTTTGGATTACAGTAGCTCAGCAGGCAGAGTTCTCACCTGCCATGCTGGAGACCTGGGTTCGATCCCCGGTGCCTTCCCATGTAAAAAAAAAAAAAAAGATATACTTACCGTAGCCAGCAATTTCACTCTAGGTATTTATTCAATAGGGGAAAAATCTTTAAGTCCATAGGAAAGTTTGTACACCAATGCTCATAATAGCTAGTTGTAAAAACATGGAAGTAGTGATAGCAAAGAGTCACCAGAGAACTTCTGGGAGAGATGGTAATGTCCTTTATCTTAATGTTGATGGTAATTACACAGGCAAATCAGCTTTGCTTAAACTTATAAAGTATACCTCTAAGAGTTGGGCATTTTATTCTATGTGAGTTATACCTCCATAAAGTTGATTTTTAAAAGATAAAAAAGGCAAATGTTACAAATTTGCTGACCTTTTGTATGATGGCAAATCCTATCAGCAGTGTGACACCTAAGAGATATTTTAAAAAGGTAAAAACAGTCTGTCCTTCTCCAAGTAAACATAATAATGAGAAAGAAAGAAACTGCTTTGTGTATGTGGCTGGGGCATGCTATGTGTGGTGGTTTGGAGGCTTTATAGACCCCAGAAGATCATGTCCTTAAAGCTAATCCATTCCTATGGGTAGGAACCTATTGTGGGTGGGAACTTTTGAGTCATGCTTCCAGTTGGGTCTTAATCCATTTACTGCAATCCTTAATAACAGGATGAAATTCAGAAAGGAAGATGAAGAAACTGAGAGAGAAAGTCACTGAAACAAGAAGCTGAAATGAAGTCCAGAAGAAAAGAGAGAGGCCAGCAGATGCTGCTGTGTGCCTTGCCATCTGACACAGGATTCCAGGTATTCTCTTGATGATGCTTTGATTTGAATAATTCGCAGTCTCAGAACTGTAAGCTTACAAACTGGTAAATTTCCATTGTGGAATATTATTCAGCCATAAGATGAAATGAAGTGCTAGCACATGCTACAGCATGGGTGAGCCTTGAAGACATCACATGAAGTGAAACAAGCCAGACACAAAAGGCAAATATTGCATGATTTGTCTTATATGAAATACTGAGACAAACAAATTTGTAGAGACAGAAGGCAGAAGAGTGGTTATCAGGGTAATGGGGAATTATTGCTAACGGGGTATATGAGTTTCAGGTTGGGATGATGAAAATAGTCCGGAAATAGATAGTGGTAAAAGTTACATAGTGGGCAGGCCATGGTGGCTCAGCAGGCAGAGTTCTCACCTGCTATGCCGGAGACCCAGATTGGATTCCAGATGCCTGCCCATGCAAAAGAAAAAAAAAAAATTACATAGTATCGTCAGTGTACTTAATGTCAAAGAATTATCTACTTAAAGTGATTAAAATAATTTCCATGTGATGTATATTTGATCACAACTAAAAATGAATTGTTTTTTTTGTAATCCCCATTGTTAAAAGCCAGCCCATTTCTGGTACATTGCATTTTGGCAGCTTCAGCAGACTAAAACACTATGCAAAGAGTATTTTGAAAATGATAATTTGGAATTATTTCCATCTTTATGTGATTTTGTTGGCAGAAATGTTATATATCATTTAACAATTCTCAGAGCTACATACTTTTAAAAACTTAATATTTAACTCATAAAATATTTCAAGTTAGGACTTGCAATGAAAATTGAACCCAATTGTTAACAATTTTAATGTAGTGACTTCTGAGTAATTTTCATTAGGAAAGATATGCATTTATTTGCTAAACTTAAAAAAAGAAGTTGATTCATAACTGGTGGTTGGAATTAAAAGATATAAATATCATGATCTAGTAAACATAGCCACTGACGCACTTCTTCCATTTTAATTATGAATAATGGTGATATATCTTTTATATCTATGACAGATATTTAAATAAATATTTCTATTTCACAAAGTATTAAGCTATCATTTTCCAAAAATAAATATCAAAAACACTATATAATTATACAGAATGTCCTTACGTGAACTTGACAAGGATTGGTTCACTAGCCCTCTGCAAAGTATGTGGATGGTACACTAAGTAACAGCTCAAGGGGTTTATAATTTTAGCATTCATTCATTCATTTTAGGACAAGCTTTGATAATGGCAATGGTGTCATCTCTTGCATTTGCCACACAACTGATATCACTCAAATATGGACCATTTGGAAATGCAAAAGATCTGAATCTCCTAATACTGGATGGAACACATCTGACCATTTCAAATTACCCATAGTAACCTCTGCCAAGGCTGTACCCATGGAGTCCCATAAATATAAACCCAGAGCCTTGAGGAATGACAAAAAGCTCAGTGGGAAGATTTGGAACTTTGGACAAAAAGGGAAAAGTGGGAGCTTCTGGTAAGAAAGTTTGGATGCTCTATTAAAGCAAAAGAACTCCAAGAGTGGCAGTAACTACCACTAATTAATGAGATAGTATGTAAGGTATGGCAATTTCCCATAAATTGTCTGTGGAAGTGTTGTTTCAGAAATACCACCACAGAAAGTGAGGATGATACCTAATACCACTGGACACCAGGGGAGAGAATGAGTGTGAGGTACGATTACAGCACTAATCATATGGTAAAAGATGGCAGCGGCTACTCAAAGTTCAGCACCTGCCAGGATACATTTAGACAAAAACCTGACCCACCAAAGCAGTAAACCTCATAATAATTTAAGTCCAAAAAATCTGAGTATTATTGTTAATTTTTTACATTTGAAATGTTTAAAAATGGGTAATTAATTGAATAAAAAATTAAGATGCAGTTGTTACAGGAAACAAACATCCATATTCGAAATGGGAAATAATTTGAAAGTGGGCCATTATTAAAATTGTCTCAAATGATGGGATTAAAAGGTATAGGATCAGGCAGGCCATGGTGGCTTAGCAGGCAGAGTTCTTGCCTGCCCATGCAGAAAAAAAAAAAAAGGTATAGGATAACACCCAATAAGAGTATTTCAACAAAACTTTATTAAACCCGCTAGGAGTTCTTCAAGCAAATCAGAAAAAGTGTTTTGTTTTCATCATTTGTTTGTTTTTCCCCAGTGATAGATCTCTATACAACCAATGACCTCAAAATTTAGTAGTATAAACCAATTGCCATTTTATCATGTTCATGCCAAGACGGTTTCTCAACTCATATATCTGGCAATGGGGATGGGATATCTGAGACTGGATGACAACTCTCTCTTTCTCTTTCTGTAAATAGCTTGGACTTTATGTCATGACATTCTCCTTGGCTGATGACTTCCTCCAGAGTTAAGAGTTCTAAGAACCAATGTTATGACACTCCACTCAGAAGCTGCCAAGCTTCTTATAACCTTTCCTTGAACATTCCAACATTTCATTTTTGCTCGGTTCCACTGGTCAAGCAAGTCTCTGAGAACAGTCCAGATTCGATTGGAGAGAAGTAAACTTAATCTTTTGATGGCACAACAAAAGGAGGGAACGAATTGATGGTGACCATCCCAGAAACAAGCTACCAGGGGTGTGTCCTCAACTGCGCATACTGTGCTTGATATGACTTGATTTTGATGTTCAACAGGACACAGATATTAAGGTGAAAGGTGAAGAGGAAACAAAGTGGAAGTCTCAATCAAAGACCACTATGTTGAAAAAAAGTTTCCATAATATATTGGTTAGCTGTCACAGTGCTTTAGCATCCAATTGCATAATGGAAAAAGGATTCTGACACTTGCGTGGCATTGACTTCTTATAGTATCAGGAACTCGACTAAGAAGTTAGTCTTGCCATGGAATTTAGGAATCCAGGGAGGCATAAGATAAATGGTCACTGGAGTACTTTGTTGATCTTGGACTGGTTAGTATACCAGTCATTTTACAATGCGCTGTCTATAGCTGGGACCAGCTATAAGCCACAGCTATGAATGTGTAGCATTGCAAGTCTTTTACTCACCAAGCTGCTAGTGAAGAGGATAGAATCTCCCCTCTTTAAGAATTTTCCACAAGTGACAGGATTAGAAAACAATCCTCCAATCTAGTCTAGAAATACCCTTTTTTTTCCAAGATAAGGAGGAGAGATCATAGGCAGAAAAGGAAGACTAGTGTGCTCTAAAGTATAACAGCTACCATCTTAACACATAAATTAACCTAAAAGGGCTTTCGTAATGTAACTGAAAGAAAAGGAAGAGGCAGAGACACTTTTAGCAAAATAACTTTCTTTACTTTTTTCATTACGCAGCTTGGATTCCATCACGCACCATTTCAGTAACAGTTTTGCCAAAATTGTTATGCCTATATTGTAGTTCACATTTCTCAAAATCCCAAACTTGATGTACTGAACTATCTGCTACAATATATTGTTTGAGTAGGTGACCATAACATGGAAAGCCATTTCTGCTGTAAATCCATGGCCAACAAACTCAAATGGGCCCTCAGTTTACTGTTTAACTTCTCTTATTCTTTCTATTGGTATTTCAAAATTTCTTCATTCCCTACACCTATGGTCCTCTCCATCTCCCCATCCCTCTATGCAGACCTCAAATTTCAACTAAAACGGACAAAAAAAAAAAAACCCAGAAAAAATAGAAACAAATGGCTTCAGTGTCCTTTATACCGAAAGTTCAAACCTAAACTATCTGCATAGTTCTCTAACAGCCCTTAACTCTACTGAATACACCTGCATCTTTGAAATCTCTTCCTTTGTCTTCCATGACATAATATTATCTACTTTTTCCTATGAACTTTATGGTTGATCCTTTTCTGTTTCATTTATTGATTCATCTCTTTATATCCAGCAGTACATATTAAAATTCTTCAAGATTCAGTCCTAAGCTTTCTTCACATTCTATACTCTCTCCTTACTCAACCCCATCCATGCCTGAAGCATCACCTATTTTATATCACCAATTCAGTTCTCACATCAAAGGTTCAGATTTAAATATCCAACTGCATATTCTATATCTGTAGTTAGAGATCTCAAAAGCAATTTCAGGATATTGAAAACCTCTCAAAAATGATCATTCATGTACCACTGATCATCTGGGTCCCCCATCACAGAAATGAAATCATAATCCAAATCAATTACACAAACTAGAAATCTAGGAATGACTCACAACACCTCCATATCCCTCATCTCCATATTAAACTCACCACCAAATCTAGGCCACTTTTAATAAAAATATCTCTCAAATCTATCCACTTGTCTCCATCTCCATGGCTACCACTCTTTTTCAAGGTACCATCATCTCTGCCTAGACCACTGCAGTAACCTTCTAATTGGTTTACCCAGTTTTACTTCTGCTCCCTTCCAATCTGCTCTTCATACTGCAGAAGTATATATTTTCTAAAAGTAAATCTGACCATGATCATGTCAACTTTCCCACTGTCCTTAGAATTAAGACTAAAGTCATTAGCTCAGCCCACAGGGCCTTGTATGGTTTACAGCCAACGTGTGCCTTCAGCCTCATCTATTGGGTACAAGGCACTAGTTTGGATAGTAAGACAATGGTAAGCAAAAACAAATGAAGCTTAGCATCAAGAAGGGAAGTTACACATTGATTTAAAAATTACTCAAATAAAAGTTGAGTGATTATCATAAGTACCCATATGAAAAGAGACATAGTGTTGTGAGAACGTATTATATGACAATTTGATGGTTTCCTTTGCTATCCATACCATGGGCATATTTCCTCAAAAATTTATGTCTTGTTTCCTATAGAGCCCTTGAATATATTATTATCTTACCTGAAATGTTCTTTCCTTTACTCACTGCTTCATTGGCCTCTGTCTTCCTTTAAGCCTCAGAAAAGAAAAATCATTACTTTTTTCTGCGAAGATTAAAAAGGAAACTCTCTCTGGCTAGCAAAATTATTCAGTTATACACTCTCACAGAATATACTGAAAGGAGTAGAAGAGTCACTCATAAATTCTCTCTGCCTGTAGACTCTTTGCAATCCCTTTCTGCCAATTTTAAGTGCAGAAGAGGAGAAAAAAGTTATGATTTAGTATCATATATAATGAATCTTCCAGGATAGTTTCATTTTCAAATATTGCCCCATTTGTCACACCATTTTCCCCAATTTTGTCATTCTTGGAGAATTACTCCCTGACACAAAAGATTGAACATCTGTAGCCACGTGTGTACGATGTGACCCTATGTGCAGGCCGCTGGCGATGGAGACATTCAGATATCTGACTCACAGAAAGCCAATCTTCACCAGTATGCAAGAAAATTTCCCTCAAGAATTTGAAGCAAAAATCAACAAGTTTAAAACAAAAAATAAATCAATAAAAATAAAAAACCGCAAAAAATAAAATAAAATGTAAAAATTTTAAAAATCAACGAGTCTAAAAGAATTGGTAGAAAAGCAATGTAATTGTGGCAGAACAGAGGAGGCTCAGAACTCCTGTTTTTTTTTAATTTTTTATTAATTAAAAAAATTACAAGAATGACACACAAACATTCTTAATATATGCTCATTCCATTCTACATATATAACCAGTAATTCACAATATCATCACATAGTTGCATATTCATCATCATGATCATTTCTTAGAACATTTGCATCAATTCAGAAAAAGAAATAAAAAGACAACAGAAAAATAAAACGAAAACAGAAAAAAAAATTTTGCATACCATACTCCTTATTCCTCCCTTTCATTGATCACTAGCATTTCAAACTAAATTTATTTTAACATTTGTTCCTCCTATTATTTATTTTTATTCCATATCTCATCTGTTGACCAAGGTAGATAAAAGGAGCATCAGACACAAGGTTTTCACCAGCACACAGTCACATTGTGAAAGCTATATCACTATACAATCATCATCAAGAAACATGGCTACTGGAACACAACTCTACATTTTCAGGCAGTTCCCTCCAGCCTCTCCATTACATCTTGATTAACAAGGTGATATCTACTTAATGCTTATGAATAACCTCCAGGATAACCTCTCAACTCTGTTTGGAATCTCTCAGCCATTGACACTTTGTCTCATTTCACTCTTCCCCCTTTTGGTGGAGAAGGCTTTCTCAATCCCTTGATGCTGAGTCTCAGCTCATTCTAGGGTTTTTCTCAATCCCTTCATGCTGAGTCTCAGCTCATTCTAGGATTTCTGTCCCACATTGCCAGGAAGGCCCCATCGGGGCATCACCTGGACAAACCAACAAAATCTCATGTCCTACCCAAGGTTCCATGTACTTATGGTGTTCAACCAACTATCTACATAAGTTATATTAGGAGATGCACTAGTCAAAATAAAAATTTTGTACCAAATAAACATTTTTTGCTTTAGTCTCACACATAAGTTGAAATTTTAAAATATTAATTACCATCTATTTTCAGTACCCTGCAGTAATGATATTCTTTTGTTCTTCCTCATGCAAAAACATTTTTTAAATTTATACATTTAGTCACTATCATTATACACTCTAGGCATTCCTAGATTACACCATCTCAATATTTATCGTCTATCTTCCTTTCTGATTTCATTTATGCCCCCAGCCCTCCTTCCTCTATCATTCTCACATTCAGCTTCATTCAGTGTTTTAACATAATGGTATTACAGTTAGGTAGTATTGTGCTGCCCATTTCTGAGTTTTTATATTCAGTCCTGTTACACAATCTGTATCTCTTCAGCTCCAATTACCCAATATCTTACTCTATTTCTATCTCCTGATGGTCTCTGTTACCAACAAAATATTCCAAGTTTACTCATTAATGTCAGTTCATATCAGTGAGACCATACAGTATTTGTCCTTTTGTTTTTGGCCAATCACACTCAGCATAATGTCCTTAAGGTCCATCCATGTTGTTACATACTTCATAACTTTATTCTGTCTTACCGCTGCATCATATTTCATCTTATGTATATGCCACAGTTTGTTTAGCCACTCGTCTGTTGGTGGACATTTTGACTCTTTCCATCTCTTGGTAATTGTAAATAATGCTGCTATAAACATTGGTGTGCAAATGTCCGTTTGTGTCCTTGCCCTCATGTCCTTTGAGTAGAGACAGCATATATGGTCCTGTTTTTTAATCTGTTCTGCCAGTCTATGTCTTTTCATTGGGGAGTTTAATCCATTAACATTCAGTGTTTTTACTGCAGAGGTAGTACTTTCTTCTACTATTTTGCCTTCTGGATTTTATATGTCATATCTAATTTTCCTTCTTTTTACCTTTACTCATAGTCTTCCTTTCTACACTCTTCTCCACACCTCTCTCTTCTGTCTTTTTGTGTCTGTCTCTAGTGCTCCCTTTAGTATTTCTTGCAGAGCTGGTCTGGGTCACAAATTCTTCCAGTGATTTTTTTGTCTGAAAATGTTTTAATTTCTCCCTCATTTTTGAAGGACAATTTTGTTGGATATAGAATTCTTGGTTGGCAGTTTTTCTCTTTTAATAATTTAAATATATCATCCCACTGTCTTCTTGTCTCCATGGTTTCTGCTGAGAGAGCTACACATAGTCTTATTGGGCTTCCCTTGTATGTAATGGATTGCTTTTCTCTTGCTGCTTTCAAGATTCTCTCTTTCTCTTTGACCTCTGACATTCTGATTAGTAAATGTCTTGGAGTATGTCTATTTGGATCTATTCTCTTTGGGGTACGCTCCACTTCTTGGATCTGTAATTTTACGTCTTTCATAAGAGTTGGGAAATTTTCAGTGATAATTTCCTCCATTAGTTTTTCTCCTATTTGTCCCTTCTCCTTCTGGGCCACCCACAACACGTATATTCGTGCGCTTCATATTGTCTTTCAATTCCCTGTGTCCCTGCTCATATTTTTCCATTTTTTTCCCTATAGTTTCTTTTGCTTGTTGGATTTCAGATGTTCCATCCTCCAGTTCACTAATCCTATGTTCTGTATTTTGAAATCTACCATTGTAGGTTTCCATTGTTTTTTTTCCATCTCTTCTACCATGCCTTTCATTCCCATAAATTCTGTGATTTGTTTCTTCAGACTTTCAATTTCTTCTTTTTGTTCATTCCTTGCCTTCTTTATATCCTCCCTCAATTCATTGATTTGGTTTTTGATGAGGTTTTCCATGTCTGTTCATATATTCTGAATAAATTGTTTCAACTCCTGTAAGGCATTTGAATTGTTGGTTTGTTCCCTTGACTGGGCCATATCTTCAATTTTCCTAGTGTGATTTGTTATTTTTTACTGGTATCTAGGCATTTAATTACCTTAATTAGTTTATTCTGGAGATTGCTTTCACTTCTTTTACCTAGGGTTTTCTGGATGGATGAATTTATTGTCTATCTGTTCTTTGACATTCAGTTCAGCTTTATCTGGACCTCTACCTTAAGTTTTGTTTAACAGAGGAGAATTTTCCAGTTCTTGTTTTCTTGTTTCTTGCCCTGCTTATATGGTGCCTTTCCCCCCACACACACACCCTTAGGAGGGTCTAGTTAGGTATTATAGACCCCAGCCGGATTTTTCCAGACCAAACTGGCCTCCTATCAGGAGGAAAGAGTCACCTGCATCGGTTTTCCCTAAGGGTGAGACCCAGCAGGTTGAAAGACTTTCCTGTGAAGTCTCTGGACTCTGTTTTTCTTATCCTGTCCAGTATGTGGTGCTTGTCTGCCTGCAGGTCCCACCAGCATAAGATGATGAGGTACCTTTAACTTTGGTAGACTCTCCCTGCTGGGGGCATGGTGGAGACAGAGGAGAGGTTGTAGGCTGGTTTTCATGGCTTCAAATTACCAAGCCCTGGTGTCTGAATTCCTTAAGGGAGGGATTCCACCTGAGTTGGGCTTCACCCCTCCCCTGGGGAAGGTACAGGCTCCAGACAAGCCCTCATATGAACTTGTTTCTGCCTATGCTTGGGGCAGTTGCAGCTTGAGAAGCCCTGCCACTGTATCCAAAGGCAGTCAAACCTCTGTAGAAACACAAGCACAAAAACCTCTGTTTCCTTCTTTTTTTCTTTTTCCATCAGCCCTGCCCTCTTGGCGCTGGAGCTAAAATGAGCCTCTGCTTTGACCAGGTTCACGTGAGCTGGGCCTTATTTTTAGTAGTCAGAATTTGTTAATTAATTCCACAATTGGTGTTTGGTTGGGCTCAAAGTCTCTTTCCTTTCCCCTCTGGGAAGTGGCCAGTGGGGGAGGGGCGCTGACTGCCACAGCTTGGGGAACTCATGGTTCTGGGGGTCTCGCAGCCAGTCCGGCTGGTCCAGACTGGGGTACACTGTGTGTCCGGTCATGATGTGGCCCCAGGAGCTCTTCTGTACTGTTTCTGGTTATTTAGTAGTTGTTCTGGAGGACATACTAAAACGTGCACATTGTTAAGCTACCATCTTGGCCCAGAACCAGAACTCCTGTTTTTTAAGTCCAAAACTTCCCTAATTCCTAATGTTCCTGAAGATACGCTGCTCAGCAATCAACTCAGATACAGCATTTTTATTCTCCTAGTAATTTCCTCTTTTATTGTACATGGGCTTATAATGTGTGGGGCTTTTGTAAAAGCAAATACCCCTGACTAATAAATATCTATCCTTTTACAAATATCAACTTTCTTCCATCTGTATCTTCCCGGGCTTGAGTACAATGTCCAAGGGGGACACTAATACGAGCTGAGTGAGCGCTACTTTAAACTCTGCCTCCACTGCTTACTAGTTGCAAAAAATGAGCAAATAAAAATTCTGGAAAATTTATAGACTTTTCTTACCTGAATACTGGGGGAAATGAGAAATATAGATTGAACACAAAATTCCAATCACTGTGCTTAGCACCAAATAAGTGCTTAAGAAATTGTAGTTATTAATAAGTATGATTATTAGTCAAAACTTTGGAACAAGCAAAAGGGCAGCTTTCTAAATTAACCACCCTTTCCTCTGGGACTTAAACAGGAATTAGAGATTAGAATTTAATTGATGATAAGGGGTTATATTAGCCAGACAGGTAGTGAATATCCCTTGGTCTTGAATTTAAAAGATGGATGCTTTTACACTCTGCAAAGTCAGCTGCCTACAAATCACCATTTTATAAGTTAAAATTGTTACTTAGAACTTGTTTTACTTAAAGTTTACTTAGTAAATTAATAACCACACACTGAAATTCCTGCACTTTTTTTTCCACTGCCAGCAGCTTGTGAGGAGTTCTATAAAAGTTTATAGGTTAGTAAATCTAGTTTCAGCAGACAATAATTAACTAATAATGAAACATCTCTGGCATTGGAACAAAGTGAAATTGGTTCAAATAGAAGCCACCGAGATCTCTTCTATCCTTAAAAGAGAAAGAGACTGGGCCACAGTGGCTCAGCAGGTAGAGTTCTCTCCTGCCATGCCAGAGACCCAAGTTCATTTCCTGGTGCCTGCCCATGCAAAAGAAGAAAAAAAAAAGAGAGAAAGAGACTAAATGAGAGAGAGTGTTTTGTTCATTCTAACTCTTTAAATCGTAGTAACCCATTTAATGACAAATTACATTAAAAAGTAATCTCTTCTCATACCTGTCTTTCCTCATGAATATCTCACTTTTTAACTCAGTGCAAACAGACTTCCCTCTTGAGGGTGCTCAAAATTTACCAGGACCTCTTACTCAGTCAATGAAATGTCTTTTGACATTCCTCACACTCCTCAACCTCTGAAGCATTTGCCTAAGTTGATAACCCCCTCCTTAATGAACACATAATTCTCTGTACCTTTTGTGGTTTCTTCACTGAATTTTCTTTCTCCTCCTATCACCTAAAAGTTGGCATTCTCCAGTTAGGTGTCTCCAACCCTGTGTCATTTCATTTTTCCTCTCTCTATGTACTTCTCTTAAGGATCATATCTATTATCAGGACTATCAGACAGAAGCCATGTGGCAAACACCCAAGATTATTCACGCCATTGTCTTCAAGGCACCTTGCACACTCCTGGACCACACAACTTCACTCATGTTTTTCCACAGCTTGAATGTTTTTGATTCATTTCAAATGACCACCTTTTCCACTTGATGAGACAGTGAAAAGTGATCTTTCTTGTACTGAATCTGTAATTATTTTATTGTTCCTGTGCAGCAAATTATTAATATTCTCATGTTATTATTTGTTTATAAGGTAAAGAATTATGGTTATTTTGAGCCATGATATCTACATTGCAGATAAAAAATTAAGTCCACATTGGTGAAAATACTTGCTACAGCTGGTAAATAGCAGAGGTTCGACCAAAATAAAGATATTACCTCTCCTACTAGATTGTAAGCCTCCTTAGAGTAAAGAACCCATCTTATTCATCTTAAGACATTAGTACAGGGTCTTAAAAATAGTCAGTTTTGCAAAGATGCTTGTTGATTAAATGATTAAACAAATGATAGAAACATCAATCAATTCCTAAGATTGAAGGAAAAATTTGTAGAAGAGCCTGATTCATATTTAATATTAAGGAAAAGGACCGGCAGAGGTTAAAACAGAGGAAAATGTGATAAATGAATGTGAAAGGCCCCTAGGATATGGGGGAGAAAGGTTATAGGAGATTGACTTTGAAAATGAAGAGAGAAATTCTTTTATTCTGATATTGAGGGGAAGGATATTAAATCTAGCCTCAGAACATCTAGGATATCTTACTCTCTTCCCTTCAAGAATACGTAATAAAGAAGAAGGACTCACTACCTCACCCCTTATACAAAAATCATTTCAAAACGGATCAAAGACCTAACTATAATTGCCATTACAACCAAACTCCTAGAAGAAAATGTAAGGAAGTATCCTCAGGACCTTGTGTTAGGCAGTGGTTTCTTAGACTTTACACCCAAAGTACTAGCAACAAAAGATCAAATAGATAAATGGGACTCATCAAATTGAAAACTTTTGTGCCTCAAAGGCCTTTATCATGAAAATAAATGACAACCTACGCAGTGGGAGCGATATCTGGAAACCACATATCCAATAAAGGTATAAATCCAGAATATATAAGGAAATCCTTTAACTTAACAATGAAAAGACAAGCAACCCATTTTAAAAATGGGTTAAAAGGGCAGGCCATGGTGGCTCAGCAGGTGGAGTTCTCACCTGCCATGCCAGAGACCCAGGTTTGATTCCCAGTGCCTGCCCATGTAAAACAAACAAACAAACAAACAACAAAAAAAAAAACAGAAAAAAAAGGGTTAATAACTAGCTCTCCAAAGAAGATATACAAATGGCCAAAAAGCACATGAAAAGATGCTCAACATATTAGCCATCAGGAAATGCAAATCAAATCCACAGACACCATTTCACACCTTATAGTATGGCTGCTATTTAAAAAAAATGGAGAATTACAAGTTTTTGAGGGGATATGGAGAAACAGGAACACTCAATCACTGCTGGTGGCTATATAAAATGGTGCAGTCATTGTGGAAAACAGTTTGGAGTTCCTCAGAAAGTTAAGTATAGAACTACCATTTGACCAACTACTCAATATAAACCCAAAAGAATTGAAAGCAGGGAGTTATTGCTTTCAATTCTTTCAAAAAAAAAAAAAAAGATATTTGCATACCAATGATCATAGTGGCATTATACACAATTACCAAAAGTTGGAAGCAACTCAAGTGTCCATCAGTCGATGAATGGATTAACAAAGTATGGTATATACATACAATGGAATATTACTTAGCTGTAAAAAGAAATGAAGTTCTGATACATGCAACATGGGTGAAACTTGAAGATATAATATTGAGTGAAACAAGCCAGACACAAAATGACAAATATTATATGATCTCACGGATATGAAATAATTAGAACAAACAAATATTCTAATTACAACAGCCCATATTCCCACAACCCAAACACAGGCTGGTATAGGATCATTCCTGGATTCATATTGGCTTCAGAAAAGGACAGTATTTACAGTCAGAGCATTCATACATGAAAAAAAAGGGAATTGTTTACCATGGCAGTCCATATCTTTGGTTCAAGAAAAGAAGGCTGAAAAAGAGGAGCTGTTGAATAAAATAGGCACTTTTGAGTAAATTAAAAAAAAAAAAAAAGAATGGGTGACAAGTACAATGTTAGCATATTCTGACTTGATTCAGAAAGTCACACACAAAAAGCACCAAATCATTTATTTAGCATACAATCCCAACTGCAATAAGAGACATATATCTTGGATTACTTGCAATAAATAATGGATTAAGAGATTTTTTCCTCAATGGAATGTTAGTTACCCAATATATATATAAATCTTTTCCCAAGTGCATACCAAAATATCCTTGGAAGAAGACTTCTAAAATCTAAGAGGTATCTGGAAACTCACCATCAAAAGGGAAGAGAAATGAGGCTGACTATGGCCATTTGGAGCATGTGCTGGCTGTCTGAAGCCAGTCACCCCTTCCAAATCATGAGAATTCATAATTCCCACAATCCACAGGACAGCCAGTGCCACACATTTCTTTGGCATCTCTGGACCAGAGTAATTGGTATAGAAAGGCTGGATGCAGTACTGGTGAGGAGCTGGGCTTGGCCTAAGCTATCACTGGCTCCAGATACAACAATGCCTTGAGTTTCAGGAAAGTGATCAAGGAGGCAAAGCATCTCTTGAAAAAATAGCAGTACACTCCATTGCATAGGAATGTTAGACTTATTTCTGAATAGGAGAGAGTGGTCATTATGGACAATAGGGCACTGGCAGCCCAAATACATAGTGAGAGTCCCACATTCATGCAAAAGTACTTTAACTCTCCTTTGGAAACCACAAAAATCCCTGCACCAATTATATTAATGATTTAGAAAGCATGCTCCAGTAATATCCAAGCATCATTTGGAGCTGTATTTTCTTCCATTTATCCACTGTATTTGAAAAAATTTTAAATTCTATATAAAATACAATTTCTTAATTCTCTTGCCTACATTGCTGAAAAGGGTATTCACTGATTGTGGTGGTTTGAAGCTCTTATGTACTCCAGAAAAGGCCATGTTCTTTTAATCCATTCCCATGGGAGCAGACCTGTTTGGGGTTAGGTTATGTCAACTGAGATGAGAACCACTCCATTCAAGGTGAGTCTTAATCCTTTTACTGGTGTCCTTTATGAGAGGATAAAAGACAGAAAAAGCCTAGAGAGAAAAGCCCCAGAGAAGCTAAGAGAGGACTCACAGAAGCTCAGAGAGGAAGCCATTAGAACCAGAAGGTAAAGGCAACAAAATCCAGGAGCAAAGAGCTAGCAAACTCTGGCCATGTGCCTTCCCATGTAACAGAGGTGTCCTGGATGCCAGCAGCCTGTCTTCAGTGTCCAGGTATCATCCTCTTGATGCCTTAGTTGGACATTTTCATGGCCTAAGAACTGTACATTATAAGTTAATAAATCCCCAATAGTAAAAGTCAAACCATTTCCGGTATATTGCATTCTGGCAGCATTAACAAACCAAAACACAGATTCTGTGAAATAAACCATACAGTCTTTTTTGTTCCATCTTTATTAAATATAGCCTATGTCAATAATTAACCTGAAATATCTAAGTAAAAACATATGAGATTTCTTGATAGAGTTGGGTTGACTTATTTTTTACTTATCAACTTAATACGTTGAAACAGAAAAAGGAATTTCAAATTGGACAGAGAGTATTACAGTAAAAAGCAAGAACTCCTGCTCTATATTCCCAATTCTTTTCTCTGGAAACGATTGCTTAAAACCATGTTTGGTTTTAATTCTTTTTGGTAGTTGCCACCTTAACTCTAATATGAAAAAAATAATAATTTCTCAATATCTCAACTTTAGAAAGCATCTATTGACTTCCTTCTATGGATGTTGAAGAATTAGCTGACTTACCATATTCTTACTTCCTCTACTCCCTCTTCTTCCTATTTCTAAAGTCAAGCTTCCAAGAAAAAAAAGTGTTTACCATTCACCAGGCCCATGAAAGTCATTTAACAAGGCCAGGGGTAAAATACACTGAAAAATAAACCTGTCCCTTCCTCAGCTATCATTCTAGTAGCCTGGGTCACATGCCATAGGAGGTGGACAGGATGTGCAGGAGAAGGGCTGACCCCATGTACAGAAGGAAGGAGGATCCTAATCATCTGAACAAGGCTTGGTCTTGGCATCAGTTGGAAAGTATTATGTACCCCAGAAAAACCCATGTTTTAATCCTGATCCAATTTTGTGGGAGCAGCCATTTGCTTTAATCCCTATTCAGCACTGTAGGTTGGAAACCTGATTAGATTATTTCCATGGAGATGTGACATGCCCAATTATGGGTGTGACCTTTGGTTAGATGGAGATGTGACTCCACCCATTCCAGGTGGGTCTTATAAGTTTACTGGAATCCTTTAACAGAGGAAACATTTTGGAAACTACAGAAATGACAAAAGCCTCAGAGCCAACAGAAACGTCACAGCAGACCTGACACAGATGGAGACATGTAGAAGAAAGAGACGTGGATGTTTGAAGATGCTTGGAGCCTAGCAGATATTGCCATGAGATGTTAAGCAAGCCAGAACACAGAGAAAGCCAAAAGATGAAAGTCAGCCCCAGAGAAGTAGACTGAGGACCCCCATAGGAACAGAGGCTGAAAGCAATGGAGCCCAGGAAACAGGGATCAGCAGATGCCAGCCATGTGACTTCCCAGCTGACAGAGGTGTTCCTGATCAATCAGCCATTCTTAAGTGAATGCAACCTCTCGTTGGTGCCATAATTTGCACACTGTGCAAATTAGAACTTTAAATTTGTAACTAAATAAATTCCCCTTTTTAAAAGCATTTCAGTTCTGGTATATTGCATTCAAGCAGCTTGCAAACTAATACAGCCTTAGTTCCTTATAAACCCAGGTCTTTTGCTTCTAAGGCATGGAATTGGACAGTTTCCTTCACTTCTATCAGCCTCATCTGCATATCTGCACAATGGAGTTGATGATATCTAAAGGCTCATAAGCCATGGAAGTAAAGTAGATCTGAAATATCTCCTAAGAGGATATGAAAATAATATTGTCCATAATTTTGCTTTGGTTTTGGGAAAATTTATTGCTTTCTGATAGACTACATCCAAAAAATTCCAATGGTACTACTTTATAGATTTCGGTACCAATGACTAAGTCCACTTCTCAATGAAACCATGCCTCCCCTCCTATCAGACAGCAAAGACCTGGGAGTGAGGAAAGAAGACTAGAAAGCTCAACTTAGGATAGAAACAAAGTAGAAGCAGAGGACAGAATATGGAGGCCTGAAGTTGTCAATATTATAGAGCAGATATTATTAATTCCATGGTTTTGTCAATCAATTCCCTGCCTATCTACTTTGGGAGACAGTGAGAGAATCCATTGCCCATGTCCTGGATCTCAAAGCAGAAACATAAGTCTCGAGGAAGAACTATGGTCCATGAATAGCAGTGTGGTAACCATGAAATGTGTCACCTTGGCTAGGCTGAACCACATTTCCAAAATCCCCTGTTAGGATGCACTGTAAGAACAATTCTTTTGTGAGATTTGGAGAGCAGGAGTGAAGCAGCCACCATTTTTTGCAGTTTCTACCCATCGTTGCTATATGATGATCCTCCTCATTGCTTTTATTGTCATGTACCTGCTAGCTTCCCTTACTGGCATGAGGCAGTTGCTGAGTGTACAACTGTTCTACCTTCCCTGATATATTCCTTCATCTTCTCCAACTCCTAGGTCAAGTGTAAATGTTTAGCTCCATAATGAGGGCCCCAGCTTCAGCAAGCTGCCCATGCCACCAAGGCCAGAAGTAATGAGACGTGACATGACTTCCATCCATACGCATGGGCTCCAAAACACGCCTACATGTTCATCTTGCTCTTGCTTTCTCCCACTACACACCCATCCTCCATTCCTGATCACCCAAACTTCATTTTCCACATCTGATGTAGGATCAGAGAGTGCTTACGCTCCCATAATCGCAGAAGGTCAAACCCCTGTAACAAAACTAATCTCTATTATTTATACAGATGAGCAAATAGATAGATAATATAGATAAAGACATAGATGTAAAGTTCTATTTCTCTGATTGAATAATCTTATCTAAGGAGCAATAGGCTATGCCACTCCCTACATTCTGGAGCTCCACAGGTTTTAGATATGCCTGTGGATCTGAAAATGAAGAATGTGAGATAAGAGACTCAAGCTAGGGTTTCAACACACATTTATAGCTTTAAGTTAGTTACCAGTCACTCTCAGAACTATCAGAGAGTCTCCAAACTCAGGGAAAGCACCTCCTAAAACAGGAACGTTTTTGCAGATTCTCTATGAGGTCACTACATTAAAAGGAAAGTTGTATAAGTGAGCTAATAATACTGGGCTCTCTTGCATGGTCCCTGAGGTGCCCAGAGGGTTATCTCCCACAAAGACATTTGAAGAACTCAGCCCTTGGACAGGACCTCTGGAAATTTAAATGAAAAAATTGCCATGACCACACCCTCTTACAAATAACTTATGAGGGAGGGGACTGGGAACAACAGAGAGAAGACATTTTGAATGACATTAAGTTTCACAGTGAGATGCCATCCTGAAGAGTTTACAATATTATTTCTTCCTATCTTTATTTTTTCTTTTTCTACAATTGCTCTACTAAAAGAAGAGCCATCACGATAGTAGAGTATGGATGCCTGAAGGTGTCAATCTTATAGCACAGATATCATCAATTCCATTGTGCAGTATGCAGATGAGGCTGATAGAAGTGAAGGAAACTGTCCAATCCCATGCCTCAGAAGCAAAAGAGCTGGGTTTGTGGTTTTCAAATTTGGCCTACTCCCATCACCTTTTCTCCAGTTCCACTATAGCCTTGAAAACCAGAAACCTTGAAATCATGGTAGCTGTCAAAACAGCAGCCTTGCAGTCGCTGGAAGTGGCAAGCCAAAAGCTCTCTGGAGCATTGCCATTATTTGACCTCTCGGCTCCCAGAAAAAGTCCCATTTGCAAGATATTTTCATTATTTGACCTGATGCAGAACTTGCTGAGTAGGAAAAGACCTATGCCCAGGGCATTTGTCTAAAACAATCAGCTGCAATTGTTTAATATCACAACTGCCTAAGGCTGCAAGTCCAGTTTAAGAAAACAGTATCATGATATCTGAAATAGTAATGTTTTCCTTTATCCCTCTAGATTGCCTAGTGACCCTCCCAAATTTAACAACTACAGCAGGCAGGGATGGGAACAGTATATCTCGTTGCTTTAGGAATTTTCCAAGGTGAAAGGGGAACAAAAAAAGATGGCAAATTCTTTCTTCTAAGCTGGAAAACACTGTCCCAGTGACAGAAATTATTTTAAAGGAGAAAAAGAAATCTGAAAACCTTCACTAGCTAAGAAATCCTCTGAGCAATAAGGAGGGTTTAGAAGGGAAAAGGGGAATTAGGCACACAGGACAGAGCATGCCTTCTCTAGGACTACCAATTCCAGCACTGTTCCGGTTTTAGAGGTAGAAGTCCTGCATCTCAAGAACCCTCTCATTCTCAGACAAATCAGGACAGTTGGTCAACCTGCTCTTACTTCATACCCTCTGAGCCAAGTTTCTGGAAATTGATGCAGGGGTATTTGTGGAAAATCAAGAATAGAAGAAACCCATGTCCTGATTTCTGTCTGGGATTTCTGAAAGTCAGAAGCCTACTGTGTCCCAAGCAAATGGGAGAAGTAGTTGCAGTAGAGATGGTGGTGTAGCATTTTTGGAGTGAGAGAGCATCCAAAGATATCTATGGCCCTCTTGGAATATGGAAGGGGGTCTGAAAGTCCCCATGAGTCCCACTTGTGGCAAGGATGCGAACTGAGAGACTATGTGTGGTTACCTCTGCAGACGGTCCTGAAACTGGGATGAGGAGTTACAAACCCAATAGATCCTTTGTGGGCCATCCTTAAATGGGTGGTGATAAGCATGAGGCTGAGGAAATCACCAGTAAATGAAGCAGAATACATGCCCACACAATGCAGCATTCTATTCAGGCTGCCATTTCTTACTTATATACTTAACTTTTACCAAGAACTAGAAGGGATTAAGTATACAGAAAGTATTGGTCCAGTTTTCAACTAAACTGAATGAGATTAGTCCTCTCCCACATCACCACAATGACAGCTGGGTAAGCCCCTGAAATTTAAAACTCCATCCCAAGAAAAAGCTGAGCAAGGAAACATTCAAAGCAGGAAGCATGCTGAATATGATTAAATTTCAAAACTAAAATGACTGGAAAATAACTGAATTTAATTTTTACTTAGAAATAAATAAACTAAGTTTTCTGCCTCAGGCAAAATAAAAACTTAGAAATCAAAGTGAAGTATACAGAAGATAAAGAATGAACACTTGAGAAGCTTCTAGAACAAGAACTCTACCCTCCACTAATTCTCACATTCAGAGAGAATGTGGCATGAACAGCTAACTTGAAATTTGTAGGATATACACGCTGACAGTCTTTTAATCCCTGCACACCTTTGGCAAAACTAAAGCGCCAGCACCATCATTTACTGGAGAATGAGAAACCTAAGCAAATAAAATCTTATGTGTGCAAGAAGACCTAACAAGGAAACTTGGGAATTTATCGTTTACTTATTTTAATAATTTATAGGTTGGGAACAAAGGTTTATTTCTGCAAACAGTGATTTTTTTTTAAATGAGGGATCTTTCAACAATCTTCCCCTTGAACTTTGGAATCTGGTTAAATCATGCTTAATGAAAGGCATTGTTACAGTACATTCTTTTCATCTTTCTTGAATTTTCATCTTTCTTGAATTTACTAAAAACTAGAGAATGTTCTGTTTTGTTTCTCTCACTTATGTACTAGGTGGCCCTACTTATGCAAGACAATGATATAGGCTGGTTTTCAATATGTTTTACTCAATGTTGAGCTTTTTTTTAATTTGGATGCAGTTCAATTTAAAGCATTTATACAACACCAAATTGTGTTATTTAGCCCTGCCTTATTTGTCAAACACTAAAGGAGTTATGTCATTCAGCTGATAGGTATAATGTTAAGATAGGCAGTATTTTTTGTGCATGTGACTGGAAAAATATTGGTGAGTTAACTAATGTTAGCTAACATTCTTTATCTCATACTTTCTCTTGGATTAAAAATTCACAATTATGACAAATGGCATGTACTTCAGTGAAGGATTATCTTTCTATAGAAAAAAATGGAGGAAATTATTTGAATCTAAAAATTTGGAAAATTGTTTCATTACTGGTTCTGTGTATTACACACTGGCAAAAAAAATCATAAGGAAAAAATATCTTCCATAAAGGCATATAAATACTAAAAAAAAGTATCTAGGAATCTTTGTGAAAAATAAGCCATGTTACACTTATAAAAGAACCAACTATAAGAAAGACAAAAAAAAAATGGAAGTGGGGAAGATTAAAGAAGAAAAACTTTGAGAAAAGAAGAAGAAAGTTGGAGAAAAATAAAAATGAAAGGAAGGGAGGAAAGAGATCTAACATACTTTCATTTTAAGATAAATTTTACTACTCAAATCTCAAGAATTATTTCAAAGTAGAAATTTTTTACATGGATTTACAATAATGTCTTGGGGGAATTGACAAATTTATAAAAACCATTACTTGTAAAAGAATACAGTTTGCCCAGTGCCTATGAGGTAGTATCCCTTGTTAGACATATGAAAAGAAAAATGGTAAATGAAAAGGGGAAAGGCTAAACTAGTAAATGAACTTTCCAAGTTCAAAACGGTTCTTGAAATTTTTCATTGCATTGAAAAATGAGACAATATCTAGTTTGGTTTCAAAATCATCATAACCATATTTTGGTATTAACCATATTTTGTTTTATCAGTTGGGACAATACTCAAAGGTAAGTTATAGGAAATCTGATCGACTTAGAGTGGCATAAAGAAATACAGTCATCATGTTTCCTGCAGAAGAAAAAGACTGAGGTAACACCAGTTGAGTGGCTTACCTCTGCCAGAGGCCTCAAGGGTTGTGATGACTTTAGGCATAGCACCAGCCATCAGGACAAGAGGAAGGGGAGGATGGCAGTGCTGCCTCACCTGTTTCTTCTACTAGGAAACTGTGATGGTTAGGTTCATGTGTCAACTTGGACAGGTAGTGGTACCCAGTTTTTGATGAAACAAGCACTGGCCTAATTGTTACTGTGGGACATTACCTGAACTTGGATCATCAGTTAAGTTCATGGCATCTATGGATGATTACATGTACAATCAACGGAGGAGATTGCCTTCAACAATGAAAGAAGTCTCATCCAATCAACTGAAGGACTTAAAAAGAGATATGATGATTTCAGCAGTCAGAAGAGAAAATTTTCATCTCTACTTCAGCCAGCCAGCTTCTCCTGGGGAATTCATCAAAAACCTTCATTGGAGTTCCAGCTTGCAGCCTGCCATGTGGAATTTGGGCTCATGCATCTCCACAGTTGCGTGAGATGATTTTATAAAATTTCATACAATCTACAGATAGTTCCTATAGGTTCTATTTCCTGAGAGAACACTGATTAATGCAGAGATGAATAAAATTCATGGAAACTCCCCAGCTAGGAAAGTAGAAAAAACTGTTCAGTCTGCCAACCAACTGTGTCTGCAACAGTTTTCAAGTGCTATGTTTAATTCTTTGTCCTAGCTAAGGTCACTATTGTGAAATAAATCGAGTTCAAGAGCTCCACAACAAACCGTAAGGAATTTATTTGAAAAGAACTAATTTCCTAGTAACTAGGGTATAACCTTTGGTGTCCCAAAATACCAATAACGCCTGACATTGCTTACCCCTTTTTAAGAGGACTCACTTACCCTCAGCATCTGTGGCTGATCAGGGGTGGACACTTGGCCCAAGGGTATGCAACACATACAAGGTTCAATAACCTCTATATCCTCTATGACCCCATGGGATGGGCCAGTCAGAGTCCTCTGTTGAGAAATTTAAACTGAGAAAAAGAGGCAGAAATATCCATGGTGGTGAATGTGAAAGGGCTCCAGAAAGTTGAAATGGTCCCATGGTAAGCAATATTCATGTGAAAGAAATGTTATGATGGAGCAGAAATTTACAGACTACGTCAGGAGGTCCCAAAGGGTACTGTATAAAAACTTTGTTGAGAACCAGTAAATTAAAAAGCAATTGCCCTAGTAAGTTGCCTACCTTAAAGTAGTAGAAAAAGAGAAGTGCAAAGTTTTAAGAAATAGCTATTTATTTTATAAATAAGGAAAATAAAATTCTACCTCATTCTTTGAATATTGACTTAAAATCATAAATCAGTAAAATAAACACAAGCTCACCTGTAAAATTAAGCCAAGTTCTTTGCTGATTAGAAATGACATTAAAAGTGGGGGTGCATGTGTGGTTCAGTGGTAGAATGCTCACCTTCCATGAGGGAGACCCGGGTTCAATTCATGGACCATGCACCCTCCCACCTGCCAAGAAAAAGATGATGAAAAATGGGGAAGTTGCACGAAATATTAGTTAAACTGGATCAGTTGGAACTGATGGAAGATTGCAAAAAATAGAAACCAAGATTGATGTCAAAAGCCTGTCTTCCACGCCGCAGCTGGGCTAAGCCCTCCTGCAGTCTAACCAGTCAGTAAGCAAGGAATTGAATATTGGAGTAGGAACTTTCTTTGGTCTTTGTACTAATGGGCAGCTTCATGTTAGGCAAATCCTGCACTCGAGGCTTCCAAAAAGAATGTGGTATTGCATGAATGCTTCTCTTTCTTTTTTGATCGGCGAAAAGAATTCAAGAAGTGTTGCCCGGTTTCACCTGATATTGACAAACTGGATGTTGCTGCCTTGACAGTGTTTGAATTTTGAAAAGAATAGTTCAGTCTCCCGATATGGATCCTCTCAAGTTGCAGATAGGAGGATTATAATCTTAGCAGTGATTCCAGAGCCTTATAATCAGAGGTTTTTGGATCCAGAGAGAGAAAATTACAAATTTGAAAGTGGTACTTACAGCAAGATGGAACTTATTGATGATAACGCCATAGTCAGGGCACAGGGTTTAGCACGGCAGATTTTGGATCAAGATCTTGCAAGATTCTTCAAAGGACTCAATATTGCCGATGGAGGTACTGTACTTTTTCTGAAGGCTCAGGGTTGAAGGAAAGGAGAAGCTCTGGTTAGGTTTGTAAGTGATGAGCACAGAGACCTAACACTACAGAGGCATAAGCATCACATGGCGGCCTGGTACATTGAGGTTTACAAAGAAGCAGGGGAAGATTTTCTTAAAATTGCTGGTGGTACAGCCAATGAGGTAGCTCAGATTCTCTCCAAGGAAAATCAGGTCAGTGGCTGCATGCAGGAACTGCCTTTCACAGCCACAGCTGAAGAGGTGGTGGCCTTCTTTGGACAACATTACCCCATCACTGTGGGGAAGGAATGCATCCTCTTTGTCACCTACCCAGATGGTAGGCCAACAGGGGATGCTCTTGTCTTATTTGCTTGTGAGGAATATGCACAGAATGCACTGAGGAAGCATAAGGACTGGCGTAAAGGGTACACTGAACTCTTCAGGAGCACAGCAGCTGAAGGTCAGCAGGTGCTGCATCGGTGCTCCTCGGGCCCTCTTATTTCACTCCCAATTCTTCCCTCTATTCCAGTGCTACCTCAGCAATGTGTGCCCCCGACAAATGTCAGAGACTCTATATGACTTTGATATCTTCCTATGTAGCCCCAATGGGGGACATCCTGGACTTCCTGGGAAACTTTTCCACAGGTATTTGAACTCATGGGGTTCACATGGAGGGGCCACCCATAGGAGATGCCTTTGTCCAGATGAAGTCTCCAGGCAGACCATTTATGGCTACACAGAAGTGTCATTAAAAAAAAAGATGAAGGACAGAGATGCTGAAGTCTGTCAGTATTCAGATGAGGAGATGAACTTTGTGTTAAGTTTCTGCAGACGAATACCCAGGCTTCTCTCTGTTTATTCCTGAAATATTCTGGTGAAGGGAGAACCTGGCCACTGGCCCTATTCTTATAGGTATTTGGTGGATATAGAGATTCCAGCAAGTTCAAGCAAACTCAGGGATCTCTCAGCACTGTATACTAGGACCAAGTTTGAAATGATGTAGATTTTTAAATTATAATTCATACTTGGAAATGCTGTAAGTCTGTGCCTGCCTGTATAGAAAGAGGAGAGCAGAGTGGCCTTTGTGGCTCAGCGATTATGGCCAGGAGCGGTCACCCACATAAACCAGGAAACTATTTTTGATAACTTGGACTTGAAAGGAGCAGCTTAGCACTCTCAGAGCTATTTAAAACTTGCTCTGGATTCTCAGGCAGCATAGCTCTTCTGACTACAGATTTACAATGCCAGGCCTTAAAGATCAGCCTCCACTCCACAGCCAGGACATCTACACTATTCACCTTTAAAGTGAAGTCAAGATAGTGATGGGATAATCTCCAAAAATACCTGTGCATGTTGATGAGTTTAAGCCCAACATTAGAAGCCAACCAAGAAGTTCCTCGTCTAGTAACATCAGGAGAATCTCTGCTAAATCTCTCTCTAAACATTATGCTTTTCCCATTTAGTCACAGCTCTCAGGAGAAATCTGATATCCTGGAAATAAGGTCTTTGAAGAAATATGATACATCCTGAAGAGTACGAAAAGGGAGTGGCTATGTTCGTAGGCCAAAAAGCCAGGCTGGCTATGACCTTTGGCAATTGACTTAATCTCACCGTTTCTCAGTTCCCTCTCCTTAAATGGGACTGATGGTAGGTAATAAGCTCCCCATGGGTTTGTGGTGTAATGGAATTTGTTCAATATTTATAAAATGATAAGAACAGTTGCCTCCTTTGGAACATACAGTCGGATTTCTTTCTTCCTACAGTTTCATGTGGGACACAAGGCACAACTCAGTCTTCTTTTTGACCCTAAAACCCATCCAAAATGGTGCAGGCCTCTGGAGTTTACTGCTTGGGTTCTAATCTTGTTCCAACATTTATTAACTCTGTGACTCTGGCAATTAACATTTCTGCATCGAAGTCCTTCGGTATAAAATAGGGATAATAATCCCTACTATAAAGTTTTGTTGGGAGGAGTAGCTGAGCTAATCCAGTAAAGCCCTTAGAACAGTCTGGCACGTAGTTAATGCTCAGTAAATATCATCATCGGCACAAAGATTCCAAACTAGGAGGGGAAGATGAAGAAAGCAGCGTGCTCAACCTCACATTGTATCTGAGCTCTCTGGCTCTTGTTTTTAAATCTTCTCCAAATATCTTTTTCAAACCAAGGAGGGGTTATTTTGAGTTGTTGAGTTTGTTTTTGTTTTTTGTTTTCTTAATTTCCTTACTTTGTGATTTAAAACTGCCTCTGCATCTTTATCCTGTAGTCTCATATTCCATAAAGATCATGGTATATCTTTTTTTTCTTTTTGTATACTGTACAGTGGGGTCACATTTCATTATTTTCCCATGTGAGTAACCCGTTATTGTAGCGCTATTTGTTGAATTTTTGTTCATTTGTTTGTTTCGCTTGTTTGTTTTGTTTTGGGGGGAAGTACATGAACCGGGAGCGAATCTGGGTCTCCCGCATGGCAGGCGAGAATTCTACCACTGAGCTACCCTGGCACCCCCTTATGGTATACTTTTTGCTCTAAGTCCACAGGCTTGGGTTCTTGATGTTTACAGCCAAGAGTTTGGAATTTGGAGAACACTTTTGTCTCCCACGCACCAGGCTCTAGGAAACTTCACTACCCTATTTTAGAACTGAAAGCCGATACTACCAACGCTCTCTAAAGCTCGCTAAGACCCAGGCACTAACGCATGCACTTTCTTCATTAAGTCATGCAGTCTTCACAATTGCTTGGCATTGGTATTGCACATGAAACAGGCACATGGGTTATATCCGCCAAAGCCACGGCCGATAACCAGCACGGCTGACTTTTGAAGCCAGGCAGCCTCACTCCAGAGCCTGCGCTCCTCACCACTAACCCATTTCACCTCTCAAGAATGGTGCTCTTTCTTGGTGTTGCTACCTTTTGTGTTCCGCTTCCTGTGGCACTATATCCCAGACTCGAGGACACTTCTTTATAACTTTTTATTTTGAAATAAGTTCAGACTTACAGAAAAGTAACAAAAATAGTGCAAAGAATTCTTTGTAACTGTCACTCAGATTCCCCAAGTTAGTGTTGTACCATCTTTGCTTTATCATTCTTTGACTGGCATCTCTCTTGCTTTAAGTGTGTGCATGTGTATAAATTTTTTTTCTAAGTCTTTTAAGAGTAAGTTGTAGACGTAAAACTTGTTTGCCCCTAAATATTTTAGGGTCCTTTCCCTCAAAACAAAGATATTCCCTTGTTGCAATGTACTTTGAAATGTATCGCTTTTACATGTATATGTTATTTAAAGAGAAGGAGGAGTATATGGAGAAGACAGGATTTGACAAATGAGTATGACTACTGAATCATTATATTGATTTTTGTTTGGTCTCCAGTGTCTTGAAGCAGCTAGAACCAAACAATGAAAAATCGTGAACTTGTAACCCTTACCAAACTTTAAAATCTGTTCTATAACTATTTGTTAAAATGTGCTTGGAAATTTATTGCTTTTTTGCGTATATGTTATATTTCACAATTAACAAAAAAGTTTAAAAAAAAAAAGATATTCCCTATATAACTTTAGTAGAATTATCAAAATCAGGAAATTAACACTGGTCCAAAAGTATCAGTGGTACATTGGTAGATATGTAACAAATAGCATTCCAAGTTTGTTTATTTCATTTTTTTAAAAACCCTGGTTTGAAGCAATTGCTACGTTCCATGGTGTAAATATTCCCTCTATGGCCAATTTCTAGCTACCAGAAAATTTGTCATAAGTAAAGTAGATTTAGGAATAAATGCACGATGAATCTGCTCTTATGAACCAGTACACACTGGCTCCAGCATGCCACTGAAAAACTTTTATTAGCATAATAGCTATAAGATTTACAAAACATTAGAAGGAAAAAAAATCTATTTGTAACAATCGCAATATTTTCCTACTTCTTTATTTACCTGTGTTCAGTCAATACATTCCCTGTTTCATCTAAGTATTGTCACTATCAAGTACCAGGAAGAGATAGTATGGCTTGGCAGTTAAAATTTAATGTAGAACTTTAGATTTTAATGTACCATTGAATAACTCGTCAAAAATGTAAGTATGTCTAATCTGTTCAAATAAAGGAAGTTGCTAAAATGTAAAAAAAAATGTATGCAAAAGACTAAAATGTTTTAGTTGTAAAACAATATTACAGATTCAATTCAAAGTTTCAATTCAGTATTAGAAAGAATATTCTAACCAGAACCATTAAAGAAAAGACCAGTTCAGGAGGGAGGGTGTGAATTTCTTTCCATGGGTGGAAACAAGTATAGGCAAAACAGCTACTCTAGGGGATATTTCCCACGTGTAACTCTATCCTCTGATTTCAAATGTGTCAGTGACTCTAAGATTGTTCTAGTTTCTAAACTAAATAGCTTTCAAATATTATGAATTTCAAGCTTGGCACTGAATCTGCAAAAATGAACAGCAAACCTTAAATCACAAGGATCCATTTGGCCACAAATTATGCTATTTGAGCAGGATATTGATATCTTATTTTTAATTGAAAATACACACAATAGCATTGTTTCTCTAAGGCAGCAGAGGATTTTTAAACTTTTTAGAAAGCACACAGGAAAAAAATTAAAGAGCCAAATATTCCGATGCATCAGCCTCTATCCAGGATTTAAATATTAGGGGGGAAAATGCCAATTGGGTAAACAGTCCTTCTTCAAATCAGTATTTAGTAGACACATTCAAGAAAACTGAAGAGAACACATTTTTCTTGCAATTATTTCCTCCTCATTGAGTATGACTTACAAATTCAATAGAGAAAGCATAGGAAGAAAGAATTTAATAAGATTAATACAAGCAACTTTTTAAATGAAATAAGCACACCAGATCAATTTTAAAGACATATGTAGTGTTTAATACAATATGAACCTACGAAAGACTGGGTACGATTTTAGGCACTTTTATTGAGTATCTCACTTCAGAAATAAAAATTGTTATCGTATTTTCGGCGTTGATTTACCATACAATCTTTATTTGAAATTTGGAGCATCCTCAAAAAGTTGTGGTTTTTTTTTTTCTCCCTGTTCTGGTAGCTATTCATCAACTACATCAGTTGAAGAAGCATTTGATAGTAAATCAGTGGTTTCAACTAGGAAATGAAATATACTTTAATGAACAATAGAAGTAAACAAAACAGATATCCCACAGAAGAAATATATTATAGATGGACAAAATGGACCTATAGGGACGTGATCTTTGGGCTCAAAACAATGCACAGATAAACAGGTTAGATATGAAAACCCATAAAAGGTGCCTGCATATTTCTCTGATGATGCAGAAAGCAGCATCTAGGTTAATGACCAAAAACAAGCTGAGCCACCTACGAAGTTGTAAAATGAAACTGAATCAAAGACGATTTCAGAGGGTGTCTTTGTCAGGTTTTTGGTTAAATGCAAGGAGTAGCCCTGCGTCATCAAACCTCAGGTATGTGTCAGGATGATGGCCACTTGCTGCCCTACCCAAAAGGAAGTGGTTAAGGAGGTTTCTTTCAGGGCACCACAAGGAACCAAATCTTAAATCCGAAAAAAAGTTCATGCTATAAGCCCACAAAACATCAGCAAGCTGTGTTATATTTAGAATGCAGTAGGCTAATGGTTGGATTTAAGAGGGGTAGAAGGAAACAAGAGAATTCCCTCCAATATTTGACAGGATTCCGTAATTCCTGCCATCCCATTCTTCCTTTGACTGGGCCTCTAAAAGGCCTATAGAGCCAACCCTGCAAGGAAACAAGGCGGCCACCTTTGGTATGTATTCCCTCTAACTCCAAATTTCTCCCCTGCTAGTGCCAGTATTTCATCTATTACTCTCAAACCACACAATTAAGGGTTCATTCTTCTCTTCTGGAATCAGTCTGTGTTCGGACCTTTCCCCTTAATTCTTAAATACCAGTGTTAATTAAGGGTAAACCTAATGCTTTTTAGGGTATTAATTATTCAAATAATTGAGAATAATGGAGAAACAGAAATGGGCAGAAGATAACTAAAAAGGGAAAACAAGACAGATGTTAACCAGTTTTCCCTTGTAACTTAGGCTAGTTTTGCCACTTTTAAAATGCAGATATATGTCAGATTATAGCCATAACTCATAAAAACTGACTTTGAGTGTTTAGCAAGAGCCAGACACTGTGCTAAGTGCTTTGCTGCCCTTTCATTTATCTATTCAACTACAACATGTCAATCACTAGTCTTAGTACAGGGGTTACAATGAAGAAAGCAGGTAATACCCCTGCTTTCATGGAGTGTACATACCAGTGGGAAAAGCAAACAAACTGATAATATATGAATGGGTGGTAAGGGTTATGTGAAAAATAAAGCATAAATGTACTTAAAAACTGATGGCATTGTCTCATTTAATATTCACAGCAAACCTAAGAAAAACAAGTGGGGAAACATGAAGCTGGTAGAGGTTAAGTAAGTAGCCCAGGGTGATTCATTTATTAAGTGGAGGGTGTGGGCCTGATCTCAGAGCCGAACTCTTCACTATAATGAGGTTCTCATGGTTACTTTTCACCTGAATAAATCCACCATTTGAAGAAAGAAGAGGGGGAAGGGAAAGTGTGCATCTCTTAGATCTTCTAAAGATAGGTAAAGTGTAGTGCAGGGTCACCTGAACACCAAGTATACAAACCTCCCCCAGAGCTAGGTGCAGGGCCGCTGGTGCTCCTTGCACGCCGATCTATAGTACTTAACGTGCTGTATTACAGTCCTTTATCTTTCTAGCTATCTCATTGTGCCATGAGCTGCTTGAGGTAAGGGAGTACCCTTCCTTCATTTTCATATTCACCACACCTAGCATAGTCCAAAGACCATAGCTGGAGGCCGATAAATAGCTACTGGATGAATAAATAAGCAGTTAGGTTAGAATTTGAAATTTGGCCAGTCAAGTCATCTTTATTCCACACGTTCTTTTCTACAGCCAGGACGTTGGTTGAGGGCCCTGACAGCAGTTAAACATCTGAGGTTTATCCTCTGTCCAAATGTTTGCTATCTGTGTGCCCATGCCTCTTTAGTCAGCTTCTCTAAGACCAGCCACACACAGATGATAAAAGTATCTAACTTTTTGCTGCTGTGAGGATTAGACATGCTCCATGTAAAACCATGAGCAGAGCGCCTGACCTACTGTAATAGCTTCATACATGTTAGCTGCTATCATAATCAGCAGCAGCAGCGTCACCTTAGGTACTTGGCACAACTTAGATGTAGAACATCTTTTCATAAATAGCTTTTATAAATCAATAAGTTTTTGACCAACAATAGCAGTGTTGTTATACCCCACCCCCACCCCCACTGCCTCTTTCTTCCTGTCAAAATCTTCCTTATCCTTCAAGACTTTGCACACCAAATAGTTTTTCATACCCAAAGGAATAAGGTTAAGACGTCAACGTAACCTGGATGGTGAGCTGACATTTTGGTTAAGAGATCTCAGAGTATTGCTTATGAAGTTGCCTCCTCTGTTGGCCATCTAATTAAGAAGAAATGTTAGTTTGTGAAAGATCCACTAGTGTTTTTCAAATCTGTGTGTACAATTAGAAGCATGACTGTTAACTGACTTTCTTGCCAAGAAGACACCAGTAATGCTCCTTATCCAACTACTGTGAGAACTCTCAGCTGCTTCCCAAATGAGGAACCATTTTGCCATAATCAGACTTGAGAATTCATATTAAGTAGGACCTAGATAAGATGCAACACAACAAACTGGAAAATTAAAACTGAGACAACAATATTTTTGAATGATTTCATAGTCAACTGAGTAGGCAAAGAATTTTGCATCTGTAAAATCATTAACAGTAGCATCTTCTTTTAGGGAGAGGAAAAGTTATAAAAAGGCAATCCTCTCTTATAAAATATAGGTTGCTTAAGGTCCAGAAATCTTAATTTAGTTTCCTTTTCAGTAATAAGGAAATTCAAATCTGCACAGGAGAATTAGTTTATTGAAATGATTACTTGATTTGATGATCAAAATGAATAGACGATGTTATCTTTGTATCTATAACTGGAGAGATGGGAACATTATGGATTGAGAATAACAAGAGTTTCTGGCCCTCCTAGCATGCAATGTGATTCAGCTACAGTAGGATAAAAACCACATTGGTCAAAACTGCACTAAAAACTGAGACAGAGACATCACAAAAAAGGTTATTGAAGAGATATTCAAACCTTGTTAAAGCAATCCAGTAATACAGAAGACCCATTTGGAAAGACTTGCTAGAAATGGAACCTTTTATTGACTCAGAATGGATGCAGCTCTACTGTGAATACCTAAGGATACTGGATTCCACTTTCCATTGAACTTTAATGTAATAGATGGCCCTCTTCTATACACCATAAATCTTTGACTATATCCATTATTGCACTCATCTCTTTGGTAGTCTTTTCTCTCCCCCATCATATTTTGAACATTTTTTGGTTCTATTGTTTTCATGTCTGTAAACTTAGTTCCTGCCTTTGTTTTGACATAGTGGGTAATAAAAAGCATTAATTAAGTAAATGAATACATGATTTTTTCTAAACTTTATTGACCAAGTGGTGGTAATTATGATCATAGGGAAAAAGCACAAAGTGAACTGCTAACTGCAGAGGAAGAAAGACAGAGGGGAGGGAGAAGGAGAGCACGACAGAAAGGAGCATGGTCAGCTGTAAATTAAGCCAGGTACATGAAGACAGCTGATTTAGACAGCACGAATGTGTATGGCGGTTTGTAAGCATGTCAAAATTCAAGATCGAACATATGGATTAGTATATTCTTGTTTTTTATTTACAGGTAAAAAGACATCAGTCTTTGTAATTGCCAACTTTAGAGATCTCTGCAGAAAACTTGCATCAACGATGACAATCATTTTATATTATGTAGTTAGATGCACAGATAGGCTCTAAAGAGTACACATCCTAGTAGTAGAAAACAAGAAGTTATAATTTTTTTTTATCTACAGTAGAGTTAGGGCTTAGCATGCGGTGCTCTGTACTGTGTTCTGAACAACTCCAGCTCCAGCTTTGTTTTGATGGCATCAGCATATTGACCTCTCATGAAATAATAAGAATTTTCAACATGCTGAAATTAAAATGACATCATGTGGTTCAAGTACTTTAATAGCTTCACTGAGTTCATTTTTTAAAAGCCCATGAGTTATTTTTATTCTCTCTTTAATGTCAATGTACAAATGGTCTCATTGTTATCTGAAGTTTCCTTCTGTCTTATTTTATTATTCACGTCCAACAATGATACAGATGCCTGCTGTTCCTGGATGTCCTTACTTCTCCCCGCTGACCGCTGCTAACCACTTTTCTGCAAGGTCATTATCGATAAAGAATTTTGAAACCAAACAAAGAAAACTTTTCTCAAAAGCTATTTTTTTTGCAATGTTTACATAATTGAAAGAAAAAAGAATACTAAACAAAACAATGAAACAGGTGACATCTATTATCATATTCTTAACAAAAGGAAGAGAAAAACAGAAGATTCTGAAGCATTGTTCAGTAACACAGTGTGGTAAGCCTCCTAATCCACCCCTCTATACTGTTAACTCAACAAATTCCTGAGAATTCTCTCCAGTAATCTATTGTATTAGTCTTCTAGGGCTGCTATAACAAGGTAACACCAACTGGATGCCTTAAAACAACAGAAATGTATTGTCTCTCATTTCTAGAGGTTACATATTTGAAATCAAGGGCCATGCTCTGAAAATTATAGGGAAGAATCCTTCCATGCCTCTTCAGGCTTCTGGGGTTGCAGGAAATCATTGCAATTGTTTTATAAGCACCAAAACACAGGGAGTGAACATGTGTCCCCCTTGCCCCCCTAAAAAGATATGTGTTTACTAAACTCATCTAATTTTATTCCTGAGCACATCCTTTCTCTTCATATCCGAACTATAATGGGACCACAAAACTTGAGGTTCAGCCAAAGGAAAGTGGACAGGAGTTTAAAATGCCACTTCCAGACTTAAATGAGATTTCCCATTTTTTCTTCCCTTTCCACAGTAAGCTTGGATGGTGGCACCACACTATAGAAGGCTGTGGTCCTCTTTCCCACGATATTCTCATTGAACTATGACATAAGTGAACTATGATAAACTTTTGCTGTGTTAAATCTCCAAGGTTTGAGAATCTACTAGTTCTGTACCTAATAGATAACCCCAACACAGAACATTAAGAAAACTTCAGATAGGAGTGATAAGCCTAGATACTGTAACAATTACTATATACCACTCTGCCTATCAGGCCCTCATGCTATAGAAAACATCTCTAAATTGCACCACAAATAGGAGAAAATTCCTCTTAGGCATGGTGGGAAGAGAGTCAAGAGCAAAGAAAAGTTCTGCACAATACTTCCCAAGCAAAAGTAACATGAAAGGAAACCGGAAGACAATGTACTATGTGAACAAAACAAGAGCTAAAACAAGACGGTAAGAAAAGGACAGAAGGAGAGGAAATGGGAGATTATAAGACTTCAATTGAGAGCCAAAAATAGCCTCATTGTAGAGAGAGCAAATTAATTAGAAACAATGGACAGAGATGAGAATTGAGTTACTGAGATAGTCTTGAGATCATCACCAGGCAAAGAGATGGAGAAGGGCATGGGTCTTGAAACTACCAAAAGGAATGAATAGATATGGAGCACAGATATCCACAGCTCCACAGAAAATATCCCTAAGCTAGAGAATTTAGCAAATGCAACAAGAAAAGCACACCAAAGAATATAGAATTTGAGGAAGAAAATAATCCTCAAATAAAGAAAGAATGATTACAGCAGACTGAACATACACACAATATTGAAAGAAAATTTCTTACAGAGCAATCAACACCAAGCCATAGCTTAGTAAAATCATTGTATTTTAGGAATAAAACAAGAGAGATAGAAAAGGAGGGAGGGAGAGGAGAAAGAGCTGGGTGGAAGGGGAGAGAGAGTGAGAGAGAGAAGGAGAAGTAAAGAAGGTGAGAATGAGAGAAAGAGAAGGAAGGTATTCTTCAAGTGTCAGAAAAAAAAATCCACCACAAAGGAGAAAAAAATTTACGCTGTCTTTACTTTCTCCTCGACATGATCCAATCCAAAAGAGAATGGAGAGGGTAGGTCTCGGTGGCTCAGTAGGCAGAGTTCTCGCCTGCCATGCCAGAGACCCGGGTTCAATTCCCAGTGCTTGCCCATGCAGAAGGGGGAAAATAAAAACAGAATGGAGAAATATCTGAAAAAAATTATCAAATGAAAATATATATATATGGTCCAAGAACATTATACTCACTCAAGATGCCAGAGCAGCAACAGAAATTCTCATGTGGGAAAGAATTCTAGGAATATAGGACCCAGGGGTTCTTATGGGGGGAAAACAGCAACAATAAATTACTGAACACAGAAATGGAAAATCCATGGTAAAAGGATTGGGGATGGCATGAAATCCACCTACGTATGGAATAAATACTCAACCAGTGAGTAAAGCAATTTTGACAGTACTAAAAAAAAAGTTGAACTGACAAATGGGGACGAAGCACAAACCTAAAAAGGAAGTAGTGGAAGTTAAATTAGGAGCCCAGGGCCTCTGACCCCAGGTTTGAATTTTAGTTTTGCTACTTCCTCAGTGATGCATTCTAGACTAGAATGTACATTTCTATGGTTTAGTTTTTTCATCTAAAAAATGGGAATGATACCTCTATCTCATGTGGTTGTTTTAAGGAGCACTAGATCTGATCTAATATGCTTGAGGAATTTAATACTGCTTGGCACATCATAAGCAGTCGACTGTGTTAACTTTTGTTAAAATGCCTCATTTTCCATAGCAGGGACTTCAATTGATAGTTTAAAGTGGAAATAAATAATTTTTAAGAATGCTTCCAATTTCTTAATGTTTTTTACTATATTTCTTAAGTTTAGAGAAGTCTTTCAGTACATAATATCCCTTCAAAGTTTTTTCTCTTAAACTCAATTAAATTTAAATTTAATATTTTTTATTTCAAATATAATCACACTAAAAATTAATTCCACTAATTTATATATCTATGCTTCTATCTGTATATATGTATAGAAAGAGATCTGGAGTAATGTTATTTCTATATATTTCTATATAGTATTTTTTTTTTTAACTTTTTGCATTGCTTGGCTCCTTTGAATTGATCCTATATTATTAAAATGTATATAATATTACTTGAGAGCTAAAAACTTGTTTCTCATACTCCTTAGATTGTGTATCTTACTGATGAAATATTGATGGATTTTGTACAACCAAACACCATGTCCTTGACAAGATTAGTTGGTTCATAGTTGGTTTATAGGCAGTACATCTTTTGACTCAGCTTCCTCCCTGGTAGAACCTACATAAGCTTTTAATCATATTTGTTTCTGTCTTTTAATTATCTCTTTGAAAGTTCTTTATTAGAAAAGTAATGTAAACTTTTGGAAAATTTCAAAGACAAAAAGGATCAAAAGAAAAATAAATTTCCTTCACCCACAATCCCCAATTCCCACTTTCACTTACATATCTTTATTTCTATACTATGTTTTATAGCACATGTTCTCACTTACTGTTAAGTTATGGGCATTTTATTGTCATTAAATGTTCTTCATGAACATGACATGCATGACATTCCATCACATAGTGATACCCTAATTTACTCAATAATTCCCACTATTGAACATCAGTGTGCGTAGTTCTTTGTGCACCTCTAGTAATTTGCTTAGTACTTAGTGTCTTCTCACTTCTCACTCTCGCTACTCCAGCCACACTTAGCCTTCTTGATGCTTCTCAAAAAAGCAAGGCCCATTCCTTCCTTAGGGACTTTACATTGACTATTCCCTCTGTCTGGAATGCTCCTCCCAGATGCCTCACAGGACTACCTCTCTTGCCCCCTTAAGTCTTATCTCAGATGTCACCTTCTCATTGAAGCCTATCCTACCACTCCCTTTGAAGCTACAAGCTCTATTGTCCTTTCCCCCAACCCCCTTATCCTTTCTCTGTTTTTTTTCTTTTGCATGACACTTAACATCTTTTAACACACTAAATAATTTACTTATTTATATATTTACTATTTGTTGTCTCTCTCTTCCTGCTAAAAAATGTAAGTTCTATGAAAACAAAGATTCTATTTTTTTCACTTATAGATCCCAGTGCCTGGAAAAGAGTCTCGTATATAATAGGCAATCAGTAAATATTAGAAAATGATGACCATCTATAAGTAGAATCAAAGAGTATATGTTAAACTTTCAAGAATTAAATTATGTCCTTTATTTGTCTAAGAGTAGCATTTTATTTTTAAAAAATTTTTTGCTTTTTTACATTACTTTGTATCTTCTTTTGAAGCCCGCATTTTATTTTATTTTTAAAATTTATTTATGAAACATAACCAGATACAAACACAAACATTCTTACCATATGATCATTCCATTCTTGTTATATAATCAATAACTCCAATATCATCACATAGTTGTATATTCATCATCATGATCATTTCTTAGAACATTTGCATCAATTCAGAAAAAGAAATCAGAAAAAAATTCATACATACCATACCCCTTACCCTTCCCTTTCATTGATCACTAGCATTTCAATCTACTAAATTTATTTCAACATTTGTTCCCCCTATTATTTATTTATTTTTAATCCATGTGTTTTACTCGTCTGTTAATAAGGTAGATAAAAGGAGCAAAAGACACAAGGTTTTCACAATCACACAGTCACATTGCAAAAGCTTTATCATTATGCAGTCATCTTCAAGAAACATGGCTACTGGAACACAGCTCTTCATTTTCAGGCAGTTCCCTCCAGCCTCTCCATTACACCTTACCTAAAAAGGTGATATAAGAGTAGCATTTTAAATCAAAGTAAACCAGGTCACAATTTTATCCAGTATACTTTATAGTGTTTCAACATCTGAATAAAACTTATGTACTATGATAATGTTAAAATTATTTAATATTCACAACACACTCATACTTCACCTTGAAAGGTAATTGAGCCTTCTTTGTTCATACAAAAACGTCTTCAAAGATTGTTACCAGAAAAAACATCCTTCTTTTGTAAAGTTAACATGACCCTAGAATAGCTAGATCTTTAAAATCCAACATCTTCTTCCTTTGCATAATTTAAGAACTGAAGTAAAAGCAAAAGTCATTATTAAAGTCTGTGGAATACTGAATTACATACCCTCCCCCCCCACACACACATACACACATAGACATGTTCTTACTTCATATTCCTGTGGGTGTGAAACCATTGGAAATAGGACCTCTTGAAGATGTTATTTTTAGCTAAGGTGTAGCCCAACTGAATGAGTGTGGAACTTATATCACTGGAGGTCTTATAAAGAGAAAAACATGGAAGCCAAGAGTTGGAGAAGGCCACAGGGAAAAGCTAGAAGTCAGTGGGAAAACCAGAAGAGCAGACCCAAGGAGAGAGAGAATGCCATGTGATGGGAGGCAGAGATGCAAACAAGGGACCCCAAGGACTGCAGTAAGCTAGCACCAGAACACTAGTCCTTGCGGGAGAAAGTGTGGTCTTGCCAACACCTTGATTTTGGACTTCTAGCCTCAAAAAACCCTGAGCCAATAAGTGCTTGTTGTTTAAGCTAAACCAATTTGTGGTATTTATGATAGCAGCTCTGGAAAACTGAGATAGAGCCTCACTTCAAACTTTCTCAGACCTCTTAAAATATTCATTAAATAGGTAGTAGCCATGTATTCAAAAGGAATTTGTTTTCAGTGTTCGTTGAAGGCAAGTGAATGAGATTTAGTGTTTTACTTAGGAAATTACTAAATTCCTACTTCTCTTGTTGTTGATCTTTTTCAAATTTCCTCAACTTCCTTTGCAATTTTACTCCTGCCTAACACATATTTTTCTCTTCATAACTTTTGTGTTCCATCTTCATATTTGTCACCTATTTCTGTACTTCCACAAGAACTCTAAAATACTGCTCTAACTGATCATGATTTTCAGGGTTCGTTTTTAAAAATGACTATACAAATAAGTACCCAGAGTAATTTTATGTATTGTTATTTTGTTGATATTTTCAATTAATCTCCAGTATACTTTAAACTTTTAGTCCTTTACTCTTTTAAGAGCAAATACCCTTTATTTCCAATAAAGAACTATGAATTACAAATCCTGTCAAAGTTTTGATAGAAGGTAGCACTATCATATGGTGCTTAGGGAAAGTCTTATGAAAATAGATTAAGAAAAAGGAAATCAGAAGCTTAGTCAAATCTTTTCTATACAGCTTCAATTTTAGTATTTGAAAGGAATTTCCATATCATCAAAGATGTATAATCATATTTAAGGAAAGCTCTGTCCTGCACTGAAAAAGCTTTGGTTCCTCCTTTATGATAGGTAACTATAACTGTATAACCTGTATAAATACAAGGTCCTCTGTATATAGACAATGAGCAACCTTCATTAGTAATTTCAATGGCATTTTATGAATGACAGATAAATTAATTTTCTTTTTAGCTATTTGTAATCAAATATGAACAGAGACCTTCCATTGGCTCAGTAAACGTTAGGTAGAAAATCATAACCAGAAAAAAATTGCCTTCATCAGGGGAACTGTCATTAATTATATACTTTGGAATCATCTTACTGGGATTCCTCAGTTTTTCTTAATAGTAAAAGAAAAAAGAAAAACAATGAGCAAAATAAACATTGCTTATTAGTTATCATTTCAAAAAAAGGAAATGTAAAGGAAATAGACAGTGATGCTATAGACACATTATCACAGATTTTTCATGATACCAAAATTTCATGATATAGAAAAAAGTTTTAAATATTATGTCCTGTTGTCAGGCTCTAGGTTCCAATTTTTGTTTTAAAAATCTTGTCAACATAGACAATGAGAACAGAAAATTCTGGTCTTTACAATTTATTAGCAGGGTAAGCTGGGGGAATTTCATTCTTTTAGCCTCAATTTCTTTAAAGTGAAATGGAAGTGATAATATCTATGATGCAGAATTTGAGTAAAGATTATATATAACATAATAAATGTCCTTGGAAAATAGATGTTTCATTAATTGTTATTGCTATTAATATACTAAAGTACAAGAACCTGGAAGCAAAAAAATAAAAGGGAGTGGCATCCGTTTGGATTACTGCTATTGCTCCTGATAAGTTTATTTTTTACTCATAGGGAAGTGAATTTAGTAAGAAGAAATGAGACTTAGTATTTATGCTGATAAAGGAAGATAAAAAAACACTATCATATACCCTTGGAGCTTGAACCCAAAGGATGATAGAATTAATGTACCTCAATCCAAATTGCCTTTAAATTATTCCTGAACAAGGAACATCTATTTTGAACCCAAAATGCCACCCAGGCCCACACTGAATACTGATATTTTCTCCAACTACAGCTCTCTTTGTCAGATCCATTCCTACTTAAATTACCAGTAGTAGGAAAAGGTACGGAGGATAACTTGCTTGCTAATAAGTTTTCTAAAACTTTCCTTAAGGGGGATAAGTGTTGACTTGCATTCTGCCCCAGCTAGCAGTGAAAATTGGCTCCAATTGCAGCCAGAAAGATGTTCTGTTATTATGGACATTTTCTTCATTCTGCAATCGTCTCAAATTGTTATCCTATCATGCCATTCTTTCATCACAAATATCACACAAAAAACTCCTCTTTCCCACCATTTGTCACTCTAAATCCATGCAATTTGGCTTCCTTCTCCTTCCCTCTCAGAAAATATGAGCAACCTCAAAACAACCCAAAAATGACCTCACTTTTGAACCTCTTCAACTTGTTTTTGGCAAGGGACTCTCTTAACCAGACCTTCCTCCTTGGAAATAAATTAATTATGTCCTATTTGAACATGATTTTCTAGCTCCCTGACTGAATCCTCTCACATGCGCCCTAAGAGGAGGCATTCCCCAGCCTTGTATCATCTTCCTTTCTGTTTCCCACCTCACACACTTCCTTTGATGATCTCAGCCATTTTCATGGCCTTGCATATGCTTTACACAATAGCCACCTTGAACTAAATGCTGATTTCAATGCACGGCCTGTTCTTTCTGTCTCCATAGTATTATTTATAGTGTTTACAGTGCTTAAAATGATCTCTTCAAGATCATTTTTCAAGATTCAGTTCAAATTGCCACCTTCTCCAGGAAGCCTTCTCCAGATAGAAATGAACATTCCTTTTTATAAATGGCCAATGTAATTTATTTGGGTATCCTTGAAGGTATTTCTTAAACACTGTTTCATCTACCTTTTGTTCTAGAGTCTGAGTCTGTGCCATGGGAAACAGAAGTTATGAGAAGCAGAAAATTCATATATTCGAGGCTAAGGAAGCCAATAGTATGGATAGGAGAATGAAACTGGGATGCAGAAAGAAGATCAAGTTGTGTTTATTGCCAGAACTTTCCAGTTCCTCTTTTCCTGCATGTGCATCTTTACAATGGTCCTCACAAACTCATCTTTTTTATGCAAACTTGAGTGGGCTTTGGTCCTGTGCAACAAATGAATCTGAGTAGAAAAATTATGTAAAATACCTAGAGTACCAAGAGGTGTATACTCTTTGCTGGGTTCAGAAACATTAGACTGTGCAAAGGGAAATGAATGAATAAGCAGATAAAGTACATGCTTCCTTTCAAAATAACTTCCATCCCCTACTCAGTATTCCACCTATTTCCCGATCAAAGGTAGAGACACTAGAAGCAAAGGAATGAAGGGCATGGGGATAGGGTAGTGGTTCTCCTGGGGCAGAATTGACTAAACCATTGCCAAAGGTAAATTTGGCATATGTAGCAGTGAGCTCTGATTCCTTCACAAGAGCACCTTATGAAGCGAAGGTGGGGGAAGGGATGGGGCTGGGGAGGGAGTGGCTAACCGCTGGTTAAAGCTAGGCACTGTTCGAGGTGCTTCATCATAGAAGTTAGTCTGAGGACTGGCTCAAAATCCATACAGTGAATTGAACTACAGAGGCAGGTTGTACATATATTTTGGTATATTTCCTATGCCTGTGCTCTTCTTAAACACCCAGGCAAGAATATCAACTGCCACAACTGCTTTGATTAAGAATCAATATCAATCAAACTTTGACCAAGAGTAAAAGCTGAATGAACCACTAACCTTAAAACATAGGAAATAGAAATGACAAATAGCTAGTAAACCTTGAATCTCTCCATAATCTTTGCAAATAATAAAGTGTTCCTGGCAACTTCAATTAATGGCGCACATCGAGCTGTACACCATTGATAAAAGACAGGAATATCTGAGGATGCTGAAGACTGTTTGGGGCTGTTATTTTAAAATAAAATATAGCATGGGAATAAAGGTTTACTTCTACAAGTGATGATTTAAAATTATTGAAATTAAAGCTTTCAATAGCATTTCCCTGGAACATATGGATTAATTTGTGAATTCAGATTTCCTGACTCACTGAAGAGAGATCTTTTTCCACCCACTTCTAATTCCTGTTTAAGATGGATCTCTTCAAACAGTGATGTAATTAAGTCTACCAAGCATTGAGTTTGGATTATCATTAAACATTTTGCCTGATTCTATTTATCAATGTTTTTAAGTTTTTATTTTGAAAAATTATAGATGTATAAATAGTTGCTAAGATAGTAAATATGAGGTTCCATGTACCCTTTCCCTAGTTTCCTGCCGCTGATAGCTTCAGCCGGGCTGCGCGACGGGTACACTGGGTGGGTTTTGGGGGCGAGCTCGCAGGGAATTAACCTGGGTAAGCTGGAGCCGGCGCTTTCCCCAGCCGGCGGTCGCGAGTAAAGTCTTCACTGAGGCCAGATACGGGTTAAAGCTTTATTGATACACACCGGGATGGGCCACCTGGGAACCCGAGGAGTGAGACGTCTGGGGTCCGAAGACCCCGGGGCTCGGACGACCCAGAGCGGGGTAAGCGTGGGGCTTAAGTACTCTCGGGAAGGGGTGGAGTCTTGGGCGCACACGTCAAGAGGAGGCAGCCACTCACACAAGCTTAGCGGCAGTTGCTAGGCAGAAGGGTATGTTTCGGGGATAGGGAAGTATAGAGAATAACAGGAAGGCCTGTTGTTTTGTGGTGGGAATGGAAATGGGCGGTCTACGACAAGAGGGGGAAGGGGGGAACAGTGAGCTAGGTTACAGATATGGGGGGCAGAGAGTGAACCTAGAGAGGGAGAGAAGGATTAAAAAATGCTAAGTATGGCTAGGCTCCAGTCCCTGAGAAATATGCCACAGTTTCCCTCAATGGTTGCATTTTGCATCACTCTAGAATAATAGCACCAGGAATTTGACATTGGTGCAATGTATGTGTGTACTTTTGTCTCACTTTATCATGTATAAATTTGTGTAACCATCACACTCAAGATACAGAATGATTCCAGCACTGCAAAAATTTTTCTCATGCTACCCCTTATAGCTACATATTCACACACCCAGCATCCCTAACCCATGGAAACCACTAATTTGTTTTCCATCTCTATACTTTTGTCATTTAGAGAATGTTATATAAATATATGAATGGAAATATGCAACTTGCAACCTGTTGAGGCAGGCTTTTTTCTCTTAGCATAATGTCCTTGAAATCCATCTAAGTTGTTGTGGCTACAATAGTTCACTTCCGTTTATTGCTGAGTAGTATTCCATGGAATGGATATACCGCAGTTTTTTAAGTGACGAAGGACATTTTGGTGTTTCCAGTTTTTAGCTACAGTGTTGCTGTGCACAATTGTGTATAAGTTTTTGTGTGGACATAAGTTTTCCGTTTTCTGGGATAAATGTCCAGGAGTACAGTTGCTGGATTGTATGATAAATGCATGTTTAGGTTTTAAAGAAACTACTGGATTATTTTTCTGAGTGACTATACCAATTTACATTCCCATCAGTGACATATGAGAGATTTAGCTTCTCTGAATTCTCACCAGAATTTGTTACTGAGACTACTTTTAAAAATCTGTTGAATAGGTGTGGTATGTATTAGTTTGCATTCCCCTAATGGCTAGTAATGTTGAACTTCAGTGAAATATCTCTTTGTGTCTTATAACTATTTTCAAACTGGATTGTTTGTGATTTTACTGTTGACTTCTGAGAGTTCTTTATATATTTTATAAGCCTTTGTTAGGTATGTGATTTGCAAATATTTTCTCCCACTAAACCTCTATCAAGTCTTCCAATCCATAAACATAATATTTCTCTATTTATTTATATCTTTGAATTATTTAATCAATATTTTGTAGTTTGCAGCATACAAATCCTGTATATCCCTTGTTAGATATATACCTAAGCATTTCTCTTTTTTTGAGTATTTGCATACATTGTTGTGTTTTTAATTTTAGTTTCCATGGTTTCATTGCTAGTATATAAAAATAAAAATGCATTGATTTTTGTATATTTACCTTGTGTGGTTGAGCTCACTTACTAGTTTAAGGAGGCATTGTTTGGTTTTTTTAGTAGATTACTTGGGATAATCTATGCAGGCAATCATGTCATCTGCAAAGAAAGACAATTTTATTTCTTTCCCAACATTATGCTTTTTTTTCTGTTATTGTTGCCTCACTACACTGGCTAGAACATCCAGTACTAAATTGAATAGAAACGCTACAAGCAAACATCCTTGCCTTATTCCCAGTCGTAGGGGGAAACCAACCTTTCACTAAGTATGATGTTAGCATTTGGTATTCTTTATCAAATTGAGAAAATTCCTCTCTATTCCTAGTTTTCTGAGAACGAAAAAAATCCATCATGAATGGGTATTGAATCCTGTCAAATGTTTTTTTCTGTATTAAGTAATATGATAATTTTCTCTATAATAAGTAGTCTGTAAATATGGTGAATTACACTGATTTTCTAATATTCAACCTTTGCATACCTAGAATAAACCCCATTTGTATATAATTGTTTTATATATTGCTAAATTGTATTTGTTAATCATTTTAACATATTATAGATACAGATATTATCTATATAAATATAGGTATTAGTCTGTAGGGTTTTTTGTTTCTGTTTTTCTTTGTTTTTCTTCATTGTATTTGGCTGGTTTAGGTATCAGGGCATTAAGAGCTCCATAGAACGAGTTAGAAAGAGTTCCTTCTCTTCTTTTTTTCTGGGAGAGATGATGTGGAATTGTTATTAATTATTCTTTAAATATTTGGTAGAATTCTCCAGTGACACTATCTGGTTATGGAAATTATTTTTGTGGGAGGTATTTAACTGCAACTTCAGTTTCCATAACCATTATCAGGTATTCAAAATTTCTGTTTCTCATTGGATGAGTTGTAATCATTTGTACTTTTTTGAGGAATTGGTCCATTTCATCTAAGCAGTTGAACATATATACAGAGTTGTTTCTTTTTATCCTTTCGGTGTCTGCAGGGTCTATGGGTGATATCCCTGTTTTATTCCTGATGTTGATAATGTGTCTTCTTTTTTGGTCAGTCTTGCTAAAAGTTTTATAATTTTATTGAACTTTTCTAAAAACCAGTTTCTAGTTTTTATTTTTTTCTGTTCTCAATTTCATTTATTTCTGCTTTTATGTTTGTTTTACCCTTTCTTCTGCTTGTTTTTGTTAATTTTGCTCTACTTTTTTTCAAGGTTGTTGAAGTAGGAGCTGAGATTTTTGATTTGAGACTTTTCTTCATTTCTAATGTAAGCGGTTAGTACTACAAATGTCCCTCTCAGCACTGCTCTAGCTGTATCCCACAAATACTGATACGTTGAATTTTTATTTTATTGAGTTCAATGTTTATTTTGTTTCCCTTGAGACTTCCTCTTTGACCCCTGGATTATTTGGAAATATGTTGTTTATTTTGCAAGTGTTTGGAGATCTTCCTGATATCTTTCTGTTATTGAATTTTAATTTGATGCCATGTGGTCAGAGAACATATTCTGTATAATTTCAATTCTTTTAAATGTGTTGACATTTGTCTTATGGCCCAGGATATGATTTATTATATATATATATATATATATCTCACGGGCATTTGGAAAAAATGTGTATTCTGCTATTGATTGGAGGAATTTTCTGTAAACATTGACTATATCCTGTTGCTTGAAGTTGCTGTTGGGTTCTTCAGTATCCTTACAGATTTTCTCCCCAGTTTTTCCGTTCATTTTTTTTTTCTTTGTATACTGTATGGCGGGGGTCACATTTCATGTAAGTATCCCCTTATTGCAGCACCATTTGTTGAATTTTTGTTTTTGTTTGGCTTTTCATTTGTTTTGCTTGTTTGTTTGTTTGTTTGTTTGGGAAATGCATGGGCCAGGAATTGAACTTGGGTCTCTCACATTCTCTTCAGTGGTGAGAATTCTACCACTGAATACCCTCACACCCCCTCCATTAACTCACCTGAGTTGAAGTCTCCAACTGTAATTGTGGCATTGCTTATTACTCCTTTCTCTTCTAACCATTTTGCTTCACATATTCTGTAGCTTTGTTGTTTTGTGCATATACATTTGGGATTGCAAATGTCCCTTTCTGTCCCTGGTTATTACCTCTTTTTCTTTAGTCTGAAGTCTACTCTATCTGATATTAGCATAATCACTCTTACTTTTTTCAGATTAATTGTTGTATGGTATATCTTTTTCTTCTTTTTTTCTGTATGCTGATGGCAGGGGTCACAATTCATTCTTTTTCCATATGAGTATCCCATTATTGCAGTACTATTTCTTGAATTGTTTGTTTGTTTGCTTGCTTTTTGTTTTGGGGAACTGCATGGGCCAGGAATCAAACCTGAGTCTCCCACATGGCAGGCAAGAATTCTACCACTAAACTACCCTTGCACGCCCTCTTCTTTTTCCTTTTGACCTATCTATATCATTATATTTGAAATGAGTTTCTTACAGACAGCAAAGAGTTGGATCATTTTTAAAAATTCACTCTACCAATCTTTCTGTTTTAACTGGTGTATTTAGATCGTGTACACTTTATGCAATTATTGATAGGTTAAGGCTTGAGTCCACCATTTTATTTCTATTTCTTATTTGTTCTTTCTTTGCTTCTGTTTTCTTTTCCCTGTCTTTCTTTGGGTTACTTGAATATTTTTTTAGAATTCCATTTTGATTTGGCTATTATGTTTTTGAGTATATCTCTTTGTACAGATTTTTTGTTACTTGTTCTAGATACTATATTTTATATTCACAAGTTATCTTAGTCTATGGGTATAATCATTTGACCAATTCAAGTGAGTGTATAAACTTTACCTCCTCTTAAATCCCTCAACCCTCTGCAATTTATAATATAATTGTCTGAAATATTTCCTCTATCTACACTGAAACCACATCAGTTAGTTTTATTTTTTTGCTTCAATCATAAAATGGAATTTAGAAATTTCAAGAGGAAAAGAAAAGTCCATTGTAATTACCCACATTTGTGCTCCTTCTATGTCCTTTCTTCCTTTCTGATATTACAGGATACTTTATTTTATCATTGCCTTTTTATGTTGAGAACTTCCTGTAGGTATTATTTTAGGGGAGGTGTACAGGTGTCAAATTCTCCTGATTTTCCTTTCCTTTATTTAAGAATGTCTTGATTTCCTCTTCATTCCTGAAGGCTATTTTCACTGGATATAGAATCCTGAGTTGACATTTATTTTCTTTCAGCACGTGACAAATGTTGTCCTACTTTCTTTTGGCCTTAATGATTCTAATGAGAAATTCTCTGTCATTTGAATTGTATTTTCTCCTGTAGATAATGCATTGTTTCTCTCTAGCTGTTTTTAAGATTTGTTTACTTTTGTTGTCAAAAGTTTAGCTATAGGGCTAGCCACGGTGGCTCAGTGGCAGAGTTCTCGTTTGCCATGCCAGAGACCTGGTTCGATTCCGCGTGCCTGCCCATGTAAAAAAAAAAAGTTTAGCTATGATATATCCTGGTGTGGAATTTTTGGACTTACCCTGTTTGGAGTTTGCTCAGTTTCAATAGGCTTGTGTCCCCATTCCCCACCCACCCCAGTTTCAAGTTTCCATCCATTATTCATTTGAATACTTTTTCAGCTATACCCTCCTTCTGGAATGCTGATGACATAGGATTTAGGTCTTTTATTATATTCCCACACATCTCTGAGGTTCTGCAATTTTTTTCAGTCTACTTTTTTCCTATTATTTGAATTATGTTAGTCTGTTGTTTTAGCTTCCAGTTCAATAATTCTTTCTTCTATTTTCTCCATTTTGCTGTTGAGCCTATCCATTGAGGGTTTTTTTTTAAATTTCAGTTATCATTTTTAGTATTAAAATTTTCATGTGTTTCTCCTTCTGTTTTTCTACTGTGCTATTTCTTTTCTGATATTTTCTCTCTTTTTTTTTCATTTATTTCAAGTGTCTTCATAATTCCCCATTGAAGCTTTTTTTTTTTTTATGGCTGTCTTAAATCCTTTTCATATAATTTTCTAACACCTTTGCTATCTCTTGGTATGATTTTTTAATTGAACCTGGGCACTTTGCATATTACGTTATGAGACTAGGGAGCTAATTTAAATTTTTGTTTTAACAGGCCTCCTTTGACACTGGAGGGAAGTACCTCTTTGTTATTGACAGTGAGAACTGGAAGTCCAGGTTCTCCACCTGATCTCTGTTGTCACTCAGAGGGGAAGGGGCTCCTCAATACTGATGGTGAGGAATCAGGGTTCAGGTTGTCTATTAGGCCTCGGCTGAAACAGCCCTAACTGGGAGGGGACAGATACCCCATTAATACTCCCTATCTGGCCTTATTGCCACTGAGTGATGATTAAATTCCTGACTATCCACTAGGTCTCCTCTGATACCACCTCGTGGGGAAAGGGGATGCCTCATTGGTGCCAGGTAGCAATGAAGCCCAGGCTCAGCATTGTTCTCCATTGACAAAGAGTGATGAGGGGACCTCTTTACCACTTACAGATGATGGAAGTTTTAGCTTTCAAGTAAGGGGAGTGGTGGTGGTTAGGGCACCTTGTTACAACCTAGTAAGGCTGGAAGTCCCATCTCTTCACTCAGCTATTCCTGGAGGAGTGGGTTGGGGCCGCGATTCTTTCACTGGCATTTGGATGGAGTAGAGCAGATACTGTCTAAAAGTGTTGCCTTACTAGGCTGTTCCTTTCCTGATCCTTTGGCTAGACAGCTCAGGCTTTTTTTTTTTTTTTTTTTTGTATGAGACTATTAACATTTCTAGGTTGTCAACTACTCCACTATCCAGTCTGCAATGTATATGCAAAAGGAAAACCCAAAGAACTCACCACTGTGTTGTTCCCTGGATCTTGAAGTCCCTCTCTAGGCTGCTTTTTCTCTCTCCACCTTCAGAGTCACCCTGCTTGTTTTAAATTGAATGTCCTGGGTTTGGGGTTGTAGTTAGTGAGAGGAATAGGGAAAGGTTATTTGGGTTTTCTATTTGGATTTCCTAGAAATGTAAGTCCCCCGTGTTCAGCAATTTAAAGCCATTATGATATAGCAAATAGCAATATTTAGAACTTTTTATTTTACAGAATCTGAAGATTTCCTAGTTATTTGGTATCAATTATTTAATTGCATTAAAGTACAGGGTATTAAAAAAAACAGGGCATTGATTTTATTTAATTACGGGCAAGATTTTCTACATGATAAAAGTGAGTTATTTCATCTTTTCTTACCCCTTCCTTTCAACTTGGTCTAAAAATTCACAGTTGTAACAGCCAGCATATGCTGGCTCTCCAGGAGAGAGAGTCAAAAAAAATTATTTAAAGTTGAAAGTCTGGAAAGTCTTGTGCTATTGAATCTATTTCATGGCCTGCTGACAAGAATTTCTAAATTCATGAGAAAAATACCTGTCTAATGCAAAGACAGATGGTGCCAGAAAAGAAACAATCTGAAACAAAATGACATATGTGGAAATTAGCTACATTACACCATAAAATGCACCAAGAAAAAAAGAGACAAAGTTAGAGAGACAGAAAGATAAAGGAAAAAAGGAAGAAAGAAAAGGAACAAGGAAGTGTGGGGAAGGAAAAAAGAAGAAATGAAGAGAAGTGGAAGATAAAAGAGGAAAAGAGGGGTTGGGAGCAGTGAGAAAAAAAAAGAATATAAAATGATTTTTACTTATTAAAAGCTATTTATTAAAAGTCATGGAGTTCTTCCAGACTGGAAGTGTTTGCATGGGTTGATAAGAATGTTTTGGAGAAAATAGCCAGTGTGCAAAAAAAAAAAAAAAAATTGCTTTCAATATTTATAAAAGAACACATTTGGTTTACCCAATTTATTTGCAGTGGTTCTCACAACAGCAATGCAGAATAGAAAAAAAATGGTGAATGTAGAGGCAGAGGGAAATTTCAGATATGATGACCTTTGAAGAAATTACAATGCGTAGAAAACCAGAGAGAGGTTTTTCCTCTCAACATTTGGTTTGAACAATATTATACTTTTCTGCATTTGTATATATTGTTACCAGAAATTCTTTCAGTTTTTGGCACCGCCTGATAACAACACATGATTCTCTAGAGAATTGTCCTCAATCAAATGGGGGCCACCTTGCCTGGAAGGATACTTAAATAAAGGAGGGATTAATTGTGGCACAAATTCAGCACTAAAGCACCCTTATGAGAGACTGAAGCTAGTCTGCAGTTGAGATCGCAATTTTGCTTAGCTTTTCCCCCTTCCCTAGTCTGTCTCCCTCCCTCCCCTTATTCTGAGTGCACTCCTCCAATAAATCACTCAATAAGAACTCTGATCTCAGGCTCTGCTTTTAAGGCATCTTAGGAAGTGGTCACAGGAAGGGGACTCTCAGGATGGGATTCTGTAGTTGGACCACTCACTCACAGGCTGGATGGCAGTAAGGACATATGACGTAAGTGAGGTATTCGTAGTCAGTACCTTGCTATAGCTGCGTGATTGCCAGGACTTTCACCTCCGACAAACTATAGAAGTGTACAGGTATGCAAAGGTTGGTGTAATGCTTTGAACCCTTGAGAAGTATTAGGGAAATAGCAAATATCAGTACCATGGAATGAGTTCTTAAATCCCACTGATTCTTTGAAAAAATAGCAGCCAGATTTTTTTTTTCAGCCAGATTTATTAATCAACAATTTAAAGCAAAACAGAGACCTTCTTGGTTTTATTAAAAAAGAACTTCATTTCCTGTAGTGGAACTCAAAAGATCAGGTAATGAATTTGATTGTGAAGTAGCAGAACTCCCCCAAAAAGGCAAAATTCTCCAAACTAGGCATGTCTCCTATATATATAAAATAAATTTCAAATCTCAACATGACTGGATTGGGGAAGGGCTGAACCTGCTAAAGGAAGAAAGAGATTAGATAAGCTTAAATTGCTACAGGACCCGACTAATATGTCCCTTTAGCAACTGAAAAAGTGAGTGTATCCAGAGAGTATTGGATAAAGAGAGACAGAAAATAAAACTGAATAAAGGTGAGTTTGTCAATATGGGAAATTCTTCCATGATGCAAGATTTAACACCTTGGCCAGTGACCTGAGTGAGGGTTCTGGGGTAGCTCCTGGAAGCTTGGAAAAAGTGATGGCTCACATTAAACAAAGTAAAGATGGCAAATCTGCCATGACCAATTAGTGGAGATAGGGATCAAAAGGCTCAGAGAAGTAGGCATGACAGAAAGGGTATACTATATGAGACCAGAAAAAACACCAGCTGACCATGTTCAGTGCCAGATAGCTCTGATTTTAAATGAAGAAAATCCAGACTTTAATCTCAGTGCAATATTCTCAGTTTTCTCCCTGATCTCATCTAATCCCCAGTAGTGATGTAAAGTAAGGTATGTGGCAGGAGGTTGGGATGATTTACGAACTTCCTGGTATGGGATGGGGGTGTCCTATCCCCATATCTTCCTTGGGTCTTCAAACACCTCTACTGGAGTGTAGCTCCACTAGCCTAATCTTCAGGCTTTCAGGTTATTGTGTTTGTTATAGACTTTAACACAAATATAGCCACTGTTATCTGAAAAGACTTTGAAAATATTCCTCTGTTTTCCAACTATGTATCTATGAGACAAAATTTTCTTCATATACTTAAACTATAACAGTATACTACAAAAGATTGAATGCAGAAGTGGAATAGAATTGAACTTTATACTCGTAAGCCATACATTAAAGACATTTACAAAATGTAAAACAACGCTGTCCTAGTTTGCTAGCTGCCAGAATGCAATATACCAGAAGCAGAATGGCTTTTAAAAAGGGGAATTTAATGAGTTGCTAGTTTACAGTTCTAAGGCCAAGAAAATGTCCTAATTAAAGCAAGTCTATAGAAGTGTCCCATCAAAGGCATCCAGGAAAAGATACCTTGGTTCAAGAAGGCCAATGAAGTTCAGGGTCTCTCTCTCAAGTGAGAAGGCACATGGCAAACACAGTCAGTTTCTCTCTATCTGGAAAGGCACAACAGTGAACATGGTCAGGGTTCCTCTCTCATCTGGAAGGGCACATGGCAGACACAGCATTATCTGCTAGCTTCTTCTCCTGGTTTCCCATTTCATGAAGCTCCCCAGGAGGCATTTTCCTGATTTATCTCCAAAGGTCACTGGCTGGTGGACTCTGCTTCTCGTGGCTACATTGTTCTGCTCTGCTCTCTCTGAATCGCTCATTCTCCAAAATGTTTCCTCTTTTATAGGACTTCAGAAACTAATCAAGACCCACCCAAATGGGTGGAGACATGCCTCTACCTAATCCAGTTTAACAACCACTCTTGATTAAATCACATCTCCAGGGAGATGATCTAATTACAGTTTCAAACATACAATGCTGAATAGGGATTAGAAGAAACGGCTGCCTTTACAAAATGGGATTAGGATTAAAGCATGGCTTTTCTAAGGGACATACATCCTTTCAAACCAGCACAATGCCATTTTTGACACTAATTATTTTTTTGTTCAGAAAAATATAGTTATTTTTCATGAACATACAGTACCTATGTTAACATGTGATAAGCTTATTATTGTTGTTAAATAAATTAATAATGTTTTTTTAAATGTCTCAGTTTTAATTTATAATAAAGTAAATAAAGATATAACCCATGTTAACAAAAGCTCTTTATGGTCCTCAATAATTTTTAAGATTATACAGGGTTCTTGAGACCAAAAAGCTTGAGATCCACTGATCTAGAGAATAGTAATCAGGATCCTTATTCCTTCCCCAGACCAGCTGGAAAAAAAAACAAATCTTGAGCAGAAGAATATAGATGCTGAAAATGAATAGAACTGCATCTTACTGAGCAGCAGCAGCCTGACAAGACAGTTCCTGCCACAAGCCCATTGATGTGTGGCCTCTTGAGTTTCATCAGTTCTTGCCCATACTTAAGCCCAGATCTCCAGTTCTGCCCCAATCGTTCCAATAAGTTGACTTTGCCTAATTTAGTTGAGGATAGTTCTATGAATGCAATAAATATGCTAATGGGTATAGTGTCTAATAATACTCCTTTACTGGGTCCAAGTCTGCTATTTTCATTTATAGTTCAAACTCAGTTGTGTCTCTGAGAGTTCCTGACTGTGGAGGCAAGCATCTGTGGCACCAAGGGATTCCACAAAAACAAATGTGGAATTTAATTGGAAAACCCAGTTCTTCTCTTCCTGAGCTACTTTAAACCAGTAGTGAACTTCAAGCTCACAAGGCACTACCTCCTTTTTTGATTGCATGTTTACAAACCAGTTATTAAAGATCTACTTAGCCCTTTACCCCAGAGTCAGAGTGTCTGTTGCATTTTATCTTCAAAGAGAGGTGCATACATCAGTGGAATAATCTACGCAACAAGTATGGGTAATGCTGGAAATGTTATTAGCCCCATTTTACTGAGTACAGCAATTAAACCTCTTCCCTTAGGTCCTCAAGGGAATACATGTTAAAAGATCTGACTTCAAACCTCACCCCACTCAACATAATCAAGGCTCCCAGAATAAACATGGATATTCCCTTGCTGTTCAGAAATCATCTGAAGACAACAGATTTACTGAGAAAATTCTCTCTAAAGCCTTATTTTAAAATACAATAGACAATTTATGTTGCAAAGTTATTTTACTTCCCCCAAAGACAATGTTTGTATTTCCCCTTCTGACACTGTTATCTAATTTATTTTTATCTTTTTTCCCGGAACAGTAGGCTCCCTGGGAAGCTTTATTTACAAGCTTTGGTAAATACACTTCTTAGATTCTAGTTTGGGGAAAAGATTTATGAAACCCGTGAACCAATATGTGATCCAAGAGTCAAAACACTTAACATCTAAGTTAAGGGAACTACAGGCCTGCTGTATGTAGCCCTTCTGAGACTATGTCTAGAGAGATTACATTCATTCTTGGGCATGACCTATTTAGAAAGTGTATAAACTGAGGAAAATTGATCAGGTTAAGAAGTCAGATCAAAAACAGGCATTTTAAAAAGAAATTTGGAATGCTTAGCCTAGTGAAATGTGAACTCGGCACAGTGATGGTTGTCTTTGACTATTAAAAATGAAATGAGAATTCTTAGACTTCTCTAAGATAGCACCAGTGTGTGGAAAGTGCAGGCATGCAGTTTATCTGGGGGAAAATACTGTGAATTTACAAGCCAGGAATGCTGGAGACATGATGACATCCTTCTAATTCTGTAAGTTACTGAATCTATAACTCTAGTTTGTTATTTAAATAGCTTCCACATCTCCTAAATCTGAAACTTTGATTTTGAGTTAATGGACGTAACAATGAAACCAAACCCTACTAATTAATTTTGGGCTACAAGCTTGTATCTTATTTGTAATTATATGAAAACATAGTAATGTTTTCTTCACGCATTTGAGAATCCCAGGACATATACAGAAAAAAATTAATTTGGTTTATTAGGTTTAAGATAGCAGGACAAGAAATTTAAAAACCAACAGAGTAAGTGGAGCTTGTCTTTTAACTTGAAATCAAGGCCCAAATAAGGTTTCAGGAACAAGAAAATTTTTATTTTCTTTAACTTGTTTTGTGAGTGTCTATTTTGATTGAGATTTAATAAAGAAGGGTAAGAGGACAGAAAGAATAAATGAAAGGAAGAGGTATTTTATAATTTATCGAGATGTGAAAACTGAAGCTCTTTACCCTAAAAAGGCAACCCCTCTGTGCAGGTACTGCCTCCACTGCCGGCAACGTGGCAAGTAAAGCCAACTAGTTGTACTGCAGCCCCCACTAACCAGCTCATCCTAAAGCAGCAAGCCTGTGACTAAAGGCATTTGATTTTCTTTTTAACAAAAGAAAGTACTTTATAAGTATAAATTCTGTATACTTTTAAAAATATACCTGCAACCAAAAACTAGACAGTTTATTTCCAGGCATGTAGATATATGTGCTCACTTAAAAAAAAAAGAAAGTGTATAAAAACTTCCTACTCAATGGTTTTACCGAAGATTTACTTTGTGTAAAACTTGGAGAATCACTTCCTAGATTCTCCTTAAGGAAAGAAAGCATTTAATGATAATTTAAAATAATACGAATTATTTGAAACTAAGTATAATAAAATTGACAGCATATTGTAGTCATAATAAAAATTTCTTCTAGAAAAAAGGAGAATAACATAGGTTAAAATATGTCTATGGAGATTTGAACATTTGGATCAAAGCTAAGAAGAAATTAAAGCCATCTGGCTAATAAGATAAAAAAACAATTTTTTAAAATTCTATCTGTGAAAATCCAGATAAATTTTTATTAATCTTCCTATAAAGATATAGAAAATAGCATATGACCTAATCAGGAAAAAAAAATGACCTAATATTAAATGATGAGCTAAGACTGATTTTCAAAGAGACATTATATAGGTTTTTTTTTAAAGGATTTTGTTCAAAAAATAACATTTAAAATTAGACTTATTGAGCAATATCTGTTTTTTGGAATGCTTTTACTAAGGCTAAATGTTCTGCTGACCAAAAAGAATGCATTGTTTATAAGGGTTTCCTTGAAGCCAGCATAAGTATCAATATGTTTCATTGGACAAATCTCAAGGCAGAAAAATGCCAGTGATAAAAACACAAGTTTTATCTTCAAGCCCATTGTTATTCACACTTGGAAAATATCAACTCTAAATGATATAATTTCAAGCCAATGAAAGGGTAGGGCATGGAGGGGGGATTTGGAAACTTGGCCAAAATAATTCCCCCTAAAGTATGCCAAGAGAAACATAAATCTGCACTATTACTCCATGCTTTAATTTCACCCACTTTGGGATTTTGCACAAAACTGAGCAGCTTGGGAAGAAAATAAAGCAGGCAGACACTTCTGATGTATAATTTGAGAGAAATAAGCCCTCTCCTCCATCCCAAAATATCTCCACTGCTAGTCTTAGAGTTTTACACCCCATAATTACATGCGCATTTTTTCTTTGTGTTTGGTTGTCTTATGCACCTGGAAAATACCCCTGGGAAAAGTAAATCTATCAATTAACACTTTAGAGGGAATTATGTACTAAATAAGGAAATGAGAGGTCTGAAGCAATAGAAACGAGAAGAAAAGCACTAAGCATTTTCTCAGTTGTCCTTAAGGCTCTATAAATGTATGTGGATAATACAATTAATTAATATATACTTTTAAATCTCACCAATATGTGTAAACAGATACATAAAAATAAGTACTCAAGAGACTGGTAATGATCTTTGCCAAACTACTCTAGGAATTATCTCCTCTCTCCAATAGGAAATATTTAGAAACTGAACTGAAGAGACCTTCTCAACTGACACAAATACACTGGAAAATTAGATCTAGACCACATTATCATTATGTGTTTTACAATTAATTGTCATAAATATTTCTCAATTTTGAAGTTCTTGTAATACCATAGATCTAAAGTTACCTTTTCAAAGAGAAGAAAAATTATAAAACCCACTACACCCTAGAACTCATTCTTCAGTTTTAGTAGTCCCATCACTAATTATGTACTCCAAAGGAGATTCACATAGTGAATATGGTTTATCACAGCAATTAAGCTGATGCCACAAGTCATTACTGATACTGTCATAGCTGGAGAAGAGGGAACTTAAAGTTTTGAAGATAGAAAAGGCAGCTGGTCCTCTTGGCTAATAATCCATATGAATTTGTAAGGCAAATAGATTGGTCAGAAAGGTACTACATTCTAAGCTAGAATCACCAAAAAGAATGACCAATGATGTATACTTTAATCATTTTTTTTTGTTTGTTTGTTTTTTTTGTTTTTTTGTTTTTTATTAATTAAAAAAAGAGTTAACAAAACAATTAGAAATCATTCCAATCTACATGTACAATCAGTAATTCTTAATAACATCACATAGTTGCATATTCATCATTTCTTAGTACATTTGCATCGATTTAGAAAAAGAAATAAAAAGACAACAGAATAAGAATTAAAACAATAATAGAAAGAAAAAAAAACAAAAAAAACAAAAACAAAAAACCTATACCTCACATGCAGCTTCATTCAGTGTTTTAACATAATTGCATTACAATTGGGTAGTATTGTGCTGTCCATTTCTGAGTTTTTATATACAGTCCCGTTGTACAGTCTGTATCCCTTCATCTCCAATTATCCCTTCTCTTTTTTTTTTTTTTTTTAATTAACGGAAAAAAAGAAATTAACCCAACATTTAGAGATCATACCATTCTACACATGCAATCATTAATTCTTAACATCATCACATAGATGCATGATCATCATTTCTTAGTACATTTGCATTGGTTTAGAAGAACTAGCAACATAACCGAAAAAGATATAGAATGTTAATATAGAGAAAAAAATAAAAGTAATAATAGTAAAATCAAAACAAAACAAAACAAAACAAAACAAAAACCTATAGCTCAGATGCAGCTTCATTCAGTGTTTTAACATGATTACTTTACAGTTAGGTATTATTGTGCTGTCCATTTTTGAGTTTTTGTATCTAGTCCTGTTGCACAGTCTGTATCCCTTCAGCTTTAATTACCCATTGTCTTACCCTGTTTCTAACTCCTGCTGAACTCTGTTACTAATGACATATTTCAAGTTTATTCTCGAATGTCCGTTCACATCAGTGGGACCATACAGTATTTGTCCTTTAGTTTTTGGCTGGATTCACTCAGCATAATATTCTCTAGGTCCATCCATGTTATTACATGGTTCATAAGTTTATCTTGTCTTAAAGCTGCATAATATTCCATCGTATGTATATACCACAGTTTGTTTAGCCACTCTTCTGTTGATGGAGATTTTGGCTGTTTCCATCTCTTTGCAATTGTAAATAATGCTGCTATAAACATTGGTGTGCAAATGTCCGTTTGTGTCTTTGCCCTTAAGTCCTTTGAGTAGATACCTAGCAATGGTATTGCTGGGTCGTATGGCAATTCTATATTCAGCTTTTTGAGGAACCGCCAAACTGCCTTCCACAGTGGTTGCACCCTTTGACATTCCCACCAACAGTGGATAAGTGTGCCTCTTTCTCCGCATCCTCTCCAGCACTTGTCATTTTCTGTTTTGTTGATAATGGCCATTCTGGTGGGTGTGAGATGATATCTCATTGTGGTTTTGATTTGCATTTCTCTAATGGCCAGGGACATTGAGCATCTCTTCATGTGCCTCTTGGCCATCCGTATTTCCTCTTCTGAGAGGTGTCTGTTCAAGTCTTTTTCCCATTTTGTAATTGGGTTGGCTGTCTTTTTGTTGTTGAGATGAACAATCTCTTTATAAATTCTGGATACTAGACCTTTATCTGATATATCATTTCCAAATATTGTCTCCCATTGTGAAGGCTGTCTTTCTACTTTCTTGATGAAGTTCTTTGATGCACAAAAGTGTTTAATTTTGAGGAACTCCCATTTATTTATTTCCTTCTTCAGTGCTCTTGCTTTAGGTTTAAGGTCCATAAAACCGCCTCCAGTTGTAAGATCCATAAGATATCTCCCAACATTTTTCTCTAACTGTTTTATGGTCTTAGACCTAATGTTTAGATCTTTGATCCATTTTGAGTTAACTTTTGTATAGGGTGTGAGAGATGGGTCTTCTTTCATTCTTTTGCATATGGATATCCAGTTCTCTAGGCACCATTTATTGAAGAGACTGCTCTGTCCCAGGTGAGTTGGCTTGACTGCCTTATCAAAGATCAAATGTCCATAGATGAGAGGGTCTATATCTGAGCACTCTATTCGATTCCATTGGTCGATATATCTATCTTTATGCCAATACCATGCTGTTTTGACCACTGTGGCTTCATAATATGCCTTAAAGTCAGGCAGCGCGAGACCTCCAGCTTCGTTTTGTTTTCTCAAGATGTTTTTAGCAATTCGGGGCATCCTGCCCTTCCAGATAAATTTGCTTATTGGTTTTTCTATTTCTGAAAAATAAGTTGTTGGGATTTTGATTGGTATTGCATTGAATCTGTAAATCAATTTAGGTAGGATTGACATCTTAACTATATTTAGTCTTCCAATCCATGAACACGGTATGCCCTTCCATCTATTTAGGTCTTCTGTGATTTCTTTTAGCAGTTTTTTGTAGTTTTCTTTATATAGGTTTTTTGTCTCTTTAGTTAAATTTATTCCTAGGTATTTTATTCTTTTAGTTGCAATTGTAAATGGGATTCGTTTCTTGATTTCCCCCTCCGCTTGTTCATTGCTAGTGTATAGAAATGCTACAGATTTTTGAATGTTGATCTTGTAACCTGCTACTTTGCTGTACTCATTTATTAGCTCTAGTAGTTTTGTTGTGGATTTTTCCGGGTTTTCGACATATAGTATCATATCGTCTGCAAACAGTGATAGTTTTACTTCTTCCTTTCCAATTTTGATGCCTTGTATTTCTTTTTCTTGTCTAATTGCTCTGGCTAGAACCTCCAACACAATGTTGAATAATAGTGGTGATAGTGGACATCCTTGTCTTGTTCCTGATCTTAGGGGGAAAGTTTTCAATTTTTCCCCATTGAGGATGATATTAGCTGTGGGTTTTTCATATATTCCCTCTATCATTTTAAGGAAGTTCCCTTGTATTCCTATCTTTTGAAGTGTTTTCAACAGGAAAGGATGTTGAATCTTGTCAAATGCCTTCTCTGCATCAATTGAGATGATCATGTGATTTTTCTGCTTTGATTTGTTGATATGGTGTATTACATTAATTGATTTTCTTATGTTGAACCATCCTTGCATACCTGGGATGAATCCTACTTGGTCATGATGTATAATTCTTTTAATGTGTTGTTGGATACGATTTGCTAGAATTTTATTGAGGATTTTTGCATCTATATTCATTAGAAGATTGGTCTGTAGTTTTCTTTTTTTGTAATATCCTTGCCTGGTTTTGGTATAAGGGTGATGTTGGCTTCATAGAATGAATTAGGTAGTTTTCCCTCCACTTCGATTTTTTTGAAGAGTTTGAAGAGAATTGGTACTAATTCTTTCTGGAACGTTTGGTAGAATTCACATGTGAAGCCATCTGGTCCTGGACTTTTCTTTTTAGGAAGCTTTTGAATGACTAATTCAATTTCTTTACTTGTGATTGGTTTGTTGAGGTCATCTATGTCTTCTTGAGTCAAAGTTGGTTGTTCATGTCTTTCCAGGAACCCGTCCATTTCCTCTAAATTGTTGTATTTATTAGCGTAAAGTTGTTCATAGTATCCTGTTATTACCTCCTTTATTTCTGTGAGGTCAGTAGTTATGTCTCCTCTTCCATTTCTGATCTTATTTATTTGCATCCTCTCTCTTCTTCTTTTTGTCAATCTTGCTAAGGGCCCCTCAATCTTATTGATTTTCTCATAGAACCAACTTCTGGCCTTATTGATTTTCTCTATTGTTTTCATGTTTTCAATTTCATTTATTTCTGCTCTAATCTTTGTTATTTCTTTCCTTTTGCTTGCTTTGGGGTTAGCTTGCTGTTCTTTCTCCAGTTCTTCCAAATGGATAGTTAATTCCTGAATTTTTGCCTTTTCTTCTTTTCTGATATAGGCATTTAGAGCAATAAATTTCCCTCTTAGCACTGCCTTTGCTGCGTCCCATAAGTTTTGATATGTTGTGTTTTCATTTTCATTCGCCTCGAGGTATTTGCTAATTTCTCTTGCAATTTCTTCTTTGACCCAGTCGTTGTTTAGGAGTGTGTTGTTGAGCCTCCACGTATTTGTGAATTTTCTGGCACTCTGCCTATTATTGATTTCCAACATCATTCCTTTATGGTCCGAGAAAGTGTTGTGTAAGATTTCAATCTTTTTAAATTTGTTAAGACTTGCTTTGTGACCCAGCATATGGTCTATCTTTGAGAATGATCCATGAGCACTTGAGAAAAAGGTGTATCCTGCTGTTGTGGGATGTAATGTCCTATAAATGTCTATTAAGTCTAGTTCATTTATAGTAATATTCAGATTCTCTATTTCTTTGTTGATCCTCTGTCTAGATGTTCTGTCCCTTGATGAGAGTGGTGAGTTGAAGTCTCCAACTATTATGGTATATGAGTCTATTTCCCTTTTCAGTGTTTGCAGTATATTCCTCACGTATTTTGGGGCATTCTGATTCGGTGCGTAAATATTTATGATTGTTATGTCTTCTTGTTTAATTGTTCCTTTTATTAGTATATAGTGTCCTTCTTTGTCTCTTTTAACTGTTTTACATTTGAAGTCTAATTTGTTGGATATTAGTATAGCCACTCCTGCTCTTTTCTGGTTGTTATTTGCATGAAATATCTTTTCCCAACCTTTCACTTTCAACCTATGTTTATCTTTGGGTCTAAGATGTGTTTCCTGTAGACAGCATATAGAAGGATCCTGTTTTTTAATCCATTCTGCCAATCTATGTCTTTTGATTGGGGAATTCAGTCCATTGACATTTAGTGTTATTACTGTTTGGATAATATTTTCCTCTAACATTTTGCCTTTTGTATTATATATATCATATCTGATTTTCCTTCTTTCTACACTCTTTTCCATATCTCTCTCTTCTGTCTTTTTGTATCTGACTCTAGTGCTCCCTTTAGTATTTCTTGCAGAGCTGGTCTCTTGGTCACAAATTCTTTCAGTGACTTTTTGTCTGAGAATGTTTTAATTTCTCCCTCATTTTTGAAGGATAATTTTGCTGGATATAGGAGTCTTGGTTGGCAGTTTTTCTCTTTTAGTATTTTAAATATATCATCCCACTGTCTTCTAGCTTCCATGGTTTCTGCTGAGAAATCTACACAAAGTCTTATTGGGTTTCCCTTGTATGTAATGGATTGTTTTTCTCTTGCTGCTTTCAAGATCTTCTCTTTCTCTTTGACCTCTGACATTCTAACTAGTAAGTGTCTTGGAGAACGCCTATTTGGGTCTAATCTCTTTGGGGTGCGCTGCACTTCTTGGATCTGTAATTTTAGGTCTTTCATAAGAGTTGGGAAATTTTCAGTGATAATTTCTTCCATTAGTTTTTCTCCTCCTTTTCCCTTCTCTTCTCCTTCTGGGACACCCACAACACGTATATTTGTGCGGTTCATATTGTCCTTGAGTTCCCTGATACCCTGTTCAAATTTTTCCATTCTTTTCCCTATAGTTTCTGTTTCTTTTTGGAATTCAGATGTTCCATCCTCCAAATCACTAATTCTATCTTCTGTCTCTTTAAATCTATCATTGTAGCTATCCATTATTTTTTCTATGTTTGCTACTTTATCCTTCACTTCCATAAGTTCTGCGATTTGTTTTTTCAGTTTTTCTATTTCTTCTTTATGTTCAGCCCATGTCCTCTTCATGTCCTCCCTCAATTTATCGATTTCATTTTTGAAGAGGTTTTCCATTTCTGTTCGTATATTCAGCATTAGTTGTCTCAGCTCTTGTGTCTCATTTGAGCTATTGGTTTGTTCCTTTGAGCCATATTCTCAATCTTTTGAGCGTGGACAGTTATCTTCTGCTGCTGGCGTCTGGGCATTTATTCAGATTTCTCTTGGTGTTGGACCCAGCAAGGTTGTAATATTTTTCTGTGAAATCTCTGGGTTCTGTTTTTCTTATCCTGCCCAGTAGGTGGCGCTCGTGGCACAGGTTTGTCTGCGGGTCCCACCAGTAAAAGGTGCTGTGGGACCTTAAACTTTGGAAAACTCTCGCCGTCCTGGGGGTTCGCTAGCCGAAGCGGCTTGAGCCGGCCCGGGGTCCGAATGCAGGGAGGGTTGCTGGTCGCCGCAGCCAGGGAAAGAGCCCGTCCGAACTTCCTAGTCGGCTCTGGGCAACAAGCGTGGCGGGAGGGTGCCAGCGGCAGCGGCCCGCCCGAGAGAGTGCACGTTCCCCGGGAGTCACGGGTTTGGAAGGGGCCTCCCCCACCCGTCACCGTTCTCCGCGGCCTGGGGGTTTCCGATCCAATTCTTTCAGTTGGTCCGGGGGCTGCGCGTGGTGTGGGCGCCAGCCGTCTTTGTTTCAGGGGACCGCCTCTCCAATTCTCCCAGCCGGCCCGGGAAGGGGGAAGGGAGTAACTCCGGCCGCTTGCCACCCCGCCCGGTAAGGCCCGCACGCCTCGGCGATCTCACCCGAGCTGCTTCTCTCAGCCAGCCAGCCGTTCCAGGATGGGGTACGCTGTCCTCTTTATCTCTGTTGTGGCTTTGGGCACTTTCTGTATCGTTTCTACTCCCCCAGTAGGTGTCCTGGAGAAGAAACTAAGATCCGCGCGTCTTACTAAGCCGCCATCTTCCAGGAAGTCCTACTTTAATCATTTTTAAATGATAGCAGGAATCAATGGCCATATCCTGAGTTCCATCCTCTCACCTCTCCTCATACAACATGAGCTTCACTACCCACTCCATCACCTTCTCCACCAACTACAGATCCCTGGGCTCCATCCAGTTGTCCAAGTCAGCAGGTCGGGCTGGCCAGCAGCACAGCCAGCATCTATGCAGGAGCTGGCAGCTCGGGCTCCTGGATCTTTGTGTCCTGCTCCTCTACCTCCTGGGGCAGTTGAGGGACCAGGTGCCTGGCTGGCAGGATGGAGGGCATCCAGGGCAAGAAGGAGACCATGCAGGCCCTGAATGACTGCCTGGCCTCCTACCTGCACAGGGTGAGGAGACTGGAGACTGAGAATCAGGCACTGGAGGGGAAAATTCAGGAACATCTGGAGAAGAAAGGACCCCAAGATACCGAGGGCTCAGATCTTTGAAAATTACATGGACTATTCCTGCATCCTTCTGCAGATTGACAATGCCTAAATGGCTATGATGACTTCAGAATCAAGTATGATACTGAGCTGGCTAGGTATCAGTCTGTGAAGAATGACATCCATGAGTTCTGCAAGGTCATGATGACACCAACATCACTCAATTGAACTGGAGAGTGAGGCTCTCAAAGAGGAGATGCTCTTCGTGAAGAAGAGCCTTGAGGAGGAAGTAAAGGGCCTACAAGCTCAGATTGCCAGCTCTAGGCTGACTGCAGAGGTGGATACCCCCAAGTCTCAGGACCTCAGCAAGATTATGGCAGACATCTGGGCCCAGTATGATAAGTTGGCTCAGGAGAACCAAGAGGAGCTGGACAAGTACTGGTCTCAGCAGATTGAAGAGAGCACCACAGTGGTCACCTCTTAGTCTGCTGAGATAGGAGCTGCTGAGATGACACTCATGGAGCGAAGATGTATTGTCCAATCCTTGGAAACTGACCTAGATTCCATGAGAAATCTGAAGGCCAGCTTGGAGAACAACTCATGGGAGGTGGAGACCTGTTACACACTGCAGATGGAGCAGCTCAACAGGGTCCTGCTGCACTTGGAGTCAGAGTGGTATAGACCCAAGCAGAGGGGCAGTGCCAGGCCCAAGAGCATGAGACACTGATGAACATCAAGGTCAAGCTGGAGACTGAGATCGCCACCTACCACTGCCTACTAGAAGACGGGGAAGACTTCAGTCTCAGTGACACCCTGGACAGTAGCAACCCCATGCAAACCATCCACAAGACCACCACTCACAGAATTGTGGATGGCAAAGTGAAATCTGAGATCAGTGACACCAAAGTTCTGAGGCATTAAGGCAGCAAATGCAGGGTGCCCTTTGGGGAACAGACGGCCAATAAAAACTTCTGCATCTTCAAAAAAAAAAAATGATAGCAGGAAATCTCCTGCAATAAAGAATATTGAATTCTATCCTCTACTGTATTTCATTGCATTAAATGCTCCCCCTTTAAAGTTGTATAGTACCTATTTAAGGCACTTATATTCTATCATAAATGTTTTCATCTGTTTCTTCCAGTGGATTGTGAAGCACTTCTTAAAGTAGTGTGGTGGTTTGGAGTGATGTACCCCAGAAAAACATATTATTAGAAAATATCCATCCTTGTGGGTTTGAACCCTTTGTAAGTACAGCCTCTTGATGAAGTTAGTTAATGTTTGGCCTACCTCAATCAGGAGTCCTTATTAATAAGAGAATGAAATTCAGAGGGAGAGAGAGAAAGCCAGAGGAAGCAGCCAGAAGCAAAATACCGAGGGAACTGGAAGAGTTGGGAGAGACCAGGAAATGAGGCCATGTATCTTGACATGACAAACTAAGGACCAAGGATCACCAACATTCAGCCCCAGAATACCACAGTCTTAGGAGAGAAAGCACCACCTTAATAATGCCTTGATTTTTACTTTTTTCAAATCTCAAAACGGTGAGCAAATAAATTGTTTGAACTGCCAATTGCATGGTATTTGCTAGAGCTGTCAAGGAACTAAAACAATAAGAAACACAAAGAAAGGTCCTAATCGGTGGTCCAATAGGATGTGGGTGGTTTAGTTCTGAACATGTTAAGTCTGGAGTACATATGAAGCAACCAAATAGAAATGTTGGGAAGGAGTTGGGATACATGAGTCAGGATCTTAAAGGAAAAAATTGGATGGAAAAAATGAATTGGGGTAGATGGAAACGGTTAAGAGAACATAGGTAGAGGAAAGATAGTGGCCCAGATTGGACTGTGAAGAAATCTGTCATTTAGAGGTAAAGTAGAAAAGAGCCAGCAAAATAACCCAAAGGAATGGCCAGTGATGTAGCAGTAAGACCAAGAGAGTCTGGTGTGTTTCAAGAGTTACAGGAAGTTAAAAAAATTTCAAAAAGGAAAGGGCAGTCAGGAGAGTCAAATATTGTTGAGAGGTCAAGTAAGATTAGAGCACTAGATTTGAGGAAATAGTGACCTTGATAAGAATCATTTCAGCAGGGAAATATGTTAAAACTAAAATGGAAAATGAAAAAGTAGAGGCAGGGTTTACAGATAATTCTTTTGAAAGGTTTTGTTGTGGAAAATAGACAGATGTGATGGTAGATGAAGGAAGACATACGAGATCAATTTGTGTGTATATATGTAGACGCGAGGTACTTAATCATATTTGTATCATGATGGAAATGATGCAGTAGACAATGAGAAATTGATAAAGCAGAGAAAAACGGATGATAGAAGGAGCAAAAGCTTGAGTAGGACAGAACACATGAACTTTGTTAATAAGGGATGGACTTTGTTCATTGGCCTTTCATAGGAGAAACACTATTTTCCATTGTCACAGGAAGAAAGAAAATGAAGATGGATCATAAAATTCATGGGGCAAAAACAAGGTTGTTTTATATAAATAACTTCCATTTTCTCACTGAAGTGTGAGGAAAGTCATTAGCTAGAACAACAGGATGGGGAAGGGAGGTGGAGGGTATAAGGTGAGCAGAATAGGTATGAAATGGTCTTCCAGAAGAGGAGGAAATTAGCACTAGAGAAGTGTGTGTAATAGGATCGCTGGTCCTGAGTGCTCATTTAACATGTGTAATACTGAATTTGAAGTGAAGCTAGTCAATGCAGTTTTCTGATTTTCTTCTGCAGTATTCTGCTATTCAGCTACTGGCACAGAGAAGACAAACAGTTGAGTTCTGCTTGGGCTGGGGTTTTGCTAGGCAATTATGATAGAGTGCAGCAATTGAGAGGTTTAGCTAGGGAGTGATTTTATTGATGGACCCTGCAATCTAAGACCATTCCTGAAAGAATATAGGGGAGGGACATAGGGATAGTAGCAAAGTGGTAGGGTCAATGGTTTGGAACTTCAGGGCATGGGGAGGATTATAACAGGGGGAACACTGTTGCTGTGGACTTGAGTCAATGGTACGTGAACCTCATCTGTTGCTAATTACATCTGCAGTTGGCTAGGAGGCGTGCCTGCTGCAATGAATGACGTTTGACTTAACTAGCTGGTGCTTAAATGAGAGAGCACAACATAGCACAGCCTAAGCAGCTCGGCCCTCCTCATCTCAGCACTTGCAGCTCAGCCCAGGCCTTTGGAGATGCAGAAAGAAGTCACCCTGGGGAAAGTTGTTGGAACCCAGGGGCCTGGAGAGAAGGCCAGTAGAGACCATCCTGTGCCTTCCCACGTTAGAAAGAACCTCAGTGGAAAGTTAGCTGCCTTTCCTCTGAAGAACTAACAAAATAAATCCCCTTTTATTAAAAGCCAATCTGTCTCTGGTGTGTTGCATTCTGGCAGCTAGCAAACTAGAACACTATGCAACATTTTAAAATGCTAAGAAAAATGGATACCTTTAACTTTTAAAAAAAATTAGTTAAGAAACTTACTAAGTTAGGCAGAATTTCTAAAATGGCCTCCAAAAGATGTTCAGCCCTAATTACCAGATCCTGTGAATATTATGATATGTCACTCCTGTGATTATATCTTGTTATATGACATGGTAGATCTTAAAATAGTGAGGTCACATGGATTATCTAAGTGGGCCATTTGTAATAACACAATCCCTTAAGAATAGAGAGCAATAGGAGGACATTGGAGAGGTTCAAAGCTTGGGAAGGATTCTACATGCTGTTGCTGGCTTTAAATATAAGGGGCTACATGAAAAGGAACATGGGTGGCCTTAAAGGGAGGGAGAGAGGAAGTTGGATGACACCCAGGAAGGAAATAGGGACCTCAATCCTACAACCACAAAGAACTGGATTCTGACAACAACCTGAATAAACTTGGAAGTGGATTCTTTCCCAGATTCTCCAGATAAGACCTCAGTCCAGCCTACACCTTGTTTTCAGCCTTGTGATAACCCATGCATAGAACATGCCTGGACTGTCAAGCTTGTCTGGACTTCCGGCCCACAGATGTGAGTTAATAAGCTACTATATTTAGGGTAATTTGTTATGCAGCAATAGAAAACTAATACACTGTGAAGGAGGATATCAGAAAACCATCATCACTTAATGCAGAACATGAAATAAAGTGTTACCACTTCTTGAGAAAAGAAGGTGTATTCATCAGGGATCTCCAGAGAAACAGAACCAAATATTAAGATATTTCTTGTAAGAATGGATTCATATGACTGTGTACATTGGCAAGTCCAAATTCTGTAGGGAACACCACAAGTTGGGAACAACAATGAAGGTTTCAGTGAATTAGCCAGGAGAAGCTGGCTGGCTGAAGAAGAGACAGAAATTCTTCTCTCCAACTGCTGAAATCATCAGGTCTCCTTTTAAGGCCTTCAACTGATTTGATGAGAATTCTCTCATTGCTGAAGGCAATCTCCTTAGTTAATTGTAGATGTAATCAGCCATAGATTAAATCAACTGACTGCTGATTTAAAGTCATGAAATACCCTCATAGTAACAATCAGGCCCTTGCTTGCTTGACTAGACAACTGGACACCATAACCTAGTGAAGTTGACACATGAACTTAATGACGAGGGTAATTATTAATATGCTGCAAGCCTTTCATTGCTGGGATTCAATGTCAACTGAGGACCTGAATACAAGTTATTAGGGAAAACTATGGGACAAGCTTTTCAGATCCATCTGAATCTGGTCTCTTACTAGTAACTGTGATCATGTAAGGGTCTTTGTGGTACCTGGTAAGAAGTTATTTTTGAAGTTTGGTTGGAGCCTACCTCTGAGATGTTATAAGAATTAGGGAGCATGAACAGCTGGATGTAGTGCTATATAATAATAATATAATATAGACATTATTAGAAACTTTCCTACTTTCCTGAAATCTTTTTTGAAGGGTGTATATAATCCTCAGGTTCTCATCATATAAAATTAGGGGATGATAGCATTTCCTACTATGCACAAAAACAGAACAAAACAAAAACTGTTGCAGCAGATGAAGGTTTCCAAAGAAGTCATGCCTTTGGGAAATATACTCTGTGCCCACATGATTCAGGTAGCTGTGGGTATTTTGTATAATAAATGTTGCTATAAAAGCTTTTATACAAAATGAGGGTGAAGAGGAAATGGACTATGAACCAAGAAATTAGTGAGTGGAACATGCTTATTGGTATCAAAAGAATTACCTTAGAAGTTGTGACCAGGAAATCCAAAAGAACTATGAGAAATATCCAAATTTCAACTGCATATCATTTAACATCTGTAAAAATATGCAGTCCTGGGAAATAAATGAAAGAATGTAGGGTTTCTGTTAAGATCAGTAGTCTTGGTTAAGAAGGCAAGAGACATTTATATATTTATACACACACAAAAAGCATAATCTAATGAAGAGATAAATCTGAGCCGAGCTTGCAGACTTTTCTGAGACTGAATATAGTAATGTTAAGAACTTGAATCCAAGAATTTGGACCATACGACCATCTCCTTTGTAGTGTGGAATGGTTGCCATAGCAACTATAAATAGGGTTTTTTTTTCATCCCAGCAGGGTTGCTAACAAGATTCTAGTCAGTGTCCTGGACAACTTGTTTGGTTTTTCAGCAAACATAGACTAGGAAGTAATTGTTTTCCTTTATGGGGAAACATTTTTCATCCTCCAGGAAGATTTGAAATAAAGTGCAGAAATGGGCCAGGGAGCCATAAAACAAAAATTAGAAAGCACCTGCTTTGGAGCCACATTACTGGGTTTAAATTCTAGCTTGGCTACTTGTTAGCCGTGTGACCTTGATCAAGCTGCTCTTCCTTGTGTACAAAATGAGGTTGATAATAATGGTAGCTTACCTCAGAGGCTACTGAAGATTAATGAATCAGTAAAATAAAGTACTCAGAATAATGCCTTATGTAAGTACTTTAGACACATTTATTAAGACAAATTTCTTTCTGTGTTAAGAAAAATGTATCCTTGTTTTTTTTAATTTGTGAAGTTTAAGAAAACTAGGCATAATAAATTAACAGAAAAGTTTTGAACTCAAACTTAAAATGTATAGTTTAATGGTTGATAGACACATAATTTATGTTGAAAATTTACTAAAGTTGTATACTGTTGAAACATTTAAGAGAACTTAAGTTTCACCGTATTTATGAATTTATGAATTCAATTTGTTAGGTTTACAAGAAATATTTGCTATGGGGAAAATTTTCTTTGTTCTCAGAGATTGATGTATTTAAAAAAGGAAATAGAATATATTAAATATGCAAATGGAATTTGAAATATTTGAAGGTGATCAATTAACCACATTTGTTAGTGGGACCAAACATTATCCTAAAACCTATTAAAAATTATTGCTAATCCATTTGCTAAAATAGGATTTGCAAGTCAAATTTAAAAGTTGAAGGGACACCTTAGTTTCAAATTTGTAATTCTTATAAATCAAAGACAAAATTTTAAAGCTAAAATAATCTTCAAAATGGTATTTTTTTTGTTCAAAAAAAGGATCTTCAAAGATACCAAAATACTCTCCAAGATTAGAACCACAAAATGGCTCAGAAATTGGACCTGGTTGGAGAATCCAGTAGCTTTGAAAACATCACAATAGCAGGCTCTCTATCACAGATTTAAGCCCACAGGATGAACTACCCAGTATCTGTCAGCATTTGTTGAACTTCTTCCCAGAAAGGAGAATTACAGGCAACAATTTAACTTGATATGTTAAGAGTCAGGAGTCTAGAACAGTGGATTAAGAGCTGGTATGACAATTCACAAGGTAGAGCTGAAATAAACAAACAAAGGATTGAAGAGTCAATCAGGACACCTACCAAAGAGTGGGGGGAAGAAGTGGAGACCAAAAAGTCTGAATGTCAAGACACAAGTGGCAGATTATAATTTCAAAAAATAATTAAGACTATATTTTTCATGTCCTTGCTCCTCTTACAATGTGACCTTGACATTACTCATGTTGTGAGTTAGTGTCTGTGCTAGTTTGAAGCTGTTATATACCAGAAAAGCCATGTTCTTTTTTCTAATCCAGTCTTGTGGGAGCAGACCTGTTGTCTTGAGGGGAATCTATTTTTTTAACTTCTTTTATTGTAAAGTATAACATATTTACAAAGCATAGAAATAAAAAAGTAATAATTTTCAAAGCACTCTTCAAAGTGTTTACAGGATAGATCCCAGAGTTTGTCATGGGCTACCATATGATCCTCTCATGTTTTTCCTTCTCGCTGCTCCAGAATATAGGAGGCTAAAGGGCTTAAGTACTTTTTTATCATCACAAATTGACTTTTTTTCCCCTTCTTTTTTGTGTGAACAGTAACATATATAAACAAAAAGCTATAAATTTCAAAGCACGGCACCACAATTAGTTGTAGAACATATTTCAGAGTTTGACATGGGTTACAGTTTCACAATTTTAGGTTTTTACTTCTAGCTGCTCTAAAATTTTGGAGACTAAAGAGATATCAATTTAATTATTCAGCATTCATATTCATTTGTTAAGTCCTATCTTCTATGTATAATTCCACCATCACCTTTGATCTTTCCATACCTCTCCTTAGGGTTGTTTGGGCTGTGGCCATTCTAAATGTTTGATATTGGAAGGGTCTGTTACTAATATGGGGTAGAAAGATGGAACTATTTGATGTTCTGGAGAGGCTGACCAGGTTTCAAAACTTACCTGGACCAGGGGCCCATCTGGAGGTTGTAGGTTTCTGGTAAGTTACTCTAGTGCATGGAACCCTGGTGGAAATTTTTAAATTGCCCTAGGTGTTCTTTAGGATTGGCTGGAATGGTCCTGGCTGGGGGTTGGCAGGTTATAATAGGTAGAAAGGTCTACCTGAAGCTTGCATAAGAGCAACCTCCAGAATAGCCTCTTGACTCTATTTGAACTCTCTCTGACACTGATACTTTATTAATTACACTTCTTTTCCCCCATTTGGTCAAGATAGAATTGTTGATCCCACAGTGCTAGGTCTGGATTCATCCCTGGGAGTCCTCTCCCACATTGCCAGGGAGACTTTCACCCTTGGATGTCATGTCCTACATAGGGGGGATGGCAATGATTTCACTTGCAGAGCTGGTCTTAGAGAGACTGAGGCCACATCTGAGCAGCAAGAGAAGCCCTCCAGGGGCCTACCTATAGGTAGGCTAAGCTTCTATGCTACCTACATAAGCTTCACAAGAGTAAACCTCATGATCGAGGGCATGGCCTATTGATTTTGTGTCCCTAAAGTGGGGTGGAATCTTCTTTTTATTAAGTTCTTTCAATGGAGACAATGACCCACCCACCCAATTGCAAGTGGAATCTTTTGATTAGGTGGTTTCCATGGAGCTGTGTCTCTGCCCATATGGGGTGGGCCTTAATTCACTTACTGGAATCCTTTAAGAGGGAACTATTTTGGAAAAAACTCAGAGCCAACAAAGAGACATTTGGAGATGCAGAAAGAAAATACCTCTGGGGAAGTTGTTTGAAACCAGAAGTCAAAGGACCAGCAGATGCCTGCCACATGCCTTCCCAGCTGACAGAGATGTTCTGGATGCCATCAGCCTTTCTTTTTATTTTATTTTTTTTCAAATTTCCTTCATTGTCTCATTTTTTTTAAAAAACACTTTTATTGAGATATCTTCACGTACCGTACAGTCCATCCAAAGTATACACCATGATCATTTTTAGAACATTAACATCACTCCAGAAAAAGAAATAAAAAGAAAAACAGAAAACCACATACATCCCATACCCCTTACCCTTCTTTCTCCTTGACCACTAGTCTTGGACTCTACCCAGTTTTTGTTTACTCTTTATTCCCTATTATCTATTTATTTTCTGGTCCATATTTTTTACTCATCTATCCATACCCTAGATAAAGGGAACATCAGCCACAAGGTTTTCACAATCATGCAGTTACATTGTAAAAGTTATATAATTATGCAATCGCCTTCAGGAATCAAGGCTCCTGGAATACAGTTCAACAGTTTCAGGTATTTCCTTCAAGCTATTCTAATACACTAAAAACTAAAAAGGGGTATCTATATAATGCATAAGAATAACCTCCAGAACAACCTCTTGACTCTATTTGAAATCTCTCAGCCACTGAAACTTTATTTTCTCTCATTTCTCTCTTCCCCTTTTGGCCAAGAAGTCTTTCTCAATCCCATGATGACAGATCCTGACTCATACCTGGGAGTCATGTCTCACATTGCCAGGGAGATTTACACCCCTAGGAGTCATATTCTGTGTAGGGGGAAGGGCAATGAGTTCACCTGTTGAGTTGGCTTAGAGAGAGAGGCCACATCTGAGAAACAAAAAGAAGTTTCTCTGGGGGTGACTCTTAGACATAATTACAAGTGGGCTTAGCTTCTCCTTTGGAGGAATAAGTTTCATAGGGGCGAAACCCAAGATCAAAGGCTTGGCTTGTCCCCACTGCTTGTGAGAATATCAGGAATTCCCCAGGTGGAGTAGTTTGTTATTGCCTCCTTTCTCCCCAGTACCCCAAGGGGACTTTGCGAACAAAGGAACAACAAGGTTAAACACAGATAGCTCAGCATCTCAGAATTTAGAAATAACAGTTATAACTCTGGAATAGATGTGACTACTATAAGATTTTACAATCTAAGAACCTTTACAATAGGCCTTAATGTGATAACCTATGCTGTTGATTTCAATTCTCAGAGTTTGTATATTATAGTTAGACCATGCGAGTGAGGCATGAAAATATTTTTCTTTTTGTTCTGAAATTTCACTCAACATACTGTCCTCACGTTTTATTCACTTAGTTCCATGCTTCACACCTTCATTCCTTCTTGCAGATGCTCATAGCCCATTTTATGTATACACCACAATTCCTCCATCAATTCCTTAGTTGATGTACCCTTAGGTAACCTCCATCCATTGTGAACACTGCCACCATAAACACCAGTGTGCAAATGTCTATTTGTGACCCCACTCAGTTCCTCTAAGTATGCACCTAGCAATGGGTTTGCAGGATCAAATGCATCAACATTTCTTGAGTCAAGTTGTCTTTCTATGGATGCCTTAGTTTGGACATTTTTATGGCCTTAGAACTGTAGACTTGTAACTTAAAAAATACCTTTTATAAAAGCCAACCCATTTCTGGTATATTGCATTGTGGCAGCTTTAGCAAGCTAAAACAGATTTTGGTACCAGGAGTGGGTGCTGCAGTTTGCAAATATCCAATATGTTTGAATGGCTTTTAAATGGATAAAGGGAAGATTTCTGAAGAATTGTGATATGCTTGATAGAGAAGGCCTAGAATGCTTTGAAGAAACCATTGGTAGAAATTTGGATTCTAAAAGTGCTTCTGATGAAGGCTTAGACAGAAATGATGCATATATTATTGCAACCTGGAAGGAAGGTGATCCTTGTTTTAACATGGCAGAGAATTTGGCAAAATTGACTACTGGTGTTGGATGGAAGGCAGAATTTAAAAGCTATGAGCTGGAATACTTCGCTGAAGAGATTCCCAAACTAAATGTGGAAAATGCAGCCTGGCTTCTCCTTGCAGCTTATAGTAAAATGCGACAGGACAGAGATAAACTGAGAACTGAGTTCTTGGGTATAAAGAAGCCAGAAATTGATGGTCTTGAAAACTCTGGGCTTCCAGAAAGGGAAACCCCAGAGAATAGTCCCTCATGTGAAGATTTACCAAACATGGAGCCAGTAAGCCATTAAAGAAAAAGCCAGAATTAGAAATGGAGTTATCCAGAAAGGATTTATGGAAGATCCTATTATCTGATGTGTATGATCCATGTGTGTGGCATGGAAAACCAACAGGTCTGTTTTGTTTTGTTTTGTTTTTATGAGACCTGTATAAATGTAACCACTGCCAGTATGGACTAAAAGGGACCGAAAAGGGATGAATTGAAGGAAAAATTACTTCAAAGGCAGAAAAATGGAAGCTAAGGTCTGAAACCAAGAAATCTTGGGTCAGGAGGTAGACCACCCACCCACATGGAAAGGGTGAGTGTGCTTTGGAGGCAGAAGGTGAGCTGAAGAGTATTGTTGCCTGGGTCCTAGGAGAGTATGGAGCACCTTGCCTGGGGATTGGGGAGAATTGCTGCCAACCCATTGTTCTGAGGGGGTTAAGTGTGGACCCAGAGATGGCAGAGAGCTCAGGTTCTGCTCTAATGCTTAGAGAGGGTGGGGCCAAGAAAAAGGTGGTTCTCCCATGCCCCCCAGTGTTGCAACCCTCACCCCAGCATTTAGATAGTACAGGACTGCTGCATAAGCCTTTGGAAAGGATGGGGTTGTTGCTTTCTAAAGCTGCAAAGTTTAAGTGACTCTCAAACTTTAAAATCTGATGGAGTTTGCCCTAAAGATTTTGAAAATGTTTGAGTCCAGTGACCTCAGTCTCCCCCTATGGCAATGGGATCATTTAGCATATGACTGTTCCACCTTTGTATCTAGGTAGCAGATAACTTGTTCTGAGTTTTCACAGGCCCACAGCTAGAGGAGAATTTTGTCTTAGGTCAGTTCATACCTGTAACTGACTTTGATTTTTGAGATCTTGTCCTGCTCCTGATTTTGCATTGTATTTGTATTGTTCCTGAAATGGTTTAAGGCTTTTATGATATTGAAGATGGAATGACTATATGTAGTTTAGGGAAAAAAATGTCTTTTGGGGGGTCCAGAGGGTGGAATATGCTGGTTTCAAACTGTTATGTACCCCAGAAAAGTTGTGAGTTTTTTCCTTAGTCATCTTATCAGGGCAGAACTGTTGTTTTGGGTGGGATCTTTTTTTAAGTTATTTCCATGAAGATATGACCTACCCAATTGATTATGGAACCTTTTGACTAGGTAGTTTCCATGGAGATGTGTCTCTGCCCATTCAATGTGGGCCTTAATCTGCTTACTGGAATCCTTTAAGGTGGAACCACTTTGTTAAAAGCTCAGAGCCAACACAGATAGAGACATTTGGAGATGCAGAAAGAAAATGCCCCCTGGGAGCCAGAAGCAAAGGACCAGCAGACACCAGCCACATGCCTTCCCAGATGACAGAGGTGTTCTGGACATCATGGACTTTTCTTGAGCCAAGGTTATCTTCTTCTGAATGCCTTAGTTTGGACATTTTATGGCCTCAGAATTGTAAACATATTTTAATAAATCCCCTTTGTAAAAGCCAACCCATTTCTGGTATATTATATTCTGGCCACTTTATCAAACTAAGCAGTGTCTATATCCTCTTCCCTGGAATCTGGTTGGATTTGTAACACTCTTATAACAAGAGAATGGGACAGAAGTGCTGCTGCTTGGATTTTTTCATAATATAATTTTTATGAGATAAATTGTAGTTTACAGAAAAATCATGCTGAAAATAGAATTCCCATATAGCCCCTGTTATTAACATCTTGCATTAATGTGATATCTTTATTACAACTGATGGAAAACTATTATTATAATTATACTATTAATTATAGACCATAATTTACATTAGGGGTCAGTATTTGGGTTGTACGGTCCTTTTAAATAAATTTTTAACATATATACAATCTAAAATTTCATTTTTAAATCATATTCAAATATATAATTCACTGATGTTAATTGTATTCACAATACAGTGATACCATCACAACTTTCCATTACCAAAATTTTTCCATTATCTGAAATAGGAAATAATTAATTAAGCATAATTCCCCATATACTGGCCCCTAGTAAACTGTATTCTATATCTGACTATGAACTTGCTTATTCTAATTATTTCATAATAGTAAGACCATACAATATTTACCCATTTTTGTCTCTCTTATTTCACTTAATATGATGTCTTCAGGGTTTATCCATGTTGTCACAGGTATCGGAACTTCATTCCCATTTTTTTTCACATGGGCAAGCACCAGGAATCAAACCCGGGTCTACAGCGTGGTAGGTGAGAACTCTGCCATTGAGCCACCATTGCCTGCCCAGAACTTCATTCTGTTTTATGGCTGAATGATATTCCAATTTCTGTATATACCATATTTTGTTTATCCATCAATTGATGGATACTTGGGTTACATCCCTCTTTTGGCAGTAGTGACTAATTCAACTATGAACATCAGTATGCAAAGATCTGTTCAAGTCCCTGCTTTCAAGTCTTCTGGGTATATATCTAGAAATGGGATAATTAGGTCATATGGCAATTCTAACTTAACTTTCTGAGAAATCACCAAAATGTTTTCCATAGTAGCTGTGCCATTTTACAGACACCCCACATGCCACCAACTATGAAAAATGCTCCAATTTTTCCACATCCTCTCAAACACTGTTATTTCCCATTTTTAAAATAGTAGCCATTCTGGTGAGTGTGAAATGGTATCCTGTGGTTTTGATTTGCATTTCTCTAATGGCTAATGATGTCAAGCATCTTTTCATGTGCTTATTGATCATTTGTACGTCTTCTTTGAAAACATCTATCCATGTCTTTTGCCCATTTTTTAATTCAGTTTTTTGTCCTTTTGTTGTTGAGTTGTAGGATTTTTCTATATGTTCTAGATATTGAATCCTTACCAATTACGTGTTTACCAAGTATTTTTTATTATTATTCTGTATATTTTCTTTTTACTTTCATTATGAAGTCCTTAGATGCACAATAGTTTTTAGTTTTAATGAGGCCCCATTTATCTATTTTTTTCTTTTGTGCTTGTGCTTTGGGTGTAAAGTCTAAGAAACCATTGCCTAACAAAAGGTCTAAGGATAATTTCCTATGTTTTCTTCTAGGAGTTTTACAGTTTCAGTTCTTATATGTAAGTTTTTGATCCATATTTTTATATCTGGTGTGAGATGGTTCACCCTTCATTCTTTTGCAAATAGATATCCAGTTTTCCCAGCACCATTTGGTAAAGAGACTATTCTTTCCCAAAAGTAGCCTTGGCACTATTGTCAAAAATCAGTTAGCCACAGGAAAACATCAGCACAACCGCAGCAACACCAGGGGTAAATATTGGAGGGGAGGGACAAAAGTTAAGGGAAGGTTTAGACTTCCTGTTTGGTGAGGGTGTGTTTATTGATTATCTTTCTCTTGGGAACAATGAAATTATTTATAATTGAGAGTGTTGATGGACTATGGACTTTGGGTATTATACATGATGCCTAATGAATGCAGGTGGCTGAAGGATGCCCTGACTGAGAAGTATATTGGCAAATGATGGTGTACACATATGACTGAATATTGTGCTGCTACAAAAAGGAACAAAGGTGTGAGGCATGCAACATCGTGAATGAACCTGTGGGACATTTGGTGAGGCAAAATAAGCCAGAAACAAAAGAGCAATTATTGAATGGTCTCATTTAGAAAATGCTTATAAGAAAACAGGGGCCTAGATTGTAAACTCCTACAGCAGTCACATTTTGTTCACACTAGTAATTATTATTTCTGGATTTTGAGAGACTGTTTTATATATGTATAACCTGGTATTCAGAGATAAGAATAAATCACAATCAGGTTGGGATTAAATTAATTCAGAACACAGGGGAAAGGAAGACATCGTCCATATTTTAGAACCTCATCTACTCTTTGAGACCAAAGAAAGAAAGCTTTATTTTATCCAGAATCTACATTTTCTATAGCACATATTCTAACTCAACCAATCTAGATAGCTCACTTAAACAATTGAAACACAGGGAGTCCAGAGTAAAAATTAGGGCCTTTAATCTTGTATAGCTTAATGTAATACCTGGATACATCTCAGAATATATTAGTCAGATAATCAGAAAATATTGGCGAAGTTCCTTGAGGGATGGGAAAAAAATATGGAACTCTTAAACTTTACCCACACGGAAACCCCTGATGCTGTGCCAAACATTATGGACACCTAAATCAATAGGACAAGCCCTTGATCTTGAGGCTTGCTCTTGCAAAGCTTATATACGTAGCAGAAAAGCTTAGCCTACCTATAGGTGTGTTCAAGAGTCACCTCTGGAGGACCTCTTTTGTTGCTCAGATGTGCCTTCATTCGCTCTATACCCAATTCTGCAAGTGAAATCATTGCCTTCCTCTCTACATGATACATGATATCCAGGGGTGAAAACTCTTCCTGGCGGAGAGGGAGATGACTTACAGGGATGAGACTGGCCCTGGCATCGTGAGATCAACAATGCCATCCTGACTAAAAGGGGGAAAAGAAGCATAACAAATAAGGTATCAGTGGCTGAGAGAGTTCAAGTGGAGTCGAGAGGTCACTCTTATGCAAACTTCAGTCAGACATTGATACCTTGCCAAACCCCAACCAAAACCATTCCAGCCGATCCTAAAGAACACCTAGGGCAATATATAAGTTTCTACAAAGGTTCCATGCGCTAGGGTAACTTTCTAGAAACCTACAACTTCTAGATGGCTCCCTGGAACAGATAAATCCTGAAACCTAGAGGACCCAGCCTCTCCAGAACAACAGCTAGTTCCATCTCCCTATCCCTTATTATTGACAGCCCTTCCTACATGAAAAAGTTAGAATGGGCATAGCCCAAATACCCCTAAAGAGTGGGAGAAAGATCAGAAGTACTGGTGGAGGTATACAGAGAAGGAAGTGTGATGGCAGAATCATTATATTGATATTTCTTTTAAGTCTACAGTATCTTAGAGCAGCTAGAAGTAAAAGTCTAAAATTGTGGAATTGTAACCCATACAAACCCTGAAATCTCTTCTATAACTAATTCTTGCCCTGTGCATTGAAAGTTATTACCTTTTTGTATATATGTTATTTTTCACAAAAAAGAAGAAAAAAGTGATGATAAAAAATATATACATTCCTTCTACCTGCCAATGTTCTGGAGCAGCTAGAAGGAAAAATCTGAAAGGATGGTATGGTAGCCCATGACAAATTCTGGAATCTGTCCTGTAACTGCTTGTTGAAGAGTGATTTGAACACTATAGCTTTTTTCTTTCTTTGCTTTGTATACATGTTATATTATACAATTTTAAAAGTGAAAAAAAAAAATCAATTGGCCAGGGCAGTGTGATGGTGGCTCAGTGGCAGAATTCTCACCTGCCATGCCAGTTCAATTTCCTGGAGCCTGCCCATGCAAAAAAAAGAAAAAAAGAAAAAAAAAAAAAATCAGTTGGTCATAGATGTGAGGATCTATTTCTGAACTCACAATTTGGTTCCATTGGTCTATAAGTCTGAGCTGCTTGACTCTTGAGACTAGGTTAGAAAAGACAGTGCAGCTTCCATCTTGCTTGCTGGCACATTCATCTTTGGAGCTCTAAGCCTCCACAAAAGAAATCTAATTATACCAAGGCTGCAAGGTGTGAGGAAGCCCAGGTAGCATGGGGAGGCCATGCACAGGAGCTCTGGTCAACAACTGCAGTTGGGGTCCAAGACAAAAATCATCATCATCTGCCAGACATGTGAGTGAATTTGTGTCCAGGTGATTCCAGGTCCTAGTCATTGGGTCACCCCCTGCATTCAAGCCTCAGCTGAAGCTTCAGATATGGGGAAGCAGATACAAACCTTTCCACTGAGCCCTATTCCTACCTTCGACAAACAGAACCTGGGACCACAATAAAACATTGTTTTAAACTACTGAATGTTGGGTAATTTGTTACACAGTAACTGAAATACCATTGAAAGAAATGACATCTTCAGATAGAAAAGATGTATCTTTCATGGTATGATGATTTTTAAAGGATCTTAATCTGCAAAATTTCCTTTCCAACTCAAACTAATAGTTCTAGATTTTTCCTCAATGTGTCTCAGAGTTTACTAGACATCCCCCACCGTAATGTCCTGTTATTTAATCCCCAAAACCTATCCTGAATCCTATCTGCTCTCTCCCTCTCTGTCTCAAACCTTCAGTGACTTTTTCTGATAAAAGTAAGCTTTACTTTCTATGAATCCTTTAAGTTTTTTTTAAAATAACATGTAACCTGTTTTACTAAATAGATCATCTAAGTCTGAGGCACATTTATATTGTTTCCTTATATCATATTCAATACCCATCTGTAAGCACTGTATATAAATAGATGCTCAATAACTATCTGTTAATTGACTTAACCATTAATGCAAATATTGTTACTGAATTTTAAAGCTGGTTACTTCTTTCTGCAATTTACTAAAATTCACTCTAACTTCTTGCTTCCAGAGAAAGAATTTGTATGTACACTCGTCATATAGAGTAGATATATTCTCTTAATAAGAGTCTACAAAACTACTTGTTTTAATAAAATGCTATTTTCACTTTATGTCATCTAAAGAAATGTGTATTTCAAGCACAGCATTTCTCATGCTAAGGAAGGTCGTCACTACATCTAGAGAAGTGCTGGGCCAGGTTTGTTTTCATTGAAACAATTTTCTTGAAAGAAAAAACAATTTTTCTAAGAATGGAAAAGGAAATGAGGAGAGGAAGGGCGGATGACTCAATTGGAGGCTGTTTGTTAATTAGTAAACAAAAACATACACAGATTGAGCCCTGCGGTGCTTTTCAAAAAAGCAAAGTACATGGAGAAATTTCAGCTGTTTCCTTAAAATATGCTACCTTACACTTCCCTAATAAAGAGGGAGTTCATTACCTATGGGAGCTGAGGAGTCTGTTGAGAAGAAGGAGACAAAACAGGGGTGGGGGGCAGTGAAGGTGGGGAGTTGATAGGGATTTAAAAAGCAGCCTCAGAAGCAGGCTGAAGAAAGAGAAAACATTTGTGACTAAGGGCTGGCTCAGTAGAAGCAAATAGACAAATTCTTCTGACCAGAAAGGCATACTCACAGAAACCATGTTTTTTTTCTTAGAGATTTTGAAAAATCAGAATTGAGGACAGATTTTGTATGTGAATGGGGTGAGGGTTCAGTGACACTTGCTGACAACCATAAAGTTTTCCAGATACATTTCAAACGCAGACGTTCTAATCAAGGACTGTGGGGGTCACCAGAACGTGGACTGTTGTCCACCTTGGCCCATGACCATGTCAAGAGTTCATGAACTTTTGTTTATTTATTCAATAAATATTTATTGAGAACATACTAAGAGCCAGATGTTCAAAGTGCTAAAGATGCAGCAATGGAAAAAAAAACAACAAACAAAAACAGATCTCTGCCCTAAAGTAATTTACATTTTACTAGGGGAAAGGCAGACAATAAGCAAATAAGTAAATAAATAAGGTTTTCAGATAGTAAAAAGTAACATGAAGAAACTAAACCACAGAGTGATGTGACAAAAAGTGACCTTGACATTCAGTAAAAATAAATCCTCTCCAAAGAACCAGGCTGGCTCCATTGAGGTCAGGCCCTCTGTGAGGATCATGAACCAGTCAAAGCCCAAGTCTGTGCAGAAGACAGAATAGCTATCCCTTTTGTACAGCAGTTCTGAAGGTTCCTGAGTGGTTCTGGAGCTACTTTGGATACAGATGGCACTTTATGATCCAGAAACAGGGATGTTGTTCAGTAGCTCTGAGCTGCTTTGAAATCACAGGCCTTTTTCAGCAGATGCTCCTAGCTGAAGTAACTGCTCCTTCTACGCATGCTCGGATGGATGGCCTGCACAACTATTTTTCTGGATTGCTCTGTTGTCGTAGATATCAGATTCCATTTAACCTTGAGCCTTACTTGCTTTCTCTACTGCCACGCCTGGATTAACCTGCTTGCTTTCTGTGACAAATCAAGCTTGCCTAATCCTATCTCAGGCCTATCCCTCCTCAGTTGTTGTGACTTGGGTGAAACATGATCTGACATGCCCTACAATGATGACATCTGGGCAGAACCTGCTTTTGGCTTTCCCTGTGCCAGTTCCAGGACTTTTGCCAACATGCCCATTCTTATAAATGCTCCAACAATACCTTTTAAATTTATACTATCTAAAACACCTTGACAACTGAGGTTAAGACATTATGTTTTGATTATGTAGTAGTAAAGGGTCCTGAATAAGATATATGAGCCCTACGCCTGTTAGTTGGCAAAGAAAAACTTCATCTATCAGTATCAACAATGTCAGCTGTTTGGGAAGTGTACGTATGAGCACAGGTACAGGAAACGCAGGTAGCTATGGGAATACCTGGTTGAAACTGACTAGGTCAGGGTCTGGTCATTCTACAATGCAGTTGGAGGAACCCTGTAATAGCTGTGCAGATTCTAATTTCAAAATAATTTGCCTGAGGAGCTGAGAATGATTTTGTAACAGATCAAATGAAAGGGAGTTCAATTGAAGGATATGTGGGAATTTTATTATCCAATTGCAGATAGTATTACTACATGAAAAAAATCTTCAGACAAGTGACTTCTCTTTCTTTCAGGTAGCAAAATTTCTCTTCTCTGCTCCTCTTCCTACCTCTATTCATTCTCCTTCATGCAGCCAGGCTTCTTTCAAAAGGCTCTTAGTTTCTGCTCCTACTTCAACTTCACATGGGCCTTTGCCCTGCTATGGAGCTGTTTTGGCTTTGATTTGACATTATAGCTCCAGCCAGTACTTGGCATTGTTTATTAGATCAAGTCTTTATCTTTTAGTTCAAATTCTTGGGACAGAGAATCTGATTGGCCCAATTGGGTTTGGATTGGTTTTCTCTGGACTATATGTCCAGTTGGTGTGGAGAGTACCTGGGGTTGAGGATCTTATGACCCTACACTACAAAAAAAGTGTAGCCAGGGTGGTGTGATGGTTCAGTGGCAGAATTCTCGCTTGCCATGCCAGAGACCCGGGTTTGATTCCTGGTGCCTACCTATGCAAAGAAAAAAATAAAAATACACACACACATATATATATATATATTCACTTTTTTTTTCTGTTTTATACTGTTGGATTTTAAAGTTTTAAAGATTGCTTCTGTTCTTTTCCCCCAATTATATCATATTACTCTAGCAGGTTATCTATCTTTAGAAAGTCCTTTCCATCTCTTCTTTCAGTCCAGTGATTTCCAAACGTTTTTGATTACACATCTCAAACAGTAAAAAAATATTTGAACACACATCTCCACTATGGGACATTTGCTTATAAGCTATTTGCTAATATTTTATGTACACTTAAAACCATAAACAAAAAAATAGCATCTAAAAAGGAAAGGTTAAAGATTAAATAAGTATTTTAAAACTAAAATTTTATTTTATTGTGCTTATTAATAACATACAAATTCTTTTGCTTTATGAGAGCATCTTATTTTAATCTTGTTACAAAATTTTGTGATATTGTATTTTGAGCACTTGCTAATACTAATAATGTACTTTGGAGGTTATAATACATAGAGAAGTATAAGTATGTCAACAATAGCACCAAGGAGAGGAAGGGAGAAATGGAAGTAGACAATTGTAAGATTTTTACATTAAGCAAAGTGGTATATTATTTAAAGTTAGATTGTGTAAGTTAAACAAGAGTAGTATAAACCCCAAAACAATCATTAAAGAGCCACACAAAGTGCTATACGTAGGTCAGTAGCTGAGATAAAATTGAATATGAAAATATACTAAATTACTGTAAAGGAAGGTACGAAAAGAGGAAAAATGAAAGAAGAATAAATGGTAAAAAAAAAAAGGAAATAAATTTTACAAAAGTAATTGTAAAACTAGCCAGATCTATAATCACATTAAATATAAATAATCTAAACACTCCAATTAAAAGTCAGAGATTATCCAGGCTAGATAAAAATCACAAGTCCAACTACACACTGTCTACAAGAAAATTACTTTATATATAAAGACAATGATAAGTTTAAGGTAAAGAATGGGAAAAGGTAACAAACACTAATCATAAGAAAGCTGGAGTAGACATATTAATGTTAAAAAAGTAGACTTTTCAACTTACCATAAAATATGGAATATGCCCTATGTAGTGCAATAAGGCAAGAAAGTGAAACAAGAATATGGAATGGAAAGGAAGAAATAATATTCTATTTGCAAAAGCATCACTATGTACATGGAGACTTCTGAGAAATCTACAAAACCACTAGAAGGAATAAGTGCATTGCATGTTCTCTATATACAAGAGCAGTATTAAAAAATCAATTGTATTTATATATAGTAAATCAATTATATTATATATATTTAATTTCATCCTCTAATGAACCATTAGAGGATGAAATTAAAAATATCATTCACAATAGCATCAAAAAGCATGATGTAATTAGGGATAGATTTTATAAAATATGTGTGTATTGATTTGAAGCTGTTATATACCCCAGAAAAGTCCATGTTCTTTTAATCCATTCCTGCAGGGGCAGACCTATTGTGTGTGGTACCTTTTGATTAAGTTGTTTCAACTGAGATGAGACCCACCCAAGTCAAGGTGGGTCTTAATCCTTTACTGGGGTCTTTTATGTGGATAAAAGACAGAAAAAGCCCAGACAGCTCAGAAAGAAAAACACTCAGAGAGACAGCTCACAGAGAGAGAAAGTCTCCAGACATGCTAAGAAAGGACCCAGAGAAGCTCAGAGAAGAGACTACAGGAACTAGAATCTGAAAGCAATAAGACCCAGGAGAAAAGGACCAGCAGATGCTGGCCATGTGCATGCCCATGTGAAAAAGAAGTGTCCCAGATGTCAACAGCCTGTCTTCAAAGTCCAGGTATCATTCTGTTGATGCCTTCATTTGGACATTTTCCTGGCCTTAAAAGCATAAATTTGCAAACCAATAAATCCCTATTGTAATAGCCAACCCACTTCTGGTATATTGCATTCTGGCAGCTTTAACAAACCGAAACAATATGCAAGACCAATACCATAAAAAATATAAAGCACTGATAGGAGAAATTAGAGGAGACTTAAAGAATGAGGAGTTACACATCTTGATGGATTGGAAGACTAAATGTTAAGATGACATTTTCTCCCAAATTGACCTAGCAACACTTCCAGTCAAAACTCTAGAGGTATTTTTTAAAGATCAGGTTGTAGTTCTTAAAACATAAAAATTGACTATAATTCAGGTGGAAATTCAAAGATCCTGTAAGAGTCAAAATCATTTTGTTGATAGGAAGCTTCTGTTCCTCTCTGCCCGGACCTCTCTAAAGGACTGCTTGAGGTCTTTATTAAATGGTGTCTGGCTTTCTCCAGAGCAAGCCATCTAAGAGAGCAAGGTGGAAACTGCAAAGTCTTTTATAATAGCCTCGGAAATCATACACCATCACTTCTCCAATTTCTGCTTGGTCACACAGGTTAGCTGCTGGAGTAAACTATGCAAGAATGTCCATATAAGGAAGTCATGTCATTGGGCTGTATCTTGGAAGATGGCTACCACAACAAGCCACATTCTGGGAGAAAATATTCATGACATATACATTTGGTAAAGAATTGGTACCTAGAATATATAAAGAATGCCTAAACCTCAATAATAAGATCAAAGTAACTTAAAATGGGCAAAATAATTGAAAAGATGCTTCACAAAAGAAAATATCCAAATGGCCCATAAGCAAATGAAATGATATTTATCATTAGTCATCAGAAAAGTGCAATTAGAACCACAAAAAGTTACCATTATATACCCACGATAATGGTTAAAATTAGTATAGATAATGATTAACAATAGCTGCAGAGGATATGAAACAACTGGGAACTCTGATATTTGCTGGTGGGAATGTACAATGGCACCGGTCACTTTGGAAAATAGCTTGCAATGTTTTTTAAAGTTTTTTTTCTAAACAGTTTTACTCATACACCATACATTCCATTTAAAGTGCGTATTCACTGGTTCTCAGTTCAGAGAGTGTTCACCACTGCAATCAATTCGAGAACATTCTCATCAACCCCCAGCAATTTTTTATAAGGTTAAACATATATTTACCATATGACCTAGCAATTCCATTCCCTATGTATTGCAGAGGAAAACACACACTTAGGTTAGTGCAAAGTTTCTCAACTTCAGCATTATTCAACATTATTGTCCTTTTGGACTGGCTAATTCTTTGTTGTAGGGTGGAAGTTTTTAAAAAAACTTAAATTTCTGTGCATTGTAGGATGTTTATTAGCATCCCAGGTCTGGTAGAGAACTTCCCTCCAATTGTGACAATCAAAATATCTTCAGAAATACTAGCAGTCAATGGAGTGAGGGGTAAGGGGTATGGAACGTATGAGGTTTTTTCTTTTTATTCCTTTTTCTGAATTCATGCAAATGTTCTACGAAATTATCATGGTGATGAATATGGAACTATGTGATGACATTGTGAGTTATTGATTATATACCAAGAATGGAATGATCATATGGTAAGAATGTTCATGTTTGTATGTTGTTACGTTTAAAAAAATTTTTTTAATCAAAAAAAAATCTTCAGACATGAGAGGGAAACAAAGCGAGAGGTGGGGGAGAGGGAGAGAGGCAGAGAGAGAGAAAGACAGATAGAAAGAGAGAAAGAAAGAATCAAAATGACTCACCACAGCCAACAAATCTTACCAGAAAGAAAAGTACAGGACCAGACTGAAAATACCTTCCATTTCAGGAAGGAAAATCACCTACGTTAGCAATTGCATGAAATGCAAATTAACATTAAATACTGGAGTAGCAGTTCTTTGGACAAAGATCCACTACAGATTTTAGAAAAGAGACTCAGTAATCCATTCTTCCTTCTTGAGATTTAAGAAACACCAAAAAATAAAAATGAAAGATAACAGAAAGAAAACAACCATAAAAAATATAATAATAATATTCAGACACTGCAAAATGTTCCCTGGGATGCAAATCTTCCCTGGTTCACAGTCACTGTATTAGTGCTACATAAAAAATTATTTCTAATATTCAGCGACTTAACACAATAAACGTATTATCTCGCAATTTCTATGGGTCAGGAATTTGAGAGTGTTAGTTGAGTAGTTCTTGTTCAGAGTATTTGTTGAGTTAGTAGTCAAGATGACAGCTAGGGTTGCAGTCATCTGAAGGTTTGACTGTCGCTGGAGTATTTGTTTCCAAGATGTTCCACTCATACGGAGAGAGGAAGGAGGCCTCAGAGCCTTGCTAGTTGTTGGCAGAATGTCTCAGCTCGTGGGTCTCTTCATAGGCCTGCTTGATGTTTCCTCACAACATGGACATGGCAGCTGTCTTCTCCCAATGCATGTGATCCCACAGGGAAAAGGGAGAAGTGATAACTCTTTTTTAGGACAGTCTTGGAAGTGACACATTGTGTTTCTGCCATATGGTATCCATTAGAAGGAAGTCACTAAGTACAACCACATTCACTTGGAAGTGAAATAGGCTCCACTTTTTGAAGAGAGTAATATCTACCAATTTGTGGACATACACATTTTTAATTTTTGTTGGTTGTTTTAATTTGTCAAATATATATCCTTTCTACCTCTCTGCCCTCCATTCCCTGATAATTGCTAATGCATTTTGAATCTGCAAATTTTCTATTTCTAATTCTTTTGTGCTTTGCTTATTGCGGACATGTTTTTAAACTACCAGAGTTAAAGAAGGACTCTTTTAACAAATGAGCTGGGAAAGATTATGAACTATTTAGAGAAAATGAAAGTTAGGTCATCACTCCAAAATAAACCTTAAAGGATTAAATTATTTAATGGGAAAAGTACAATTATTAAGCAAGTAGAAAAAAATAAAGACGGATAAATTATATCATCCTGGAGTGGGAAGAGACTTGTGAAGCAAAAAATAATGGATGCAAACAAAAAAAGAAAAGACCAATTATTTTAACTAGGAGAAATATTAACAGTATATAAAATTCCTTTTTGTGAATATCCTGGTAGGAAAATGGACAATGGGCTAGCAATAAGATAACTTATTTGTTTATTGCAAATATACCACGATTACTTGGGTGCAGTAATTAAGCACAATCATATACTCTCATACAGTGCTGTGGGAAAATTCAAAATAACAATTATAACATCAGTAATCATGCCTGTTTGAAACTGTTGTATACCCCAGAAAAGCCATGCTCTCTAATCCTGATTCAGAATTGTTGGGTGGGATTTTTTGATTAAGTTATTTTCATGGAGATGTGACCTACCCAATTGTGGGTGGGACCTTTTGATTAGGTGGTTTCCATGGAGATCTGTCTCCACCCATCTAGGTGAGCCACTCACTGCACTCCTTTAAGAGGGAATCACTTTGGAAAAAGCTTGAGGGCTGACACACACACACACACACACACACACACAAAAGACTTTTGGAGATGGAGAAAGAAAATGCCCTGGTGAAGCCTTTTGAAATGAGATTCAGGGAGAGAAAGCTAGCAGACCTTGCCATGTGCCTTCCCAGTTGACAGAAAAACCCAATCATCGGCCCTTTCTTGAGTCAAGGTATCTTTCTTTGGATGTCTTAGTCTGGACATTTTTATGGCCTTAGAACTATAAACTTGTAACTTAATAAATTCTCTTTATAAAAGCCAACCCATTTCTGGTATATTGCATTTCCAGCAGCATTAGCAAGCCAAAACAGCTATTTATGGATTATGTGGTATACTTACAGTCTCATGTTTTTACATGTAGAAAGAAGTTGTAGCAACTTCTTACTACAACCTCACATGATAGCACAATTTTCCAGTTGCAGCACAGATTAAGCAGTTTTGCAAATCTCATAGCTTGTAGGTAACAACAAGGTTGACTTCTCCAAAGGCATAATACTTTTAGTGGCCCATGGAAATATTTTAATTTCTTTTCAAATCAGAAGAAAAAATGAGTGTTTAGGCCAGAAAAAATATTTTAATATACAATATCCATATATTCATCTTTATACCAAAGAAATTGTAAAATACAATTTTAACATTGTTTTATGGAGAAAGAGGCCCCAAAAAGAGCAAAAATGCCTAGGGCTTATGAAAATTAGAATATGGCTCCGGGTGGCAGTGTTGAGATTTTATTCCAGCCAATGAGACTCCTAAACTAAGCTTTTTCTTGAAGGCCAGTATGTTTCAAAAGGGTAAAAACTGCTCATACTCTTGGATCACTTTTAGGAATTTAAACTGAGATAGTAAGTAAGGATGTGAAAAAAGTTTATGAAAATCTATTTATAATGGTATTCATTTGAAACCAAACAAATACTCAATAAAAAAAAACTACTACCTTCTTGACCTAAAGGGAGAAGAAAGAAATTAGACAAAATAAAGTCTCTGGCTGAGAGATTTCAAACAGAGTCAGGAGGTTAGCCTGGGAGGTTATTCTTGTGCATTATATAGATATCCCTTTTTAGTTTATGGAGTGCAGGAGTGGCTAGAGGAAAGTACCTAAAACTGTCAAACTGTTTCAGTAGCCTTGATTCTTGAAGAATTTTGTATAACTATGTAGCTTTTACAGTGTGACTGTGATTGTAAAAACTTTGTGTCTAATACTCCTTTTATCCCATGCCCATGAGTAAAAAAAAAGAAAGGATAAAAAAATAATAGGGAGAGATAAAGGGTTAAAATTTGGGTAGACTGAAATACTGTGTGTCAATCAGAGGACGGGGTAAGGGGTATGGGTTGTATGAGGTTTTTTCTTTTATTTTATTTACTTTTCTGGAGAGATACAAATGTTCTAAAAATGATCACGGTGAAGAATACACAACTATGTGATGATATGTGAGTCACTGATTGTATAATATGGTTGAACTGTACATGTGTGGCTATTTCTCAATAAAAAATTTTTTAAAAATAAAAATAAAAAAAAAAAAGAACTGCTTCAATACTGGGTATCAACTGAGGGGCCTAGGTAAGTACTAAGAGCTTCTACGGAACTAAGCTAAAGAGAAAATCACAGTCAGAGTGGTGAAAGTAACAATATGGTAGAACAGGTAAGTGGAAGGAGGCTTGCATAAATTCGAGAGATGGAGCACAACCCCCTGCTGAGTATTTGTATGGAATTTCTATGGTGAGGAAAAGGTTCGAGGAAGCAGCCTGCATTAAGGCACAGAAATGAACGACTACATTCATAGAACTCTGAGAAGTTTGTTCTAACAGAAGGGACAGAGCATAAAAGAAGCTTCAAGTATCAAATTAAACTGTGCCTGGACAGCCCTGAAGAGCCAATGAAAGTTTGTAATCTGTGGAGTAACATGCTTAGAGATATATTTTAGGAAGATCTTTCTGAATATCTGTGTGCCGAATCTAGGTGAGAAGTCAAAAGGCAGGAACTAATAAAAAGGAGAGGAAAATAATGTGTATTCCTTCAAATATACAAGGAGTGTCAGAGCTCTTCTTGAGACAATTCTCTCAAAAGGCTTAGTTATGAGAGGAGAGAACTGGAAGGTGGGTTTAGTCAACGGAGAACTTGTTTATGACAGGAATCTTAAAATGTGATTATATTAAGGAGTTACAGGTAGTAGACAGGGTGAGGTCAAAGAGGGATCACAGGAAGAAGCACACAGGCGAAGAGGTTCACTTTGGAGAGAAGCGGAGACACCTAGCTTCTGAGACAAAGGGCAAAAAGTATGCGCGGGTATGGATGTAGGTAATTTGTGGGGTTAGGTGAGGCAGTTGGGGAAAAATGGCCCTTATTATCTCTACAAAGCAGAAGATGAGGTCATCTGGTGAGTAACATGGTCACTAGTGGTTGAAAGGTTTAGGTGGCGAAACGGTGAGAAAGAAGGAACACAGACAAGGAAATTTAAAGGGGGGGGGGCGGGGTTATTTCCGTGCTCCAGGGCAGATCCCAGCGGACCCAAGAGGAAAAGAGGTGAGTCAGCGCCTGGGTGATGGCGTGGGCAGTTTTAAGCAAGGGGGTCAGGTGACATCCGGAAGGGGCGGTTCTCCGGAAGTCAGGTGTCCTGAAGGGGCGGTTCCAGAAGCCATGTTGGGAGGGGCGACACAGCCTCAGCAGCTACAGTTGCAGTGCCCTTCCCCGTTTCCCGGACCTAACACTGTTTTCCGTCTGTGGGAGACTGGGGGAAGGGAGTCTTTCCACTTCTCTAAACCAATTGACTCAATTGTTTCATGGAGATAATCTACCCTACTTTATGGTCTATTAATTGCACAGACACATGTACTTGCCAATTAAGTATTAGCTTCATCACTGGGGTAATGTGGGCCGGGCCCGGGTGGGGTGGGGGGGAAATGAACATTTGAATTACTAATAAAAATGGTCTAGAAGACTTCTGGTTTTATTTACTCTTGCAATGTTCTGTGTCAAACACTCGGTGAAGTCAAGGAATATTTAGGAGCACCTACTTTTGCTACATAGCTTTGGGGAAAGAATGCCACTGCCCGGAGGACCTTCCTTGAGGTCACGCCCCCGGCTCAGCCGCGGACCGGAAAGTCAAGTCAGCAACACCCGCCGCCAGCTGGAAACCTCTTCCCAAATCTCGGCAGCGGCCCCGCCCCTTCCACAGGTTCAGGCCCCACCCCCTTCTCCCATTGGCCACTCCTCCATCTCCACTCGACCACTCCGAAGACCCGGAGTAGCGGAGTTTTCTAAAGGCATCAGTGGGGCGCCCTGGCTGCGCATGCTCGAGGAAAGCCGGATTCCGGGTCCAGACTTGGAGTCTCTGGGCGGCCGCGGCGCAGCGCGCGGTGTCGGGGCGGGCCGGCGGGTGGGGAGACGCGCACTCGGGCCGCGGCGCGCTCCCGCGGAAGGAGGTGTGGGTTGGGCTGGAGGTGGCGCGTGGCCGGGGTGGGGGTGGGGGGAGGGTCGGGAGTCGGCGAGGGCGGTGTGCGGGTTCCGAGTGGCTGCGGGCGGCCTGGGCTGCCGGGGCCGACGAGCCTGCTGTGAGATGGCGATCCTGGGCGCGGAAGGGTGAGAGTGACCCCGCAGGAGGAGGCGCCGCTGCCGTGGCCGTCCGGCCGCCGGGAGCAGACGGCTTCGCGCGGGTAAGGACGGTGCGGGGCGGTGGTGAGGGGCGGGTGCGGGCCCTGAGCCTCCGCGGCGGGCCGGGGAAACCCGCGCCGTGCGCACCCCGGCAGGACCCTCCGAGGGGCTGTCGGTGACGGTCAGTGACGGCCCGCGCCTTCCTGGCTGCCTCCCAGCCCTGGGGCTCCGAGTTTTGGGGGGTGGGGTCACGGGTCTTGCCCCGAGTTGGCTCTGGCGGAGGCCTCTGCTGCTGTTACTGGAGCCGGCAGAAGTGTTTCCGTGACTCTGCAGCCGCAGTTCTCAAGCTTCCTTAGTCTTCTTTTCGCCTCCGTTCTATCTCTTTTCATTTCCCTAACACCTCCTCACCAAACACAAATATTTTGGCTTAACTGCCGGTACCCCTGGTTTCACCGCAATTCCACCGTCTCAAACGAAGGACTCCCAGCCTTAGAACGTCTTCTTCTGACATGTTTTTATCACCCCCTGTTTTTCACTGACTGCAGTTCCCTTTAAAACAGCTCCCTCTTCCACCTTTGTGACCTGGTAGGTCCCTGTGACCTTGCAGTTTTTAACCAGTCCTTATCCCATCTATGACTTAGGACTTCTTTCTTTTTTTTATTTTGTAGTTTGCCCGTTGCTTTTACAACCTTTAAACTATCTTACGCACAACCCTTTCTTTACTCCATCGATATGGAGTTGAGCTTCTTTTGCTCCGATGATTATGTGAGACCTTCGTTACTGAAGTAGTTGTTATTTTGACATTTTTACTTCTTCATCCAGTGGCCTGATTTGGCTTTACAGTTTTTATTTGATGTTTCGTCTTTTTGTGTAGGCTCATGTGCAAAAAGATATGACTTTCTGCTTTAAGGTGCTACGGTTATAGTTATGGAAAAATAATGTCCCATTTTTTTTCCCTTTGGTCTTTTTTACCTGAAGTATCTGGTTTATAATTGTCTGCAGGTTTCTGTGAGAGTTTATACTTATGTATAAATCGACTTTCTTGTCTTATTAAGTCTCTGTATTAAACAAGCAAGATGCAGTGTATTGCACCTTTTAAAAAAAAGAAGGTATTCTTTTAATGTGACTTGTTTTGGCCATTCAGTAGTAAATCAATAGTTAATCGTTTTTAAATTAAATACTTGAGTTGACCAAGTGTTGGGTGCTACTCAAATTGAGACACATAAAGCATGTGGAATAGTTCATTTCTTTGGGATGTTGTTTATTAACATTTTCAAATAAATCTTCCTTTACAGTGCAAAACTGCTTATAAGTGCTGTGACACCACGGTTTTGAAAAGCAGTGATTTACAGTTACATTTTTTTTGAAGCTTGGCATGATAGAGGATGTCTGCCTTGGAAGAGATCCTAATCTTAGCTGTTTACCCCGTGCTGGCTGAATTTTTTTACTTCCTTACACAATTATTAAGTGTTTACTGCAAGACTGTGTGAGGTATTTAGGGAATACAAAGATGAGGATAACAGTCTCTGCCTTCAAACCTTCCACAGACTAGGTAGGTAGATAGTACTACACAAATGCCTCATTTGTCTTTTATTATATAGCTTCGCTTCATAAATGATACAGAAGTCCCCTAAGGACTTCAAAGTCAAAGGAGGTCGAGCTTATTTCATTCAGCAAGGTAAGGCTAGGGAGTTAGGATGCTTCTGGCTTCTGAAGTCTTGGTTTTGAAGGATTACTGTGACTTTGATAGACAGTGAAAGGTAATACACGCAGAGTAAAGGGTCTAAGAGCAGAGTTCATACATTCACAGAGAGACCAGTAATTATGTTTGATGGAACATAAAGTATTTGTACAGGAATAAAGGATGATAAAACTTGAAGTAAAAATTTGGCCCAGTTTATGGATTGCTTGTAATGCCAGGTTTATCACCTTGGATTTAGTAGGCAGTGAGGTTCCAGAGAAGATTTTTGAGTTGGGGATGCAACGACTAAAGCTGTATTTTAGGATTAATCCAGTAGTCGCGTGTGGGGAGGCCTCCCCATTGCTCTCTGTCTGGGCTATAGATAGTGACGTAAGTATCAGAACTGAGGTGGTGATAATGGGAATGGAAAGGAGAAAGGGAGTAGAATAGACCAGATTTGATGATGAAAGAAAGAATGAAGAAAATATAAAATATCCAAGATTCTGATCCAGATTGGTTGGGAGAATGGTGGTAACATTTTGAGCAAAATCTTTGGAAGCTTTAATCCCAGTGCATGTATGTTATTTTACAGCTGTAGTTGTAATTTTGAGACAACTAACCATCTGAGACAACTAACCCTTTGTGAAACTAAAGAAATCAGTTGGCTTGAAAAATTCCCATATGCACCTGTGCTTTGTGGATTGAATTATAGGGAAATCCATACACCACCTGAAGCTCAACCGTGGAACCTGTGGACCAGTGGGTTGGGTGGGGAGGCAGATCTCAGAATGATCTGGGAGCTTTATAAAACAATAGAACTTTTAGGTTCCTCTATCCACACTGATGAAGAACCCCTGCTGTAGAGGGTACCTAGAGATGTAATATCTTATGCTTGTGTTGTACTTCATAGTTTATAGGAATTTTGACTAACATATTCTTTCCTATTATATTATGAAACAGACTAACCCAAGAGGTTAAATGATTTGCCCTTAGTAAACAAGTGGGTAAAGTGGAATCAGGAGTTAGTTAACTGACAGTGATGGTTTTCTTTCTTGTATGAAGATAATATGATTTACCATCAGTTGGGTATAGTTAGTGCCTCTAAGTGACTTCATCAGGGAGGATGATATGAGTCCAGAAGGTTCCTTCCACATCTTAACATTTTGTGATTCTTCTGTTTAGGTTTTCAATGGAATCTTTGTATCTTTCTTGGTTTCCTGTGTGCATGAGAGCTGATACAATAAACTGTATGGCTAAAAAGCAGATAGCAATATCAGACCGTTTTTAGTACTACTGCCTTTGTAACGTTTAACTTGGATGGGGGGAGGCAGGAGGCAAGTGAATTAAGTGAAATAAGATGAACTTTAAGACGTGTATCTTCATTCAAGTTTGTCTTATTGAAAAGTATTCCTTCAGAATGGAATGATTTCTAAATGTTGTGTTAATTTCTTTTTTTTTCTTTAATTAATAAAAAAAAATAAGCTAAAGAGACAGGGCAACAGTTTCAGTGTATGAGCTAGGAATTTCTCTTGCTATAAAGGCAAGAGAAAATTGGCACAATCAGAGAAGTATCTGTAAATTAGATAACAGCATTGTCTTAATGTTCATTTTCTGATTTTTATTAAACTTCTATGTGATTATAAAAAAAAGTATTCCTTCATTTAGGAAGACTTCATCAAGTGACAGCTGAACATTTATAAAATAAATAAAGTGAGGACTTACTAAATGAATTTTTTTATTCACAGAATTAACTAACTCTCCCTAGTATGGTTCAGGTATAATTTGATTAATAAACAGTTGATTTTTCTCCTAAAAGTGTATCTTCCTGATAGTAGAGACCAGATCAAGTTATTACTTAGTATATTCTATGACTTTAGAAAGTGATTCCACAATTACTAGAAAAGACTGGAGTCTTTTTTCCTCTTTCTGTAGAAATATGACATAATTATAATGAACAGTGGTGTACAGGGAACCATTTACTAATGTTTTATGAAGGAAAAATGTCTAGGACAAAGCTCATATGTAGATGAATTGTACTGTTTTTCGTTTTTGATTTTAAGAAAGGTGTCTTATATTTTACGTAGTATAGCATTTTGTGTTTTTTCATTATGGTTATATTTTAGCATTTGATTTGCATGATGGCTAAGCACAAAACAGGTCAGGAAGCAATCATTTAGGTGAATACTCTGAGGCTCATAGAAGTTAAAAGAAATTAAATTTCCAGAGTACGTGGCTAGTAAGTGGCAGAACTAGAGTTAAAGCCTAAGTATTTTATTGTTAAATCAGTATTCTTTTTCCACTAACCTAATGACTCTTCATCTACAAAGGAAATTTAGTTGAAGAATATGTGAAGAAGTTTAAATTTTCCCATTTGGAATCTGTATTAAACTTTTGTACTGTGTAGATCTGAACTTGAACTATTTCCTCTTTTGTATTAAAATGGTAAGCTTATTACAGCAGAGGTTAATAGGTAATTTTGAAACTTCTAGGTATTTTATCACGGAATAGTTACCCTCCTGCCAAGGAAAATATAAAAGTTGATTTCTTGTTTGGGAAAGCTCATTGGTGACGTGTATATTTCCTTTTGAAATTTAGAAAATTTTCTTCTTTTATAGATTCAATTTGTTACTCTTTTGTGAAAACTGAGTGTATGGAAAGTTTGTATTTACAAAACATAAATCAAACTTTGATTTTCAAAAGTAATGTACTAAGAAACAATGATCATGCATCTATGTGATGATGTTAAGAATTACTGAGTGCATATGTAGAATGGTATGATTTCTAAATGTTGTGTTAATTTCTTTTTTTTTCTTTCCGTTAATAAAAAAATAAAAAAAAAAAAAGTACGTATTATAGTATTTCATGATTCTTACCAATATACAAAAAAGATATGCCAGTTAGAAAACTAGATTTATCACTGAAAAGTTCTTTTATATACTTCAAATTCATGTGTTTAAATAACTTTTGGGGGAATATCTTATGTAAAACCAATTCCTAAGTTATAAGGAAGACTGCCATTTGTTGATTTAGTTTGACATTTCTTAAACCTGCTAGTCGTTCACAGCAGATATTGATATACCGACTATGTGCCATGCATTGAACTAGGTCCTGGGACTACGATGCCAAACACGATTGAAGTCTGTCCTTTTGGAACTTGGAGTTTAGTAAAGTCACTATCATAAAGAAGGGCAGAGAAGTTTGGAAGTGCAATTCATTACATTCCTCCTTTTCTCTTTTGTGCAAAAATACCAGGAACCAGATTAGCATTGTTTTTGTTATCTATTGCTCTCAAACAACAACCATAAAACTAAATGGCTTAAAACAACAGTCATTTTGTTTGCTCACGTTTTAATATTCTGGGCCAGGCACAGTTGGGCATTTCTGCTGGCTTTGCTGGTGGTACTTTAGTGGCTGTTGTCAGCTGGAGGCTGGATGTCTTTCTCCATTTCGTCCTCTTCCCTTTCTCCTTCCCATCCACCCCTTTCCTCTTCCTTCCTCTCTTCCCCCTCCTACTTCTTCCCTCCCTCTGTTTTCTTCTTTCTGTTCCCCCTTCCCTCCCCACCTCACTTTCTCTCTTCCTCTTCTTGTGGTCTCAAGCCCTCTTCCTCTCTCTGGGGTACCTAGCAGGGTTGCAGGCTTTGTAGTGGTTGCTTAGGGCTTACAGGAGTGCAGTAGCAGAAACAACTAGGTCATGGCATAGGCTTGCAATTGGCACAGCATCATTTCTACCGCATTCTGTTGGTTAATGCAAGTCACAGGTCCAGCCCACATTCGAGGGGAGAAGACTGCCCAGGGGTATGATTAAGCATTCATGAAGCCCAACTGTGGGAAGTGAAGTTTGTTTGGGGCTGCCTGTGTAACAGCTACCACAAATAATCAAGTGCAGCATCAGCTGCATTACACTGAAATTTAGGGCTTCTTGAAAACCGATATGGAAGTTGAGGCTTAAACTGCTTACTACTTTTCTTAAATTTAGACTTTGAATCTAGGCCTGCCATATGGATAGGTGAGTCTTAAGTGCAAATGATAAAATACTTGGTTTACTGTACAGATGGAAATAGTTAGCACAATCTTGGAATAGAAAAGAAGAGAAAATTTGGGGCCTTGGGCTTTGCCCAAGTATGCTACCATAAGGAAACAGGATTGACTTTATATACTTGAAAGCACTGAGGTCTAAGAATGTATAGGACCCATGAGCCCAGGCTGCTCAGAAGCCATGATTTGCCCAGTGTCTTGAATTGAATGAGGTAGAACATCCCTGTCAGCACACCATGTAGATGGTGGTTCACGGGTGGGCTAAGATGAAGCCCTTGAGCCCATGGAATGATTAGTTGAGATCTAGGATAGCAGAGCTCCCTGGCCAGTCATTCTGTCCTTGATTAGCCTTGAGCAGCCTGTGTCTCACAAATAGTATTTTCTGTTTGCAATATATTGAAAATGGTTTTGGTAGGTCACTTTTACATCTTGGCGAGGAATCATTGTAGAGGAGAGAATATTCTTTCTGTCCATAAGGAAGTCTTCTCCTCATGGAAATGTAAGAAATAAGGCAATGCTCCTCCTTCCCAAGGACAGGAAGATTCATTGATTGCTAGGTAGATTTTTCTGTTTTGTTTTAATCCCAGTGATCTGTTTTTAAAGTTCAGAATGCCATGTCTAACTGTGGGAATGAAGACAAAATGAAAACAAGTGTGTTGTTTTTTATTACATTAGCTTCTGAGTGAAATAATGAATTAATTTCTTTCATTTAAATAATTTAGATCATTAATACATAGCTGCAGGACATTTTTGTAGCATTTTCACATATACTCAGAAATAGGCATCTGTACCTAATGCAAAACTTTTCTCTTTGGAAATTTTTGAAAACAGAATAGTCAGCCATTGTGGGGAAAGAGTTGGTGATTCAGTGCAGCAAGTAGCCTAATTTATAGAAATACAGAAGGCTAGGGTGCAAGGAAGGGGACAAGAAAGCATAATATTAAAATATTTCTCAATTGCTCTATTTCCTGGGTAAATTATTTGGGCTGTTTAAAGATGTACTAGCATTAACAGAATTGTTGGTCTGGTAGCTTTTTCTTTTGTTTAAATAGGAAAACAAGTTCTTTTGATAGTTCTGTAGTATACCCATAATTATGATTAAACAGGATGGGTGGATGCAAACTGTTGAGTCCTGACTTGAAATAAGATACTGTGGCCACATATTGGCTTCAGCTTGCCAAGATGTACTATTTGTGTGTGTTTAGTTGAGGTGGAAATGAGAATTAGTTACTCAGACTTGCTGTATGTAAATTGTGGCGTATTTTACCTTGAAGTGGGCAAAACTAGATAAGGGCATTCTGGCGCATTGGGTTAATAAACTTAACTGTAAGTTAGACAGAGCTGACTTCTGTCGGTGCTGCCTAATAGCATTGTTGCCTCAGTTTCTTCTGTAAAAAGTAAAAATATCATGGGTTTTTGTAAGGTTAATTGACGTAATACTTGAAAAAGCAAAGCATGGTGCTCTGAATGTAAGCCTTTATATTATTTTTAAAATAAGCTTGACTTTTCAGAAAAGTTTTAAGATTTACAGAAAAAGTTGCATAGATAGTACAGAGAGCTCCATTACACCCCGCTTTTAGTTTGCCCTATTATTAACATCTTATGATACATCTTGATGCATTATTAAGTGAAGTCTACACTTTACTCGTATTTCCTTAATTTTTACCTAATGTCTTTTTTCTGTTTCAGGATGCCATTCAGGATAAATTGAGTCATTAGGTCTCTTTAGCCTCCTCTTGACTGACAGTTTCTCAGACTTGACTTTTCTTTTTTTTTTTCTTTAAATCATTTTATTGCTTTAAATTCATTATTAAGTTGAGAATTCAAACAAGTCCACTTTGCTGTGGGCCACTCATTTTTCAAGGACAGTGTAGCTTAGTTTTGTCATGTGTATAGCTGCCCTTGAAATCTCACTTCTTAATTAAAAACAATAAGTTGCTAAAAGATTAAGGATGAATCTGAGAAAGATACATGACTGCCGCTGGTGCTGGTTTGGCTGTGCAACCTGGGAACAAGAAATTAACACCAGCATTAGATAAAATATGGTATAGATCAGTGTTTTCAAATTGTAGTCCCTGCATCTTAGTTTTTTGGGATATTTGTCAATCATGTAGATACTTGAGTATCCTTCCAGTGGTACTGAAATCTTTTGGAAGTAAAGCTCAGGAATCTTCATTTTTAACAAATATCGTAGATGATTTTAGGCACATTAGTTTGAGAAGTCTTAGAAACTTAATGTGTAATATAGGGATCTAGTGTGCTCTACCTGAGGCCATTTTTTTTTCTTTTTTTAGCCACAGTGTTCATTAAGTTACCTAATACAAAGAGAGCTTAACATCTGAACTTTTTAGATGTCTTAAAGTAGCTTAAGTTAATTGCCAAGGACTTGCTGCAAACAAACTATAAAAACCTGATACAAGATGATTATAGTACAGAGGAAGTAAGAGAATTACCCTGAAAGAGTACTTTGAAAACTACCTATTCTACTAGTACAGAAGAAATTCTTTCGAATGAAGATATCTCTTTTTAAAAAAATGCCCACTGAAAGAATTAAGCTTGGTATTATGATTATCAGATAAACTGATTGCTTTTCACTTAGCTGAAATAAGCTACCCAGAGATAGGGATTCTGATCATTGGATGTCTAATTTGGGGGAACCTTGGTTTTTTGGATGAAAAGTTGGTTGGTATGACCTATCTTTTATGGGGAGAAGTCATTGCTTAGCATAAGGACACTAATAGATAGAAAGCATGAGAAAGGATTTAAATTAAAAAAAAAAATCTCAACTTCCAGCTCATTTTCTTTAATTTACTTAAGATAGTGGATGATGATGTCAACTTGTGTTTAAGATACTAAAAGCTTCCTTAGTCCTACGACCAGAGTGACCCCAGAATCTGATCATATTTGTCATTGGAACTGTAAATCTTTAAATTGTGGCTGCTTTTGAAAAAAATCCAAAAATTATGGTTGATGTAAGCATAGGTTACTGAATTATTATATTTTATGGTAAAAACAAACATGTCAAACCCACTGTTCTAAGTTTGAGTAGAAAGGATTTGTTGACATTTTTGTTTGAGAAGCCTGTTTTCTTGGTCTTTGTGAGCCCATTTTTTGGGGGGAATCAGCAAACTCATATCTTTTTGTCCTGTGGACTGTGAAATATGGTGTTGATGTTTAGATGTGAACACCCAGAATGGAAAGTATACAGTATACTCAGGAGTTTCATTTTGTGGGTTATAAGTTGTGGTAATTATAATTTGTTTTAAACTTTTTTTGTGATTTAATTTTCTTGTAACATGTTGGTTGTTACAAGCTTAGGCCTTGGAGTAAGACAACCTTTGATTTGAGTTCTGGAACTCACTTAATGGCTAAATGATGTTCATACAATTAACCTTATTTTAAGCCCTAGTTTCATCATATATAAAATGGAAATAATAATACCTAGTTTATAGATTTATTGTGTGGATTAATTTGGCACTTATTCAATCAGTATTCACTGTGATGGGTTCATAATCCCTTGTCATTAATGTCAAATATGTTTCAGAATCAAATTTTAGTTTTAGAGGTTGATCCACTGCATGTATACATGCATACCTATGCATATACATACACTATGTTACAGAAAACCACAGTGAAATATTAGGCAGTAGCCTGTAATTTCTTTGGCAAAATGTTTAAGTATTAATAATAACAATAAAGAACCACACATCAGGTCAGATTTTGCTGCCAAATGAGCAAATGATTTCAGGTCATTTCAGTTTTTGCTACCAAATAAGCTATGAAGGAACATTGTTTTCATAGCTTTTTGGATTTGTGGATAAAGAATTGTGCCCCTCTGTTTTTATCGTATTTTAAGCTTGAAAAGGATTGCATTATCCTAGGAGAAGAGTTTTAGCTGTCTGTTGATTCTTTCATTTTGGAAAGCATTTCTGTGTATTTTGGATTCGAATATTTTCCTTTAGGAGTGAGGAAATATGCTTTAAAGTCTTAGGAAGAGATTTATAAATAGTAAATCAACATTTGTGTATCTTGAATAGCTTTAAAATAATAGTTTGAAATTGTGTACACACAAAAAATTAAAAGTACTATATTCATTTCAAATACTTAAGTGTAAGTTTGATCATATGCCTGCTGCAGGTGTGGGTGGGTTCGCTGACTGTCATTTTATGACAAGGTTATGCAACTGAAATGCGTTTCTGTGTCTCAGTAGTAGAGAGTATGGCTGGAACGTGGGAGGTGAGAAATTAACACTTCTTGGACACCTTCTGTGTCTCTTATACCCCCCTCACGAAACATCATTAGTTTGCTGTTGATAGCTTCATTTTATGAATAAGAAATATAAAGTAAGAAATTTTGACAGAGGTTAAAAATACACAAATAGAGTTGAAGCTTGGGCCTAGGTCTCTTGGACTCTAAAAGCTGTTCTCTATTGTATACTACCCCATTATGTTCTTCTCAGTCTATAAGTAAGCACTTTGTAATTAAGAGCTAACAAATCATCATCACTCCTTAAATGCTGATCAATTAGAATCCTTACTGTATTTAGAAACAATCGGGAAATGGTTGGGGGTGACCATAACTTTGGGTCATGGTATTCTACTGACCAGTGCAGTATAGAAGAGTACTAACCTTCTCAGCAGGCCTGGGTTTGGCCTGACTTTAAGAAGTTCTTTGACACTGAGTAAGTATTTTAATCTCCTCACTGCTTCACTGCAGCTCCAGCCTCCCATTAATTCTGTGCTTTGTGCTGTTTCATGAGATGTAGCAAATACTGTGTATTTGAAGATTACCAGTTTGTATAAAAATTTTGAGTTTGGAGAAAAAAAGGTAGATTAAAGAAATGTACTATTCACATTCCTCACTTTGAATCAAGTGAACAATTATTTATGGAAATATTGTGTCTTTTTGAAATACAAGACTATAAGTAATATAATTACATGAAGTTTGATCTTCAGAAAGTAAAAATGTTTGTTACTCTTGGATGTTTTTCCCAGAATAGGTGGAAATGATTTATTATATGTGGTTCACAACAGCTTCCCTCCTTCATTGTTAATATGCTTATGCTTTTACATGTTTATTTTTTTAAAGATTTATTGTTCTTTCTCACTTAATCTAAGGAAAAGCATTTCAGTCAGTAGCTTAAAAAGTGCTTAAAACTGCCTGTGAATTTGCTTAAGCTGTCTTTTTTTTTTAATTGTGAAAAATAGCATGTATGCAAAAACCCAGTAAATTTCAAATCATACCACAACAATTAGTTATAGAACAGATTTCAGAATTTGTTATGGGTTAGAATTCCACAATGTTAGGTTTTTACTTTTTGCTGCTCCAAGACCCTGGAAACTAAAAGAATCATGTTATATCCTATCTTCTCTGTTATAACTTCACCTTCTCCTTTGATCTTTTTCCCAGTCTTTAGGGGCATTTGGCCTATGCCCTTTCTAACTTTTTCGTGTTGTAAAGTGCTGTCAATAATACAGGATAGGAGACTGGAACTAGTTTATGTTCTGGCCCCTCCGAGTTTCAGGACTTATTTGGCCTAAAAACCCTTCTGAAGGTTGTAGGTTTCTGGAAAGTAATCGTAGTGTGTGGAACCTTTGTTACGCTGGCTTTTCAAGGTGATAAAATAAGACTACAGTAATGTCAGATTGATATTGCAAACCACTTAATTTAAGGCATGGGTTCAGCTCAGCATTTCTCATTCCCATGATGCTGGGTTCCAGCTCATCCCCCGGAGTCATGTCCCACATTGCCAGAGAGATTTACACCCTTGGGAGCCATGCCCCACATGGGGGGAGGGCAGTGAGTTTACCTTCCAAGTTGGCTTAGAGAGAGATGCCACCTGAGCAACAAAAGAGTTTCTCTGGGGATGACTCTTAGGCATAATTATAAGTAGGCTTAGCTTCTCCTTTGCAGATATAAGTTTCATAGGGGCAAACCCCAAGATTGAGGGCTCATTGAATTGGTTGTCCCCACTGCTTGTGAAGTTATCAGGAATTCCCCAGGTGGGGAAGTTGAGTATTTCTTCCTTTTTCACCAGTCCCACAAGGGAACTTTGCAATTACTTTTTAATTTTCTGCTCAGATTACTCAAGGATATATTGGTGCATCACACTACCCTGTACAAACGAACATTTCATGCCCTATTCAAGATTCCATTTAATTATGGTGCTCAAGTAAACTGACCTTACAAGTTAAATTATATAATGTGCTTCCAAGATGTAAGTTTTGCACCAAATAAAAATCTCTTTCTTTGGTCTCACACAAAGGTTGAAGTTTGAAAATATGGGCCATATCATCCTTTACCCAGTATTCTCATTTACCTTAGTCCTTCCAGATCAGCTTTGTTCATATTTCTGATGAATTCTGATCACTTTTTCAGCTTTTTTTAACAGTTGCTGAATGGGGCAATGCTGACTTTCATAGCTTCAGTGCTGTAGCTCTGAATCTGAGGATTCACATAAATAACTAAATTTCAGGGATCGACCAGTTATATACAAATAGCTCAGTATCTCAGAATTTAGAAATATCAGTTACAACTTCTAGATATATGTGACTGCTATATAGCTCTTTTTATATATTAAGTTGATTCTGTGAGTTTGGAACCCTAGTTTTAAGATGCATAGTGTTTTTTGAATTATGTATTTTAAGTGATATTATGTAGTATAGGAGTGGAAAACTTCTTTTCTGTTGTGGTTAAATAAGGCATGGGGGGAAAATTAGGAAATTTGTGACTTTTTCATTTAAGAAGTCTTGGGGGTGCACAGATGGTTCAGTGGTAGAATGCTCACCTGTGCAAGAGACCTGGTTCGATTCCTATACCACACCCCCTCCCCCCGCAAAAAAAAGTTTTGGTTTTCTCCCATTGTAAACATAATAGAGAAATTATAGAAAGTTAGAAAAGAATATCTCATTCTCAGTACTGATGACATTTTGGTTTAATCCTCCTTTGTTGATTTAAGATTTAAGTATCAGTTCTTTTAAAACAGAGAAATAAGAATCATCTTTTTAAACTAAGAACAAGAAAGTTGATGCATGATAACTAAAAATATATTTCAATTTTATTATAAGTAAATATATTATACTAAGAATATATTTCAATCTGGATGGTATAGAGCAGGGAGAGAAGAAAAAGAGTGATAAAAAGGCCAAGCAATGGAGCCGAAGTCCTGTGCTTTTGTTTGTTTTGTTTTTAAAAATAATGTCTATTTAGTGTAAACATTAGAAAATTTGCTGCTAAATTTGGTGGATGTATTTTCCTCTCTCACTAGTGTTTTCTGGTAAAGTATAAACGTTTTTGATATGTTGTCCTTGCCTGCAGTGGAGGAAAACTTATAATTTCATATTTTGGGAAGTAGGTAGAATGCATTTAATTGTAGAAAGGAAAAGTTCATTTTATGGAGCAACATCGCCATCTTGTGGCCTTCTAGAATACTGTTGCCAAAGTTATTTTTTCACAACTCTAAACATAAATTAAGTTGTTCTCTGATATTGGCTAGGGTCTCCATGAGGTTTGCAAATTGTCATTTCTTACTGTAAATTGGGGATGAGGTAGGGGGAGGTAGAAGTTAGAGTACAAAATTATTTGTACACTAAGATTGCAACTAGGTAAAAAAAAAACTGTTTAAGGAAAGTAAAACATAAAAATGAAATTAGTTGTGAGTAGGTTGGTATGATATGGGTTATTTGCTACTAGTTCCTGTTTTCATGAAATATGCAGCCTTTTTAGTGAAGTAATGCTAAGCTAAATAATCTTAATATAGCCTGTGCTCCGTCTCTCATTTAATAAGAAAGTGAAGGCCCAGACACATTTTGATGCACGATCTTATTCAGCCATTTAGTGGAACTGTTCATTGTTTAAAACAGTGTCTTCTAAACTGATGATTCTCAGAGGAGTATCTTCTATGTGAATTTTTATGCTTTTTTCATTTTGATGATAAATAATTTTAAAGAAAAATATCAATATAAGAATATGGATGTTCATTTAGAAGAGCAGCTAAAAACTAATTAGGCCATGTGATTTTAGTGCCTTTGTTTTTTCACTGCTTTTAAAGATTCAGTTGGTATTAAATATCCTTCATTAATATATATATTAATATTTACTATTAATATATATTAATATAAATATGTAAAAATACCTTTTGTATACAGCTTTGAATTAGGCTTGGTGTATACAATGGTGAGTATTTGTCGTGGCATTCTTGGGATTTACAGTCTAGTGTTCAGTGAGAAAACGAAGCTGTGTTGAGGAACACAAAAGCTTGAAATCAGGGCGCCTGTATGTGAGACACTATGCAGTGCTTTCAGTAAGTGCTGTTTCTCTGTCTCAACATTCGACTTACTTTGAAATTATGTTTTGATTTGCAGAAGCATTGTATATTCACATAAGTAATTGTTGTGGAAGCCCTGAAATATCCCTATGGAACAATAGATTTCCTTGTACCCTGGAGGTAATTCGGCTGTATCATGGGTCCAGTAGGCTTTTGTGATTTGGTCCAGTGTCTTAACACCACTTACAACATTGTTTCCATGGGAAAATTTGTACTGTTCTAAGGAGTCGTCTTTTCCTTATACTTTTGGAATCCAGTTGATGTATAATTTGAGAATAAGATACTGCCCTAATTTTAAAGATTTGATTAGGGCTGGAGGGTGTCCAAGTTTTGTGCGCTTTTTTCTTAATATATATGTACATTTGCCCGTTGGGGTAGTTGATAAGTCTGATTAGCATTTTAGTGGCGAATCTTTTATTTTTGTTTTAAAGCACTTATTTTGGGGGTGTAGAGATGAACTCACATTGGTTAAGTGGACATGAACTCTTGAGTACAGACACTTTCTCTTGGAACTCAGAATTAGCAGTGCAAAGAGGGGAGAGAGTGCCTTATAGTTGCACCTGTATAGGATTTTCTTTATAATATTTTAAAGTTTCAAAACCTAATTACCCTACCTGTTCTGCAGAATTAATGTTTTACTAATTTCGAATCTTCATTTAACATACATTAACTGAGTATTTAGGAAGGGCCCAGCACTGGTTAGGGGCTGAAGTTACAGAAGTGAGTAGTAATAAAGAAATAAACCATATACTGGGGGAGATAGAGGAATGAACATGATTAAAGTGTTGTGAAGACATAGCAACTAGTCAAAAATTAGGAGAAATGACACTTGAGCTGACTCTTCAAGGATAATTGGAACTAGTTTGATGAGAGGTGGGAACAGCACGTTGGAAGCCATTGGTCTGTGAATCTGTGTGTGAGAATCACCCAGGGTCCCCAGCTAGCTCCTGTTCCATGGTGATTCAGATATATGCAACCAGGCTGGGGAAAATTGGTAATGGATTAGAAGTATGTGTTAACAGTGAGGTCTGAAAAAGAGCTTTTCCGGAGAATGCCAATCCTTTTAATTTTCACTAACTGAATTCCAATGAGTGGAGGTGAGAGAGTGTGTGTGCATATACTCGATGGATTTGATGGAGGTGGAAATAGTTTGATAGTATCTGGGGTGTGCCCTTTTCTCTTCTGGAACCTGTGCCTTAAACTGCTCTAACCATTTATGTCATTGATTCTAAATATGACCTAGAAAAATGGGGGAAAATTGCACTCATATCTGGGTATTGATGGCACTGCACAGCTGGCCCCATGTCTCTGCTCTGTCTCATATTCCTTACCTAATCATATCCATGTTAAAAGGGAATTTTGTCTATTTTTTAGTGACCGTCATGTTTCCAGTGTCTCAAGAGTACCTCTGGTTTACTGAGAAAATTGGAGCTGTTAAGTAAAATCTCCTTAACTCCCATTCCAGAAACTTTGAGAGACATCTGCATTTATACCCATCATTTCTCTCACTATCACAACAGAAGAGCTGTTTCTGTCCATAACTCTATTTCTGTTAGCTGTAAACCAATCCTGGTTTCTGAGGAAACTTGCTTTAGTAATCATTTTTTCTTCTATGACTTCACCTTCTGCCTGCTTGTAAACATGTTGAAGTCTCTTCCATCTTCAGAAATAAACCTATATACATTTCCCTTAAGCCTGTGTGTCTTTTCCTTTATAGTTAAATGAATGAAATAGTTTCTGGCCGTTCATTCTCACATCACTTGTTTCTGATCCTACCATTAAAATTGCCCTTGCCCTAAGCCTCTGATATCTTCTATATTGTCCAGTGGAAAATTTTAATTTTCTCTTCTTTTACTGGTCTTACTGGGGCATTTGCTGGGGTTGGCCACTATTTCCTCCTTCTTGAAATTCTTTCTTGAAGTTTTCTTCTGTGTTTTTTCTCTTCCTTATGCATAGTCCTTTTCTGTTGTTCAGCCCCTCAGTATTGGTATGCCCCAGGGTCCTGTTGTATACAGTAGGTCTGCAGCAGAGTTAGTTTGCAGTTTACTCCTGTACTCCACTTATGAGGTGTCATGCATATCTTGAGCAAACTCCAGCATGTATCTGTTTATTGTGCTCTGTCCAGTCAGTTAGTAATTACTGGGAGTCTTGCCCTGGCCAGGCCCACTTTGGATTCTGGGAATTGATGATGAATTAGAGTTCCTGCCCTCAAGGAACTTACCTTGACAAGGGGGGTGGGGATGGAATTTAAAGAACAAAATATATAAGCATCAATAATTGAGACTTGCTAGGAAAGTAAAATAGGGCGAGGTGGTAGTGATGGAGAAGCAAGGGTTTTGCTTTGCCTAGGGTGTCTGAGGAATTATTTCTGACGAGATTAAATTTGAGGTGAGCCCTGAGAAAGCGGCTCTAAAAACTTTCAGCTGGAGCAGAGAATGCCAGTGTCCTGAGGCAGCACAAGGTTATCTGACTGAAGGATGGCAAGAATGCCAGTGAGGCTGAAACACTGTTAAGGAGGAAAGGGGAAGGATAGAAATTAGAGAGGTGGAGGTGACAGTCACAAAAGGTCATGTAGGAGTTTGGATTTATTCCGGTTAAACTAATAGAATATTGGAGAGAGAAACAGAATTGTTATGATATTCTTTGTTATGGAAAGATCACTCGTACTCTAGCTGGAGGATGGATAGATGAGGTGGGAGTGAAGAGGGGAAGCAGGGAGACTTGCTTATAACTGAGGTTCGTAGTGGTGGAGATGCTAAGGAGTAACTGATTAAGGGATTCCAAGCAGCTGGTTGACAGCTTACCGATAGCATCACTTGTGTGTGTCTCACAGGCATCAAACAGCATATCCAGAAGGAAATTATCACTTTTTCCCCAGACTGTACTTTTTTGATACTATTTTGATACTGGTACCATTATACTTAGAGTTGGCTCTGCCAAATCTAGGAGCAACCCAAAACTTTTCCCTTTTATCCTTGCTTCTCACCTGGTCTCCACCAATTATTGTGGATTCTGCTCTTTAACATCTTTGGTCCTTATTGTGTTCCCCCCCTATTTCAGGCCATTTCCTGCCTAGCCTGCTTTCAGGCTTCCTCCGCAACACTGCCAAAGCAGTTTTTCTAAAATGTATGTTCATTCATCATGCTATAAATTCAGTGGCTCTCTATTGCTTTCTTAATATGTCTTTCAGCCTTGATAGTTTCATCTTTTTCTTTTTTCTCCTTACACCCTTGTTTCATCTCTTTCATTTCTCTCCTTACACCCTCGCCTGCCTATATTGGTCATCTTGCTCTTCTTAAGCATAACATATCTTAGAAATAGTTGTTTCCTTTCATCTATGCACCTTCTAAATGAGTCCTCCACAGCTCCACACAGCTTTCACCAGCTCTCAGAATTCCTTCCTGATGTCTCATCACATCACCAAACCACTGAAGATGCTCCTCCTTTGTGCTTCTGTAGTACTCTCTGTATATCCCTGCCAGTGAGTTAAAACTGATAATTTACTTGTCTGTTTCCACTACTAAATTATAAAGTCACTAATGGCCAAGAGCATATATTATATGATTTTGTATTCCTGGTGCTTAACACATTATCTGAAAGCATGCCTGGTATATTTACTGAATGAATTAATTTAGAAAACTTGCTAAAAGAAGTTCCTTATATCTAGTTTGTTTGGTTATTGATTAGTTGTTCCTGCCACATGGTAGATTGATTCTCTTTTACTGGAAAGATTCAGTTAGAGGCTTGGGACTGGATTTCATAAGGATAACTTGGAGGCCCAGTAAATGTTTATTGAGTGATGGAACTATGGTACAGAGAGGCCCAGGAGAAAAGGGCTACGAGGTAACTACTATTTTCCGTGGTGGTGGGAGATGTTTCAGTAGAGGGCAGCAACCAATCACAACAATAGAGGAGTGAGTGGGAGGTGAGAAAGAGGGTTGGCTAATTCTTTTAAGAAGCTAATTGGCCAAAGTATTTTTTTTTCTCTTTTTCTTTGTTAGTTTAGTTTTGCTTTGTTTTTTTTAGAATGGGCCTCAAGTGTTTTAGGTGACCAAAGAAGGCAGGTATAAATTGGAGGGGGCAGGAGGGCTTACCTTAGGAGGTAAAAGGGATGTAGGTGTTTGATCATTTTGGAAAGTCGGTGGGGTCATTTTCAGAGACTTAAAACTAGGACGGGATGGTGTGCAGTATAGTTGGTAGAAATTTCTGTCAGGACTTATTTAAAATGAAAGATGGAAAATTTGTTAAATCTTGAAAGGATAACCTCAGTATTGAGAATTAACTGATAAAATAGCATGAATGTAGCAGGACTAGTATATTTTTCTACCAGTGCTCTATTTTATTTTTATTTGTTGCCCTTCATATTTAATACTGTTTTTTTCATGTTATATTCCTAATAATGTAGCATTTGCATACCACTTTATAACTCACAAAGTGCTTTATATAATATTAATCCTACCTCAAAGCCATCTGCAACTTAGGTTGTCACTTGCCCAAACTACTTGTTAATTTTAAGCACTTGCTATGTGCCAGGCAGTTTCTCAGTGTTTTGCAAATATTCATTCATTTAATATGCATAATAACCAAATATGGTAGGTACTATTATCACCCCTAATTTATAGATGTAGTAACTGAGCATGAGACGGTAAAGGAGCTTGCCAGATGTCAACAGTCAGGTGGTGATTGGGATTTGAATCCAGGAAGTCTGGCTGTAGAATTTGCTTTTAGTGTTTATGCTGCCTCTTAGTGAGTATAGGAGCAGAAATTCAAAGCCAAATTTAAATTAGACTGGGCAAATGATAGTTTCCTATTTTCAGCGGTTTTTTAATTCTGTTCCCTCATCCCATACTTGAAACCATCAAGCAATTTTTGAAAGTCTTTTATAAGGGGAAGTTTAATTGTTGAACAGAATTTTGGCTTGGGTTTCTTTTAGCTTTTAATACTACTAGATGTTTAGAGCTTAACATTAACTTTGTCCTGAGTGGAATTTCTTTTAAAAAATTGCTGACCTCACAGTTGGAAAAGAACAAAACCAGCACTTCTGTCAATTTAGAGTGGAAGTATCCTTGATATTTGATCTTCTGAACTGGCCTGCGCTTTGGTGTGTCATGGTTCCTGCTAGCTTAGCTTCTAAGTCTTTTGTTCAAAGTCTGTTTTTATGTATTACTTTTTCTTGAAGGAATCTGCATTCTGTATAGAACAGAAGGCCATTTAAGTTTTGTTGGCTCAGAGTTATATGAAACACATTTTATTAGAAAGGGTAGGGGTTAATTTTGCTTTAGGCAGTTTTTAATTGTAACTATTTCTGATTAATTGGGACAAATATACTGATACAAAGAGCAAGTTAAGTTGATTATTGTGTTAGGATTTTCCAGGAAAACAGAGCCCGCAGGCAATACATAATGTATATTATGCAAACATTATGAGATTTATTATAGGAATTGACTCAGGCAACTCTGGGCATCACTATCTTTATTTGTCATTTTGTATGGTGGATGTTCGAGTGCTCTGAAGTTAGTTTAGGAAGTGTTCTTTTTCGCCCAGTGACAGAGTTACAAATTAACAGGAGGGTGGTATTCCTGTGTTTTGCATGTAAGAGGATGGGTTGGTGATATTTATAGGGAAGGGTCTGTGTGAACAGGAAAACTTCATAAGGAATCAGCTAGTTTCTTTCACAAATAGTTGAAAAGTGTACATTAGACCTCAGCACAAAATTTATTTGAAGGTAGAGGAAAAGGTACAGCGGTTGAAGAGAGATGAGAAAAAATCCTGGGGAGAAAAACCATGTGGAAGAGAGAATAGAAATTTAAAATAATGTTAATATTGTATTGTTAAAATTGGAAACAGTTTTACTTAGCGTAGTTCCCTGAAATAAGGTATATGAAAGTTTGAAAATTCTGAAGTATTGCTAATGTAAAGGAGTGGTGGTATTACCGCAGGCTAGTACTAGGTGGAAAGAAGGCTGAAGTGCTGTGGATCCAGTTGATGCAGGCTTAGGAACACAAGCTCAGGCACAACAAAGATTTTGAGTAAATGACTGATTTATTACATAGTACAAAGGATCCAAAAGAGCAAGGGTAGAGATCCCGTAATGACTGGTCCCCTGGTCAACGAAGTTCTCAGGTCAAGGTAGGTGGATGTCAGCTCTGCACACCCTCTTGGAGAAGTGGATAAACAAAATATGGTGTGTATATATACATATAAACATCCCAAACAGAATATTATCCAGCTATAGAAAGGAATTCAGTTCTGACATATGGGTTCAACATGAAGTTCAGTATGGACCTTGAAGATATGTTGAGTGAAATAAGCCAAGCACAAAAGGAAAAATATTTTATAATCTCATTGATATGAAATAATTGGAATAAGCAAATTCACAGAGTCAAAAACTAGAATTCAATTTACCAGGGGCTGGAGTGGGGGTTAGGAATGGGGATTTCATAGTTAAATTGGTGCAGAGTTTCTGTTTGGGATGATGGAAATGTTTCAGTGATGGATGGTGGTGATGGTAGCACAACATTGTGAATGTCATTAACACCAGTGAATTATATATTGGAGTGTATTATAAGGGGAAATTTTAGGTTGTGTAGAAGAAGAAAAATTTTTAAATAGAATATAGTAAAATATTTTTTCACCCTCACTAGTAATCCAGTAAACAAAAACTGAAACAATGAAAAAAAAAAAGTAAATTTATTAAGTTGCAAGTTTATGGCTCTAAGGCTGTGAAAGTGTCCAAATTAATGTACCAATAAGAGGCTGCCTTCACTCAAGAAAGGCTTATGTCATCTGGAACACCTCTGTCAGCTGGGAAGGCATGTGGCTGGTGTCTGCTAGGGTCTTTGGCTTCTGGATACCTTTTAAGCTGGGAGGTAACATGATGACATCTGCCAGCTTTCTCTCCTGGCTTCTCATTTCATAAGGATTCCCCAGGGTTATTTTCCTACTGCATCTGTCTCTGACTGTGTGGGTTCTGAAGCTTTTTCCAAAATGATTCTTTCAACAGATTCCAGTAAGCAACTCTTACCATGAATGGGTGGGGATACATCTCCATGGCAACTACCTAATCAAAAAGTCCCACCCACAATTGGGTGGGTGACAGTGCCATAGAAACAACTTAATCAAATGATCCCCCCAGCAATAATGAATCAGAGTTAAAGAACATGGCTTTTCTGTGGTATACAACAGATTCAAACCAGCACGCTAAGGTAACCAGATAATCCCAGTATGCCCAGAACTGAGGGGTTTCTCAGAATGCAGAACTAATACCTGAATAGTCCTGGGCAAACCTGGGCAAGTTCGTCACCTTGTTGCTTACTGTCCTATTTTATAAATTAAATTAAAATGATCAAAAATATTATCTTGAAAATGAACTTTAAATATAGAAGTAATATTTCTAGATTATTTAAAATTAAATCTCATGTTTTATAATTTATATTTTTATGAAATACTTATTTTCTGCTTTAGAGTTGCTGAATTTTGGATAATTTAGGGGGAGGGAGACTTAGTTAATTCATTTTTCATTATCTTTGCCACATTCTTAAGTTTTGTGTTGTTGATACAATTGCTTTACCTAAATGCAGGCTTTCTAACCTTCCAGGTTCCATATATTCATTAAATATTTTTTATTAAACTTCTCTAACATCTAATATGTACCATCCTGTCTTGTTACTGAGCTGTTTCTGTATATTGATCCAGGCAGATATGCGACAAATTTCTCTGGCCTTTCAAAGCCTTAACACTATGCTTAGTATGCAAAATGAATCAGATATCCTTTTTTTAAAATTGCTTCTGACTTAAGAATAACTTCTTGAAGTAAGGCAATACTTACTTGAAGAAAGATAGTTTATTATCTACATTTAATACTCTCCTCTTTTCTTTGCAATTGAATAATAATGAAACTTTATACAACCCTGTGGCATTTTAAAGGACATAAACTGGACTTAATTGATTTAGGTATAACTGGCCATATCCTCTGGGCATAGATTATGACCTTGATCACTTGGATGGATAACCAGTTTTCATGAAAGTTTAATATTCAGACTTTACTTTTTTCTTTTGACACATTGACTTTGTAAATTCCTGAACCAGAAATAATTGTACAGTTCTCACCTGTTCTTACACCCTGGGAACGAGACAGCTGGAGAAAAGTTATACCATCATGCAGATTGTTGTCACTGAGGATTTGTGCTAAGCACCCACATCTGTATTAGTACTGCTCAGCAGAAGTTGGAAGTAGTTAGAAACGGTATCTGATTTTTATTTAGCATTTATTCCAGAATGTTTCCTTCATGAAACAAACCCATCCTCTCCCACGGATTTAATACCATCTGTATAAACTGTGACTTTAATATTTCTTCTCCATATACCTTCTGAGCTATATACTTCTATATCTGTCAATTAAATGTCTCCACCTGGATGTTAACAGGTTTTTATGAACAGCATGTTCATATGAAACTGCTTTTATTATTAACCTTTCTCTCACAGTAAGAGCAATAACTAGCTTTTACTTAGTGATTACTTTCTACCATATAATTAAAATGCTAAGCATTTTACATGTATTATCTCATTTAATCCTCATTATGACCTGAGGTAGATGCCTTTGTTATTCCTATTCTGATACAGAAAATGAGCCATGGAGAAGTTAACTTGGTCACACAGATCTTAAGTAGAATTGGAAATGAAATCCAACTAGTCTGACTGTAGAGTCAGCTCTTGAAAACTTTGTGCAGTATTGTCTCCTCAAATTTGCTTTTCCTCATCTGCTCTCTATCCTGGCTATGACAGCACTGTCATCTACCCAAGTAGTAAAGCAGGAAATTTTAGTTGTTCAGATTCCTTCCTCCTTCTAACCCTGAATTATCCCATAATCATCTGGTCAACGATCTGATATACATATCCTGACTTTCTTCTTTTCCACTACCAATGCCCAGTTCAGAGAGACTCCTTGTTTTAAGTCTAACTTCTCTTCTGCCAAAGTTATGTTTCCAAAATGCGAGTCTCATTACTGAAACCCTTCACTGTCTTTTCAGTTACTTCAGGATAAACTTTAATGTATATATAACACCACATAAACTACTCTGTAAAGTCCTGTACAATTTAGACTCTGCCTTGTTTGCCTGTTAAAGCCTCACTTTAACGCTATCCTTACATTCCATTATCCAGCCATACCAGCAGTTCTCTGCATGCTCCATCCTTTTTCTCTGTGGGTGATGATTGAAGAATTACACTTCAACATGTTTAATTTACTCAAAGGTTTACTCAGAGGTTAACTTCTCTGTAAACTCTTTCCTAATCTCTGCCCTTTGAGTTATCTACTTTCTCTTGTGTCCAAACATAGTACTTTACATTTTGCATCTGTTTTAGTAACATCAGGCTGAAAGCTGTTTATTTGTTTACAGGTTTGTCTCCTCAGTAGACTATGAGCTCCTTGAAAGAAGAAACGTCTTACTCATCTTTCTATCTCCAGTGTCTAGTACAGTTCCTGGTACATTGTAAGTGATTATTAATTTTTTTAACTAATACTATCTTTTTTTTTCACACGGGCAGGCACCAGAAAACAAACCCAGGTCTCCAGCATGGCAGGCAAGAAGTCTGCTTGCTGAGCCACCGTGGCCCACGCACTAATACTATCTTTTAACAGACTCCATACATGTTAATAGTAAATTATATATACCTATGCAGACTTCATAATATGTTGCCATGAAAAATATAACTGCTGCCTTTTTACACTTCTGAGGCTCAATTTCCTCATCTATAGGATGAGAATAGTACCTCTCTATTTCATACAATGTTACTTTAAGTCTCAGTTAAAGAATTTATATAGCAGTACATTCTATTTTAAGTGCTGTACTCTATACATTATTAAAAGTGTGCATACTGATTGTATGTTGAAATTCATAATTTTTTGTGTTTGTCTTCCTTTTTAAGGCAAGATGGTGTCAATTTTGAACCATCTATGTCACTTTTTGCAGTTCAAATTAGCAGTTTTTGGTTACTGGAGGCATGCATTCTTGAGTCTCAGGATTATTATTTGATAACATCTTTATGCCTTCCAAGTTTCCCAAAGAGAGTTTTGCTGATTGTATTAGTTTGAATTGTATCAGCCCCTTGTAGATACTTGTTTTACCTTCTTCTATGCTTGCATTGTTTTATTTTTTTGTGCTTGCATTGTTGTTACTGAGGATTCTGCCTTCATTTTCCTCTCTTCCTTTGTAGGTAATCTCTTTTCTCTCTGGCTGCTATTAAGATGGGTCTCTTTGTTTTAGAGTTTCATTGCTTTGTGTCTTAAGTGAATTTCTATATACTTATTCTGCTTCTTTATATGTATTCTATTTCTTATCATTGTGAATATGTATCTTTCATTGGTTCTAGAAAATTAAATCATTTTTCTTCTCCCAAGATGACTGCTCCTGGGCGGGCCACGGTGGCTCAGCAGGCAAGAATGCTCGCCTGCCATGCCAGAGGACCTGGGTTCAATTTCCGGTGCCTGCCCATGTTAAAAAGAAAAAAAAAAAGAAAAGGCTGTTCCTCTTTCTCTGTTTTCTTAGACTATTTGAGAAATACATGTCAGATTTTCTCACTTGTACTCATGTGTCTTAACCTGTCTTTGGTATTTTCTATCTGTTATTTCAGCACTACTTCTAAATTATTATTTTTTTAGATTTATATTCAAGTTTACTGGTTCTTATGTTTTATTTAAATTAATTTTAAATCTTCTAGTTATACAGTTTCATCTTAAAAGTTCTGTCTGGTGAAATAAAATATATATAGGTACTCTGCCCTCAAGGGAGTGGAGCGTATCTCCCCAAAGAGACAGTACGGAAGCAGGAGAAAGTACCATTATGGTGGCAAAATCTGACGACTGCTACCTCAGCCAGGAAGTTATCATCATCAAGAGTGATAAGTCAAGCTGGTAGTATGTGTTGAGACTAGCACTTCATCTTGGTAATCTTTCTCCCCAAAACCCATAAATCAGTCTAATGGAATAACATCAAACAAATTACAGTTGAGGATCATTTTTAAAAATATGTGACCAGTTCTTGTCAGAGCTGTTAAGAGCATCAAAAACTGGAAAGTCAGAAACAGCCAAGAGAAACATAAGGATACATGACAGCTAAATATACTGTGGAATCCTGAAACAGAACAAGGACATTAGGTAAAAACTAAGGAAATCTGAATCAAGTTTGGGCTTTAGTTGATAATGATGTATATGTATACATAAATTAATTTCATTACTGTGAAAAAAGTACACATGTAATAATAGGTAGAACTGAGTGTGGGGTATATGGGAACTCTCCTTCAGAATTTTTTCTGTAAATCTGTAACTTCTACAATTAAAGGTCTATTTTAAAAAATTCTGTTTGGGGCGGGCCACGGTGGCTCAGCAGGCAAGAATACTTGCCTACCATACCAGAGGACCTGGGTTCGATTCCCGATGCCTGCCCATGTAAAAAAAAAAAATTCTGTTTAGTTCTTTTTCAAACAGACAAGACTATTTTCATAGTCTCTTTCTGCTTGACCATTTTAATTTCATTTTTCATAGCTAGAACTAATTTGTAAAAGTTTGTATTTGATAATTCTAGTATTTGAGGTACTTAGAGGATGGAAACTATTGCTTTTTGTTTTTCCTGACTCATTTGTGGTGGCTTATTTTCTTGTTAATTTTATTTATTTATGTGTTCATATTCAGTTGCTCTTAATCTTGAATAATCCCAATGGCTTAAATTGGAGTTCCTGAGAACATATGTATATGCTTCTACTGCATGTAATAAGTTACTGCTGACCTGGGCCCTGGCTTAATACTCCCTCACCTATTGTTATGTGGTAGGAGCAGGCTTAATAATTTCTCATACTTCCTGAGGACACAGTAGTATCTGAAAAATACGTTTGTTTAATTTATTCAGAATCTGCTTGCATTAAAGCAGGAGGGCCTTTCAAAATATCTAGTACACCAGTTATTACAACTGTTAGAAACTGAAAATTTTCTGTTTGCATTGATTTTCTTCAGTGTCCATTGGTTATCTAAGGGTTCCATTTTCATTGGTTTTCTCATATGGACAAGACAGCTGATATACCGTCAGGTAGATGTAATCCTTGAGCCTGTTTCTCATCTGTAGAATGAGTGCAATGAATATATACTAACTCAAATTAATCAGATAGTAAGGTTACGGCATTCTGGCTCCCGTGCTTATCACTCTACTAAAACTAAAAGTTATTAGCTACCTTCCTAATGGGAAATCCAATAGTCTTTTTTATCATTCTTCATCCTATTTGATCCCCTCAGCAACCTTGAACCTTTTTGAGCACCCTCTTCTTAATAAATCCTCTCCCCTTGGTTTCTGCAGTATACCTCTTCCACGTTTCTCTTTCTTCTTTGAATCCTTTTTTTTTAATTTCTCATTTTGACTTTTTTAAAAAATATTTTTATTGACAAAACAACATACAAACAAAAATTCTTAACTTGCAAACATTCCATACGTGTTGTACAATCAGTGGCCCAGAATATCATCACATAGTAGTATATTCATCACCATGATCATTTTTTAGAACATTTGCCTCATTCCCGAAAAAGAAATAAAAAGAAAACAGAAAAGACTCATACATACCGTACCCCTTACTCCTCCCTCTCTTTGACCACTAGTACTTCCATCTACCCAAAATATTTTAACCTTTGTTCCCCCTATTATTTTATTTTTTTATTCATATTTATTACTCATCTGTCCATACCCTAAAGGGAAGATCAGACACAAGGTTTTCACAGTCACACAGTCTCATTGTAAATGTTACATCTTTATACAGACATCTTTGAGAAGCAAGGCTATTGTAGAACAGATCTACAGTTTCAGGTACTTCCCTTTAGCCACTCAAATACACCATAAACTGAAAAGGGTATATCTATATAATGCATAAGAAGAACCTCCAGGGTAAACTCTTGACTCCGTTTGAAATCTCTCGGCGACTGAACACTATTTTGTCTCATTTCTCTCTTCCTCTTTTCGGTCGAGAAGGTTTTCTCAATCCCTTGATGCTGAGTTCCAACTCATTCTGAGATTTCTGTCCCACATTGCCAAGGAAGTTTACACCCCTGGGAGTCATGTCCCATGTAGAGAGGGGGAAGGCAGTGAGTTTGCTTGTCATGTTGGCTGAGAGAGAAATAGGCCACATCTGAGCAGCAAAAGAGGTTCCTTTGAGTACTTTTAAAAAATGATTCCATTCTTGGCTACTCTCCTGTCCACCAGTTACACGGTTGGGTATCTAAGAGTTTTGGCATTCTCTCTTGAAGCTGTTTCTTGCCTTTCCTGATCACATTCCTTTTAACATCTTCAACCACACCTAGATATGATTGAAAATGTTCTATCTGGCTGTAAGTGAATGGAAAGGAGATCTGGTTTTCACTTCTGTTTTTCTCATATAAACATCATAGCTGATACTGATAATCCTGGGTCTTTTTTCTCATCTACAGTCAAAGTATTGGTCTAAATAAGGTCTTAGCACCTGTGAATATACATTAACCAGAATCAGTGTTAATCAAATAGTGAACAACTGTTTATCTTGTCTGTCTTTGTATCTATCTATACAACTACAGACAAGTAGATTATATAATGATTATATAATGATTTTTAGGGTATTAGGTCCCTGAATTTGGGGAGAGCTCTAAATGGAGCATAGAAAAGACTGTAAACAGGGAAGAACAAGATAAACATTAATATTTTTCAGTCTTGCCCAGAATATTCTGGTTTACCTTTAGTGAGTTAAGGGTTATTAGAATTTGATACTTGCAATATTTTTGATGTGAAAGAAAGGTGAAATAATTTTGCTTTGTTAAAAAAAAAAATCAAAATTTGGGGCTCAATATGTAAACCTGGAATGAATACTATATTTTAAAAATTACGATGAAGGACATTATTGGGATAGTTATGAAATTAGAAAGTGAACTGTAGTAATAGCAAAGTACTAATTAAATTTTTGAATTTGATAACTATACTATAGCTATTTAAGGTAATAGTTTTGTTCTTAGAATATTCATTAAAGTATTAAGGTGTAAGGCAGTAACCTACTCACAGGTGGTTCAAATAAATACATATATAGATACATGAGGAGAAAAAAATAAATGTGGCAGAATGCTAAAGTGGTGAAACTAGGTATAGGTTATAAAATATTTTTGTCCTGTTTTTGTAAATATACTTGAAATTAATTCAAAATAATAAACTTTTTTTTTGGCATGGGCAGCCTCCGGGAATTGAACCCGGGTCTCCAGCATGGCAGGTGAGAATTCTGCCACTGAGCCACCATTGCATCACCCAAAATACTAAACTTTTAAAAAAGATTTAAAGCATTTACATTCTGCCCACCTCCCCACCTCCAAAATAAAGAAAATTTTGACTAGGAAAATGAGGGAGTCCTACACCAACCTCAGATTATCGTTATAAAGCTACAGTAATGAAAGTTGTTTAGTACCAAAAAGGAAACTAGATAGGTGGAATAGAAATTGGAACCATATACATATAAAATTTGTATTAATTGGGTGGGCAGCAGTGGCTCAGTGGCAGAATTCTTGTCTGGTGTGCCAGAAATCGGGTTCAATTTCTGGAACCTGCCCATGCAAAAAAAAAAAAAAAAAAAAATTTGTATTAATGATAAAGTTGACTGTTGAAGTCAGATTTAATGAGTGCTTGTTCACTGAATTGTGTTAGAATAAATTGGAAATAAAAAAACTGGATCTTTACTTTGTACCAGAATATATTCAATATGATCAAAGATTTCAGCCTTAAACAACAGTAATTCTAGAAGATATGTGGTCATTTATTTTTGAGTTGAGATGGTTTTTCTAAGCAAATTGAGAATGCCAAAGCTGTGAAAGGTAGGTTTAATCAATTTTACTGCATAAATTTCTTTTTTACTATATATGGGAAAAAAACTACCATAAACAAAGTCAAAAGACATAGGTCAAGGGCTTATTTCATGCTCTATAAATCAGCGGAAAAACATCAACACCCCAAAAGAGAAAAGGACAAAGTGTAAGAATTGTTAGTCTATAGGAAAGTAAATATATATAACCAAACGATTTGTTAAAGATGCTAATTCTCGTTCATAATTTAAAAAAAATACAAATCAAGGCAGTCATCTGTCACTTTATTTTATGTCTGAGTGGCAAAAGTGTTCTCAAGGATGCAAAATGGGAACTCTTATACACTGTCAATTGTGATTAATTGTAAAAAGTTGGGGTGGCCTTTCTGAGGTGCAGTTTGGCACTAATCAAAATTACAAGCACATTTACCTGTTGATGAATGGCACCACCGATAGGAATATATCTGATGGAAATACAAAAGTTTGCTAAAATACATATTTAAGGATGTTCATTGCAGCATTGTAGTTATTGGGGAACTGTAACCTAAACCCAGAGTTTACCTTCCAGAGAATAATGTGACAGGGTGAAAATGGGAAAAGGCTTTTATCTTTTATTTTGAATTATCTATACCATTTGAATTATTTACATTTATTAGTTTTACTTTTGATGTGTGGAAGAGTTATCTGAAGATGAGGCTATGGCAAATTTAATGTTTCCTTATTATTTTATATACATGTATACATACAATTATACATATATTTAATGGAAAAGAGAGTCAGTCTCAAGTGATTTCTTATTCAGACTGATGGATACATTTTTATGTTCCTTAAACAATTATCTTTGACCTTAAAGAGAACTAGAAACAATTTAAATATTAATTTTCCCATATTTTGCTCCCTCTATATATTTTGCTCATTGCTACAAATTCTCTGCAAGCATGCATCTCTCATCATTTCATTCCATTTTTATCATTAAGGAAAAGATGACAAATTTTCTCATTTGTATTCCTTCTTTTCTTCTAGATAAACATTATATTTTCAAGCAGGGATTAGTCAGTTTTACATATGCTGTTTCATGAATGTCCAAGTTTGGAATTTTTCTGGGCTAAAGTCTTGCCATTCTTCTTTTTTTAGCTTTTCATTTTGAAGTAATTTCAGATTTAACAAAAAAGTTGTAAAACTAATGCAAAAATTCCCATATACCCTCCATTCAAATTTTCCAAATATTAACATTTTATACAATACTAGTACAATGATCAGAATGAGGGCATGGCACTTAATCTATAGATTTTATGCAGAATTTGCAGTTTGTCCCACTAATGTACTTTCTTTGGTCCGGGATCCAAACCAGGATCACAAAACCGATTGATACCCTTCAAAATAATGGTCAGTACTCTTCTGATGTGTCAAGGTCATGAAAGGCAAAGACTGAGGATTTGCTCCAGATTAAAGGAGACTCAGGAGACCTGACAAGTTAATCAACATGTGACCCTGGACTCTTACTGTCACCTTTTATTTTGTTGCTCAGATTGTCTCAGATCTGGTTAGATAGCCATATTCTTTTAATGAAGATATATAATGCTTATAAGTACTAAGTCGTAAAAGTAGTTTCTTAGTTGATTCAGTTTAAATAATATTGAAAATTACAGTATTTTGTTTAATACATAAATAAATCAACTTTTTGTAGGTTTAAGCTGAATTTTGGGACATGGCTACTGCTTCACCAAGGTCTGAAACTAGTAATAACCACAGTGGAAGGTTGCAGTTACAGGTAACTGGTAAGTTGTTATTTTCATAATAATTTAAAATAGTGATTCTCTGGTAGCACTTCCTTTGTTATACCTGTTTCAGCAGACTTATTCCATAAGTATTTTTTCTTTTAGTAGTGTATTTGTTGCAACAAACCCCAGAGGTAGACATCCTCTACAAGTATTTTATTAATTCAGTCAGTATTTATTGAGCCCATGATGGGTACAGAGAAGATAGATCCTCTTTGGAGGTGGAAGGATTTGGGGATTTGACTATGTATCATTGTATTGGTCTTTAAATGATTAGTTGGATGGAGAAGGATGTTGAAGGCCTTCTTTCATTCACTTATCCATTCAGTCATTGGCCAGATATTTATTAAGTGAGATTACATTTATGAAAACACAGGATCCTAGTTCTCCAGGAATTTAGTGTGTAGTGGTGAAACAGACTTGCTTTGTATGTACAGTTTACTGCAGTGTTATAATTAACTTGGTGCTGTGAGAACTTGAAGGTAATCTAGGTCTGCTTGAAATTGAGTGAGGCCTGTGGACACAGGAGAATTGAGTAAGAGAAGAACTAATAAAGGGGATAGTACTTTTAACAGGAGGAAACACTTTTGCAGGAAGAGTTGGAGTTCATCTTGCATAGAGGTAATCTGCAAAAGCATAAGAGCTTAGTGGGTTTATGGAAATTCAGATAATTAATTTTACCTAGTTGTAATACATGATTCAAGGAGTAGTCCTTGAACCAACAATTTTTCTTCTGGAATTTATCTTGTATAAGACTGGCAGTGGAGTACTAGACATAGTGAACATTTGAATGAGGCAGATCTATGTGTACTGATAGGCTCTAAGCTCTAAGATAAATTAAGTGAAAAAGTAAAGTGTGGAATAGTGTGAGTAAGCTCCCATATGGATGTGGAAAAAAGGAGGGCTGTGTGTATGTGGCTCTGTGCTTAGAATGCTAGAAATACTGTTTGTCTTTGGAAGGGACAGAACTGTGGGTTAGGGGTAAGAAAGAAACTTAGCATAATTTCCATGTTACTCAGTAATTATTGTGAGTTCCTTTGTTTCTAGACGTTTTCAGTGAACAGAGCTAGGGAATGTTTATTGTTTTAGAATGAAAAAAGACATGGAGTTCATGCCGATATTTCTAATTCAAAATAATAACTGTAGTTTCTAAATAATTTTCCACTATAAGGGAAAAAAGATATTTTAACTTAATTTGATTTTATATTATTTTATTTTTTCTTTTACCTGCAAAATCTTGATTCTAGATGGCATTAAACATAATTTTATTTGTTTTATCATACTGTGCACACACATGTATAGAATAATTTCAAAAGAACATTGAAATTACAAAAAACAGCAGGTCCTCTCAATGCAGCTTGAGACTTCTTTGTACATTTTCCCCATTTAGGATGTGTTGTTAGAATACCATTTTTCAAAATAACTTAGAATAATTCTTCATATAGTTATACCACCAACTTTATAATCAGATTCATTGATTTACTAGTTACTTTAAATTTAATTTTGTTTTGTAACTATGTAAAATATTTATATGGTTCCAGTATCTAAACTGTAATTCAGGGTACGTTTGGAGAGGTCTGGCTGCCCTGTCCCATCCCTCCTCCTCTGTCCCCTTGCCCTGTAGGTAAACATTTTTGTTAGCTTTGGTTTATCCTTCTGTTTTTTCTTTTTGAAAATATAAGCAGGTATATACAGTGTATATAGTCATCTTTCTCCCTGTATCCTCCCAGTTGTTACGTATTTTTCTGCAACTTGTTCTTTTTCACTGAACAGTAATTCTCTGGAGTTTGCTCCATAGCAGGATATTCTGATTACCTTTTTATTGCTGCAACGGTACTCTATTGAATAGATGAACCAAAGTTAGTTCTACCGGTTTCCTGTTGATGGACAGTCTGAAGTTCCTCTTTCGCTAGTGCAAATAGTACTGCAATAAATCACTTCTTGCAAATGTCATTTCTTTTTTTTGTTTAGGTATCATTAGGATGAATCCTATAATGAGATTATTGAGTCATAGTAGACATATATATAATTTTGCTAAGGATTGCCAGATTCCTTTCTATGGGGTTTGTATCATTTTGTATTAACACCATCTGTATATGAGAGTGCCTATTTCCACACAGCCTTACCAAATATATTAGCAAGCTTTGGATTTTTGACAGGGGTAGTGATATCTTTGGTATCATTTTAACTAGCATTTCTTGTGAGTCAAGTTGAGCCAGGTTTAAGGTACATTTGTGTTTCTTTCTGTGAATCATAGGTATGTATATTTTTGAGCAACTCCCCCAAATAATTCTGATGTGTACTCATTTTAAGAACCACTAGGATTAAGTTCCTAGTGCTTTGATTTTTTGCTCTACATAGGAAGTTTAGAGCTACATTTTTGACTTAGAGTTACTTCTACAGGAATTGGGACCAACAGATCTGAGCTGTAACTTTCCTCCTGGTCTTGACCTGTGTCAAGGGTCAAGAATTTTTAGTTAAAGTAATAACAACATGATCTAGTTGATTGGAGCTGAAGAGGAACTTATCGAAAAGCTGTCAGGTAACTCTTAGAATCGTCAGAAGTCTAGAGAACCAGTTTGAAAATAGACGTGGACCAAAGGAATCTTAAGTAGCCAAGATAATGCCACCATGATGTTGATCATTTTGAATATCAGTTACTATTCTTTGAAATAGAGTGATGCTCTTGGAAATAGTAAACTTCCACCTGTGCTTAATGGCACCAGATTTTAGTGCTCTTCCTCTGTTCTTTGCCTTTGCTGATTTTTCTTTTTATTGATCTGATTTTAAAAAATACAAAGAACCTTAAAATCACCATTTTATTGATTCCGCAACACCTTGTGGAGTAAATATCACTACTCCTCTTTAACCAATGAGGAAATAGACTCAGGGATAAAGAGCCATCTGTTAGTAATAGGTTACCAACCAAGGATTCACTCCAAGTTGTTGCTTCTTTTATTAGATAAGTAACCTGTATATTGATTTTTCTTTTGTTATTTAAATAATCAAATAGTACCATGCTCAATGCCTTTCCACTATTCTAGTTTAGTAGTTTACAGTCTTTAAACTGAGGCACTCTGTTCTAAGCCAAATTAGGAAAAATACTAATTTACTTATTAGCTTATTTTTATTTTTCTTAACACATAGCTTGTTAGCAACAACAAATAAGAATAAGAATATTGTCCAAGAAAGGCAGAAAAAACAAACAGAAAACTATTTGTTGTAATATGATACTCCTGTAGCATAGCATGTATGTAAGCATAGTAGTATATATAAGTGTATACTCTTTAATATTTAGGTACTAGTCTTTCTGCAGGAAAGGGTAAGAAATGTAAAATGTGCAAGATGTATATAAAGGATAACATTTAAGATTGAAAGACTAACCTAATGGGTCATTTATTATATACATATGTATAATTTCTTCTAATATCTTATAGTTTCACTTTTTTAATTAAAATTTTTAAAGTTATATGAATGTTATGTATTAGTGGTGTGACTTATGGATTTAACTTTATTCTTTTTAAATGTTTCAACATCATTTATGTAACAATCCATTGTTTCTCAATGATTTGAACTTCTACCATTATAACATAATAACATCTTACTTGTTCTTACATCATGGTCAGACTGATTTGATTGTTATAATTATTTTCATTTTATAGTTCTTTTAGAACACATTAGGGCAAATTTTATCACTTTGCATTTTGCATCAGTTTGCATATGCCTTTATTATTCTCTGATTTTCTTTACCTTTCATGTGAATTTTATCTCTCTCCCTTTATCTCTTCCCCCTCAGAAACTCTTAAATCACTTTGTATTTTTATTTGCAATATTTAAAAATATTGTATAAAATTGGAGATAATTGAAATTTTTGTGTTAAAGCTACCAAATCCCAAAATACATTGTCATTTTCTTCAAGTCTTCTTTTCTTCTTTTAATGCTTACCAGTAAAGTACAGTTATCTTCACGTGGTCCCTGTACATTTTTTAAGTTTATTACTAGAAAGTTTTCTGGAGGATGTTGGTATGTATCTCTGTCTTTCTCTACATACACACACGACTCTTTGTTTCTAATAGTTTTTTGATATTTATTATTTTACAGTAGAGAACATTCTTTGCATTATACCAAAAGGACACTCATTAAATGGGAAAAGAAAATTAATCCTATACATTCAAATGGTAGAACTCTTATTTGAGTTAATAATAGTTGTCTTTTGGTTATTTATATGCACATTCTTTCCAGCATATTATAAATTTCTTGTGAGATTCACTTTATCTTTCTAAAATCTCCTTCCTTACCTTGCCAGCATCTAGAATGATTGAGCACTTTGCCCATTAAAAGTATACATTGGATCTATTTTGAATAGATCAGCAGTTAACACACATGAATTAATACTCCCCAACCAGTAATAATAATAGAGCAGTAGCCACCATTGTTGGGTGCCAGGCTTCCATTGATGATAGTGCTTTGCATAGCTTCACTCATCAGTCCTATGAATTAGGTACTAATGTTCCCTTACTTTTCAGATTAGAAATCAGAAGTTAATTGATTTACTTAAGTTCAGATATCTAGTAAGTAGCAGAGTTAAAATAGGTCTGTTCACAGTTGTGCTTTTAAAGCCTTATCAGTTGAGTGGTGCAGGACTTGAGCAACTTGGAACAGAGAAGAATGGAAATGAATTTTGCTCATACCCTGATAGTAGCACTTCAGTTGTTGTTACTGTAATTAATACTTCTACCCTGAAAGTATGCAGTCCTCTATTTTGAACCAGTGCTTGCAAGTTATTTAAAAGCAAATGTTTAACTTAGATGATTAATTCCTTTAAGTCTTGAGTAAGTTAGAGTTAAAATTTACTTTTTTTTAAAGATTTATGGTTAACTTTTACAACATTAAATTGTGTTAACATAGTTAACAAAATTTGCTTTTATCCATTTTTAAGTGTACAATTCACTGCCGTTAATTAAATTTACCGCATTGTGCTACTGTCAACACCATTCATTACCAAAACTTTTCATTACTCCAAACAGAAACTCTTTACCCATTAAGCAGTATCTCTCCATTCCCTTTTTTCCTGAGCCTCTGAGAACCTCTAATTTGCTTTCTGCCTCTATGAACTTGCTTATTCTGGATATTTCATTAACAAATCCTACAGTATTTGACTCTTTATATCAGACTTATTTTATTCACTGTACTATTTTCAAGGTGCATCCATGTTGTAGGTTGTATTAGAACTTGATTCTTTGTTGTGGCTCAGTAATATTCCATTGTACATATTTACAATTTGTTTATCCGTTTATTTGATGATGGACATATAGGTTGCTTCTACCTTTTGGCATATTGTGAATGATGCTGCTATATAAATATTGGTGTCTAAGTATCTGTTTGAGTCCTTACTTTCAGTTCTTTTGCATACATACCTAGTTAGAAGGATTGCTAGATCATATGGCAATTGTATTCTTAGCTTTCTGAGGAACCACCAAACTGTCTTCCATGTGGCTGCACCATTTTACATCCCCCTAGCAATGAGTGAGTGTTCCTGTTGTTCCACATCATCTCCAATACTTGTAATTATCGTGTTTTGTTTTTTAAAAGTAGCTATTCATGTAGGTGTGAAATGATACCTCGTTGTGGTTTTGATTTTCGTTTCCTTAATAGCTAGTGATGTTGAGCATCTTTTCAACCATTTGTATATCCTCTTTGGAGAAACTTCTATTGCCCATTTTTAAATTGGGTTGTCTTTTTGATCAGTTGTAGGATTGTTTTATTTATTCTGGTTTATTTATTGTTTTATTTATTATTGGATGTGTGGGTTTCCAAATATTTTCTCCCATTCTGTAAATTGTCTTTTCACTTTCTTAATAATGTCCTTTGATGTACAAAGGTTTTAATTATGAAGTCCATTTTATCTGTTATCTTTTGTTGCTTGTGATTTTGGTGACATCTGAGAAACCATTACCTAATACCTAATCCTGAATATAACCCCCCACACTTTCTTTTAAGAGTTTATAATTTTAGGTCTTGTATTTAGTTAATCCATTTTGAGTTAATTTTCATATATAGTGAACATAATGACATTTTGATTTCAAAGTTTTTGTTTGACAAGGCAAATACGTTTTCCAAAAAAAAAATTTTCCAGAAAAAGCATTTTTTAAAAAGTACCAAAGTTATATAATTTCAGAAATGTGAGTTTCCAGTACTGCATGTCAGAGATGTTAAAAGGCATGTGAAATCTGAAAACATGTTTTTCTTGACATTTGATGAGCTGAGTATTAAAATGAAATGGTGGCAAGGGGTAGAAAAATCAGAACCCTTGTAGACTGCTGGTGGGAGTGTAAAATGGTACTGTCGCTTTGGAAGATAGTCTGGTAGTTTCTCAATAGCAAGTTACCATATGACTCAACAGTTCCACTCCCTAGTTATATCCCCAAAGGAAATAAACACATACGTCCATGCAAATACTTGTACATGAATGTTCATAGTGTGTTATTCACAGTATTCAAAAAGTAAAAACAACCCACATGTCTGTCATCTGATGAATGGATAAAATGTTGTATAGCCACATAATGGAGTATTACTTGACAATAAAAAGGAGTGAAGTACTGATTCATGCTATATTGTATGTGAACCTTGAAAACATTATGCTAAGTGAAAGTCAGTCACAAAAGACCACAAATTGTATGATTCCGTAAAATGTCCAGAATAGGCAAATCTATAGAATTAGAAAGTAGATTAGTGGTTGTCTAGGGCTGGGGGTAGATTTTAAGGGGGTAAATTTGGTGTGACTGCTAAATGTATGGGGTTTCTTGAGGTGATAAGATGTTTTGAAATTATGGTAATGGTTGCAAACCTCTGTGAATATTGGTCAGGTTAAATGGATATATTTCATGGTATATGGATTATATCTCAATAAAGCTGTTACAAAAAAATTCAGGTAGTTTTTAGCCATTCTTTAACCCCTTTACATTTCTTAATTGCTAGCCCCATTATATTTCTATATTGCTAATGAAAATAATTCTGGTTGCCCAAGAAGCACAGTTCTATTCTTACTAATTTATTAATGTGTAATATTTTTTGGCTACATGCATTCTCTAGTGATGATCATGTTTCTGTTAGTTTCTAGTGCCAAACTAAAAAGAAAAAAGAACTGGTTTGGAACAGCAATATATACAGAAGTAGTTGTAGATCGAGAAATTAAGAAAACAGCAAAATCCAGTAGTTCTTCTAATCCAAAATGGGATGAACAACTAACTGTGTAAGTACCTTATATAATGAATGCAAAATCTTCAAAAGGGAGGGTGCTTCTTGGAATATTTGGGGAGGTTGGGTAGAATGATTTTCAAAGCAATGAGTGTGTTTTTCCCAGTGTGAGTAGATAGTTTAGCATATGAAAAAAATATTGATTCATTTCATTTTCTTGTGAGGAAAAATAGTAATTCTTGCTTTTGCTATATAAACTAAAATTATTTCTATATAGCTATATTTTCTTTTACTGTCTTGGTGTAGAAATAAATATGGCAGAAAAGCAATCATCCTTAATTTTGGCATTTCTGAAATAGGGTATGAAGTTGTATATAATAAAAGTATTGTAAATAATGCATCAATTGTCTTAAATCAGTAGGTTCAAATATAGAGAGTGTTATTATGAGATCATGCTAAGACTCTTGATGTATTGCTGATGTTTTGATTCACAAATCCCAACATACTTGAAAGTAAATATTGTTTTGTTTTTAATTCAGATAGTTTATTGTTTCTTAACAGTATTTTTTCTCAAGTAACTGAATTCATGGCTTTTTTTAAATTATGAAAGCAAATTATTTAGGAGGAATTATCAATTAGAGTAATGGTGTATACTCCTGTTTTTCTGTTATAATTTTACCCTTACAGAAATGTGACTCCACAGACAACATTGGAATTTCGAGTTTGGAGTCATCACACTTTAAAAGCAGATGCTTTATTAGGAAGAGCAGCAATAGATTTGAAACAAGCTCTGTTAATACATAATAGAAAATGTAAGTTTTCTCTTCTAAATGTCTTTGTTTTCTTTAAAAGTTGGTTTTAGACACTTTGAAATTATCCTGAAGTACAAATGCAAAAGCAATGGCTTTACATTCATAAAGAATAGCTTCATTTTTTTGCCTGTGATGGTTTAAAGCTTGTGTTACGTGAAAAAAAAAATTTATCCTGACCGTTCTCCATCCTACAAATTTACAAAACATATCCTCTTCTCATGGTTATTAGTGATTTTATTTACTTACTATTACTATATACTGATATAGTATTAGAATATATTAATATATCTGAGCCTACCCTGTTTCTTGGCTGATGATAATTTTTATTTGTATAAAATAAATAAATTCTAACCTTTAAATTTTCTTTTCCATTATACTAGATTATTGTAGAAAAGTATGTAGAGTATAGAAAATCAAAAAAGAAAAATAAAAATCATCTGTAATTTTACTATCCAATGGTAACCACTCTTTATAATGTGGTTTCTGTCTTTGTCTTTTTTTTGTGCATAGACACAGACAAGTGTTCTTTTTCTTTTTGTCATTTAATAATATAATATGAACATCAAATTTCCATGTTATTAAATTCTTCTAGCCAGGAGATTCCTAAGATAGGATAGGCTTTGATTATTGGCAAACCTACTGTCAATTTTTGTGTGCAAAGATTTCGGTTATATACATATGGTTTAATTCTGGGGAGAGGGTACATATTTCATAGTTTTATTAAGTTTCAAAATGTGTGTTCCAAAGAAGGTTAGAAATCATGGTTGTAGTCTGTGATTTTTAATGGCCACAGAATGTTTTTTCATGCCATAATTAATTTACCTAATCTGTTCGATATTTAGGCAGTTTCTAATAGTTCACCCAAACAAATGTTGCAGTAAACATCCTTGCTGACAGCGTAAATCTTTGTGAGCACATTATTATTTCCCTAAATATTTTTTCACTAATTTGCAAAAGAGGTTTGCTGGTTTAAAGGTAAAAACGCTTATGCTTAAAATAATAGATTTAAAAAATCTGTTTATAAGCAGATTATAAAACTTTTTTTTTTAAGTTTTTTCCATTTTTATGTCTCAACTTAAAGAAAAGGAAAATAGATTATCTTTTTAGTAGATATGTTTTTTGGACATACAAGGGTTAAGAATCAAGAAAGTATAAAAGCCATACTAATTTTATGTGTTCTGATTTTAAAAAATATATATTCTCTTGAACCACTAAAAATGTTTATTCTCTGCTGTGTCAGTGTATTTTAGATTTTTGTCACTCAATTTGTCTTGGTTGCAGGAACAAGTAATAGGCGTTGTAAGCATACCATGTCTTGCCTGGTTCAATAGGGTGGTGGCTAGATTTACAATTTTTTGTTTTTGGTGTCAGTATGACATTGTTGATGTAAATATGTAATATGTCAGCTAATCCATATTATTTTGGATTGAGTATTTGATTTTACCTACTAATATGGTATTTCTGCATTGAATTAAGCATTTGCATGGGACCTGTTTTTTAGTACACGTAATTATTTCTTGTTATTTCCTAATGAGGCAAAACTCCTGTTTGGTGAGTTTTGTCTGTGTGTGTGTGTGTGTGTGTGTGTATGTATGTGTATCACAATTGGGGCATGTTCAGTTTTGTATTTTGACTTGTTCTCTTAAAATTGTATCACATGCATTTCCGTGTATAATTCAGTGATATTCTTTGAAAGCTGATTTTAGTAGTTTCATAATGTTTTATCACATACTTTAACTTATTTAAACATATTCCTGTTGTTGGACATTTAGGTTGTTTCCAGTTCTGTTATATTAGATTATACTGGACCTCCATATAAAGATTATATTTTTTTCTGCTAAAATAGTTTTTTTGTATTATTGTAACGCCAATACTGTTTGTAATAGAATCCTCATAAATTTTGTAAAGCTAAAATTATCTCCTATGGTTTAATTAAGCAGAATATACTTAGAGGAAAGAAAAAACTTAATAAACATATGTAGTATATAGATGACTTCAGAAATCGTAGTTTTTACATGCTGGGCACTCAGTAAATATTTTTGAGTAGCTGAAAGGTAAATAAATTAATTGAAAAATTAAACTTTCTAATAGAAATCATTGTATTTTAAAGTTGGAAGAGATCTTTGGGGATTATCTAGTCCAGGCCCACTCATTTACTTATAAAGTAACTTAATCTGAGTGGCCTGCTCAAGAGTACATAAGTAATTGCAGAATTGTGTTCTGTTTTTGATTCTTGGCCACTTAATTTTAATTTGGAGCAGTAGACTAATATGTTCTGCACAACTTCAAAGCAGTTTAATTGACAACTTGCTTTATAATTGATGATAAAATTCTTGGTTGTCTTTGATTGAACTTCCTGTGCTTAAGAATTCTTACTCTTGGTTTTAGTTAGTTATCAGTTGAATGAACTTTAATTGCATTTTGGGAGTCTTTTGGTGTTTCCTTTTAAAATGAAACAACAAAAAAATCCTTTAGCAACAAAACAAGTAACCCAACAAAACATGACCATGCAGTATTGAATAGGGATATTCATTACTAAAAATATTCCCCATCTCATCCCTACCCTTAAATTACAGATAACTCTCTTAAAAGGGAAGGAACAGTATTGATACAAAGGTATTGTTTCTGAGGTGCTGTATCCAGAAAATGTCTGATATTTACCTTAAGCAAATAGAATCTGTACACTTGCATAGAAGGCTACATACAATAGAGGGGCTTTCTAGAATGAGTTTATCTCTGTTCTTTGCTTATTTGCAGACATTAAATTTTCAAAGGATGCAGTGGGAAAGGAATTTCCTGAAAGGAAAGAAAGAGTCTTTAGGTCACATGCCAAAGATATCAGAGAATAGCATTGAAAGCTGGCCAGACTTTTAAGGAGGAGCCCTTGATCTAGCATTTTTGAGAAGTTCAGTATGAATTTCTGGCAAAGCCCTTAAAAATAAAAAGTTTGTGTTGTGAATGGTAGAAGGAATAAAATCCTCAAAGGCAGATTACAATATGGAGGAAGTAACTGGAACCTGATAGAAATATTTGTGGAGGCCATGATATTCTAGGGTAATTTTAAGGGATGAAAGCACATCATGTGATCATAGTGGGAAAGTTACTATAGGAATTTGAGATGGCATTTCTAAAAACTCTAAACCCCAACAAAATGGAATTGATGATCAGCTTGAAAATAAGAGACTTTTATTTAAATGTGTTGTTTCAGTGGCTCCCATTGCCATAGCCAGAGATGAAAAAAAAAATTTTAGCAGAGGAACTTTATTATTCAAATGAATTCTTCTATGGAAGCCCAGTACATAAAACCTGTGGAGATATTGAGCCCCCAAGAGGGACATGCACATGCCCTCATATTTCTGAATTACCATCTTTGGAATTCTGTTCCTTGGTTCAGTTTGAAAACCCACTTGTCTAGAAGAACAAGCCCAACTTCTGGTTTTTGGCACCTCCCAAAGGCTTAGTTCAATTTCTCTTCTTGTCTACAAATCTTAGTACCCCAGTTGTCCCTCCTAGGCTTATCTTCTTCTGCGTATTCTTGGCTTGTTCTCCTTTCCTGAAGGCAGTATCGCTGTTACTAATCACTGGTTTGTTGTTTTCAATAATTATACATCTCTTTAGTGTGCTTTTATATTTCTAAACATGTATGGAATTATGGAGAGTGGGGCAAAAAGTATATCCAAGTCAATTTTCTTCATTTGCTACCAGTTTTTAAAATGGTGTTTATTTTTCTTATCACATGTATGAATTTGGCCCACTAAGATGTAAGTTACACTTAGGTCTAACAGGCCCTCCTCCTTTCTCCCACCCTTATTATTACTTTTTGTCAATGATACAGGCTTTATAGTGGATTCATTATTTTTGTCTAGGTGCTATGGGAATGTAATCTTTTCTAGACTATTCTTATCTTTCAACATACTGATTTAAATTTGCCTTGAGTCCTTTTTCAAATAGTATGAAGTTATAATAAAGAATTACTTAAATAAAGGCTAATTGTAATGTGGTGGTGAAATTTTTCCCTGTTAATTATAGTCGACTTTTCACCTATCCTAAACTATTTTTTTTTCTTTTTCTCTCTTGGGTGTGGACAACTATTTTTTAATATAATTTTAATAATTAAATGACTCTTCTTTTTTTAATCTTAGCTAGTTCTCCTTTTTTTTTTTTTTTACATTTTTTATTGTAAAAATTTAACATAAAAACATATATTCTTGACATAAAAACATTCCATATATGGTGTACAATCAGCGGCTCACAATATCATCATACAGTTGTATATTCATCACCATGATCATTTTTGAACATTTGCATCGCTCCAGCAAAAGAAATAAAAAGAAAAAGGAAAAAACTCACACATACCATACCCCTCACTCCTCACCCCTACATCTCATTGATCACTAGTGTTTACATCTACCCAAATTTATTTATTTTTCACATGGGCAGGCACTGGAAATCAAACCTGGATCTCCGGCATGGCAGGCAAGATCTCTGCCAGCTGAGCCACTGTCGCCTGCTCTACCCAATTTATTTTACCCTTTGTCCCCCCTAGTATTTATTTATTTTTATCCATATTTTTTACTTATCTATCCATACCCTGGACATAAGGAGCATCATACACAAGGTTCTCACAATCACACACTCACTTTGTAAACATTATATCTTTATACACTTGTCTTCAAGAATCTAGGGTACTGGAACACAGCTCAACAGTTTCAGGTACTTCCCTCTAGCCATTCCAATACACCGTAAACTAAAAAGGAATATTTATATAGTGCATGATAGTAACCTCCAGGATAATCTCTCAACACGGTTTGAAATCTCTCAGCCACTGATACTTTATTTTGTCTCATTTCTCTCTTCTCCCTTTTGGTTAAGAAGGCTTTCTTGATCTCTTGATGCTAGGTTCTGGCTTATTCCAGGCCTTCTGTCCCATGTTGGCAGGAAGATTTACACCACTGGGAGTCATGCCCCACATAAGGGGGAGAAGGCAGTGAGTTCACATGCTGATTTGGTTAGAGAGAGAGGCCACATCTGAGCAACAAAAGAGGTTCTCTAGGCATGACTCTTAGGCCTTATTTTTATTAGGCTTAGCCTGTCCTTTGCAGGAATAGGTTTCATAGGGGCAAACCCCAAGATTGAGGGCTCGGCCCACTGCTTATGAGAATATCAGGAATTCTCCAAATGGGGAAGTTGAATTTTTCCCTTTTCTCCCCATTTCTCCAAGGGGACTTTGCAAATACTTCTTTATTCACTGTTCAAAATTTATTTTGAGATTTATCGGGGCATGACAGTAACCCGAACAAACCTACAAAATCTCATGCACTATTCAAGGTTCCATGTACTTATAGTGTTCAATTAAAATGTCCATATATGTTAAATTAGGAAATGCACTAGTCAAAATATGAATTTTGTACCAAATAAACATTTCTTGCTTTGGTCTCATACAGAAGTTGAAGTTTTAAAATATTAATGATCATCTATTTTCAGCACCTTTCACTGTTGACATTCTTTTGTTCTTCCTCATGCAAAAAACATTTTTTAATGTGTATGTTTAGTTACTGTGGTGGTTAGGTTCAAGTGTCAACTTGGTCAGGTAAAGGTGCCTAGTTCTATTGCTGTGGACATGAGCCAATGGCATGTGAACCTCATCTGTTGCTGATTATATCTGCACTTGGCTAGGAGGCATGCTTGCTGCAGTGAATGATGTTTGATTTAATTGACTGGATGCTTAAATGAGAGAACTCAACATAGCACAGCCCAAGCAGCTCAGCATACCTCATCTCAGCACTTGCAGCTCATCCCAGGCCTTTGGAGATGGGGAAAGGAATCACCCTGGGGAAAGTTGTTGGAACCCAGAGGCCTGGAGAGAAGGCCAGCAGAGATCACCCTGTGCCTTCCCATGTAAGAAAGAACCTCAGTTGAAAGTTATCTGTCTTTCCTCAGAAGAACTACATGTTTTTAATTGAATGTATCCCCTTTTATTAAAAGCCAATCCATCTCTGGTGTTGCATTCTGGCAGCTTTGGTAGACTAGAACAGTTACTATTGTCATACACTCTAGGCATTCCTAGGTTATACCATATCAGACTTTGTCGTCTGTCTTTCCTTCTGGTTTCATATGTGCCTCCAGCCCTCCTTCCCTCTGTCATTCTCACATTCAGCTTCATTCAGTGTACTTACACTAATGTGCTATAATCAGGTAGTATTGTGCTATCCATTTCTGAACTTTTACAGTCAATCCTGTTGCACAATCTGTATCCCTTCAACTACAATTGCCCAATCTCTACCCTATTGCTATCTCCTGATAACATGTGTACTTAATGAAATTCTCCAAGTTCACTCATTAATGTTCATATCAGCGAGACCATATAGTATTTGTCCTTTTGTTTCTGGCTAATCTCACTCAGCATAACGTCCTCAAGGTCCATCCACATTGTTACATGCTTCATGACTTTATTCGGTCTTACAGCTGTGTAATATTCCATCATATGTATATACCACAGCTTGTTTAGTCACTCACCTGTGGACATTTGGGCTGTTTCCATCTCTTGGCTATTGTAAATAATGCTGCTATAAACATTGGTATGCAAATGTCCATTTGTGTCTTTGCCCTCATGTCCTCTGAATAGATACTCAGCAATGGGATTGCTGGATCATATGGCAATTCTATGCTTAGCTTCCTGAGGAACCGCCGAACTGCCTTCCACAGCGGTTGTACCATTTTACATTGCCACCAACAGTAGATAAGTATGCCTCATTCTCCAAATCTCTCCAGCACTTGTCTTTTTCTGTTTTATTGATAATGGCCGTTCTGGGGGGTATGAAATGATATCTCACTGGGGTTTTGATTTGCATTTCCCTAATAGCCAGTGAGGTTGATCATCTTTTCAGGTGCTTTTTAGCCATTTGTATTTCCTCTTCTGAGAAGTGTCTGTACATGTCTTTTGCCCATTTTGTTATTGGGTTTACAATCTCTTTATATATTTTGGATATTAGACCCTTATCTGATATGTCATTTCCAAATATTGTCTCCCATTGTGTAGGCTGTCTTTTTACTTTCTTGACAAAGTTCTTTGATGCATAAAAGTGTTTAATTTTGAGGAGTTCCCATTTATTTCTTTCTTCAGTGCTCGTGTAAGATCTAGGAAACTGCTTCCTATTGAAAATTTTATAAGATATTTCGCTGTGTTTTCTTCTAAAAGTTTTATGGTCTTAGCTCTAATGTTTAGGTCTTTGATCCATTTTGAGTTAATTTTTGTATAGGGTGTGAGATATGGATCCTTTCATTCTTTTGCATGTGGATATCCAGTTATCCACGCACCATTTATTGAAGAGACTGTTTCTGTCCCAGGTGAGTTGGCTTGACTGTCTTATGAAAGACCAATTGTCTGTAGATGGGAGGGTCTATATCTGACACTCTATTTGATTCCGTTGGCTAGTATATCTGTCTTTATGCCAGTACCATGCTGTTTTGACCACTGTAGCTTTGTAATATGCCTTAAAGTCAGGTAGTGTGAGAATATTTTTAACTGTTCAGGTCACCCTGCCCTTCCAGATAAATTTGGTTATTGGTTTTTCTATTTCTGCAAAGTAAGTTTTTGGGATTTTAATTGGTATTGCTTTGAATCTATAAATCAATTTGGGTAGAATTGACATCTTGACTGTGTTTAGTCTTCCAGTCTATGAACACGGAGTACCCTTCCAGTTATTTAGGTTATCTGTGATTTCTTTTAGCAATTTCTTGTAGTTTTATTGTATAGCTCTTTTGTATCCTAAGTTAAATGTATTCCTAAATATTTTACTCTTTTAGTTGCCATTGTAAATAGAATATTTTTCTTGATTTCCCCCTCAGATTATTCATTACTAGTGTATAGAAACACTACAGATTTTTGAGTGTTGATCTTTTGTAACCTGCCACTTTGCTTTACTCATTTATTAGCTCTAGCAGTTTTGCTGTGGATTTTTAAGGGTTTTTGACATGGTGTCATGTCATCTGCAAACAGTGAGAGTTTTTCTTCTTCCATTCCAATTTGATGCCTTGTATTTCTTTTTCTTGTCTAATTGCTCTGGCTAGAGCTTCCAATGCAATGTTGAATAACAATGGTGACAGTGGACATCCTTGTCTTGTTCCTGATCTTAGGGGGAAACCTTTCAGTTTTTCCCTGTTGAAGATGATGTTAGCTGTGGGTTTTTCATATATTTCCCTCATGATTTTTTCTTTATTAATTAAAAAAATTAACAGAACATTTAGAAATCATTCCATTCTACATATACAATCAGTAATTCTTAATATCATCACATAGATGCATATTCATCATTTCTTAGTACATTTGCATCGATTTAGAAAAAGAAATAGAAAGACAACAGAAAAAGAAATAAAACGATAATAGAAAAAAATTTACAAATGAATTTAAAAAATAATAAAAAAAAACTATACTGCAGATGCAGCTTCATTCAGTGTTTTAACATAATTACATTACAGTTAGGTAGTATTGTGCTGTCCATTTCTGAGTTTTTGTATCCAGTCTTGTTGCACAGTCTGTATCCTTTCAGCTCCAATTACCCATTATCTTACCCTATTTCTATCTCCTGATGGTCTCTGTTACCAATGACATATTCCAAGTTAATTCTCTAATATCGGTTCACATCAGTGGGACCATACAGTATTTGTCCTTTAGTTTTTGGCTAGACTCACTCAGCGTAATGTTCTCTAGGTCCATCCATGTTATTACATGCTTCATAAGTTTATTCTGTCTTAAAGCTGCATGATATTCCATCGTATGTATATACCACAGTTTGTTTAGCCACTCGTCTGTTGATGGACGTTTTGGCTGTTTCCATCTCTTTGCAATTGTAAATAATGCTGCTATAAACATTGGTGTGCAAATGTCCGTTTGTGTCTTTACCCTTAAGTCCTCTGAGTAGATACCTAGCAATGGTATTGCTGGGTCGTATGGCAATTGTATATTCAGCTTTTTGAGGAACCGCCAAACTGCCTTCCACAGTAGTTGCACCATTTGACATTCCCACCAACAGTGGATAAGTGTGCCTCTTTCTCCGCATCCTCTCCAGCACTTGTCATTTTCTGTTTTGTTGATAATGGCCATTCTGGTGGGTGTGAGATGATATCTCGTTGTGGTTTTGATTTGCATTTCTCTAATGGCCAGGGACATTGAGCATCTCTTCATGTGCCTTTTGGGCATTTGTATTTCCTCTTCTGAGAGGCGTCTGTTCAAGTCTTTTTCCCATTTCATAATTGGGTTGGCTGTCTTTTTGTTGTTGAGTTGGACAATCTCTTTATAAATTCTGGATACTAGACCTTTATCTGATATGTCATTTCCAAATATTGTCTCCCATTGTGTAGGCTGTCTTTCTACTTTCTTGATGAAGTTCTTTGATGCACAAAAGTGTTTGATTTTGAGGAGCTCCCATTTATTTATTTCTTTCTTCAGTGCTCTTGCTTTAGGTTTAAGGTCCATAAAACCGCCTCCAATTGTAAGATTCATAAGATATCTCCCTACATTTTCCTCTAACTGTTTTATGGTCCTAGACCTAATGTTTAGATCTTTGATCCATTTTGAGTTAACTTTTGTATAGGGTGTGAGATACGGGTCCTCTTTCATTCTTTTGCATATGGATATCCAGTTCTCTAGGCACCATTTATTGAAGAGACTGTTCTGTCCCAGGTGAGTTGGCTTGACTGCCTTATCAAAGATCAAATGTCCATAGATGAGAGGGTCTGTATCTGAGCACTCTATTCGATTCCATTGGTCGATATATCTATCTTTATGCCAATACCATGCTGTTTTGACCACTGTGGCTTCATAATATGCCTTAAAGTCAGGCAGCGTGAGACCTCCAGCTTTGTTTTTTTTTCCTCAAGATGTTTTTAGCAATTCAGGGCACCCTGCCCTTCCAGATAAATTTGCTTATTGGTTTTTCTATTTCTGAAAAATAAGTTGTTGGGATTTTGATTGGTATTGCGTTGAATCTGTAAATCAATTTAGGTAGGATTGACATCTTTTTTTTTTTTTTTTTTTTTTTTTTTTTTTTTTTTTTTTTATTAACGGAAAGAAAAAAAAGAAATTAACACAACATTTAGAAATCATACCATTCTACATATGCACTCAGTAATTCTTAACATCATCACATAGATGCATGATCATTGTTTCTTAGTACATTTGCATCAGTTTAGAGGAACTAGCAACACAACAGAAAAAGATATAAAATGTCAATATAAAGAAAAGAAATAAAAGTAGTAGTAATAGTAAAAAACAACAACAACAAACAAACCAACAAGCAAACAAAAACAAAAAAAAACCCTATAGCTCAGATGCAGCTTCATTCAGTATTTTAACATGATTACTTTACAATTAGGTATTATCGTGCTGTCCATTTTTGAGTTTTTGTATCTAGTCCTGTTGCACAATCTGTATCCCTTCAGCTTCAATTACCCATTGTCTTACCCTGTTTCTAACTCCTGCTGAACTCTGTTACCAATGACATATTTCAAGTTTATTCTCGAATGTCCGTTCACAACAGTGGGACCATACAGTATTTGTCCTTTAGTTTTTGGCTGGATTCACTCAGCATAATATTCTCTAGGTCCATCCATGTTATTACATGGTTCACAAGTTTATCTTGTCTTAAAGCTGCATAATATTCCATCGTATGTATATACCACAGTTTGTTTAGCCACTCTTCTGTTGATGGAGATTTTGGCTGTTTCCATCTCTTTGCAATTGTAAATAACGCTGCTATAAACATTGGTGTGCAAATGTCCGTTTGTGTCTTTGCCCTTAAGTCCTTTGAGTAGATACCTAGCAATGGTATTGCTGGGTCGTATGGCAATTCTATATTCAGCTTTTTGAGGAACCGCCAAACTGCCTTCCACAGTGGTTGCACCCTTTGACATTCCCACCAACAGTGAATAAGTGTGCCTCTTTCTCCGCATCCTCTCCAGCACTTGTCATTTTCTGTTTTGTTGATAATGGCCATTCTGGTGGGTGTGAGATGATATCTCATTGTGGTTTTGATTTGCATTTCTCTAATGGCCAGGGACATTGAGCATCTCTTCATGTGCCTCTTGGCCATCCGTATTTCTTCTTCTGGTAGGTGTCTGTTTAAGTCTTTTTCCCATTTTGTAATTGGGTTGGCTGTCTTTTTGTTGTTGAGTTGAATAATCTCTTTATAAATTCTGGATACTAGACCCTTATCTGATATGTCATTTCCAAATATTGTCTCCCATTGTGTAGGCTGTCTTTCTACTTTCTTGATGAAGTTCTCTGATGCACAAAAGTGTTTAATTTTGAGAAGCTCCCATTTATTTATTTCCTTCTTCAGTGTTCTTGCTTTAGGTTTAAGGTCCATAAAACCACCTCCAGTTGTAAGATCCATAAGATATCTCCCAACATTTTCCTCTAACTGTTTTATGGTCTTAGACCTAATGTTTAGATCTTTGATCCATTTTGAGTTAACTTTTGTATAGGGTGTGAGAGATGGGTCTTCTTTCATTCTTTTGCATATGGATATCCAGTTCTCTAGGCACCATTTATTGAAGAGACTGTTCTGTCCCAGGTGAGTTGGCTTGACTGCCTTATCAAAGATCAAATGTCCATAGATGAGAGGGTCTATATCTGAGCACTCTATTCGATTCCATTGGTCGATATATCTATCTTTATGCCAATACCATGCTGTTTTGACCACTGTGGCTTCATAATATGCCTTAAAGTCAGGCATCGCGAGACCTCCAGCTTCGTTTTTTTTCCTCAAGATGTTTTTAGCAATTCGGGGTACCCTGCCCTTCCAGATAAATTTGCTTATTGGTTTTTCTATTTCTGAAAAATATGTTGTTGGGATTTTGATTGGTATTGCATTGAATCTGTAAATCAATTTAGGTAGGATTGACATCTTAACTATATTTAGTCTTCCAATCCATGAACACGGTACGCCCTTCCATCTATTTAGGTCTTCTGTGATTTCTTTTAACAGTTTTTTGTAGTTTTCTTTATATAGGTTTTTTGTCTCTTTGGTTAAATTTATTCCTAGGTATTTTATTCTTTTAGTTGCGATTGTAAATGGGATTCGTTTCTTGATTTCCCCCTCAGCTTGTTCATTACTAGTGTATAGAAAAGCTACAGATTTTTGAATGTTGATCTTGTAGCCTGCTACTTTGCTGTACTCATTTATTAGCTCTAGTAATTTTGTTGTGGATTTTTCTGGGTTTTCTACATATAGTATCATATCGTCTGCAAACAGTGATAGTTTTACTTCTTCCTTTCCAATTTTGATGCCTTGTATTTCTTTTTCTTGCCTAATTGCTCTGGCTAGAACTTCCAACACAATGTTGAATAATAGTGGTGATAGTGGACATCCTTGTCTTGTTCCTGATCTTAGGGGGAAAGTTTTCAATTTTTCCCCGTTGAGGATGATATTAGCTGTGGGTTTTTCATATATTCCCTCTATCATTTTAAGGAAGTTCCCTTGTATTCCTATCTTTTGAAGTGTTTTCAGCAGGAAAGGATGTTGAATCTTGTCAAATGCCTTCTCTGCATCAATTGAGATGATCATGTGATTTTTCTGCTTTGATTTGTTGATATGGTGTATTACATTAATTGATTTTCTTATGTTGAACCATCCTTGCATACCTGGGATGAATCCTACTTGGTCATGATGTATAATTCTTTTAATGTGTTGCTGGATACGATTTGCTAGAATTTTATTGAGGATTTTTGCATCTGTATTCATTAGAGAGATTGGTCTGTAGTTTTCTTTTTTTGTAATATCTTTGCCTGGTTTTGGTATGAGGGTGATGTTGGCTTCATAGAATGAATTAGGTAGTTTTCCCTCTGCTTCGATTTTTTTGAAGAGTTTGAGGAGAGTAGGTACTAATTCTTTCTGGAATGTTTGATAGAATTCACATGTGAAGCCGTCTGGTCCTGGACTTTTCTTTTTAGGGAGGTTTTGAATAACTAATTCAATCTCTTTACTTGTGATTGGTTTGTTTAGGTCGTCTATTTCTTCTTGAGTCAAAGTTGGTTGTTCATGTCTTTCCAGGAACCTGTCCATTTCTTCTAAATTGTTGTATTTATTAGCGTAAAGTTGTTCATAGTATCCTGTTATTACCTCCTTTATTTCTGTGAGGTCAGTAGTTATGTCTCCTCTTTTATTTCTAATCTTATTTATTTGCATCCTCTCTCTTCTTCTTTTTGTCAATCTTGCTAAGGGCCCATCAATCTTGTTGATTTTCTCATAGAACCAACTTCTGGCCTTATTGATTTTCTCTATTGTTTTCATGTTTTCAATTTCATTTATTTCTGCTCTAATCTTTGTTATTTCTTTCCTTTTGCTTGCTTTGGGATTAGTTTGCTGTTCTTTCTCCAGTTCTTCCAAGTGGACAGTTAATTCCTGCATTTTTGCCTTTTCTTCTTTTCTGATAAAGGCATTTAGGGCAATAAATTTCCCTCTTAGCACTGCCTTTGCTGCATCCCATAAGTTTTGATATGTTGTGTCTTCATTTTCATTTGCCTCTAGGTATTTACTAATTTCTCTTGCAATTTCTTCTTTGACCCACTTGTTGTTTAAGAGTGTGTTGTTGAGCCTCCATGTATTTATGAATTTTCTGGCACTCCGCCTATTATTGATTTCCAACTTCATTCCTTTATGATCCGAGAAAGTGTTGTGTATGATTTCAATCTTTTTAAATTTGTTAAGACTTGCTTTGTGACCCAGCATATGGTCTATCTTTGAGAATGATCCATGAGCACTTGAAAAAAAGGTGTATCCTGCTGTTGTGGGATGTAATGTCCTATAAATGTCTGTTAAGTCAAGTTCATTTATAGTAATATTCAGGTTCTCTATTTCTTTATTGATCCTCTGTGTAGATGTTCTGTCCATTGATGAGAGTGGTGAATTGAAGTCTCCAACTATTATGGTATATGTGTCTATTTCCCTTTTCAGTGTTTGTAGTGTATTCCTCACGTATTTTGGGGCATTCTGGTTCGGTGCGTAAATATTTATGATTGTTATGTCTTCTTGTTTAATTGTTCCTTTTATTAGTATATAGTGTCCTTCTTTGTCTCTTTTAACTGTTTTACATTTGAAGTCTAATTTGTTGGATATTAGTATAGCCACTCCTGCTCTTTTCTGGTTGTTGTTTGCATGAAATATCTTTTCCCAACCTTTCACTTTCAACCTATATTTATCTTTGGGTCTAAGATGTGTTTCCTGTAGACAGCATATAGAAGGATCCTGTTTTTTAATCCATTCTGCCAGTCTATGTCTTTTAATTGGGGAATTCAGTCCATTGACATTTAGAGTTATTACTGTTTGGATAATATTTTCCTCTACCATTTTGCCTTTTGTATTATATATATCATATCTGTCTTTCCTTCTTTCTACACTTTTCTCCATGTCTCTCTCTTCTGTCTTTTTGTATCTGACTCTAGTGCTTCCTTTAGTATTTCTTGCAAAGCTGGTCTCTTGGTCACAAATTCTCTTAGTGACTTTTTGTCTGAGAATGTTTTAAATTCTCCCTCATTTTTGAAGGACAATTTTGCTGGATATAGGAGTCTTGGCTGGCAGTTTTTCTCTTTTAGTAACTTAAATATATCATCCCACTGTCTTCTAGCTTCCATGGTTTCTGCTGAGAAATCTACACATAGTCTTATTGGGTTTCCCTTGTATGTGACGGATTGTTTTTCTCTCGCTGCCTTCAAGATCCTCTCTTTCTCTTTGACCTCTGACATTCTAACTAGTAAGTGTCTTGGGGAACGCCTATTTGTGTCTAATCTCTTTGGGGTGCGCTGCACTTCTTGGATCTGTAATTTTAGGTCTTTCATAAGAGTTGGGAAATTTTCAGTGATAATTTCTTCCATTAGTTTTTCTCCTCCTTTTCCCTTCTCTTCTCCTTCTGGGATACCCACTACACGTATATTTGTACGGTTCACATTGTCCTTGAGTTCCCTGATACCTTGTTCAAATTTTTCCATTCTTTTCCGGATAGTTTCTGTTTCTTTTTGGAGTTCAGATGTTTCATCCTCCAAATCACTAATTCTATCTTCTGTTTCTTTAAATCTGTCATTGTAGGTATCCATTGTTTTTTCCATCTTTTCTACTTTATCTTTCACTTCCATAAGTTCTGTGATTTGTTTTTTCAGTTTTTCTATTTCTTCTTTATGTTCAGCCCATGTCTTCTTCATGTCCTCCCTCAATTTATCGATTTCGTTTTTGAAGAGGTTTTCCATTTCTGTTCGTATATTCAGCATTAGTTGTTTCAGCTCCTGTATCTCATTTGAACTATTGGTTTCTTCGTTTGACTGGGCCATATGTTCAATTTTCTGAGCGTGATCCGTTATCTTCTGCTGGCGTCTGGGCATTTAGTCAGATTTCCCCGGGTGTTCGACCCTACAGGTTGAAAGATTTTTCTGCGCAGTTTCTGGGATCTGTTCTTCCTATCCTGCCCAGTAGGTGGCACACGTGGCACACGCCTGTCTGTGGGTTCCACCAGCGAAAGTTGCTGTGGGTCCCTCAACTCTGGAAAACTCTCGCCGTAGGGGAGGCCCAGCAACCGAAGCGTCCCGGAAGAATGCCAGCCGGCCCGGGGTTCCAAACGCGGGGAGGGTCGCCGGCTGTCGCAGCACAGGAGAGCGTCCGGCCAAACTAGCTAGTCGGCCCGGGGCACCAAGCGTGGCGGGAGGGCGCCAGCTGTCGCAGCCCGGGAGAGTGCACTGCTCCCAGCCGACGGGGGAGTCACGTGTTTGGAAGGGATCCCCCGGTCACTGTTCTCTGCAGTCTGGGGATTTCCGACCCAACTATCTCAGTTGTTCCGGGGGGCCTCGTGTGGTGGGGGCACCAGCCGCCGCAGCCTAAGGGGACCGCCTGTCCAATTCTACCAGCTGGCCTGGGAAGGTGGAAGGGAGGGACTCCGGTCGCTTGCTGTCCCACCCAGGAAAGCCCGTGCCCCTTGGTGATCTCACCGGAGCTGGTTCTCCCAGATAGTCAGCCGTTCCAGGATGGGGTACGCTGTCCCTTTGATTTCCCTCGTGGCTCCGGGAGCTGCTCTGTATTATCTCCACTCCCCCAGTAGTTGTTCTGGAGGAGGAAAGGTGAGGGCGGCAAGGCTGTCGAGGCTGGTGGCGGAGGAGCACGGTGAAGGCGGGGGAAGAGGGCACCGTGTTGGTTGGAGAGCAGCCGGAGCAGGAGGGGGGAGGAGGGGGGGGAGGAGGGGGGTAAGGAGGTCGGGCGGCTCGGCTGCTGCGGGGCGCGTGCGCCGCGCGGCGGTCCGGCGGAGAGAGAGAGGGGGTAGGGAGGTCGGGCGGCTCGGCTGCTGCGGGGCGCGTGCGCCGCGCGGCGGTCCGGCGGAGAGAGAGAGGGGGTAGGGAGGTCGGGCGGCTCGGCTGCAGCGGGGCGCGTGCGCCGCGCGGCGGTCCGGCGGAGAGAGAGAGGGGGTAGGGAGGTCGGGCGGCTCGGCTGCTGCGGGGCGCGTGCGCCGCGCGGCGGTCCGGCGGAGAGAGAGAGGGGGTAGGGAGGTCGGGCGGCTCGGCTGCTGCGGGGCGCGTGCGCCGCGCGGCGGTCCGGCGGAGAGAGAGAGGGGGTAGGGAGGTCGGGCGGCTCGGCTGCTGCGGGGCGCGTGCGCCGCGCGGCGGTCCGGCGGAGAGAGAGAGGGGGTAGGGAGGTCGGGCGGCTCGGCTGCTGCGGGGCGCGTGCGCCGCGCGGCGGTCCGGCGGAGAGAGAGAGGGGGTCAGGATTGACATCTTAACTCTATTTAGTCTTCCAATCCATGAACACGGTATGCCCTTCCATCTATTTAGGTCTTCTGTGATTTCTTTTAACAGTTTTTTGTAGTTTTCTTTATATAGGTTTTTTGTCTCTTTAGTTAAATTTATTCCTAGGTATTTTATTCTTTTAGTTGCAATTGTAAATGGGATTCGTTTCTTGATTTCACCCTCAGCTTGTTCATTACTAGTGTATAGAAACGCTACAGATTTTTTAATGTTGATCTTGTAACCTGCTACTTTGCTGTACTCATTTATTAGCTCTAGTAGTTTTGTTGTGGATTTTTCCGGGTTTTCAACGTATAGTATCATATCATCTGCAAACAGTGATAGTTTTACTTCTTCCTTTCCAATTTTGATGCCTTGTATTTCTTTTTCTTGTCTAATTGCTCTGGCTAGAACCCCCAACACGATGTTGAATAACAGTGGTGATAATGGACATCCTTGTCTTGTTCCTGATCTTAGGGGAAAAGTTATCAATTTTTCCCCGTTGAGGATGATATTAGCTGTGGGTTTTTCATATATTCCCTCTCATTTTAAGGAAGTTCCCTTGTATTCCTATCCTTTGAAGTGTTTTCAACAGGAAAGGATGTTGAATCTTGTCAAGTGCCTTCTCTGCATCAATTGAGATGATCATGTGATTTTTCTGCTTTGATTTGTTGATATGGTGTATTACATTAATTGATTTTTCTTATGTTGAACCATCCTTGCATACCTGGGATGAATCCTACTTGGTCATGATGTATAATTCTTTTAATGTGTTGCTGGATTCGATTTGCCAGAATTTTGTTGAAGATTTTTGCATCTATATTCATTAGAAGATTGGTCTGTAGTTTTCTTTTTTTGTAATATCTTTGCCTGGTTTTGGTATGAAGGTGATGTTGGCTTCATAGAATGAATTAGGTAGCTTTCCCTCCACTTCAGTTTTTTTGAAGAGTTTGAGCAGGGTTGGTACTAATTCTTTCTGGAATGTTTGGTAGAATTCACATGTGAAGCCGTCTGGTCCTGGACTTTTCTTTTTGGGAAGCTTTTGAATGACTGATTCAATTTCTTTACTTGTGATTGGTTTGTTAAGGTCATATATTTCTTCTTGAGTCAAAGTTGGTTGTTCATGCCTTTCTAGGAACTTGTCCATTTCATCTACATTGTTGTATTTATTAGCATCAAGTTGTTCACAGTATCCTGTTATTACCTCCTTTATTTCTGTGAGGTCAGTGGTTACGTCTCCTCTTCCATTTCTGATCCTATTTATTTGCATCCTCTCTCTTCTTCTTTTTGTCAGTCTTGCTAAGGGCCCATCAATCTTGTTGATTTTCTCATAGAACCAACTTCTGGTCTTATTGATTTTCTCTATTGTTTTCATGTTTTCAATTTCATTTATTTCTGCTCTAATCTTTGTTATTTCTTTCCTTTTGCTTGCTTTTGGGTTAGTTCCCTCATGATTTTGAGAAAGTTCATTTCTATTCCTATCCTTTGAAGTGTTTTCAACAAGAAAGAATGTTGGATTTTGTCAAATGCCTTTTCTGTATCAATTGAGATGATCATGTGTTATTTCTGCTTTGATTTGTTGATACGGTGTATTACATTAATTGATTTTCTTATGTTGAGCCATCCTTGCATACCTGGGATAAATCCAAGTTGGTCATGGTGTATAATTCTTTTAATGTGCTCGTGGATTTAATTTGCAAGAATTTTGTTGAGCATTTTTACATCTATATTCTTTAAAGAGATTTGTCTGTAATTTTCTTTTCTTGTAGTATCTTTTTCTGGCTTTGATGTAAGGGTGATGTTAACTTCATAGAATGAATTAGATAGCCTTCCCTCCTCTTCAATTTTTTTGAGGAGTTTGAGCAGGATTGGTACTAATTCTTTCTTGATTGTTTGGTAGAGTTCACATGTGACGCCATCTGGTCTTGGATTTTTCTTTTGGGGGGGAGCCTCTTAATGACTGATTCAGTTTCTTGTGATTGGTTTGTTGAGCTCGTTTCCTTCTTCTTGAGTGAATGTTGGTTGTTCATGCCTTTCTGGGAAGTAATCCATTTCATCTGGGTTGTCTGGTTTATTAGCATAAAGTTGTTCGTTGTAACCACTCATTACTTCCTTTGTTTCTGCGGGGTCGGTAGTTATGTCTCCTTTTTCATTTCTGCTTATATTTATTTGCATTCTCTCTCTTTTTCTTTTTGTCAACCTTGCTAAGAGTCCATTGATTTTATTGATTTTCTCATAGAACCATCTTCTGGTTTTGTTGATTTTCTTGATTGTTTTAATGTTCTCAGTTTCATTAGTTTCTGCTCTGATCTTTGTTCTTTCTTTCTTTTTGCTTGCTTTGGGGTTAGTTTGCTGTTCTTTCTCTAGTTCTTCCAAGTGAACAGTTAATTTCTCAATTTTTGCTCTTTCTTCTTTTTTTGATATAGGCATTTAAGGCAATAAATTTTCCTCTTAGCACTGCCTTTGCTGCATCCCATAAATTTTGATATGTTCAGTTTTCATTTTCATTTGCCTCGAGATATTTACTGATTTCTCTTGTAATTTCTTCCTTGACCCACTGGTTTTCTAAGAGCGTGTTGTTGAGCCTCCATATATTTGTGATTTTTCTGGCCCTCTGCCTATTATTGATGTCCACCTTCATTCCTTTATGTTCTGAGAGTGTTTTCTATGATTTCAGTCTTTTTAAATTTATTGAGACTAGTTTTGTGACCCAGCGTATGGTCTATTCTTGAGAATTATCCATGGGCACTTGAGAAGATGGCGTATGCTGCTGTTTTGGGGTGTAATGTTCTATAAATATCTGTTAAGTCTAGTTCGTTTATTGTATTATTCAAATTCTCTGTTTCTTTATTGATCCTCTGTCTGCATGTTCTGTCTGTTGATGAGAGTGGGGAATTGAAGTCTCCAGCTGTTATTTCTCTTTTCAATGTTTCATATATTTTGGTACACTGTAGCTCAATGCATAAATATTTATGATTGTTATATCTTTTTGTTGAATTGTTCCTTTTATTAATACGTAGTGCCCTTCTTTGTCTGTTTTAATTGTTTTATATTTGAAGTCTAATTTGTTGGATATTAGTATAGTTACTCCTGCTCTTTTCTGATTGTTGTTTGCATGAAAAATCTTCTTCCAACCTTTAACTTTCAACCTGTTTGCCCTTGGATCTAAAATGCATTTCCTGTAGACAACACATAGATGGGTCCTGTTTCTTAATCCATTCTTCCAGTCTATGTTTTTTAATTGGGGAGCTTAATCCATTAACATTTAGTGTTACTGCTGTAAGGGCAGCACTTTCTTCTACCATTTTTCCTTTTGGATTTTATGTATCGTATCTAATTTTTCTTCTTTTTACTTTTACTGATAGTCTGCATTTCTACACTCTTCTCCACACCTCTCACTCCTGTCTTTTCCTATCTGTCTGTAGTGCTCCGTTTAGTATTTCTGGCAGAGCTGGTCTCTTGGTCACAAATTCTCTCAGTGATTTTTGTCTGAATGTTTTAATTTCCCCCTCATTTTTGAAGGCCAATTTTGCTGGATATAGAATTCTTGGTTGGCATTTTTTCTCTTTTAGAATCTTAAATATATCATACTACCATCTTCACACCTCCATGGTTTCTGCTGAAAAATCTGCACCTTGTCTTATTGGGCTTTCTTTTTATGTGATAGATTGCTTTTCCCTTGCTGCTTTCAAAATTCTGTCTTTCGTGCTCGCTTCAGCAACACGTATACTAAAATTGGAATGATACAGAGAAGATTATCATGGCCCCTGCACAAGGATGACATGCAAATTCGTGAAGTGTTCCAATTTAAAAAAAAATTCCCTCTTTTGACATTTAACATTCTTATTAGTAACTGTCTTGGAGTATGCCTATTTGGATCTGTTCTGTTTGGGTTATGCTACACTTCTTGGATCTGTAATTTTAAGTCTTTTGGAAGAGTTGGGAAATTTTCAGTGATAATTTTCTCTATTAGTCTTTCTCCTCCCTTTTCCCTTCCCTTCTTCTGGGATACCCACAACACGTATATTCATGTGCTTCATGTTGTCATTCAGTTCCCTGAGTCCTTGCTCATATTTTTCCATTCTTTTCCCTATATTTTCTTTTGATTGTTGGATTCCAGATGTCCCATTCTCCAGTTCACTAATTCTTTCTTCTGCCTCTTGAAATCTAACATTGTAGGTTTCTATTGTTTTTTTCATCTCTTCTACTGTACCTTTCATTCCAAGTTCTGTGATTTGTTTTTTCAGACTTTCAGTTTCTTTTTCTTTGCTCATTGCCTTCTTTATATCCTCCCTCAACTTGTTGATTTGATTTTTGATGAGATTTTCCATGTCAGTTTGAACGTCCTGAGTCAGTTGTTTCAACTCCTGTATCTCATTTGAATTGTTGGTTTGTTCCTTTGACTGGGCCATATCTTCAATTGTCCTGTGACTCATTATTACTGGCATCTAGGCATTTAATTTCCTTAGTTAGTTTATTCTGGAGAAGTTTTCACTCTTTTGCCTAGGATTTTCTTGCTGGATGCCTTTGTTTTCTATCTGTTCTTTGCCATTCAGTTCAGCTTATTATAGACCGCTAGCATAGATTTTGTTTAACAGATCAAAATTCTTCAGTTCTTTTTTTCTTGTTTCTTGCCCTGCCTTTATGAAGCCTTTTTTTTTTTTTTTTTTTCTTTTTTCCTTAGGAGGGTCTACTTAGATATTATAGAACTCAGTCAGATATTCCCAGACCAGACTGGCCTTCTCTAAGGAGGAAAGAGTTACCTGCATCAGTTTTCCCTGAGAGTGAGACCCAGCATGTTGACAGATACTCCTTTGAAGTCTCTAGACTGTGTGCTCTTCCTGTAATGTACAGTATTTGGTGCTTGTCTGCCTGCAGTTTCCTACCAGTATAGCAATGATGTGGTGCCTTTAACTTCAGCAGACTCTCCCTAAGTTCTGGGTGGTTGCAGCTGGTCCAGCTTGACCAAACTGATGTACATTGTATGTCCGGTCACTGATGTGGCCCCAGCAGTTCTTCTGTCCTAATCCTGGCTATTTACTAGCTGCTGTGGAGGATGAACTAAATTCCACACTTCACTGAGCTGCCATCTTGGAACCCTCCCAGTAACAATGAATTTTGGTGTGTTCTTTTGGTGTTTTAGATTTTTATATGATTTTCTTCCTCAGAATGAAAAGTTAGTTTTATTGGTACAGTTCCTCTCATGGCTGCCGTTCAAAGGAACATTATGGAATGTTAGAAATGTTTTATACCTGTGCTGTCTATGTGCTAACTATATATGGCAGTTTAGCATTTGAAATGTGGCTGGTATGATTGAGGGCCTTTATTTTAAATCTTATTAAATTTTGATTAAATTTGAATAGCCATACTGGCAACCATATTGGATAGTACAGCCCTAGACTTTTCTTTTTTAATATTTGAGTTACAAAATCAGAATTTATTCTTATTCAGAAAATTAGCTTTCCTTTTGCCTCCTTTTTTGTCATTTCTCTATGTGGAGTTTTAATTTTTTACCAGTAGGTGTCCACTTGTTATATTGTGAGAGTCACTTTTGGAAGCTCCTTAATGTTTTTTTTGTCATTGCTAGCCTGAAGCCTACATTCTCTTGTAGAAAATTTTTCTTTAGTCTTCCTCTCCCTCATTATGGTTCTCTGCCGTTTATTTATCTTTTGTGTTCATTTTTGTACCCTTATTAATAGAACCATAGTACCTGCTGTTCTAACACTGGGAACTAAACTGAGTTTTCATGGTGCTCATAGAAATAAAACATTAGCTTTTGTTAGGGAAAGCATTTTTAAACCAATTAAGTTCATTTCAAGTCTTGTTATGTCCAAAGCAACTCAGAATGAACAAATATCTTTTTACATTAAGTGGTCAGGAAAAACAGTGGAGAAATTTATCATTTATGAAAGAGGACAGAACATAGTAAAATTTAATTTTATTTGAAATTTACTTTAGTCTGATGTACTTAGCAAATATTGGTTCCTTATTTTATTAAATCTAAGTTCTGTTTTATGTGTTTATTAACAGCACAGACTAAGATATTTTAAAACCAAGCTTTTGAAGAAACAGTAGTTTTACAGCCAGTGATAAAAGTACATTTCTGTTACTGGTTTAGAAAGATATCTGGGATTGAAATGATTAGGTAGGTCAAAGGGAATGAGTTTTAAGCCTCTAAATTGCCTTACTAAAAGTTTAATGTTTATATGTAGTGTAGCATATGAAAGTCCCTGTTTGGAAATATTTGCCCCATTAGTAGATGAAAAAATTGAAAAATTTTCATCTTGAAGCATTTGATTATTAATAATGTCAGTCATTTATTGGTCATTCCTATGTTATCATTTGCAGTTGTCTTATGTTCCTTGTCCATTTTTCTGTTGGCTTATTTTTTTTCTCACCGATTTATATGTGCTCTTACTTTTTTTCTCCCATTAATTATTTGCTTCTCTACTTTTTGCTGAGTTTTAATTTAAAGAAGTTTTAGTAATTGTGTTTTTGAAGTTAATTTTGAAGTTAATCTTCCATTGTTTTTATGCCTAGTGAATCCTTGCCAATCCCTAGAGTTGATAGTTATCCCTATTCTTCTTGTGCATGTATCACTTTATTTTTACTTTAATTTCTTTTAAAAATTATGAAATTTATTTTGTTACATGTTAAAAATAAATGAGAGTTTAACTTTGTGAATTACTGCACATGTTATAATAGAAAGACTAAGGATTTAAGAATTGAAAAACCTGGTTATTCTTGGACCTGTCATTTAAAGTCTGTGTAACTATATTGCACTCATTTCATTTCTAAAATTGTATTCTCGTATTTATGTGTATGATAGCCAGCCTTCAAAATGGCCCCCAACAATTCCTACCTTCTGGTGTTTCCTGCGTTTTTGTAGCCGCTCCCACATTGTCCTGCGTTGAATCAGGGATGGTCTGTGCAGTCAGTAGAATACAGCAGGAGTGATGGTGTACAACTTCCAAGACTAGATTATAAAAAACATTTTTGTGTTCTCTTGGATTACCTACTTTGTAGGAAACAAGGCACCACAGTGAAGACATTCAAGAAGCCCAGTAGGAGAGGTCCAAATGGAGAGGAATTGAGGCCTCCCTCCTCTCATCCAGCACCAATTTGTCAGCTATATGTTTAAGCCATCTTGATTCTCCAACCCCTCCCAAATTTCCAGTCCAAAGAAAATGGGAGTTAACACGTTGTTATTGTTACTCTAAGCTACTACATTTTAATATTATTTTATTTGACAATAAGTAATGCAGTGTGCCAGCATTTTTAAAAAACAGCTTCAGGATGTGAACCTGTAAATCTGTGAGACACTTTAAAAATCCATGATATACAATAAATTATCAAGTTATATGCCTAGCTCCTCAGAGACTCCTCTTTTTCATTGTCAGATTGCTTTCTTGTCCTATTAAAGCTAAGGAACCATCTCCTGATGGTAGGAAAAATTGGCTTTTGCCCTACTAGAATGAGTTCCCTGAGGAAAGAATAATTTATTTTCAAGTGTTTATTAAGCATATACCACTGTCACATACTGAGGCTACATGACCGAATTAGATAGACAAGATTTCTGCCTTTTTGGAGACTTCAGTTTAGTTGGGGTGGTAGACAATGGTAAGACAATGGTAAATTCACCAAAGGTGATAAGTGGAGTAATGGCAGGAAAGTCTGCTTGAGGCTGCTCAGGGTTTATCCTATTTCCTCATGGGTCAGTACTTGGCATATAACACCAGCCACTCAAATATTAAGTAATGGGTATATCTGAGTTGGTTTGTTAGTATTGTGATAAAATGTCACCCTTAGTGCTCCCTCCTCACATAAATGAGAGTTATTTATGTATAATAAATAATCTTAATTTTGTATAATGTTATACCTCAAATTTCCACATTCAGAATTGGGGAAGACTAGATTCTGTGAACAACCTCCTGCTGCAGAACAACTTGATCCTGGCTAGATAAAGTCTTTGTGCCACTGATGATTTTGCAAAGAGGTAGAGGTGGTCTCCCTCACTCCTGTCTTCCCTCCGGTTCAAAAGACAAAAAGGTCAAAGAAAACTTGGTGATCTGGAATTAGAATAGTAGGTGATGTTGGTAGCAGCTTTTAGACCCTGAACCTTTGGCTGACAGTCAAATAAGGGTGCTCAGTTTGGACTCCTGTTCAGAGTCTAGATTCTTGGGGGTGTTCTCAAACCTCTGGCAGAAGTAGATGCAAACCTGACAGTTTTAAAGCTGAGATTGTTCTTCAGTTGATATTAAGCAGTGAATTCACCATTAAAGATTAGAAATTAGAAAACATAAGGAGAGATCCAAGATGGCGTCTTAGTAAGGTACATGCGTCTTAGTTCCTCCAACTCCAAATCAACTAATAGGTGAACAGAAACAGTACAAAACAACTCCCGGGGCTACAGCAGGGAATGGACACACAGCGTAACCAAGTCTGGGCTGGCTAGTCTGACTGCGAAACTCAGCTGCGGTGAGTGAGATCCCCGAGCGGCGGGCGATTTCCCGAGCAGCCGCAGCTGCGGCGGTCCGAGCTAATCCCTCCCTCCTTCCGGGGCTGACTGAGAGACTCGGAGAGACAAGCTTCCCAGCCAAGGCGGCCGGCGCCACACTTTTGCGGGCGGCTTCGAGTCCGCGACTACAAGTCTCGGATCAGAGGGCTATCCAAAGTCTGGGCTGGCAAGTCTGATTCCGAGTCTTGGCTGCGGCGAGACCCCCGAGCGGCCGCAGCTGCGGCGGTCCGAGCTAATCCCTCCCTCCTTCCCGGGCCGGCTGAGAGTATCGGAGAAGTAAATTCCCCAAGCCGAGGCAGGCGGCGCCCTTCTTTTGCGGGCGGCTTCGAGTCTCGGCTTTAAGTCCGCGGCTACGAGTCCCGGATCAGAGGGCTATCCAAAGTCTGGGCTGGCTAGACTGACTGCGAGACTAGAGACTCGGCTGCAGTGAGACCCCCGAGCGGCGTGCGATCTCCCGATCAGCGGCAGCTGCGGTGGTCCGAGCTACTCCCTCCCCCCTTTCCGGGCCAGCTGAGAGTATTGGAGAAGCAAGTTTCCCAAGCCGAGGCAGGTGGCACCCCTCTTTTGCGGGCGGCTTCGAGTCTCTGCTTCGAGTCCGTGGATACGAGTCTCAGATAGGAGGGCTATCCAAGCCACGGAAGCCCCCCCCCACGGGAGGCTTCCTGGCCCGGTGGGGAATCCCCCAGGCCCGCTGCGGCCCGCAACCAGCCACAGGGTCCCCTCAAGCCACGGCAGCTGACGCCCCCACCACGCGCGGCCCCTGAACCAACGGAGAGATTTGGATCCGAAAGCCCCAGGCCACGGAGATCGGTGACTGGGGGAGACCCATTCCAAACACTTGAGACAAACGTGTGCCACGTGCGCCACATACTGGGCAAGATAAGAAAAACAGATCCCAGAGATTTCACAGAAAAATCTTACAACCTTGCTGGGTCCAACACCCAGAGAAATCTGAATAAATGCCCAGACGCCAGCAGCAGAAGATAACTGTCCACGCTCAAAAGATTGAGAATATGGCCCAGTCAAAGGAACAAACCAATAGCTCAAATGAGACACAAGAGCTGAGACAACTAATCCTGAATATACGAACAGAAATGGAAAACCTCTTCAAAAATGAAATCGATAAATTGAGGGAGGACATGAAGAGGACATGGGCTGAACATAAAGAAGAAATAGAAAAACTGAAAAAACAAATCGCAGAACTTATGGAAGTGAAGGATAAAGTAGCAAACATAGAAAAAATAATGGATAGTTACAATGATAGATTTAAAGAGACAGAAGATAGAATTAGTGATTTGGAGGATGGAACCTCTGAATTCTAAAAAGAAACAGAAACTATAGGGAAAAGAATGGAGAAATTTGAACAGGGTATCAGGGAACTCAAGGACAATATGAACCGCACAAATATACGTGTTGTGGGTGTCCCAGAAGGAGAAGAGAAGGGAAAAGGAGGAGAAAAACTAATGGAAGAAATTTTCACTGAAAATTTCCCAACTCTTATGAAAGACCTAAAATTACAGATCTAAGAAGTGCAGCGCACCCCAAAGAGATTAGACCCAAATAGGCGTTCTCCAAGACACTTACTAGTTAGAATGTCAGAGGTCAATGAGAAAGAGAGGATCTTGAAAGCAGCAAGAGAAAAACAATCCATCACATACAAGGGAAACCCAATAAGACTATGTGTAGATTTCTCAGCAGAAACCATGGAAGCTAGAAGACAGTGGGATGATATATTTAAATTACTAAAAGAGAAAAACTGCCAACCAAGACTCCTATATCCAGCAAAATTATCCTTCAAAAATGAGGGAGAAATTAAAACATTCTCAGACAAAAAGTCACTGAAAGAATTCGTGACCAAGAGACCAGCTCTGCAAGAAATACTAAAGGGAGCATTAGAGTCAGATACAGAAAGACAGAAGAGAGAGATATGGAAAAGAGTGTAGAAAGAAGGAAAATCAGATATGATACATATAATACAAAAGGCAAAATGTTAGAGGAAAATATTATCCAAACAGTAATAACACTAAATGTCAATGGACTGAATTCCCCAATCAAAAGACATAGATTGGCAGAATGGATTAAAAAACAGGATCCTTCTATATGCTGTCTACAGGAAACACATCTTAGACCCAAAGATAAACATAGGTTGAAAGTGAAAGGTTGGGAAAACATATTTCATGCAAATAACAACCAGAAAATAGCAGGAGTGGCTATACTAATATCCAACAAATTAGACTTCAAATGTAAAGCAGTTAAAAGAGACAAAGAAGGACACTATATACTAATAAAAGGAACAATTAAACAAGAAGACATAACAATCATAAATATTTACGCACCGAACCAGAATGCCCCAAAATACGTGAGGAATACACTGCAAACACTGAAAAGGGAAATAGACTCATATACTATAATAGTTGGAGACTTCAACTCACCACTCTCATCAAGGGACAGAACATCTAGACAGAAGATCAACAAAGAAATAGAGAATCTGAATATTACTATAAATGAACTAGACTTAATAGACATTTATAGGACGTTACATCCCACAACAGCAGGATACACCTTTTTCTCAAGTGCTCATGGATCATTCTCAAAGATAGACCATATGCTGGGTCACAAAGCAAGTCTTAACAAATTTAAAAAGATTGAAATCTTACACAACACTTTCTCGGACCATAAAGGAATGATGTTGGAAATCAATAATAGGCAGAGTGCCAGAAAATTCACAAATACGTGGAGGCTCAACAACACACTCCTAAACAACGAGTGGGTCAAAGAAGAAATTGCTAGAGAAATTAGCAAATACCTCGAGGCGAATGAAAATGAAAACACAACATATCAAAACTTATGGGACGCAGCAAAGGCAGTGCTAAGAGGGAAATTTATTGCTCTAAATGCCTATATCAGAAAAGAAGAAAAGGCAAAAATTCAGGAATTAACTATCCATTTGGAAGAACTGGAGAAAGAACAGCAAGCTAACCCCAAAGCAAGCAAAAGGAAAGAAATAACAAAGATTAGAGCACAAATAAATGAAATTGAAAACATGAAAACAATAGAGAAAATCAATAAGGCCAGAAGTTGGTTCTATGAGAAAATCAATAAGATTGATGGGCCCTTAGCAAGATTGACAAAAAGAAGAAGAGAGAGGATGCAAATAAATAAGATCAGAAATGGAAGAGGAGACATAACTGCTGACCTCACAGAAATAAAGGAGGTAATAACAGGATACTATGAACAACTTTACGCTAATAAATACAACAATTTAGAGGAAATGGACGGGTTCCTGGAAAGACATGAACAACCAACTTTGACTCAAGAAGACATAGATGACCTCAACAAACCAATCACAAGTAAAGAAATCGAAGCAGTCATTCAAAAGCTTCCTAAAAAGAAAAGTCCAGGACCAGACGGCTTCACATGTGAATTCTATCAAACATTCCAGAAAGAATTAGTACCAACTCTCCTCAAACTCTTCAAAAAAATCGAAGTGGAGGGAAAACTACCTAACTCATTCTATGAAGCCAACATTACCCTCATACCAAAACCAGGCAAAGATATTACAAGAAAAGAAAACTACAGGCCGATCTCTCTAATGAATATTGATGCAAAAATCCTCAATAAAATTCTATCAAATCGTATCCAACAACACATTAAAAGAATTATACATCATGACCAAGTAGGATTCATCCCAGGTATGCAAGGATGGTTCAACATAAGAAAATCAATTAATGTAATACACCATATCAACAAATTAAAGCAGAAAAATCACATGATCATCTCAATTGATGCAGAGAAGGCATTTGACAAGATTCAACATCCTTTCCTGTTGAAAACACTTCAAAGGATAGGAATACAAGGGAACTTCCTTAAAATGATAGAGGGAATATATGAAAAACCCACAGCTAATATCATCCTTAATGGGGAAAAATTGAAAACGTTCCCCCTAAGATCAGGAACAAGACAAGGATGTCCACTATCACCACTATTATTCAACATTGTGTTGGAGGTTCTAGCCAGAGCAATTAGACAAGAAAAAGAAATACAAGGCATCAAAATTGGAAAGGAAGAAGTAAAACTATCACTGTTTGCAGACGATATGATACTATACGTCGAAAACCCGGAAAAATCCACAACAAAACTACTAGAGCTAATAAATGAGTACAGCAAAGTAGCAGGTTACAAGATCAACATTCAAAAATCTGTAGCATTTCTATACACTAGCAATGAACAAGCGGAGGGGGAAATCAAGAAACGAATCCCATTTACAATTGCAACTAAAAGAATAAAATACCTAGGAATAAATTTAACTAAAGAGACAAAAGACCTATACAAAGAAAACTACAAAAAACTGCTAAAAGAAATCACAGAAGACCTAAACAGATGGAAGGGCATACCGTGTTCATGGATTGGAAGACTAAATATAGTTAAGATGTCAATCCTACCTAAATTGATTTACAGATTCAATGCAATACCAATCAAAATCCCAACAACTTATTTTTCAGAAATAGAAAAACCAATAAGCAAATTTATCTGGAAGGGCAGGGTTCCCCGAATTGCTAAAAACATCTTGAGGGAAAAAAACGAAGCTGGAGGTCTTGCGCTGCCAGACTTTAAGGCATATTATGAAGCCACAGTGCTCAAAACAGCATGGTATTGGCATAAAGATAGATATATCGACCAATGGAATCGAATAGAGTGCTCAGATATAGACCCTCTCATCTATGGTCATTTGATCTTTGATAAGGGAGTCAAGCCAACTCACCTGGGACAGAACAGTCTCTTCAATAAATGGTGCCTAGAGAACTGGATATCCATATGCAAAAGAATGAAAGAAGACCCGTATCTCACACCCTATACAAAAGTTAACTCAAAATGGATCAAAGATCTAAACATTAGGTCTAAGACCATAGAACAGTTAGCGGAAAATGTAGGGAGATATCTTATGAATCTTACAATTGGAGGCGGTTTTATGGACCTTACACCTAAAGCAAGAGCACTGAAGAAGGAAATAAATAAATGGGAACTCCTCAAAATTAAACACTTTTGTGCATCAAAGAACTTCATCAAGAAAGTAGAAAGACAGCCTACACAATGGGAATCAATATTTGGAAACGACATATCAGATAAAGGTCTAGTATCCAGAATTTATAATGAGATTGTTCAACTCAACAACAAAAAGATAGCCAACCCAATTACAAAATGGGAAAAAGACTTGAATAGACACCTCTCAGAGGAGGAAATACAAATGGCCAAAAGACACATGAAGAGATGCTCAATGTCCCTGGCCATTAGAGAAATGCAAATCAAAACCACAATGAGATATCATCTCACACCCACCAGAATGGCCATTATCAACAAAACAGAAAATGACAAGTGCTGGAGAGGATGCGGAGAAAGAGGCACACTTATCCACTGTTGGTGGGAATGTCAAATGGTGCAACCACTGTGGAAAGCAGTTTGGCGGTTCCTCAAAAAGCTGAATATAGAATTGCCATACGATCCAGCAATACCATTGCTGGGAATCTACTCAAAGGAATTAAGGGCAAAAACTCAAACAGACATTTGCACACCAATGTTTATAGCAGCGTTATTTACAATTGCAAAGAGATGGAAACAGCCAAAATGTCCATCAACAGACGAGTGGCTAAACAAACTGTGGTATATACGTACGATGGAATATTATGCAGCGTTAAGACAGGATAAACTTATGAAGCATGTAATAACATGGATGGACCTAGAAAACATTATCCTGAGTGAGTCTAGCCAAAAGCTAAAAGACAAATACTGTATGGTCCCACTGATGTGAATCGACACTCGAAAATAAACTTGGAATATGTCATTGGTAACAGAGTTCAGCAGGAGTTAGAAACAGGGTAAGATAATGGGTAATCGGAGCTGATGGAATACAGACGGTGCAATAGGACTAGATACAAAAACTCAAAAATGGACAGTACAATAATACCTAATTGTAAAGTAATCATGTTAAAATACTGAACGAAGCTGCATCCGAGCTATAGGTTTTTGTTTTGTTTTGTTTTGTTTGTTTTGTTCTTATTATTATTACTTTTATTTTTTTCTCTATATTAACATTCTATATCTTTTTCTGTTATAATGCTAGTTCTTCTAAACCGATGCAAATGTACTAAGAAACGATGATCATGCATCTATGTGATGATGTTAAGAATTACTGATTGCATATGTAGAATGGTATGACGTCTAAAAAAAAAAAAATGGTCAGCACAATACTGCCTAATTGTAATGTAATTATCTTGGAACGCTGAATGAAGCTGCATCTGATCTATAGTTTTTTTTGTTTGTTTGTTTTGTTTTTTTTTCTCTTATATATTTTTGTACTTTTTATTTTTATTTGTGTTTTCTCTCTGTGTTATCACTTTATTTCTTTTTCTGTTGTAGTGCTATTTCTTTCTCTAAATCGATGCATATGTACTGAGAAACGATGACCATACACCTATGTGATGATATTAAGAATTACTGATTGCATATGTAGAATGGATTGATTTCTATTGTTGTGTTAGTTAATTTTTTTAATTAATAAAAAAAATAAAAAAATAAAAAATAAAAAAATAAAAAAAAAAAGAAAACATAAGGAAACAGATACCATAAGCAGTGATTGGCAAACTTTTTCTATAAACAGCTAGATAGTAAATATATAGGTTTTGCAGTCCATATGGTCTATTGCAGCTATTCAGCTCTGCCATCGTAGCATGAAAGCAGCCACAGAAAATACATAAACAAATGACATGGCTGTATTCCAGTAAAACATTTCTTACAAAAGCAGGCAATGGGCCAAATTTGACTTGTGAACCCTAATTTGTGGACGCCTGGAATAGGTGAAACAGAGGAGATGTTTTAAAAGTTAATGGCTGCATATTTTAAACACTTACAGAAACTTTAAACCACACACCCATCATACCCCAAGCAAGATAAAGAAAAAGTTATGCCTAGACACATAGTAATGAAATGTATAACACCAAAGGCAAATGGATTTTTAAAATAGCTATCTAATTTCCTAGGGTTGTCCTAACAAAGTACCACAAACAGGTGGGTTAAATAGCAAATATTTATTGTCTCACAGTTCTGGAGGCTGGAAGCCAAAATCAAGGTTTCCTCTGAAATCTGTGGGGTAGAATCTGTTCCATGTCTAAAAATAATTTTAATGTTTTAATATATCATCTGAGGGATAGAAGTTGAAGCAAAATGTGCTTAAGTTTAAGAACTAGATAGCCCAATATTTGGTCTTATGTGTATTTAAAAAAATGAAAGAATAAATTATTGTCACAGCACTTATTGTCACACCTTTATTGTGGGTCAGATGTGGTACTGAATGCTTTCTGTATGGTTTCACCTTTGGCCCTAACACAGTCCTTTTAGTTTGATGCCATTTTTAACCCCGTTTTATAAAGAGGAAACTTTGAGGTTTAAAGAAGTTTAAATAACTTACTCAAGGTACAGCTAGTAAGTAGCAGTGCTGGCATTTATAAACACCCTGACTCCCATGTAGAAAATTTACCTCAACTACAAGAGTCTTATGTCATAGTATCTTGAGTTGAAGATCAAAAGTTTAGGCAATTCACTGGAGGTCCCAGGGAGGAGGTAGCCCCCTGGAGCTGCCCCACTGGTGGCCCTCAGACCCAGCTGCGGAGGGGCCGAAGCATTCTCTCCATTTGTTCCGAGGGCAGAATCTGCCTGGGACCCGCTGTTCTCAGTGGGGCCTGGGGGAAGGGTTGCTCCAGTCAGTGGGGCAAGACCTGGAGGGTGCAAGGGAGGTCAGAGATCTGACTGAGGTATGGGCACAGCTGTTGGGGAGGAGCGAAGGGATGGGTATTTGGCAGGAAGGCGGCAAGGGGCCTGAGACCCTTCCTGGGGCATCCTTTCCCTGGGGCTATCACTGGTGCTCACTGAGGCTAGCTACTCCAGGGGTCCCAGGCCAGGGCTACCTTCCTGCATTCCCTGCTGGCCACTGTTGCCCAGGGAGGGAGAAGGGAAGATGTTGGGTTTCGGGTACTGGTTCTACCGTAGACAAGCAGAGGGACACCCTGGGCTTGACTCCCTGGCGCCTGGTCACTGTGAGAAGCTTTCTCCTGGTCCTTCTGGTTCCTGGGGCAGTGTTGAGGCATCTGACCTGCTGCAGGCCCGGCTGGTGTGGGGGCACGTTGGACTCCGACAGGGCAGAGGCCGCCTGTTAAAAAAAAAAAATGAAAAAAGCCATTGCTAAGTGGTGGATACATAATCCATATTGGATGTCAATAAGGACCGTGAGAGAGATTTAAATAAAGAGAGAGAGAGAAATATATATAACGGTCAATAAGGACCGTGAGAGAGATTTAAATAAAGAGAGAGAGAGAAATATATATAACTATAGGCACATTTTATCGTACAGATTTTTCATAACATTTTTTTTCAAGTTTGATACTGCCTTTTTTAGAGCAGACTGGGCAGCTGGGCGTCCTTGCCCCCCACCCCCATGATCTCTACCCTGGGTACATAGCCAAGTGGGCACACTTGAGCTGGATTTCAGGGTGCAGGGAGCTGGGACACTGCAGGGGGTAGAAGACAGGAGCATCCTCTAATGCTTGTCCTTTCAAGGCATTGATGTTTCCTTGTCACAATTTTAATACATGGGTTTTATTTTTGATTGAAGAACAAAGGCACTAACAGGACTGTTGGTAAAAATTTGTAAATGGATAGCACAACACTACCTAATTATAATGCAATAATGTTAGTACACCGAATGAAGCTGAACATGAGAATAACACAGGGAGGAGGGCTGGGGACACAAATGAAATCAGAAGGAAAGATAGATGATAAAGACTGAGATGGTATAATCTAGGAATGCCTGGAGTACAATGATAGTGACTAAATGTACAAATTAAAAAATGTTTTTGCATGAGGAAGAACAAAGGAATGTCAATATTGTAGGGTGTTGAAAATAGATGATAATTCAGGTTTTAAAACTTTAACTTATGTGTGAGACTAAAGCAAAAAATGTGTTTTTGGTACAAAATTTGTATTTTAACTAGTACAACTCTTAATATAACTTATATAGACAGTTTAATTGAATACCATAAGTACATGGAACCTTGAGTAGGCCAAGAGATTTTGTAGGTTTGACCAGAGTGATGCCTCAGTAAATCCCAGAGTGATTTGAACAGTGCATAAAAAAAGTATTTGCAAAGTCCTCTTGGGGAAATGGTGAGAAAGAAGGAAAATTCAGCTTCCCCATTTGGAGAACGCCTGATGTTCTTGCAAGCTGTGAAGACAACAAAATCAATAGGCCGAACCCTCAGTCTTGGGGTTTGTTCATATGAAACTTATCCCTGCAAAGGATAGGCTAAGACTATTTAAAATTAGACCTACGAGTCACCCCCAGACAACCTCTTTTGTTGCTCAAATGCAGTCTATCTCTGTCAACCAACACGGCAAGCAAACTCGCCACACTTCCCCTCTCTATGTGGGACATGACTCCCAGGGATGTAAACCTCCTTGGCAACGTGGGACAGAGCAGAAATCCTAGAATGAGCTGGTACTCAGCATCAAGGAATTGGAAAACCTCAACTGAAAGGGGGAAGAGAGAAATGATATAAAGTCTCAGTGCTGAGAGATTTCAAACAGAATTGAGAGGTTATCGTGGAGGTTATCTTTACTCATTATACAGATATCCCCTTTTTAGTTTAAGGTGTATTAGAGAGGCTAGAGGGAAGCGCCTGAAACTGTAGAGCTGTGTTCCAGTAGCCGTGTTTCTTGAAGATGAATGTATAATGATATAGTTTTGTAAAGTGACTGTGATTATGAAAACCTTGTTCTGATGCTCCTTTTATCTACAGTATGGACAGATGAGTAAAAAATATGGATTAAAAAAATAAATAAATAATAAGAGGAACAAATGTTAAAATGAATTGGGTAGAGGAAAATACTAGTGGTCATAGTGGTCAATGAAAGGGAGGGGTAAGGGGTATGGTATATATGAGTTTTTTCTTTTATTTCTTTTTCTGGAGTGATGTAGATGTTCTGAGAAATGATCATGGTGAGGAATATACAACTATGTGATGAGATTGTGAGCTATTGATTGCACACCAAGTATGGAGTGTTGATACATTAAGAATGTTCATGTTTGTATATTGATTGGTTTTATTAAAAATTTTTAAATAAAAGAACAAAGGCACTGAACTCCCTTTTTGCAGCATGGGTTGCTCTCCTTAGTCTGTGCTTGAGCCTCCAAATCCTTTCCAATGAAGGCAGGTCCTTGGCTTTTTAAAAAACGTTAGGCCTCCCCCATTTGTGGGTTTTTAGTACCAGTTTATGCCAGCTTCTGCGATTATTCATTAATTTCATTTCAATACTTATTTTTATGCTGCTTCTGTTTTGATAAAAATTATTGTAGATGGATCCTCTTGGACCCACAGCCCCTCCTCCCAGCACCATTACCTAATTTTTTGCTGGGCCTTCCACTGCTGTGTCTACTTCACTCCCCCCACCCCCATTTTTTGTGTATTTATGTATTTTAAACTTTTTTATTGTATAGTATAACATGTATACAAAGCTAAGAAATAAAAAAGCAATAGTTTTCAAAGCACTCTTCAACAAGTAGTTACAGGACAGGTCCTAGAGTTTGTCATGGGCTACCATATGATACTCTCAGATTCTTACTTCTAGCTGCTCCAAAATATAGGAGGCTAGACGGCTTAAATATTTTCTTATCACCACAGTCGACTTTTTTTTTCTTTTCTGTGTGTGAAAAAATAATATACATACAAAAAAGCAATGTAAATTTCAGAACACAGCACCACAATTAGTTGTAGAGTATATTTCAGAGTTTGACATAGGTTACAATTCCACAATTTTAGGTGTTTGCTTCTAGTGGCTCTAAGATACTGGAAACTAAAAGAGATATCAGTTTAATAATTTGGCAGTCATATTCACTTGTTAAATCCTATCTTCTCTGTATAACACCATCGTCTTTGGTCTTTCTGTCCCTCTCTTTAGGGGTGTTTAGGCCATGGCCATTCTAACTTTTTCATGTTGGAAGGGTCTGTCAATAACATGGGGTAGGGAGATGGAACTATCTGATGTTCTGGAGAGGCTGGGCCCTCTAGGTTTCAGGACTTATCTGATCCAGGGACCTATCTGGAGGTTGTAGGTTTCTGGAAAGTTACACCAATGCATGGATTCCTTGTGGAATCTTATATATTGACCTAGGTGTACTTTAGGATTGGCTGGAATGGTCCTGGTTGGGGTTTGGCAGGTTGTGATAGGTAGCATAAGAGCAACCTCCAGAGTAGCCTCTCAACTCTATTTGAAATCTCTCTGCCACTGATACGTTATTAGTTACAGTTCTTTTCCTCCTTTTGGTCAGAATGGAATTGTTGATGCCTCGGTGCCAGGGCCAGATTCATCCCTGGGAGTCATCTACCATGCTGCTAGGGAAACTTTCACTCCTGGGTATCATGTTCCACATAGTGGGGAGGGCAGTGGTTTCACTTGCAAAGTTGCGTTTAGAGAGACTGAGGCCACATCTGAGCAACAAAAGAGGTCCTCCGAAAGTAACTCTTAGGCACACTTATAGCTAGGTTAAGCTTCTCTACTGCCTTCATAAGCTTCACAATAGTAAGCCTCAAGATTAAGGGCATGGCCTGTTGATTTGTGTGTCCCTAAAGTTTGACACAATATGAGGGAATTCCCTGATGGTAAAGTTTAATAGTTCCATATTTTTTCTCCCATCCCTCAAAGGACTTTGCCAATAGTTTTTGATTATCTCCTTAATACTCTCTAGGTTGTATCCAGTGTACCTGCTTTTGTACTTTTCAGTAAAGAGCCTTTGGTTTCAAAAAAAAAAAGTTTAGGTAATTGCTGCACTTACTATCTAGATATATTCATATGTTTTGTGAGATTTCTAATAAAAGAGTAATGAGGAGGGGTTACTAAATATAAAAGGGAATGATCCTTGTGTTGTCTAGAAGGGTGTACAAATAAAAATGCAAATAATTCCTTCTAAATGTAACCATCAAGTAATGAAATACAGTAATTCTTGAAATGTAATTTTGATTTCTAAAATATATTTTGGCAAAATCTTTTAAATTAATCTATTCTTTTTTCTAGTGGAAAGCGTGAAAGAACAATTAAAACTTTCCTTGGAAAACAAAAATGGCACAGTGCAAACTGGGGAATTAACAGTTGTGCTTGATGGATTGGTGGTTGAGCAAGAAAATCTAACAAACAGCAGATCATCTCCAACCAGTAGGCTAACTTTATGTGTTTTTAAAATTTAAAGGGAAAAAAGTCATTGGAAAGTATATAAAAATCTAGTTTCTTTCTGTCTTGTTATTCAGTAGAAATACAGCAAAATGGTGATGCCTTACATGAAAATGGAGATTCTTCAGCAAGGACAACTACCAGGTAGAATATTTTACTTTAGTATTTATGGCAACTTGATGTAACATTTCCCATATTTGAACTTTTCATTTTATTCTTAGTTTAGAATTTGCCACAGAATTTACAAGCTTGTATCTAAATTTGACCAAATGCTTGTGAAAATGGCTTTTAAAAAATAACAGCTCTATTGAAATGATACATATAATTATAAAACTCACCCTTTTAAAATACATTTTAGTGATTTTTAGTATATTCTTAGAGTTGTGCAGCCATCATCACTGTCTAATTTTAGAACATCCTCATCATCCCAAACAAAATTCCATACTTATGTGTAGACATTCCTCATTCTTCCCTCCTCCCAGCTACTGGAAACAACTAACTCATGTTCTGTGTCTATTCTGACCATTTTCATATAAATGAAATTGTAAAATAAGGGCCCTTTTGTGACTGGCTTCTTTTACTTCAAATAATATTTTCAATGTTGTTTTATTAATCAATGCTTCCTTTTTTTCTTGGAAATGATTTCTTAAAATTTATATTTACTTGTGTTTTGTCAGTGAATACTAAAGAGAGTCAGATACTGTGGACAAATGGGTATCTTATTGCTGTCTGATTTGACAGCTTCTTGTAGATCACTAGAAGATAGAATCTTCACAGATTGTGTGATCTTCTCTTAAAAATCATCCTGCCATTTCAAACATTCCCTGGCATTCATATTTCATGATTATTAATGAGTTCTCTGTTTGAAAAAATTTTAATCGAAATAAAAGCATATAATCAAATATAATGGGAAATTATAAAAATGTATTACTGTAAAGTCTGTCACATATGAGAAAGCAGTCTTGTAAATGATAAATAATAACCTTTGTTAATCTAGAAGGTTACTAATACAACTCCTCAGTTTTCCTTAAATGATTCTCATCAGAGCATTTAACAGATAGGTATATCTTCTGTATATGTGTTTGGTTTAAATAAAAGATATTTAGTATCTATATTATAATTCACACTATAAAATATTGAAAGGTTACAACAGTTAGGTTGATCAAAATATATTTGTGTATGTGTATGTAATTGTCTGTTTTTATAATTTTTAAAATTATTTTTAATTTTAAATTTTTAAAATGCAATTTTATTGACATATATTCACATACCATATAATCCATCCAAAGTATATAATCAGTGGCTTGGAGTATTATCATATAGTTGTGCATTCATTACTACAATCAATTTTAGAACATTTTTATTACTCCAAGAATAAAAATAAAAAAGAACACCCAAATATCCCATAACCCTTATCCCTCCACTGTTTATTCATTTGTTTGTTTGTTTATATATGTATATATGTGATTATACCAGGAGCCATTGATTATTTTTATAAATTTATGAAATACAATTGTGGATGGTTAACGGAACTTGAATCACCACCAATATGAAATGCAAATGTTGTTTATTATGTAGTAACACATCTTGAATCAAAGGTTAGTTCTTTTGCACCCAAAGAACTTCAGATGGTTCTTTTAACCATCTTGACTTGTGTTGGGTGGCTGGGGATGGGTATACCAATCAGAGTCACCTGGGGAGGTTTTGTTTGTTTTTTTAAAGCAGTTTTATGGGGATGTATTCACACACCATACAATCCATTCAAAGTGTATAGTCAGTGGCTTTCAGCATATTCACAGAGTGTGTATTCATTGCCACAATCAATTTTACATTTTCATTACTCCAAGAAGAAAAACCCCATACCCTTTGACAGTCACCTCTCAGTTTCTCTATCTTTCTCTAGGTCTACATAACCACTAATCTATTTCTGTCAGATCAAACACTTTTTTTAAAAAATTTATTTATGTTTACATTTTATATAAATGAAGTCAAACCACAAAGTCAATACTTTGCATCTGATATCTTTCACTTAGCGTAATGCTATTTTGTGTTTTTTATTTCAATAATGGAAAAATATTCCTATATTACAATTGACAATGGTTTGCTTTAGGTGTATTTTTACTCCATACCCTTCTGTTATTAAGGTATCATAATAGTTTTTATATATTTGTTCTAATTCATGGAAGAACATTCTTTGTACTATTAACCACATTTACATTCCATAAGAGATTTCACAATGTTGTGCAGTCCCATGTTTCATCTACTCTCTTTCCTTCTAACGACAACCCTAAACTTAGCCTTTTAACCACAACCACTCCCACATGTCATCGCTATTGATTACACTCGCTATAGTGTGCTTCTATCACCTCTACCCATTTCCAAACATTTACACTCGCCCTTATTACAAATTCTGCAGAAAGTAAGCATCAGTTCTGGGGAGCACCTGCCCACATTCCCGTACCCATTTCATTCCAGAGATATAAGAGATAAGGAACGGCAGCTTGGCAGTCATTCGTTCATTTGCTTATTTAACACTTACGTGTCTGTTTGCTGCCAGTCCAAGCACTGGTAATAACAGCCCTGTTCCCATGAAATTTAATTCTGGTGGAATGAAGGTAGATAGTAAAAAAATGAAGAAATACAGTGATCAGAGGTATTGATAAGAACTATAAAGTCATTGAAATGGGACAAGGTGACGGGTATGGGAAAGGAGTCAGTTTTAAAGACAGATGTCAGGGATTCCTTTCTGAGGAAGTGCTATTCAAGCTAAAAAGCTAAGAACTACTTTTTCACAGAGTTCTGAGGGAAGCGTCTTCCAGGCAAAGGAAATAGCAAGTGCATAGACAATGAAAATTTTTTTGCAGTTATACACTGTAATACATTCTTACTTGAGCATAATATTTAACCTTTTCTAGTCATCTCATGGTCATTACAATTTTTATTGACTATTGTAATAAACATTTGAAGACTTTTCAACATGTTTTTCGAATTAATAACATTGAGACAGTATATTTGTTGTAAGGGGAGCAAGGAGGAATTTGGATAGAAATAGATCAGAAAGATAGATGGGGTTGGGGAGGGACTGGTTTTTGAAAGGGTTTGTTGACCACAGTAAAAAAATCCAGATCTTATTCTACATGCATTAGATTTTAACCAAGAAACAGACATGATTTGTTTTTATTATTCATAGTAGCATTCAGATTCCTCTGTAGGACAATAGATAAAGGGTGTCAGAAGAGGAAACGTATCAGTTAGGAAACTACTGTAAGTTTGTGTATTTTTGTTATTTTGTTAAAACCGTCCTGGTGACTTCGGGAGTATCACCCGACTCCCCATCCATTGCCAGTAAGACTTAAATTTTTTATTTTTGTGGTTGTAGTTTGTATTTGTTTATTTACAGTTAATTTATAAACTGTAAATTCTAAATATGGAGTATAGTTAGCTTTTTTGGTCATAATGTTCTCATAATTTTAGTGGCTAGCATATAATAATTTATAATAAATATTAGATATTTTCAGCTTATTTTTTGGTATTTGATAAAATTACAATAGTTATATTTAGATTTGGTTATCATAAATTTCATACAGTTTCATGAGCATTGCTTTTGAAAGTACTTTCAGAGCATTTAAAACAAAGATTCATATTCTTAAACCTAAGTATTTAAAATCCACACTTTGAACATTACTTTGGGGCACTGAATTGATTTTGACTTGGTATATTTATATGTCTTGGTATTTTTTGTTTTTTATTTGCTAGTTTGGATGCATTTATAACTGAAAGTAGCTTAAACTTTAATATGATAAAAGCACCTTTGTTCATTCCTCTCTGTTCTTAACATTTTGCTTGAATATTAAGAACTCAGTAAGTATTTCTTAAATTAAGTGGTTCTTTTGTTTAATGATACTTAATTCATTCAAGTAAGACATGTTTTTTTTGTTTTTTTTTTTTAAAGGTTGACTGTTGAAGGTACTAACGGGGTAGATAATCACGTACCTACAAACACTCTAGTCCAAAACTCATGCTGTTCATATGTAGTTAATGGAGACAACATACCTTCATCTCCGTCTCAGGTTGCTGCCAGACCCAAAAATACACCAGCTCCAAAACCACTCACATCTGAGCCTGCCAGTGACACTGGTGAGCATGACTATTTATGACATGTTGCTTAAATGAAAACTGTATTAAGTTTTATGTATTTATGCATACACTTCTCTTATTGTGTCATCTTTCATAATGTTCTCTTTTTTGTGATAATATAAAATTTATATTTTTTGTGATAATATAAAAATTATAATCCATTGAATTACTAGTAGTTTGAATTTCTCTATAATGCTTCAGAAAATATTTTTTTAAAATGTTAGTTCAGAAATCACTATACATTCCCTAAGCAAGTGCTTGTATGCTAGCTCGATTCTTAGGCTTTTTGTTTTATTTGTTCTCTATTCCATTTATCTCCACTCTAATCATTCTTATTTCCTTCCTTCCGGTGGCTTTGGATTTAGTTGCTCTTCTTTTTCTAAATCTCCCAGTTTTGAGGTTAGGTCTCTGATTTGAGCTATAAATTTCATTCTCAGCACTATCTTTGCTGCATCTCATAAGTTTTGATATGCTGAATTTTCATTTTCCTGTGCCTCAAGATATTTCCTAATTTTTCTTGTGTTTTGTTCTTTGACCTATTGGTTGTTTAAGGATATATTGTTTAATTTCCACTTATTTGTGAATTTTCCATTTCCCCCTTTTACTGATTTTTAGTTTCATTTCATTGTGTTCAGAAAAAATACATAGTATGACTTCAGTATTTTTTTAATTTATTGAGACTTGTTTTATGATCTAATATATAGTCTATCCTGGAGAATGATCCATATGCACTAGAGAAAATAAGTTTTTTCTGCTGCTATTGGATGAAGTATTTTATATATGCCTGTTAAATTTAGTTGGTTTAGAATATTGTTGAAGTCTTCTGTTTGTCTGTAGATCTTCTGTTTAGATGTTCTCTCCATTTTTGAAAGTGTTAAGTTCTCCTACTATTAATGTAGAACTGTATCCCTCCCTTCAAATCTGTCATTATTTACTTGATATATTTTAGGGCTCTGCTGTTAGGTGTATATATATTTATAATTATGTCTTCTTGTTGAATTGATCCCTTTATCATTATATAATGATTTTGCTTATTCCTAAAAGTTTTTGACTTAAGTCTGTATTGTTCTAGCCACGCTGGCTCTTTTAATTACTACTTGCATGGATGTATTTTTTCCATCCTTTCACTTTCAGCCCACTTATGTCATTGAATTTAAGGTGAGTTTCTTGTAAACTAGGGTATGTTTGGGTCATGCTTTTTTATCCATTCTGTCAATCTCTACCTTTTGACTGACGGTCAAATCCATTTACATTTCTAGTAACTACTGATAATACAGTACTTTCTTCTGCCATATTATTATTTTGTTCTAAATCTTATGCCTTTTTTGACCCTTCATTAATTTCTATGTCCATATTTGTCTTGCACCGTTTTGAGTTTCTTCTGTTTTCTTTGTGAGTAAATTTTTTATTATTTTTCTTGTGCTTACCATGGGTTTAAAATTTAATGTCTTACATTATGCTATGTGAAGTAAGTCAGACACATAAGGACAAATATTGTATCTCACTGATATCTCACAAATATGTAAACTTATAGACATAAAATATAGAATATAGGTTACCAAGTGTTCCAGTTGGCTAGGTGGGAAGACTCAGGGTAATCTCTGCTGGCCTTCTCTCCAGGCCTCTGGGTTCCAACAGTTTTCCCCGGAGTGATTCCTTTTTGCATCTCCAAAGGCCTGGGCTGAGCTGCCAGTGCTGAGATGAGCTACACTGAGCTGCTTGGGCTGTGTTACGTTTTCTTGTTTAAGCATCAGCCAATTAGGTCAACATCATTCATTGCAGCAGGCACGCCTCCTAGCCGACTGCAGATGTAATCAGCAACAGATGAGGTTCATGTACCATTGGCTCATGTCTGCAGCAACAAAACTAGGTGCCTTCACCTGGCCAAGTTGACAACTGAATCTAACTACCACACCAAGATATAGAACGAGGCTAAAGAATGGGGAGTGATTGCTTAATATGTACAGAATAGTTAAGTAGGTTGAACTTGATGATTTCAAAATGAACAGAGGTGATGGTAGCACATTATTGTGAGAATAATTAACAGTGCTGAATAGTGTGTGAATGTAGTGGATAGGGAAAGTTTAGAGTCATGTATGTCACCAGAAGGAAAGTTTGAGGTTAAAACAGGAAATGTATAACACAGTGACTCTTGTGGTGGACAAAATCCATGATTAACTGTATAAATATAAAAAAGTTTTTTCATGAACTAAAACAAATGTATGATACTATTACAAGGAGTTAAAAATAGACGGGTATATGGGAAAAAATGTAGCTACTTGCAAACTATCAACTGTAGTTAACAGTAATATTTTAATACTCTTTTATCCGTAGTAACGAATGTACTACACCAATGCTGTGGGTCAATTGTAATGGGAGAAATAAAGGGGTATGGGAGGATTTGGTTTTTATTATTTATTTTTATTTCTTTTCTGGAGTCATGAAAATGTCCTGAAATTAATCATCGTTTTTTATGCACAACTGTGTGATGATTCTCTGAGCCATTGATTGTAAACTTCATATGGTTTGTATGGGTGTGAATATATCTCAATAAAACTGCATTAAAATTTTTTAATGTCCTATAATAGTCATTTGATTTGATGCCAACTTTCTTCAATAGCATACGTATGCATTCTCCATTTAAAATGTCTGAAATTTGGAAGTATAGCTCTTATGTTTAGAATATTTAGTTGTTTGAGTACACTGGTGAAAACATTCTTTGGCCATTAGTTCTATGTTTTAGAGTTTTTATGTAATAAAAGGGAGACAAACTCACTGACATTGTAGAATTTCTTTATATCCTATAGCTTGTCAAGTACTTAATAGGACTCATACATTGAGAATAAATTCACTTCCCATTTTCCTCTTACATATTCTTGCTGGAAATTTCAAGGTGAAATTATAACACACATGAGAAACTAGAAATGAAGGCTACACCATAATTGTTTACCATAGCTTTCAAATTAACTGCAAGGAAACTTGAGTAGTAATAATAACTAACATTTGTTCTGTACGTGTTCAAAAGTCTATGTATGCATTAAATGATTTAATTTGTAGAATAACCTCTGAAATATGTACTGGTTTTCTGATGAGGTATCAGAGAGGTCACACCTAGGAAGTCCAAGAGGCTTAATTGGCTTTCAGGTTTATGGCTCTCGGCTGTGTAGTTTTCTTTCCTATTCTCTTTGATGTTTTTGTTTTTGTTTTTAAAATAGTGTTTCAAAGCTCTATTGCTCATCATTTATACTATGATAGGCTTGAAATAATATTTCCTTAACCAATATAATGATAGTTCTTTCATTTCCTCTGATTCTTGGTGATCTCTGACAAAACATTCCAACTGTCAGCATTCCATTGGTTGGCTTACAAAGGCTGCTGGAACTATTCTATGGGTAGCAACCACATGACCGATGTCTTTTTTAATGATCTCTCATCCCTTATTAAGAGGATAAATTCAGGTACCTTTTCAAAGAATGGGGTTGATCCCTGTCTTCTTTAAGATATTAATGATATTCTTTTTGCCAATTAAGGACTTTAAAGATAAGTTTTTTATTGTTAAAGTTAGAGTTGCAGTATGGGTGCGGACGTGCATATTCTGTGTATAAGACATTACATGTTTTTAATTATATATGAGTTTTAGAAATCCTAAAATCTCTGAAACCAAGTGTGTTTTTACTGTACTTGGTTGGTGGCAAAGTGGCTTAGAACTAATTGATATGAGGCTTTTTATAGTTTTCATTTGTCATACTTTGTGTGCGTATCCCTACATTTAGCTGCAAAAATATTAATATATTTAATGTGTGGTCCCAGACTCTGCTTATTTAATATACAATTTATTTATATAAATAAATAATACATATTTTATCACCTTTTTAAATTCCAAAAAATTATGAATTCTGCAACACACCTTACCCAAGGATTTCAGATAAGGTATTGTGAATCTTTTAAAGATTAATAACAAATGATTATCTTCTTACAAGAGACGGTATTGCATGTAGGAAGTTTTTCCCCCTTCTTTTCTTGTTAGTTTTTGTTAAAGTGACTCATTTGGTATGTTTAGTTGCTGAATAATGAAAGTTGTCTTAACCTAAAATGGGAGGCAGGCATAATGTCATGAAAAGGTTGCGGTTTGCTTCTGCCAGGTCTAGGTTCACAATCCCAGTTTTATCACTTAACTCATTGGAAGTATAACTTTGGACGAATTTAACATGGTCGAATTTTAGCTCCCGGATTTGTAATATAAGTATACCTACTCAATTAGCTACCTTATAGGATTGTTTTGAAGGTTAAATTAGACACTGTATCTAAAATTTCCAGCATATTTCTTGGACAGTGATACGTAATTAAGGAAAATATATTTTCTTCTCCACTTCTTCCTACCTCTCATTTCTAAAATGGAATGTCTTTTTAAAATATAATTATTTTATTAGTAAAATAGTTCAGTGCTCATCATGGTAAATTTGATATGTTTCAGGGAGAACTAGCTGATTTCACAAATTTTTTAGATGGTTTTGTAACTTTAAAATTTTGAAATAATTATAAATTCACAGAAAGTTGCAAAGAAATATACAAGGAGGCCCCATGCATCCTTCATCACCCTCTTCCAATGTTAACATCTTATTTAAATGCAGTATAATATAAAAATTTGGAAATTGACATTGATAATTTCACCAGTTATGCATTCACTCTTGTATGTGTAAACCTCTGTGTGGTTTTATCACATATCACTTTATGTAACTAACACTGCAATTAAGATATAAAATTGAACCATCACTTTAAAATCACCTCTTTCCGAAGTGTGAATTGAGCTTTAAAGAAACTTAGTGTATTTTTCTTGTTATATTTTTAAAAGGGGATAAAGATAGTATTTAAACACTTCAGTATTTCTATTTAATTTGAATGAGCTATTAGAATGAGGACAAATGCATAGTGTTATAAGATGTATGAATTAAAAAGTCCACGGAAAATTTACTTTTCAGGGATTAAATATGAATCTTTCTTGTAACCAGATATGATGATGGTTGAAAGTAAGAATTTGGGCTATATTAATTAAAAAAGCAAATCAGTGAGTATGGCCGTATTGATTGTGGACAAGGAAATGCTTTTATATATACTTCGATCATACCTGTTATAGTTTCCATGAAGTGGGTTGACTTAAACAATAGGAATTTATTCACTCAGAGTTTTTTAGGCTAAAAGAAAGTCCAATTCAAGACTTCATCAAGGTGATGCTTTATCCTCTAAGACTAATTCTGAGACCGGCTGCTCAGTTTTTTTGTCCTTAGCTTGTCATGTCGCAGTACGCTTGGCAGCCTTTCCTGGTGTCTCCATTCTCTTCCAGATTTTTTTTTTATTTCAGCTTCTTATTTCCTATGGCTTTCTCTCTCTCTCTCTCTCTCTCTCTCTCTCTCTCTCTCTCTCTCTGAGTTTCATTCTGCTTATAAAGGACCCTGGTAATAGGATTAAGACCCATCATGATAGGACTGGGGGCCACAACTTTTTTTTTTCTTAATGTGCATATATATATTTTTTAACTCTTTTATTGTATAGCATAACATATATACAAAGCAAAGATATAAAAAAGCAATAGTTATCAAAGCACTCTTCAACAAGTAGTTACAGGAGTGTTCAAAGTTTGTCATAAATACCATGCAATCCTCTCAGTTGTTTTCCTTCTAACTGCTTCATCATATAGGAGGCTAGATGGCTTAAATATTCTTTTTATCATCACAATCAGCTTTGTGTGTGTGTATTTGAAAAATAATGTATATACAAAAAAGCAATAAATTTCAAAAACAGCACCACAATTAGTTGTAGAATGTATTTCAGACTTTGGCATGGGTTACAATTTCACATTTTTAGATTTTTACTTCTAGCTACTTTAAAATCTGGAGACTAAAAGAGATATCAATTTAATGATTCAGCATTCATATTCATGTGTTAAATCCTGTCTTCACTGTATAACTCCACCATAACCTTTTATCTTTCTATCCCTCTCTTTAGGGGTGTTTGGGCTATGGCCATTCTAACTTTTTCATGTTGGAAGGGTTTGTCAACTAATATGGGATAGGGAGATGGACCTATCTGATGTTCTGGAGAGACTGAGCCCTCTAGGTTTCAGGACTTATCTGGTCCAGGGACCCATCAGGAGGTTGTAGGTTTCTGTAAAGTTACTCTAGTGCATGGAACCCTTGTGAAATCTTTTTTTTTTTAATTTTTATTAATAAAACTGATCAACGCACAAACATGAACATTCTTAATGTATGAACATTCCATACTTGGTGTGCAATCAGTGGCTCACAATCTCATCACATAGTGGTATATTCCTCACCATGATCATTTCTCAGAACATCTATATCCCTCCAGAAAAAGAAATAAAAAGAAAAAACTCATACATACCATACTCCTTTCTCTTCCCACTCATTGACCACTAATATTTCCCTCTACCCAATTTATTTTAGTATTTGTTTCCCCTATTATTTATTTATTTTTTATCATATTTTTTACTCCTCTGTCCATACCATAGATAAAAGGACCATCAGAACAAGGTTTTCACAATCACTTTGCAAAAGCTATATCATTATACATTCATCTTCAAGATGGCTTCAACATGGCTACTGGAACACAGCTATACAGTTCCAGGTGCTTTCCTCTAGCCTCTCTAATATACCTTAAACTAAAAAGGGGATATATATTTAATGTGTAAGAGTAACCTCCAGGATAACCTCTCAGCTCTATTTGAAATGTCTCAGCCACTGACTCTTTATTATGTCTCATTTCTGTCTTCCCCTTTTCAGTCGAGAAGGTTTTCTCAATCACTGATGCTGAGTCCCAGCTCATTCTAGGATTTCTGTCCCATGTTGCCAAGGGAGGTTTACACCCCTGGGAGTCATGTCCCATGTAGAAAGAGGGAGGGCAGTGAGTTTGCCTGCCGTGTTGGTTGAGAGAGAGGTAGGCCACATCTGAGCAACAAAAGAGGTTCTCTGGGGGTGACTCTTAGGCCTAATTTTGAGTAGGCTTAGCCTATCCTTTGCAGGGATAAGTTTCATATGAACAAACCCCAAGATTGAGGGTTTGGCCTATTAATTTTGTTGTTCTCACTGCTTGCAAGAATATCAGGCCTTATCCAAATGGGGAAGTTAAATTTCCCCCCTTTCTCACCATTCCCCCAAGGGAACTTTGCAAATCCTGTTTTATTTGTTGTTCAAATCACCCTGGGATTTATCGGGGCATCACTCTAGTCAAACCTACAAAATCTCATGGCCTACTCAAGGTCCCATATACTTATGGTGTTCAATTAAACTGCCCACATAAGTTATATTAAGAGATGCACTAGTTAAAATATAAATTTTGTACCAAATAAACATTTTTTGCTTTAGTCTCACTGTTCTTGTTTGCTAGCTGCCAGAATGCAATATACCAGAAACAGAATGGCTTTTAAAATGAGATTTTAATAAGTTGCTAGTTTACAATTCTAAGGCTGAGAAAATATCCCAATCAAAACAAGTCAATACAAATGTCCAGTCTAAGGCCAACAGGCAAAGATACTTTGATTCAAGAAGGCTGATGAAGTTCAGACTTTCTCAAGTGAGAAGGCACATGGTGAACACGGTCAGGGTTTTTCTCTTGGCTGGAAAAGAGACGCAGGGATAAGTTTCATATGAACAAACCGCAAGATTGAGGGTTTGGCCTATTGATTTTGTTGTTCTCACTGCTTGCGAAAATATCAGGCCTTCTCCAAATGGGGAAGTTAAATTTTCCCCCTTTCTCACCGTTCCCCCAAGGGAACTTTGCAAATCCTATTTTATTTGCTGTTCAAATCACTCTGGGATTTATTGGGGCATCACTCTAGTCAAACCTACAAAATCTCATGGCCTACTCAAGGTCCCTACTCAAGGTCCCATGAACACGATGTCATCTGCTGGCTTTCTCTCCTAGCTTCCTGTTTCATGAAGCTCCCTAGGAGGTGTTTTCTTTATCTCCAAAGGTTGCTGACTGGTGGACTCTCTGCTTCTCTGACATGGTGGCTATGTCATTCTTATCTGCTCTCTCTGAATCTCCTTCATTCTCCAAAATGTCTCCTCTTTTTTAGAATTCCGGTAAACTAATCAAGACCCACCTGAATGAGTGGAGGCTTGTCCTCACCTAATCCAGGTTAACAACCACTCTTGACTGAGTCACATCTCCAGGGAGATGATCTAATTACAGTATCAAACATACAGTACTGAATAGGAATTAGAAGAAATGGCTGCCTTTACAAAATGGGATTAGGATTAAAACATGGCTTTTCTAGGGTATATACATCCTTTCAAATTGGCATACTCACACATAAGTTAAATTTTAAAGTGTGAATTAGCATCTATTTGCAACACTCTGCAATATTGGTATTCCTTTGTTCTTCCTCATGCAAAAACTTTTTTAATTTGTACATTTAGTCACTATCATTGTACGCTCTAGGCATTCCTAGATTATACCATTGCAGTCTTTATTGTTAGCTTTCCTTCTGATTTCATTTGTATCCCCAGCCTTCTTCCCTCTATCATTGTCACATTCAGCTTCATTCTGTATACTACATTATTTTACTACAGTTAGATAGTATTGTGCTATCGATTTCTGAATTTTTACAATCAGTCCTGTTGCACAATCGGTATCCCTTCAGCTCCAATTATCCAATATCTACCCTATTTCTATCTCCTGATGGTCTCTGTTCTTAAATGAAATTCTCCAAGTTCATTCATTAGTGTTCATATCAGTAAGACCATACAGTATTTGTCCTTCTGTTTCTGGCGAATCTCACTCAGCATTATATCCTCAAGGTCCACCCATGTTGTTACATCCTTTATAACTTTATTCTGTTTTACAACTGCTTAATGTTCCATCATGCATATACCACAGCTTGTTTAGCCACTCGACTGTTGATGGACATTTGGACTGTTTCCATTTCTTGGCAATTGTAGATAATGCTGCTATAAACATTGGTGTGCAAATGTCTGTTGTGTCCTTGCCCTCATGTCCTCTGAGTAGAGAGCTAGCAATGGTATTGTCGGATCATATGGCAGTTCTATACTTAGCTTCCTGAGGAACTGCCAAACGGACTCCCACAGCAGTTGTACCATTTGACATTCCCATCAACAGTGAATAAGTGTGCCTCTTCCTCCACATCCTCTCCAGTACTTGTCGTTTTCTGTTTTAGTAATAATGCCATTGTGATGGGTTTGAGATGATATCTCATTGTGGTTTTGATTTACATTTCTCTAATAGCCAGGGACGTTAAGGATCTTTTCATGTGCATTTTAGCCATTTGTATTTCTCCTCTGAGAAGTGTCTGTTCATGTCTTTTGCCCATTTTGTAATTGGGTTATTTGTCTTTTTGTTGTTGCGTTGAACAATCTCTTTATGTATTCTGGATACTAAACCCTTATCTGATACATCGTTTCCAAATATTGTCTCCCATTGTGTAGTCTGTCCTTTTACTTTCTTGACAAATTTCTTTGACCCACAAAAGTGTTTAATCTTGAGGAGTTCCCATTTATCTATTTTGTTCTTCAGTGCTTGTGCTTTGGGTGTAAGGTCTAGAAAATAGCCTCCTATTGTAAGATTTATAAGATATTTCCCTACATTTTCTTCTAAAAGTTTTGTGGTCTTATATCTAATGTTTACCTCTCTGATCCATTTTGAGTTAATTTTTGTATAGGGTGTGAGATATGGATCCTCTTTCATTCTTTTGCATGTGTCTATTCAGTTTTCTAGGCACCATTTATTGAAGAGATTGTTCTGTCCCAGGTGAGTTGGTTTGACTGTCTTATCAAAGATCAATTGTCCATGGATGAGAGGGTCTATATCTGAACACTGTATTCAATTTCATTGGTCAGTATATCTATCTTTATGCCAGTACCATGCTGTTTTGACCACTGTAGCTTCATAATACACCTTAAAGTCAGGTAGTGTGAGACCTCCGACTTCATTTTTCTTTCTCAGGATAGTTTTAGCTATTTGGGGCACCCTGCCCTTCTAGATAAATTTGGTGATTGGTTTTTCTATTTCTGCAAAGTAACTTTTTGCATTACTTTTTTGTATAAGTTTTTGCATAAGTTTGCATTGGATATAAATCAATTTGGGCAGAATTGCCATCTTACCTATATTTAGTCTTCCAATCCATGAACACGGAATGCCCTTCCATTTATTTAGGTTTTCTCTGATTTCTTTTATCAATTTCTTGTAGTTTTTTTTGTATAGCTCTTTTGTATCCTTAGTTAAATGTACTCCTAAATATTTTACTCTTTTGGTTGCAATTGTAAATGGAATATTTTTCTTGATTTCCCCCTCAGATTGTTCATTACTAGTGTATAGAAACACTAGAACTTTTTGCATGTTGATCTTGTACTGCTACTTTGCTGTACTGGTTTATTAGCTCTAGTAGTTTTGCTGTGGATTTTTGGAGGGTTTCGACATGCAATATCATATCATCTGCAAATAGAGTTTTACTTCTTCCTTTCCAATTTTGAGGCCTTGTATTTCTTTATCTTGTCTAATTGCTCTGGCCAGAACTTCCAACACAATGCTGAATAACAATAGTGATAGTGGACATCCTTGTCTTGTTCCTCATCTTAGAGGGAAAGTTTTCAGCATTTCCCCATTGAGAATGATGTTAGCTGTGGGTTTTTCATTTTTCCTTTATCATGTTGAAGAAATTCCCTTCTATTCTTATCCTTTGAAGTGTTTTCAACAAGAAAGGATGTTGAATTTTGTCAGATGCCTTTTCTGCTTCAACAAAATGACCATGTGGTTTTTCTGCTTTGATTTGTTGATATGGTGTATTACATTAATTAATTTTCTTATGTTGAACCATCCTTGCATACCTGGGATGAATCCTACTTGGTCATGGTGTATAATTCTTTTAATGTGCTGCTGGATTCGATTTGCAAGAATTTTGTTGAGGATTTTTGCATCTATATTCATTTGAGAGATTGGTCTGTAATTTTCTTTTCTTGTAATATTTTTGTCTGGCTTTGGTATGAGGGTGATGTTGGCTTCATAGAATGAGTTAAGTAGCCTTCCCTCCTCTAAAATTTTTTTGAAGAATTTGAGCAGGATTGATACTAATTCTTTCTTGAATGTTTGGTTGAATTCACATGTGAAGCCATCTGGTCCTGGACTTTTCTTTTATGGGAGCTTCTTAATGACTAATTCAGTTTCTTTACTTTTCAGTTAAGAAAATACTTTATTAAAATTACTTTTACTAGTTCAGTTTTCAGTTACTTTCCTTATGATTGGTTTGTTGAGGTCTTCTATTTCTTCTCAAGTCAGTGTTGGTTGTCCATGCCTTTCTAGAAAGTTGTCCATTTCATTACGTTATCTGGTTTATTAGCAGAACGTTGTTCATAGTATCCTCTCATTACCTCCTTTTTTTTCTGCGGGGTCAGTAGTTATGTCTCCTCTTGCATTTCTGATTTATTTATTTGTATCCTCTCTCTTCTTCTTTTTGTCAACTTTGCTAAGGGTCCATCAATCTTATTGATTTTCTCATAGAGTCAACTTTTGGTTTCGTTGATTTTCTCGTTTGTTTTAATGTTCTCGGTTTCCTTTGTTTCTGCTCTAATCTTCATTAATTCTTTCCTTTTCCTTGCTTCAGGGTCAGTTTGCTGTTTTTTTCTCTAGTTCTTCCAAGTGAACAGTTAATTCCTCGATTTTTGCTCTTCTTTTTTGATATAGCTATTTAGGGCAATAAATTTCCCTCTTAGCTCTGCCTTTGCTGAGTCCCATTGCTTTTCATATGTTGTGTTTTCATTTTCATCTGCTTCGAGATATTTACTGATTTCTCTTGTAACTTCTTCCTTGACCCACTGGTTTTGTAAGAGTGTATTGTTGAACCTGCATATATTTGTGATTTTTCTGGCCCTCTGCCTATTATTGATTTCTAACTTCATTCCTTTATGATCTGAGAAGGTGTTTTGTATGATTTCAATCTTTTTAAATTTACTGAGACTTGCTTTGTGGCCCAGCGTATGGTCTATCCTTGAGAATGATCCATGAGCACTTGAGAAAAAGGTGTATCCTGCTGTTATGTGGTGTAATGTTCTATAAATGTCTGTTAAGTGTAGTTTGTTTATTGTATTATTCAAATCCTCTGTTTCTTTATTGCATCATGTCTAGATATTCTGTGCTTTGATGAGAACAGGGAATTGAAGTCTCCAGTATTATGGTGGATGTGTCTATTTCTGTTTTCAGTATTTGCCTCATGTATTTTGGAGCACTCTGGCTCAGTGCATAAATGTTTAGATTGTTATGTCTTCTTGTTGAATTGTTCCTTTTATTAATACATAGTGTCCTTCTTTTCTCTTTTAATTGTTTTACATTTGAAGTCTAATTTGTTGAATATCATTATAATTACTCCTCCTTTTGATTGTAGTTCATGAAATATCTTCTTCCATCCTTTGACTTTCAGCCTTTTTGATCTTGCATCTAAAATGTGTCTCCTGTTGACAGCATATAGGGTCCTGTTTTTAATCCATTCTGCCAGTCTATGACTTTTGATTGGGAGTTTAATCCATTAGCATTTAGTGTTATTACTGTATGGGCAGTACTTTCTTCTACCATTTTGCCTTTTGAATTTTATATATCCTATCTAATTTTTCTTCTTTTTACTTTTACTGGTAGTCTTCATTTCTACACTCTTCTCCACAACTCTCCTCTGTGTTTTCCTGTCTGTCTGTAGTGCTCCTTTAGTATTTCTTGCAGAGCCAGTCTCTTGGTCACAAATGCTCTCAGTGATTTTTTTGGTCTGAAAATGTTTTAATTTCCCCCTCATTTTTTTTTTTTTTTTTTTTTTTTTTTTTTTTTTTTTTTTAGAGAGAGAGAAGGAAGGAAGGATAGAAGGAAGGAAGGAAGGAAGAAAGGGAAACATCTTTAAACATTTTCTTGTTTTATTGTATTTTGTTTTTCCGTTTTTTGTTACATGGGCTGGGGCCGGGAATCGAACCGAGGTCCTCCGGCATAGCAGGCAAGCACTTTGCCCGCTGAGCCACCGCGGCCCGCCCCCCCTCATTTTTGAAGGATAATTTTACTGGATATAGAATTCTTGACTGGCAGTTTTCCTCCTTTAGAATCATATATCATGCCGCTGTCTTTTCACCTCCATGGTTTCTGCTGAGACATCTGTACCTAGTCTTATTGGGCTTTCCTTGTATGTGATGGATTGCTTTTCTCTTGCTGCTTTCAAAATTCTCTCTTTCTCTTTGACATCTGACATTCTGATTAGCATTCTGGAATACATCTATTTCAATCTATTCTGTTTGGGGTACGCTGCACTTCTTGGAACTGTAATTTTAAGTCTTTAATAAGAATTGGGAAATGTTCGGCGATGATTTCCTCCATTAATTTTTCACCTCCTTTTCCGTTCTCTTCTCCTTCTGGGATACCTACAACAAGTATGTTCTTGCGCTTCATGTTGTCATCAGTTTCCTGAGTCCCTGCTCATATTTTTCCATTCTTTTCCCTATATTTTCTTTTGTTTGTCAGATTTCAATTGTCACATCCTCCAGTTCACTAATCCTTCTTTCAGCTTCTTAAAATTTAACATTGTAGGTTTTCATTGTTTTTTTCATGGCTTCTGCTGTGTCTTTCATTCCCATAAATTCTGTGATGTTTTTTCAGACTTTTAGTATCTTCTTTTTGTTCATCCCTGGCCTTGTTTATATCCTCCCTCAATTCATTGATTTGATTTTTGACAAGATTTTCCATTTCTGTTTGAATATCCTGAATTGTTTCAACTCCTGTATCTCATTTGAATTGTTGGTTTGTTCCTTTGACTGGGCCATGTCTTCAGTGTTCCTAGTATGAGTTGTTATTTTTTGCTCGTGTCTGGACATTTAATTTCCTTAATTAATTTATTCTGGAGATTGTTTTCACTTTTTTTACCTAGGATTTTCTTGCTAGGTAAAATGACTTTTGCTATCTGTTCTTTGACATTTACTTCAGCTTATTCTAGATCTCTTGCTTAGGTTTTTTTAACAGCTCAGAAGTTTTCAGTTTTTTGTTTCTTTTTTTTTTAACATGGGCAGGCACCAGGAATCGAACCCAGGTCCTCTGGCATCGCAGGCAAGCATTCCTGCCTGCTGAACCACCATGACCCACCCTGGTTTTTGTTTCTTGCACTGCCTGTATAATACCTTTTTTTCCCCCCGTTCTAGTTTGCTAGCTGCTGGAATGCAATATACCAGAAACAGAATGGCTTTTAACACGGGGAATTTAATGAGTTGCTTTTACAGTTCTAAGGCCGAGAAAATGTCCCAATTAAAACAAGTCTATAGAAGTGTCCAATCAAAGGCAACCAGGGAAAGATACCTTGGTTCAAGAAGGCCGATGAAGTTCACGGTCTCTCTCTCTCTCATCTGAGAAGGCACATGGTGAACACAGTCATGGTTTCTCTCTCAGCTGGAAGGGCACATGGCAAGCAAGGCATCATCTGCTAGCTTCTTCTCCTGGCTTCCTGTTTCATGAAGCTCCCCGGGAAACATTTTCCTTCTTCATCTCCATAGGTCGCTGGCTGGTGGACTCTGCTTCGTGGTGCTGCAGCATTCTCTGCTCTCTCTGAATCTCTCATTCTCCAAAATATTTCCTCTTTTATAGGACTCCAATAAACCAATCAAGACCCACCCAAATGGGTGGAGACATGTCGTCCCTTAATCCAGTTTAACAACCACTCTTGACTAAATCACATCATCCAGGGAGATGATCTGATTACAGTTTCAAACATACAGTATTGAATAGAGATTATTTATGAAATGATATTTTGATTAAAACATGGCTTTTCTAGGGGGCATACTTCCTTTCAAACCAGCATATACCCCCTTAGGAGGGTTCACTTAGGTATTATAGACCCCAGTCAGATTTTCCCAGACTAAACTGGCCTTCTCTCAAGAGGAGAGAGTCACCTGCATCAGTTTTCCCTAAGGGTGAGACCCAGTAGGATGAAAGACTTTCCTATGAAGCCTCTAGAGTGTGTTTTTCCTGTCCTAGACAGCATGTGGCACTTGTCTGCCTGTGGGTCCCACCTGCATACAGTGATGCAGTACCTTTAACTTTAGCAGGCTCTCCCTCCTGGAGGTGTGGTTGAGACAGAGGAGAGGTTGTAGGCTAGGTTTAATCACTTCAGTTTTCCAGATCCTGGGGTCTGAATTCCTTGAGGGAGGAATTTCACCTGAGTTGGGCCCCACCTCTCTCCTGGGGAAGGCGCAGTCTCCAGACAAGCTTAATTCCACCCTTGCCTGGGGCAGTTGGAGTCTGAGAAGACTTGCAGTTGTATCCAAAGAGCAGTCAAGCTATAGAAACTCATCCACAAAGAAGAAAAGAAATAAAATCCTTTTCAAAGCAGAACACTCATTCCCCGGTTTGCCAATCAAGAGCTTAAGTTGGTACATTGCGCTTTGTATCTCCAGGTCCTATGTGCCACCTCCTTTCTGTCACGTCCCAGACCCTTTAGAGTATTTTGTGCTGTCCAATCCGAAAAACCCTCTGTTTTTGTTTTGTTTTTTTCTTTTTCCTTCAGCCCTGCCCTCTCTGCACCAGGGCAAAAACCAGCAACCTCAGCTTTTATGTGTGGTTCAGCTGAGCTGGGGGTCTATTTTTAGTAGTCAGAATTTGTTGATTAATTCCACAATTGGTGCTTGGTTGAGCTCAGCCCTTGCTGCTAGTAAAGTATCTTTCATTTCCCCTCTGGGAACCAGCCTGTGGGGGAGGAACGCCAGCTTCCATGGCTTGGGGGACTCAGGGTTCTGGGTGGGCTCGCAGCTGGTCCAGCTTGTCCAGACTGGTGTACGCTGTGTGACCAGTCACTAATGTGTCCCCAGCAGTTGTTCTGTAATGCTCCTAGCTATTTATTAGCTGCTCTGGAGGACAAACTAAATCCCACACCTCGCTAAGCCACCATATTGGACCTGTTTTCTCCGTTCCATTTTTTTAAATGTCCTTTAGGAATACTTTTTAATTTCCTTCATGTGTCTTGAGTAAAATTTTGATGTTGAACTTATATCTGATCAGTTTTCTGAAATGGTCTTGCTCTAATTAATTGGTTCTCTTGTTTTTTCTTAGTTGACTCTTGTTTTCTGAATAAATTATTCTGTGCAAATAGTTTTACTATTTTCTTTCTATTTTTACTTTTAAAACTGTAACCTTATCTGAGCCTGATTCCTTTTAAGGGGATGATATTTGATCTGTCATCACCTTTTCCATTTTTTCTCTGATTGGTCTTTTAAGTTTTTCTATCTCTTGAGTTAATTTAGCTAATATATATCAGATTTATTGATACACAGTTGGGCATGTTATTCCTAATGTTTTTCATATTGACTTGTAAAAAAATAAAACTTAGAAATGTATATTTCATGGTTTCACCAACTTTCATGGTAAGAAATTCACTTTCCTGAAGCATTTGTTAAAAACATGGATTTCCAGACCCTTCCCTAGAGATTTCTCCTAGAAATTCAGTTAGTGTGGAATAGGAGCTGAGATCATATCATTTCACCAAAATCATCCCATTTGATTCTTTGAAGGCAAATTGGCAAACTCTTGTCTGTTTTATTGGTCTTTCAATAAATCATTTCTTGGTTTTACCTATTAAATTTCATTGCTAAGCTTATTTATTGTCATTATTTAAAAAAAATTTTTATTGTGAAATATAAAATATATACAAAAAAAATGAAGAAGCAATAATTTTCAGAGTACACTCCAACAATCAGGTACAGAACAGATTTCTTAGTTTGGTATGGGTTACCATTCCACAGTTTCAGGCTTTTCTTTCTAGCTCTTCCGAAACACTGGAGGCTAAAAGAAATATCGGTATAGTGATGCAGCACTCATGCTCATTTGTTAAGTTCTGTCTTCTCTGTTATGGCTACTCCTTCTTTGATCCTTCTCCCACTTTATAATGGTCTTTGAGCTTTGCCGTTTCTAACTTTTTTATGCTGCAAAGGGATGTTGATAATATAAGATAGGGGGTTTCCAGTGCCTGCCCATGCAAAAATAATAATAAAAATAATAATAAGATAGGGGATGGAATTAGTTGATATCCTGGGTTTCAGGTCTTATCTAGCCTAGTAACCCTCTGGAGGTAATGAGTCTCAGGAAAGTAACCTTAGTGCATGAAACTTTTATTGAGTCTCACAGTCTATTCTTTAGGGTTCATAGGCATGATATTGGTTAGGGTTTGACAAACCATAGTAGTTAGCATCTAGCTGAAGCTTGCATAAGAGTAGCTCAAGAATAGCCTCTCGACTCTATTTGAACTCTCTTAGCCACTGATATCTTGTTTTGTTACCTTTTTGCCGCCTCTTTTGGTCTGGAAGGCTTTATTGGTCCCATGGCGCCACAGCCAGGCTTCATCTCTGGGAGTCAATTCCCATGTTGTCAGGGAGACTTTCATCCCTGAATGACATGCTCCACATAAGGGGAAAGGTAATGATTTTCCTTGCAGAGTTGGGCTTGGAGAGAGGGAATTCTTATCTGAGCAACAAAAGAGGTCCTCTGGAAGTAACTCATGGCATTATTAGAGTAGGCTTAGTTTCTCCATTATATATAAATAAATTTCCTGAGGACAAGCCTCAAGATCAAGGGCTTGGCTTATTATATTAACTCTGGGGTCCCTAATGTCTGAGAGAGTATCAGGGTTTTCCTAGGTGGGAAAATTTAATAGTTTCCATATTTTTTTCTCCAGTCCCTCAAGGGATTCTACCAATACTTTTTAATTATCAGTGCACCGTAGTCTGAGATGTCTCTGCATATTACAGTAAGCTATACCAAATAATGAGGCCTCATTGCCATTCTGGGCTCTGTGTGTTTGGGTTGTTTAAATGACCTACCAGAGAGGTTGATTTAGATTGTGTGTTACAGAAAAAATAGGTTCTAGACACAGTAAACCTCTGCCTTCGGTCTCATAAAATAGGTGAAGCTCTTGAGTACATACACTGTCATCTTTTGCCCTGTATTCTGATTTACCTTTGTCCTGACAAGATCAGCTTCATTTTTATCTCTAATTGAAGCCTGAGGACTTCCGGAGAAGATGGCGGCTTAGTAAGATGCGCGGATCTTAGTTCCTCCTCCAGAACAGCTACTAGGGGAGTAGAAACGATACAGAACAGCTCCCAGAGCCACGACAGAGATCAAAAAGACAGCGTACCCCATCCTGGAACGGCTGACTGGCTGAGAGAACCCGCTCCGGTGAGATCACCGAGGGGCGCAGGCTTCACCGGGCGGGGCGGCAAGCGGCCGGAGTCACTCCCTTCCCCCTTCCCGGGCCGGCTGGGAGAATTGGACAGGCGGTCCCCTCAAGCCGCGGCGGCTGGCACCCACACCACGCGCGGCCCCCCGGACCAACTGAGAGAATTGGATCGGAAATCCCCAGGCTGCGGAGAACGGTGACGTGGGGGGCCCCTTTCAAACACGTGACTCCCCGGGAAGGGTGCACTCTCCCGGGCGGGATGCAGCGGCTGGTGCCCTCCCGCCACGCTTGGCACCCCGGGCCGACTAGGAAATTCGGACGGGCGCTCTCCCGGGCTGCGGCGGCCGGCGACCCTCCCCGCGTTCGGACCCTGGGCCGGCTGGCACTCTTCCAAGCCGCTTCGGCTGGCGATCCTCCCCGACAGTGAGAGTTTTCCAAAGTTAAAGGACCCCCAGCACCTTTTACTGGTGGGACCCGCAGACAAACGTGTGCCACGAGCGCCACCTACTGGGCAGGATAAAAAAAACAGATCCCAGAGATTTCACAGAAAAATCTTCCAAATTGTGGGGTCCAGCACCCGGGGAAATCTGACTAAATGCCCAGACGCCAGCAGAAGATAACGGATCACGCTCAAAAAATTGAAAATATGGCCCAGTCAAAGGAACAAACCAGTAGTTCAAATGAGATACAGGAGCTGAGACAATTAATGCTGAATATACGAACAGAAATGGAAAACCTCTTCAAAAATAAATCGATAAATTGAGGGAGGACATGAAGAAGACATGGGCTGAACAAAAAGAAGAAATAGAAAAACTGAAAAAACAAATCACAGAACTTATGGAAGTGAAGGACAAAGTAGAAAAGATGGAAAAAACAATGGATACCTACAATGATAGATTTAAAGAGACAGAAGATAGAATTAGTGATTTGGAGGATGGAACATCTGAATTCCAAAAAGAAACAGAAACTATCGGGAAAAGAATGGAAAAATGTGAACAGGGTATCAGGGAACTCAAGGACAATATGAAGCGCACAAATATACGTGTTGTGGGTGTCCCAGAAGGAGAAGAGAAGGGAAAAGGAGGAGAAAAACTAATGGAAGAAATTATCACTGAAAATTTCCCAACTCTTTTGAAAGACCTAAAATTACAGATCCAAGAAGTGCAGCGCATCCCAAAGAGATTAGACCCAAATAGGCGTTCTCCAAGACACTTACTAGTTAGAATGTCAGAGATCAAAGAGAAAGAGAGGATCTTGAAAGCAGCAAGAGAAAAACAATCCATCACATACAAGGGAAACCCAATATGACTATGTGTAGATTTCTCAGCAGGAACCATGGAGGCTAGAAGACAGTGGGATGATATATTTAAATTACTAAAAGAGAAAAACTGCCAACCAAGACTCCTATATCCAGCAAAATTGTCCTTCAAAAATGAGGGAGAAATTAATTGAAGCCTGACCTCTTTTTTTGGTTACTTTAACTGTTATTGTATATAGCTCCAGAATTCCAGCTCTGAATCTTCAGTGTCACAGAAGTACTCAAAGTTCGAGAGAAATACTGGCTTACGTACATCTAGCTCAGTGTCTCAGAATCTAGAAATACACTTAAAACTTCAGACTAAGTATGGCTGCTATATGAGCTTACAATCTAGGCCAGTTTTCTTAAAGTGTTTCCTGGAAAAGACTATAGCATATTTGTTCTTTTGTTTCTGGCTTATTTTGTAGCAGCACATTGTCCCCAAGGTTCATTCAGTTTGTTGCATACCTCATACGCCGTTACTTTTTGTAGCTGCACAGTAGTCTATCATATATATAAATCACAGTTCACCTTTCAGCTTCTCAGTCATTGTACACTCTGGACCCCTCCATCCACTGAGCACCATGGATAATGTCCAAAATAAACAAACCATGTCTTACAATTTACCCACTTAGTTGTACAATCAGCAGCACAATTTTCATTAGTCCAAAGAGGCAAAGAACTGATAAACACAGCCTTACCCAATATCAAATCAAAATCTCCCCTAATCTCTTGTCCCTCCCCCCTAATTATTTACCCTTGATATTGCTGTGGTATTGCTATCATCCTGGTAACTATAGGCCATAGCATGCAATATTAATTTTCCCCCATACCCCTCTATTATTGACTCTTCATACAAGATCAAACCTTTGAAGGAGTTCTTGCAAGACCTTATTTTTAATTTAGAGTTAATTGTGGAATACATGGCACTATACATACCCTTTCAATCACTTTCGCTTCAGGCAGTGTTACTTGTAACGCCACTAATCAGCTGCCATCACTTCTGTCTGTTCCCTTACATTTAAGTTCAACCTCACTGGACAATCTTTCTGCCATTTCTAGCTTCTGTGTACTTCTAGGTACCCCCATATTCTACAATATAAACCTTTGAGATTACCTTTACCAGAGTCATAATAGCAAAATCATATGGTATCTGTCCTTTTGTGTCTGACTTACTTTATTCAACATTACATCCTCAAAGTTTATCCATGTTGTCATATGCTTCAGGACCACATTTCTGCATAATATTCCATCATATATATACACCACATTTTGTTTTTCCACTCATCTTTTGATGGGCATTTGGATTGTTTCCATCTTTTGGCAATTGTGAAAAGTGCTACTATGAACACTGGTTGTAGGGCAACTTGATATTTAGTTTTCTGAATAACCGTCAAACTTGTCTTTCACAATGGCTGTACCATTATACATTCCTACTTGTAGTGAATAAATGTTCCAGTTTCTCCACATCCTCTCCAGTATTTGTAGTTTTCTTTTTGTTTAATAGCAGCCATTCTTGTAGGTGTGTGATAAATATCTCGTAGTTTGATTTGTATTTCCTTTTCAGCTAATGAAGATGGGCATGTCTTCTTGTGCTTTTTTTTAGCTGTTGTATTTGTTCTTCATAAAAATGTCTATTCATATCTTTTGCCCATTTTATAATTGGGTTGTTTGTTCTTTTGTTGTTTAGTTGTATAATTTAGTTATGTACACAGAATATCAAGCCTTTATCCAATATGTGGTTACCAAGTATTTTCTTCCATTGAGTTGGCTGTCTCACTGTTTACAAAGTCCTTTGAGGCCCAGAAGCTTTTGATTTTAAGTAGTTCCTTCATTTTTTTTCTTTTGTTGCTTTTGCTTTGGGTGTAAAGTTTAGAAAACTACCTCCTATTACTAAGTCATGAACATGTTTCCGTGTAATTTTTTCTAGGTGTTTTACAATATTGGCTCTTATGTTTAGGTTTTTGATCCACCTGGAGTTAATTTTTGTATAGGGTCTGTGCTGGTTTGAAAGGACGTATGTATCCTAGAAAAGCCATGTTTTAATGAAAATCCCATTTCGTAAAGGCAGAATAATCTCTATTTAATACTGTATGTTTAAATCTGTAATTAGATCATCTCCCTGGAAATGTAACCCAAACAAGAGTGGTTGTTAAGCTGGATTAGGGGAGATGTGTCTCCACCCATTTGGGTGGGTCTTGATTGGTTTACTAGAGTCCTATAAAAGAGGAAACATTTTGGAGGATGAGAGATCTCTGAGAGAGAAGAGAATGACATAGCCATGAGAAGCAGAGTCTACTAGCCAGCGAACTTTGGAAAGAAGGAAAATGTCTCCTGGGGATCTTCATGAAACAGGAAGCCAGGAGAGAAAGCTAGCAGATGATGCCATGTTCACCATGTGCCCTTCTAGCTGAGAGAGAAACCCTGAGTATGTTTGCCATGTGCCTTCTCACTTGAGAGAGAAACCCTGAACGTCATCGGCCTTCTTGAACCAAGTTATCTTTCTCTGGATGTCTTTGATTGGACATTTCTATAGACTTGCTTTAATTGGTACATTTTCTTGGCCTTAGAACTGTAAACTGACAACTTTTAAATTCCCCCTTTAAAAAGTCATTCCATTCCTGGTATATTACACTCCAGCACCTAGCAAACTAGAACAGGGTCCTACCTTTTTTTTTTTATATACATGGGCAGGCACCGGGAATTGAACCCGGGTCCTCTGGCATTCCAGGCAAGCGTTCTTGCCTGCTGAGCCAACGTGGCCTGCCCAGGGTCCTATCTTTTTAAGTGTTTTTATCAGAAAAGGATGCTGAATTTTGTTGAAAGCTTTTTCAGCATCCATTGATATGATCATGTGATCTTTTTCCTTTTTCCTTTCCTTTAATGTGCTGTATTGTGTTGATTGATTTTGTTATTTTGAACCACCCTTGCATTCCTGGTATAAACCCCATTTGATTGTGATGTATGCTTCTTTTAATGTGTGGTTGGACTTGATTTGTTTGTTGAGAATTTTTTGCATCTGTGTTCATTAGGGAGATTGATTTGTAGTTTTCCTTTCTTGTAGAGTCTTTATCCAGTTTTGGTATTAGAGTGGCTTTAGCTTCATAAAATGAGTTAGATAGCATTCCTTCTTCCTCAATTTTTTGGAAGAGTTTGAGCAGGATTGGTGTTAGTTATTTTTGGTATGTTTGATAAAACTCCCCTGTGAAGCCATCTGATCCTGGGCTTTTCTTTGTAGGAAGATTTTTGATGACTGATTGAATCTCTTTAGTTGTAATTAGTTTGTTTAGATCTTCTATTTCTTCCCGAGTCAGTGTAGGTAGTTCATGTGTTTCTAAGAATTTGTCCATTTCATCTAAGTTGTCTAGTTTGTTACTGTATTTTATATTACAGTTTACATTATCATTTTTATATATTTTCTTATGATTTTTAAAAATTTCTTCAGGATCCATGGTAACAACCCACATCTTGTTTCTGATTTTGTCTTATTTGTGTCCTCTCTCTTTTTTTTACTTGTCAGCTTAGCTTGGGGCCCATTGATTTTACTAATTTTCTTAAAAGAACCAACTTTTAATTTTATTGTTTCTATTGGTTTTTTTTGTTTTGTTTTGTTCTCCAGTTTGTTTATTTCTGCTTTAATCTGTTATTTTTTTTTCATTGATTTGCTTTGGGGTTATTTGCAGTTCCTTCTCTAATTTCTCCAGGTAAGTGGTTAAGTCCTCTTTTTTTTGCTTGTTCTTGTTTTTTTAATATAGGCATTTACAGCAATATATTTTTCACTTGCAGTATTGCCTTTGCTGCATCCCACAAGTTGATATGTTGTATTCTCATTTTCATTCATTTCCAGATAATTTATTGATTTCTCTAGCAATTTCTTCTTTGACCCACTGTATATTTAAGAGTGTGTTGGTTAATTTCCATATATATGTGCAAGTTCTGTTTAGTGATTATTAATTTCCACCTTCATTCTGTTATGGTCAGAGAAAGTGCTTTGGATAATTTCAATCTTAATAAATTGATAAATACCTGTTTTGTGACCCAGCATATGATCTATCCTGGAAAACATTTCATGAGCACTAGAGACGAATGAATATCTTGGTGTTTTGAGGTGTAATGGTCTCTCTGTATATATATATGTCTATTAGGTCTAATTCATTTATTGCATTGTTTAAGTTCTCTATTTCTGTGCTGATCCTCTATCTAGTTGTTCTATCTATAGGGGGAAATTCATATTTTGAAGTGTCCCACTATTATAGTTGAAACATCTATAGCTCCCTTCAGTTCTGCCATTGTTTGCCTCATGTACTTTGGACCTCCTTGACAGGAACAGGAACATTTACGATTTATCTTCTTGGTGAATTGTCTCTTTTATTAATATGTAGTGTCCTTCTTAGTCTCTTATGACGTCATTTAAGTCTATTTCATCTGATGTTAGTATAGCCACTCCTACTTCCTTTTGGTCACAGCTTCCACAGCTTTCCATCCTTTCATCCATTGGTGTCTTTGGTCTAAGATGCACCTCTTGTAAACAGCTATAGATGGATTGTTTTTATTTATCATCCTATCTGTATCTTTTAATTGATGAGTTTAGTAGATTAACATTCATAGTTATTACTGTAAAAACAGTTTTTGAACTTACCATCTCTTCCCTAAGTTTTCGTCAGATCTATATATTCTTTTCCCTCTTTCTTTTTATCCTTTAATATACACTTACTAGTGTTCTTCAATTCTGTGTCTTCTTTCAGACCTCCCTTTTCTGTCTTTTTGATTCAGCTCACAGAACTCCCTATAGTATTTCTTATAAGGAAGGTGTCTTGTTGACTAGTTCTCTCAGTCTTTATTTGTCTTTGAAGACTTTAATCTCTCTCTCAATTTTGAAAGACAGTTGACTGAATACAGAATTTCTGGCTGGAAGCCTTTCTTGTTCAGGATCTTAAATATATCATACCCACTGCCTTCTCGCTTCCATGGCCTGTGAGTAGTCCAAACTCAGTCTTACGTGGTTGCCCTTGTATCTAGTATATCTCCAATGACATTTGGTATGAATGTTTTCATTACCATTAGCTATCATTAATTTCCCTAAAATTTGTAGTTTCATTCTGATTTCCTCTTCAGTTTAAGAATTGTTTTATTGTTGTTTTAACTTTAACCAAATTGATTGTGAGTTGAGGGAGAACTGTCATTTCTCTGCATACATACGCGTCAGTTTTCTTACCAGTAAAGCTGGCATCTATCTCATAGCATTGTTTTCTGAGGATTAAATAAGATAATCCTTAAAAAGCTTTGCATATGTATTGCTGGACTTCTAGCATATTTTTCAGTAGTTGAGTTTTGTTTTATTTCTAGTCTTATTGAATTACAATCAGAATGTGGCATCCTGATTATAAACCAGATATTTTCTTTGTGTCTTTACACATGTCAGTTTCTCAAAAAATTCTGAGAGCATTTAGATTGAATATAATGTGCAAATATCTCTCTGTAATTCTGTAACTTAGATCCAGGTATATTGTTTGTTATTAAATCTTTCATATCCATAATTAACTTTTCTACACTTGTGTTATCTATTATCTATATAGTTTTGAGAGAGGTGTGTTCTGTTCTTTCTCTGTGATTTCCCTTTAATTTATTACTTCAACAGATATTTATTGGATATTTTCATATGCCAGGCTTATTCTAGCTGTTAGGAATAAAAAAATGAACAAGTTTGACAAAGCTCTTGTATTTTAAACCTAATCAGGACACGAGAAATAAATAAAACAGGATAATATATTAAAACTCACTGGAATGAGTGTGGGATGTGTGTAACATTAAGTAGGGTTCTTAAGGACTGAAGATGTGGTTGAGCATGAACTAAACAAGGAGTAACCACCAGTTGAGAAATATCCTGAAATTGTGACAATAGCAAGTGCATATCTCTGAAGTAGGAAGGAGATTATTATCTTCAAGTAGAATAGGCAAGAATCAATGAACTTGGTATCATAGTGAAGATGAAGAGAAGAGCTGAATGCAATTGCTGTGGAGTTACAAGTTACATGTGGGATTGAAGTTTTTGTCTTAAACAATTAAATAGTGCCATGTAGTGTTTGATTTTTTTTCTCTGTTTCTAACAATTTATTTCCTGTATTTTAGTGTGCGCAAATGTACATGACTGTTCTTGGACTAGATTTTATGTTTATTCAAATACTCCTTTTTTCACACTCAATGCTGTTTTGCTTTAAAAGACAACTGTTAATCCTTTCTTTTGTGGGAATTTCCACACTATTGAAGAGTAAAAATTAAATGAAATTGCTTGTAAGTGAACATCATAGGATGTACCAGAATATAGTATCTTTATGCACACTTTGATTCTCTCCCCCGCCTTTTTTTAAAATGCTGGGTGGTACGGTTCACATTTCATTCTTTTTCCGATTCCATGATTTTTGATGGTGTCAGGAACAGGGTAACTTTAAATATTTTATTTTTTATATTTAATCGTTCTTTTTTCCCCCTCTAAGCCAATTTCCCACCATGTTCAATACAGAACTTGACTGATATTTGTCATTGTTCTTTTGTACATGCCATTTGATTTCTTTTTTAATGTCCTTTTTTCCCCCTTTTACTATATGTCTTTTTCTTTCTTTAAAATGTAACCTGGCGGGCCGCGGTGGCTCAGCGGGCAAGAGTGCTTGCCTGCCGTGCCGGAGGACCCCGGTTCGATTCCCGGCCCCAGCCCATGTAAAAAACAAACAAACAAACAAAAATATAATAAAACAAGAAAATGTCTAAAAATGTTTCCCTTTCTTCCTCCCTTCCTTCCTTCCATCCTTCCTTCCTTCTCTGTCTTTCCTTCCTTAAAAAAAAAAAAAAAAAAAAAAAAAAAAAAAAAAAAAATGTAACCTAAGATTCTATTACTTTAAGTAAACCGCCATCTGGGGAGTTCCTGATCTTCTCGCAAGCAGTGGGGACAACCAGTTCTATAGTCTGAGTCCTCCATCTTACGGTTTGACTATGAAACTTGCCTGCAAAGCTAAGCCTACTGATAATTATGCCTAAGAATCACCCCCAAGGAACCTCTTTTGTTGCTCAGATGTGGCCTCTCCCTCTAAGCCAACTTGGCAGGTGAACTCACTGCCTTCCCCATTACATGGGACATGAGTCCCAGGGATGTAAATCTCCCTGGCGGTGTGGAACAGAACTCCCCAGATGAGCTGAGACCTGGCATCAAGGGATTAAGAAAGCCTTCTTGATGAAAAGGTGGAAGACAGAGATGAGACAAAATAAAGTTTCAGTGGCTGGAGATTTCAAACATAGTCAAGAGGTTATGCTGGAGGTTATTCTTATGCATTATATAGATAACACTTTTTAGTTAGTGAAATTGTTGAACTGTATTCCAGTACTCTCAATTCTTAAAGGCAATTGTATAACTATATAGCTTTTTATAATGTGACTGTAATTGTGAAAACCTTGTGCCTGATGCTTCTTTTATCCAGGATATGGACAGATGAGTAAAAAAAAAAATAAGGAAAAATAAATAAATAATGAGAAGGGGTAAGGGGTAAAAAAAATAAAATGGGTAGATTGAAATACTAGTGGTTAATGAGAGAGGGGTGAACAGTACGGAATGTATGAGTTTTTTTCTTTTTCTGGAGCAATACAAACGTTTTAAAAATTATTGTGGTGACAAAATCACAACTGTGTGATGATATTGTGAGCCACTGATTGTATACTGTAGATGGACTGAATGTGTGTGAAGATTTCTCAATAAAAATATTAAATACAGAAGATTCCATTACTCTAATTATGTCTCCCTTTCCCATTTCAGTTAGAACTTTGAATTGTAATCTTCTGGTAGATGTTGTTCAATAATCTATTACCCTCACAATTTTAATATGACTCACTTTTATAGCAGTACATACTTGAAATGGATCAATTACACTTAAATGGAAACTAAGAAAATTATGTCACTGGTTCCAATACTTAGTTATTTCTCCAGAAAGTATAAAATAGATTCTTGGATGTTTTTCTGACATCCCCTGTGGTACTATTTTAAGAATTAATGCCACCATATATTTCCCTCCCTATTAGCAGAAATTTATATTCTTCTCTACCTGGTACATTGCTCAGTGTGAATTAGGTTCTGAATAAGTATGATTGATTGATTATTATTGGTTGCTTTGTCATTACTTGATAGCTCATCTTACTGCTTTTCCCTTCGCAGTTAATGGCGAGTCATCCTCATCTGCACCAACAGATAATACATTGGCCACGGGGACTGCAGTAATTTCTGAAGAAACCGCCTTGTCTTCAAATTGCACTAGTACTACTGTTGAAGACCCTCCGGTTCAAGAAATACTGACTTCCTCAGAAAACAATGAGTGTGTTCCTTCTACGAGTGCAGCGATGGTGTCTGAAGCTAGAAGTGTGTTAAATCCTGTTGTCTCTCATTCTGGAAATAGTTCTGTCTTTGAAGCAGCCAAATTAAGACAACCAGATGGGTGTGGAGAATCTGCACAGCAACAGTCTGGAAATGCCAACACAGAAACTTTGCCATCAGGGTATGCTGACTTTTTTTTCTTTTTTCTAATATTTGATTTAGACTTAAGGATAATATCCAACCATTGAATGGCATATAAAATTTTTCCATAGTTCAGTCATTTGAAATCTAAGTTAAAATCTGATTCATACTATTTGTTTCTTTGCCATATATTAAGCCTTTTGGGGGAACTAAGAACTAAGTTGGTGGAGTATTAGAAGAATAGAAAAAGTGGAGGAGTCAGGGTTCTTCTGGCTCAGGCAGTATGAGGCTTGTGTAATCCTTTCAAATAGGTAGTTTTCAACTCTGCAGTGCCTTCCTCTTCCCTCAAAACCCTTTCTTTGTTCTATTCTCTAATCTTTGGTAACTTACTTTGTTAGTTATCTAACTATACAGTGGATTTATGGGTGCCCAAGTCTCAATGATTAAAATGTGCAGCCCACTTGTTTCAAGTGCTTTTTTTAAATACTTCTTTACTTTCCAGTTTTAATTTTGATTCACTTCATACAGCGATATGTAAGAGAAATGAAAAATTCTGTGTATCAAAATCCAATTTAAAATGCAAATCAGTGAAAAGTTAGGTTTGTGTATTACTTCTGGGTTTATTCTTCAGAAAGAGTAAAAGTAGGTCCCTAGGTTTCTCCCCACCCCACCCTAGATATTGTTTAGGCAGCTGGATGGTGGTATATTTGATTGATATATTGATTATAAGAAGAATGTTGGACTCAGAGTGAGTAGGAAGGTCAAGAGTTTGAGTTCTGTAATTGAAGGGTATCCAGTTGGCAGTTTCATAGAGGTAGTTACACATATAAACCAGGAGTGAAGAAGAATATTCTGAAGAAGAGCCTTCTGGGCTAGAGATAGAATTTGAATGTTTACCAACATGATCTCAACCTAATGACCTTTGTATTTCTTTTATCAAACTTGCAATATTCTTCCCCATATATTTGTATAAATCACATTCAGCTCTATAATCAAGAGTTATCTCATTTCCCATATACCCTGTCCAAATTGGCTCCACCCTCATCTGCTTATTGTACCTTATTATTATTATTATTTGCATGCTCAGGCACCAGGAATTGAACCCAGGTCTCTGGCACGGCAGTCAAGAACTCTGCAACTAAACCACCGTTGCTTGCCCCCTGCCTTATTTTTCCCAAACATATTTATTCTGAATATTTACAAACAAAAAGAAAAATTTAAAGAATTTTGTAGCAAACTCTCATATACATACTACTTTTGACAGTTTATTAAATCTACTAGCTTTATCTCATGTCTCTTTACCCCTCTGTATTCCTTTAATTTTTAAATGCATTTCAGTAAGTTGCAAACAATACACTTTACCTCTCAATGCTTCAGCTTGTGTATCATTAACTAGAATTCAGTATTTGTTAAATTTTACATAAAGTTTGTATAGAAAATGATCACGTATTAAGTGTTCCATTTTGATGATTTTTGACAAACACATATAGTTAAGTAACTCAAACTCTTATTAAGATATGGCGTCACCCCACATGTTCTCTCAAATCTTCTTTTCCTTCAATCCCTGTCCATTAAAGAGACAATCACTATTCTGATATTTTTCTACTCTAGATTAGTTTTGCCTATTTTAGAATTTATGGAGTCAGTGAATTCTTTTGAGTAGGTTTCTTTTAGTCAGATGTTGTAATCTATTTTTATCTACAATACTTAAATCACTCTGGGACATATATTTTGAGTTTATTTTCAGCCCTGCTAGATGGAAAAGGGGAGTTTATTTTGTCCATTTGTATTCCTACTGTTTAAAACTGTACCTGACATTTGAACTCAGTAAATATTTGTAAAATAAATGAATGAGTGCTTGATTAAATGATTTAGAATGAGAGAGCAGTTGAGCAAAAGCCCTGGCTTTTAAATGCCTCTGAAGAAAATGATGGACAAGGTCAAAAGCTATTGAAAAATTTAAGTAAGATAGGACCTGAAAGTGTGCATTGAATTTGAAAACGAAGAAGTTATTGTTGACCTTTGACAGGTGGTTTCAGGGAAATAGTGAAAGCTACATTCAGATTACTGTGAGTTGGGAGTGAATGAGAGGGAAAGAAGTATCACAGAAGACTCTTATGAAGAGTGAGAACTAACAGAGAACACTTTGTGAAGACACAGGGAAAGAGAGAAATTTTAGATGGGAGTGGCAAGAAAAGATGCAGAACTGAAAGGCAGGATTTTGTTTTGTTGTGTTTTGCTTTTTAAAAAGGATGGTTAGCTGCTGATGGGAGGGAGTCTGAATTGTAGGTTATGGGAAGGCAGCAGTCTTACTGTATATCCCAGTTTGAGTGAAACCAGTAGGTATTCAATCAGTAATTGAATCATGTTATTTTTATTGTAATACATTTCATATAATTCTTCTACATTTCTTTTTTTAACAAGGCCTTTGTTTAATAGTAAGTTTTGAAAATTTGCACGCAATTTAGTGAGACAAGTAGACCATACATAAATTCTAGAAAGGAGAGTGTTAATTGGTTGAAGGGCAAGTGTGGCAGTTATAAATTAGGGCTCTTTTGCAGTAAATTAAGGAATGCTAGAGAATTCTCATCAATCAGTCAGGACATTTGCACATATTTTGGGGGGGGGGTGCTCCTAAATTTTCATTACTGGGATAAGCTACTCATGGGTCAAATGCAGCTCACCACCATTTCTGTATGGCCCACAGGCACAGCTCTAGCTGACTAGAGTACTGTGAGCCAGTCCAAGTCTGTTTTGCCCTTAAACTGTATTCCTCCCTTGACTTAGCACCTTCTCTCTCACTGCTGCCCAGGGCTAGTCTGATGGTCCCCACCTACGTACTGGGGACTCACTCTCCGCAGTTTCTAGAACCAAGTGTTGGAATCACCCTAGGTGGCTTCGTGAGTTGCCTCCCCTCGGACCAGGTGCTAGAGGAGGAGGGAAGGGCTCAGTGGGATCTAGGAGTCACCGAGGCAGATGGTAAAATTCACCAGGCCCCTCTGGGCCAGCAGTTCTTTGCCCCAAGAATGTTGTCAGCAGAGGGCAGCTGGGCACAAAGCATGCACACAACCCAGGATGCCCCACAAATGGGAGTGGGGCAGGGCAGGGTTTTTCTCTCTTATCTGTTCCTTTACAGAAAAAGTTTGCCCCCCACCCTGTTCCATTGACTAGAATGTAGAAAATTATAAAGATACACAAAAGTAGTTCTGAATATGATGTTCTGTGTAGCAAGTAGTTTAGTTTGAGAAAGATGAATTCTGTTTAGATCAAAAACACTGAAATCTAGAGGTGATCCTGTTTTAGAAAATTAAGGACCAGGGGCTAGCTTGAAATATAAGAGCTCACTAAATATTTTTCAATGTAAATTAGAAATATTTGCAATTAACTAAGGATAAAAGCTAGGAAGGGCTTCATAGCCAATTATGTGGATGGAGGGCGTGTTTGCTTTTTTCCCTAATCTTAAAATTTGTTTGATTACAAAACTAAGGCATTCTTAAGTAAAATACTTAAATTATACGGAGATATTTGTTGAAGTGCCCCTTGAGCTCACTATCCAGAAAATGGTGTTTATATATTATTCCAGAAGCAGATATTTGAGAGCCTTCTCTGGGGCAGACATTATTCTGGGCATTGGATATACAGAGGCACTTGAGGGCCCAAGGCTTTGCTGCTGTGGAGCTTGGGTTTCAGTAGAAAGACAGGCAGGAGCTTTACAGAGGGTGATAAATCTATGAAGAAAGATAAAAGTAGGTAAAAGAGTATGGTGAATGCTTATATAAATTATTCTTTTGCATAAACTTGTAGAATTATTTTATGAAATGGGCTCATACTCTACTTACTATTTTTCAGTTGCTTTTAAAAAACTTGGTCGTATTTCCAGGTTATTTATAAGTAGAGTCACACATTCACCACGTACTTTATTGAAGCTCCTTTGCTGTGCAGGGACTGTGCTAGGTACCTGAACACTGATGAACAAGATAGACAAAGGCTCTACCTTTGTGAAGCTTAGAGTCTAAATATGTAGGCCTTAATTCTTTTGTATTATTTCCTTGTGTATTATCTATTATTCTGTAGCAAATTTCCTTTAAATGTAACCATTTAAAACAACAAATATTTACTATTCACAATTTTGGGGTCTAAGAATCAGGAAACGACTTAGCTGGGTGCTTCTGCTTAGGGTCCTTCGTGAGGCCACAGTCTAGCTGTTGGCCGGGGCTGCAGTCATCTGAAGGGTGGTTAAGCATAGCTGTCTTAGCAAACCCAATAGAGTTGATCCTGGCCTGTCAGTGGAAGAAGCCCATGTATGCATGGGGACTCCCGAAAGACTTAGGAATTGGCAGCATCAGATATCTTTGGAAGTGTGGTGAAGATAGTACTACCAATAACAAGACTGATGGAAAGTCAGAATGAGAAATGAATCCCTAATTCCCCTCCTTCTCCCCACAGCCAGGACTACTACTCTGTCTCGGGGTTGCTTCTTTGGAGGTTCCCTGTACTTAGGAATATCATGCCTATTTGACGGCAAAGGTGTACTATTATCAAGAGACATAAGTGAAATTTTTATGAGCTGAACTTGTAAACCCCCATCATTCTTTCCCACTTATCTCAGAATACTGACAAATAGGATTTGACCTTTCCAGCCAGGAGATTAGAAGAGTCTTCTCTCAAAGCCCAGAGAAAAGACTGAACGTACTGATAATTGCTTGCTCTTCAACAATTAGCCTCATTGTATCGACCTCAAATTCCACAATCCACAACCCCACTCAGGCTCCCAGAGCTCCCAGTGAGATTTTTGGTACTCTGCTTCTTAGACATCTTTGGGAAGCCTCTTCCCAAATAAAAAGATAAAAGATAGAGATCAAAGCAAACAAGCTGAAAAATGCTGCTTGAAGAAAACAGGCTATTTTAATATTCTCTGAGGGATAACAGTAGACATGGCGTATATAAAACAAGAACAAGATGCTGTAAGAAGGAATGCTCAGAGAACCCAAGTTCATGGCAATTCAATTCATTGGAAGAACTGTCTAAAGGTAAAGAAAAAGTAGAGCAAAAGGTAAACTCAAAATAGAAGAAACAAAAGAGGAAAATTAGAGGAGCAGTCCAGAAAGTAGTAAGAGATGTTCTAGAAAAAGAAATCGTCAACAAAATAACCAAAAATAACCTTACACAATTGTGAAGGACATGAATTTCTTTAGTGAAAGGGTTCACTAGAACAAAGCATAATACATGAAAATAACTACATTTAGACACTTCATTCCAAAAATTTTAGAACACTGGAGCAAAGAAAAATTTCTACACATTTCCAAGGATTTAAAAAAACAAAATAGCAGGTTTCATTCTATCAGAATGACTCATTAGACTTCTCAGAATCAGCACTACAAGCTCTACAATATAGTGGGCCAGATGCCATAATTAAATACTGAAGGAAATATTATCCAATCTAGAGTTTTGTTTCCAACCACATGGTTAAATGTGCATGTAGAATAAATGCATTTTCAGACATTCTAGGTTTCCAGAAGTTTCCTTTCCATATATTCTTTGTTAGGAAGCTGCTAAACTTAAACTAAAGTTATAAGATCCAGAGAAGAGAGCATCTACTAGAAGAGAAGTGAAAAAGCATTACCAAGACATGATAGTGAAAGAACAGCCCAAGGTGACAGACGTGCAGCAGGCTTAGTTACTCAACCAGTCTAGATTTTTAAAACAGTTGAAAATGCTATTACCTTTGGGGAATGGGGAACGGAATGAAGGGGTGTCTTAATCTCCCCAACTGCTATGACAAATACCACACAATAGATTGTCCTGAAGCACAGGAATTTTTGACTCATGATTTTGAAGCTCGGCTTATAATTTCTTCTGGGGTCGGTAGCATTCTGGCTGGCTGGTAATCCTTAGGTCCTTGCTTTCCTATCACATGGCGATGTCTTCACCTTTCTCTTGCCTGTTCCCTTGATAGTTCGATTTCGGCTTCTCCCGGTTGCTTTCTCTATGTCTGAATTTCTTCTGCCTATAAAAGACTCCAATACTCAGACTAATGTTCACTCTCATTCAGTTGAGCCACACTCTAACTAAACACCTTCCAGAGATCCCATTTACAACGGCTGTACCTACAGGAACGCAGATTAAGATCAAGAACTTGTTTGGGGGGGGTGTCCATAATTCAACCTACCACAAGGGGCAGTAGTTGTTGTTTTCCGTAATGAATGTCGCAGACGATACAACTTTAAACTGTGTGACAGTAAGTATAATTTTCATAAAAATCAAAGCTGAATTTAAAATAGTAATGGAAAATAGCAAAGGAACCACAATGAGATACCTACTTCACACCCACTTGAATGAGTATTATTTACAAAATGGAAAGTAAGTGTTGATGAGGGTTCGGAGAAATAGGAATCCTTGTAAATTGATGGCAGGGACATAAAATGGTACAGCTGCTATGGAAAACAGTTTAACAAGTCCTCAAAAAATTAAACATTGAATTACCATGTGACCCAGCATTCTACTCCTAAGCATATACCCAGTGAAATTGAAAGCAGGGACTCAGATACTTATATACCAATGTTCATAGCCGTATTACAGTAGCCTGAAGGTGGAAACAACCCATACATCCATCAACAGATGAAGGGATAAGTAAAAAATGGTATATATAACAATGAAATATTATTCAGCCATAATTAGGAATGACATGCTAATATATGTTTCACCATAGATGCTAAGTAAAGTCATGATGTTAAGTGAAATAATAAGCCAGACACAAATGGACAAAAATTATGTGATCTCACATATGTTAAATATATAGAATAAACAAATTCATAGAAACAAAATAGATTACAGGTTTCTAGGGACTGGGGGCAGGAGCAATGGGGAGATATCCTGTAATGGATATAGAGTTTCTGTTATGGATGATGAAAAGTTTTGTTAACAGATAGTGGTGATGGTAGCATAACATTGTAAATGTAATTAGTACCACCAGATTGTGCACTTAAAAGTGGTTAAAGTGGCAAACATTATGGTCTGTATGTGTTGTGTGTGTGTGTGTGTGTGTGTGTGTGTGTGTGTATGTGCTACACTATAAGAACAAAACAAATTTTTGTAAAAAAAAAAAAAAAAATGTCCATTCCCTCTGCCCCAAAATAGTAGAAGACATTTGGGAAGAAAGGATAAAACTGGAAAATCTTGCTATATAATAGCGATAGAAATTCAAGGACTGATTTTAGGTATTAATACCTAAAAGTGTGAAGCGTCATTACTAGGGACTTCTTGAAACTTGATAAATTTGGGGTATTTAATTTGTTTTTGTCAGTTAAGCTTTTATACATATAAGTAGCCCCTTGGTATATGTGATAGGTATTCCTAAAATGTCTTTAAAATGAAATTCCATATTTAAACCCCATCTTCCCATTAACTTTTATATTACATAGAACAAAGGAGATAAATCTAAAATTTCAGGTTATTCATTTTTAGTGAAATGCTTTGTAAGGAATATCTAAATTTTTATACCATCACCATGAATGTTCTGGTGTAGAATTTATGTCAGTGATTTTTAATAGATGAACTTAACAGTTTCTTTGAAAAGGAGTCAGTTGTGAGCTTGGAAATCTTTATTCTTGAAGCACTTTTTTGCTTAATATTTGTTAGATAAGACTTGAACAAATTATTAAATTATTTTTTGCATTTATTTTAAGTATGTATCTATGTATACGTGTACCTTACGGAGTAACTTTAATATGTAGTGGTCATTGTGTAGGAAAATTGTTTAAGGCCTCTCTAGTAAAAAATAAGTCAAATTTAATTGGGGCTTCTCTGTTTAAGAGAGAGGAAAATATTTTATGTCATTCTACTTTAAAACAAGACCCTGAAACTCAAAATTCCAAGTTGTATTTACATTTAAATTTTTTCTTCTTCTTTACCATGTTAAGGAAAGAATGGAGAGGAAGAAATGGATGGAGGTCACAGAGGAGAAAATAGAATGGAGAATATGAGAAATTGAGAGTCTTAAAAATAGAGCAGAAAAAGATAAAATCTTGATGCCTATAAACCTGAATGCTTACCAAAAGAAAGAGAGGGAGAGGTGTGCCCAGAAAGAAGAGATCAAATACATATAGAGGAAAGAATTTTCATGGAGCACTATAGCCACATATTCGTTTAGGCTGTTTCTACTAAAATCTTTCAGATGTATATTTGTGAAATTATAGGCACAGATCATTGTTATTTTATGCCTTGGATTTGAAATTAGGCTGAAAGTTCCTACACCCTTAATTAAATTCATTTTTTTATCATTTGGAATTCTGTAAATTAGTAACATTTAACATTTTAGGTATTCTGTCCCTTCTCTGGTAACTATTTAATATTTGAGTTTCCAGTATTGTTATTAAAAAGGGAGTAATTAAGAACTTAAGCACTAATTGAGACAAGAAGCAACAACTTTATTACATATATAGCCTTTTAAAGTAAAGCTTACCTGTTATTAAGAAGGAATTATTTTTCAGATTATGTTACTTTGTTACTTTTTACTTTTCTCCTTGTATTTTTATTAAAGGTGGGAACAGAGAAAAGATCCTCATGGTAGAACCTATTATGTAGATCATAACACCCGAACAACCACCTGGGAGAGACCACAGCCTTTACCTCCAGGGTAATAAGCATTTTTGTGCATCTTCAGTTGTACTTTATTACAAGTGTGATTTTTAAATTTATCTGGTACAGTATAAAGTATTCATTCTGCATAGTAAGTTTCCATAACCAAATTGGTCTGCTTATGTGAAAAATGAATGTTGGATGAAGGAAAATTGTTGCATTTTATCTGCTTTACAATTAGATGATCTGAAGGACTTCCTTAAGAGATTGTCTAACATTGGCATGAGTTACTAAGAGCAGTTACAGAATTTTAGTCCAAATTCAGTCACTGTTATGTTTTAAGAAATGGAAGGCATCTTTTAGGGCAATTTAGGTATATGGTTCTCCACAGTTTTCTAAACTATGTAATTTCATAAGATTTACTGATAAAATGACATAAGAGATATTAGACTATATCAGATAGTGACCTACAAAGATTGCAACAAGCAAAATTTTATTTCATTGTATCTAAAATCATTAAAGAAGGTTTAAATGAATAAAAATATTCCTATTATATATAATTAAAGCTTTTGCTATTAGGCTGTCATTCAGGGCCCTTCACAAACTGATTTTCCTTCATCTCTCTGTATTCTTATCTTTCATAGCTCTTTACACATACTGTACTGAGAGCACATTAGCAATATCTTTTGAATCCCCCACACTGTGCTTATTCCTGGAATTTCTCCCTTTTATCTTTGCCACTCACTATATGGCCTTTCACACTCAAACTTAAATTCCACCTTTAAAGTTGTAAACACTTTTAGAGTTTAGAATTAAATTCAAGGCAGGGAATATATTATTTTTGTGAGATACTTCCCTTTTATAGAGTAAAGCACTGTATTAAAAGGTTCTTTAGATAAATAAGTGTGGCAGGAATAAGTGACACCAGCGATGTATGGAAGAGGAGTTTATTAGTGCCCACAGTTGTAGAACAGAGAGGAGGCTGGCCTCACGGGGTCCTGAAACGTGTCAGGAGTGTAGGCTCAACCAAGCAGGCAGGGGCAGCAAGAGAACCTGGGGACTCTGCCTTTATAGTGTTAAATATATTGGTGGCGCTGTAGCTATTTGTCAAGCAAGAGAGGGATTGAGGGGTTAGTGTTTGATTTTTACAGAGGTGTGAACCTAGGTAGGGTGTGGGGAAGAGAGCGAGAAGCGGTTCATCTTGTATAAGCTGGTCGTTGAGGGACCTCACAGTAGGTACTAAGGTGGTCAGGCATCATGACAATGCAAAGCCCCTTATATTACCACCAACCTTAAGAGATGCTGAGGAGTCATGATGATGAGAAAAAGCCCCTATATTATTTTAGTTCACTGCAAGCACCCTGGCCTTCGGCCCTATGGTGTTAATGAGAACTTACCACTGGAAAATATGGACCCAGATTTCAATGTAGCAAAGCACAAAGTTCATTTTAACTGTAGCAGGATCATCAAGTTATAGTCATTTCAGTTAACCCATTCACTGAGTGCCCTACAGTGGGATTCCTTTCATTGAAGCTATTGTCAAAAAGTTAAGCAGGAACTCTCTTTAATTTTATCTCTAGAGCCTTATTTCCACCCTTGAACTTACATTACCTTATGCATTTTATGACCTCATTGTATTTTCAGTAATAAGTTAGAAGTGGTTGCTGAAAGGATTCTGAGATTGATATATAAAATACCATCTAAATTAGTTTGATAGCCATAACTGTATTTGTGAAAGAGGTGGGAGTTGAATGAACTCTGGAAGATAGGTAAAATTTTCTTGGTAGAGAAATAGGGAAGAGCATTGTGTTGTGAGGGACTATTAAAACAAAGGCATGACAGGATGAAACATATGACACCTTTGGTACCAACAAGTAGTTGGTTTGGCTTTCACATGGGACCCCTGGATCTTATTGGAGATGAACTTGGAAAAGGAGATTGGTTCATTTTTATACAATGCCATAGAGCTATGATAGGTAGAATGATCTGATTCGATCTGTACTCAGAAAGATAACTGATAGCAATATAATGGCAGGGAGAATGGTCAAAAAGCTAGTTTTAAAAATTCAGTTAAAATCCTGAACTTTGGAAGTGGCTATCACGGCAGATTGCTAGGTATACTGTAAGCACTCAGAAAATGCTTATTGATAAAAGAGGGAAAAACTGATCATAGATCAGTACAGAGGCTGCTCAATCTATGATTTCTCTTTTAGATAGCCCTTAGAAATCATGTAGCAACAGAGTGATAAAGTAATTGGTGAAGTTAAATAGCAAGTTACATGTTTGTAGTTTTCCTGAAAAGTATCAGTGTTTACATTCTTTAAAAGTTTATCTGTCTTGAACTTGATTTTTAAATAATTTGTGTGAATTATTAACAGAATACTTTTTACTTGCCTATATTGATATACTATTGTTTCTTCATTTTGTTGTTTATTTTATTTTTGGAAGTTGGGAAAGAAGAGTTGATGATCGTGGAAGAGTTTATTATGTGGACCATAACACCAGAACAACAACATGGCAACGGCCTACCATGGAATCTGTCCGAAACTTTGAACAATGGCAGTCTCAGCGGAACCAGTTGCAGGGAGCCATGCAGCAATTCAACCAGCGATACCTCTATTCGGTAATTAGCTAATCATAAGATGTTAATACAACATTTTTTCTCAGGTATTTGCCCTTTCCTGTTTTGGTGACTTTTTTTAATGTCAAAGGCTGTATTACAAGGTATTTTTTAGTTAATCTTTAATAAATACTTAGCTGTTTCTGACATATAAAAAGCTTGAAATTTTTAAAAAATATTCAGGTGTACTATATAACTATACTAGTTTTATTTCCTTATTTAAAGGTAATTTCATATGTGCAGTTTCTTAAGAAAAGAATATGTCTTTACCAATTCTTTATCCTCTGCCTTTAATTATAACTATTTTGTTTGCTTTAAAAGAAACCATTATCTCATGATTTGACAGTCTTGCCACATTCTAGCTATTCTGATTCCCATCCCAGATTCTAAAAAACAATGCTTTTGTCTGTTTTGCCTACCAAAAATAAAGATAATTCCTAGGCAGGCCACGGTGGCTTATAAGGTAGTTGCTTGCCTGTCATGCCAGAGACCCAGCTTTGATTCCTGGTGCCTGCCCATGCCAAAAGAAAAAAAAGATAATTCCTCGAATTGGAGATAATTTTGTCCATAAAATCTCATGCTGTCTAGAAATTCAACCAGTTGATTATTTATTGCTATAAGCAAATCCACAAGAGGAAAGGGGTAAAAAGAAAAAACGAAGCTGTGTGATATAGGTTGGATTGCAAGAGGTAGAAAAGATAAATTTTAAGTACCAGGCATCTCTAGATAGTGTTTGGGGGCAACTCAAAGAAACCCAAAATGTAGAAGTTAGCAGATAGAAAGGAAGTAGGAAAGAGATATAGAAAGAAAACTTAAATGACACTTCAAAATCCCTCCTCAGGCTGGCTCTTTCAGTTTCTTTAGAGCTTTAAATAATAAGTTCTCATTTCCAAGTTGCCTCTACTGTTCTAGTTATCTGGCCTCTGTACCCGGCAGGGAGGCAGTGGAGCAACCCAAATTCCCTAGCATTCCTTGTTGCCACCAATTTCTGGTTCATTGGTGACCTATATAAAAATCTATGATAAGGCTCCATAGTTTAGCTGTATATACTAAACAGGAAATTATGTAGTACATTTGTTTTTTTAAGTTTTTGTTATTTATTCGTATGTTTCTTTTGTTTAGAATAATTTGTATACATGAAAACCTTGGGAAACAGGGCAGAATAAGGTAATAGGTGTGTTGTTCTGCAAGTAGCAGAATATCAAGGTCTAAATGGCTTGAGATTTAGTTATCTCATACAACACCAAGTGTGTGGGGTAAGGGTCTAGCGTAAATTTTCTGCATTGCCATCAGGTACCCACATCCTTCCTACTCTTTTGTCCCCTCATCCTTATCATGCCTCATTCTTGCATCTCACCCATATGGAGCTACTGCCCTCTGGGCCTTATTTCCACAGTCCAGACAAGAAGAAAGGAACAGAAGAAGAGAAAAGGAAGAAGGCTTTTTGAACAAGCCTTTTTCTTTTGTATTAGGAAAGGGATGCCCTTAGCAGGGACTTTCTGGCTGTATTGCATTGGTTAGAATCGGTCACTCTACTGACTCAGCTGCAAGGGAGGTTTGGGAGTGCAGCATTCTTAGTTGGGCTGCTTGCTACTATTTCAAACAAAATAGAGGTTAGGTTAATCAAGAAAGGGGTGGAAATGGATATTGAGTATGCAATTTGTCTGTCTGCTATAAGAGTATAAAATACTCATCCAAGACACATACTTTATGGTTAAGAAATGATTTAAGTAATGGCTTTTATATTTGTCATTCTTTTAAAATTGATGGTAGAATGTTTACATTTTCTTCAGAATCCACAGTTGTAAGCTTTAATGTGTAAGCATAAATATTTTTTATATGTGTATGAATGTTTAAAGAATACTAATACTAAGATTTTTATAAGTTCATTTGTATAAAGATGATACTTAAACTTAATATTGATTTAAACAAAAGGCATTTTCTTTAATTGTTCTATTTTCTATACAAATAATATTGTTATTCTATATTTTCTATAATATAGAGAGTATATTATAGAAAATTTTATTGTTACTCATTTTCTATATGCTCTTCTCCCATCTCATCTTGCTACTATAAATTATTATGGGAGGATTAGGAAATTAAAATACTGTCAGTGTGTCAATATATTATTTCTATATCCTTTTAGAAAAATTTTAGAATAAATTTATCAATTAATTGGTTGCTCTTACTTCATGGCATTTTTAGGACTGTGTGTCTTGAGATTACTATATACTCATGTCCCTTATATTTTTTATGAATTTATAATAAAATGTGGATCTGTCAAATACTTAGTTTACATATCTGCTTTTATATTAAAATACTGTTATTTTATTTCTTCCCCTGACTCCTGCTCCAATCAGGCTTCAATGTTAGCTGCAGAAAACGACCCATATGGGCCTTTGCCACCAGGCTGGGGTAAGCTAATATGTGGTTAGTAAAAATACCTGTAAGTTATGTATAGCAAAGTTATTAAATGCTAGGCTCTCTTTCTCTTTTAGAAAAAAGAGTGGATTCCACAGACAGGGTTTACTTTGTGAATCATAACACAAAAACAACCCAATGGGAAGATCCAAGAACTCAAGGGTATGTATATATTACAACCTTACTTAAGTCATCTTGCATGTATCTATAGATGGAATCTTGCATGTATCTTTAGATAGAATCCTTGATTTGTGAACCTTGATCTGAATGTTTTGAATACCTGGAAGATGTTCACCTTGTGATTGCAACTTTTATCTTTTAGCCTACAGAATGAAGAACCCCTGCCAGAAGGCTGGGAAATTAGGTACACTCGAGAAGGTGTTAGGTACTTTGTTGATCATAACACAAGAACAACAACATTCAAAGATCCTCGCAATGGGAAGTCATCTGTGTAAGTGGAAATCTGAAGCTCTCCTTAAATTGCTTTTTTTTTTTTTTCACATGGGCAGGCATTGGGAATCGAACCCAGGTCTCAGGCATGGCAGGCAAGACCTCTGCCTGCTGAGCCATCATGGCCCACCCTAAATTACTTTTTAATCAGAACATAGGTTTAACCTCTAATTTTGCCTCACATTTGGCAAAAATTTTACTTTTTGGTTCAAGAAAACCTAATTTTTGTGATATACCTATCTTTGCTCTACCTTATTACAGGATGGGTTTTGTAGTACACAGTTCTTTTATAATATCTAGCAAATATTTATGTAGTGAATACTGTGTGCCAAGGATTGTTGTAAGCATTACATATATTAGCTCATTTTATCTTCCAACAACCCCTTGAAGTAGGTGCTCTTATCTTGAAGTAGGGCTATTATTTTCCAAGCGAGGAAACTCAATAAGAGCATGCCTAAGTAATTTGTGCAAAGTCACATGGCTAGTAACAGAACTGGATTTCATACTGCTGCAATAGTACGGGGTGAGATGTTCACAGAAATTTAATTTTCTAGATAAACGTTTCTTAATTAAGCAGTAGGCAGATCTTTCCCTCATCCTCACTCTTAGGTGTGATGTTTTTGCTTCCTTGAGAAAATAGAAGTTATCATAAAAATTCCCATGCTGTTTTAGTTAGTCAGCTGCCAGAATGAAATATATGAGAAATGGAAAATCTTTTTAAAAGGTGTGGAATTTATTAAGTTGCAAGTCTACAATTCTAAGGCCATGAAAATGTCCAAATTAAAGCAAGGCTATAAAAATGTCCAATCTAAGGCATCCAGGAAAAAATACTTTGGTTCAAGGGAGCTGATGCATTCAGGGTTTCTCTCTCAGCTGGAAAGGCATATGGAGCTTTCTTTCAAGGCTTCTTCAATGGCTTGCCTGGGGCTCTGTCCATTCTGGTGGCTCTGTTAGTTCTGGTGGTCTCATGGCTCTTTCCAAAATAGTTCTCTTTTAAAGGTCTCCACTAAGGAAGCCCACTTTGAATGGATGGAGACACATCTCCATGGAAACCATGTAATCAAAAGTTATACCCCATAACTGGGTGGATCACATTTCCATGGAAACAATCAAAAAGATACCCCCTAGCAGTCTTGAATGAGGATTAAAGGACATGGCTTTTCTGGGATACACAATAGATTCAAACCAACACATTCCATCCTTTGGACCCCCAAAAGACACAGTCTTTCCAAATGCAAAATACATTCATTCCATCCCAATACGAGGAAGCGTTAAAACAATTTCAGTAACAATACAAATACAATTCAGAGTCAGAAACAGTACAAGATCTCATCAAAATCAACTGTAGCCATAATCTCCTCTGGCTCTGGATCTGTAAAACTCAGAACAGGTTATCTGCTGCCAACATACAAAGGAGGGGCAGTCATAGGGTACATATTCCCATTTCTATAGGGAGAAATTGGAAGGAACACAGGGGTCACCTGACCAAAGCAGTTTCAAAAGCCTGCAGAGCAAACGCCATTAAATTTCATAGTCTGAGAGTCATTTATCCTCAGATCTCTAGAAAGCGGCAGTCCCACACTTTCCAACGGCCTATGAAGCGGCCTACCCTCTCTCTGAATGCAACCTTGGGGAACACTGGAAAAACTGCCTTTTTCTCGGCTCCACCCTCTCCAAGGATTGGGGCCACATCCGCACACTCTCCTATCTCTGGGGCACACATTCAACCCCTCCAGAACTATGTGGTGGCAGCCCCGCTCTCCCCAATCCCTAAGGAATGTGCTCCACTCTCTCCGAGGTCTGGGGCACAGCTGTTCCTGAACAGAGAAGTGGAAGGCTTACCCTCTGCCTTTAGGGGCAAACTCACCCTCTCCAAGTGCATGGGTATGTCTGCTTTCCTGGCCTGAGGTTTCCTGGCTTCAAGACCTTAGCTACTATGGTTCTGCCTTTGAAGTTATTTTTCCACCAGTTTGCCCCGTTTCTGTCCCTTTTAGTCCAGACTGGCAGTAGTTCTGTTCATACAGCTCTCACAACACTCTTGTTGGTTTTCTATGCAGTACGCTTGTATCATGCCCATCAGACAAAAGGACTTTCCACACATCCTTCCTGGATAACTCCATCTCCAATCTTGGCTTTTTCTGAAACAGCTGGCTTGTTCCATGTTTGGTAAAATCCTTACATGGGGCGCTAGTCTCTGGGGTCTCCCTTTCTGGAAGCCCAGAATTTTCCAGACCATCAATTTCTGATTTGTTTATACATAAGAGTTCAGTTCTCAGCTCCCGACACATTTCACTGTAAGCTGCAAGGAGAAACCAGTCTGCACTTCCCATATGTAATTTGGAAATCTCCTCAGCTAAGTACCCAAGTTCATGACTTTTAAAATCTGTCTTCCATCAAAAGCGAGTTAATTTTGCCAGAGAGTTTTGTGATTCTAGTTCTTACATTTAGATTTTTGATTCATTTTCAGTTAATTTTTGTGTATGGTGTGAGATAGGGGCTTTTCATTCTTTTGCATATGGATATCCAATTTTCCCACCATCATTTGTTAAAGAAACTCTTCTTTCCCCATAGAGTGCACTTTGCCACCCTAGTCAAAAATATATTGGCCATAGATATGAGGATCTGTTTGCTAAACTCTCAATTCCATTGGTCTGTATATCAGTCCTTGTGCCAAATCATGCTGTTTTGACTACTGTCGCTGTGTCATCACTTTTAAAATTGGAAGGTGTAAGTCCTATGGCTTCATTCTTCTTTTTTATGACGGTTTTGGCTATTTGGGGCCCCTTACCCTTTCATATAAATTTGATGATTGGCTTTTCCATTTCTGCAAAGAAGGCTATTGGAATTTTCACTGGGGTTGATTGAATCTGTAAATCACTTAAGGTATAATTGACATCTCGACAATATTTAGTATCCAATCTGTAAGCATGGAATATCCTTCCATTTAGGTCTTCTTTGATATCTTTTAGCAGTTTTTTGTAGTTTTCTACATCCTTTACATTCTTGGTTAAATTAAATTTATTCCTGGATATTTTATTCTTTTAGTTATTGTAAATTAAATCAATTTAAAAAGAAATTCCCCTTCAAATTGTCATTATTAGTGTTTAGAAAGACAACTAATCTTTGGGTATCACACTTATAGCCACCACTTTGCTGAAATCATTTATTAGTATAAGTAGCTCTGTTGTAAGAATTTGGGGGACTTTGTATGTAAGGATCCTGTCATCTGCAAATAGAGAAAATTGTAATTCTTCCTTTTCAATTTGGATAGCTTTTATTTTTCTTACATAATTGTTCTGGCTAGAACTTCCACTACTGTGTTGAATAACAGTGGTGACAGTGGTCATCCTTGTCTTGTTCCAGATGTTAGAGGGAAAGCGTTCAGTTTTTCACCATTATCACGTTAGCTGTAGGTTTTTTCATATATATCCTTTATCATGTTGAAGTTTCCTTCTATTTCTAGTTTTCTAAGTGTTTCTATCAAGAAAGGGTAATGGATTTTGCCAAATGCCTTTTCTGCATGGATTGAGATGATCCTGTGTCCCCCTCCCCTTCATTGTGTTAATGTGGTATATTACATTAATTGATTTTATGTTGAACCACCCTTGCATCCTTGGGATAAATCCCTCTTGATCACGGTATATAATGCTTTTAATGTGCTGCTGAATGTAGTATTTTGTTGAAAATATTTTATCTGTTTTCATATGGGACATTGGTCTGTAATTTTCTTCTCTTGTAGTATCTTTATCTGGCTTTAGTATGAGGGTGATGTTGACCTCATAGAATTAGTTAGGGAGTGTTCCCTCCTCTTCAGCTTTTTTGGAAGTAGGATTGATGTTAATTGTTTGTGGTATGTTTGGTAGAATTCACCTGTGACACCATCTGGTCCTGGGCTTTTCTTTGTTGGGAGAGTTTTGAAAACTGATTCAGTCTTTTTACATGTAATTTGTCTGTTGAGATCTGTTTCTTCTAGAGTCAGTGGATGTAGTTTATGTGTTTTTAGGAACTTGTACATTTCATTTAGGTTGCCTAGTTTGTTGGCATACGGTAGTTCTTAGTATTCTCTTGTAATCCTTTTTATTTCTGTGGGGTTTGTTGTAATGTTCCGTCTTTCATTTCTGATTTTAATTATTTGTGTTCTCTCTGTTTTCTTTGTCAGTCTGGCTGAAGGTTTATCAATATTATTGATCTTTTCAAAGAACCAGCTTTTCCTATTGTTAATTCTATTGCTCTGTGTTCTCTATTTCATTTATTTCTGTTTAAATTTTTGTTATTTCTTTCTCCTCACTTTGGGTTTAGTTTGTTGTTCTTTTCCTAATTTCCACAGGTGTGCTGTTAGGGCTCTGATTGGAGCTTTCTTCTTTTTTAGTAGAGCTTTTTCTTCTTTCTTAGTGTAAGCATTTAGGGCTATAGATTTCCCTCAGAACCCTGCCTTAATTATGTCCCATATGTTGTGTTCTCATTTTCATTCATCTGAAGATATTTCTTGCTTTCCCTGTGATTTCTTATTTGACCCATTGAGTGCTTATAACTGTGGTTTATTTTCCATATGTTTGTGGATTTTCCAGTTCTCCATCTGTTATTAGTTTCCAGCTTCATTCCATTTGGCCAGAGAATATGCTTTGTATAATTTCAGTCTTCGTAAATTTATATAGACTTCTTTTGTAATTTTCCTGGAGTATAATGCATGTATATGTGAGAAGAATGCATATCCTGCATTTTGGGGGGTATTATATGTATGTCTTTGAGCTCTAGTACAGTTATCATATTGTTCAAGTTCCCTGCTTCTTTATTGATCTTCTGTCTAGATGTGCTATCCATTGATGAAAATGGTGTATTTAAATCTCCAGCTGTTATCATAGAGGTGTCTATTTCTCCCTTCAGTTTTACCATTGTTTGCTTCACTCATTTGTCATTTTGTCCTTTGTGTTTTATTTGTCGTATTTTTTGCATGTCTCTCTTCCTTTGTTGCAGCCTACTTTGTGTATAGTTGATCATGAGTTCCGTGATTGAGCCCTTTCTCATTTCTATTTTTGTATATTTTTAAAATACTTTCTCTGTAGCTACCCTGGGGATTATATTGAGCAACCTACGTGTAGCCTCCTAGTTTGAAAAGATACCAACTTAACTTTAGTAGCATATATGCTCTTTGCAACCATAGCCCTCTTTTTCCCCCTTTGTTATTTTTGTCACATATTACCTTATTATATTTTGCTTTTGTTTTAAAAGAAAATATTAATTTTTATCCAATTGTATTCTAACTCTTATAGGAAATTAAGAGTAGAGTTATATAGTGTATATATCTGTATATCCTGTATAGATACAATATATTAGGTTTTCCATTTTTCCATTTAGCTAGCTTTACCAAAGATCTTCACTTCTTCACACTTCTCCATACCACTTTCTTGTGTCTTTTTTTTCAACCTGAAGAGCTCTCTTTAGCAATTCTTCGAATAGCTCTTTTGGTGACAGACTCTGTTTTTTGTTTTTCTCTGAAAGTCTTCAACTCTTTCTCATTTTTAAAGGACTTCTTTGCCAGATAGAGAATTTCTGGTTGGCAGGTTTTCCTCTCTCAGTACCTTAATTGTATTGTACCACTACCTTCTCACCCCCATGGTTTCTGATGAAAAATCAGCACTTAGCCTAATTGAAGATCCCTTGTAAGTGATGAATTGCTTTTCTCTTGCTGCTTTCAAAAGTTTCCCTTTACCTTGGCATTTTATCTTGAAATATGTCTGTTAGGGTTTATTCTGTTTTGAGTATGTTGTACTTCTTAGACATGTATATTTATGTTTTATTGTATGAGTTGGTAAATTTTGGCCTTTATTTTGTCAAATATTCCTTCTGCCTCTTTTCCCATCTCTTTTCTTTCCAAGACTCACGTTAGTGCTCTTCACAATGTCACATAGGTTCTTTAGACTTTGCTCAAATTTTTCTGTTCTTTTCTGGTTTTCTGACTGTTTGATTTTGATTATTCTGTCTTCTAGTTTACTGATTTTTTCCTTCTTCTGTCCAGATCTGCTCTCATATGCATCATGTATTTTCATCTTCATTATTGTGTTTTCATCCCCATAATTTCTGTATTTTTAAACACTCTATTTTTGTTCACACAAGGCCTTCTTAATAACCTTTAGCATATATATATTTAGTTTATTTCTATCCATATTTTCCTTCAGTTGATTTAGGAAATTTATTTAAACTTCTTTGGTTAGTTCTAAAGTCTGTGTCTCCTTTGAAGTTTTATTTAATTCATTTCCTTGACAGAGCCATATATCCATGTTTCTTAATATGGCTTGAGTTTTTTGCTGATGTCTGGATAATTATTTTGATGTGTTGACTCTCAAAGTCAGTTTCTCCCTTTTGCTTAGGGTTTTCTTATAGATTGACTGTGTGTTAAGACTCTTCTTCAACATTTGGTCCAGCTTATACTGAACCTTTAGAGGAGCCTATTTTTAACTGTTCAGATTTTTTGAGGTCTTCTGCCCTGGATATGCAGTATGACTTTTGAGATTGCCCCCTTTTTTTCCCCAAAATGAAAGGGCAATTTTAATTTCATCTCCAATACACCAACATTATGTATCAAGGAATTAATTACTGCGTTCTATCAAAGAGGTGAAATCTCATCCTTAAGCATTATGTTGAATGATCATTTTTAAAATGCTAATTTATGTTTAACTGAGTGTTTGGCAATGGTGGGATGAAGGCATGAGAATGATGAGCATATCTGCCTTGATAAAAGGATCCTAGACATGTATAAAACTGTGTAAAAATCTTTATAATCCTTAATGGTTAAGGGCAACTTCATGCAACCAAATAAATTAGTGAAATTAAATCAGTAATCTTTAAAAAGGCTAAAATGTTTTTTTCATGGAAACACAACAGGGAAATGTAAATAATATACATACAAACTGGAGTTCTGTCAATAACAAAAATAACCATGTATTTGTTTCATTTGAAGTCCAAGAATATTAGACCATCTAATATTTAACCTTCTTGTGGTTTCTCTTAATATGCAGATTCATTGTGTTAGGACCCTTTACTATAGTTTTCTGCGCATCTTAAAGCTGTGTTTCTTGTATTATTACTGGCACCTCCATCCCCAGAGCTGGTTTTTTCTTCTTTTCAATCCATGTCCTCTTTATCTCTTGGAGATTTCCGCAACTGTTTAGAGGATTTCTTGTAGGTGTATAATTTTTTTCCATTTTGAGCCTTTTTCATTCTTTCTTTTGCCTTTTCTATCTTCTATTCTACCACCTTCTTCCTTACGGTTTGCATCTGAAGTATTTTCACCTTCTCCTTCAGTTTCTGCAGAGCTCTGTTGCTGAATTACCTGGTATCCAGTAAATTTATTCCTGGGCTGTTTTCTATTTCCTACAATCCTTAATTAAGTCCATTCCGTTGGACTTTCCAAACTTGTTTTTGTACTCATATGGCAAAAGGTATTTGGGACCTGTCTATGCGGTTTCATGGTGCCAAAAAAAAAGATAGAGGCTTCACGGCTCCTGCTGGGAGTTCATTTGTCAGATTGGGCAGTGCAGGTAGCCTTTCATCTTAATGAAGATCAGGTTGTCGGCCTTGTATTCATGGGGCCCCCTCTTCCCGGTCGTCCTTGGTCACCAGAGAAGATGCCGGGAGGCCGCCACCCCCGCCCCCCTGCGACAGAAAGACTGCGCAGCAGTGAGCCTCCAGCCTGGCGAGCACACGAAATGTCACTCCGGCTAGGCAGAGTGGCGAGGAGGTGACCGAGGTGAAAGGTGGGTGTAGCAGGTCAGCAGATCACCACTCCCCACCTCTCCCCTCCTTCGCCAGCCGTTTAATTCCTGGATACACCACAGGTTTTCGTGGAGGAACTAGGTGGGCCAGCCAGGTGCTCCGTGGGCCGACGGGTAGGCCGAGATTGCCATTTTCTATGCAGTTCTCTCCCCTCTAGAAGAAGATTTCCATTTGTCTGTCACTTCTCTGGGTGTCCTGAACTGTTTTGTTTGTTTTTGTACAGCAGCTGTGATTTGCTCAGTTGTTCTCCTGTGCTCGCTCATTGCCCCCTTTCGTTACAATTTTCAGTCCTCTGGTGGAGTATCCCCCACCCCAGGGAGCCAGATGGAGTCAGTGTTCACGATGCCCATTTTATAATTTAGGTGTTCCGGCAATTAGAAAACAAGTTGGGTGTGTGTAGTGCTGGTCAGCAGTTCCCTCACAGATCTCTTTTGTTTCCTGGGAGCGCTTTTGTGTGTATACTGTAGTTGCCAGCAGCTTGGGCTCTGCCCTGGTCTGTGCGGCCTGAAGGTGCCTGGTTAGGGTGCTGCTGCTGTGGGGCTTAGCCCTGTGGGGCCGAGCGACGGGCAGATGTCTGAATTGGCAGGTCAGAGTTTACAGATCTCTTCATTTCTTTTTTGGTAGGTCTTTTTTTTTTAACCCCCCTTTGAATCTTTCTCTAGTTTCTAACATCCTCCAGAGTTCCAAGTAAGTAGGATTTGCACTTTTTTGTTTGTTTTCTGAGGGGAAACTTTTCCAGGGATATCCTACATTGCTATCTTGAGGAATCACTCCTAATAATATGATTTTTTTTCCCTTTAGAACAAAAGGTGGCCCACAAATTGCTTATGAACGCAGCTTTAGGTGGAAACTTGCTCACTTCCGTTATTTGTGCCAGGTACTACAGTGGTAAATAAATCTTATTTTCATTATCATTTAGTCTTACCATAACACAGCGTACATACTATAGCTTACATGAATTATGTTATTATTTTTGTTTCTAGTCTAATGCACTGCCCAGTCATGTGAAGATCAACGTGTCCAGGCAGACATTGTTTGAGGATTCCTTCCAACAGGTAAGGAATATTTTACCATACTAAAACTACTACTTATCTCATTGTATTCTATTTTAAGGGAGTTAGAGTTTTAGAAATATATGTCATATAGAAAACATCTATAATAATGGCTATCATGTACTGAGTTCCAACTATAATAATAATCATAATAAATCCTTCTGTGTACTGTGTGATTGTCGTGTAGTTGTGGTTGGTATTGGCATCTTATAGTCTTACAGTTATCATTTCATTGAATTCATCCTCAAAACATCCCTTTGAGATAACTCCTGTCATTATCTCTATTTTATAAGTAAAGGTGCTGGGCTGAGAGACAAAATAATTCTATCATTTATATGAGTACTTACCTAAAATAAAGCTTAAATAGAGCGTGGAACAAGTTGATCTATTTTTCTTTGCTAAGAATTTTTTAAAAATCGAAAAAAGTTTTGATAATAGCTACCAAATTAAAATTAAATTGATAATAGTGCATTTCATTTAATGTTCATTTAATAACCCTAATGTTAATTCCTCCCTCTTTTAGATTTCTGCATAAATGTCATGATTTCAAAGATACTTGTATGAACACACTATTCAAAATAGCAGTCCATGTTCACCTCCCTCACTGTCACGTCTTATCCATTTCTGGTACTTTATTCTTCTTTGTAATATTTATCCCCACCCTATATTTTATGTATATGTATTTTTTTTTATCTCCCTTTATTAAAATGAAAATTCAATGAGAGCCAGAACTATTTTGTTTACTGTTATTCCCAGTGTCTGGAATAGTGTCTGGCACAGAGCAGGCATTCAATAAATATTTTGTGAATGAATAAATTAATTCAGCACATCTGCCTTTCCTGAACCATCTGTAGAATATCTGAAGATAAAAAATCTGATTATTGTCAGCTCTGTTTTCCTAATAAAGTAGAGAATTTTTCATGTCCTTCACACAAATACTTCTCCAAAGTATTACCTGTGTATACAAGTAACAAGGACTTTTATTTATACTTTGTAAAGGCTCAAATGAAATAGCACCCTGAAATCAGAGAGACATTCAGATCCTAGATCAGTTTTACTAGCCATTGGGCTTTGGCCAATGTACTTAATGTAACTGTTATAAAAATTGTTTGTTTGAGTTGATGCTTTCTTAGCATAATAAATGTGTCAAAATGGGTCAACTTTTCCAAGCTCTGTTTGAGCTTTATTTTAGTTAAGTATACATCTAAATTCATGGTAGACTTTGTTTTGCTTTTTACTGTAGTTTGAGGAGAGTCAAGGTCTATTTGGACTTACAGGACTGAGCCCATCAAGGTGGAGGTCTGCTGGGGAGCTGTGTCCTCACCCAGACATACTGGTCTTGGCTTTGGTTCTGATGCATGTGTGGTGGAGTTAATTCATTTTTATCCAAAACTAAAGCCTACTTACTAGTAACCTTGCTGTAAGCTATTAAGGATTACTAATATTTGGTATAGCTATTATTTTAAGATACAATATGTGTATAAATTCATTCATTTTCTGTTGGGAAGTGGGAATGCATGGTATTAGCCAGACAGAGAACAAGGCCTTTTCTTTTCCTTTCATAATGTCACTAGTCAGAAGAATTTACATGACGTTTTTAAAAAGATTTTGCTACTATTTGTAAGGAGAGGTGTGAGAGGAATTATTTTAGCCTTGAAAAAGCTCTCTGTGCCAAATTCTTCTTCTCTTGCCACCAACTCAAAGTAGAGCTACTTTTGATGCTTGAAGAAGGGAAAGAGAAAGTGAATCAGAGAACACTTAATAAGTAAGTCTTTATTTAGTGTGTGGAACGAATCATTTGATCCCTTGATGAGAAAGGCATTGTTGTGTGAGATAAGGAAATATGTAATTTTGAAAATACAGATGAAGTTTTAACTGAATTGTTTTGGAAGAAACTTTTCATGTTTTTGTTTTTAATTAGATTATGGCATTAAAACCATATGACTTGAGGAGGCGATTATATGTAATATTTAGAGGAGAAGAAGGACTTGATTATGGTGGTCTAGCAAGGTAAAGGAAAAATAACCCACAAATCTGCTTTGAAATAAGTGTCTCACTGTATTTTATGGATGTATCCTTGAAAAGCTATATGATTATACAAGATTATATATTTCCAATAGCAATCCAGAACTATTTTTAAAAAGAAAAATTATTACTTGTCTTGGTTATCCTTCCATACATTTTTATGTACATTTATATATATGTGAAGTTGTGAATATATGTGATCCAGTACAGATTTGCTGTGTTTTTTAAAAATGCAGAATTAATATTATAACATGCAAGATAAAGTAGTATTTGTCATATTGTAACTCTTGGACATCTTTCCATGTCAGTATATATAGGGTTAATATATTTTTTTAAATGATTACATAGTATTCCATTCTGTGTAGATAGATACCATAATTAGTGCATCATCATATATAAGGTTATTTGTTATTTTTTGCTGTTATAAATTATAAGTTGGTTTTCTGTTTGTTTTTAATCCAGTCCGAGTCTTTTTCTTTGGAGAGTAAAATTTTTTCCATTCACTAAATATATTGTTAATAAACGTGTGTGAAGCATTATGAGTGGAAAATCCTTTAAATTTTAATTTTACTCCTTAATTGCCTCACCCAAACCTAATTTGATCATTTACAAAATTAAATAATCATAATTTTAAAAACAATTGGCAAAAAGAGATGTGGGACTGAGCACAGTTGGTAGGGACAAATATATGTGGAGCTGTCAGTTTTACTTATATTATCATATTTCCTCATCCAAAACATTATTGACTAAGAAGCTTTTCCAGAAAAGAAACACTATTTACCATAATAAATATTCATATCACATCTACTGTGCTTTTTCTCAATTTCAGAAATGTTAATTCATTAAAAGAAGGGTGCACCTTAGAAGTAAAATATGTTTAGTTTTATAATGCCTGACCTTATAATATTTACATTCTTGTCAGAACCCATATTTGCTTTAGCTGTTTGGGTTTAGTTCTTTATTGTGATGACTTTAATGTATATATCCAATTCCTTAATGCCATGGTTTTCTTATTCCTAAATTTTTATTTTGATTCACATGCTGGTTGGTTAGATTCATCATCAGATGGTCTATTCAAGGGTTCACAACGATGATGTATTCCTGGAGCTTTTGCATATTTTGAGAATGTGTTTTCTGTTGCTTTTTACACAAATGACTCCACTAGGTATAAATTTTTCATGCAACGGTAGTCTCTCCAGAACTCTCTAGATGTTGCTTCGTTGTCTTCTGGTACTAGGAAGTGAGAGTCCAGCCCCTTATATGAAACTTGTTTTTTTCCTCTGGTTGCTCATTCACTTCTTTTCCTTGATGTTCATTACTTTCATTGTTGTTGGTTTTAAATCTTTTTTTTTTTTAGAAGCGTATTAAGATTTTCCTTAATTTCAAGGAACTTCTATTATGTATTGAATGTTTTTTCTGTTCCATTTGTTCCATCTTTCTTCGGGAACATCAGTCATGGGTATGTGAAATCTCCTTTGTCAAGTGTTACATGTCTGTCATCATTAATCTGAATAGTTTTATCTTTGTGCTTTTCCATTTTGTTTTGATTTTTCTCAACCCTATTCTCATGTGACTATTTGCAATACTGCCCTATATTTTACTGCTTCAAATGTGATTTTGCTTCTTTAATGGTTTTATTGTTTTCATTTACTTTTCTAGACTCAGCTAGCCTCATGTATTTTCTCATAATTTTTTCAACCTCTTATATCTCTTTAGTTTTTATAAGAATATAAAGAAGGATTTCTCTAAATTTAATTCTTTTGCCTCTTCCTAGTTAAGAATTTTTCCTTCTTTTCTGCTAGTATCTGGGTATTGGTTAGACCCATGTGATAGCAATTCTTCTTTTAGAATAGATTCCATTTTCTCCAGGCTGCTATTTGCTAAAAGTAATCTGAGGCAACTGGAAATTAAATTTCTAGTTTTGTTTGTATAAACTCATTATCACTAGCTCTGCTCAGCCTTCTTCCCTGGGGACATGTCTAGCCTTAGCCTCTTTACAGAGGAAAGGTGACTTGATTCAACTACTGTCAGGTCTAGTGATTGGGACTGGATTTAGTTTTATTCATTGATGCTTATCATTTCTCTGTCAATATTGTTTAGGAACTGGTTGTCTCTCTGTCTCTTCTCTGTTCTTCAGGCAGCTTCCTGGATTGGGTTTTAATTATTTGACAACAGTCAAAAACCAAGAAATTATGCTTAGTCAAGATTTCTGGCTCCTCTTTAACAGCACAAGATCCATGTTTCTACCTTCTCACTTGGCATCCGTTGGTTGAAGCAGAGTAGCTTCTTCCCTTTTGGAGGAGCATGCACTATATTTTACTACAGTGTGCAGTGCTGCCCAGTGGTCTAAGGACTATGAAAATATGCCTAGAAATACTTCTTAAAACCAGTAATAACTTTTATCTGGGCTGCAGTGAAGAATGGGGGTATGTTGTAGTTAGTAAGCTGTGGGAATGCAATATACCAGATATGGAACGGCTTTTAAAAAGGGGAATTTATTAAGTAGCTAGTTTACAGTTCTAAGGCTTTGAAAATGTCCAAATGAAAGCAAGTTTATAAAAACGTCCAATCTAAGGCATCCAAGGAATGATACCTTTTTTCAAGAAGGCGGATGACATTCATGGTTTCTCTCTCAGCTGGAAAGTCACATGGTGAGATCTGCTAGCTTTCTCTTCAATGTCTTCCCCAGGGCACTGCCCTCATGGCTCTAAAGCTTTTTCCAAAATGGTTGCCTCTTAAAGGGCTTCAGTAAGCAATGCTACCTTGAATGGATAGAGTTACATCTCCATGGAAACATCTGATGAAAAGTTACCATCCACAGTTGGATGGGTCCTATCTCCATGGAAACAATCAAAAAGCTCCAACCCAGCAATATGGAATGAGGATTAAAGAACTTGACTTTTCTAGGGTATACAATAGATTCAAACTGGCACAGGGTAGTTGTGACTAAGTACAGAATATGAACCCCGTCTGGAGAAGGAAGTCCCTTTTCCTCATTTATTAACTGCTATGGGCATTTGAGTTTAGAACCCTACTTAAGAAGAAATTGCTATTGAAAAGATTTTTTTTTGAAAATTAGTTATTTTCTAATATAGTTTATTAATCCTTAAGTTGGATTTTATATATTGGACTTTTTAAAAATGAGAGCAAAAGATGTGAAAAGTTAGGAAATATTTACCACATTTAAAGATTTCATCTTATTAATTTTAATTTTTAATGCAATGATGATAAAATTAAAACTCAGTGGTGCTTTGTACCCCAGTATCACCAACAAGTATTTGTTAAAACTTATTGGTGTATGAATTCTAAAATGCCTCTAAGAACTAAGAATGCAAAAAATATATAAAGGCATGTTTTTTGCCTTTGAGGAGCTTAAAGTCTGGTGGATGGGGCAGGTTATGTGCATAAAAATGAATATTGGGATGTTAACACAAACTGTTCAATGACAGATACGTGTATAAGCTATATAGGAATTGAGAGAATTGTTAAAGTAGAGTTGAGCTGGACTTGAAAAGGAGGATCTGCATGAGCTAGGTGGAAGTTGAGACATACTCATACAAAAGCATGACAGTAGAAATAAGCATACTGTGTGTGAAGAACACTGAGTTCGTAGTTTGGTTATCTCACAGGAACTAGTAGGTAACTGAAAAGGGCCAATTTATAGAGGTACCTAAATAAAGAGCTAAGGGATTGGGCAACAGACTTGTTAAGTGCTATTGAGCAGAGGTATGGTATCTGTATGAGTGTATGTAAAGTCTGTTTTAAAATTCATGTATATGCAGTTTAAAAAAAAACACCTTAATTTATTTTCTTGTAGAGAATGGTTTTTCTTACTTTCACATGAAGTTTTGAACCCAATGTATTGCTTATTTGAGTACGCTGGAAAGAACAACTACTGCCTACAGATAAACCCGGCATCAACCATTAATCCAGATCATCTTTCATACTTTTGCTTTATTGGTCGCTTTATTGCTATGGTGAGTTCTTCACTTTAAGTTTCTTAATTAATTTGCTTTATTTAAACTTTGCAAGTTTCCAAAGTATTTTACATTGGACTTTTTAAAGTGATAAGCATTATCTTTATTTTTGGCTATTCACAACTTTTATTACCAAGGAAATTTGCCTAGAGACTATCAAAATATATTTTTTGAGTATCTGCATGAAATCAAGGTTATGAATGTGAGGATTACTTAAAACCAGCTACTTAGTCTTTAAAAGTCTCTTCATTTTAAAAACTAAAACGTAATTATAGTGTGACTGCATTTCTATAAAAAGAGAATCTGAGTCATGTATTGATTACACGCAATTGATGTTTTTGGAATTTTTAAAAATTTGCTGAAGCGCTGTGTGACTGTTGTCCTTTGGGAAGTGTTTTTATTGTTTGCACTTATTTATTAATTCATTAGGCAAGTATTTATTGAGCTCCTGCCATGATGCCAACCACTGTTCTAGGCACTGGAGTTGAAGACATGTAAAATAGACATAGCTCCTGCTCTCGGGGATCTTAAATTCTGTGGAGGGAGACCAATAATAAACACATGCAGAGGGAAATAGGAGTGCTGCTCTTTTGTGTAGAATGGTTAGAGGAGGCCTCTCTAATGGGTTACACATGAACAGAAACATGAAGAAAGCAAGGGGCTAAATCTTACAGATATCTTGGAATGGCATAGGGAATGGCAAGACAAAGGCCCTGAAGTGGAAGTGCATTTTTGATTGAGAAATAGCAAAGGCAGGTATGGTTGGGACAGAATATGAGAGAGAATGTGGTAGAAGATGAGGTTGAGAGGTGCTATGTGGAACCTATAGGAAATTCACTTAAGTGTTTTGAGCAGGGGAGTGATATGATCTAAGTAAACATGATCTGACTTTTTGGAAGGGTGGAAACGGAGACCATAGGCAACAATACAGGTGAGAGGCGATAGTGATTTGGGCTTAAGTAGCAGGGGAAATAATTTAGATTCTGTTTATGTTTGGAAGTTAGAGCTAACAGGGTTTTCTGATAGAAAATGCGGCTGCAAGGTGTGAGAAAGAGTCAAGTATGACATCCATTTATTGCCTGTGCGTCTGTTGCTGTTACTGTTTCCTGAAAGGGGCAGAGTTGTGGAAAGAACAAGTTTTAGGGGTGGGGAGGAACAAGAATTTGGATATGAATATGCTAGGTTCCAGATGCTTGGAGACATCAAAGTAGAATAAAAAGTTGGATATACAGTTCTGGCTGTGGAGGATATCTAGGCAAGACAGAGGCATTTGAGAGTTCTCAGTATATAGAGAGTATTAAAAGCTATGTAATTGTTTAAAGAAGTATGGACAGAGAACACATTCAAGGACTTGAGTCAGGGAGATGAGCAAAAACCAGCAAAAGAGCTGAGGAGAAGGGTGGGAAATCGAATGAGAGTGGTTCCCAGAAACCAAGAAAAGAAGAAAATGTGTTTCTAAAATGGAAAAGGTGCTCCAGCTTGTCTGATGTTGCTGATGGGCTCAGATGAGGTCTGAGAATTGGCCATTCAAATTGGCCAGGTGGAAGGTATTTATGAGTGATAGTGAGGAAAGATGGATGGGAATAAACTCTGGAGAGAAGAAAGGAGAAGTGGAGACAGCAGATATAGACAAATCTTTTCAAGAAATTTGCTGTAAAGGATCATAGAGAAAGTAGGTAGTAACTAGGAGCAGATACTGTTTACAGAATGGTAGGAGAATAAAGCAGCTGTATACTCATAGCAGTGATCAAGTAAGAGGAGAGAGAAATTGATGAGACCAGTGAGGTAAGGAATATGAGGAAAATAACCTTGACTAGAGGTATTTAATGTACAAAGAAATAACAAAAAGCTTTCAGCTAAGAGTGTATGATACAGATGCTACGAGTTAGCAGTTATTGTAGAATGCATAAAAGTTCCCTTCTAATTGCTCCTGTTTGCTCAGTGAAATAGAAAGTGAGATCCGTACAGAGTGAGGAGTGAAGAGGAGGTATTGAATAAAGAAGAGAAGGAATGAAATAGTCATCTAGGAGAATGGGAGAGTGAATGCAGTTGAGAAATAGACTAAGCTCCTGCTTGAGGAATTTAGGCATGAGCCATTCAGCATGGTTTTGTGCGCATTTCTAGCATGTCCAGTTGTGAGCATGTAACAGATTGAGAGTTGGATTTTACCCAGCTTGGAATTTTGCTAGAAGGTCTTGAGGGTGGGGATACAAGGTTTGATGATTTACACAGAAGATACTTCTCTTATGATTATTGATAGGATACAATATAGAAAGTGTTTGAACTCAATGAACTAGATTTTGTTTTTCATACTTAGCATTTTGTTTATTTTAGGTTTCATAATTTAGTATGTTCGTTTATTAAGTACTTTTTTGTCTGTAAAGGTTCATGGCGTCTCTATTATTGTTGTGCTCTGAATAAGAAAATTACTGTTTTGTAAATTTTCAAGTAAAATTTTTTTTATTTTTGGCAGGCACTTTTTCATGGGAAGTTTATTGATACTGGTTTCTCTTTACCATTCTACAAGCGTATGCTAAGTAAAAAACTCACTATTAAGGATTTGGAATCCATTGATACTGAATTTTATAACTCCCTTATCTGGATAAGGTTTGAAGATTTATTTTTTTTTTCAATAAGCATTTTCTTGAAACCATTTATACATTTTGTTAATTAACGGCTATATTTTGTTTCATCCAGAGACAATAACATTGAAGAGTGTGGTTTAGAAATGTACTTTTCTGTTGACATGGAGATTTTGGGAAAAGTTACTTCACATGATCTGAAATCAGGAGGTTCCAATATCCTGGTGACTGAAGAGAACAAAGATGAATATATTGGGTAAGGTGATATGCTTTAATGACCTTAATTTCTAGAACTACCGCATTAGAACTAATTCCTTTATATCTCTAATTTCATCCCTTCCTCCCTCCTCTGGGACAATGCTGTATTCCCTCTTTCTTTTATCCTTTTCAGTTATTCACTCTCTATTCAGTCTTTCTCTCCATTCATAAACATGCTTAAATAGTACTCAGATGTAGTAAAAGATCCTTCCCTTGTTTCTGACATAAATTTAAGATCTCCTTCCCAACAGTACCAGTGTTCTTTACAGTGACCTGTACTTTGCCACTGCCACTCGCTTGTTACTGTCTGTAGTCTGCCTTCTGCCTTCACTGCTTTACTATAATTGCTCTCTTAGAGGCACCATTAAATTTTTAATTTTAAGATTGAAAATCATAAAACATTGCAGCTAACAGGATCTTTTGGAAAGACTAGACCAGCTCCTTCATTCCTGGAAGAGTAGACTGAGGCCCTGTTAGGGAGTGGCAAATCCAAGTCTGGAATCCAAACATTGATGACCAGTCCATTGCTCATATGCTGTTCCATGATACCTTCTACTCTTTATCTCTTTTTTTTAATTGATATACATTATATATTCACATAGCATGTAATCACCCAAAGTGTATAATCAGTGTTTCACAATATCATCATATAGCTGTGCATTTATCATCACAATCAAATTTTTTGTGTGTGTGTGTGAAAAATAACATATATACAAAAAAGCAGTAAATTTCAAAGCACATCGCAACAGTTAATTGTAGAACAGATTTCAGAGTCTGGTATGGGTTACAATTCCACCATTTTAGGTTTTTACTTCTAAGTACTCTAAAATGCTGGAGACTAAAGGAAATATCAATATAGTAATTCAGCCATCATACTCATTTGTTAAACCTTACCTTCTTTGTATAACTCCACCATCACCTTTGATCTTTCTCCCACTCTTTAGGGGTATTTGGGCTATGCCCATTCTAACTTTTTCATGTTGGAAGGGGCTGTCTATAATAGGGAATAGGGAAATGGGTCTAGCTGATGTCCTGGAGAGATAGGCCCCTCTAGGTTTCAGGACTTATCTTGTCCAGGGACCCATCTGGAGGTTGTAGGTTTCTGGAAAGTTACCCTAGTGCATAGAGTTGCCCTGGAAGTTCTTTAGGATTAGCTGAAATGGTTTTGGTTGAGGTTTGGCAAGTTATGATAGGTAACAATGTATAACTGAAGCTTGTTTAAGAGTGACCTTCAGAATAGCTTCTCTACTCTCTCAGCCACTGATACCTTATTTGTTACATTTCTTTCGGTCAGGATGACATTGTTGATCCCACGGTGCCAGGGCCAGGCTCATCCCTGGAAGTCATCTCCCACACTGCCAGGGAGATTTTCACCCCTGGATGTCATGTCCCATATAATGGGGAAGGCAGTGATTTCACTTGCAGAGTTGGGCATAAAAAGCAACAGAAGAGGTCCTCTGGAAGTAACTCTTAGGTATACCTATAGGTAGGCTAAGCCTCTACACTATATATATACAGCTTACTCTGTTAATAGTACTCAACACAACCTCAGTTTTAAAACTCTGTGTTCTCTTGACTTCCCTGAATCCCACACCTCCCTGTTTGTCTTCACGATTGTTCCCTTAATCTCCATTTCCTAAAGGTATTTTCCCAAGGTTTTGTGTTCAACTTTCTTCTCTAAATATTCTGCTCTCATGACTTCAAATTTCAATTAAACTAATGTCTGAACTTTAGAATATAATTTCCATTTGCCAGCCAGGTAAATCCAAACTGTTTCAGTTAAGGGCCTCATAATAAATATTTTAGGCTTGTGGGCCATATACAGTCTCTGTTGCAACTATTCAGTTCTGCTGTTATAGTCAGCAGATGTAGCCATAGGCAATTTGTAAACAGATAAACTTGGTTCTGTCCCATTGAAACTTATTTATGGACACTGAAATTTGATTTTCATGTAATTTTCACATCACGAAATAGTATTCTTTCTCTGCAACCATTTTTGAAAATGTAGAGCTTATTCTTAGTTTCACGTGCTATACAGAAACAGATTTGGTCCATGGCCGTTAGTTTGCCAACCCTTGAACTGCTTACTAGAAGACCCACATGTAATGTGCCCCAAATAAAATTTCTCATATTTTTTTTAACTATGGCTTCTTGACCAATTTCTATTAATGGTACTACCATTTTCACCCTCTTATATACTAGGATTCTCAGTGTTACTTTGTCTCTTTCTTCAGAAAAAAAAAATATATATATATATAAAATTATTGGGGGTCATTTTTTTTAAATCTTTCAGTAACAGGATTATATCACATATATGCATTTTACTCATCTTGATCTATCAATAGAGATAGAACTAACTCATTTCCTAATAGCTAAGTAAATTATGGTATATCTAGTGTATATTATTCAGCCATTTCTGCTACTAGGGGTCATTCGGGTTGTGTCTAGTTTGGACTACTACAAATAAGGCAGCAAAGTGTGAATCCTTGAATCCTGCTACTTTTGCCTCTGTAGGATAGATTTCAAAAAAAGCGAAATAGTGTTGCAGCTCTTTTAGAATTTGTCTAGCAGGTTTTCTGGCTTTAGCTGGAAAACCCATAATTAAAAAAAAAAAGTGAAGTGCTAGGTCAAAGGGTATTTACACATACTGTGCTGTGAGAAGGCTGTAAGATGGTGAAAAATAGTAGTTAGATAGCAGGCTAGAATGGTAACCAGATTGTGCCATTATCTGTGGAGATACACACAGAGAGAGAGAGAGAGAGAGAGAGAGAAAGACAGGAAATGTATTATTCTTAAAAACCTGGATTTTTGCTCTAAATTATAAGGAGTCATCACAAACAAGTTGAAACCGTAACAGGATCAGAATTGTTTTGGTAGAGATAGTTCTGGCCATGTGTGTGGAGGATGAATTGAGGGTGACAGATGGGAAGGTTGGTGATTGGAGACTGGGAGACCAGCTGAGAGTTGTTTTTCTTTGCTTTTGTTTTGTTTTCACTTACCCAGTAGTGAGATATTATAGACCTGACTCAGGGTAGAGGCAGTAGAGATAAAAAGAAGGAAAATATTTTTGAGGATATTGCACAGATAGAATAGACCGATTTAGTTAATTTCATGTAGCAGGAAAAAGAATAATAGATGAAATATATGATGATTGAAGTAGACTGTTGGAAGTGTTAGGATATCCAGAGTAGGTGACCTACGAATATCTTAATCTTAGGAGAGAAGCAGGATTTGGGAATTTAAGAATTGCTAGCTTTTATATGATAGTTGAAACTTTGGTAGTTGATAATACATCTTTGAGAATAAATAGCTAGAGGTGAAAATAAGACAGAGATCTAAGTGACACAGACATTGATGGAATAGTGAAACCATTGAAGGAAACACAAGGCAGGCAAAGCCGAATCAATAGGAAATGGTATTGCTGGACCCAGGAAGAGTGGGCTGAGAAAAGGGGTTGCTAGTGTCAGATGTTATAGGAAGTTCATGTAACATAAACAGTGAAAAGAGGGCATTGGGCTTGGCTTTCCTGTCACTTGCTAGTATGTGTGACTTCTCATGAAGTAGTGTGTTCTGTTCCTCCTGACCTCCTTTTGGAAACTCCTCATAGAGATTTTGTGTCGTTGGCATTTTTCATTTATCATACTTCTCTACTCAATACTTGCTTCCTCTGTCTCCTCAGAAAGTTTTGTTGCAGCTTAAGTTATTTCTTTTATTGTGGTTAGGAGCTCTTCGTGTTCTCCAACTAACCAGCCAGTAAAGAACCTTATCTCCTGCTGTAAGTCTTCTCAAATAGAGGGATCATAAATCTGTACAAGCGCATAGCCCTTAAAAACTGTTGTTGCATGTTATTGAGACAGTACCTTGTTTCCCTGATGTGAAGTCTTTGAGTCAGAGTCCTCAATTCTCCCTTAGCAAACTGCTTTGGTAGAGGGAGAGCCTGACGGTAGGCATTCCCCCTTCCTTTTATGTACAGTATTTGGAGTTAATTGTGTCAGTGTACAATATTTGGAGTTAATTGTCTAGATAAGAACAGGCAATTAATAGTGCCAGGATTTGGCAGTGTTTCCAGTAAATAAAGATCTCCCTATTTATTTTGGAAAACATCCCTTTTTTTTTTGTAGCTACTAATGTGCTAAAACTGATTTCCTTGTGTAAAAGCATGCATTAACTCTAAAGTTACATGCATACATACAGACATACTTTGTGTATGTTTATGCCATATTTTTTAAAAAAAGGAATTGGAAGTTGATGTTTCTAAACTTTTTACTTCACATGCAAATAACCTATATTTTAAATACTTTCTTTATTTTCAGTTTGATGACAGAATGGCGTTTTTCTCGAGGAGTACAAGAACAGACCAAAGCTTTCCTTGATGGTTTTAATGAAGTTGTTCCCCTTCAGTGGCTGCAGTACTTTGATGAAAAAGAATTGGAGGTTAGGTGCTTTTATTGTGGTACTATAGGATATGGTTTTGCTTTGCAGAAATATACACACATTTTAAAATCATGAGTTACAATCTTGAATCATCTCATTCATCCAGATTTTTAGGGGGGTATTAAAAGCCTATTAAGGTATAATTTTGGAAACTTTCTGAAATCTCAGGTTATTAGTCAGTTGTCCCCAAAATCACATTTTTAAGTCATGAGTTCTTAGTGGTCTTAACTGTATTTAAACTTTTTAGGAGTACATCAGGAATCCTTAGAGTGTTCTTTTCCCATATAAATTAGAACAGGGCATTAGGCTAATCCTTGACATTTCCTCTCATCTCCCTTTGGGTGCAGTATTTTGCCTTTAGCCATGCTGGGTCCTCTAATAAGGAATTTGGTTCCTTCATTAAATGTGCATATGAAAAATTAACATTTTACATTTTATACAGAAATATTCCTGTTTAGAAATTAGCGTGGCTAATGTAATGCTTCTACACAAGGAAATCAGTTTTAGCACGTTAATTTCTAAACTTGTAACTGACTTGGGAAGAATATGAAAGGGACTCTGTGTCTGACACATGTAAACTGTCTCTAAACCTGATTAACATGTCTTTCTTAACAGCTTGCTTATTATGTACATTGGCAGAAACACGTTAGAAGGAAGATTTTTTTTTAGAGTAGTATTTAATTTTTTTTAATAATAAACTCCATTAAGAATCTGATGGAAGGTAAACAATCTTGGCATCTTCAAAAGTGCAGACACCTAAAATGTTTCATAGCCCTGATTAATTAAGAAGTACCATCTTAGAGGTGTATCCAGTAAAAGAGGGAGTAATGTTATAAGCGTGACATTAGAGCAGAGATCAAGCAAAAACAATGTATCAAGAAAAATATCAGTGAGAACATATTTTTCAGAGCCCTTGGTTATATTAATGTTCTCACATATATCCGATCTGTGATGAAGTAGATAGGCTATATTTATTTAACCTAAAAGGAGACTGGAAGCTGTTATTAGTTACTGATTTGCCCATAGCTCATGGTGCAAAATCGGAAGAAAATATGTTTTTTTGTTCTTGATTTCTCTCTCCTAATTTATTGTTCTTTATTGTACTCCCATCATTGTCTCTCTTTACCATGAATAATACCACGTTAATGATTATTTATGCCATTATTCACAATAAAGGTTATTCATAATGTAGCCCCATTTTATAGGTTAAAATGTTTAAACTTTCAGAAGATACCACAATCATTCTTTATAAAAACTCTCACAACCCTAGGAATAGAAGGGAGCTTTCTCAGCCTGATAACAAACCTTACCTCTGACATCATTCTAAGTAGCGATATTTTGAATACTTTTCACTTGAAATTAAGAACAAGGCAAATGTTGTATTTCCCTTACAAGACTGTAAACCCCTTAAGGGCAAAGACATCTTTGCATTTCTAGCACTACTATAGTTTTAGGTACTTAATTATGAATTAGATAAATAAATGGTGATGACAGTGAAAAAAAAGAACAAGGCAAAGATGTCCATCCACCCTTATTACTTTTATTCAACATTGTACCAGAAGCCCTGCCTAATGTAATAAGGCAGAATAAATAAATAAAAGGCATTCATATTGAAAATACAGCTGTCTTTATTCACAGATGACAACATGATAGTCAAATGAGAAATATCCTAAGGAATCTACAGAAAAACTATTAGAAATAATAGTCAATTTAATATGGCTACAGGGTACAAGGTCAATAATTTATTTAACTGTATTTCTGTATATTAGTAACAAACACTTGGAAATGGAAATTTTTTAATTTCATTTATTAAAGCATTAAAAAAACACCAAGAAATTTAACGAAGACATGCAAGATTAAAAAAAAAACCAGTAGTGAGAAAAATTAAAAGGCCTAAATAAATGAAGAGATATATCATATTATGAACAAACTCCATATTATTAAAATGTCATTTCTCTCCAAATTGATATAAATGTTTAATACAACCCTTGTCACCATCCCAGCATAATTTTTTGTAGAAATTGATGTACTGATCCTAAAATTACAAAGAAATGCACAGGATCTGGAACAGCAACAATGATTTTGAAAAAGGACAAGAATTTACGCTACCTGATTTCAGGACTTCTTATAAAACCATGATAATTAAAATAGTTATTGATGAAAAGCTAGACAAATAGATCAGTGGAACAAAATAGAGAGTCCAGAAGTTGAGCCATACATGTATTATCAATTGGTTTTCAACCAAAGAGCAATATTTCAGTGGGAAAAAGGGGAAATATTTTCAACAAATAGTGCTGATCAACTGCACATCCGCACAGAGGAAACTGAACTTTCACCCCTACCTCATACCATAAAGATGTATTTGAAATGAATTGTAGACTTAAATGAGAAAGCTGAAAAGAAAAAATAGGAGAAGATCTTGGTGTAGGCAAAAGTTTCTAGGGAGAACACAAAAGCAATAATCACAAAAGAAAAAAAAATGGATAAATTTTGACTTCATCAAAACCAAAGAAACTTTAAGTAAATGAAAAGGCAGCTTTCACACTGGGAGAAACTATTGAGACAAGTACATCCAGAATGTATTAACAATTCTTATAACTCATTAAGGAAAGAAGAAAAAAATTGTAATGGACAAGGACTTTACTTGAATAGACGCTTGATAAAAGATGATACCCAGATGGCATGCGAGGACATGAATCAGTGCCCAATAGCTTTAGTCCTTGAGGAAAATACAAATTAAAACTAAACGAGATACCACTCTGGGATAGTGCTGATAGTTTCTTATAATGTTAAGCATATATATGCCTTATGACCTAGCACTTCTATTTACCCAGTAGAAATGAAAACATATGCTCTCACAACGACTTGTACATAACTGTGCATAACAGTTTTCTTCATAAAAGCCAAAAATTGGAAGTAACCTAAATATCCATCAAGTGAATGGATAAACAAATTATCATATATTCATATAATGGAATATTACTTACCAGTATGAAAGAACAGACTGCTGGTACAAACAGCAACATGAATGAATCGGCAAAAACATGCTGAGCACAAAAAAAGACAGAAAAGAGTGTGTGTCTAGGTAGGCAGGCAGGCAAATGGTAGATGCACATAATATGTACTGTATATGACATATATATGAATGTATGTCACTCCCAAAAAGACAAAATCCATAATCTATAGTGAAAGAAAGCAAATTGTTGATGCTTAGGGCCTGATATGGGATGGTGGTTGACAGCAAAGGGGCATGATGGAAATATTCAAAATCTAAAACTTTATTGTGATGGTGATTATAAAAGTATATATCTGCAAAAGCATCTAATATATACTTAAAATAAGAGGATTATGTCTATAATTTCATGACTGTATGTCATATATGACATGTCATATTGTCATTTATGCCATATATGACTATACATAAGTTAGTTTTTATTCTGTATGTGATAAGCAAGGGTTATTTGAAAATTTCACGTGTATAGAATATATAATTCCCAATAGTCTGGATAAAAATAATAGGAGGCTATTTCATTTTTAAGTATATAGGACAATATATATAGATTTTTTTAAAAAACACATGTTTGAAACTAATCAGCAGTCAGGATACCCAATTTGGAATGAATATATTTATAGTAAAGGGGTTTTCATAACAGCTAAAAAAGTAATTACTCTAAATGTTGTTTTCAGTTTGAGATTAATAAAAGGAGATAACATAAAGTATCAAAGAGTCTTTTATGCTAAATTGCCACAGATTTTGTTGGCTTTGCTTACTATGTTCATTACTTGTCATGCACTTAGCTATTCATGCAGTTATGCCAAACCTTTATTGTGGCCTAATATTGTGTCTTTTCCCAGGTTATGTTGTGTGGCATGCAGGAGGTTGACTTGGCAGATTGGCAGAGAAATACTGTTTATCGGCATTATACAAGAAACAGCAAGCAAATAATTTGGTTTTGGCAGGTATTTGCTCTTATTTTTTTGAAACAGATTTCTCTAATGAAGCAGTGGTTTTAAAAATAACTTATTCCTTAAACTGAGACTGCTTTTGGACATAACTTTTTGTCTTCTAATTCTAAATCAGAAGTGATGAGTGTGAGCACTTGTAAAAGCATTTTCCATTGCTCATTTGACTATATTCCTAAATGAAGGAACGAATGGTACACTCTTCTTTAAGCTATACCTTTTTTTTCTAGTGGTAGTATCACAGTATTCTATAAACAACTCCAGTTAATTTTAGATGTAAATTTGGGGAAGTATGTTTTTAATAAGAAAGTAAATGCAGATACTTTCACTGAAGGTGATGATATATTAGAGAATAAGAATAATCAAGGGATAATCCCTAAGAATCTATCTATTTTTATGGTTTGTGTTTTGGCTTAAATTGTAGTAGGATAGTCTCTGGGCATCCATGTGCTTAATATTAATCTTGAAGCATATTGTATTTTAATAGATTTGTTTGGGGTTTTTTTTTTTTTTTTTTTTTGGAGAATTTTAAATCTCTAGGCCAAGGATATACTTCGCTTAAATATTCTACTGATTGAGACTCATTTGAGCAACTTAGTGAACGGTTTCCTTCTGTTTAACTGCTTCACTTTCAGGTGAATGGGGAGCCTGGTACTTTTTATTATTACAGAAAGATTTTTATGAAAGGTGCATCTTTTTATCAAGATATGAGTGCTGTGTTTATTGCTTAATACTTTAAAGAAGCATGATATGTTTAGAAATTTATCCTATAGATGATAATCAACATTTGCAAAATGGCACATACCAGGTATCTAATGCAGCATTTTTTAAATATACTGACAGACTTGAAATGACCTAAATCCATTAGTGGGTTACTGGTAAATAAATTATAGAATATCCATTTATATAACTTGCAGTCATTCTTTTTCTTTTCTTCTTTTTTAAAAATGCAACTTAACAAAAATACTGGGGAAAATATATTTTAATACATTAAGGGAGGAAAAAGGTGCTGAACAGTGGGTACATATGCCATTTTGTTTAAAACTTATATCCTTATAGTAAAAGTGTATGCAAGTATATGAATATAGCAGGTCTCAAAAGATAGACAAAAACACTAGTAACAGCTTCAGGGTGGAGTTGAGTAGTTGGAGGCAAAGATGAAAAAGCTGCTTTTCACTCTGTATCCTTCTATTAACTTTTGAGTTCTATGCTATACACATCTTATATCTATTAAAGAAAAACAAACAAAAAGGTAGAGTAAGTCCATTTCCAAGCCCAAAATATCTGAATTATGTTACACACAGTTTTTTGTAGTTTCTAATCTCTCCGCTTAGGCTCTTTACTAGCTCCATTACTCATTTGTGTTCCCTGACTATTTGGACATTTGTATCTATATACATAAAGAGCTTAGGTTTAGGGTCAGATTAATCCAAATGAATGGTTTTATTTTCTGAATTGGGTTTGTTTTAGAGAAAGTGTTGAGGATTATGCCAGACTTGGTAGTAAGTTTTGTTTTTTGTGTCCTGGTGATACACATGCCCTAGTACAATTCTACACTGAATATTTCTGACCATGTTTTGTTCTTACCCGTAGGTAAAATTTATTCCGTTTTTAAGATTCACTTTTACTCTCAGATTGCTCCCTAAGTTCCTTACATTCTGCTATAAGATATTCGAACCTGTCTCCCAATTTAGATGTTAATTATTCACACCAGCATTTTACTGCATTATCTATCCATTTATATCCCTTTTTGAAAAGAACTAGTCAATGAACTAGATATTTTGAGAGAAATGTGTACTTTGGCTTTTCACATAACAGGACAAACACAAAGAATAGGGAAAATGGTGTTTAGTGGAAGAAAATACCAGAAACTCAGAGGGGCAATATGGAGGTGATTACTTTCAGTAGCTTAAAGAGAGGATTGGTAGTTGGCTTAGTGGAGGCTAACAGTGATTTAGAGCTCAGACAGTTCATTGTTCAAATCTTAGTTCTGCCACTTATTAGCAGTTGGGGAAGGAAAAATTATTTAACCTCCCTGAGCTTCTGTTCTCTTATATGTACTGTGTGGGAATTGACAATGATAGTGCCTCTCTCATGGAATTGTAAGGATTAAATATTTGTAAAGCATATGGCACAGTGCTTGGCAGGAACCTTCAATAGATGATAGCTGTTTTAATTCACTATCATCCATCCTAGCTGCACCTTTTAGCAATGTGACCTTAGGCAAGTGACTTAACGTTTCTTAGTTTTTACATCTCATCTCTTTAAGCTGAATATAATAATAATAGTGGCCATTCTATAGTGCTGTTAAGGATTAGTAGAAGTAAGATTCATAGTGTATAGACTTAATAAATGATAAATGCTAAAACCACTTTATCATCTCTTTTGGACCAATTTCAGTGCTGAATATTACTTTTCTTAATTTTCTTCAAATGTCTGTTTTTCATTATTGAAGGTATTTAGCATTTAATATTAAAGTAAACATGATTTTGTTATGCAGTTTGTGAAAGAGACAGATAATGAAGTAAGAATGCGACTACTACAGTTTGTCACTGGAACCTGCCGTTTACCTCTAGGAGGATTTGCTGAGCTCATGGGTAAATGCAATTTCATTGCAGTTTTTCCTGTAGATAATTTTCTAATAATAGTGACTTTTATAGTGGTATATAACAGACTTGAACTTAATGATTAATTTTCTGTATTCTAGGGCAACTATCAGAAAACAAGGGCAAATGAAATGCCAAATGCATTTGTAAAACAAAATGAAAAGTCTCCTCACAGAGCTTGTTTAGGAATTGCTTTATGCCCTGGAGTGATTGGGCAGGAAGCAAAAATGTGTAGATCTTCCTACTGATATAATTCTTATTGTGGGATCCCTACAGCAGTCATGACAGAAGCAACTTATAATATGAATCTCTTCTTTATTTCAGTTTACCCATATCATTAATGTAGTATGTTGTTGCTTAAACCAAAAAGTGTAAATATAAATTTTGTCTTATACTTTTGTTTTAGGAAGTAATGGGCCTCAAAAATTTTGCATAGAAAAAGTTGGCAAAGAAACCTGGTTACCAAGAAGCCACACGTGGTAAGTACAAGAATCCTAAAGAGGAAGATGAAAGCCAGAAAGAATCAGTTTAAATATATAAAATCTAGTATTAACTGCTTATTCATTAAACAGTCATAATTTTACTTTTGAGGATAGATTGATTAATACAGTGTTCTATAACTAAATACTTACTTTAGAATGATTTCTAGTTTGCTAATAGAAGTATTTGAGAAATATAGCCATTGATTCAATAAATAGTATGATGTATGAAATAAAGAGATGTGTCCCCTGCCTTCTACAAAGCTGGTATCCCAAGGTGGGGACACAAATGATAAAACAGGTAAATAAACATAACCAGCTACAATTTCCATGAAGTCCCTTGGAAGGAGATAAAAAGGATATAGAGAACAAGTGGAGGGAACCCCTCCTCTAATTAGGTGTCAGGAAGATTCTTGAAAGGAATGTTGTTTAAGTTGAGTTTGATAATATCATGTTGAGGAAAGAAGCAGAGAAAGAGCATTCTTTGTACACATGGTTATTTACGAAGACTCTGAAGTGGGAAATAGTTTTTCAAGGAAATGAAAGATAACTTCATAATTGGAACTTGGTGAATCAGGGGAGAAGACCATGAAAAGAAGTTGGGAATGCAGGCAAGGGTTAAATGATATGTAGTATCTTACAGATTATTATATGGAATTTTTATTTCATCGTAAGGGCAGTTTGAAGAGTTTTAAATAGCAAGTAATGGGATTCAAGAAAAATCATTACTGGCAACAATGGAGATAAGGAATTAGATGCTAGGGTAAATGAAGGGAGATTAGTTACAGAGCTATTATAATAATCCAGGCAATAGATGATTATTGCCTAGAGATCAGCAGTTCTTTCTGGAGGTCAAAACTATTTTCATATTAAGTTGCACTTAGATGGTGCAAAAGCAGTGCTTGGGTATAACTTGGTTGAGGCCTTAGCATAAATCAAGGCAGTGGTACCAAACTGTCATCTCTTTATTCTTCCCCATCACATGCTTATAGTGTAAAACAAAAGAAGCCAGTTTCATTAAAGATTGTTTTTATGAAGCAGTAAATGTCGTTAGTCGCATTAAATTTTAATGTTTGGTCAGATGTGTTTTTAATATTCTGCCTGACAGAATGAGAATTATGGGTAAAGCACTTCTGCATACTAGAGAATACAGAAGTTGTCTTGAGGGAAAGCCCTTGGGCATTTATTTGCATTGGAAGCTGAATCAGCTTGCTTTTTTTTTTTTTTATGGAATACCATTTTCCTTGAAAGAGTGGCTGACAGGCACACTATGTTTATTAGGACTTGGATATTTCACAGACATTTTCTTGAAATTTAATGAAGCAAGCCTATTACTTCAAGTAAAACGACATCATTTGTTGGCAATGATAAAGGTTGAGCTTTCAAGCAAAATACAGAATTTTGGAAAACTTACATGTGCTACTATGAACAGCTTCCCAAGGCTTTTCTGTTGAGATTGATGGTATTTACAATGAGTGTGATTATTTTTCTGTATATAAATTAAATGTTAACATTTGGGAAATGTTTATAACTCATTGAACCAATCTTTCTAAATGACCAATGCATGATGTTATAAAATCATACCTGGGTAGAAGATTGATTCAGAGTTCAGGATAAGCCAATGAATTTTGATGTAGCAGAGTATAAAAAGTTCTCTGATTGATTTCAGGCTCCATATTGTAAAGTAACCTTGTCGAATTTAGTATGGTATCAAAGAATAACATCCCCAATTAATTTTAAAGGTGATTAGAATTCTTCCCCATTTTCAAAAACATGTATGTGTGGCGGTCAGATTTTTGTATACTGAAACCAAAATAATATAGTGCAACAGACTGACTGCAGATGTAGCTAGAAGAACCTAGATGTCTTCTACTAAGCCAAATGTTAGAGATTTACAGAAATATCGAAGGCCTCTCTTTTCACATTTTCATTTTTTGGAAAAATATTCATATTTTTCATTAGGTTATGTTTTCATTTCAGAATGAATGATTGTTTTAATTTCTAATATGGTAAATATCAGCCAGTATAACCCATATAAACAAACGCTCTTTGGGGTTCTCAGTTTTTAAGAGTGAAGATGGGGGGCCCAAGATTAAAACATTTAAGAACCTATGGCATACATTAAAGTGGTGGTTCCAGTGGAAAAAGGGAGATTGTCGAGGCAAGGAAGAGTTAAAAACTGAAGAGGGATATTCTTTAAGATGAAAAGAATAGGACTTCTGAGTGCAAATTAAGGAAGTGGCCTTTGATAGCAATAGAAATACTTCCTTTGTTGTAAAAGAAGAGAAGTCATTGAGTGTAAACTAAAGATAGGTTATAGATGTTGTCAAGGGAAAATAAGTTATCTGTTGGTTTCTATTTTCTCTTTTGAGGAGAAAGAATGGGAAAGGCAAGTTTTTACTAGAGAAACTTCGCTAAGAATGCTGGGCAATATTGGATCTAGTAGTTCATTTAAAGTGCTATCAGTCTACCTTAATGCATGGTTCCTGTGACCCCCTGAAATTTTCAGTTGTTAAGTGACAAAGAATGAGAAGACAGGAGGTTGAATTCATTCAGGGATTGAGTTTTCCCTGGTAAGTTCAAAAGAGGAAGAAGAGGATCTGTGATATTTAAAAGTATTTGCAAAGTAACAATTATAATGGACTGTGAATAAAGAAAGAAATGAGGACAGGAACAGGCTGAGGACAAGACAGGATGGTGAAAAAGTTGTGGGTTAATAAGTTCGCATTTTAACTGAAATTAACTTGGACAGAGAGGGTCAGATAATTGGACTTTTTAAAAATGGAAATTTCCTTTCCTGGTGATGGCAAGGGGTCAGTAGCTGAAGAAAAGTAGAGAAATAACTTACTGAGCCAAGAAGGGCAAGGAACTGGGAGACTGTATATGGCACTGCAGGCCATCCATGTGAATGAGAATATGAACCAGATGCCAAAGCTTTCAGTTAATGAAAGGAGTATGATGTTGACAGATGGTAGCATTATATTCACAGAGAAGGTTAAATTGTTGGATGGCATGTGCCTAAGAGGAAGAATTTTGTTATTTGGCAGAAGGCCAAATGGATGTTTCAGATTAGCCACATTAAAGTTAAGGCAAAAAAAGGAGTTGTTAAGACTAGTAAATTGTGAATTATATAACAACTTCAAAAGAACAGATTGGAAAGATCTGAGATGGATTTAATGCAGATCAGGGGAAATACAGATAATATTGGGATGAGTGTTTGGGTGATAATGGATGATCCAGAAAAGTTTGCAATTTTAGCAGTGACTAAGGTATGCAGTGATGTAATCTATGATGGAATTAGTCTTGATTCTCAGAGGAAGAGAAGTTTGCAATTTTAGCAGTGACTAAGGTATGCAGTGATGTAATCTATGATGGAATTAGTCTTGATTCTCAGAGGAAGAGAGGGCAGTGAGTCCTGTTGTCACCTTAGTACTTTGCTTAGAGATGTGGTAGATTTTAGATTCCTCAGGCTCTATACAGTGATATAGCAAGTCAACAGAGTACTGTTTCCTCAAGCTATATCAGAAATATTAGTCTCTTCCTATTTTATAGACAAAGTTGAAGTAACAAATTTGATTCAAGCACACATATCATTCTGAAAGAGCTACAACAAAAAATTAGTATCTATCGATTCCTAGTGCCTGCCCATGCAAAAAAAAAAATTAATATCTAAAGTGATACTAAAAAGATGAATGGATTTTAGTACATCCATGTACTCTTGCAGACCAGCACAGAACATGATTAATGTCTTAAACCTGCTTTGGATGTTTTCAAGTAATCCACTTTCCTATTCGGTTCAGCTCAACATTTACTAAGTATCTATCTCTTACAAAACAAGAGATATCATTGTTAGGAAAATACAGAGATGACTCTGCCTTATAGATTTTAAAATTTAGTGGTAGAAACCAGTCATAATACAGAGAAGATTAAAATAAATGCTATAACAGAAATCAAAAAGAACTTATGGATGGGACATTAAGTCTGTAGAAGATATTCAGGGAAATCTTGGAGAAGGTAAGTAGCATTTGGACTAATCCTTGAGGAATAAATGAGATTTTCATAGGCAGAAAAGGATATTCCAGACCATGGGATCCATAAGAGCATGATCAAAGAAACAGAACAGTCTGTCATATACTTGAAGAACAATACATAAATTGATGGAGACTAGACTACAATTGGAAGCCAGCAAAGATCTTTGAAGTGTGGCATAAATTGGCTTATCTTTATAAAAGGGTACCTCTGGCAGTGATATAAACTAGATAGGTTGTGGAGAGGTTTAAAAAAAAAAAAGTTGGTGATTTGACAGGCTAGATGTGAAAGGTATAGTGAGAACTAGAAAGTGACTAGTTGTATTATATGGGAGTGTATTGAAAACTGAATTTTTTTTCCTAACGAAGGCTAAGTATCAGATTCTATCTTCAAGTATGAGTTTAAAATAAAAAGGAAAGAGTAATATATGGACTGTTTAATTACTATCACTGATATATTTAACTTCTTTTAAAATAGGAGAATTAAATGATCTGTGAAGAACACTGAATTAGCTGTCTTATTTCAAAAGAATCTTAATTTTCAGTTTTTCTTTTAAGATTAGAACTTGTAGACTCTTACATGGGATTGGGGACAGGGGCAGAAGGAAAATGGTGGGAGTGGTAGAAGGGAACCTGGATAATTCCAAAAGAGAAAATGAAAATAAAAAAGGCTCTGACTTGCTCGGAGGCTTTACTAGCCTACAAATCCATGTTGGCAGCCAAAATCCCAGTCACTCGAATCCTAATGCAACCAGTTATATGTCTGACATTTAATGACAAGATTAAATGTCATTCCACTTTTGTAAACTGAAAAACAATACATTGATATTTTAAGTATTGTAAAATATTTTTCTGTTTTCATCAGTTAATCTCAGAGGGGAATTGAATTTGGCAGGATTGAAAAAATACCATTTTAGAAGAGATTATACATATGGTGAGGAAATTGTTTGAAAAGAAAAAGTATATAATTGTTTTTCTTGACTGTCTCCATCCCAGAACGTAAATTCCATGAGGACAGAGACTTTATAGTTTTTAGTCACTAATTACCAGCTCCTGGAATAATTCCTGGTATGTAATAGGTACATAACTGAATGAAATGGACTCTCCTTTAACCTAAGGGACTTATGGCACAATGTGTAAGCTATAGTAAGAAATAGTATACAAAAGATAAGATTATTTTTTTTTGTTCTCCCTCGTGCAGAAACTTTATTTGTATATTAATTACTATCATTGTCCACTCTAAGCATTCCTAAGTTAATGATTTTCAACCCTTATCTACATTGCTTTAATTATTGTTTTTAATTCCAGTTTTAACTGGAATGTTTTTAAAACATTTTTATGTGTAAGTTTTAAATTTGAATAAATTGCTTATCAGGAAATTTTGATGTTACTATTATAACATATTTTAGTAGAAAATTGTCAGGTTACTTTTGGCAGAAATTTCACATATATAGTATACTTCCTCTATCCAGGTTTTGAAATGTGCTTTAAAAAATATTGCATTAGAAATATTTTCAGAGTTTTATTGAAAACACATCTGATTTTGTTTTTGTTTAGTTTTAATCGCCTGGATCTACCACCGTATAAGAGTTATGAACAACTGAAGGAAAAGCTTCTTTTTGCAATAGAAGAAACAGAGGGATTTGGACAAGAATGAATATGGCTTCTTGTCTAGGAGAAGCTCTAACATTTAAATACCCCAGCCAAGAAAAATTGCACAGATAGTGTATATAAGCTGTTCATTTGTACAGTGAATTTTCTGAATCTCTCAAAGTATGTTTTCCCATTCTTCCACAAAAATATGCAAAACAATTCATCCTTTTCTACTTTATTTATTGTTCCCTTGAAGTGACTGATCAGAAAAACTTCATCTTTAAATTTTGAAACAAGCAAGAGACTTTATTAAAAATAATTATATATCTATATAAGCATATCTGATAGTGGCTCTAGTTTTATAGAGCTCCAATTGTATTAAACATGACAGCTGTTCATTCAAAAATATTTGAATTTGCTTTATCTTGTTTCTATTATCCAGGGGAAAAAGTGCAAATTATTCCATGTTCTACTCCCTTATGCAACATCTGAGGGTGTTTAGTTGCATGGCTGTTCAGGAAGGTATTAAGGGCTTAGGCCAAATCTTACTTTGAGTATGTTGAGAAATGCTGCTGGCTTTTTTTGAAGACAGGTGCTTAAACCTGTCAGTTTGTTTTAAATAAACACAGTAGTTGAAAATCTTCCCTCTTTGCTACATCAGTAATACAAAGTAATGAATGAAGTCTAATATGCATAAAAGTCATATACTAGAACTGATGCCTATTTGGTGTATTATAAAAATTGGAAACAATTCATCAAGCAGCATAGAGGTTTGTTTACATGTTACTTTGGAATGCTGGCATTTGTGGAATTAAGAATTAGGCAGTTCTGTACTCTTGTTTCTAAATCTGTAATGTTCTTTAAATTTAATTCATAATAAATTGATGTAATTTGATACTTAGGAACACAAAGTAATATTAACTTTGCTGCTTTTGTTTGTGCTCAACATTTTGGTTTTATGAAACCAGATGGACTGAAGATTTACGTAACCATTTGAACACTCAAATATGAGACTAATGATTTTCTATTAGTATTTATATATTTCCACCCTTTTTAAATTCATGAAAACTTTATGTATCTCAATTAAATGAACATATAAAAAATCTTTTGGCAGGCGGGCCATGGTGGCTTAGCAGGCAGAGATCCCGCCTGCCACGCTGGAGACCTGGGTTCGATTCCTAGTGCCCGACTGTGTAAAAAACAAAAAATCTTTCGGCCTCCCATTCCGCCCCTTTTACATAAACCAAGTTATTTTTTTCCGAAATAAAAAACACATTTTCTTCTTCATTATTAAGGGCATTTGCTGAATTACAAAGATGTATAACAAAATCTAATGTGAATGATATTAATGCTACTTTTAGCAAACTGGGCTTCCTTACTAATACAGAAATTTAAATTTCCATTTGTATCATGCTTTCAATATGCACTGTAAATTTCATTAAATTAACTTAAATTTTTTAAAACCATGAAACTGACTTCTTAGAATGTAATACCTGTAACATACTTCACTGCTGATACTTAAGGAAAATACTAGTGTACAATTTAATTTCCCTAAACAATAGTTTTTGTTTTGCCAAAATTTTATTTTTCTACATATTAACTTAGATTGTGTTCTGCATTTTTATTCAGAATTCATAGTAAAGGTTAAATAAAAGCAGTGATCCACTTGGTTGAATAGATTCCTTTTCCAAATTCTAATTACTGACACTCTTTGGTTACTTTGAAACCCAAAGAACTTTTTAATGCATGTGATGGGTTATATAATAGATGATGACAAATCTTCAAAGAAAAGGACTGCTTGAATAGAACTTTATCAAACACAAAGATGGTACCATTGCTGTATGAATTTTGATATGACAGAGGAATTACTGCTCATCATTCAATGGAGGTATATATGACAATATCATTTAGTACGTTTATTTGAAGCCAGCTAGGAAATGGCTCTTAGGTAGAGTTCAAGAGACCAGTTCTCTCCCTCTCCCCTCCACCTCAGTGTAGGAAATTACCATATATCCAAGTGAGGATAGACCCCAGCTTTCTGGAGAAGGCTAGTTTGGAGAATTTATCATACCCAGTTACCTGCAGGCAGAGTTGTGTTACCTATGCAGTAGCAGTCAGAGAATCTAGATAAATGTGGCCCAACTCTCACCTTTTCTTCTCCCTTCCTATCCCTGTTGAGCTAGCCACAAAGAAATTAGACATTCAGGAGGAAACAGGCAGCCTTTGCGTTCTCTCTCCCTCTCCCAACATGGCAGCCTCAGCAAAAAAGAAGAATAAGAAGGGGAAAACTATCTCCCTAACAGATTTCCTGGCTGAGGATGGCAGAACTGGTGGAGGGAAGCACCTGTGTTCCCAAACCCAGTCAGCTGGGCTGATGAAACAGACAACCTGGAAGGAGATGTTTCAACCACGTGTTACAGTAACGAGGACGATGTACAAAGGGCACCTCCAATTAACCGTTCCATCCTTCCCACTACTCCTTGGGCTGCTTGTAAACCCAATATTGACTGGAGCCATCTTCCCAAATCGCCATCCTACACTGCTTTTCTAGGAAACCTGTCCAATGATGTGACAGAAGACTCCATTAAGGAACACTTAAGAGGATTAAATATCAGTGCAGTGCGTTTACCACGTGATCCCAGCAATCTAGAGGTTAAAAGGTTTTTATTATGCTGAGTTTGAGGACCTGGATTCCCTGTTCAGTGCCCTGAGCCTCAAGGAAGAGTTTCTAGATAACAGAATTTAAGTAGACATTGCTGATCAAGCACCGGATAATGACAGAGATGATCGTTGTTTGCTAGGATAGAAATCGGGGTTCTGACAAAACACAGACTGGAAATCCTGTCCTGCCACAGATGGCTTTGATGACTAGCTGCCTAGAAGAGGTGACGATAGCTTTGGGGAAAGTAACATGATCGTTATGATTCGGACCGGAATCATGATGGATATAGTAATGGTTATTGTGATGGCCCACATCAGGATCACTCTGATGATCGAGGCAGCAGACACTATGATAGAGGCTGTGACTCCAGGACAGGCAGCGACAGAAAAGCATTTGTTAGTGGGTATGGCAGGGATGATGACTACAGAGGAGGCAGGGACTGCTATGAAGACCGATGTGAAAGATGGGATAATCGGTGGCGGAGCTCCAGAGACAATTACTCTAGAGATGATTATAGGTGTGATGACAGAGATCCCCCCCACAAAAAACCAAACTGAATCTAAAGCTTTGGAGTATTCCTAAGGAAGATGATTCCTCTGCTAGCCTTCCCAGTCCAGCAGAGCAGCTTCCATCTTTGGAGGGGCAAAGCCTGCTGACGCTGCTGCTAGAGAACGGGATGTAGAAGAACAGCTATAGAAGGAACAGGAAAAATTGCAGCATTAGCTGGATGAGCCAAAACTAAAATGATGGCCTCAGGAAAGACACCCAAGTTGGCGAAGTGAAGAGACCCAGAAACAGTCAAGAACAGGAAGTGAGTCATCGCAGACTGGCACTTCTGCCACATCTAGCAGAAGTAAGATCAGGATGCACGAAGGACAGAAAGCAAGAAATCTCTGGAAAATGAAACAGTAAGGAAGAAGATTGTCACTCTCCAACTTCTAAGCCTCCCAAACCTAATCAGCCTTTAAAGGTAATGCCAGCCCTTCCGCCAAGGGAGAATGCTCGATCTCAGAATTCAGACACAGAGCAGCAATCCCCTACAAGTAGTGGTGGAAAAATACCTTCAGCTCAACCATCTGAGGAAGGACCAGCAAGATGAAAACAAAGTAGATGGGGTGAGCATCCCAAAAGGCCAAACGAGAACTCTATCTATGGTCCAGAAGATGGAGGGAGCAAAGACCACTGGAAGAATTCTGATAGGAAAGATGGCAAAAAATGATCAAGACTACAGATCTGCACCTGAGCCAAAGAAAATCCAGCCTCTAAGTTCAGCTCTGCAAGCAAGCATGCTGCTCTATCAGTCAATGGTGAAGATGAAACTAGCGGGAGGGTTAGACCGAATAAATCTCTACATCCTAGTCTCACTCCATCCTGGAACATTTGAGAACAAATCAAACCTCTATCTAGACAAGACAAAATAACACACACCATCTCCTGGAGACCTGTTCTAATTTGCTAGCTGCCGGAATGCAACACACCAGAAACAGACTGGCTTTTAATAAAAGGGGATTTACTTCATTAGTTCTTCAGAGGAAAGGCAGCTAACTTTCAATTGAGGTTCTTTTTTACATGGGAAGGCACACGGTGATCCCTGCTGGCCTTCTCTCCAGGCCTCTGGGTTCCAACAGCTTTCCCCGGGGTGATTCCTTTATGCCTCTCCAAAGGCCTGGGCCGAGCTGCAAGTGCCGAGATGAGGTATGCTGAGCTGCTTGGTCTGTGCTATGTTGCACTCTCTCATTTAAGCACCAACCAATTAAGTCAAACATTCACTGCAGCAGGCATGCCTCCTAGCCGATTGCAGATGTAATCAACAACAGATGAGGTTCACATGCCGTTGGCTCATGTCCACAGCAATAAAACTAAGCACCTTCACCTAGCCACCTAGGTGAAGACAGACACCTAATCTAACTACCACAAGACCTTACTTAACTTTTTTTTTAATGAAATGAAATTCTTTTGCATGCTTTTACCGCCTGTAGAGTATTCAACTAACTGGGGTATTGCCAGCATAGCCAGAGAGAAAGAGATGCACAGCTTTTAAAGGAAATTGTGCATTTTTATGACAACATGCCTGTGTGATTAGTCTCTGAGATTTAGTCTCCAGGAGGCTGCCAGCCCCTCTTAATTTAATCCAGAGCTTTTGGGGCCAGCCTAGGGGAATTACTTTATTTTTACCCGCCAGAGGGGTAGTTGGGAATGAGTCCACAGGCCATGAAAGAATAGGACTGCTCTGTGACCAAAATAAATGTGAAAGACATGGTTTGAAAAGCAGCTTTGGGAGGTGGTGAAATATTTTATACCAGATAATGGGGCAATGGTGTGCCCTCCAATAAACACATTTATGGTTACTTCTTGGAGCAGGAAGAACTTAAGGGTCATGGGAATTCCCAGGTCTTTTATGTGTCCTGATTTTGCCCTTTCTAAACACTATCCTATATATTCACATTCTTTTGAAACCTTGAAGCTTTAAAAATTGAGTCTCAATATCATTATCCTGTGTTCCTCATACTACCTTTTACTGTCTCCTTCCACAAAACTGCTTCTATTTAAGTCACATACCAAATCTCTTAGATATTTTATATCTCAGCCACTGGGGGCTGTCAACTGAGGAAATCACTGCTTTTCTCAGGCAAATTGGCTCCTTGAAGTCTTGACTGTCCTTCCCTCCATCTGCTTCTTTGACCCATTTTACATGTCAGAAAACTCCCGAATTAGTGGTCTCAGATGGTGGATAAGGGCGGACAAATAGGGACAGTTAAATTGAGGGACATTTCTTCAAACCTTAATTGGTTTATTTTTACTTCATTTTTTACTAGTTTCCTCCCCTTTCTACTGAAATTCCACAGTTTGGGTTTATAATGGCCTAGAACCAAAGTGCGTGTGCATGTGTGGTGCATGTGCGTGTGCGTGAAGCTTCTCTTGAAAGAATCAGTGATGGAGAAAAATATTTAACAAGGTTGTGGTTTCTCATGCAACAAAACTGCATAACATCCCTGCATTTGTGTGAACCTTTATAGGGGTCAGCTTGTTAGATGGTGTCCTTCCTACCATGGATAGTGTATTGGTACTTGCAGAGAAATGACACCTTAGTCTCTTGTTTGCAGTCCTTTCTCATGCCAATCCTAGGTTAGACCCTGCCTAGCAATGTAGGACGTTGGTTTGCATGTGCTACAACAGTGGACATAACGAATCATTTACCCAATGGACATAAAAGGTATTCCAAGTGAATTTTAAATTATTGGCATGGATTGGCTAGCAGCTAGAAAGTGGGCTTTTAGAGAAAGATTCCCAAGGGTGAAAGGTTTGTTTGTTTGTTTTAACTATTTGCTGTAGATGATGAAAAGGCAGGGTTTGCCCTCCATATCTACTCTTCTTCCAAATAGTTGTATCCAAAACTGTTCTTTCCGATACCCCTACCTTCCTCCCCCTTGTTAAATCAACCCATTTGTGTATTATGTCCAGCTCCTGAATACATGTAAAATTTGTACAAAAATATCTTCTATGCAAATGATTTGTAATCTGTAGACTTAATACCTCAGAGATGTCTTGAGATGTAAAATCCCCATTCTTTTGAGTTGTGGGGTTTTTTGTTTTCTCCAAATAAATCTGGATTAATACTACTATTTTATTTCAGTGACACTTCTGCCACTTGCAGTTAACTGGCCTAGTGGATGGCTTGGAGCCACAAGATAATTTCATCCACCATATCAGTTGTTGAGTCTCTCGGGAAGAAGCTACAAGTTTTTTCTTCAGTACCTTCCCCTCCTAAACAGAGTGAAAGGCTAACAAAAATCTTTTTCCCTTTCAATTAACCATCTACCTCTTTTCACTCTGAAAACTTGATAAGATGGTATGTGTCAACTGTGTTGCCAGGCAACTTTGCTTCTGTTAAGGATCATTTGACTGGTAAGTTGCATCTGGACTGGGAAAACTCCAGAGACTTGATTAAAGCCACAGCTTTTTGAGTATGTAAACTCTTGTAACTATATTTCCTTTATGAAGACCCTGGGCTATCATCTGGGGAGTTGACAGTTCTTGGAGAGCTGTTACTGCAAGTCTTCTACTGAGAAGAGGCCTGAAACTACACTGCTGGCAAACTATGGTTCCTGTCCTCTATCCTTCTGAGTTGGTAGAAAATGTGGTCTCTTCAGTCTTGTTGAGTCTGGATGTTTAGTTGAACCCTTTCTCCTGGTGGAAGCAGAAGTAAAACAGAAATCTTATGGAAGTACATGGTTTCTCCTATAACACTCCCTAGCTTTTCTTAATCTGTTAAGCTTAATAAACCAAACGTGAGTTTAAGTGAGGGGTTTTGTTCTCCCCTTGGGGCAAAAGCCCAGTTCATACTAGAGGAGTCCTCTACCTTTATGGGGCTCCTTTGATACTTTAAAGGGTATCATCTTTAGTCACAAGACAGATACAGTTTACTGCTCTCAGCAGGCAATGAAATGACTCTGAACCAAACATTCATTAATTTAAATCCAAGGCCATTCCCTTGCATCCTAGGCCAAAAAATAAAAAAGCTACCCCTTGACAATCAACTCACATGCTTGAAACACCAGGAATCTCTTTCAACACGGCCCAGAAAAACTCCACAAAAAAGATCATCATACATATTAAAGGCACAGTTGTACCACATTCATGGTGGGTCAGTTGAGAATCCTCATAGACACTTTCAACCAAAAACCTTACTCGGGTTATGCTACCAAAGAAAAACTTGCTTTAGAAATTAACACCAGACCATGGTGGCTCAGCAGGCAGAGGTCTCACCTGCCATGCCGGAGACCTGGGTTCACTTCCCGGTGCCTGCCCATGCAAAAATTAGCTTCAGAATTGAACAGCTAGACCCTCATTCCAAAGAACAGAACCTGAGCAGGCCTTAGAATCAAGCCAAGCCCACAGGCAAGACCCCTGCAGAGATTCAAGTTACAGAAGCCAGACAGATAGTGCTGTTTGGCCTATACATCTTCTCAATTATGCATTTACGTAAAGGCAATCAAGAAAAACCCTTACCCTGGGATTGATTCTGGAGAATGACTTGCTAAAGAAATTGGGGGTTTGGAGTCAAAAGCCCAAATTTGGTGTCACAACTTAAGATCTACATTCTATGTCCAAAGAAAAAGAGAACCTGGTGAGATCCTAGAACAAATACAAGACAAGGCACAAGATCTCTGAGAAGAAAAAGTTCAAGGTATAGAACCTACACAAAATATCAACCTCACTAGCAACTGTTTTATTTCTCTGGAGCCAGAATGAAGGGGCATAGAAACAAGTTCAGTGTATCAGATGTCATCGTACCGAGATCCAAATCTTTCTCACTCTTCCTAGGAATGCATTCTTCTCTGAGACTGCAAGTTAAGCATTCTGGTAATGGTTTGCAAGTCTTCAGGAGGCAGAGACAGGTCTAAGAGGCACGCAACAGCGCTACTCACCCAGCTTGGATCTAGAGTTCAACAGAGTTTGAGGACAGTGAAAATAAAACTAAATCCATATTTTTAATCATCACAGTAATAACCGGTTCAGACAAAACTCATCAATGGGTGTAAAACTCTCAAAATGAATGTTTTATGAAGAACAGGATATGTATTGTCTCAAAGAATCTACCCATGGATTCCTTATTAATTACAAAAGGAAAATTGGTAGATTTGTTTTGGAGAAACCTAACAGATTCTACCTTACACAAGTGCTCGAAATTTGCTTTATCAACAATAATCAGACTGAGGTGAGGTGCCTCCTGATATGAAGCGTCTAAGAAAGACACAACATCCTTTCTGCGGTATTAATGCAGAAAGTACACATGCTTAATTTAATCATGAAGAAACACCAGACAAGCAAAACTGAGTGACATTCTACAAAGTAACAGCCCTGTACTTTTTGACAATGGATTGAATAATTGCAATAAAGATGGAGAGATAGTATACTAACTCAGAAAGTCTCCTGAAGAGTTATCTTCTATATGTAAAATGGACATAAATTCAGACACCTGTTTATGCCTACAATTCCTCTCCAAAGATGTTCAAGAAACTGGTAACATTAGGTATCTCTTTTTTTATAAATGTAATTTTATTGAGATATATTCACACACCATACAGTCCATTCAAAGCACACAATCAGTGGTTCACATAGTTGTACATTCATCACCTGATCATTTTTAGAACATTAGCATTACTCCAGAAAAATAAAATGAGAAAAGAAAACCTCAAACATCCCATACCCCTTAACTCTCCCTCTTACTGACCACTAGTGCTGCACTGTACCCAATTTTAAGACTTGCAATAGAGTTAACTATGACCGTGTTAGTTAACAGAACAAAACATCCAAAAGTAGATCCATACAAACACAGGCAACTGACTTTTTTTTGTCCCCAAATAGTTAATCATTATCAAAGATCAGGGCTACTGGATTACGGTTCAACAACTATTTCCATCTGGTTATTCTAATACTAGACACTAAAAAATATGTAGTCAGTTATATGTTATAGCCTATTTTCTTTGTTATACCTCCTCCATCTCATCAACTATTATACTAGTTACCTCCTAGGAAGAGAGGTGGAAAATTGAAGATAGAACTGTTTTTTTACTTTAATCTTTTTTGGGGGGGGTAGGGGCAGGCACCAGGAATCAAACACAGGCGAGAAATCTGCCTTTTGAGCTACTGTGGCCCACCCACTTAAACCTTTTTTTATACTGTTTGTTGTAGTACCAAATATAGGTGTTTTGCTTTTTCTGTTTTAATGATGCTTATTTTATCAATAAGAAAATGAGGCTCTAGAAGTTTTTACAAAAGTCCACAGCCAGTCTAAAACCTATAATTAGAAACTCATTTGGGAAAATTTTGCTATCAAGGTAATGAGAGGTGTGAGGTTCTTGATAATGTCCATTGTTCTTCTCATATCCTCATAATCAGGAAGGAAATATATTCACAAAATGAAATATATCCACAAAATGAGGTTATAAAATCATTCATAGTCCACTCATAGTGTCTGTGGAGAAGACAGAACACTACAGACTTCTGCTTACCTGTATGTGGTGAACTGAACATCTCAAACTAGCAGTCAGCTCTGGAATTTGCACAGGAAGAAAAATGTGAGAGGACCTCAGGTTTTGCTCTCAATAGTAGCAGGTCTCACCACCCTGAGAGGGAAGATGCCAAGAACCAATGTGAAACCTGGCCAATCCAACTCCTGAGAAGTCAGCAAAGGAAGGCTTGGTGGTAAGGGGAAAAAAAGCGAAGGCAGAAACTCTAAAAGGGAACCAGCAGTCATAGTCCTGGTTATGTACCCCAGAGAAATGAAAACTTATAAGGTCTACATAAAAACCTGTACGTCGTGTTCATAGCGCTTTTATCTGTAACAGCTAAAAAGTAGTAACAGTCAAAATGTCCTTCAATGAATGAGTGATAAAACTGGTACATCCATAAAATGGAAAATGAATATTAGAAGAAATGAAGTATTGGACAGGTCTCAAAGGAATCTGCTGAGTGAAAATAGCCAAACTCAGAAGGTCTCATACTATATGATTCTATTTATATAAAATTCTCAAAATTACACAATTAGAAATGGTGACTGGGGGAGTGGAAGGCAAAGGGGAATGACCATCACAGAGTAGAAGAGAACTTTTCGATGATGGAACAGTTACATACTTTGATTGCAATGGCACAAAAATTCACACATGATAAAACTGCATATAATTACATGCATACCCAACTGAGTACATATAAAAGTAAAATTTAAGAGTTCTACAGACTGCATTAATATCTATTTCCTAGTTTCAGTATTATATATATATATGGTAAGGTAAGACCAGTGGGAGAAACTGGGAAGGGCACACAGGATAAAAAATTAATAAATTGTTTTAATAAATTGTTAAAATAATTGTTTTTTAGAAAACTTGACTAAATATAACAAGATAGACATACTGCATAACAAAAGCTTTATTATTGAAAGATACCTCTTCACAAAAACATCTTAGAAGCTGCTCTTGAACTAATACCCTTTAACTCCTCCTATTTGATGACCTCCTATTGCTGACAACCCAACATATAAAAAAATCCTGTTCTCCAAAAAGAAGAATCAAAGTCTCTCTAGGGAGAAAACAAAATAAAATTCAAATGGAAATACTCAAAGAAGACATAAAACAGTAAAAATCTTTAACACAAAATACTAACATGACCTAAATATAAATAACTGCAGATAAGAAAAAAAATAAATTTAAAACCTCAACTGACAAAATACATGAAGATGTGACATGTCTGCTGACTAAATTCAAGAAAGAAACTGAAAACTGATGAAAGACAACATCTCAGAAAGCAAAACTAGTGTCTAAGGAACAATACATACCAAACGTATGGTGAGAGTCCAGAAAGACAGAAGTGAAAAGAGCTTAAAATAAGTGATGAATATAAAAGCCAGATAAAGATCCAGTATCCCCAAACTAACAAAAGAATTTGACACATCAAAGAAACCCTATGAGCTCCAAACTGCAGGACATCATAATCAAAACATCAAAAACAGAATGAAGCAAGAAACACCTCATCACATTCATGAGATCCTCAATAAGATTCAGTGCCACTGATGTGAACTAACATTAATGGATGAACCTGAAGAATTTCAGTTAAGAACAGAGGTCATCAGGAAATAGAAATAGGGTAGATATTGGGTAATTGGAGCTGAAGGGATACAGATTGTACAACAGGACTGACTGTAAAAATTCAGAAATGGATAGCACAGTACTACCTGATTGTAACACACTGAATGAAGCTGAATGTGAGAAGCATAGAGGGAGGAGGGCAGGGCAACATATGAAACAAGAAGGAAAGATAGGTGATAAAGACAGATGGTATAATATGAAACAAGAAGGAAAGATAGGTGATAAAGACAGATGGTATAATCTAGGAATGCCTAGAGTGTACAATGATAGTGACTAAATGTACAAATTAAGAAATGTTTTTGCATGAGGAAGAACAAAGTAATGTCAGTATTGCAGGGTGTTAAAAATAGATGGTCATTCATATTTTAAAACTTCAATTGCTGTGTGAGACTAAAGCAAAAAATGTTTATTTGGTACAAAATTTATATTTTCACTAGTGCATTTCCTAATATAACTTATTTGGACAGATTAACTGAACTCCACAAATTCATGGAACCTTGCATAGGGCAATGATATTTTGTTTTGTCCAGTGTGATGCCCCAAGAAATCCCAGAGTGATTTGAACAGTGGAAAAAGAAGTATTTGCAAAACCCCTTTAGGGGAATGGTGAGAAAGGGGGGAAATTCAACTTCTCCATTTGGAGAATTCCTGATATTCTCGTAAGCAGTGGGGACAACCAAATTAATAGGCTGAGCCCTCAATCTTGGGGTTTGTTCATATGAAACATATCCCTGCAAAGGACAGGCTAAGACTACTTAAAATTAGGCCTAAGAGTTACCCCCAGAGAACCTCTTTTGTTGCTCAAATGCAGTCTATCTCTGTCAACCAACACAACAAGCAGATTCACCACGCTTCCCCTCTCTATGTGGGACGTGACTCCCAGGGATGTAAACCCCCTGGCAATGTGGGACAGAGCAGAAATCCTAGAATGAGCTGGTACTCAGCATCAAGGGATTGGAAAAACCTTCTCAACTGAAAGGGGGAAGAGAGAAATGATATAAAGTGTCAGTGGCTGAGAGATTTCAAACAATTGAGAGGTTTTCCTGGAGGTTATCTTTACTCATTATACAGATATCCCTTTTAGTTTAAGGTGTATTAGAGAGGCTAGAGGGAGGCACCTGAAACTGTAGAGCTGTGTTCCAATAGCCATGTTTCTTGAAGATGAATGTATAATGATATAGCTTTTGCAGTGTGACTGTGTGATTGTGAAAAACTTGTGTATGATGCACCTTTTATCTAGGGTATGGACAGATGAGTAAAAAATATGGATTATGGGCGGGCAGTGGTGGCTCAGTGGCAGAGTTCTCACCTGCTATGCCAGAAACCCAGGTTTGTTTCCCAGTGCCTGCCCGTGTTATTAAAAAAAAAAAAAAGGATTAAAAATAAATAAATAATAGAGAAACAAATGTTAAAATAAATTGAATAGATCGAAATACAAGTGATCAATGAAAGGGAGTGGTAAAGGGTATAGAAAAAAAATAGGGGAAACAAAAGTTAAAATATATTGGGTAGATGGAAATACTAGTGGTCAATGAGAAGGAGGGGTAAGGGGTACAGTATATGAGTTTTTTTCTTTTATTTCTTTTTCTGGAGTGATGCAAACGTTATAAAAAATGATCACAGTGGTGAATATACTACTATGTGATGATATTGTGAGCCATTGATTGTATATCATGTATGGAATGTTTGTTAAGAATGTTCATGTTTGTATGTTGCTTTGGTTTGTCAATACAAAAAAAGAGACAAAAAAAAAAAGATTAAGTGCCAATTTTTCATCAGAAACCATGGAGGTGAAAAGCCAGTGGTTGGACATGTTTAAAGTGCTAAAAAGAAAAAGTGCCACACAAGAACTCTTCATCCAAAAAATATGTATTTCTGTACTGGTTTGAAAGGATGTATGTCTCCTAGAAAAGCCATGTTTTAATCTAAATCCCATTTTGTAAAGGCAGAATAATCCCTATTCGATACTGTATGTTTGAAACTGTAATCAGATCATCTCCCTGGAGATGTGATTAAATCAAGAGTGGTTGTTAAGCTGAATTAGGTGACGACATGTCTCCACCCAGTTGGGTGGGTCTTGATACATTTCTGGAGTCCTTTAAAAGAGGAAACATTTTGGAGTAAGGAGATTCAGAGAGAGCAGAGAATGCTGCAGCACCATGAAGCAGAGAGTCCACCAGCCAGAGCTTTGGAGATGAAGAAGGGAAATGCCTCCCGGGGAGCTTCATGAAACAGGAAGCCAGGAAAGAAAGCTAGTAGATGACACTGTGCTCGCCACGTGCCTTTCAAGCTGGGAGAGAAACTATGACTGTGTTCACCATGTACCTTCCCATTTAAGAGAGAAACCCTGAACTTCATCAGCCTTCTTGAACCGAGGTATCTTTCCCTGGATGCCTTTGATTAGACATATCTATAGACTTATTTTAACGGGGACATATTCTCGGCCTTAGAACTGTAAATTAGAAACTTACTAAATTCCCCTTTTTAAAAGCCATTCTGTTTCTGGTATATTGCATTCCGGCAGCTAGCAAAGTAGAACAATTTCTTACAAGATTTAGAATACAACTGAATAGGAATCCTATTTCTATGTTATGGGCATGCAAAAAAGAGGTAATGTGTGACAAAAGTACATAAAGAGAGGAACAGAGGGGTAGGAACTAACACTGTATAGTATTGAGCTTAAGTTTATATCATTTCAGCCTAGTTTGTTACTGATGTAGTATGTTAAATACAAACCCCATGAAAACCAGAAAGAAAGTATTTAAAATACATGCAGAAATGGAAGGGAGAAGGGGATCCATGTGTTTTCATTATGAATGGTCAACTATATATAAAAGGCCACAATGAAGGAAGTGAAGAACAAAACAAGTGTATGTATAGGAAACAAAGGACACAACAGCTTATCAGTAATTCTTCTGAATGTAGTAAATGAATTAAACTCTCCATCCAGAAGACACAGATTGGAAGATGGATAAAAAAGTATGACTCAACTACATGCTGAAACACACAAAGAGGACCAAAGAATGAATAAGGATATTCCACAGAGTAAACCAAAAGAGGGCAGGGGTGGCTATACTAATTTAAACTGGGCATAATAAACTTAATTAAAAGCTGTTAGAAGAGAGAAAAAATTACACTAAATATTAGTAAAAGGGTCACTCCACTAAGAAAATATAAAAATTATAAACATATGTATTTAACCATGGACTCCTAAGGTAAAGAAAAATAGAATCAATGAGACCAAAAGTTGGTTCTTTAAAAAGATCAATAAAATTGACAAACCTCTAGCTAGACTGAAAAAGGAAAAGTTAAATGAGGCCCACCATGAAAGGGGGTACACTCACTATTGATATAGCAGAAATCAAAAGGATTATAACAGAATACTATGAATAACTTTACGCTAACAAATTACTCTACAGAAAACAGATAAATTACTAGAAACAAGAAACTTACCTAAACTTACTCAAGTTCCCATCTACTGACTCAAGAAAACAAGATCTCAACAGACCCATAAGAAGTCGAGTCCGAATCAGTAATCATAAACATCCTAGCAAAGAAAGTCCATGGCAAGACAGCTTAACTGTTTCAAAGAATTAATGCCAATCCTTCACAATTTTTTCTGAAGAACTGAAACATAAGAAACTCTTCTATCTCATTCTGTAGGGCCATATTATCCTAATACCAAAGGCAAATGAAGGTATTGTATTACAAGAAAAGAAAATTACAAAACAATTACCCTTATGAATATGGATACAAAATCCTCAATAAAACTGGAAAATTGAATACAACAGAATATTTTAAAAATTATATACCATGAGCAAGTTGGATTTATCCCAGAAATGCTAAGGAGGTTCAACATAAGAAAATCAATGTCTAAGTTGATTTTTCAGGAACCTAAAACCTCCAGATGGTTCCTAGGCCAGATAAGTTCTGAAACCCAGAGTTATCAGTCTCTCCAAGAGCATAAACCAGTTGGACCCCCCTTCCTCATAATGTTGATACCCCTTTTCAACATAAGAAGTTACAATGGTCATTGCACAAATATCCCTAAAGACTGGGAGAAGGAACAAAGGAGAAAGATGAGTTGAAAAAAAGAATTGTATTTAACAAATGAGTATGATTCCTGCATTGTTATATTGATATTCCTTTTTAGTCTCTAGTGTCTTGGGGCAGCTAGAAGGAAATATCTGAAGTTGTGGAACTGTAATCCACACCATACTTTGAAATTTGTTTTATAACTACTAGTTAAAATGTACTTTGAAATTTAACACTTTTTAAAAAACGGTATTTCACAATTTAAAAATGTTTTTAAAAAATCAATGTAATACACTGCATTAACAGAATAAAAGAAAAAATTAACACAATCATCTAAATTAATTCAGAAAAGGCATCTGACAAAAATCAACACCACATCATGACAAATGAAATACAGAATTAGAAGGTAATTTCCTCAGCATGATAAAGGGCATATATGAAAAACCTACAGCTAACATCATACTCAGTGATAAAAGACTGATCCTCCTCAGGTCAGGAACATGACAAGGATGTTTGCTTTCACCCCTGCTATTCAACATTGTACTGGAAGTTCTTGCCAGAACAATTAGAAAAGAAAAGTAAATAAAGGTTATACAGTCCAAGTTTTATCCTATGTCTTTCCTTTTGGTGTCATGCATGCCCTGCGGCCTTCCTCTTTTGACCACTTGGCTTTGTTCATTACACTTACAGTATTATGCTATCCCCATTTCTGAGTTTTGTTAAACAGTCTATTATCCCTCAGCATCACATGTCCAGTCTCTATTCTCTTACCTCCTGATAGCCTGTGTTTTCAATTTTAACTATCAGAGTTTGTTCATTATAGTTAGTTGATGTTGGTGAGATCATACAGTATTTGTCTCTTTGTTTCTGGCTTATTTGGCTCAACATAACAGCATCAAGCTACATCTACCTTGTTGCATGCTTCATGACTTTATTCCATCTTACAGCTGTGTAATATATTCCATCATATGTACATACCACCATTTGTTTATCCATTTGTCAGCTGATGAATATTTGGGCTATTTCTTTCTATTGGCAATCTCTAAGCCAACTCTGCAAATAAACTCACCCACTACCCTCCTCCCTACATGGGATGTGACTCCCAGGAGTGTAAGACTCCCTGGCATCATGGGATGGAGAATGCCTTCTTGACCAAAAGGGGAAAAAGAAACGAAAGTTTTAGTGGCTAAGAGATTTCAAATAGAGTCAAGAGGTCATTCCAGAAGTTACTCTTATGCAAGCTTCAGCCAAATAATGCACATTGCCACAGTCTGCCAAGCCTCAACCAACAGTATTCCTGAAAACCCTAAAAAATACCCTGGGCTCTACTTAAGACTATAAATGTTTTACTTAATAAGTAGACTTTGTCAGACTTAAGGCCTACAAATTGTTCCTACGCCAGATAAACCCTGAAAGCCAGAGGTACCAGGCTCTCCAAGAACATCAACCCGCTTCATTCCTCTACCCCAGAAGATCAGATCAACACCCCTTTCTAGCACAAAGAAGTGAGAACTGTCATTGCCCAGATATCCCTGAAGATTGAGAAAATGATTAAATGAGGAAAAGATGTAACTGAGAAACAAGGATTTAAACAAATGATGACTACTGACACATTATATATTTTCAGTTTCAGAGTATCAGAATAGTCAGAAATATCTGAGATTGTTAAATTGTAATCCAGAAGCCTTGATCTTTGATAATAATTGGATAACTGTTATGATTGTAAAAGCCATGTGACTGACACTCCCTTTATCCAGTGTAAGCTTAGATATGTTATAAAATAAGGACATGCATATCCTGGAACCTGCCCATGCCAAAAATAAAATAATAATGACATGCATAAAAAAAGAAGTAAGTTGGGAATATGAGGAAAAAATAATCCTATGTAAACTATGGATAATAGTTATAGTACTACTTTAATGAATTGTTCATCAATTGTAACAAATGTAACTACTGTTAAAAAGTAGAATTACAAAAAAAGTGTTCTCAAATCTAACAAATTTTCCACAACGATGCAAGTGTTGGTGGTGGGATGGGGTCTGGGAATCCTGTATTTTATGCTTGATTGTTTTGTGAACCCACAACTTCTCTAGTAAAAAATTTAAAAAAATAAATAAAAGGCATCCAAATTAGAAAGGAAGAAGTAAAACTATTTCCAGATGACATGATCTTTCATACAGAAAATCCTAAAGAATCAATAAGAAAACTACCTGAACAAAAAAATGAATTCAGCAGTGCTGCAAGCTACCAGAGTACATGCAATAATCATTTGAGTTTCTATAAACCGCCAAAGAATATTATGAAAATTTAAAAACCAATTTTATTCACAATGGCTCATCAAATTAAATTCCCAGAAATAAACTTAACCATGACGTATGAGACCTCTAAAGTGAAAACTATTAAACATTGCAGAAGAAATTAAAGACCTAAATAAATGAAAAGACATCCTGTGTTCATGGATTGTGAGACTTAAGATGTCAATACTGAACAAAGCAGGGCGAGCCACGGTGGCTCAGCAGGCAGAGTTCTCGCCTGCCATGCCAGAGACCTGGGTTCGATTCCTGATGCCTGCCCAGGAATCAAAAAAAAAAAAAAAAAAGTTAAACAAAGCAATCTACAGATTCAACACAATACCTATTGACATCCCAGCAGCCTTTTTTTGCAGAAATAGAAAAGCCAATCCTGAAACATGAAACGGTCTTAGTTTTCTGGATGCTAGGACAAAGACAAATATTTGAAAGGAATTTACTGGTTCACTGTTTCAGAGGCTAGAAGGCTTGCTTCCTCCTGGGGTTGGTGGCATTCTCCCTCACCAGCAACCCTTGGAGTCCTTGACTTTCCCATTCCATCGCAGTGTCCTCTCCTTGCTCTTCTGGGTTCCTGTGACTTCCAGCTTCTTGCTCCTCCATGGCTTTCTCTTCATAAAGCCTCTATTAATAGGATTAAGGCCCAATCTCATTTAGTTGACCACACCTTTCTAAAAACATCTTCAAAAGTTCCTATTTATAATGGGTTCACACACAGAGGAATGGATTAAAATTACCAACATGTATTTTTCTGGGGTACGTACCTCGATCTACTGCAGACTCCTATAGCCAAGTTGATATTGCAAAAGAAGAACAAAGGTGATCTCACCCTTCCCTATCTCAGCTTACTACAAATCTACAGAAATCAACAGTATGGTGGTACTGGCATAAAGATAGACATGCAGATGAAGAGAACAGAACTGAGAGTTCAGAAATAAATTGACACATCCATGGGCAGTTGATTTTTTAACAAGGATGGCAAGTATGTTAATTTGGGGAAAGTCTCTTCAACAAATGGGGCTCAGAAAACTGGGTATCCACTTGCAAAAAAATGAAACTGGACCCCTTTCTCACACCATATACAGAAATTAAACGTATGAAGAACCTAAGCATAAGAACTAAACCCATAAAACTCCTAGAAGAAAACGGGGGAAACCTTTATAAACTTAGATTTGGTAGTGGTTTTTTAGATATGACAGCAAAAACATGAACAATAAAAGAAAAAATAGATAAAATGGATTTTATCTAAATTTAAAACTTTTATATGTATGTCAAAGGAAACTCATAAAAATGAAAAGCCAACATACAGAATGGGAAAAAAATAATGGTTAATTATGTATCTTGTCAAGAATTGCTACAACTCAACAATGAAAAGTTCAAGTAATCTAATTAAAAACTGGGCAAAGGACTTGAATAGATACTCTTCCAAAGAAGATATAAAAATGGCCAATAACCACATGAAAAATGCACAGTATCACTGGTCATCAGGGAACTGCAAATCAAAACCACAAGATACTACTTCACAGATACTAGAATGGCTAGAACAACAAAAATGGTAAATAAGTATTGATGGATGTGAAGAAACAGTAACACTTATATATTGCCAGTGGCACTGTGAAATGATACCGCCACTGTGGAAATCAACTCCATGTTTCCTCAGAAAGTTGAAAATAGAAAGTTGAAATACTTCTTGGTATATACACAAAGGACTGAAAGCATGGACTGAGATACTGTACACCAACTTTTATAGCAGTATTAATCACAATAGGTAAAAAGTGGAAGCAACCCAAGTGTCTATCAACAGATGGGTAAACAAAACATGGTATGTACATACAGTGGAATATGATCCAGCAATAAAAAAGAAAAGTTCTGAGGCAGGCTTCAACACAGATGAACTTTGAGGCCATCAGGTTGAGTGAAATAAGCCAGACACAAAAGGACAAGTATCATATGATCTCACTTATAGGAAATACCTAGAAGAAAATCTCAGAGACAAAAAGATTACAGTGGCTAGGGGCTGAGAGAAGCTGTTGTTTAATAGGTACCAGAGTATCTGTTTGAGATGATGAAAAAGTTGTGGTAATGGATATTGGTGATAGCACAATACTATAAACACATTATTGAACTGTAGACTTCAAAGTATTTGCAATGAGAAATTTTTTAGTTGTATACATGTTGCTACAATAAAGTTTTTTTAAATAAAAATAGGAAGACCCTTTATTAATAGAAAATTAAAAGTATAAAGGGTAGAAAGGTAGAGTTCAGTGTTCATAATATGCTAGTATTTGTGCTCTTATAAAAAAATATATATATATTTCATTAAGATTAATTAAAAGCTGCTGTTAGTCCCCAGAAAGAGAAACTGAAAGCCTGGAGGACAAGGGTTAAAGAGAAAATCTTTACTACAGGGTTTTTTGATCTTTTACATTTCAAGTGTATATATTTTATCTTAAAAAATAAATGAACAGGGCGGGCCACGGTGGCTCAGCAGGCAGAGTTCTCGCCTGCCATTCCAGAGACCCAGGTTCGATTCCCAGTGCCTGCCTATGCAAAAATAAATAAATAAATAAATAAATGAACAAAAGGTAACAAATAAGGTATTGAGTGGTTGAGAGACTTCAAACAGAGTCGAGAGCCTACTCTGGAGGTCACTTTTATGCAAACTTCCATTAAACACTGCTACTTACCATAAATTGCCAAGCCCCAGCCTAAACTATTCAAGCCAATCCTGAGGAACACCTATGGTGTTTTATAAGATTCTATAAAGGTTCGAGCACTAGCGTAACCTTCCAGAAACCTACAACCTCCAGATGAGTCCCTAGACCAAATAAGTCCTGAAATGCAGAGGGGCCAGCCTCTCCAGTACATCAACTAGTTCCATCCCCCTATCCCACATTATCAACAGCTCCTTCAAACATGAAAAAGTTAGAATGGGCATGGCCCAAATACCCTTAATGAGTGGGAGAAAGATCAAAGATGATGGTGGAGTTATACAAAGAAGGTAGGGTTTAACAAATGAGTATGACTGTGGAATCATTATACTGATACTTCTTTTAGTCTCCAGTATCTTAGAGCAGCTAGAAGTAAAAATCTAAAATTGTGGAATTGAAACCCATACCAAACTCTGAAATCTGTTCTACAATTAATTGTTACAATGTGCTTTGAAATTTATTGTTTTTATATATATTATTTTTCACACACAAAAATATTTCTTCTAGCTTTCAGTTTTTGGAGCAGCTAGAAAGAAAAATCTGAAATAATGGAAGGGTAACCCGTAACAATCTTGAAGTCTGTTCTGTATCTACTTGTTGAAGTGTACTTTGAAAATCATTGCTTTTTGTTTCTTTTCTTTGTATATATATATTTAACAACAAAAAAAGTTTAAAACAGTGACAGACATAAGATGAGCACATGCTATTGGCAAAATGGTGCCAATAGACTTCCTTTATACAAGTTTGTCACAGACTTACAATCTGTAAAAATGCAGTCTCTTTGAAGTGCAAAAACATGAAGAACAAAACAAGATAAAATTAGATAAACATAAAATAAAATAGGATCATAATGGTAGTAATTCTCTGAGAGGTACCTGAAGTACACTTTGCTCTTTATAACAAATCCAAATTCTCCCTTCTCGTTTCTGGGGTTCCTGTGGTTTCTCCCCAATAGAATCTTCTTAGACCACTCCAATTACATTTCATTACGTTATTTTTCTGTCCATTTTATTTAAGGATTTACTATGTGCAAGGTGCTGTTTGGCACTTTGTAAAATTATAAAGATGAATTAAACATAAATTTGTCTATCAAAAAAAGAATAAGGAAAAAAAATAAGAGAATAAGAGCCAATACATAACTTGCAATCCTGCAGATAAAATAAGATGGAAACAAGTAATATTTAAAAGTACATTTTGGGCGTATGGGTGGTTCTGTGGTAGAAGGCTTGCCTTCCATACAGGAGACCTGGGTTCAATTTCCAAACCATGCACACACATCTTCCACCACCCTCAAAAGAAAAAGTACATTTTAGTGGTTCTCAAAGTGTGGTCAGTTATGCAAATTTGGAATGAGGGATACTACAAGCCAATTGGCCTTCACTCTTCAAAAATGTCAGTACCATTATATAAAAAATCTACAGCTAATATACTAAGTGATGAAAGACTGAAATCTCTCCGAGATTTGGATCAAGATAAGGATGTCCACTGCCACCACTATTACTCAGCATTATACTAGAAGTCTAGCCAGAGCGATTAGGCAAGAAAAAACTTAAAGGCATCCAAATTGGAAAGGAAGAAGTAAAATCTTCTCTATTTGCAAATGAATGATCCTATTAAAAAGTGCTGAAAAACCTGCAACAAAATTGCTAGAGCTAATAAACGAATTCAGCAAAGTGGCAGGGTACAAAATCAACACACAAAAATTAGTAGTGTTTTTATACACTAGTAATGAGCAATCTAAGCAGGGAATCAGAAAAAAGATTCCATTTATAATAGCAACTAAAAGAATGAAAATTCTAGGAATAAATTTAACCAATGATGTAAAGGAATGTACACAGAAAACTACAAACCATTGTTAAAAGAAATCAAATAAGACTTACTAAATAAATGGAAGGACAATCCATATTCATGGTTTGGAAGACTATCATTTAGATGTCAATTCAACCCAAAATGATTCTGAGTCAATACAATCCCAATGAAAATTCCAACAAAGGAAATCAAATTCCTTTCCTTTTCAGAAAAGGAAAAGCCATTATCAAATTTACTTGGAAGGGTAAGGGGCCCCAGATAGCCAAAAACATCTTGAATAGACATTTCTCCAAAGAAGATATACAAGTGGCTAAAAGCATATAAAAAGATACTCAACATCACTAGCTATTAGGGAATTGCAATTCAAAAACATGAGCTATCATTTCACACCCCACTAGAATGGACACTATTAAACAAAAAAACAAAATTGTAAGTGTTGGAGAGGATGCAGAGATATAGGAACACTCATTCATTGTAATAGGAATGTAAAACAGTACAGCTACATGGAAGACAGTTTGGGAGTTCCTCAGAAAGCTAAGTATAGAATTACCATATGACCTGGCAATTCCTCTGCTACAATAATTGAAAGCAAGGACCCAAACAGGTATCTGTACACCAGTGTTCATAGCGACATTATTCACAATTGCCAAAAGATGGAAGCAACCCAAGTGATCAAGTGATGGATAAACAAAGTGTGCTATATACATAAACAATAGAGTATTATTCAACTATAAAAAGGAATTAAGTCCTGAGACGTGCGACAACATGAATGTACCTTATGCTGAGCGAAATGAACCATAAAAGGACAAATATTGTATGATCTCACCGATAGGAAATAATTAGAATCAGCAAACTCATGGTTAGAATTTAGAAGATTCTACATTCTAGAGTATTAGAACATGGGTAGAGTATTAGAATTAGGTTGGGGGTGTAGAATGGGAAGTTAATGCTTAATTTGTCAGAATTTCTACTTAGGTTGACTGTAAAATTTTGGAAATGGATGGTGATTGTACTACAATATGGTAAGTATAATTAATAGCACTGAATTATATATATGAATGTGGTTAAAAAGGGAAATTTTAGATTGTATATATGTTACTAGAATAAAATTTAAAAGATAAAACAAAGGACTGTGTAACAGTGAAATCTATTGTAAATGATATATTTTACATCATATAAGCTATAGTTAATTATATAAAGTTATATACTATATATAGTATATAGTACTATATATAGGACTATAGTTAATTGTATAAAGTACAGTGAAATCTATTGTAAATGATATATTTTACATCATATAAACTACAGTTAATTATATAAAGTTATATACTATATATAGTATATAGTCCTATATATAGGACTATAGTTAATTGTATAAAGTACAAAAATGTTCTTTCATGAACTATAATAAATGTACCATACTAATTGCAAGTTATGGTATATGGTGTGTGTGTGGGGAGAATACACAATGTAAACTATGGACTAAATAATACAATCTGAAAATTCTTTCATCAGTTTTAACAAAGGTACCACACTAATGCAAAGTGTCAGCAGTAGGGGGTTATATGGAAATGCTCTATTTCTTACATTTTGTTTAAACCTACAACTTCTCGAATTAAAACAATTTTAAAAATTTCCGGGGGGGAAATAAAAAACATGGAATTGTTTTAGAATAAAAGAAACTAAAGAGGCGAATAAAATGCAACTTATGATCTTTGACTCCTGATATTTAAAAAATGAATAGACATTTTGGGACAGTTGAAGAAATGTGAATATAGTTATAATGTTACAAAATTATTAATTTTCGCAGTAATGATTATGGATTTGTGTTTGTGCAGGAGGATGTCTTACTCTGAGAAGATGAATGCTGAAATATTTAGGGATGAAATGTCATGATGCCTGCAACTAATTTCAAAGATTCAGAAATATATTTATGAATATATACACATATATAAAATATTAACAATTGTTAAAGTGAAGTGGTGGGTATATAGTGCTCGCTGCTTTGTTTAAAATTTTACAATAGAAATCAAACAGTACAGACCTACACAGTTCATTGTAATGTCAGGATTTACAAACGTTTTGGGAAAATCCAAGTACACATAAACGCAGATCTACTTAAGTAGTATTTGAGACACTCTTATTTGTTTACAAAATTTAATATTTTGCAGTGGTGGCACTCCAGCCTTAAGTAAGTAACACTGGCCTGCCTATTTAAAACAACTTAATTTCCACTTCACCCATAAGTTCTGTATTCTTTCTCCCCACTACAGAATGGAATTTGGGTTTTACCTATTGACAACTTTCAATCCACTTGTGAGAATACTCCACATTTAAAAAGGAAACTATTCCATTTTCAGTCCTCTGCTGACTTCTTCCCTTACGCAGGTTGGCTGCAAGATGCATCATTTAACTACTTTATACCAAGAAACTTAACATTCTAACTTCTTACCTTTCACTGCATCATCTTCTGTAAGATCCCAACTTTGAATCATTCCAACATGAAAATGTACTCCCCCTATATGCACCTATATGGAATCCTCCTTAGAAATCCTAAACCACTTACTGTTGCTGGTGTCCCCTAGCTGCAAAATAATCTGAGACGCTGAATCATGGAGATTTACCTCTACCGTTCTTATACTGTTTTTATTTTATCTTGTTATTTCCGAAGAAACTTAGAACTTTGTATATTTAATCTGCTAAATGGTCAAAACTTTAAAAGAACTGAGAAAACAGCCAAAGAATAGCTATAATTAATGTATTAATCTTTGATGAAAAGTCAAATTATTCCATGTGCCTTCTTCTCTGAAAAGTTGTCAATTCTTGTCACTGAAACTTGTAAGCAACTGAGCAGCTTCTGTCTGTATCTAAAATGGAAAAATGTATGTTTTAAATAAGCAATATAACATAGAAATTAACTTGTAAAAATGAAGTTTGTAAAGTGGTCTGTAATTTCTAAGAGGTTCTAAAACAGGATTGAAGATAAGAAAATTTCATGATTGTGACAAAATGAAACTCTCAGAAAAATTTTCCTCTTTGGTACACATCCCTTGCCTTTTACCTAATCTTTTAGAAATCTTATTTGATCTGCTGTATATGTCAAACAGGAATATTATGTATTGCAACAAGTAATTCATAACATCTATTTGGTGATTGAAACTAAGCATTTCCTATAAGAAATCAGTGTATAGGTCAGTGAATTCACATTGCATTTAGATAATCATGCTTAAAGAAGTTCTTAATTTGCCTTTATTCAATTGCCCTCCACAGAAACCTATCTATTTTACATTATTAGAAATATTTACCTGCTTATCCTCCTCTGTGTGTGCTGGATAGTCCTTTGCTTTCATTAGCCAGAAAGCAGCAAGCTTTTTGTTTCGTAGCTTCAAATAAGTCTTTCCTAAAAGAAGCAAGTTTTTGCTGTAGAAGTTTGGATCCACTGTGTATAAAAAAAGGAAAACAAATTGATCTCAAATGATTTAATATTGCTTTTATTTATTTTTAAAAGTAAAATTTTTTTTACTTAAAATCCCAATGATAAATTTGTGAGGTCAGCTAGTCCTGTTTTGTCAGTTCTTCATAACTTAGACAATTATTTGTAAAATAATAATTACCATTTATTGAGTGCCTACTATATTCTAGACACTGTATTACATTTTTAATTTTTGCAAAAATTTTATAAAACGAGTTTATGTCCATTTTATAAATGAGAAGCTGAGGATCCTAACAGAATGTAAACTGCATAAAGAAAGGGATTTTCTTTTTAATCTCTTCTAATTCCATGCACTCAATGTATATTTGCTGAATTAGTGGATAAAATCATGACCAAACGTCTCATAAATACCTATGATCAATATTTACTGAATGTCTACTATACTTAAGCATTGAGAGAATTTACAATGAAAAAGGAGAAGCAAACGCAACAAAATATAAGACAGAGTGAAGAAATACTTACCAGATGTACGACTTTATACTGCTATGAGGGAAAAAAAATAACAACTGAGAGATACCTGGGCTGAAGTTTTAGAGGATGAATAGGATTTTTCACAGAAAAATAGAGAACATTCTTGGCCAAGTAACACGCATGATCAAAAATCTTATGAATGTAAACATGAGACTGTCTCACTAACTTCATTACTTCCTGACATGGTTTCCTTTTAATAATATGGTAGCCTCTATATTCAAAACATCCTTCTTCCTGGCTACAATTTATGATTAACTCATCGTGTCCTTAGCCCATAATTGTTTTTCTTCTTTTATTTTAATACATTTACATGATGTCACGTTAATGTGTTTAGGTTTCCTTGGAGCTAAGTACATTCATTTACTCATTCATTGAACAAATTCACTAGGCAATGAGGATGCATTTGGGAACAAGACAAAGTCCCAATCCTCCTGGACTTAGACAGGTGACAAATCTTTATAATGTGTAGTGATAAAGTCCATGATGGAAGAAGTTAAAGGTGCAAGGTTATAGGAGGAGCATCTAGCCCAGATTTGAGTCATAAGAAAAGGCTACCTAGAGGAAAATGACCTCTAAGGTAAGTAAGACATGAAGGGTGACTGAAATACTATCTTAGCTTCCTGAGGAAAATATCATGTTTTTTCAACACCCCCAATCCTTAAGTCTCCAATACCTTATTCTTTTACTTTCTGATTATACTTTTAAACCCCTCTGACAAAATTTCATTCTCAGATTCATAATTATGGTATGTAAAACAGTGCCATAATAGCAGGCTCTCAATAGAAGGCAATAACAAGAACAAATCAATATTTATAAATTATAGAGATATTTAACATTCAGACACAATTCAGTTAATTTAGAAGAAATGATTTTTTAAAAAAAAGCAAAACTGGTATCATGAAAGCATTTGAATAAACCCATGTATGTATGAGCTCTAATTTAAGAAACATGATGTCTTTTCAATTTTCTTTTGATTAAATATTACAGAAATGTATTTCCAATGGTTTATTGGTGTACTTGGTAATATATATGCTTATGATCCTTATTTCTTTACATAGTGCTATTTATATTATAAGGATACATTTAGGATGGACAGTTTTGTATATTGTTCATTTCTAAGGCAAGAGTGACATGAAACTTTTCTTCAATTATGAAGACAACATCTTCAATAGAACAAAAACAGCCCTGGTTTAAAGCCAGAGGATTCCACTTTAAACATCTCTAATAGCTATGTAATCTTTTTTGAAGGACGGGGTGGTGGTGGTGGTGCATGGTCTGGGAATCAAACCTGGGTCTCCCGCATGGAAGGCAAGCATTCTACCACTGAACCACCAGTGTACCCTAGCTATGTAATCTTAAATAAGACAGTTACCTATCTAAGTGTCATCTTAAAAAAGGAGAATCCAATTACATACAACAAGGGACCATTTCAGAACTGCAGCTCTAAATTAAACAATAGCCTATTTCCTGAATTTCAGGTGATCTTTACTTGATAAAGACCTTAAAATTTGTTTCACAATATCTAGTGAAAAAAATTAATTATATCAGAATAAATAATACTTATTTTTAAAATTCCTATTGTATATATTCAGCACTCATACAATTTCTTTAGTGTGGTTTTAATTGTATTAATATATGAAATCAAAAGTGTGTTACCTTGTTCTGCCCTGTGAAAGTAGCCTAGGGCCTGTTAAAAACACAAAATCCCAACATGAGAATTAAAACATGTTCAATATAAACTGATAAGTATTTTCTCAAAAAATCACTTTATTCCTGAATTTAATACAAGTCAGAAAGTAAATTAAATCATCTTAAAATAAAAGTCAATTCTTCAACAGTGAGAGTGTGTTAAAGCCAAATAGAACATAACACTATTACATCATCAGAGAACAGAATTACAATATGCAGACAACTCCTGGCAATAACTTGGTTGCTATTTAGAACATGTATCAAACTAGAACCAAATGCAGAGAAGAGAAAACTTCATGGGCAATCTAGTTATTTTGACTTTTCTTTTTAAAATCATAACAGTGACTACTAGTAAGAACTAAATAAATCAGTATAACTATAGTTTTTACAATGTGACCATGTGATTGTGAAACCTTGTGTCTGATGCTCCTTTTATCCAGGGTATAGACAGATGAGTAAAAAAATTAGGATAGGGCGGAGCACAGTGGCTCAGCAGGCAGAGTTCTCGCCTGCCATGCTGGAGACCAGGTTTGCTTCCCAGTGCCTACCCATGGGAAAAAAAAAAAAAGGATAAATAAATAAATAATAGGGAAGGATAAGGGGTAAAGAAAAATTGGGTGAACTGAAAGACTAGTGGTCAGTGAGAGGGAGGGGTAAGGGATATATATGAGAGTCTTCTTTTTTCTTTTTATTTCTTTTTCTGGAGTGATAAAGATGTTCTAAAAATTATTGCAGTGATGAATACACAACTATGTGATGATATTGTGAGCCACTGATTGTATACTATGGATGAACTGTAGGTTTATGAAGATTTCTCTAAATATTTTTTTAAAAAATAGATAACTCTAAAGCAGGATTTACTCAGTCCTTTATTATTGAAATTCCTACAGAAAATGTTATTGTGAGTCTGAAACTCAATGCTAACTATCTGTTGCACTTACATTGTTTTTATTATGCAATGGTTTCTAGAAACATAATTTGTAATAGAACTGACTATATCTTTTTTCTTAGAATGCATTCTTTTTAATAACAGTATTAAATATTTATTTAATAACCAATTATGGTCTAATTATATAACTAAATATTCTTTACATAAATTCTACACTACAGCTTTCCAGAAAGAAAAAACAGCTCCTTGTTGTAAGTATTGGGAGACTTTTTAAAATTACGTATTTCTTACTCTGAAATTTATCTTTGTGATATGTAAACTCAAAATGTTTATCTAGAAATCTCTTTCAAATTTCATTTTTAACAGGAAAAGCAAAAGGCACTATCAATGAGAATATGAACTTTTCAGAAGCACCTAAAACAAAAAGTTATGATTAACGTTTCTATACTAATATAAATAAATACGTTTTGTTACTTTTTGGATAAATGATTTTATTCTATTGTGTAGAATGTGCCTAAAATATGCTGGGTTTTGTTATATTTTTTGTTCTCCTTTATGAGGTATAGGTTTCAAACAAAATGAAGATTATTTTAGCCATGAACAACTCTGACAATATACCAGCATTATCAGCCACTTATTTGCCTAAAAAAAAAGAATCACTCACCAGTCATGAATAGTAAGTAAAACAATAAGCCTCTGTGATAAGATAGCTGAAATAGATCTTGAGAAACTTGTTTAAGTCCCTCAGTGAATCAGAGCTACAGATGTGTGGACACTGTAGAATGGTGCTGTAGTTAAGAAATCGGTACTAACTTAACAAAGGACATCACACTACCTCCTCATAGGTGGAACTAGGAGGCGTTGCAAACAGCATTTTAGCAATTCTTCTTTGATACCAAGGCATTTCAGCAAATGTATAACACCTATATGGAAATAAAATAACATTCATGCATTTGAATTGAAGCTCTTTTTTTTTTCTCCTAAAGAGAACTGGACATCTTAATAGATATTATAAAAAGAATCTTCTTCTATTTTGTTTTAAAGAAATTTGGGCTTTATATGATATCCAGTAGGCTAATAGTCATAGTGAATTATCTAGAGACTAACTTATCTCAATCCATCAGTTGGGCTGCACCACATGATTAAATACAAACAGTAAGGAATAGTAGTAGTAATGATAATACAATATATCACTCACCATTTGAAAGCTCAGTTTGCACCCGATGCTGAGCTAAGTGATTTACATATATTATCACTCTCATCTGTTCTTTACAACTATGAGATATTATCATTACCACTATTTTCCAGGCAAGAAAAACAACTCTGAATTAAGAAAAATGATAAACATAATATGCAAAAATAACCATGACAACCAGCTATTTAAGTCTACATTTTCAATATGTGAGGCAGATGATTAAATCCAAGGATATTTATAACTGTTAGAAATAAGTGAGGAAAAAGTACTGGATCTCTGACTAGGGTCTGAATTCCTTGAGGCAAAGACTGTACCTCAGATGTTTGATCACTGGCATCTGACTTTATGACTGTCCCTCGATTATCACTAGTCCTCAATAATTATCTGTTAATTTAATATTGTCCTTCATCCTGAGGGATATTTCTCTTTTAAATGAGGTTGATATAGAACTATTTATACTGTTACCCCTGTTAGATCACAATAAACAGTTAGCTCTGCAGAATACACAGTAAGAAAACAGTAGCTAACTTGTCTCAAGAAACCCTCTTAAACCAGCAATTAAGAGATTGATGCACCCTCATCTATGTTGGACACAACATCACACAAAAATATAAAGATACTGTAAGTCAAATTATTATTGTTCCTTCGAGAACCAGACTGTACTGAGACACTCTGAATATGTGAAGAAACCCTCTTGAGGCCTCTTACTTTACTATAATAAGATTAATTCAATTTATTTAGCCTGGTAAATGAGAAAAGTATTTTCTAACAAAGGGAATCTAAAGATCTAACAAAAAGTTGTAATGCCTTTGAAGTACAAGTACATCTTTCTAAATAATCTGAATAACAATGTTTAGCATGACCATAATCAAATTTAGTATTTTCTAAAATACATGTATAGGTGCTAATTTACTGAATTTATCCCTCTAGCCTCTGTTGAATAATTTTAAAATATTTTACATTATTGGTTTTAATATACAACAAAAAAGATATTTATACAGACTACAAAATAAGATCATACTAAATACCACTGAAATAGTATTTAAAGAAATTTTCTTACCAAATACCCATAAGGTGAATTGAGGTAGCATCTTTAGGGTTCAGTTCAATTGCTTTCTAAAAGGAAACAAGAAGAAAACCATATTTGTTTTATAAACACCAATAAGTGCTTTACTATGTTTGCTGGAGACACCATGACTAAAAAAAAAAATTCTAAACCTGCATTTCAATTCTTTTATGATAGTTAATATCAACTTTCTTCCTCCTAATTCTTTAATTCATCACATTCATTTCAATATACTGTAAATCGACTTATACTATTTACTATTCTATAAGGTTCAGAAACTAAATGAAGCTAATTTTGAAATAATAATAATCTGAAGCTCTCAGTATTTCTTCTAGATTAAGGGTAAAACAAGCAGGAAGTCCTTTTTCAGCAAGTCCTATGTAAATACTGAATAAAAAGTATTCTGTCTAAAAAAATAATAAATTTAGAAAGTTTTTTCTTATATATAGAACTTCATTAACTTCTTCATCTGCCCTTACCAAACAAAAAATAAATACTCTGTATTCATGGAATATATTAAATAGAATGTACAGTGTAAAATATGTTGATAAAATCTCCCTAATTTCTATTTCTGTGTGAAATTAGTGAACTTCACTCACTAACTAGTGTATGTGAATTAATGTAAAGCATAAACTACAGAATAAATTTTAAGAATATTTTGTCGAAAGCATTAAGGAAATCCCACTGATTAATTTTAATCCTATTACAAATAAAATAATTTAAAAATTAATTAAATTTCTCAACTTTGTTCTTTATATAAATTCACACTTTCATTTTTAGTTTGGTAATGTGAGGTACATAATTTCAAATATTTTTATTGTGAGGTACACATCACCTCTGATGCTAGGGTTTGGATCACAACTCAGTGACCTCTAATTTATTGACCTTGGCAAGTTCTATATTCTCACTGTATCTGAGTTTGCTTTTTAAAGGATGTAGAAAATAATAATTTGCATCCTAGGGTTGTAGTAAAAATTAATTGAGTGAATAACTCAATGTACTTAGCACAATGCCTGGCACATGTCTTCTATCACCATCATGTTATGGTTTTCATTTTTAGTAAGTACCAGACAATTCATTACATTGTTCAATGCTAATAGTAGTGGTAGAGGCAGCAGCTAGAATAAGGCTAACCAAGTACAACTGGGCAGTGGTCTTGCTTTAAAAATAGGAGTAAGAATCAGCACTAACCTAATTTTTACTTTTCCTTAAATACAGTGAAATTATTCATAACATAATATATTTTAAAGTACTTAAATATTTTCACCCCTGGATGTCATGTCCCACATAGGGAGGAAGGCAATGATTTCACTTACAGAGTTGGGCTTAGAGAGAGTGAGGCCATATCTGAGCAACCAAAGAGGTTCTCCAGGAGTAACTCTTCGTCATACCTGTATGTAGGCTAAGCTTCTCTAAGCTTAGGCTAGAGAGCTTATACTCTAAGCAACCTTTCCCATCTGAAGTGTCCATAGAGAATTAAGCCTTACAAAAAATGAGTGACTACTTTCACAAAAAATAATGAGTGACTACTTTCTTAGTTTTCCCAAGAATTATAACGTGTTACTCCCATCCTGTATGTATAGAAGAGAAAGTAATTCATCACATACAATGAATGCCTAGGATAATTAGGGTTTTATTCTCTTATGGAATGGGTTGCGAGGCTGTGCTAAAGTAAACTTTTTTTTTCTATAATCCTTCCTGCCGTTAATTTTAAGTGTCTTTTAAAAACAATCCAAAGAAAATAATTCCTTATGGCTTTAGATGTAATGATAGAAGTCAAATTTGAAATAGCATGAATTAATGATCTTTACTATGTAAATGAAAAATGTTGTCATTTTCAATATATTTACACTGATGTACATTTGAAAGCTTATGTAAAACATTGTTTCAAAAATAATCTACAGCCATCAGGGAATCCCCTGACACTGTGTCAAACATTAGGGACACCCAAATCAATAGGCCAAACCCTTGATCTTGAGGCTTACTCTTGTGAAGTTTACGCAGGTAGTGGAGAAGCTTAGACTACTTATAGGTATGCCTAAGAGTTTCTTCTGGAGGACCTCTTTGGTTGCTCAGATATGGCCTCACCCTCTCTAAGCCCAACTCTGTAAGTGAAATCACTGCCCTCCCCACAGCATGGGACGTGACATCCAGGGGTCAAAGTCTCCCTGGAGACATGGGACATAACTCCCAGGGATGAGTCCGGCCCTGGCACCATGGGATCAAAAATTGCACCTGACCAAAAGGGGGAAAAGAAGTATAACTAATATAGTATCAGTGGCTGAGAGAGTTCATACAGTGTCGAGCGGCTACTCTGGACATTGCTCTTAAGCAAGCTTCAGTTAGATATTGCTACCATAACTTGCCAAACTCCAACCAAAACCATTCCAGCCAATCCTAAAGATCCTAGGACAATATATAAGATTCCACAAGGGTTCCATGCACTAGGATAACTTTACAGAAACCTACAAACTCCAGATGGGTTCCGTGACCAAATAAGTCCTGAAAACCTAGAGGGCCCAACCTCTTTAGAACATCAGCTAGTTCCAGCTCCCTATCCCATATCATTAACAGCCCTTTCCAACGAGAAAAAGTGAGAATGGCCATATTCCAAATACCCTAAAAGAGTGAGACAGAAAGTTCAAAGGTGATGGTGGAATTATACAGAGAAAGTAGGATTAAACAAACAAATATGATTGCTGAATCATTAAACTATTTCTTTTAGTCTCCAGTATCATATAGCGCTTGAAGTAAAAACCTAAAATTGTAGCACTGTAACCCATACCAAACTCTGAAATCTGTTCTACAACTAATTGTTATGCTATGTTTTGAAATGTATTGCTTTTTTGTATGTATGTTATTTTTCACCAAAAAAAAAGAAAAAAGTCGATTGTAATGATAAAAAAAATATTTATTCCTTCCAGCCTCCAATGTTCTGGAGCAGCTAGAGGGAAAAATCTGAGAGGGTGGTATGGTAGCCCAATAACAAACTCTGGGATCTATCCTGTATCCACTTGAAGAGTGCTTTGAAAACTACTTCTTTTTTCTTTCTTTGCTTTGTATATATGTTATATTAAACAATAAAAAAGTAAAAAAAAATAGTAATCTATAGCCTACATTATTCCTTTAAACTGAAAGGAAAATATATATTAGTGTATTTTCTACAATATTTATTCACACTGAAAGTTAATTGTCACGTACCTCCTAAAGCACAGAAAGAATATGTGATTTATCTAATGCCACTGAGCGAATTACTATATTTCACAGAATCTAAAATAACATAAATTGTATGATACTAACTAAATTAAAATGACGCACCATTATTTTACATACACTATGAAAGAAAAAACCATACTGCTTTAATATTTTAGAACTCTTTCATCAACAGTAACAAATATACCATACCAATTCCATAGGTCAGTAATGGATAAGAGGTACAGGAGGATTTGGTTTTTCTTTTTAATTTTATTTATTTCCTGGAGTAATGAAAATGCTCTAGCTTTGGTTATGGGGATGTATCACAACTATGTGATGATAATATAAGCCAGTGATTGTATACTTTGGATGGTCTGGATGGTGTGTGAATATACCTCAATAAAATTGCATTAAAAAAATACTGCCCTTATATTGTAAGATATCACTAATTAAAAGATGCAACCTGGGTGGTGCAATGGTGGCTCAGTGGCAGAATTCTCACCTGCCATGCCAGAAACGCCGGTCCGATTCCCAGTGCCTGCCCACGCAAAAAAAAATTAAAAAAAAAAAAAAGACGCAATCTGATTTCAAAGACTATAAAATGAGAAAAATATATATTTTTAAATTATATATAGGGAAAATAATATCAATATCTCAAGTAGAAGCTAGATTTCCTGACTTCCAATCCTATGTTCTTTCTTACCTTGTTGATATAAACTAGGAATTGGGATTATGAACATACAGTTCTAAAAATCTATTGGATAGAATATCTGGCATTATCCCTAATTATGTTTTCATTACTTTCTTTTTCTTTCTTTTTGTTTTTTAAGATGCTCTACAATACCAAAAAAGAAAAATTTGCTGGGGCTTTTTTTGAGGAGAATGGAGTACTATGTATGTATGTCATAAAAATCTAGCACCTAAGGAAGAGCTTACCATAAATATACAAACTATACAGGAATATGAAAAAAAATATACACAAAACACATAGATCACAATCTTAAATAGTATTATTACTACTGGATATATGTCAATTGTGTTAGACTGTTGCAATGGACAACATTCCTAGTCTTCACAAACTTGTAATGTACCCTCCCCTCAGAAACACTCTGGCCTTGACCACATAACTTGTTTACATCAATAGGAAAAATGCTTGTGAAATGGAGCTTTTCTCTTGGAATACTTACTCTTGGAAGCCAGCTACCGTGTTGTAAAGAAGATTGGACTTGACTACTAAACAATGAGAACACAATGCTCAGAAGCCCTTGCAGATGAGAGGCCATCTTGTTAGTGGCTTGCATACAGCAACAGATAACTAAAACGAATCTATTAAGAAAAATACTGAATCCTTATATCTAAGAACTTTAATAATTCAACATTACCTCAAAATGTTCCTTGATAATGTAGGCATTTGCAATTTTAGCCTTGATTCCTTCATAATCTCCAACATCACTAATACAGATTGCATACCACTAAAAAAACAGAAAATAAATATAAGAATATTAATACTCTATTTCATTCAATACAAAGTAAAAGTTATTCCTCATTGTTAATTCTCATTCAACAAAAAGTTACTGAGCATGAAAACTGTATTAAATGAATGGAATATACAAAGAAAAGTGGGCATGTCCCTTGAGGAAACTGCATTCTAGTTAGAGAGATAGAACATGTTTATGTGTAACTATAATACAAGGTAGAAAGTGGTGAATTCCCTAAGAAAGAAAACAGATTATGTACCATGTTTATGGCTCGAGGATAAAATATAAAAGTTTACAATTGAACAATTACTGTGTTGTTTTCACATTCTCTCTTTTCTGGGAACTGTGCTTCTTGCCCACATCTGTACTTTTATAGTAAGAAAAAATACATTTGTCAATTTTCATAAGAACAATCACATTTCTCAATTATGAGTTTGTACCCATACCCATGGCTGGACAATGGACCCAAACTGAAACAATCTGTGTTTCTTCTCAAAGAACTGAGTCTAAGATATTCCATCTTTAGTCTAGCAGGTCTTCTGAACAATGCATAAACCCAGATTCTATTTCCAATACAGAGTCTTCAGCGAGAAAGATTTATAGAGAACAGCAGAGAGGAAAGACAATTAATGAAGCCTCAGAACAATCAAATCAGTTTTTTCCTGAGGCCCAAAACACACTGTCTTTGGAATTTGTGAGATATAACAGTTTCTTATAATAAACAACTCCCACTCCTGAATATTTTTATTACTAATTTCTGGGGATTCTAATAATTATATCAAAAAAGGACCTTAACTAGTACAACTTCTGTTTAAAGCCTCTTTGCCAAATCTTTTGTAGACTGATATATTTATTGAAGATAAAAAATTATTATTTAAATCATACATACATACACACACAGCTCTACAGACTATACTCATTTAATTTCCATTAACACTTACCCAGTAGCCCAAATCCAATTAATTAGAGGGGTCATAAAGTTTTAAAAACTTGATGTTCTAATCTTATCTGATAATTTCAGTGCTCTGAATAAAATCATCTTCTACATTTAACTGTTACATATGGAGTGCAAACAGAAGCTTATGGACAAATCCCAACATTCTCCCCTTGATCAGACTGGTATTTACTCACATAAAATTGTTCATGCCTCTATCTACAAGAGCTGATGGTAGGAAGATAGGATCCTAAGTAATCTTTATTGCCATATTTACACTTATTTTTTCAATTCCAAAGTGTCTACTATCTATAACAAGTTTGCATGGTTTTTTAAGAAAAGTTTTAAGTAAAACAGATATTTCTAGCCAAGAGGGGTAACAGAGATCAGGTTTACTCACTGGATATTAGACATTAGACAAGGGTGATACCTGAGTGAAAAGAAACAGAAGATGTGGAGCCCTATCACTGCCTCTACCACCTAGCGAAATTCTCAGGCTGCAACATGGAGATGGCAAAGACTGCAAAGCCCAGCGGTATCAAGTCGCAGAGCAGAGTATAGGAGCGAAGAGGGCTACCCAGGTCTAGAACCACAGAGAACTGGAGAAATTCACCATTGAGTTTTAACTGAATAGAAATTACAACCTCCAAGTGAAGTATCACCCAAGGCTTGGAAAATAACCATACAAAAGGATTAGAAGAAACACTGTCTAGAGCTCACAATGCTAAATTGTAGGGAAAATCAGCCCTATATTAAATGCTGCTTTAGTCATATTTTAATGCAAAATCCAGAAAGCCTGTTCTTTTTTTCCAAGTAACTCAGGACAGGCATAGTGCTAAAACTGCTTCCTGGGATGCAGCTGTTGAAAATGTTTATAGGCTAATGTGGTAGGCTACAGTTGTGGTGAAAAATGGACTAACCAAAAAACTTGAAGAAAAAGCTAGGAAATAACATCTCCATAAGGATCTCAAAAACCAACATATTCCCAGGAATCTAGAAAGCCATGCACATACTCAGGGCAGTTTACATGTTCAGAAATGACCTGAGAAGGCCCTAAGCCTCCTCTTGACCTGGGTCTTACTCAAGCAGGAAGTGAAGGCTAAAGTAAACCTGTAAACTATCTCACTGAGTGTTGAACGTGTACCCCAAAACAGAGTTGCTCAGCAAAGACTGGAAAATCTTTTGGTTCCAGGTTTTTAAGTAAATTGTTGCCCAATCATTAGGTGACTACTAAGCCAATGGGACAGAGAATTCAGGAGCCCCACACAACAAAGAATACAGACTTTAAATAATTAATTCAGAAAAGTAAACACCTAAAAAAGGGCAGCAACAGCAACAAATACTGGGAAGGGAAAAGGATCTGATTTCTATAGTTGCCACTTTGTAACAGTTCAAAAAAATTGCAAGGTATGCAAAGGAACAAAATATGGTCCATATACTGAAAAAAAAAAAAAAAAAAGAAACTGCCTGAGGAAGTTTACACATTGTATTTCCTAGACATGAACTTTAAATTAGCTATTTTATACATGTTCAACCAGCTAAGTTATTTGAATAACACTATATACCAACTACACCTAACTATACCAACTAGACCTAACATACATTATAGAACATGCAACCCAACAAAATCAGAATACGCTACTGCATAGAAAACCAGTAACAATGCTGTGGGAACTGTATAAACACAGCCACTGCCAGTCTGTGCTGGGGGGTTCAGAAAAGGGACACAGTGGAGGAAAAATAACTTCAGAGGCAAAACCATGGAGGCCAGGTCTGAACTCAAGAAACCTCGGGCCAGGAAAACAGACCACCCAAGCCTTTGGAGAGGGTGAGCGAACTCACCCAAGCCCTTGGAGAGGATGAGTTTGCCCCAAAGGCAGAGGATGGGCCTTTCACCTTGTTGCAGTGGAAGAGTCATGCCGCCTCAGGCCTTGGAGAGGGTGAAGCACATTCCTTGGGGTTTGGGGAGAGCCTGGCTGCCATCACATGGAAAGGGTTTGAGCATGTGCCCCAGAGATGGCAAAGAGCTCAGATGCAGCCCCGATCCTTGGAGAGGGTGGAGCCAAGAAAAAGGTAGTCTCCCCAATATCCCCCAAGGTTGCATTTGGAGAGAGGCAGGACTCTGTGTAGGCCCTTGAAAGGGTGGGACTGCCACTTTCAGAAGCCCTGAAGATAAATGATTCTTTGAAATCTAATGGTCTTTGCCCTGTAGGTTTTCCAAACTGTGTAGGTCCAGTGAACCCTGTGTCCCTTCCTCCCTATGGAAATGGGTATATGTATCCTATGAATGTTCCTCCTTTGTATATTGGCAGCAAATAACTTGTCTTGAGTTTTTTTTAGGTCCAGAGCCAGAGGAGAACCTTGCCTTAGAACAGACCATGCCTGCATCTAACTTTTGCACTGTTTCTAACTTTGTATTTCATTTGTATTGCTACTAAAATGGTTTAAGGATCTCTGGTATAGTTATGGAATGGACATACTTTGTATATGGGGAAAACATGTCTTTTTTAGGGTCCCAAGGGTAGAATGTGCTGGTTTGAAATTATGTATGTACCCTAGAAAAGCTATGTTTTAATCGTAATCCCATTTTGTGAAGGCAGCCATTTCTTCTAATCTCTATTCAGTATTGTACGTTTGAAACTATAATTAGGTCATCTCCCAGGAAATGTGATTTAATCAAGAGTGGTTGTTAAGCTGGATTAGGAGAGATGTGTCTCCGCCCATTTGGGTGGGTCTTGATTAGTTTCTGAAGTCCTATAAAAGAGGAAACATTTTGGAGAATGAGAGAGATTCTGAGAGAGCAGAGAACAATGCAGCCACAAGAAGCAGAGTCTACCAGACAGTGACCTTTGGAGATGGAGATGGAAAGCTCCCGGGGAGCTTCATGAAACAGGAAACCAAGAGAAGAAGATAGCAGATGACGCCATGTTCGCCATGTGCCCTTCCAGATAAGAGAGGAAGCCTGACCATGTGCATCATGTGCCTTTCCAGATGAGAGAGAAATTCTGACTGTGTTCACTCTGTGCCCTTTCACTTGAGAGAAAAACCTTGAACTTCATCAGCCTTCTTAAACAAGTTATCTTTTATTGGATGCCTTAGATTGGACATATTCTTGGCCTTAGAACTGTAAACTAGCAAGTTATTAAATTCCCCTTTTAAAAGCCATTCTGTTTCTGGTATATTGCATTCTGGCAGCTAGCAAACTAGAACACCAACCAAAACCATTCCAGCCAATCCTGAAGAACACTTACAGCAATGTATAAGATTCCACAAGGGTTCCATGCATTACAGTAACTTTCCAAAAACCTACAACCTCCACATGGGTCCTGGACCAGATAAGTTCTGAAACCCAGAGGGGCCAGGCTCTCCAGATTATCAACTAGTTCCATCTTCCTACCCCTTATTATTGACAGCCCTTCCAACATGAAAAAGTTAGAATGGGCACAACCCAAATACTCCTAGAGTGGGAGAAAGATCAAAGAGAATGGTGGAGTTAAACAGAGAAGGTAGGATTTAACAAATGAGTATGACTGCCGAATCATTATATCAATATTTCTTCTAGTCTCCAGTGTCTTAGAGCAGCTAGAAATAAAAATATAAAATTGAGGAATGGTAACTGTGGAAGTTAGATTCAGTTGTCAACTTGGGGAAGACACCTAGTTCTGCTGCTGTGGACATGAGCCAATGATACCTAAACCTCATCTGTTGCTGATTACATCTACAGTTGGCTAGCAGGCGTGTCTGCTGCAATGAATGACGTTTGACTTAATTGGCTGGTGTTTAAATGAGAGAGCACAACGTAGCACAGCCCAAAGCAGCTAGGCATTCCTCATCTCAGTACTCGCAGCTCAGCCCAGGCCTTTGGAGATGCAGAAAGAAGTCACGCTGGGAAAAGTTGTTGGAACCCAGGGGCCTGGAGAGGCAGCCAGCAGAGACCATCCTGTGTCTTCCCCCATGTAAGAAAGAACCTCAGTGGAAAGTTAGCTGCCTTTTCTCTGAAGAACTAACAAAATAAATCCCCTTTTATTAAAAGTCAATGCGTCTCTGGTGTGTTGCATTCCGGCAGCAGCAAACTAGAACAGTAACCTATACCAAACTCTGAAATCTGTTCTACAACTAGGTGTTGCACTGTGCCTTGAAATTTATTGCTTTTTTGAATATATGTTTATCTTAAAAAAAAGAAAAAAGTGACAATAAAATATATATGTTTCTCCTAGCCTCCGATGTTCTGAAGCACCTAGAAGGAAACATCTGAGATGATGGTATGGTAGCCCACGTCAAAAAGTGGGTTCTTCATGTAACTATTTGCTGAAGACTGCTTTGAAAACTACTGATTTTCACCTTCTTTGCTTTGTATATATGTTATATTATACAATAAAATTTTTAAAGAAAAGACAATGGGAGAGCATAAAAAAGAATTCGAAATCAGGCAAAGAAAAATAACAGATCTTAGGGAAATAGGCACAATACATGAAAATTAAAATACACTACAAGCAAACAAAAGCAGGTTTGAAGAAGCAGAAGAAAGGATCAGTGAGCTAGAAGAGCTCCCAAATTCAGTACACAAAAGAAAAGATAGAGAAAAGAATGGGAGAAATTGAGCAGGGTCTCTGGGAACTGACTAACAACATGAAGTTCACAAACATCTGTATCAAAGGTGTCCCAGATGGTATAAGCTAGGAATGCAATGGAGTGTATAATAATAGTGACTAAATGTACAAATTTTTAAAATGTCTGTGCATGAAGAAGAATAAAGGAATGTCATTACTGCAGGGGGCTAAAAATAGATGGTAATTAATATTGTAAAATTTCACCTTAGGTATAAAACTGAAGCAAAAAATATTTATTTGGTACAAAATTTATATTTTGAATAGAACATTTCCTAATATAACTTATGCAGATAGCTTGACTGAATACCATAAGTACTTGGAATCTTGGGTAGGACATGAGATTTTGTTGGTTTGTCCACAGTGATGCCCCGATGAATCCCAGAGTGATTTGATCAGTGAGTAGAAAAGTATTTGCAAAGCCCTCTTCGGGGAATGGTGAGAACAGGGAGAAATTCAACTTTCCCAAGTTGAATTCTTGATATTCTCACTAGCAGTGTGGACAACCAAAGTTATAGGCTGAGCCCCCAGTCTTGGGTTTTGTTCATATGAAACTTAACCCCACAAAAGATAGGTCAAGTCTACTTAAAATTTAAGCCTAAAAGTCACCCCCAAGAGAGCCTCTTTTGTTGCTCAGATGTGGCCTCTCTCTCCAGCCAACACAACAAGCAAACTTACCACCCTCCCCCTGCCTATGTGGGACATGACTCCCAAGGGTGTGGATCTTCCTGACAATGTGGGACAGAAATCCTGGAATGAACTGAGACTCAGCATCAAGGAATTGAGAAAACCTTCTCGACCAAAAGGGGGAAGAGTGAAATGAGACAAAGTGTCAATGGCTGAGAGATTCCAAACAGAGTTGAGAGATTATCCTGGAGGTTATTCTCACGCATTAAGTAGATATCACCTTGTTACTCAAGATATAATGGAGAGGCTGGAGGAAACAGCCTGAAAATGTAGAGCTGTGTTCCAGTAGCCATTTTTCTTGATGATGGCTGAATAATGATATGGCTTTCACAATGTGACTGCTTGATTGTGAAAACCTTGTGTCTGATGCTCCTTTTATCTACCTTGTCAAAAGATGAGTAGAACATATGAAATAAAAATAAATAATAGGGGGAACAAATGTTAAAATAAATTTAGTTTGAAATGCTAGTGATAAATGAAAGTGAGAGTAAGGGATATGGTATGTATAATAATTTTTTTTCCTCTGTTACCATTTTATTTCTTTTTCTGTTGTCTTTTATTTCTTTTTCTGAATTGATACAGATGTTCTAAGAAATGATGAATATGCAACTATGTGATGATACTGAGAATTACTGATTATATATATAGAACGGAATGATGTGCTAATGTTTTTCTTTGTTCTTAATTTTTTTTAATTAATAAATAAATTAATTAAAAAAAAAAGAGGTGTCCCCAGGCAGGGAAGAGATGGAAAAGGAGGCAGAAAGACTATTTGAAGAAATAATAGCTGAGAAAATCCCAACTCTTAAGAAAGGCATATCCAGGCCCAAGAAGCACAATATATGCCAAACTGAATAAATTCAAATAGACCTATGCCAAGACACATACTAATCAGAACACCAAATGCCAAAGGTAAAGAGAACTCTGAAAACAGAAAGAGAAAAGTGATTCCTTACATACAAGGAATGACTGATAATAAGTTTCAATTTTTCCTCAGAAACTATGGAGGCAAGAAAGCAGTGGTATGATATATTCAAGATAACTAATAACGAAAAATTGCCAGCCAAGAATTCTCTATCCAACAAAATTGTCCCTCAAAAGTAAGGGAGAGAGGGAGGTAGCAAGAAGGCAGTTTAGCAAGATGTGGGATTTAGTTCGTCCTCCAGAACAGCTACTAAATAACCAGGAAGAGTACAGAACAGCTCCTCGGGTCACGTCAGTAAACGGACACACAGCATACCTCAGTCTGGACCAGCTGGACCATCTGCAAGCCCACCCAGAACCGTGAGCTCCTCAAGCCCCAGAGACTGGTGCCCCTCCGCCACAGGCTGCCTCTCAAAGGGGAAAGGAAAGAGACTTTACCAGCAGCAGGGGCTCAGTGCAGCTAAGCTTCAAGTGTGGAATTAATTCACAAATTCTGACTACTAAAAATAGGCCCCCAGCTCAGGTGAACCTGGCCAAAGCAGAGGTCACTCATTTTTGCCCCGGCGCCAAGGGGTCAGGGCTGGTGGAAAAAGAAAAAAAAAGAAACAGAGGTTTTTGTGGCTATGTTTCTACAAAGGCTTGACTGCCTTTGGATACAGCGGCAGGGGTTCTCAGGCTGCAACTGCCCCAGGCATAGGCAGAAACAACCTCGTGTGAGAGCCTGTCTGGAGCTGTGCCTTCCCCAGGGGAGGGGTGAAGCCCAACTCAGGTGGAATCCCTCCCTCAAGGAATTCAGACTCCAGGGCTTGGCATTTCTGAAGCCATTAAAACCAGCCTACAACCTCTCCTCTGTGTCCACCACGCCCCCAGCAGGGAGAGTCTGCCAAAGTGAAAGTTACTGCATCATCTTCTGCTGGTGGGACGTGCAGGAAGACAAGTGCCACATACTGGGCAGGATAAGAAAAACGGAGTCCAGAGACTTCACAGGAAAGTCTTTCAACCTGCTGGGTCTCACCCTCAGGGAAAACCGACACAGGTGACTCTTTCCTCCTGACAGGAGGCCAGTTTGGGCTGGGAAAATCCGGATGGGGTCTATAATACCTAAATAAACCCTTCTAAGGGTGGAGTGGATAAAGCACCACACAGGCAGGGCAAGAAACAAGAAAACAGGAACTGAAAAATTCTCCTCTGTTAAACAAAACCTAAGCTAGTGGTCCAGAAAAAGCTGAACTGATTGTCAAAAAACAGACAGACAACAAATTCATCCAGCAAAAAAACCCTAGGTAAAAGAAGTGAAAATAATCTCCAGAATAAACGAACCAAGGTAATAAAATGCCTAGACACCAGCAAAAGATAAGAAATCACAGTAGGAAAAAAATTGAAGATATGGCATAGTCAAAGGAACAAACCAACAATTCAAATGAGATACAGGAGCTGAAACAATTAACAGGCATGGAAAACCTCATCAAAAATCAAATCAATGAATAAGGGAGGATATAAGGAAGGCAAGGAATGAACAAAGAGAAGAAACTGAAAGTCTGAAAAACAAATCACAGAACTTATGGGAATGAAAAGCACAGTAGAAGAGATGAAAAAAAACAATGGAAACCTACAATGTTAGATTTCGAAAGGCAGAAGACAGGATTAGTGAACTGGAGGACGGAACACCTGAAATCCAAAAAGAAAAAGAAAATATAGGGAAAAAAATGGAAAAATATGAGCAGGGACTCAGGGAACTGAATGACAATATGAAGCACACGAATATACGTGTTGTGGGTGTCTCAGAAGGCGAAGAGAAGGGAAAAGGAGGAAAAAAACCAATGGAGGAAATTATCACTGAAAATTTCCCAACTCTTATGAAAGACTTAAAATTACAGATCCAAGAAGTGCAGCGTACCCCAAACAGAATAGATCCAAATAGACGTACTCCAAGACACTTACTGATCAGAATGTCAGAGGTCAAAGAGAAAGAGAGAATCTTGAAAGGAGCAAGAGAAAAGCAATCCATCACATACAAGGGAAGCCCATTAAGATTATGCATAGATTTCTCAGCAGAAACCATGGAGGTGAGAAGACAGAGGGATGATATATTTAAATTACTAAAACAGAAAAACTGCCAACCAATAATTCTATATCCAGCAAAATTGTCCTTAAAAAATGAGAGAGAAATTAAAACATTTTCAGACAAAAAATCACTGAGAAAAGTTGTGACTAAGAGAGCAGCTCTGCAAGAAATACTAAAGGGAGCACTAGAGGCAGATATGAAAAGACAGGAGAGAGGTGTGGAGAAGAGTGTACAAGGGAAGACGATCAGTAAAGGTAAAAAGAAGAAAAATTAGATATGACACATAATATCCAAAAGGCAAACTGTTAGAAGAAAGTACTACCCATACAGTAGTAACACTAAATGTTAATGGATTAAATTCCCCAATGAAAAGACATAGACTGGCAGAATGGATTAAAAAACCAGAATCAGCTATATGCAGTCTAGAGGAAACACATCTTAGATCCAAGGACAAACATAGGTTGAAAGTGAAAGGTTGGGAAAAGATATCTCATGCAAATAACAGACAGAAAAGAGCAGGAGTAGCTATACTAATATCCAACAAATTAGACTTCACATGTAAAACAGTTAAAAGAGACAAAGAAGGACACTAAGTATTAATAAAAGGAACAATTCAACAAAAAAGTAAGGGAGATTCCCGGTGCCTGCCCATGCAAAAAAAAAAAAAAAGGGAGAATTTAAGATATTCGCAAATAAGCAGAAGCTGAGAGAGTCTGATAACAAGACTGCCCTACAAGAAATACTAAAGGGAGTCCTGTGGGTGAAAGTAAAGAAGAGGACAGAGAGGCTTGGAGGAGAGTATAGAAATCATGATTATCAGTAAGGGTAACTAAAAGGGCAAAATAGTAAAAAAATAAGATATGACAAGCAAAAAAAAAAAAAAGGATAAATTGCATTTCAAAAGACACAGGCTTGCAGAAATAATGCAAAAAAATATGAGCCATCTATTTATGCTGCCTACAAGAGACTCACCTCGGACTCAAGGACACATATATATTGAAAGTGAAATTTTGGAAAAATATATTCCAAGCAGACAGTATCCAAAATAAAATAGCTATACTAATGTCAGACAAGACAGGTTTTAAATGCAAACCTGTTATAAAAAACAAAGATGGACATTATATAGTAATATTGGGGCAATCCACCAAGAAGAAATAACAATCATAAATATATATGCACCTAACCAGGGTGTCCCAAAATACATGAGACAAACACTAGAAAACTAAAGGAAGAAATAAACTTATCTACAATAACGGTTAAGGACCTCAATACACCACTCACAGCAACACACAGAACATCTAGACGAAAGACCAATAAGGAAATAGAAAACTTGAATAATTTGATAAATGAACTAGCCCTAACAGACTTAAAGAGAACAAAGCACCCTAAAACAGCAGGATATACATTTTCTCAAGTACTCATGGATCATTCTCCAGGATACAACCACAAGTTGGGTTACAAAACAGGTCTTAATAAATTTAAAAACCAAAACCATTCAAAGCTCTTTCTCTGACCATAATGGAAATGAAGCTGGAAATGAGAGGTAGGACAATACTACGAACCCAAAAGAAATAAAAAGGATCATAAAAGAAACTATAAACAGGTGTATGTCAACAAATTAGACAACTTAGATAAAATGGCAATTTTCTAAAAACATCTAGAAGCAAAAAGATCTGAGCAAACCAATCACAAGTAGAGATTTAAATACTCATCAAAAACCTCCAAACAAGATGACTCCCAGAGATGGGTCTGGCCCTGGCACCGTGGTATCAACAGTGCCATCCTGCCCAGAAGGGGTAAAAGAAGTATGACAGGTAGGGTGTCAGTGGCTAAGAGAGCTCAAGTAGAGTTGAGAGGGTACTCTGGAGGTTGCTCTTACACAACCTCTGGTTGGACATTGCTGCCTATGATGGCTTGCTGGGCTCCAACCAGGACCATTCCAGCCAATCCTGGAGAACACCTAGGGCAATTCTACAGGTGTTCCATGTACCAGGGTAACTTTCTACAGGGCTTCCATGCACTATGCACTAGGGTAACTTTCCAGGGACCTGCAGCTTCCAGATGGGTGCCTAGAACAGTTAGGTCCTGAAACCTAGAGGGGCCAGCCTTTACAGAACATTAGCTAGTTCTATCTCTTGACCCCTTATTGTTGACAGCCCTTCTAACATGGGAGGAGTAGAGTGGGCATGGCCCAAATACCCCTGAAGAGTGGGAGAGGTATCGGGGTGGTGGCGGATTTATGCAGAGAAGGTAGGATTTAACAGACAACTATGAGATGGATCATTATATTGATGTTTCTTTTGGTCTCCAGTGTCTTAGAACAGCTAGGAGTAAAATCCTAAAACTGTGGAATTATAACCCATACGAAACTCTAAAATCTGTTCTAGAACTAATTATTGCACTGTGCTTTGAAATTTATTGCCTTTTGGTATATATGTTATCTTTCACAAAAAAGAAAAAAAAGGTGATGATAAAAAATACATATTCCTTCTAGTCTCCAATGTTCCGGAGCAGCTAGAAGGAAAAATCTGAGATGATGGTATGGTAGCCCATGACAAGCTCTGGTATCTTTAGTGTAGTTGCTTGTTGAAAAGTGCTTTGAAAACTACGGTTTTATCTTTTTTTGCTTTTTATGTATGTTAAATTATACAACAGAAGTTAAAAAAAAAAAAAGTAAAAACAATAAGCAAAAAAACCTCCCCCCCAAAAAAGCCCAGGACCACATGGCTTCACAGGTGAAGGCTCCCAATCATTTCAAGAAGAAATAATACCAATCCTGCTTAAACACTTGCAAAAATCTGAAAAGAAGCGAATGCTACCTCACTCATTCTATGAGGCCAACATCACCCTAATACCAAAACCAGATAAAGATAAAATTATAGGCCAATTTCTCTAATGAATAAGAATGCAAAAATCCTCAACAAAATACTTGCAAATCTAATCCAACTGCACATTAAAAAAATTATATACCATGATCAAGTGGGTTTTAGTTCAAGTATGCAAGGTTCGTTCAACATAAGAAAATCAATGTAATACACTGCATTAACAAACTGAATGAGAACAACCACGTAGTCATCTCAACTGACACAGAAAAGCCATTTGACAAAATCCAACATCCCTTCTTGATAAAAACACTTCAAGGACTTCCGGGCCAAGATGGCGGCTTAATGATGGCACATTTTAGTTCGTCCTCCAGAAAAACTACTAAATAACCAGAAACAGTACAGAACAGCTCTTGGGCCACATCAGTGACTGGACACACAGCGTACCCCAGTCTAGACCAGCTGGACCGGCAGCAAACTCCCCAGTACCATGAGTTCCCCAAGCCGTGGTGGCTGGCACCCCTCCTCAGGCTGCTTCCCAGAGCAGAAAGGAAAGGGACTTTACCAGCAGCAGGGACTGAGCACAACTAAATGCCAATTGTGGAATTAATTAACAAGTTCTGACTACTAGAAATAGGCCCTCAGCTCAGGTGAACCTGGTCAAAGCAGAGGTCGCTCATTTTTGCCCCAGAGCCGAAGGGGGAAGTCTGACGGAAAAAGGAAAAAAAAAAAAGGAAACAGAAGTTTTTGTGGCTATGTTTCTACAAAGGCTTGACTGCCTCTGGATTCAGCAGCAGGACATCTCAGGCTGCAATTGCCTCAGACATAGGCAGAAACAAGGTGGTTTGAGAGCTTGTCTGGAGCCTTTGTCTTCCCCAGGGGAGGGGTGAAGCCCAACTCAGGTGGAATTCATCCCTCAAGGAATTCAGACCCCAGGGCTTGGTAATTTGAAGCCATTAAAACCAGCCTAAAACCTTTCCTCTGTCTCTACCATGCCCCCAGCAGAAGAGTCCGCCAAAGTTAAAGGTGCCGCATCATCTTATGCTGGTGGGACCTGCAGGCAGACAAGCGCCACATACTGGGCAGGAGAGAAAAATGAGTTCAGAGACTTCACAGGAAAGTCTTTCAACCTGCTGGGTCTCACCCTCAGGGAAACCGATGCAGGTGACTCTTTCCTCCTAATAGGAGGCCAGTTTGGACTGGGAAAATCCGGCAGGGGTCTATAATACCTAAGTACACCCTTCTAAGTGTGTGTGGGAGGAAGGTACCATACAAGCAGGGCAAGAAACAAGAAAACAAGAACTGAAAAATTCTCCTTTGTTAAACAAAACTTAAGCTAGAGGTTCAGATAAAGCTGAACTGAATGTCAAAGAACAGACAGACCACAAATTCATCCAGCAAAAAAACCCTAGGTAAAAGAAGTGAAAGCAATCTCCAGAATAAACTAATCACAGTAATTAAATGCCTAGACTCCAACAAAAAATAACAAATCACACTAGGAAAATTGAAGATATGGCCCAGTCAAAGGAACAAACCAACAATTCAAATGACATACAGGAGCTGAAACAATTAATTCAGAATATACGAACAGATATGGAAAACCTCATCAAAAACCAAATCAATGAATTGAGGGAGGATATAAAGAAGGCAAGGAATGAACAAAAAGAAGAAATCGAAAGTTTGAAAAAACAAATCACAGAACTTATGGGAATGAAAGGCATGGTAGAAGAGATGAAAAGAACGGTGAAAACCTACAATGGTAGACTCCTGAGACAGAACACAGAATTAGTGAGCTGGAGGACGGAACATCTGAAATCCGACAAGAAACAGAAACTATAGGGAAAAAAATGGAAAAACATGAGCAGGGACTCAGGGAATTGAAAGACAATATGAAGTGCACGAATGTACGTGTTGTGGGTCTCCCAGAAGGAGAAGAGAAGGGAAAAGGAAGAGAAAAACTAATGGAGGAAATTATCACTGAAAATTTCCCAACTCTTATGAAAGACTTAAAATTACAGATCCAAGAAGTACAGCGTACCCCAAAGAGAATAGATCCAAACAGAAGTACTCCAAGACATTTACTAATCAGAATGTCAGAGGTCAAGGAGAAAGAGAGAATCTTGAAAGCAGCAAGAGAAAAGCAATCCATCACATACAAGGGAAGCCCAATAAGACCATGCGTATATTTCTCAGCAGAAACCATGGAGGTGAGAAGACAGTGGGATGATATATTTAAATCATTAAAAAAGCAAAACTGCCAACCAAGAACTCTATATCCAACAAAACTGTCCTTCAAAAATGAGGGAGAAATTAAAACATTTTCAGACAAAAAAATCACTGAGAGAAGTTGTGACTAAGAGAGCAGCTCTGCAAGAAATACCAAAGGGAGCACTAGAGACAGATACGAAGACAGAAGAGAGAGGTGTGGAGAAGAGTATAGAAAGGAAGACCATGAGTAAAGGTAAAAAGAAGGAAAATTAAAAGGACATATGAAAGCCAAAAGGCAAAATGGTAGAGGAGGGTACTGCCCGGGCAGTAATAACACTAAATGTTAATGGATTAAGCTTCCCAATCGGGGGACGTGGACTGGCAGAATGGATTAGGGAACGGGACCCATCTATATGCTGTCTGTACTCAAAGGACATGAGGACAAGGATACAAATGGACATTTGCACACCAATGTTTATAGCAGCATTATTTACAATTTCCAAGAGATGGAAACAGCCAAAATGTCCATCAATGGACGGGTGGCTAAACAAACTGTGGTATATACATACAATGGAACATTATGCAGCTGTAACACAGAATAAAGTTATGAAGTATGTAACAACATGGATGGACCTTACAGACATTATGCTGAGTGAGATTAGCCAGAAACAAAAGGACAAATACTGTATTGTCTCACTGATGTGAACTGACATTGGTGAATGAACTTGGAGAATTTCGTTGGTAACAGAGAACATCAGGAGATAGAAACAGGGTAAGATACTGGGTGATTGGAGCTGAAGGGATGCAGATTGTGCAACAGGACTGAATGCAAAAACTTGGAAATGGACAGCACAATACTACCTAACTGTAATACAATTATGTTAAAACAGTGAATGAGGCTGAATGTGAGAACAATAGAGGGAGGAGGGCTGGGGGCACAAATGAAATCAGAAAGAAAGATAGATGATAAAGATTGAGATGGTATAATCTAGGATTGCCTAGAGTGTATAATGACAGTGACTAAATGTACAAATTTAAAAAATGTTTTTGGGTCCCGGCGACCCGGGCTTCTGTGAAAGATGGCGGTCGGCTGGGACTGTAGCACAAGCATGACTATATGAAGGAAGAGGAGGAGGGCTTTCCTGAAGATGAGGCGACTGAATCGGAAAAAAACCTTAAGTTTGGTGAAAGAATTGGATGCCTTTCCAAAGGTTCCTCAGAGCTATGTAGAGACTTCAGCCAGTGGGGGTACAGTTTCTCTTATAGCATTTACTACTATGGCTTTATTAACTGTAATGGAATTTTCAGTATATCAAGATACATGGATGAAGTATGAATATGAAGTAGACAAGGATTTTTCTAGCAAATTGAGAATCAATATAGATATTACTGTTGCTATGAAGTGTCAGTATGTTGGAGCAGATGTGTTGGATTTAGCAGAAACAATAGTTGCATCTGCAGATGGTCTAGTTTATGAACCAGCAATATTTGATCTTTCACCACAACAAAAAGAATGGCAGAGGATGCTGCAGCTGATTCAGAGTAGGCTCCAAGAAGAGCATTCTCTTCAAGATGTGATATTTAAAAGTGCTTTTAAAAGTCCATCAACAGCACTTCCACCAAGGGAGGATGACTCATCACAGCCTCCAGATGCATGCAGAATTCGTGGTCACCTATATGTTAATAAAGTAGCAGGGAATTTTCACGTAACTGTGGGCAAGGCAATTCCACATCCCCGAGGTCATGCACATTTGGCAGCACTTGTCAACCATGATTCTTACAACTTTTCTCACAGAATAGATCATTTGTCTTTTGGAGAGCTTGTTCCAGGAATTATTAACCCTTTAGATGGAACTGAAAAAATTGCTGCAGATCACAACCAGATGTTTCAATATTTTATTACTGTTGTGCCAACAAAACTACATACATACAAAATTTCAGCGGATACCCATCAGTTTTCTGTGACAGAAAGGGCATGTTACATGGAATTGGAAAATTTATAGTTGAAATAATTTGCTGTCGTTTCAGACTTGGATCCTACAAACCTGTCAGTTCTGTCCCCTTTGAGGATGGCCACACTGACAACCACTTACCTCTTTTAGAAAACAATATACATTAGCACCTCCCAAGAGAAGGATAAAAAACTTTTTTGCTTGAGACAAAAACCTTTTTTGATAATAAAATATTGTGCAATATGCTCAAAGAAAGAAAAATATGAATGAAAAGCAGGAAACACATCTATTAAAAAAAAGGAAAAAAAAAATACCCAAACTGAAAACCCATACATGTCGTGTCTGTTACAAATGTTCTAGAAGAAATTATGCAGCTAATCAGTGATTAAGCCCAACCAGAGTCAGAGTATTGCTTTGAAGATGACCCCTTCTCACTTTCACAGCAAGTGGGCGGTATCAAAATTAAACTTTGCTTTTTGGTGATGAACAGCCTAAAGGAAAGAAGTCAAACCGCATCTAAAGAAAAAGGCATTGATGAGTGTAAATGTTTGCATTCTTTTGTTTTTAAAAGATACTATGTCAAAATAAAACATGGAAAACTAGTCTAGACTTTAAAAAATTGTGATCAGGTCACATTGTTAATAAAGTAAAACAGGGACCAGTCTGTTAAAAAAAAAAAAAAAAAAATGTTTTTGCATGAGGAAGAACAAACAAATGTCATTACTGCAGTGTGCTGAAAATAGATGGTACTTAATATTTTAAAATTTCAACTTATGTGTGAGACTAAAGCAAAAAATGTTTATTTGGTACAAAATTTATATTTTGACTAGTGCATTTCCTGATATAACTTAAGTAGATAGCTTGGTTGAATGACATAAGTACATGGAACCATGGGTAGAACATGAGATTTTGTTGGTTTGTCCAGAGTGATGCCCTGATGAATCCCAGAGTAATTTGATCAGTGAGTGTAAAAGTATTTGCAAAGTCCCCTTTGGGGAATGGTGAGAACAGGAGAAAATTCAACCTCCCCAAGTTGAATTCTTGATATTCTCACAAGCAGTGTGGACAACCAAAGCTATAGGCTGAGCCCCCAGTCTTGGGGTTTGTTCATATGAAACTTAACCCCACAAATGATAGGTCAAGCCTACTTAAAATTAGGCCTAAGAGTCACCCCCAAGAGAACCTCTTTTGTTGCTCAGATGTGGCCTCTCTCTCCAGCAAATTCACCAATCTCCCCCTGTCTACATGGGACATGACTCCCAGGGGTGTGGACCTTCCTGAAAACGTGGGACAGAGATCTTGGAATGAGCTGAGACTCAGCATCAAGGGATTGAGAAAAACCTTAGAATGAGCTGAGATCCAGCATCAAGGGACTAAGAAAATCCTCTCGACCAAAAGGGGGAAGAGTGAAATGAGACAAAGTGTCAATGGCTGAGAGATTCCAAACAGAGTCGAGAGGTTATCCTGGAGGTTATTCTTACACATTGAGTAGATATCACCTTGTTACTCAAGATATAATGGAGAGGCTGGAGGGAACTGCCTGAAAATGCAGAGCTGTATTCCAGTAGCCATGTTTCTTGATGATGATTGTATAATGATATAGCTTTCACAATGTGACTGTGTGATGGTGAAAACCTCGTGTCTGATGCTCCTTTATCTACCTTGTCAACAGATGAGTAGAACATATAAAGTAAAAATAAATAATAGGGGGAACAAATGTTAAAATAAATTTAGTTTGAAATGCTAGTGATCAATGAAAGGGAGGAGTAAGGGGTATGGTGTGTATGTTTTTTTTTTCTTTTTTCGTTTTATTTCTGTTCTCTATTTCTTTTTCTGAATTAATGCAAATGTTCTAAGAAATGATCATGATGATGAATATGCAACTATGTGGTGATATTGTGAATTACTGAATATATATTTAGAATGGAATGATCATATATTAAGAATGTTTGTGTTTCATGTAATTTTTTTTTAATTAATTAAAAAAAATTTTTTAAAAAGCCACTTCAAAAGATAGGAATAGAGGGAAACTTCCTCAACATAATAAAGGGCGTATGTAAAAAACCCATAGCTAAATCATACTCAACGGTGAAAGACTAACAGCTTTCCCGATGAAATCGGGAACAAGAAAAAGATGCCCAACATCACCACTTTTATTCAACATAGAACTGAAAGTTCTAGCCAGAGCAATTAGGGAAGAAAAAGAAATACAAGACATCCAAATCAGAAAGGAAGAAATAAAACTTTCACTATTTCAAGATGAAATGATTCTATATTTAGAAAGTTCCAAAAAATCTACAAAAAGGCTACGAGACATAATAAACAGCAAAGTGATAAGATAGAAGATCAAAACATAAAAATCAACAGTGTTTCTATATACTAGTAATGAGCTATCAGAGGAGGAAATCAGAGAAAAAAATTCCATTTACAATAGCACTGAAAAGAATCAAATAACTAGGAATAAACTTCACTAGGGATATGTAGAATCTATATTTTTTTTAAAAATTGGTAAAAGAAATCAAATAAGACCTAAATAAATGTAAGGACATTCCGTGTTCATGGATTAAATATCATTAAGATGACAATTAAAAAAAAAAAAAAGATGACAATTCAATGCAAACTGATTTAGAGTCAATGCAATCCCAAGCAAAATTTCAATGGCCTACCTTGCAGAAATGAAAAAGCCAATTATCAAATTTATTAGAAGAGTAAGGGGCCCCCAATAGCAGAAAACATCTTGAAAAAGAAGAACAAAGTTAGAAGACTCACATATTCTGACTTTAAAGCATATTACAAAGCTACACGTAGTTAGGAAAAAAAAAAAAAAGAGCATGGTACAGGCATAAGGATATATATATTGACCAATGTGACTGAACTGAGAGTTCAAAAATAGACCCTCTCAAATCCATGGTCAAGTGATTTTTGACAAGGCAGCCAAGTCCACTCAACTTGGACAGAAGAGTTTCTTCAACTAATGGTTCTAGGATAATTAGATATTCATATCCAAAACAATGAAAGAGGAACCATCACATACCTTATACAAAAATTAACTCAAAGTGGATCAGAGACCTAAACATTAGAGCTAGGACCATAAAAATTCTAGAAGAAAAGAAGGAAAACATCTTCAAGATTTTGTGGTAGGACATGGTTTTTTAGACCTTACACCCCAAAGAATAAGCAATGAAAGAAGAAATAGATAAATGGCATCTTCTCAAAATTGAACACTTTTATGCTTCAAAGGACATATGTCAAGAAAGTGAAAAGGCAACCAACTCAATGGGAGAAAATATTTGGAAACCACATATCCAAAACAGCTTTAATAACCAGGATATATAAAAAGGATCCTACAACGCAAATGATAGAAATACAAACTGAATTGTGGGATAGAAATACAAACTCAATTGTGGTCATTAAAAAAAACAAAGAACAAAAAACTACAGATGTAACAGGAGATGCAGGGAATTAAAAAAACTTAATCACTGCTGGTGGGTATGTAGAATGATATAGCCACTTTGGAAGGCAGTCTGGCGGTTCCTCAGGAAGCTAAGTATAGAACCGCTATATAATCCAGCAATCCCGTGACCAGAGATATTCTCAGAACTGAAAGCAGGCATGCAAGCAGACATCTGCATAACAATTTTCATAGCTGCATTATTCACGACTGCCAAAAGAAGGAAACAGTCCAAGTGTCCATCCACTGATGAGCAGATAAACAAACTATGGTACATACACACAATGGAATAGTATTCAGGTGTAGGAAGGAATTAAGTCCTGATAATGCTACAACATGGATGAATTTGAGGACATTATGGTGAGCATAATAAGCCAGACACAAAAGGACAAATATTCTATGGTCTCACTAATATGAACTAATTATAATGAGCAAACTGTGGGGGTTAAAACTTAGAGTACAGGTTACCAGGAGATAGAAAGGGGGTAGAGAATAGGCAAATGATGCTTAAAGTATACAGAATTTTTAGTAAGACTGATTATAAATGTTCGGAAATGGACAGAGGTAATAGCAGCACAACAGTGTATAAGGTAAGTGCAGTTAACAGGGCTGCGTGTGAACACAGTTGAAAGGAGAAGTCTAGGGTTGTGTATATCACTAGAAGAAAAGCTAGAGGTTAAAACACGGACCTGTATAACAGCAAAACCTGTTGTGAATGATGAGTGGTTTATTATACAAATATATGAAAGTTCTTACATAAACTAGAACAAATGTACATCACTAATAAAAGGTGTTAATAAAGTGCTATATAGGGAAAAAATACAATTAATGCAAACTAAGGACTATAGTTAACAGTAACAATATAATATCCTTCCATCAACTGTCACAAAAACACTATACCAGAGCTAAGTATCAACAAGAAGGGGGTAAAAGGAGTATGGATTTTTTTTGGAGTAATGAGAATGTTCCCAAAGTTATTGTGGGACTGAATATATAATGCTGTGATTATACCGAGAGTCACTGATTGAACACTTTGGATGGACTGTATGGTGTGTGAATAAAACTGTTAAAAAAAAAACAAAAAACATTCATGGTCCATGGGAGGCAGCCAAAATATCAACATTAACAGGAAGATGTTGATTCCAACCCTCATGGATGACTTCAGGGGTTCAAGACTTCAGTGGAAGAACTAATTGCAGATATGGTAGAAAGAGCAAAAGAACTAGAATTAGACACAGACTCTAAAGATATGACTAAATTGCTGCAATCTTCTGATAAAACTAGAATAGATAAGGACTTACTTCTTATGGATGGGCGAAATGGTTTCTTGAAATGGAAACTACTCCTGATAAAGATGCTGTGAACACTTGAATGATAACAAAGGATTTAGAATATTATATAATCTTAGTTGACAAAGCAACAGCAGGGTTTGAGAGGATCGATTCCAATTCTGAAAGAAGTTCTACTGTGGGTAAAATGCTATCAAACAACACTGCATGCTACAGAGAAATCTTTCATAATAGGAAACATCAATCAATGCAGCAACCTTCACTGTTGCCTTATTTTAAGCAACTGCCTCAGCCACCCTAAAGCTCAGCAACCACCGCCTTGATCAGTCAGCAGCCATCAACACTGAAGTAAGACTCTCCACCAGCAAAAGGAGTATGATTCACTGAAGTCTCAGATGGTCAGCATTTCTTATCAATAAAGTATTTTTAAATTAAGGTATGTACATTGTTTTCCTAGACAAATGCTATTGCACACTTAATAGACTACAGTATAGAATAAACCAAACTTCTATATGCACTGGAAAACCAAAAAAATTCATGGGACTCTCTTTCTTATATTAGTCACTTTACTGTGGTGGTCTGGAACTGAACCTACAATAACTCCAGGGTATGTCTGTACATGGTAGCAACTTAGCTAGTCTAAGTACCTCACCTTATGAGCTGCAAAACTTGATTCACTTTTTTCAAGTGCCCTTTTTGCATACTCTAGAGCTTCATACACCAATCGCTTTTTCTCTTCTTCTGATGTCCCACTGAGCTGAGATATATCACGTGAAGCCCTTGCCAAACGCCACAGTAACTCTGCATCTTCACTAATTTGAAATAAAATATAAAATATTTTAACTCACGTTTTTAAATTGTTAAAGGTCACATAATCAATACCGTTCAGTCTTCCAGCTTAGTGAGGATATAGTAAATACAGTATCAAAAAAACATTTTAGTAATGTTAAATATACTTTCCTTCATACAATACTTTCATTTGCCAAATTTCCTATAAAATATACATTACTCATAAACACTAACTTAACTATAGGATTTAAAATAATGACTTTCTCAAAAAAAAAATTTGTTTGAATTCTCAAAATTCTTGTCCTACAAACTCAAAACACTATTTGAGGCTTACCTCACTGAACTGTAATTCATACAATTTATTAACTCATTCAGACATTACCAGAATATACATGCTATACTCAGGGTCATGACCTTTTAAAAAACCAAACAGAGCACCTGGTACAAAATTGGTATATGTTAAATATTTGTAATTAATGAATCCTTAAATACAATTTACTCTCAAAATAAAACTTGTGGCTAAATGTGTCATCTATGACATCATGTCTTCTTATTTCAAGTAAAGGCGTAAGACTGCTTGAGGAACGACCATTTAAAGATAAATATATCAAATAAAGGGCGGGCCACAGTGGCTCAGCAGGCAGAGTTTTCACCTGCCATGCCGGAGACCCAGGTTCGATTCCCAGTGCCTACCCATGCAAAAAAATAAAAAAACAAAAATAAAGATAAATATATCAAATAAAAAATAGTAAATAAAATAGTAACCACAATAATATAATAAAGAGTTTAAAATATTTTTTAAATACTTAATTTCTTTCTATGAAATGTTTGTCTCCAAGTCCATTTTATGTATTTCTACCCCCACTCCTTGCACTAAATAGTAGTAACATAAACAATTTTGAAAATTTTTAAAAATGTTTCAGACTCATTTTTAATGTTTTACACCCCAAAAAAGGTAGTAGTAGTATCTCTGCAATTCAAACAATATAGAGTAATTTTAGAACTTTGAAATATTTCAAATTATTACTGACAGTACTATAAAATGCCAAATTAATCACCTCAAGTTATTGTGGGGAGAATGGAGAAGGAAAAATGATTGCTAAAAAATATTTAGGGAGTAAAACTGATGGGTCTTGGGAATTTAAGAAAAGTAGAAGAAAATGACTCATTGTTTCTAGTTTAGAAGAAAAGGTAGAGGAGAGAGATTTAGAAATGCCATTTAGTGTTATTTGACTTATTTTATAGGATTCCTCCATTCCCAGCTTTCCAAAAAATGAAACACACTGATGTCTTAGACTAAAAATATAATTTAATACTAAGTGCAGTAAAAGGAGTTTTCATTTCTCTAAAAAGACTGTGCTCCTAAAGTGACATAAAAGTACCATTCAATAGGGGCATACAAACATCTTAATTCTCAATAAATTCATTTAAAACTTATACCAATAAGGAGTAACTTTAAGGGAAAATAACACAGAATATAAAATATAGATGAGGTAAATTTATATTAGATGAGGTAAAACTATCTTCAATAACTACCTCGCTATTTTGTTAAGAAAAAGAGCAAAATGGAAAAAATACTTCAATATTCTACTAGAGTAACTAAAACAATATTATTTTCCAAACTATTAAGATAAATGTTGAACTTCTGAGTTAGCTTAAAGTAAGAAGTAAACACACTACTACAAATTAAACTCCAGGAATATTATTTTAATTAAAAACTACATTAATGTATTACAAAAATTTCAAGCACCAAAGATCACTTTACTAACTAACAAAATTGTAAGAAAACCACAAACCCAGGCCCATCGTACATTGCTTACCTTTCCTTGTATTGGGTTAGCAACTGAAAGAGCTTTTCTGTTTCTCCACTTTCATATAAGTAGTCTGCTTGTTCAAGGATTTCTTCAACTTCAAAGAACACAAAAGAAAAAAAGATACAATAAAGTAGGTCTTCCAAGTTAAATGGCAATAGTTCTATGTAACATAAACACTGTTATATAAAGTAAAAGAAATTAGATGCAGAAATCACCTATTAGAAAAGATTGAAAATTCTACAGAACCTAGATGTTAGTAGAAATAAGTATGAAGTTATCAGAACAAATCATTCACCAGAACTGTAGGAAATAGCAAATGAGAAAATTCATTCTAACTTATATATTAAACACACATTTTTTTGGGGGGGTGCATGGTCCAGGAATTGAACCTGGGTCTCCTGCATGGAAGGCAAGCATTCTACCACTGAAGAACCCATGCCCCCCATTTTTAAAAATTTAAAAAGCAGCTTCCTGTGAAGACTTTATGGTACACAATCCTTCCACACAGTCATCATTGTTGTTGCTGTTATTACTGTTAAGTACCACCCTCTCTATAAAATGATGTAACTCATCCATGCGAAACAGTGGAAAATATTAACTTCCATGACTGAGATGCACTGATTTACCAGAAACTCTTTATAATCTAATTTATACAGACACTATTAAGGAAAAGAGTCAAATATGTTGTCAAGAACTTTGATGATGTTAACTACACAGATAATCTGAAACTCACCTCACTGCCACTATATTCCAACCAAATTAACTATTTCAGGGTTTAGACTTTACCCAGAAATACATAAGCTTAACAGACAGTGTAAGGCCCTAAAAAATCTGACTAGTTACTTTAAAAACAGTAAGGCTGAGGGTAGTGGTATTTCAATTATTACTAAGAAACAAACACATTTAATTTTGTCTTCTACAAGACTAATGTACTACTTAGTATTACTTACAGATTAATATTCCAACAATGTGTTCAGCTAAGTTTCTTTATTATTTATCTTGGTATACTTTAATTAAACATCATAGTGTATTTGAAGTTAAACATTTAAAAAAGTTTAACATTAAAATCTATGCCCGCAAAAAAATACATATAATTTATGACGCAGCCATCTAAGTATTTTTTATTATAATCTTAAGATTAAGATAACATCATGATATAGTCTTACTGGTTTAATAAAAATTAAATGAGAACAATTTTTCTTCAATAATCATATTTCAACCAATTACGCAGTATGTAGTTTAATAATATTCATGTGACTGGTTAATTTTCTAAACTCTGTTTCCATTCTATTCTATTTTATATTTTTATCTTTGGTTGATTCTCAAAGCGTATGTTCTAACAACACAAAAATTCTTAAAAGTAGTGTAGTCTCTTCATTCTTGTTGGTATTTGTTGTACAAAGAATAATGATAACCAAAGATGTCTACATCTTAATATTTAGAAATCGTGAATAGGTTAGGTTAAATGGCAAAGGGGAATTAAGGTTGCAGATGGAATTATATTTGCTAGTAAGCTAACTTTAAAATAGGGAGATTATCCTGGATTTCCAGGTTGGCCCAATGTTATCCTTAAAAACAAAAAAGGGGCATGATCCTTAAAAATGGAAAACAGACAGGAGATAGTAAAGAATGAGATGTAATGATGTAGGCAAAGTCAGAATGATGTGACTGCTGGCTTTGATGATGAAGGGAACAACAGCCAAGAAAGAAAAGAAGCCTCAAGAGGCAAGGAACAGGTTTTCCCCTAGAGCCTTCAGAAAGGAACACATACCTGGCAGCACCTAGATTTTAAATAAGGGAGACCCACAGAACTTTAGAACCACAGAACTTCAAGATAATAAATTTTGTTGTTTTTAAGGCACTAAGCTTGTAATTTATTAAACCAGGAACAGAAAACTAATACAATATTTAAATTTAATATACTGATCTGATATATTTGAATGTAAACACAGTACATGTAACCAGCAAAGTTAAATTTTATTCATTTTATTCATGATTAATCTCTGGCTCCCTATAAAGACTGGTAAAGATATTTACTGTTCTTAAGATGATCTAGGAATTCTACATCTCATAACCACATAATGAAAAGAAAAATGTAGAAATTAAGGGAATGATTTAAAATAATTTAAATCTGTTCTGTGTTTATTATTCTTTTATAACATCAGTTTATCCACAATTTCCTTATTATAAAGTACAGTGCCATAATCTATAGTACCTAGGCTTCTACATATATTTCCTGCTTCTATTCAAGAATTTCTAAAGATTGCACTTGTACAATTCGTAAGAGAAAAATACAGTTACTATGGTACTACAGACTCACAAAGGCATTATGATGGGCACAAGGAGACCACTCCGTATACTGTAAATCAACTGTGGCTTTTACTTGTTTAATGCTCGGTACTTTTCCTGAAAATATTTTAAAATAAACTATGTTACAGACACAGAGACTATATTCTATAAAATGGACTAAATTTTAAAAGGATATTAATTTTCAACTTAAGTATGAATGAATATCCCAAAATGAACTAGAATTTATTAATTCACCTACAACCAGATAGTAAACCTTTTAATTTGACCAAAAATGAATATGAGCAAGATCATAACAAATCTTATGATTTTTTTAAGAAAAAATGTAAATGATACGATATGCATCAAAAATAAATTAATTAATAAACTACAGTTTTCCAGTTTTTTTTATTTGCTGTTCAAATTTTATTTGATAGCATCACATTTTATCCACATTTTTTTAACACTGATTTTTCAATAAACAGATCAATTACAATTCTAATCAGCCTTAAATGCATTTTCTTGGAGTTCTGTACAGTAGACTTAAGGTAGCACACCAAGTAAGGAAAAAGCATTCTATTTCAGATACAAAGCTCATAACAAATTTGACAGGTGGTGAGGAAAAGCAACAAAAGAAGACGGAACATAAATTTTGAACTGGAATTGAGAGAAAAAAAATTGCACATCTTTTTAATATTCATCTAGATTGAGAGCAAATATAACTTGTAAAGACGTTTGTTTCTACAGGTAATTAACATAATTACTAAGAACCTATTTTAAATTATTTTGAAATTATATATATGACAATGTAATAAATATTGTATATATCACATAAAATTAATCTGTATTCTGAAAGCATACTAAAATTTTAAAATATTTTGTAAATCTAGGTGGGTTTTAACATCAAATGGCTATTTTGTTACTTAATACATTTTTACTCTTAATGATCATGAATTCTGACATTTTCCACAATAAAAATAATTTCTATCAATATGCTCTTTCTCTTTTCATTGGATTTAAATGTTTTCTTTGGGTAATACAGTAGGTAAGGACTGTGTAATATGATTGTAGAAAGACATTTTAATAAAGTAGATTAAAATAGTACATTTTCTGTTATTTTTTTTCTTAGGGAAAGCTTTTGTATATACGAAAAAGGATGTCACTTTAAAGGCAGCTAAAGATAGCATCCTGTCACATCATGATTCTAGATGATTCTTTTGTTATACCTATTGGTCAACTGATATAATTTTTTTTTATTAATTAAAGAAAAAAAGAAATTAACACAACATTTAGAAATCATTCCATTCTATATATGCAATCAGTAATTCTTAACATCATCACATAGATGCATGATCATCATTTCTTAGTACATTTGCATCTATTTAGGAAAAGAACTAGCAAAACAACAGAAAAAGATACAGAATGTTAAATATAGAGAAAAAAATAAAAATAATAATAGTAAAAAAAAAGAAAAGGAAAAAGAAACAAAAAAGAAAAACAAACAGACAGACAGAAAAAAAAAACCTATAGCTCAGATGCAGCTTCATTCAGTGTTTTAACATGATTACTTTACAACTAGGTATTATTGTGCTGTCCATTTTTGAGTTTTTGTATCTAGTCCTGTTGCACAGTCTGTATCCCTTCAGCTCCAATTACCCATTATCTTACCCTGTTTCTAACTCCTGCTGGACTCTGTTACCAATGACATATTCCAAGTTTATTCTCGAATGTCGGTTCACATCAGTGGGACCATACAGTATTTGTCCTTTAGTTTTTGGCTAGACTCACTCAGCATAATGTTCTCTAGGTTCATCCATGTTATTACATGCTTCATAAGCTTATTCTGTCTTAAAGTTGCATAATATTCCATCGTATGTATATACCACAGTTTCTTTAGCCACTTGTCTGTTGATGGACATTTTGGCTGTTTCCATCTCTTTGCAATTGTAAATAACGCTGCTATAAACATTGGTGTGCAAATGTCCGTTTGTGTCTTTGAGCTTAAGTCCTTTGAGTAGATACATAGCAATGGTATTGCTGGGTCGTACGGCAATTCTATATTCAGCTTTTTGAGGAACCGCCAAACTGCCTTCCACAGTGGTTGCACCATTTGACATTCCCACCAACAGTGGACAAGTGTGCCTCTTTCTCCACATCCTCTCCAGCACTTGCCACTTTCTGTTTTGTTGATAATGGCCATTCTGGTGGGTGTGAGATGATATCTCATTGTGGTTTTGATTTGCATTTCTCTAATGGCCAGGGACATTGAGCATCTCTTCATGTGCCTTTTGGCCATTTGTATTTCCTCTTCTGAGAGGTGTCTGTTCAAGTCTTTTTTCCCATTTTGTAATTGGGTTGGCTGTCTTTTTGTTGTTGAGTTGGACAATCTCTTTATAAATTCTGGATACTAGACCTTTATCTGATATGTCATTTCCAAATATTGTCTCCCATTGTGTAGGCTGTCTTTCTACTTTCTTGATGAAGTTCTTTGACACACAAAAGTGTTTGATTTTGAGGAGCTCCCATTTATTTATTTCCTTCTTCAGTGCTCTTGCTTTAGGTTTAAGGTCCATAAAACTGCCTCCAATTGTAAGTTTCATAAGATATCTCCCTACATTTTCCTCTAACTGTTTTATGGTCTTAGACCTAATGTTTAGATCTTTGATCCATTTTGAGTTAACTTTTGTATAGGGTGTGAGATTCGGGTCTTCTTTCATTCTTTTGCATATGGATATCCAGTTCTCTAGGCACCATTTATTGAAGAGACTGTTCTGTCCCAGGTGAGTTGGCTTGACGGCCTTATCAAAGATCAAATGTCCATAGATGAGAGGGTCTATATCTGAGCACTCTATTCGATTCCATTGGTCGATATATCTATCTTTATGCCAATACCATGCTGTTTTGACCACTGTGGTTTCATAATATGCCTTAAAGTCAGGCAGCGCGAGACCTCCAGCTTCGTTTTGTTTTCTCAAGATGTTTTTAGCAATTCGGGGCACCCTGCCCTTCCAGATAAATTTAGTTATTGGTTTTTCTATTTCTGAAAAATAAGTTGTTGGGATTTTGATTGGTATTGCGTTGAATCTGTAAATCAATTTAGGTAGGATTGACATCTTAACTATATTTAGTCTTCCAACCCATGAACATGGTATGCCCTTCCATCTGTTTAGGTCTTCTGTGATTTCTTTTAGCAGTTTTTTGTAGTTTTCTTTATATAGGTTCTTTGTCTCTTTAGTTAAATTTATTCCTAGGTATTTCATTCTTTTAGTTGCAATTGTAAATGGGATTCGTTTCTTGGTTTCCCCCTCAGCTTGTTCATTACTAGTATATAGAAATGCTACAGATTTTTGAATGTTGATCTTGTAGCCTGCTACTTTGCTGTACTCATTTATTAGCTCTAGTAGTTTTGTTATGGATTTTTCTGGGTTTTCGACATATAGTATCATATCATCTGCAAACAGTGATAGTTTTACTTCTTCCTTTCCAATTTTGAAGCCTTGTATTTCTTTTTCTTGTCTAATTGCTCTGGCTAGAATCTTCAACACAGTGTTGAATAATACTGGTGATAGTGGACATCCTTGTCTTGTTCCTGATCTTAGGGGGAAAGTTTTCAGTTTTTCCCCATTGAGGATGATATTAGCTGTGGGTTTTTCATATATTCCCTCTATCATTTTAAGGAAGTTCCCTTGTATTCCTATCTTTTGAAGTGTTTTCAACAGGAAAGGATGTTGAATCTTGTCAAATGCCTTCTCTGCATCAATTGAGATGATCATGTGATTTTTCTGCTTTGATTTGTTGACATGGTGTATTACATTAATTGATTTTCTTATGTTGAACCATCCTTGCATACCTGGGATGAATCCTATTTGGTCATGATGTATAATTCTTTTAATGTGTTGTTGGATACGATTTGCTAGAATTTTATTGAGGATTTTTGCATCTATATTCATTAGAGAGATTGGTCTGTAGTTTTCCTTTTTTGTAATATCTTTGCCTGGTTTTGGTATGAGGGTGATGTTGGCTTCATAGAATGAATTAGGTAGTTTTCCCTCCACTTCGATTTTTTTGAAGAGTTTAAGGAGAGTTGGTACTAATTCTTTCTGAAATGTTTGATAGAATTCACATGTGAAGCCATCTGGTCCTAGACTTTTCTTTTTAGGAAGCTTTTGAATGACTAATTCAATTTCTTCACTTCTGATAGGTTTGTTGAGGTCATCTATTTCTTCTTGAGTCAAAGTTGGTGTTCATGTCTTTCCAGGAACCCGTCCATTTCATCTAAATTGTTGTATTTATTAGCGTAAAGTTGTTCATAGTATCCTGTTATTACCTCCTTTATTTCTGTGAGGTCAGTAGTTATGTCTCCTCTTCCATTTCTGATCTTATTTATTTGCATCCTCTCTCTTCTTCTTTTTGTCAATCTTGCTAAGGGCCCATCAATCTTATTGATTTTCTCATAGAACCAACTTCTGGTCTTATTGATTTTCTCTATTGTTTTCATGTTTTCAGTTTCAGGTATTTCTGCTCTAATCTTTGTTATTTCTTTCCTTTTGCTTGCTTTGGGATTAGTTTGCTGTTCTTTCTCCAGTTCTTCCAAGTGGACAGTTAATTCCTGCATTTTTGCCTTTTCTTCTTTTCTGATATAGGCATTTAGGGCAATAAATTTTCCTCTTAGCACTGCCTTTGCTGTGTCCCATAAGTTTTGATATGTTGTGCTTTCGTTTTCATTCGCCTCGAGGTATTTACTAATTTCTCTTGCAATTTCTTCTTTGACCCACTTGTTGTTTAAGAGTGTGTTGTTGAGTCCATTAACATTTACTGTTATTACTGTTAGGATAATATTTTCCTCTACCATTTTGCCTTTTGTATTATGTACATCATATCTGATTTTCCTATTTTCTACACTCTTCTCCATACCTCTCTCTTCTGTCTTTTCGTATCTGACTCTAGTGCTCCCTTTAGTATTTCTTGCAGAGCTGGTCTCTTGGTCACAAATTCTCTCAGTGACTTTTTGTCTGAGAATGTCTTAATTTCTCCCTCGTTATTGAAGGACAATTTTGCTGGATATAGATGTCTTGGTCGCAGTTTTTCTCTTTTAGTAATGTAAATATATCATCCCACTGTCTTCTAGCTTCCATGGTTTCCGCTGAGAAATCTACACATAGTCTTATTGGGTTTCCCTTGTATGTGACCGATTGTTTTTCTCTTGCTGCTTTCAAGATTCTCTCTTTCTCTTTGACCTCTGACATTCTAACTAGTAAGTGTCTTGGAGAACGCCTATTTGGGTCTATTCTCTTTGGGGTGCGCTGCACTTCTTGGATCTGTAATTTTAGGTCTTTCATAAGAGTTGGGCAATTTTCAGTGATAACTTCTTCCATTAGTTTTTCTCCTCCTTTTCCCTTCTCTTCTCCTTCTGGGACACCCACAACACGTATATTTGTGCGCTTCATATTGTCCTTCCGTTCCCTGATCCCCTGTTCAAATTTTTCCATTCTTTTCCCTATAGTTTCTGTTTCTTTTTGGAATTCAGATGTTCCATCCTCCAAATCACTAATTCTATCTTCTGTCTCTTTAAATCTATCATTGTAGGTATCCATTCCTTTTTCCATCTTTTCTACTTTGTCCTTCACTTCCATAAGTTCTGTGATTTGTTTTTTCAGTTTTTCTATTTCTTCTATTTGTTCAGCCCATGTGTTCTTCATGTCCTCCTTCAATTTATCGATTTCGTTTTTGAACAGGTTTTCCATTTCTGTTCGTATATTCAGCATTAGTTGTCTCAGCTCCTTTATCTCATTTGAACTATTGGTTTGTTCCTTTGACTGGGCCATATTTTCAATTTTCTGAGCATGATCCGTTATCTTCTGCTGGCGTCTGGGCATTTAGTCAGATTTCCCTAGGTGTTGGACCCAACAGGTTGAAAGATTTTTCTGTGAAATCTCTGGGTTCTGCTTTTCTTATCCTGCCCAATAGGTGGCGCTCGTGTCACTCGTTTGTCTGCGGATCCCACCAGTAAAAGGTGGTATGGGTCCTTTAACTTTAGAAAACTCTCGCCGTGGGGGAGGTTCGCCAGCCGAAGCGGCTTGGAAGAGTGCCAATCCGAATCTCCCAGCCGCCCCGGGGATCCGAACGTGGGGAGGGTCGCCGGCCGCCGCAGCCCGGGAGAGCACCCGTCCGAATCTCCTAGCCGGCCCGCGGCTCCAAGCGTGGCGCGAAGGTGCCAGCCACCGCGGCTTGAGGGGACCGCTTGTCCAATTCTCCCAGCCGGCCCGGGAAGGAGGGAGGGAGGGACTCCGGCCGCCTGCCGCCCCTGCCCGGGCAAGCCCTCGCCCCTCGGCGATCTCACCGGAGCGGGTTCTCCCAGCCAGTCAGCAGTTCCAGAATGGGGTACGCTGTCTTCTTGAACTCTGTCATGGCTCCGGGAGCTGTTCTGTATCGTTTCTACTCCCCTAGTAGCTGTTCTGGAGGAGGAACTAAGACCCACGCGTCTTACTAAGCCGTCATCCTCTCCGGAACTAGTTTTTCTTTATAGCTACTCTTAGCAATGTAAGAGGTACCTGCAGAAGAATAAAATGCTCCTTAAATACTCCTCTGGCAAAGAATATAGATCTATTTCTGAGGTTTATCCTTACAGTGTTTATAAAGTAGAAAATTGAGTAGAGTTAAGAATCAACAAAGTCATCCAAATTTAAGGTTAATCTTTCATAACAAAAATACTGTATTTCAGGCAGCAATGGAAGCAGTGCCCACAAAAGTGGTTTAAAGCAGACCAAATATGTATGTATGAAAGACCACTGAGTTTATTTCTGTGGATTCACCAGTAAAGAAAAATCAGAAAATGTGTATGAAAAAAAGACAACCAAAGGGACATATAAAGAACCTTTATTTAAGATGAGTACTTGAAATTACCCTATCTTTAAATCATTTTACAAGTGAACTTTCACAGCACAAAAGAGTACTGTGAATGGATTAGTCTATCTTCTTCAGGGGACTTAAAATTTGTCTATTTCAAGTAGATAATTTAAAATTCACTGTAGTGCTTCACTTACCGATGCCATGTGGGTTTTTGATGCCACCTTGCATTAACAGACATTACCATTTGAAAAAAGGTCACAAATCCCACCCAACTAAAATGTTCAAAAATATATAAACACTTAACTTCAAATCATTTTTTTAAAAATCCCACTTGAGAATATTATTTCATCCATGCAAATGGAAGAGGCAAAAACTTTATAATTGGGAGACGGCCAAGATGGTGGCTTAGCAAGGTGTGGAATTTAGTTCGTCTTCCAGAACAGGTACTACATAACCAGAAACAGTACAAAACAATTCCTGGGTACCTCATCAGTGACCACACACAATGTACCTCAGTCTGGACCAGCTGGACCAGCTGCTGGTCCAGAACCGTGAGTTCCCCAAGCTGCAGTGGCTGGCGCTCCTTCCCTACAAGCTGCTTCCCAGAGTGGAAATGAAAAGGGACTTAATCAACAGCAGGGGCTGAGTGCAATTAAGTTCCAACAGTGGAATTAATTCAAAAATTCTGACTACTAAAAATAGGCCCTCCGCTCAGGTGAACCTGGTCAAAGCTGAGGTCGCTGATTTTTTAGCTTTGGTTGTCCACACTGCTTGTGAGAATATCAAGAATTCAACTTGGGGAAGTTGAATTTCTCCCCACTCTCATCATTCCCCGAAGGGGGCTTGCAAATACTTTTCCAGTCACTGATCAAATCACTCTGGGTTTCCTTGGGCCATCACTCTGGACAAACCAACAAAATCTCATGTCCTACCTAAGATTCCAAGTATATATGACATTCAATCAAACTATCTACATGAGTTATATTAGGAAATGCTCTAGTCAAAATCTAAATTTTGTAACAAACATTTTTTGCTTTAGTCTCACACAGAAGGTGACATTTTAAAGTATTAATTATCATCTATTTTCAGCACCCTGCAATGACATTCTTTTGTTCTTCCTCATGCCAAAACATTTTTGAAATTTGTACATTGTACATTTCACTATTATTATACACTCTAAACATTCCTAAATTATACCATCTCGATCTTTAACATCTATCTTTCTTTCTGATTTCATTTATGTCCCCAGCCCTCCTTCCTCAGTTGGCTAAACAAACTGTGACATTTACATAAGATGGAATATTATGCAGCTGTAAGACAGAATAAAGTTATGAAGTATGTAACAACATGAATGGACCTTAAGGACATTATGCTGAGTGTGATTAGCCAGAAACTAAAGGACAAATACTGTATGGTTTCACTGATATGAACTGACATTAGTGAATAAACTTGGAATATTTCCTTGGTTACAGAGACCATCAAGAGATAGAAATAGGGTAAGATATTGGGTAATTGGAGCTGAAGGGATACAGATTGTGCAACAGGACTGAATATAAAAACTCAGAAATGGACAGCACAATATTACCTAACTGTAATACAATTATGTTAAAACACTGAATGAAGCTGCATATGAGAATGATAGAGGGAGGAGGGCTGGGGCATAAATGAAATCACAAACAAAGATAGACAATAAAGACTGAGATGGTGTAATCTAGGAATGCCTAGAGTGTATAATGATAGTGACTAAATGTACAAATTTAAAAAATTTTTTGCATGAGGAAGAACAAAAGAATGTCATTACTGCAGTGTGCTGAAAATAGATGGTACTTAATATTTTAAAATTTCAACTAATGTGTGAGACTAAAGCAAAAAATGTTTATTTGGTAGAAATCTATACTTTGACGAGTGCATCTCCTAATATAACTTATGTAGATAGTTGACTGAATACCTTAAGTACATGGAACTTTGTATAGGACATGAGATTTTGTTGGTTTGTCCAGGTGATGCCCTGATGAATCCCAGAGTGATTTGATCAGTGACTGGAAAAGTATTTGCAAGCCCCCTTCGGGGAATGATGAGAGTGGGGAGAAATTCAACTTCCCCAAGTTGAATTCTTGATATTCTCACAAGCAATGTGGACAACCAAAGCTATAGGCTGAGCCCCCAGTCTTTGGGTTTGTTCATATGAAACTTAACCCCATAAATGATAGGTCAAGCCTACTCAAAATTAGGCCTAAGAGTCACCCCCAAGAGATCCTCTTTTGTTGCTCAGATGTGGCCTCTCTCTTCAGCCAACACAGCAAGCAGACGCACCACCCTCCCCCTGTCTACGTGGGACATGACTACCAGGGGTGTGGATCTTCCTGGCAGTGTGGGGCAGAGATCCCAGAATGAGCTGAGATTCAGCATCAAGGGATTGAGAAAAACTCTAGAATGAGCTGAGACCCAGCATCAAGGGATTGTGAAAACCTTCTCGACCAAAAGAGGGAAGAGTGAAATGAGACAAAGTGTCAATGGCTGAGAGATTCCAAACAGAGTTGAGAGGTTATCCTGAAGGTTATTCTTACGCATTAAGTAGATATCACCTTGTTATCCAAGATGTAATGGAGAGGCTGGAGGGAACTGCCTGAAAATGTAGAGCTGTGTTCCAGTAGCCATGTTTCTTGATGATGATTGGATAATGATATAGCTTTCACAATATGACTGTGTGATTGTGAAAACCTTGTGTCTGATGCTCCTTTTATCTACCTTGTCAACAGATGAGAGGAACATATGGAATAAAAATAAATAATAGGGGGAACAAATGTTAAAACAGATTTAGTTTGAAATGCTAGTGATCAATGAAAGGGAGCAGTAAGGGGTACGGCCTGTAAAATCTTTTTTTTGTTTGTTTGTTATATTTTTCTGTTGTCTTTTTATTTCTTTTTCTGAATTGATGCTAATGTTCTGGGAAATGATCACGATGATGAATATGCAACTATGTGATGATATTGTAAATTGCTGAGTGTATGTGTTCGGAATGTTTGTGTTTCTTGTAATTTTTTTCAATTAATAAAAAATTTTTAAAAAAAAGACTGAGATGGTATAATCTAGGAATGCCTAGAGTGTATAATGAAAGTGATGACGTACAAATTATAAAAATGTTTTTGCATGGGAAAGAACAAGGGAATGTCATTACCGCAGGGTGTGAAAATAGATGGTAATTCTTATTTTAAAATTTTAACTTATTTTTAAGTTAAAATAAACCAAAAAATGTTTATTTGGTACAAAATTTATATTCTGACTAGTGCATTTCCCGATATAACTTATGTAGACAGCTTAACTGAACACTATGAGTGCATGGAACCTTGAGTAGGACATGAGATTTTGTTGGTTGGTCCAGTGTGATGCTCTGATAAATCCCAGAGTGATTTGAACAGTGAATAAAAAAGTATTTGCAAAGTCCTCTTCGGGGAATGGTGAGAATGGGGGAAAATTCAACTTCCCCAAATTGAATTCTTGATATTCTCACAATCAGTGCAGACAATCAAAGCTATAATGAGCCCCAAATCTTCGAGCTTGTTCATATGAAACTTAACCCCACAAAGGATAGCTCAAGCCTACTTAAAATTAGGCCTAAGAGTCACCCCCAAGAGAACCTCTTTTGTTGCTCAGATGCAGCCTCTCCTCAGCCAACACAACAAGCAAACTCACCACCCTCTCCCTGTCTAGGTGGGACATGACTCCCAGTGGTGTGGACCTTCCTGGCAACGTGGGACAGAAATATTGGAATGAGCTGAGACTCAGCATCAAAGGATTGAGAAAATCCCTAGAATGAGCTGAGATTCAGCATCAGGGGTTTGACTCAACCTTCTCGACCAAAAGGGGGAAGAGTGATGTGAGACATAATAAAGTGTCAATGGCTGAGAGATTCCAAACAGTGTCGAGAGGTTATCCTGGAGGTTATTCTTATGCATTAAATAGATATGACCTTGTTAGTCAAGATGTAATGGAGAGGCTGGAGGGAACTGCCTGAAAATGTAGAGCTGTGTTCCAGTAGCCACGTTTCTTGATGATGATTGTATGATATAGCTTTCACAATGTGACTGTGTGATTGTGAAAACCTTGTGTCTGATGCTCCTTTTATCTACGTTATCAACAGACGAGTAAAACATATGGAATAAAGATGAATAATAGAGGGAACAAATGTTAAAATAAATTTAGAGTGAAATGCTGGTGATCGGTGAGGAAGAGGGGTGGGGGGTATGGTATGTATGAACTTTTTTCTGTTTTCTTTTTATTTCTTTTTCTGAATAGATGCAAATGTTTCAAGAAATGATCATGATGATGAATATGCAACTATGTGATGATGTTGTGAATTACTGATTATATATATAGAACAGAATGATTAAAAGTTACAAATGTTTGTGTTTGGCATTTTTTGGTATTTTAAAATAAATTTTTAAATTGATAAAAAAAACTTTTTAATTGTTTCAATGAACATGAGGTAGCTGTAAAGAGAACTAGGCAGAAGTTTTGATGAATGGAATTATCTAAAGACCAATTCCTAAAAAATATGAAAATTAAGGATCAAGGCAGAACAAAACAGAAGAGTGTCATTTGAAAAATTAAAATTTTTAAGTACCAACAGTTATATTTTAATAGAAATAGGGATCATTTTCCAATTTAACAAAAATTCAGCTTCTATATTTTATCAATAACTACTGTTTTTCAGGGGTTAAAGCCTATAGTCTAACAAACAAATGATATGAACATGTTAGTCAACTAATTATAAAATGAAGCTTTTTGTTTAAGAACATAAAGTTAAGAAAATCAAGGCAGGCTAAATAAGTATGCTTGAAAATACAAGAGGGATTTGAAAATCTAAGGCACTTTTCATTAAAATTTATAATAAAACTATGTGTTTAGTTTTTTTCAGAATTGAGTTACACCTTTGAGTATTAGAATTATTTTTAAATGTAATAGATATACAATGATTTATATATCATTAAGAAACTTTTCAGAAAAAATGGACTATGGTCATTAAAGCTAAAAGCAATTTTGGGTTTGCCTTTCAGAGTGTCATATTTTGTGCTTATGGGAAGCTTTAAATCTTTTCAATCACTTTTTTAATGATGCCAAGGCACACTGAAAAGTGACAGATGTAAAGAAAAATAAAGAGATATGGGGTTCTAATCTCCACCTTAACACATCAACTTTTGAAGAAGATTAAAAGAAAATTTCTTTTTAAAAATTAATACTATAATGACAACAAGGCTTGTTCTAGCTATTTTACAAAGCTCTGTGAAAATTGAAGCTTTGGTGAAGTCTAGATAGAGAGCTTTAAAAACCTGAGTTACTGTCAAAAACATGTCATTGAACATACCTGGTTGGTGAAAAACCAAGTCCTCTGCTTTGACCATAATACATTTACAAAAAGAAGCTAAAAAAAAATAGTTCTAGTAAAGGGTGAGGGTGACAGTGGTGTCAAATTTTCTCATGCTTGGGTGCACACCACACTTACTTCCCAAGGAGAATCACTGTTTCCTCTCTTTCAATCCAGTTCTGTGAATTTCTTGAAAGTGAAAAAATTCTATTTTTAGAAAAGTCACACACATTAGTGATGTTAAGATATGCTTCTCCTCTTCTAAGTTGTGTGAACTTCCTTCAGAGACCATTCCTTTCAGACACTTCAGGGAAGCCAGCCATTTGACTAAAGAATCTCCTGAACCAGGTTAAAGACCAAAGTTTAAACAAGCGCTTCTAAAAGAGACGGGCTTTTCAATTCAGTGCCCTCTGGGGAAACTTAATGATATGTGACTTTGTTATCACTGCATTGCCATAAAAATCAAACCGGTGTCCAGAGTAAAGAAATTTCAAGTAATAATCCTTTGCAAAAAAAAAAAAAAAAATCACTTTTCTTTTTCTCTGTCTTCTTCAGTCTGTGTTAATTATATCTGTCCTGACTGTCTGGTTGGCATCTACTTGTATCCACAGAAGAAACCATTTCATGTCCAGTTTAAAAAAAAAAATAGCTCTCAGTTGTCTCTGCCTTTTTAAAGGACAGGCATGAATAAATCAAATCAATAACTAGTAATTCTTAGCTAATATTCTCAAATCCTTCACTTACCAGACTTTTAATAAGAACTTTTATGCAAATTATAATCTGTTTCTTTCCTCAAATTCACATTGATGAATTAAAAAGTGGGGACTATGAAAAGCAAAAGGCTTAACTCATAATTAGGACTGATACTGATTATATTTCTCTAATTACTCTAAAATTTTGGTTCTGTCTACATATACAACTGGTTTAACTAAATTTAATTTTTTAAAAACCATGGCAACACTTAAAAGACATCTACTCACCCATATTATGCAAATAAGAAATTTGATAGAAGTTTTAATTTTCAACCAGTTCTTTGATAATTGGTAAGGAGTTTATCACTGATACACTGTTCATAAACAAATCTTTTCATCTCAAAATAGTAGGGCTGTTGTATTTTTTAACTATAAATAAAATACCTTGGCATTAGGGAAATTGAAGAACTGCTCTATCATAACAAACCAGAGTTGGCAAACTTTTTCAATAAAATTCCAAAGAGTAAATATTTTAGACCATGCAGGTATGGTTTCTATGCCATATTCTTTTTGGTGTTTGTTTTTGTGTTTTTTACCCACAACCCTTCAACCCTTTAAAAATGTTTCTTAGCTAAAGAACCCCACAAAAATAAAAATTATTAATAGGTCATTCATCACTGAAGGAACTCCAGTTTCTGGAAAATAATCTATCCAACTGACAAGTATAGAAAAACAGAAAACAATATAGTCAAAAACAATGTTAGTTTCATTATTACGTATTGAGACAAAAATAACTGTTAAGTGTTCCAGATATTTACCTTAGGCTTACCTTTGGCTGTGGCATGAACCAAAGCAGCCTGAGAAATGACCTGGTAAGTTTCAAAACCCAAATAAGACAAGGTTGAGAATAAAAGGCCTCTTTTGAAAGTTCCTGGATTTCTTATCACCTGAGGAAACAATTATGGTCAGGGTTACCAAACTTAGAAAATTGGAGGGAACGGAAATCCCAAGCAAAGTTTACATCAATTTTCTACTATCCCCAAATAATTCAATCATAAGAACACTGGAAGTTCAAAATTTACTTCATCAAATTCTTCATTAAGACTATTTCAAACTACTTTTAGGAAAAGAGCATAATGCAATGCAATTTCGTTAAGAAATTCTAACTAAAGGTGGCAGTTTGCCTAAAAAACAGTCATATTGATAAATATTGGATTAGATGACTTGTATTTTATTTGGTGAAGCATGGATAATATAAATTCTATGAAATAAAATTATATACCGCTACATAATAAATATCAATCTTAAGACTAGACAAGATGAAGAATATTACATAGGGTAGTTACTAAGCAGAAAAAGTACACATGGTTGGTTTGTTGTATTTTTTCCTTTTTATGCTGTATGATAGGGGTCACATTTCATTCTTTTTCCATGCATATCCCTTTACTGCAGCACAATTTGTTCAACTTTTTGTTTTTGTTTGGTTTTTCATTTGTTTCTTTGCTTGTTTGTTTTTGGGAAGTACACGGGCCGGGAATCAAATCCAGGTCTCCTGCATAGAGGTGGGAATTCTACTACTGAACTACCCTCACACCCTCATATGGTTTTAAAAAGATATCTTCAAAAGCAACAAACCCAGTTTTTAAAAAATAATGAATAAAATAAAAAGCCTATCCAAAAAAATTTACAAATTAATTTTTATAATTATGGTCAGATTCTTAAGATCAATGGCAAAGGAGGATATCACTCTAGCAATTCTCCCCTTTCTTCACAGTTTTTCTCTTTTATATAGCATTTTTCCCATTAATTCATTCACGTATATAAAAACAAGCTATAGTATCTTTGTAAGCTGTAATTTCTTCTTAAAAAAAAAAAACGCATAAAGCTTCCTCTTAACTTCACATCCCCCTCAGTCTTATTTCCCAACTCCCCTTTTCAGCAAAACTCTCCAAAACAGTTGTCCATACTGTCTGCACTTCCTCTCTTTCCTTAAGCCCATTTATAATCCATCCATCTCCTATCCCAAGGCCTTCCAACTATTGACCTGTTTTCTGACACATTCAATTTGATTCCTGAGACACTCTTCACTTGGCTCTGAATGCTATTCTCCTAAACTTCCTACCTCAGTAATTGCTCCTTCTCATTCCCCTTTTTGGTTCTCATCTCCAGTACCTCAATGCCCAAGTGTGTCCTGGGCTTATTTATATTACTTTAATGATCTCACTTAGTCTGACATCTAAATACCATTTCCATGTCAAAAACATCAAAATGTAATGTTCGCCCTGGATATTTTCTCTAAACTTCAGAATTGTATATCCAACTGCCTACTCAATCTATCTCTACATGAAGTCTAACAGGAATCTTAAATACAACAGCCAAAGCAACTGTTCTCTCAACCCACTCCTCTCTAAAGTGTCTGTATCATGGCAAATTCATGCAACTTATTATTGCAACTCTGTTCTTCTAGCTGAGAAATGAAAACAATTTTTAAAAATCCTTAGAGTTCTCAATTCTGCTTTCTCTCGCAACTCACATTTGATTCATCAGTAGATCCTTTTTGCTCTATTTTCAAAATACATCCAAAATCCAAACCCTTCTCATCACCTCCACTGATACCACAGTGATTCAAAGCACCATTAACACTCACCTGGATTATGGCAATAGTCAACTGGTTTTGTGCCTCTGCCTTGCCCTCTAAGGTCTTTTCTCAACACAGTAGTTAAAGCAATCCTTTTCAAATAAAAATCACCTTACTTCTCTGCTCAAAATCTTTTAACCATTTCCTATGTAACTCAGAGTAGAAGTCTATACTTGCCTACCTAGCCCTTCATGGTATGGGTCATCACCCATCATACCTCATTTCCTACCTCTCCACCTTGATGAGTCTGCTAAAGCCACTAGGACTTCTTTACTGCTATTAGAACTCAAGACCTGTTCCTGACTCAGGATCATTATACTTGCTATTTCCTTTGCTCATAAATTATTCTCCCATGACTTGCTCCATCACAACTTTCAAGTTTTTGCTCAACAATTACTTTCTCAATGAGGATTTCCCTAATTTTGTATTTAAAATTGCAACATTTGTCCCTGGCACTCTCTGTCACCATCTAATATATTATGTACATATGTTACATATTTCATCAGTTTATTTAGTGTTTTCTCACAAGAATGTAGCTCTAGTACAGCCAGCACCTTGAACAGTGCCTGGCAGACAAATATTCAATATTTCCTGATTTAGAACTGGAAGACAGAGCGTGGAAGAAATTTTGATACTGGCTTAGGCACTACCTATGAAGCCCCTTCATATTAGCTCTTCATCTATAAAACTGGGACAATATCGAGTCTGTCTTCTACAGTTCTTGAGAAATTCAAATGAGAACCTATTTCTATGTGCTCTGTAAACTGTAGGCATTATTTCGTGGCTTCCAGTGTTGAAAAGCATTGAAATATAAATAAATGGATCTTAACAACACAAAATAACATTACTATTTCATATTAAGACCATTCTGATTTCCATTTTCTATCTATAACCAAATAAAATTTTATTAATCTACATATTCTGGCTCATACAGATAATCTGGATGGAGCAAAATCAACAACTAGTGATATCTACCCCATCTGTTTAATTTCTATTCATTTCATTCAGTAACTTCTCATTCATCTTATGAACTATATAACTTTATGCTTGATAATTTATGCAGTATTAAAATATACCTGATACACGTATACTGTTGAAAGAGACTTCATATAATTTCTGTCAAATACACTGGAAGAGTTTTAAAGATTTAATTGTTGTTTGTTCCATTTGTTTGTTTGGCATGGGCAGGCTCCAGGAATCGAACCCAGGTCTCCAGCATGGCAGGTGAGAATTCATTATTGTTTTTTAATTAAAACAAAAATTTCTTAATTCTCACCAAAGTATATCACACTTTGCACTAACAATTTAAAAAAAGGATTAAGGTGACTAAAATTAACAAAGCATATCATACAAATGGAATGGAATTACTTAGTAATAAAAAAAGACTACTACTTAGTGTTTAAGTTTTCTTGGCTGTTCAAGCAAATGCCAATGCAATGGATTGGCTTAAACAATGGGAATGTATTAGCTCACAGTTTTGAGGCTAGTGAAAAAGTCCAAATCAAGACATTATCAAGGTGATGCTTTCTTCCCAAAGATTGGTGTTCTGGAGCTGGTCCATGGCTCCTTGTCACATGGCATCCACTCATGGCCTCTCCCTTCTCTTCTGGAAGAGAGAAATTAGAAGGAAAATAAGGGTCACAAGTTCCAAACAATTCCAAAACCTGCAAGGCTTACTCCATTAGATTTCAAGGTGTGAAATTCATCTACGGATTGACATGTCATCCTCCAGGACTGATGCAGCAGAAGCCACACCTCTTCCAAGTTCTTGTGCAACAGCTCTACTCAAACACAGGGGTGAAGGCTCTAACCTCTCCAAGTATCAGGATGGTGGCCAGGCTCTCTGCAAATCCTGGGCATAGTTTCCACCCTCTCCAAGCACTGGGGCGGTGGCCAGTCTCTTCATGAGCAGCACGGCACAGGCTCCACCAACTTCAAGTACTTGTGTGGCAGCACTATCCTAGAATAGGAGGGTGGAAGGCCTGCTCTGTCCAAGCACTGTCCTTTCCAGACACACAGGTAGGACTGTTCTCTTAGCCCAAGGAGAAACATTCAGTCCAGACCTCAGCTTCCATGGTTCTGCCCTTAAAGTAATTCCTCCTTCATTTCATTCCTTCTCGGTCCCTTTCAATTCAGGCTGGCAGTGGTTTCACTTATACAAATTTCACAAAACCTTGTCAGCTTTTCATGCAGTTCACAAGGATCCAAACCATCAGAAGAAAGGATTTTCCATAGTTTTTTTTCCTGCATAACTACATTTCCAATGACTTCCACTGGAGATGGTGACTGGTTCCATATTCAGTTAAAGCCTCACATGGAGCCGTTATTATCCAGGGACTTGCCGTAGAGAAACTGAGGGAGGTCATTTAGAGAGCTATTTCTGGCCCTAGTCCCAGAGCACACTATCAAGATAGGCTAGGAATTTTCCAAACCTTCAATTTCTAACTTAATGCTTAAAAGATCAGTTTACAATGTATCCTTTTCTTCTCCTATTTTACTAAAAGCTGCAAGGAGAAACCAGCCTATATTTTCCTCACTTAGCTTGGATATCTCCTCAGCAAGTTCTACCTTCCATCCAACATCAGAATTCAATTCCACCAAGTTCCCTGCCACTTTAAAACAAGGAGAGTCTTTCCTCCAGTGTCCAATAACACATTCCTCATTTCCTTCTAAGTCCTCATCAGAAGTACCTTTACATCCATATTCCTATCAACAGCTTCTTAAAAGCAATCTAGGCTTTTTCTATCAATCACATCATAATTTTTCCAGCCTCTATCCATTACCCAATTCAAAAGCTGTTTCCAAATTTTCTGTCATTAGCAATAATAGCATATCATTCCTGGTACTAAAATCTGTTTTAGTCTCCTTGACAGCTCAAGCAAATTCCAATGCAATGGGTTGGCTTAAAGAATGGAAATTTATTAGCTCATGGTTTTGAGGCTAGGAAAAAGTCCAAATCAAGGCATCATATATGTGATGCTTTCTTCCCGAAGACTGGTGTTCTGGGGCTGGCCTGCCAGTGATCCTTGGTCCTGGGCTTTCTCTTGTTACATGGCAACGCAAATGATGACTTCTTGGTCTCTCCCTTTTCTTTTGGTTCCTACTGACTTCCAACTTCTTTTTTTCTTTCTCTCTCTGAATTTCATTCCACTTATAAAGGACTCCAATAATAAGATTAAGACCCATCCTGGAATTACATCATCTGAGGTCACTGTGCTCATTATTCTAAAACCTGCCCATCTTTTAATGCTATAAAACTATTAAGAGTTACTGCAGTTCAGGAAGACAGATTTTTTGGCCTATAGGCCATCTGATCTTCTGCTATGTATCTAGTAGTAAATTTTTCTCTTTTTGAAACCTTAGTATCTCTGGATTTGGTCATTTGAGTGCATGAGACAAAAGAATCCACTGACTTTCTCCAGTAATAAGAATATAAGACAAAGAAAATATAAAGGCACTTCAAAAGGGAAAGTATAAACATCCAGAAAACACAAATGAGCAGATTGTAAGTACACTGAACAAAGACTTATAAAAATGATCTTCAATATGCTCAAGCAGATGAAGGAAAATACAGATAAAGATTTAAAGGATATCAGGAAAACAATGAATGAACAATATGAGGGTCATGTAAAGAGACAGGAAATTTAAAAAGGAACTAAACGGAATTACTAGAGTTGAAGACCACAATAAATGAAATGAAAAATTCCCAAAAGGGTTTCAGCAGCAGACTGAAAGAATCAGCAGAAGAAAGAATCTGCAAACTCGAAGACAAGACAATTCAAATTAGTCAGGCAAATGAGCAGAAACAAAAAATAATTCTAAACAGCAAGAATAGCCTAAGGGAACTTTGGGACACTATCAAACATACCAAGATATGCATTACAAAAGTCCAAGAAGAAGAAAGTGATAAAGGGGAAGAAAGAATATAAAAAGAATGTCAGACAACTTTCCAAACTTAGAAAAAGACATAAATATGTACATCAAAAAAGCACTAAACAGAATAAATATGAAGAAAACACACCCATATATTGCTCAAACTGTTGAATTCAAAAGACAATGAGAATGTTCTGAAAGCCGCATGACAAAAATGTGCTATGTGTAAGGAAGTTCAGTAAGACTGAGTGCAGATTTCTCATCATACACCATGGAGATGAAAATACAGTGGGTTGAAACACGTAAAGATCTGAAACAAAACAATTACAAAGCAATAATTTTCTATCTGGTGAGACTTTCTTTCAAAAATGAGGGCCACATTAGGTTATTACAAGATAAAACAAAAGCTAATGGAGTTCACCAGTAGACCTGCTCTACCAGTAAAGCTAAGGGATGTCTTCAGATTGAAAGGAAACTTAGAGCAGCATACAGGAATAAAGACCTCCAGTAAAGGGATATGTAGGCAAGGACATTTTAATTTCTCATGCTGGAAAGGGGTGTTGGCCTTCTGGAGCAGAGGAATGAACCTGGGTTTTGTTCTTGGAGACTGTTAACTTTGGATTTCAGGACTTACTTGACCTACTCTCAACTGGAAGCTTTCAATGCCTGAGAAAATAAACTTAAAGCATTTACAGAGACTTAGACAGAACAGAGGGCACTTCCTAGGGTTTTCAGGAATACTGTTGGTTGGAAAATAGCATATTGTGGTAGTCTGAAATATCTAGCTAAAGCTTGCATAGAAGAAACCTCCAGAATGACCTCTCAACACTATTTGGGATATCTTAGCCATTGAAACTTTGTTTTGTTCCATTTCTTTTCCCCCTTTTCATAAAGACTTTTCTTAAGCTAATGATGCCAGAGCCAGGCTCATCATTAGCATTCATATCTTACCTTGCTAGGGAGACTTGTACCTCTGGGAGTCATGTTGCACGTAGGGGGGAGGATAGCAAGTTTATTTGTGGAGTTGGCTTAGGGAGAGGGGCCACATCTGAACAGCAGGGGAGGCTCTTTGGGGTGACTCTTAGGCATAATTGCATGCAGGACTGGCTTTGCCACTGCAGAAGTAAGCTTTGTGGGGGCAAGCCTCAAAATTGAGGTATTGGCTTGTTGAATTGGGAAGACCTAAGGCCTGGGAGAGTTTCAGGATTTCCCAAGGTGGGTAAGTATAATAGATCCACACTTTATCCCACTCCTTCAAAGGGACTTTGAAAGCACTTTTTTGTTTTCTGCCCCAAATACCCTGAAATGTATTAGGGTACAACATTAATCTGTATAGCGTAATAGGTTCTCAGTGCCTATTCTGGGTTCCATGTAGTTGGGTTGTTTAAATAGGCTGACCAGATGGTTATATTAGTGTACTACAGAAAATTAAAATTTTGGACCAAATAAATTTCACTTCCCGTGGTCTCCTATAGAGGGTGAAGTTTGAAAATACAGACAATATCATCCTTTACCCTGTACTTTGATTTGCTTTCGTCCCAAACAAGTCCATTACATACATATCTCTCAATATAGTCTGATCTCTTTTTCAACTTCTTTGACAGTTGCTGTGAAGAGTAATGCAGACTTTCAGATCTGCAGACCTCTGGTTCTGAGTGTTAGGAATCCCACAGATACCCAATGTTCCAGGGAACTACCAGATTATACACAAAGTGCACAGTACCTCAGAATATGGACGTCACAGTTAAAACCTGGGAATGGATGTGACTACTCTAAGAGCTTAAGTCTACAATGAGCCTTATTTGATCATTCTGTACTCCTTAAATCAGTTTGCCCCATCTATGTCTGCTTTCTATCCCCTAATAACCCATGTACTTTAATTCAATTCTGAGTTTGCTCATCACAGTTAGTTTATATTAGTTAGACCATACATTACTAGCCCATTTTTTTCTGGCTTATTTTACTCACCATAAAGTCCTCAAGGTTCTTTCTCCTAGTTGCATGTCACACTACTTCATTCTTTCCTGCAGCCTCCCATTACTCCATCATATTTATACATGATATTTTGATCTTCCCTTCATGTATTCTTAGGCCACCTTCATCTATTGCAAACCATGAAAACTGCTACCATAAACACTGATGTGCAAATACCTATTCTTATCTCTGTTTTCTGTTCTTCTGAGACTTTGTCTACTAATGGGTTTGAAGAATCATGTGTCAACCCTATATTTAGTCTCCTATGGAAACACCATACTGGCCCCAGAGGGGCTGCACCATTCTACTTTCCTAAAATATAATCACATTATTACCCCTGATTTAAATCACATAGTTATGCATTCACCGCCACAATCCATTTCTTTCACAAAGAAAAAGGAGAAAAGACAAAAGAAGAGGAACAAGAACAACAAGAATATCATACCCTTCCATTATACCTCCCTCAATATTAAAATTTACCTTTGATATATTTTGCCTTTGTTATAATTAATCAAAGAACACTACAGTGTTACCGTTAACTATAGACCTTAATTTGCAATAACTGTTTTTTTCATAAACCATCCCCTTGTTAGTTATGTATTTTACATTAAATTACAATTAATGTCCACTCTAGTATTTGCTATATTATTCAGTCCTAGTTCTTACCTTCTACCATTAATTCTGGTGCCATATATGCCCCTAGCCTTCCTCTTTTAATCAGTCACATTCAGTTTTATTCAATATACTTAGAAAATTGTACAACCATCACATAGTATTGTGCTACCGGATCTTTACAATCAACCCTGTTGAACATTCTTCACTCCATCATCAAGTGCCCAAACCCTACCCTCTTTCTATCCTGATAGCCTGTGTTCTCAACATTAACTCTCAGAATTTGTTCATCATAGTTGTTTCCTATTAGTGAGACCATACTGCATTTGTCCTTTTGTTTCTGGCTTATTTGCTCAACATAATGTCCTCAAGATTCATCTATTGTTGTGTCCTTCATCACTTTATTCTGTCCTGCAGCTGCTTAATATTCCATAATATATATAACAGTTTGTTTATCTATTTGTGCACTGATGAACATTTGAGCTGTTTATATCTCTTGGCAATTCTGAATAATGCTGCTATAAACATCACTGTGCAAATGTCTCTTTAAGTCCCTGCTTTCAGTTCTTCCAAGCATATACCTAGGAGTGGGACTGCTGAATCATACAATTCCAAACTTAGGTTCCTGAGAAACCACAAACTGCTTTCCAGAGCAGCTGCACCATTCTAGTAAGTGTACATTTTTCTCCACATCCTCTCCAGCATTTGTAATTTTTTTTTTTTAATAATGGCCATTCTAGTAGTGTGAGACGACATTTCATTGTGGTTTTGATCTGCATTTCCCTCATAGCGAGCGAAGATGCATCTTTTCATGTTTTTGATCCAATTGTATGTCCTCTTCTGAAAAGTGCCTGTCATGTCTTCAATTGATTTTTTAATTGGGCTGTTTTTTTATTTTTGAATTGTAGGATATCTTTATATATCCTGGATATTAAACAAACAAACAAACCCATCCTGATTGAGGTGGACCATATCTTAACTGAAATAACCTGCACAAATGGTCCTACTTACAACAAGTTCACACCCACAGGAACAGATTAAGTTTAAGAACATATTTTTCTGGAGTACACAGCTCCAAACGATCACACTCAACAATAAAAAAACAGTTGACTACCAATACATGAATTGTATTGTATAACAATATATAAATCTCAAATAACATATTTGAATCTCAAAAACATGCTACTGAATGAAAGAAGACAGATACAAAACTGTAATTAATGTATAATTCCATTTATATGAAACTTAAAAAAAAAATCTAATAATAATGATAGAAGGCAAATTAGTTGTCGCCTGACTAGGGTGTTAACATTGACCAGAACAAAGTACATGGGAAATTTTTGAAGTGATGGAAAATGTTCTACACCCCGATGGGTAAAGACATAAATCAGTTAAAACTCATCAAAATATAGCAAAATAGGTATATTTTTTAAAGTTAACTAAAACACTTTAATTAGCTCCTATTTAGCACCTAGCCTAAACTGGATAACATATAATATTCAAGATGATTATGCAGCTAAATAATAAAGACCAAGTCATCTTGCTTTGAACTTCTGATAAGTATTTAGAGTAGGAATGGAAACTGTGATAATCTAATTTGCTAAAGGCTTTGATTTCTTAAGTGTGAAAACTGGATTATAAGCAAATCAACAGCAAAGTAGTAAAACTAAACTTGACATGATTAAATTTTTAAGCACTCAATTTTCTGGATATATTCTTACTTATAGGGTAAAAACTAGATGGGATGGGGCAGAGAGCATGATGTGCGTGGGGGGGGATTTTGTGCATATAAAACGAAACATGTATGTGAGAGAGAAAAAAGGAAGGGAGAGAAGGAAGGGAAGAGAGAGGGAGACAATGTCTAGAAAAAGAAGAGGAAAAGACTAACATTTTCTCAGTAAGTCTCTTAGTTCCCTACTGCTCTGGCAGGAATATCACATAATAGAAATGGTAGTATCAGACTCTTTTAACTTAAGGAAATTATATATTTATGAGTGTTCAAATTCTTTTGCTGATATGATCAGCAAATAATATTCTGGCCTTCTTAGAGGAGCAAAAAATGCACTGTTGGATATAGCTGACATTTATATTTCTCATTGTGGATTAATAATCAGTTGATCTCTCTTCAGTTTGGTAATGTGAAGCAGCTCTCAGTGCACCTAAGAGAAAGTAGATAAAATATGTTTCTGGACCTGAAAAATCAAGTAAAAGAATCAGTGACACCTCCAAGATAATGTCTGAGAAAATCAGAATGTATCATTTCACCTCTGTACTATCAATATCCAGCACAATGCCTTTCTCAAAATATTTGCTAAACAGAAGTAACAGGCTCTCTCTTAGCATGCTTTTCTCCCCAATATTGATTGCATGCCTTCAGAGCTAGAAGGAATTCGAAAACATAAACTCATCACTGCATGGAAAGGAATGTGATTTTCCTTCAACTTCCTGCCAGCTCCCACTCCTCTTAAATGTTAGAATTTTTCTGATATGTATTAGGCCTTCTTCTCATCTTACTATTAATAATTTCAGCCTCTACCATGTATCCTGAATCTATCTCTGTATAACTCCCATACCTCCGAAGGTAAACACCATGCCTATCAAATACTGCTTATTTCAGAAGTCCACTTGTATATTTTATGACATTCACCTAATTAGTCCAAAACATAACTTATCTCTCCCTTCAACTACCCCAGCCATCTGCTTTCTCTATAGTCCTATCTCAGAAAATAGAATCACCATCCATTCTATTGCTCTAACCAGAAACCTGAGAATCTTCCTTATTTCTCTTTCCTTTCAACTCCAAAGCTATCTTTAGGTCAGCTAATTTTACATCCTTAATACCCCTTGAATGCATCTACTTTCCATAGCTACCAGTGAACACCAAGACATCACATTTCTAACCTGTCCTTCCGCAATGATCTTTTATCAGTTTCCAGCATCCACTCAGGCCTCCAGCCTACCTGTTCTTCACATTAAACTTATTTTTTTAGGGCAAGTCTGCTCAAATGTCTTCCCTGCTTAAAACTTCTTGATGAGTTACCATAACCTTTTAAAAAAAATCAGAAATATATAATATGGTTTACAAGATTTTAAAAATCTGGTTGTGGTAGGCAGTCTTTAAAATGGTCTCCAATGATCCCTACTTCTGATATTTATATTCTTGCATAATCTCCTTCCCTTAAGTATAGGCTGGCCTTGACTTCCTTCTAAGAAATAGAATACAGCACAAGTAAAGGGATGTCATCTCCAAGCTTAGATTATAAAAAACTGATTTCCATCTTTGGCACACATTGTCTCATGTGGACTCTTTACTTGACCAAGGGGATGCCAGTTGGTGTGTCTTGAGGCAGTTCTGTGGGGGACCCCTTCTGGTAAGTGACAAAGGCCTGCCAACAACTCTGAAGGCTGGAAGCAGATATTTCCCCTCTGTACTCAAGTTGAGCCTTGGGTGAGACCACGCCACCAGTCAACAGCTTGACTGCAGCCTTTTAAAAGACTTGCAGCTAGAAGCACCCATCTAAATCACACCAGAATTCCTGACCCACAGAAATCATGAGTAAAAATATTTGTTTCAAACCGCTGACTTTGGAGATAATTTGTTATGCCAGTAGTAAATAACTAAAACACTGCTACTTGCCTTACTTCTCAACTTATTTCAATTTATTCCTCTCCAAGCTTCAGTCACTCTTTCAATTCCTCAAAAGTACCACCTTTTCTTATCTCAAGGCCTATATCATGCTACTCTCTCTACTGGAATATTCTTTTTTTTTAATCGTGAAGTACAACATATACATAAAAGCAATACATTTCAAAGTACATTGTTAACAAGTAGCTGTAGAAAAGATTTCAAAGTTTGCTTTGGGTTACAGTTTCACAATTTCAGATTTTTTTCCTTCTAGTTGCTCAGACACTGAAGACTAAAAAGAAATATCAGTATAATGATTCAGTAATCATACTCATTTGTGTAAATCCTAACTTCACTAACTCCTCCTCCTCCTTTGATCCTTCTGTGAATCTTTACAGCTATTTGAGTTATGCCCATTCTAACTTTTTCCATGTTGAAAGGGATGTCACTATGAGGTGGGAGATGGAACTAGTTAATGTTCTTGGAAACAGTGGCACCTCTGGGTTTCAGGATTTATCTGGCCTAGATATCACCTGAAGGTTTTACGTTTCTGAAAGTAAATTTTAATGCATTTAACTTTTGTGGGATTCAGATAGAGCCCTGGATGTTCCTTAGGGTGAATAGGAACGATGTTGGTTGGGTTTGGCAAGCTGGAATTCCTTTCTCACCATCTTCCCCTTATCTAATTAACTCCTAATCATCTTTTGGATCCCATCTCTGCCCAAACCCTTCACCTCCTTCTCATCCTCCAATTCAGGTTAGGTGCAACTGCGCTTTGTTTTTCCTAACATTTAACACTTGTAATATTTGTTCAGTGACTATCTTCCCTTTTAGTCTGTAAAATCAAGCAGTAGAGAGTTTCTATTTCTCCTGTCCACTACTACATAAAAGCACAAAACAGAAGCTGACAACCTAGTAAATACACAATGTCAAAGAATAAATGTCCATTGTTACCTACTATATATATATATATATATATATATATATATATATATGATCTAAGAAACACAAAGTATCTCCTTTAGAAACGTAACTGAAGTTTGCCACACCAACTTTCCAAAGTCAGGTAGACGGAGCCTCAACGAGGGTTGTTCGCGCAGCTGGCATTCACTGAAAGTGAAAATTTTTATACACAGCGGTCAAGGATCCACCCCCACCTGCGCTTCATGTCTGCCATGTTTTCACACGGAAAGGACAAGAGGCAGATCCTCACAGAAGATGTATCCCAAACCCCCGAGTTTCTGGCCCCGAGTTTCTTCCTCAATTCACTGCATCTCCCACTGTGACGCGAGGCCAAGCCTGCACACCGCGGAGAAATGCCCGAATCCAGCCGGTCGGGGGAGGAGGGGAGGAGCGAAGCCAGGAAACAAGGGTACCTCAAAACAGCGGAGATGCCTTGGGCCGCACCCACCGCGGCAGCCCGCAGCACCCATTGGGAGCCGAGGTCCCGGGGCGGTGCCACGTCCCGAAGGGAGAAAGCGCCACAGTCGCGCAACCAACGCCATGATCTAATACCGTGGGCCTCACCATTCACCCCTTGGGGGCCTCTACACAAAAGGTCCGAGCTAAAGGTGCCCGCGTCCTTCTGGAAAGTAATGCTCAGGCGAGCTTCCGGCCGTTCCGCATTTCCGGCTCAGGGGTTCTGGGGGCGGGAAATTGCCGGATGAGGAGGGGCTTTGTGGAGCTTCCACGCCTGCGCCCAGCTGGCTGCGCCTGTTCCGTCCTTGAGTATCCCTGCTATCTTTTCTCTAGGGACATTTCATGTTAATTTCTTTCTAAGGAGTGAAAATGTAAAATTCTTTCAGAAGTCTATAAGCACATCATATTTAAGTCTAATGTTCTGTTTGTGCTGAGCATTCTGTATGAATATATGATCACTTACCTGTCTCTCTTTGAGGGCCCTGCTGACTCTGTGCTTGCTTGTATTTATCAGTCTCTGATCCCCTTAGTCTATCATGCAGATTAGATCCTATGCTCTGATCAAGTGCCTTCTATTCTTAGGGAATGTCGACTTCCCCCTGCAGAAGTTTTAAAGCAGTTTCCATTCATTCAAACATTTTCAAAGTATCAGCCAGCTACAGAGTTCTAGGCATTTGAGTTCTTGCCCTACAGCGCACAACATTGAGGTGATACAAAAGAAAATATCAGAAACTGATTATATGTTTTAAAACCATGGAACTGTACAACACAGTGAAATGTAATGTAATCTATGGACTATAGTTAATAGTATAATTATTATTGTTAAATATATTAAATAATTATTTAAAATTGTCTCATCAATTGTGACAAAGTTACCACACTAAAGCAAAATGTTAATAGTAGAGAAATTGTGTGTATGAAGGAGAGGGGTATAGGAATTCTGAACTTTCTGCATGATTTTTTTGTAAACCCACACCTTCTTCAATTAAAAAAAAACCACAAGACCTACCTCAAAAGCCAATGAAAAAAAATCAAACAAAAACTCAATGAAGCTATTTGCTGATATCATAGAAATAGAGGGAAATAATACTCCAGTACCAGAGAGTCAGGGAGTGGAGTGAAGTTTGAGCCATGATATGGAAGGGAGTCAATTTTTAAAGAGAAAATAGAAATGATCAGGTTTCCATTTTAGGACGTTCACTCTGGGAACAGTGATGAGGAGAGAATGCAAAGAGCTCTTTGGAATTAATTTCCTGTTTCAGTTACCCAGGAGAGAATTAAAGAAGTGATAGTAGGTGTTCTAATTTGCTAGCTGCCAGAATACAATATACCAGACACGGAATGGCTTTTTAAAAGGGGAATTTAATAAATTGTAAGTTAACAGTTTTTAGACCATGGAAAGTCCCAATTAAAACAAGTTTATAGAAATGTCCAATCTAAGGCATCCAGGGAAAGATACCTTGGTTCAAGAAGGGTGATGAAGTTCAGGGTTTCTCTCTCAAGTGAGAAGTCACATGACGAACACAGTCAGGGTTTCTGTCTCATCTGGAAAGGCACATGGCAAACACAGTGTCATCTGCTGTCTTGCTCTCCTGGCTTCCTGCTTCATGAAGTTCCCCAGGAGGCATTTTCCTCCTTCATTTCCAAAGGTCGCTGGCTGGTGGACTCTGCTTCTTGTGGCTGTGTCATTCTGTTCAGCTCTCTCTGAATCGCCTCCTTTCTCCAAAATATTTCTCTTTCATAGGATTCCAGTAAACTAATCAAGACCCACATAGAATGGGTGGAGACATGTCTCTATCTAATCAAGTTTAATACACACATTCCGTGGAGATAACCCAATCACATTTCCAACCTATAGTACTGGATAGGGATTAAGAGAAAGGGTTGTTCCCAAAAGATTTCTTAGGATTAAATCATGGCTTCTGCAGGGTACATAAATCCTTTCAAACTAGCATAGTAGGGAAGAAGAGAAGGAGATACTTTGAGAGCCATTAAAAGTAGAATTGACCATAACTGGTAAACCAGTAGGTGTGGCAAATGAGAGGAAGGAATCAATGATTATATTTAGGTTTCTGGCTGGGATGACCATGCAGATGGTGGTGTGCCTGTTTGAAAGAATTATGTACCATAGAAAAGCCATGCCTTAATCCTGATCCAATCTTGTGGGAGCAACCATTTCTATTAATCCCTGGCTGCTTAGGCTCTCGTGGTTCTCATGGCTCTCTCCAAAATGCTTCCTCGTGTAAAGATTCCAGAAAACTAATCAAGACCCACCTGGAATGGATGGAGTCACATCTCCATGGGGATAATCTAGTCAAGTTTTCAAACTATATTACTGAGCCTATGCAGCCAGAGACCTTTGGAAAATGTCCCTTAGGGGAGCATCATGAAATAAGAAGCCTGGAGAGAAAGCTAGCAGACATCACCATGTTTGCCATGTGCCTTTTCAGTTGAGAGAGAAACTGTGAACTTCATTGGCCTCTCTTGAATGAAGGTAACTTCTTGTTGGTGCCTTAATTTGGACTTTTCTATAGACTTGTTTTAATTGGGACATTTTCATGGCCTTAGAACTGTAAACTTGTAACTTATTAAATTCCCCTTTTAAAAAACCGTTCCATTTCTGGTGTATTGCATTCTGACAGCTAGCAAATGAGAACAGGTGGTGATTTGCCTTTTTTTTCTGGTTGCTCAACAAATGTACACTCTTCCCAATTTGGAGAATTCTCCAACCAATGGGACCTGGGAGGATGCAGGATTTGTTTCCCAGTATATTGACTGAGAACAATGGATACTCATTTTCTCAGCTAATCTTGCAGCTAGGGTGCAGATCTGTGACTTAAGCTGTATTCATCAAAGGCACCTGAACCTGATTTTAAATGTAGAGCTAATGACTCAAAATAGCAGAGACAGAAACTTCTCTGTCAGTGGTAGTGGTGGCAACTGTCATGCCCAGGATTCAGTGTAGTAATGTCAGTAGGTGAATCTGCCATGTTTGATGCTCATCAGCAGGAGCAGTGGTGCCCTTACTAACCAGTTCCATGATATGGTTTGGCTGTCACTCTAGCTTTTTCACTCCAAGTCTGTATCTCTAGCCTTTCTGGCAATTCTGGGAGCTACACCATAGCCTTTCAATATATATACATATATTCTGTTTTAATCACTGGGTATCTGTTTCCATAGCTTGCAACTGAGAACCTGAATCACACACCAAAATAGGAAGCATAGAAAGAGTAGCAGGTATTGGATCAAGTGGGATTCAGTTTGGAGCATGATGAGTTTGAGGTAAAAAGATAAACAGAACAGTATAGTGTCTGGTGTCAGACTGCCTAGTTTTTTCCTGGCTCTGTTACTTACTATCTGACCCTAGGCAGGCTAGAATCAATGAGTGGTCAGAATCTGTATATGTTTTGAAGAGAGAGCTGACAGGATTTATTGACAGGATAGACCAGTTGTGGGGTGTGAGGGAAGAACATCTAAAATGACTCCAAGAGTTTTGGCCCAGTCAACTATGCTCTTTATCTTTGCTTGAAATAGAGAAAACTGTGGGAGGAATAGCTTGGAAAGGAAGATCAAGAGCTTGTTTTTGGAGAAGATAAAGAGCTTGTGTTGGCATATGTCAGATTTGAAAGGCTTAGACAGCCACAGTGGCCAGAATGATCCTCACCTGCTGATATTCGCCCTTTGTGAAGTCCCTTTTCACATTGACCAACAGAATAATGCAAAAGTGGTGGTGTGTCACTTCTGAGGCTAAGCCCTAAAAATCACAGCAACTTCTGCCCTGGCCTCTTGCATTGGAGAAGAGAAGCCATACCATGAGGACACTCAAACCACCCTGTGGAGAGGAACTGAGGTCTGCCACAGACAAACAGGACCATTTTGCATGCCACGCGAGTGAACCACCTAAGAAGTTCCTCTAACCCCAGTCAAGCCATGAGATTACTGAAACTTCATGAGAGGTAGTGAGCCAGAATCACCAAGGAAAGCTACTCCCAAATTCCTGAACCACAGAAACTATGAAGAATAATAACTGATTTTAGCTTTTTTAAGCCACTAAATTTGGGATAAATTGTTTTGTAGTAATAAATAACTAATACATTATCCAAATATAGGGTAAGCAGTTAGAACGTGGAGTTTAGGGGGAAGGTCTGGAAGTTGCAGCATATAGATGGAATTTATAGTGGTTTAAGATTAAAAGAGATTACCAAAGGTGTGAATAAAGACAGAAAAAGGAACATATCCAAGAACTAAGCCTGGGGTCACTTCATTGTTTAAAGGTTAGGAATACAAAGATAAAAATGCAAAGGAGAAATAAAGGAACAGCCAGGAGAGTATCTTGCAGCTATTTCATTCATTTTAACAAGTATTTGAATCTCCACCAGGTGTGGAGTTCCATACTTACTTGTTTTTTGTTTTTTATTTCAAGAACCTTGTCATGCTTTGTATATAACATGCACTCAATACATGTTGAATAAATGGGTGAATGATTAAGAACAAAGTAGATCAGATACTGAACTGTTTGTATATAATATGGTCTTTCCCAGAAACTTCGGGTATTTATGTGACACCTAAGACTCAGAGTTAGAGCTCTGAAGATATGAAAGTGAGCAGTTCCCCATACAGGAACTGTTTAAAAAGTTGAAAGAGTGATTAGACATTAAGTAGAGATATGAATGAAGCTGATCTGGGTAGGACTAAGATATATCAGAAGACTGAGTAAAGGATGATATCATCCATATTTTAAAACTTCTACTTTTATGCGAGACTAAAGAGAGATGTTTATTTGGTGCAAAATTTATATTTTGGGTAGTGCATTTTCTAATTTAATTTGTATGGTCAGTTTAATTGAATACCATAAGTGCATGTAATCTTGAATAGGTCATGAGATTTGTTGGTTTGTCGAGGTTAGTGTGATGCCCCAATAAATCTCAAAGTGATTTGGATAGTGAATAAAGAAGGATTTGCAAGGTTCCTGTGGTACTTAGGTTCAGGTGTCAACTTGGCTAGGTGAAGGTGCCTAGTTCTATTGCTGTGGACATGACCCAATGGCATGTGAACCTCATCTGTTGCTGATTACATCTGCAGTCAGCTAGGAGGCATGCCTGCTGCAATGAATGATGTTTGATTTAATTGGCTGGTGCTTAAATGAGACAGCTCAACGTAGCACAGCAAAAGCAGCTCAGCATACCTCATCTCAGCACTCGCAGCACAGCCCAGGCCTTTGGAGATGCAGAAAGGAATCACCCTAGGGAAAGTTGTTGGAACCCAGAGGCCTGGAGAGAAGGCCAGCAGAAACCATCCTGTGCCTTCCTACATAAGAAAGAACGTCAGTTGTAAGTTAGCTGCCTTTCCTCTGAAGAACTATATGCTAACTAAATAAATCCCTTTTATTGAAAGCCAATCTGTCTCTGGTGTGTTGCATTCTGGCAGCTAGCAAACTAGAACAGTCCCCTTGAGGGAATGGGGAGAAAGGGGGAAATATTCAACTTCCCCATTTGGAGAATTTCTGATATTCTCGCAAGTAGTGGGGACAACCAAATCAACAGGTGGAGCCCTTGATCTTGTAGTTTGCCCCTGTGAAACTTATTCCTGCAAAGGATAGGCTAAGTCTACTTAAAATTAGGCCTAAGAGTCACCCCTAGAGAACCTCTTTTATTGCTCAGATATGGCCTCTCTCTCTCTCTCTAAGCTGACATTATAAGTGAACTCAATGCCCTCCCCCTCTCTATATGGGACATAACTACCAGGGGTGTAAATCTCTTTGGTGATGTAGGACAGAAACCCCAGGATGAGCCAGGACTGGCATGAAGGAATTGAGAAAACCTTCTCAATCAAAAGGGGGAAGAGAGAAATGTGACAAAATAGTCAGTGGCTGAGAGATTTTGAACAGAGTTGAGAGGTTATCCTGGAGGTTATTCTTATGCATTATATAGATATTCCCTTTTTAGTTTATGGTGTATTAGACTGGCTAGAGGGAAGTACCTGAATCTGTAGTCCTGTGTTCTAGTAGCCATGTTTCTTGAAGATGATCGTGTGATGATGTAGCTTTTATGATGTGACCGTATGATTATGAAAACCTTGTGTCTGATGCTCCTTTTATTTAGGGTATGGACAGATGAGCAAAAAATATGGATAAAAAATAAAATAATAGGGGGAACAAAGGTTAAAATAAATTGAATATATTGAAATACTAGTGGTCAACAAGAAGAAGGGATAAGGGGTATAGTATGTATGAGTTTTTTCTTTTTTTTAAATTTCTTTTACTGGAGTGATGCCAATGTTCAAAAAAACGATCATGGTAATGAATACACAACCATGTGGTGATATTGTGAGCCATTGATTGTACACCATGTATGGAATGTTTTTTTTTATGTTAAGAACATTTATAGGCTAAGTTTTTCAATGAAAATATTAAAAAAGAAAAAAAGAGAACAAAGTGGAATGGAATTTAGACTCTAGTTGAGGAGAATGAATAGGTACATTGAATTGCCATGACATGTGGTATTCAAATGAGAAACTGCTTAACAGGGCCTAAAAGTACAAACCATTCCTTGTCTTCGCTGTTTCCCTATTTTAGGGGTAAGGTAAGTCATGAAGATTAGGTATGGATACTATGCATTCAGGAAGTTTTGAAACTTGCAGTTACTTTAATGTTGCCTGAAAGGTTTCATTTAAATGTAAAAACAGAAACAAAAATAAAACCAACAACTTTAGTAAAAACAAACCTAAAATGCTTCTCTTCTTTCCCTTCCCACTATTCTCCAGCCACCATGGTCTTGTTTTTTGTGCTAAGTTTGTTCTGCCTTTGCCCGCTATCCCCTCTCTGTGACCAGATCTTTGCATGTCTCACTCCTTCACTGATCCCCAATCTAAATAAGTTCTCCACATTCCTAAGTTCTTCTCTATCACATCACCCTGAATTATTCTCCTCATAGCATTATGGCTCTCTGAAATCTCGTTCATTCTTAATAACATCATCTGTTTGCCCTCTAGGATAGAAGCCCCTGTTTGCCTTGCTCACTGCTTTATCACATTTGAAACAATGCTTGGCATATGTAGGTACTCGGGACATATTTCTTGAATAAATAAATTAACGAATACTAACTTTCACTGAAATGGTGATTTAAAAAATATTTGGTTTGCATTTTTTGGATGATGACTGTTTTTTATTTTTTAAATTATACATTTCTTCATTTCTTCTGAAATTTAAAGGTATTTGCCTATATTTGTATTGGATTTTTTTTTCTTATCAGTGTCAATGAACTTAAGATATTAACCCTTTGCCAGGTTTGTAGCAAATATTTTTTTCCTTTTTTGTTTGTCTGCCTATTGATTTTTTCCCACATTTTTCTTAGGCAGAAGTTCTAAATTTTCAGTTATTCAACTGTAGCATTATTTTCCATAATGGTTTGTTATTCCGAAGAAGCACCGAGTGTCTGTCAAGTATGGCGCTTTGTAATTTACTCGATAGGCTCTGTTACTTAAGGCAAGTACGCCACTTAGCTACTAAATCTAAACCTCAGTTTTCTCAATTGCCAAATGGGGACAATGTCAGTACTAAATCACAAAATTGTTCTGAGCATTATATGAAATTAAGGATGTAAAATAACCCTGGTAATGTGCAAACATTGAAAGCGCTCTGAATACGTCTGGTTAATAGCTAATATTGCATTGCTTTGATGCTGAGAGCCTTGGTTCAGATAGTGGCATACATTTTCTCAGATATTTAAATTTTATAATCCTCCTGGAATTTATTTAGATGCACCAAGCAACTTATTTTAAATGCCTAAAGTAAACTGTGGCTTTTCGGTAAGCCAGACATACCCTGACCAGCCTCGATGTGCCAGCTTGCAGGAACTGAGCAGATCTGCCCTAGCAAGTACCCGGAGGCCAGAGGGGCGGAGGCCGGGGTGGGCGGAGTGCGCTGGCCCCGCCTCACCCCTCACCCCTCACCCCCACCCCCACCTCCACCCCGCCGGTCCCGCCCCAGTTTCGTGTGAATACGGAGCGGCCCTGGCGACCCTGCGGCCTCTACCTCTTTGGTTTCCACCTCTCGCGTCCTCCATCCCAGGAACTGGGACGTGAGTGCCGGCCTCTCCCCGCTCCGGGACTGGGCAGAAGGGGTTGCGGTTCTGACGGAGCCGGGCTGAGGAATCCGCGGGCCGGTCCGGCTCTCGCGCTGGGTGGGCACGCTGGACTCCTCGCGGCCGGACTCGGCCCAGGCGGGCTCCCGAGGCGCTGCGTGCGAGGTCGGCGGCCTCCCGAGGCCCGGGGCTGGGCTAGCGTCTGCGGGAGCAGCCAGGAGCCGCCGGGGCCTGGCGCTCGTACACCTGGCGCGCGGGGCCGCAATCCTCCGGCCTTCCGAGGCGGGGAGAGTCGGGTCTGCGGCCGGGAGGAAGGAGATGTGCCCCGAAATCGGCACGGGGAGAAGAGCAGGGCTACCGCGCCACGCTCTGGGTGAAGCGATCCCTCACAGGAGTTAGGCATGCTTCAGAGCAGCCGAGGCTTCCAGGAGAAGCGGCCAGATGGGGTGGGAAAAGGTGACTTCGGATTGCGGAGTGAAAATGGCATATCTAGCAGTCCCTGTTTTGGCTCTTGCTTAGAAACGCTTCTATCTAGTGTTTTGGGTTCATTGCACCAGGGGCGTGGAGGAAGTGCAGTTGCATTTGTCTGGCAGAGCCTCTGGGGAGGGGGGTGTTGCGGGGCAAGCTTAAAACCGACCGGTAATGTTGCCCTTGATGATTACCTGCAATTTTTGCTTATCCATTGTGTTTTCGTGGCTGCTTCCATCACAGATAATCAAATAGTGGGAAAGACGGGTTGTACATAGATATTATTGATTACTGTGTTCCACATTGCGCTGGACAATTTTTATATATGTTAATTCATTTAATGCTCACAACTACTGAAATATGTGGTATCGTTATCTGTATTGCCCTCGAGGAAACTCAGGCTGAATAACTCCCCAAATCACACAAATAGTAAATTGGGGTTGGAATTCAGGTCTGTATGATTGAGGAGCATAGGCTTTATGGCTTAATGGCAAGAACATTATTCTTTGGGATAAGACAGATATCTTGGTCTCAAATATATGCTTTCAGGTTTCTTAGCTGTAGGACTTGAGGCTGGTTTTCTAACCTTAGGACTTGTTTCTTCATTTGTAAAATGGAAATAAAATACCTCCTGTGTATGGGGTTGTTATGAGGATTAAATAAGATCCTATTTGTAAAATAGCAAAATTTCTTTATATAATTAGTGATAAACTTATAATCTTACTGTGGCTAATTGGGGTCAGCAAACTCTAGCTGCCAGAGTGTACCTGCCAGAGCCAAGTAAAACCTGTGCAGGTCTAGAGCAGAGTAAAAAAAAAGGGAAACTGAGAACAGATGCATACACTGATGGCATTTATAATCACACCAGTAGTTGTCTCAGGCATTAATATGGTACTCAGGATCTTTACCTTTATTAGAAGTTTAAACTTATTAGAAGTTTAAAAAGGCAATTCCTTTTGGCTGAAGAATTGGAAAATGCACCGCACTCTGCGCTGACAGATTTCAGAGAGGTGATTTCTGGGATTGAAGCCTATTGGGGCTCCCTGGAGGGAGCAGGAGCTGAGTTTCAGCACTCTGTAATCTAAAAGAAAGTATGCAGCTCCTTTTCCTTTTCCTGATTGCCTTTTTCAATTCAGATCTAGCCCCTGAAGGATAGAGGAGAGGAGGTTCCAGGACTGGAAACAAAGGGATCCTTTGCCTTTAAGGATTCCTTAACGGCTGGACACCTCTCCTTATTTCTACCTATAATTGGGAACATTTTATAGACAATGATCTTTATTTCCACATAAATTTAAATCAGCCTAAGTGTTATGCACTTGAATAATATTTTATTTTTATATATGCTTTACCACTATATGCTATCCCTATTGTCTGAATATTTTCCTGGCAGCATCAATTCACATACCCAGTTTATACTGTACTCCAGCTCTTATCAATTCTTTTTTTTTAAAAAATATTTTTATGAGATGTCTTCACATACCATATAGTCTATCCAAAGTATACAATCAATGGCTCACAATATCGTCATATAGTTGTGTATTCTTCACCATAATCATTTTTAGAACATTTTCATCACTCCAGCAACAGGAAAAAAAAAGAACTCATACATCCCATAGTCCTTACCCTCCCTTTCATTGACCCACAATATTTCAATCTACCCAATTTTTCTACCTTTATCTCCTATTATTTATTTATTTTTTTATCTTTTTTTTTTTGACTTATCTCTCCATACCTTGGATAAAAGGAGCATCAGACACAAAGTTTTCACCATCACACAGTCACACTGTAAAAGTTATATAGTTACACAGTCCTGTTCAAGAATTGAGGCTACTTGAAACACAGTTTGACAATTTCAGGTACTTCCATCTTGTCACTCCAATACACCATAAAATAAAAAGGGATATCTATATAATGCGTAAGAATAACCTCCAGGATAACCTCTCAAATCTCTTTGAATCTCTCAGTCACTGAAACTTTGTTTCATTTCTCTCTTCCTCCTTTTGGTCAAGAAAGCTTTCTCATTCTGATGATGCTGGGTCATAGCTCATCCCTAGGAGTCAGGTCCCACATTGCCAGGGAGATTTACACCCCTGGGAGTCACCATGATCATTTTTAAAACATTTGCATCACTCAGAAAAGAGATAAAAAGAAAAAAAAGAAAAAACCCCAAAGATCCCATATTCCTATCTGTTCTCTGTATAGCTTAAAGAATTGTTTTCCATGCCCTCTTTCTTTTTTAGTATTTTCACTGTTCTTTTTCTGTACCATTGCTAGTTTTCTCTTTTACAAACCTTTCTTTAGTCAATGATTTATTATGCTAGAAAGTACACCTGTCAGCAAAACTAAGAAAGTTCGCTAAGTGAAAATCATCAAATGGCATCTTAATCTTCAAAGCTTTATACTGAGCCACCACTGCTCATCAAAAGCATGAGCTTTCAGGTGGACCTTTCAGCAAGAATCAGTGCCACTTCCATTGGTGGTGTTCAACAAGTTTGAGAAATCAAAACTTGGGTATTCCTTGAATGTACTCACCTTTAGCTTTACCCTTCATACTAGCTTTATTAATCAAGTTTTGCTTCCTTCCCAGCAATATTTTCACTTTTTGCTATTACTTATAAGAATTTAAGTTTCTGGTAGTGGTAATCAAGATACTGACTTTGATACATTTTATTAAGAGTATGATAACTTCATTTAAGTTGATTATGTTGGCTTAAATGTCTTTAAAGAAGTTTTTTAAGGGGGTCATTGGGGTTCTTTTGGAGTAGCTGTTTATTCTTTTAATATATAATAGTTTACTGGTATGCAGTCTTTAAGAGAAATTAAAATAAGTTGCTGTAATGGTCAAATTATTTACAAATATGAATTAGATGGATAGGATATTAATACAGTTTTGCTGATGAAAAATAGAGGAAATGTTGCATATTTATTTCAGCAAATCATTTTGAAATCTCCTCTTACCCAAATGGGTCTATTATGCATTGTTCTTGTGAAAATTACCAGTGGTGTGATTACAATGCCCAGTGACCTTAGGCTTCTTCAATTTTCTTAGCTTTTAGTCTACCCTGCCTCTAGACTTTAAGGTGATAAGTACATGTTGAAAATATATATCTACAACTGTAAAGAGAAACTTGTCTGTCCACATTGTCGTCTGTTTGGGGGTCAGAATTGTTTTTAAAAGAAGTGAAAATAAAACCAAGTATTATTTCTTGATGGTAAATTGTCAGAATAAGTTTGTCCAATGTCTAAAATTACCTTAGCACTTCTTGTTCCCCTTTTCTTTTAGATTTTCACTTTAATAAGTAGCACCACCTAAAATGCTATATACTTTACTTATTATTGTTATTATTTGATCATATGTCTCCCTATAGTATAAACCTTTGAGGGCAGGGCTATTTGTCTGTTTGGCTTGTTTGTGTTCCCAGCACCTAGAATAGTGTCTGAAACACAATGGGTGCTCTATAAATATTTGTTTCACAGTGACAAGTGAATGAATCTTCCTAGTAAACTGTTCATGATTGGGAAATATAAAGGGGTTTGCCTGCAAGTTAAAAACAGCTGAAATGTGCCAAGCAGCCATAAAATGATTCTTGTAATCAGGAAATGTATAAACATCTCAACCCTAAGTCCTTGTTCAATGTACAACAATTTAAACTTTGAGAATGAAGTCGTTGTGGTAGTTGCAGCTTTAAGCTGAAAGAAATTTTTATATTAGTATTCATCACGAACTAGATAGGAGCATCATGATGTGATGACAAGATGTGAAATGCCTTTCAGGCTTTTTATTTTTTTATTTATTTTTTAAACAACACAAACACGAACATTCTTACCATATAATCATTCCATTCGTGGTATATAATCAGTAACTCAGAATATCATCACATAGTTGTATATTCTCATGATCATTTCTTAGAACATTTGCATCAATTCAGAAAAAAAAAAAATTCATACATACCATACCTCATGCCCCTCCCTTTTATTGACTTGCTAGTATTTCCATCTTCCCAACATATTTTAGTTTTTGCTTCCCCTATTTTTTTCTATACCCTCTACCACTCCCGTTCGTTGATCACTTGCATTTCAATCTACTAAATTTATGAAATGCCTTTTGTGCCCAATTAAGTACCGTACATGCTCGGCTAAGAAGAGAAGCAAGGGAGCCAAGTTCTGGAAAGGTGCATTTAGAGTCCAGGCATAGTCTTCACTTAGGGGCGAGGGAGAGGTTCTGATGGCTGAACCAACATCTGAGAGGTTCTGGGAGGTGGGAAGTTTTTAAAGTACTCAGAGTGGAATGAGAACCTTGAGGGACTTCATTCTTAGCAGGCTGATGTGACTTAGTATAATATCTACCCTGCCCAGCTGACCAGTGGGCTTTATTGAGGTGTCGTAATTTTTAAACTTTTCAAAATCAAGGGATTTTCTGCTTGAGACTGCAACTCTGATGTTTCTTAAGGCAGTTTTTGGTGAGAGATGATTCATTTTGCAGATATGTACTTCAGACCTGACTTTGCCAAGGCACATGTTTTCTTAAAGTAAGGCAATACTGAGATGTCATTGCTTTTAACGTCTATCAACACCTGGTTAAGTGAGCCTGTGATGAACTGTTCATTAAATAGGCTTGAAAATATCATAAGTGAAACATTTTTTAAAATGTATATACATTTGCCTGCCACGTGGGAGACCTAGGTTCAGTTCTTGGCCATGCACACCCCCCCCAAAAGGGTATGCAATAGCCAAGAGATTAGCGAAGTAGTACAACCTGATACGCACGTTAAATAAACTTCGTTGCCTGCTATGACCTATGGAACAGAACATAGTTTTCTAGAGAAAGTAAAGAAAGAGCCTTAGTTGATTGTTCACTGTGTTTTTTTAAAGTAAGAGTGATCATGTGTCAACATTTTCTTATTAACTCCCCAATTCTGCATGTCCGTGTATCAGATTTTACTAGGATAACTCAAGAACCTGGAAGCTCATTAAAAAAACAAAACGAAACAGAAACAATGTCCGAAATCTTAACCCTTTGTTGCCAGGATATGTGCTGAGAGCTTAATAAGGTGAAATTCTGTGGATAAGACTAAAACTCACTTCCTTATTATATTACACTCATTTGATAGACTGGGCTCTGTTTTGTTTGTTGTGATTTTTTTAGAGTCATCTGGGGATTAGAATCTAATAACATTTTCAAGTAAACATATGCAACTAGTGGGAAAGTATTTAAATACATATTTTTCAGATACAGCTTTTTATATATTAGAAGATGGTGGCTGAGTTTGAAAAACTTTATTTCTTTCCTTCTGTTTCTCCTTTTGGGTCTTATTCTGATTTTTTTCTATTCATTTTTTAACAATCCTTTACTACCATTTCCTTAATGAGCTCCATAATCACTGTAATTAAATTACAGTCATGGGACATTAATTGGAAAAGTCCAGACCATTGTAGTTACTAAAGGGAGTGGCTCAACTGTTAGATTTAATAGTTGAAAAAACTGAAGCCTAGAGAAATTAGAGTGCCTGCCCACATACCCACAGTTGCTGTGTGACTGACACGGAACTGGAGTCCAGTTTACTTGATTCCTGATCCACTAATATTTCCTATTTGTCCCTTTTTCATATTCACAAGAAAACATACCTATTTCTCTGACTTAATTCTCCATCTTCATTTCTAATGCTCTCTGGTGGGGATAAAAATGCTGAGGATAGCTTTTTTTTTCTTTTTTAATGCTATTTTATTGAGTTATATCCACACAGCATACAATCCATTCAAAGTATACAATCAATGGCTCACAATATCTTTACATAATTATGCACATTTTGTTTACCCCAAAAAAGCTATGTTTTTTTCTCACTAAGATGACTTTATTTTTATTTATTTATTAATTGACAAGCCAAAACAACATATGAACATGAACATACTTAACAAGCAAACATTCCATACGTGGTGTACAATCAATGGCTCATAATATCATCACATAGTAGTATATTTATCACCATGATCATTTTTTAGAACATTTTGAGCATAACTTTTTCAATGAATACACGACACACTCAGTGTAAGTTATTCTGATGTAAGATTTTTATTCAGATTCTAAATACTGAAATAGGACGTATTCCTGAAAATAGATGTTGCTGCTCTAAGATGGTCCAGAAGTGTCATCTGAAGGCCCTGAGTGCCTGGTATGTTGCATGTGTGGAGAAAATGCTTAAACAATTTGCAGCTTAATGGACTATCTTGATGTTTCAAAGACAACTGCTATAATGTGAATAAAAACTATTTCAGTTCTTTACTACATTTGGTTCCCAAAGCATGCTGTTATTCTGGTTACATTTGTTTAAGAAAGATATTAATGGTTGGTTAGCCTAAATGTTAACTTTCTGTTTTTTTTAAAAATTTATTTAAAAAAATTTTATTGTGGTGAATTATATTTAACAAAATTTTCCATTTTTATCATTTTGTTTTTTTTTAATTTTTATTTTAAAACAATTTCAAACTTTCCAGAAAGTAGCAAAAGTAACACAGAAACAATACATAAAACTCCAGTGTTCCCCCTACCCAGATATGCAGATTTACCAACAATTAGCATTTTGCCACATTTGTTATATCATTCTTTCTTTCTGCCTGCCTTCTATCTAATCTATCCATCTAGCAATATTTCTTCTACCTATTATCTGTCAGCTATCTCATCTTTCTCATCTATCATCTTCTAGCTCCTAAACATGTGAGGGTAGATTGCATACATCATGTTTCTCTAACATTTAACTCTTCCAAATTTCCTGAGAACAAGGTCACTCATGTAACTGCTTTACGTGCAGTTATCAAGTTCAAGAAATTTAACATTGATATAAAGCACACAGTCCATATTCCAATTTTTTCACTTGTTCCAATAGTATCCTTTTGGACATTTTCTCCTCCATTATTAGATCCTGTCCAGGAACAAGTATTACATTTAATTACCATTGTCTCTTTAGTCTTTTTCTCTTTTTAAATTATAAGTAACATATATACAACATAAAATTTCCTATCTCAGTCACGCCCAAGCATATGGTTCAGTGGGATTAATCATAAACATGCTGTAAATAAAAATCATCTTTTATCTAAGCTTTTCCTTCACCCCAGGCAGAAACCTTGAAGCCTTTAAGCATTAACTCCCCACTGCCCCTCCCCTGATCTGATTTCATTATTAATTTGTCAGACTGAATATTATAGTGGATGTATGTATTTCAAAGCTGTTAGAAAATACTGTTGTTATACTAAGCAGCCATTAATTTGAGGCTTTAGTGCTCTTAAGGCATTTTGGTATTTGGAGAAAAATCTGGGTTCTTGCTCTAGCCCTGCCACTTATTAGCTTGGTGACCTGGGGTAAGCAGTTTAACCTTTGAAAGAAACATTTTTCCCCCTCACAGAAACTGTGCTCTATCTTGAAAATTAACAATGTGCTGAAAATCGCCAACATATTCTGGGGCAAAATATTTGAGTTCTTACTTTTATAATCTTACTATTATAATCATAGCCATGACTGATTGACTACTTGCTATATAGTAATCCTTGTCCTTCCCAACTCTCAGGGTTATTGTCAGGTTCAGAAGATGGTGAATTATTTGGAAACACTTTTGAAATTAAAACAAAGCCAAAAACACAACAACATAACTTTCTGTTTGTCAGAATTAACTATCTTTCTTCTCCCCCTTCCTTACCCTCTCCCAATCTAGACCTTTAACTTTAAGGGTAAAAAAAAATCAATAGTCAGTGGCAACATAAGTGCATATTCTTTTATACTGGAATGTAGTTTAAATCCTTAGTAAAAATAGAAATCTCTAGGGAGCTTCCCTAGCTCCAAGGGTGTTTAAATTGCTCCCCATTTGTGCCACACAGTTTTATACTGTTGCATATCTATGTACGCGTAGATAGCTTTGGATTTTGCTTTTGTGCCACACTCTGTCCCCTCTCCTCCCCCCCAACATTTAGAGCACTTAAAAGGTATTCAGTAAATAAAGGTTGAATGGATGCATCTCCCCAATACCATTATAATGAGCTCTCTTGGTAGGCTCTATCTCTACAGTCCTTAGCTTAGTAATGGGTACTGGGCAATCTCTTAATAGACACATATACTGGTTTGAAAGGATGTATGCCCCCTAGGAAACCATGTTTTAATCAAAATCCTGTTTCATAAAGGTAGAATAATTCCTGTTCAATACTGTATGTTTGAAACTGTAATCGGATCATCTCCCTGGATGATGTGATTTAGTCAAGAGTGGTTAAGCTGGATTAGGTGATGACATGTGTCCACCATTTGGGTGGGTCTTGGTTGGTTTATTGGAGTCCTATAAAAGAGGAAACATTTTGGAGAATAAGAGATTCAGAGAGAGCAGAGAATGCTGCAGCACCATGAAGCAGAGAGTCTATCAACCAGCGCTTTGGAGATGAAGAAGGAAAATGCTTCCTGGGGAGCTTCATGAAACAGGAAGCCAGGAGAAGCTAGCAGATGATGCCATGTTTGCCATGTGCCTTTCCAGATGAGAAAGGAACCCTGACTGTGTTCACCATGTGCCTTTCCAGATGAGAGAGAAACTTTGACTGTTTGCCATGTGCCTTCTCACTTGAGAGAAACCCTGAACTTCATCGGCCTTCTTGAATCAAGGTATCTTTCCCTGGATACCTGTGATTGGACGTTTCTATAGATGTGTTAATTGGGACATTTTCTCGGCCTTAGAACTGTAAACTAGCAACTCATTAAATTCCCCTTTTTAAGAGCCATTCTGTTTCTGGTATATTGCATTCTGGCAGCTAGCAAACTAGAATAACACACTTGGCAGTTTGATCTGGGACCTCTAGGTAGTGTAATAACTCTTAGATTTTTGGCCATGTTACACCCTCCCCAACTCTTTTTTTTTTTTTTTAGAAGCACCTACTACTGTTCTGAGCAACAGAGTTTAAGAATACAGCTGTAGGGTATTTACTGCTGATGTTGCCAGGCTCCATTCCAAGGTTACTGTTGCTTGCTTTGGATTAGGTGCCTGGAGGATGCGCTGTGGAAGAGCAGTTAGTGAATCATGGTGTTAAAGCCAGAAGGAGTGTTTGAAGACTTTTTAATATAGCCAATATCTTCATTTCATAGGGAAAGGCTGAGGTTTATGCCAGGCATTGGTGGGTGGCCCTGACTTCTTCCTCCCAATAGTTTTAGGACACTACAAGTTACTGGCACTAGGCATCGGCTCTTCTCCTCTGTGCCCAAATGAGGTAACAGCAGCGTAGGTAAACCAACCCTTTAGAGAGGATTTAGGAAAATTAGCACTTATCTTTAGGCAAGGCTGACTACTTTGGAAAATTAATTTTGCGTAAATCACTGAAATCCTTTTGTTTTTATTCTGAGTAACTTTTCATAAACAAGAATGAGAAGGGTGCTTTATGTTTTACTATTTAATAATAAGGTATCTGTGCTGAGACATTTAAAATATTTGAATAGCTAATAAAATAATTGTGGCAGTACATGGAGTATCTAATATATGCTGACCATACTACAAATTTAGGCATTTTTTTAATCCCCATTTTATAGATGAGAAAATTGAAATTCAGAGACATAGTCTGGCAAAGGTGACATGCCCAGTATATAAGTGGTAGAAAATTTTCTTTTGCATTCAAACTTTATTCACATTTAATAGCAAAGCGACATTATATTAAAGTAGAACAAGCTTTAAGAGCAATAAAATCTGTATCAATTTGCTTCAGTTCACAAGGGCTCTCTCAGATATGGAGTTCTTTGGCATAAATTCAAGTTCTTATCATGTACGGCGAATATACAGGAAAGGTCTAACAGGAAATTTAATGAATTAATTGGAGTAGTTCCAAATGGGGGAATTTTTGGTGAAATTCAGAAAAGTCATACTTCTACTCTCACAATCAAGAAACACACAAGCCTGTGCTGGTTTGATAGGATGTATGGACCCTAGAAAAGCCATGTTTTAATCAAAATCCCATTTCATAAAGGCAGAATAATCCCTATTCAATACTGTATGTTTGAAACTGTAATCAGATCATCTCCCTGGAGGTATGATTTAATCAAGAGTGGCTGTTAAACTGGATTCGGTGATGACATGTCTCCACCCATTTGGGTGGGTCTTGATAGTTTCTGAAGTCCTATAAAAGAGGAAATATTTTGGAGAATGGGAGATTCAGAGAGAGCAGGGCAGAATGACATAGCCACGAGAAGCAGAAGTCCAATAGCCAGTGACCTTTGGAGATGAAGAAGAAAAATGCCTCCGGGGAGCTTCATGAAACTGGAGGCCAGGAGAAGAAGCTAGCAGATGACGCCGTGTTCACCATGTGCCCTTCCAGATGAGAGAGGAACCCTGACCGTGTTCACCATATGACTTTCCAGATAAGAGAGAAACTGTGACTGTTTTCACCATGTGCCCTTCCACTTGAGAAAGAAGCCTTGAACTTCATCGGCCTTCTTGAACGAAGGTATCTTTCCCTGGATGCCTTGGATTTGACATTTCAATAGAATTGTTTATTTGGGACATTTTCTCAGCCTTAGAACTGTAAACTAGCAATTTATTAAATTCCCCTTGTTAAAAGCCATTCCATTTCTGGTATATTGCATTCTGGCAGCTAGCAAACTAGAACACAGCCCGACCATGAGGTTTCTGTAAATACTGACAAAGCGTTGGAGTGATGGTGAAGAGACTGTACCGATTATGCTCCTTCACACATAAAAGAAGAAAAATGTCCCCAGATTCAACAAGTGTGCCATTCTTCCTTATCCAGGAGTCACTGCAGACTCCTGGAGCCCAGTCCCAAGAGTTGTCCCCTTTCAGCTCCCAGTAAGATTTGCCAACAATGAAGGCCTGGGTCCCCAGGCCTTTAACTTTGCAGCAGAATAGTTAAATCTTTTAGATTTAAAAGCTGTGTCTTTTTTTTTTTTTTAAATATTTTTATTGACAAATCTTCACACACATAAGTCCATGCATGGTGTATAATCCATGGCTCACAATATCATAACATAGTTGTGTATTCATCACCATGATCATTTTTAGAACATTTGCATCACTCCAGAAAAAGAAATTAAAAGAAAAAAACTCATATATCCCTTACCCCTTAACCCCTCCCTCTCATTGACCACTAGTATTTCAATCTACCCAATTTATTTTACCCCTTATCCTCCCTATTATTATTTTTTAATCCATATTTTTTGCTCATCTGTCTATACCCTGGATAAAAGGAGCATCAGACACAAACACACTGTCACATTGTAAAAGCTATATCATTATACCGTAGTCTTCAAGAATCAAGGCTCCTGAAACACAGCTCAGCAGTTTCAGGTGCTTCCCTCACCATTCCAATACACCATAAACTAAAATGGGATATCAGTATAATGCATATGAATAACCTCGAGGATAACCTCTCAACTGTTTGAAATCTCTCAGCCACTGAAAGTTTATTTTATTTCATTTCTCTCTTTGCCTTTTTGGTCAAGAAGGCTTTCTCAATCCCACGATGCCAGGAACCAGCTTATCCTCAGAGTTCTGTCCCACACTGGCAGGGAGATTTACATCACTGGTAGTCATGTCCCGTATAGGAGGGAGGGCAGTGAGTTCACCTGCCAAGTTGGCTTAGACAAAGAGGCCACATCTGAGCAACAAAAGTGGTTCTCTGGGGGTAACTCTTAGGCATATAAAAGCTGTGTCTTGATGGTCATGCTAAATCTCCAACTTCTCACGTCATTGTACAGCATGATACTGTGATTGGTTGTTTCATTATTGAAGGAAATGTTCAGTAGTAACGGCTGAGTCTGTCAGTTCTGTAGTGAGCCCTGCACTGAGCTCTGGGCTCACAGGCTGGGGAGCATGCAACTGTGCTGACTCACTCCTTGTCAGTGTATTTCCAAAATCCTGGAGCATCTGCATATCTGGTTTATGGCACATTAGCATCAGCTCCTCATACATTTCTCTTAGTCCTTTCCTCTTTTGAGCCATTGTGGTTTCATTTTTCTTGAGTTGCTGTAAAATATTTTTGCCTTCCTGTGTCATTTTGTCTAAATGTTATTTTCCTTCCTCATGGAGATCTAGATGCAAGTTCTCATACACAGCTTTGATGAGCATTCTCCATAGACACACTTAATCCATTGGCACATCAGTATTTCTGTTCTCTTCATTTAGATTTCTCTGATTTTCCCGAATCTCTTCCCACAGAGATTTCATCTGTTTTAGGAGCTTCTTCTGCTAATCCTCAGCAGCCCATTCAATGGAAGAATGTTTGTCAGTCTCATATTCCTGAGACTCAGAGCAGAGCAAACAGCAGGTTTTTGTAGTCTTCACAGATCTTCTTAGTTCTTTGTGTGTCCCACACATATGTTCTTCGGAGCACAGAAATTGGCAGAGATTTTCCTGTCTAATGCCAGACACAAGACTCTTCACAACAGTGTTAGTTTTGAAGTCTCTGTGAGATTTCCTTGCAGGTGGGGCATTTGGCAGGAGTTTCAGCTTCTTCCCGGGAAGAAGCCTATGGTGACTGGGTCTGTCAAGTAGTTCAGGCAGCTTAAGTAGGTGAGTTCTTTCTGGAAGGCTTGAGAGATGTCTGAGTCCATTTTTCTTTCCAATATGTTTCCCAAGTCTTGAAGCAGCCCCTTGTTGGCCATGTGGCATGTCTCAGTCAGCTCTCTGTACATTTCTCTCAGGCTTGCTTTCTGTTGAATCATTTGTACTTCACTGTCTTTGAGTTGTCTGGTAGAAAAGAAATTTGAACCAAGCACACCTACCCTGTAGTTATTATTCAAATGTGTTGCCTCAGAACAGAGAGGAGGCAGTAAAACATGGTCCCTGCTAAGTGGATCTTGAAGGACTTATATGGGCAGAGGTAGTTACTTAGACTAGGGTAGGACCAAGGCAGCCATTAAATGATTTATTTGTTTTTAAATCAGGAGTGATAAAACCATGAGGTTAATGGAGAGAGGATGGCAGTGGGCAGTCCTATTAAGAGACTATACAGCAGAATTGGTGAGAGGTACAGACAGCCTGAATTAGAGTTGTGATGTGGGTGTAGGGAAGGTTCTCCACGTTTGAGAGGTTTTTTGGCTGTCATAGAACTATATGACAGCTTTACTGAGTAGGTAAGGAGTACGTCTGGAGGGAGATGGGAAAAAAAGAAGCAGACAAGACTTCCGGATTTTCAGCTAGGGTGTGAGAGTGATCCTATCCCTTAAATTTAATACTTAAGTCCCTGCTGCTAAATATTAGACTTAATTTGTTTATTTTATTTTTTTTGCATGGGCAGTCACCAGGAATCGAACCCAGGTCTTCAGTATGGCAGGCAAACACTCTGCCACTGAACCACAGTGGCCCACAATTTTGTTGACTCATGAGAGAATGGTTGATGGGCTATTTAGGGGTTATTTGCATTTCAGAAGAGGAGTTTGAATCAAATGATTATCCAATAAGTAATCTAGGCAGTAGGGAAGCTGTTGTCTAATCCAAGGGGCTATTTCTGTCTTTCCTCTCCATCTTCTTTGTCTTTGGGAAGTAAAATACATAGATTCACTCTTTAGTTACATATGTATTCATACCTGTGTTAACTTATCTCAGCTGATCTCCTATTTTCTATACTTAAATCAAATATTTCTTCTTTATAATTTGTGGAAAACATATCCCATTGCCCTTTTAAAAACTGTGAAAGTTGAATAATTACGCAGAAAGGAAATGAGCATCCTCATGAATGTTGCTGTTAACCGGCGGGTCCACACGCAAACACTAGGTCATTTCTTCCAGCTACTATCCGGCTATAATGGGTTTCTAGATAAAAGTCAGGCAGAGTCAGAGCCATTTTCATGGGGAGAATGCTGCTAATAGAGGAAATCTGTTTCCAGGCAGCAGTGGAGTAATGTAATCATCAGCAATTTGCTAAATAATCAATGGTATGTTGTTTCTGCAATGCTGGTATGTTGTTTCTGTAGTGTATGATATCTGTATTCTCTGTTGAATTCTCCCTGTCCTTAGAAAGTGGAGGACTTTATGTTGCTAATAGAGAATTCTCTGCTTTTGTTCATTAGAAGCTTCGGCATTCCTCATTCATTGTTGGCTTCTTGCATAGACTATGTATCAGTGATTGTCCTCATACCCTTTCCAAGTTTCCGATGTGGTTTATTTTGAATGGAATCAGTGACATCCTCTGGGAATGCTCTCCTAGCCTGCTGGCCTTGTCTTAACACTCTTCCCATGAGCTGAAGTACAACCTACCTTAGCCACTGTTCTGCAGTGAATGAGCCAAAACCTAATATTTCTGTCCACTCTGATATTAACATCATCCTGAGTATTGGTGATGTGCAACTTCCAAGAGTCTAAATTAACTAAACAAAAGAAAAAAATTATACAGCTAACATTTATTCCATAGACTCTGTGTTAGATATAAAAAGCAATATACTGGGCATATGGCCCATGTCTGAATTATGTTTCCTCATAGCATCTCCATTTTTACTAATGAGGAAATGTAGACTAAGAAACTTGAGGAACTTATGAGGCCACACAGCTAATACCAGATGCAGGATTCGACCCGGATATGCATTAGTCCAAATTTGATTTTGTCCCCAACTTTAATAATGCTTTATTATTAGTGTAGCAAGAATTGAAAGGAGTGATTGATGTGATTTGTGATAATCACGGAAATCATCATGGAATGGAATAAGGAAAAATAGGAAACATGGGATAGATAGGAGAGGATCAGACCAGAATGATGAGTGGATTTGTTCCTCTTGTCCCAGAATTTCAGCTAAATTTCAAAGTAGAGGGCAAAGGAAATTAAATGCTCCACATTGTAAGGACAATTTCCAGCAGCTGTGGGGGAGGAGCTTCCCACCTACAGAACCTGCTCTACCATCATCAACACATTTCATTCTAGACAGCCTGCTAAGTGGTCTTCCAGTTAGGGAATACATTGCTTGTTTGCTGGTCTTTATTAACCCCTACAATCTTTTCTTTCCCAGGTTCTAGAGGGAAAAGCAGCTCACTCTTAACGCTGCATCTCTCCTCAAGTCCCCTACCTTTTCCAGTCATGTTATTGACTGAAAGTGGGGAATAGGGAGGTGGTAGCAGCTAGGCTATTTCTGGTGTTTCCTAGCAAGTCATGAAGAAAGACGGTACACATCTACTTGCTGGATACCTTATGTAGAACAGTGGTTCCTCAACCTTATTGACACATTTATTAGAATCATCTGGGTTGCCCATACTCAGGTTGTACCCTAAACCAGTTAAGTTAAATTTCTTCATATAGGACTCTGACATGAGGAGCTTTTTAAAAGTCTGCAGATGACTCCAGTGAGCAGCCAAGACTGAAAGCCACTACTGTGGCTGAAGGTATTTGGGGTCTTTTTTCCCCCCAGATCTTGGCTCAGCCAGAATTTGAAAACAGAAAATTAGATCATTCAGTATCTTGTTAAATAAACAAATAAAAATGAAATTAAGGTTGTAGTTTAATCTGTTTTGTGCCATATGCTGTGCCTACCTTTAAGTGAAGGATCAAGATCATACTTGGAATTTTTTTGAATGGTAAAATTTATAGTAAGGTCCATAGAAGATTAGTATGTCTTATTTGCCATCTTAAAAACTACATTTTACTCTCACTACATTCAGCTGTTGGGAGAAAATGAGTTTTCTCCCAACAGCTGAATCTTGCTGAAGCAGTATCACTGGAATGGGATAATAAACACCCACTAGGCATGTCTTTAACCAAAAGCTTCATTCAAGCAACTTCATTCTGTGATCCTTTACTGAAAGTTTGTCTTGGGAATCATGGGTTGTAAGAGTACAGCTATTTCTGTGAAGAATGAATGTGCTTCTTAAAGACACCATTTCATTGGCTTTTTAATTTCATTGATTTTCTCACAGCTCAAGAGATGGCTGCCCAGTGTGTTACGAAAGTGGAGCTGAATGTTTCCTGTGACAATCTTTTGGATAAAGATGTAGGGTCAAAGTCGGATCCTTTGTGTGTATTATTTTTGAATACAAGTGGTCAACAGTGGTATGAGGTAATATTAACTACTATACATGAAAAGTAATCTGAATTGCCCTTTTGACAATGTAAAGAGTTTATTTAAAATTTTTTAAAGAATAAAACCATCTTATCCATTAATGTATCAATGCAGTTTTGAGGACAAATTTGCCTTTGATTGTGAAATTTTTCATACATACATAAAACTTTTTTAGTTGTTATGCCTGTATTTGTGTTTAGTGCATAAAGATGTTAAAATCCAAGTATATCTTTGATCTAAAGAAATTCTTTGTTTTTGGGTTGGGTATAGGTTGAACGCACAGAAAGGATTAAAAATTGCTTGAGCCCCAAATTTTCCAAGACATTTATTATTGATTACTACTTTGAAGTGGTTCAGAAATTGAAATTTGGGATTTTTGACATCGACAACAAAACAATTGAACTGAGTGATGATGACTTCTTAGGAGAATTTGAATGTACCCTGGGACAAGTGAGTATAGAAAGCTGCTGTACTCTATTTTGCTTAATTTTTTTTTACCACAGAATTGGTTGTTGTTGATGTGTTCATTAATATGATGTTTAAAATTGAAAAACAAGCAATCACTTTAAAAGACTGTCTTCATGTATTAGTATAGTTGACTTGAAGTTTACAGAATTTGCCTTATTTTCTGTAAGGACAGGGAATATGTGTTCCTGGCAAATTCTGTTAATTCTTTCTGAGTTAGGGGTGTCTCATTGGACATTTTAATAAATAATGCCATTGTTCTAGCTGCTTTGTGTGGTGTTTATATAGTTCAGTCCCATTTTATTATGTTCAAGTCATAAATGTTATCAAAGTAACAGTGAGAAACCTTGAAGTTCTAATTAGCATGACTTGTATATCTTGATTATGATTCTCCCTCTTTTCCTTTACTTGGCTTGCTCTCCTCATTCTTTAGTTCTATCACTTTAAGCCACACTATTCCTGGTAAGCCTTTTCGGACCCTCTAAGACTTGTTTGGAGCACTTTCCCTGTTGCTTATTTGACACTCTCAACTTGCTTCTATCTTAATACTTACTACACTTTATTGTAGTTGCTTAATTATCTGTCTTCCTTGGTCAGAATAGGGGTGTATCTGTTGGTTTACTACTTCTAGCTCAGTTTGACTTAGAAGGAGCAATCATGACCATTTGTGTAAATTGGGGAAGACTTTTGAAGGGAGAAGTCATGTTTTTTCAGTGGGTGAACTGCATTGTCATTCTAATTTGTCTTTTATGAGTTTATTTTTCAGTGTTGAAGTGTTTGGAAAAATTCTGTTAAAAAAACTTTTTTTTAAGTCTCAAGGACAATATGAAACTGATCAGTTTTCTAAACCTTCATAAGTACTATTAAAGAAAAAATTAAGGAAGTATTTATTTTTTGAAAAAAAAATCTGTAGCATAAAGAAGCAATTCCTATAAATTTGAGCCATATATCTGTTTGAAAGCATCTAGTCCTACTGTATTGTTTTTAATCAAAATGATATTTTGTGGGGATTGAATTCTGAAGTTGTCAGTTGAACAATTTGACTGTTCCCACTTGACAGATTGTTTCCAGTAAGAAGTTAACTCGACCACTGGTGCTGAAAAATGGCAGACCTGCAGGGAAAGGGAGCATTACGGTAAGAATAAGATATTTTTCTTTTGTCTTGAAAGATTTAGCAATAATAGGACATGTTGAAACTGTGTATATCAAATAATCATTCTACAACCATACTTTAATATTTGACCCCAAATATTGTATTCCTTCTACTGTCCCCTTATAGTGTTTCAGGTGGGATGTGTTGTGCCAAAGACAACAGAAGAAGAAAATTTTTTTCCCAATTTTTAAATAAAATGTAGAAGTCAGTACACCTTGGTAATGCTTGCCTCCCTGCCATGAAGCTTAAATCCCCAAATTAGAAAGAAACTGCTTAATAATCTGAATGAATCTGTATGGCTCCCTACCTGGCAAACAGTCCCCTCAGCATGACAAAAACTTTCTATAGTGGTTTTTATTATGGACAGATATTATATTATAGCATGCCATTGAATCCTCTGAACTCTCAGCATCTTCACTGTACTTGCATTTTGCTACCCATCTCCCCTGCTCAGATTTTCCATTGCTAATTACTGGCCCGAGGCAAATAAATATATCTTTATCATATTTTAGATTTAAAATTACATAGGGCCAAGCTTTCAAATGTTTTTCCTTCTAGAATTTCTCTCCATATGTCTGAGAATGGAAGGCTGGCTCCCTAATTATTGGAATTATCAAACACATTTCTCTGAGCAGCTGTTTTGTTCTATTTTAGACTTTTAAGGCATAAGAATGTTCAGTCTGTTGAGGGTGTTAACTTTCAGTGGGCAGAGAACATTATTTGTAGTTAGCTCTATTGCTCTTGGGGTTGTGATTGCCTAGAAGTGTGGTTTTTTTGTTTTGTTTTTATTAATTTTTAATTTTTTAAAAAATATATAACAAACAAATGCAAACATTCCTAACTTCTGATCATTCCATTCTACATATATAATCAGTAATTCACAGTATCAAAACATAGTTGCATATTCATCCTCATGCTCATTTCTTGGAACATTTGCATCTATTCAGAAAAAGAAATAAAAAGAAAACAGGAAAAAATTCATACACCATACCCCTTACCCCTCCCTTTCATTGATCACTAGCATTTCAATCTAAATTTATTTTAACATTTGTTACCCCTATTATTTATTTGTATTCCATATGCTTTACTCGTCTATTGATAAGGTAGATAAAAGGAACATCAGACACAAGGTTTTCACATTCACACAGTCACATTGTGAAAGCTTTATCATATACAATCATCTTCAAGAAACGTGGCTACTGGAACACAGCTCTACATTTTCAGGCAGTGCCCTCCAACCTCTCCATTACGTATTGACTAACAAGGTGCTATCTGTTTAATGCATAAGAATCACCTCCAGGATAGTCTCTTGACTCTGTTTGGAATCTCTCAGCCATTGACACTTTATTTTGTGTCATTTCACTCTTCCCCCTTTTGGTCGAGAAGGTTTTCTCAATTCCTTGATGCTGAGTCTCAGCTCATTCTAGGATTTCTGTCCCACGTTGCCAGCAAGGTCCACCCCCTGGGAGTCATATCCCACATAGACAGGGGGAGGGTGGTGAGTTGCTTGCTATCTTGGCTGGAGAGAGAGGCCACATCTGAGCAGCAAAAGAGGTTCTCTTAGGGGTGACTCTTAGGCCTAATTTTAGGCTTCACATATCTTTTGTGGGGTTAAATTTCGTATAACCAAACCCCAAGATTGGGGGCTCAGCTTATACCTTTGGTTGTCTGCACTCTTGTGAGAATATCAAGAATTCAACTTGGGGAAGTTGAATTTTCCCCCATTCTCAACATTCCCTGAGGGGGACTTTGCAAATACTTTTTTATTCACTGTTCAGATCACTCTGGGATTTATTGGGGCATCACTCTGGACAAACCAACAAAATCTCATGCCCTACTCAAGTTTCCATGTACTTATGGTGTTCAATTAAGCTGTTTACATAAGTTATATTAAGAAATGCACTGGTCAAAATATAAATTTTGTGCCAAGTAAACAATTTTTGCTTAAGTCTCACACATAAGTTAAAATTTTAAAATAATGAATTACCATCTATTTTCAACACCCTGCAGTAATGACATTCCTTTGTTCTTCCTCATGCAAAAATATTTTTTAAATTTGTGCATTTAGTCACTATCATTATATACTCTAGGCATTCCTAGATTATACCTTCTCAGTCTTTATCGTCTGTCTGTCTTTCTGATTTCCTTTATGCCCCCAGCCCTCCTCTCTTTATCCTTCTCACATTCAGCTTCATTCAGTGTTTTAACATAATTGTATTACATTAGGTAGTATTTTGCTGTCCATTTCTGAGTGTTTACATTCAGTCCTGTTGCACAATCTGAATCCCTTCAGCTCCAGTTACCCAATAGCTTACTCTATTTCTACCTCCTGATGTTCTCTGTTACCAATGAAATTCTCTAAGTTTATTCAGTAATGTCAGTTCATATCAGTGAGACCATACAGTATTTGTCATTTTGTTTCTGGCTAATCTCACTCAGCATAATGTCCTTAAGGTCCATCCATGTTGTCACATATTTCATAACTTTATTCTGTCTTACAGCTGCGTGATATTCCATCATGTGTATGTACAAGTTTGTTTAGCCACTCTTCTGTTGATGGACATATAGGCTGTTTCCATCTCTTCGCAATTGTAAATAATGCTGCTACAGACATTGGTGTGCAAATGTCCGTTTGTGTCGTTGCCCTCATGTCCTCTGAGTAGATACCTAGCAATGATATTGCTGGGTCATGTGACAATTCTATACTTAGCTTCCTGAGGAACCACCAAACTGCCTTCCACAGCGGTTGTACCATTTGACATTCCCATCAACAGTGGATAAGCATGCCTCTTTCTCCACATCCTCTCCAGCACTTGTCATTTTCTGTTTTATTGATAATGGCCATTCTGGTGGGTGTGAGATGATACCTCATTGTGGTTTTGATTAGCATTTCTCTAAGAGCCAGGGAAGTTGAGCATCTCTTCATGTGCCTTTTAGCCATTTGTATTTCCTTTTCTGAGAAGTGTCTGTTCAAGTCTTTGCCCATTTTGTAATTGGGTTGGCTGTCTTTTTGTTGTTGAGTTGAACAATATCTTTATAAATTCTGGATACTAGACCTTTATCAGATATATTGTTTTTAAATATTGTCTCCCATTGTGTAGGCTATCTTTTTACTTTTTGATAAAGTTCTTTGATACACGAAAGTGTTTAATTTTGAGGAGTTCCCATTTATTGATTTCTTTCTTCAGTACTCTTGCTTTGGGTGTAAGGTCTAGGAAACCGTCTCTTAGTATAAGATTTATAAGATATTTCCCTGCATTTTCTTCTAACAGTTATATGGTCTTAGATCTAATGTTTAGGTCTTTGATCCATTTTGAGTTAATTTTTCTATGGAGTGTAAGATGTGAATCCTCTTTCATTCTTTTGCATATGGATATCCAGTTTTCTAGACACCATTTATTGAAGAGACTGTTCTGTCCCAGGTGAGTTGGCTTGACTGCCTTATCAAAGATCAGTTGTCCATAGATGAGAAGGTCTATATATGAACACTCTATTCTATTCCATTGGTCTGTATATCTGTCTTTATGCCAGTACCATGCTGTTTTGACCACTGTAGCTTCATAATATGCCTTCAAGTCAGGTAGTGTGAGACCTCCACCTTCATTTTTCTTTCTCAGGATACTTTTAGCTTTTCGGGACACCCTACCCTTCCAGATAAATTTGGTTATTGGTTTTTCTATTTCTGAAAAGTAAGTTTTTGGCGCTTTAATTGGTACGGCATTGAATCTATAGATCAATTTAGGTAGAATTGACATCTTAACTTAGTCTTCCAATCCATGAACACGATATGCCCTTCCATCTATTTAGGTCTTCTGTGATTTCTTTTAACAATTTCTTGTAGTTTTCTTTGTATAGGTTTTTTGTTTCTTTAGTTAAATTTATTCCTAAATATTTTATTCTTTTGGTTGCAATTGTAAATGGAATGCTTTTCTTGATTTTCCCCTCAGATTGTTCATTACTTGTGTATAGAAATGCTACACATTTTTGAGTGTTGGTCTTGTAACCTGCCACTTCGCTGTACTCATTTATTAGCTCTAGTAGTTTTGCTGGGGATTTTTTGGGATTTTTGACATACTAGTGTCATTTCCTCTGCAAGCAGTGAGAGTTTTACTTCTTCCTTTCCAATTCTGATGACTTGTATTTCTTTTTGTTGTCTAATTACTCTGCCTAGAACTTCCAACACAGTGTTGAATAACAGTTGTGATAGTGGACATCCTTGTCTTGTTCCTGATCTTAGGATGAAAGTTTTCAGTTTTTCCCCATTGAGGATGGTGTTAGCTGTGGGTTTTTCATATATTCCCTTTATCATGTTGAGGAAGTTCCCTTCTATTCCTATCCTTTGAAGCATTTTCATCAGGAAAGGATGTTGAATTTTGTCAAATGCATTTTCTATGTCAACAAAATGATCGTGTGGTTTTTCTGCTTTGATTTGTTGATATGGTGTATTACATTAATTGATTTTCTTATGTTGAATCATCCTTGCATACCTGGGATGAATCCTACTTGGTCATGATGTATAATTCTTTTAATGTGTTGCTGTATTCGATTTGCTAGATTTTGTTAAGGATTTTTGCATCTACGTTCATTAGAGAGATTGGGCTGTAGTTTTCTTTTTTTGTAATATCCTTGTCTGGCTTTGGTATGAAGGTGATGTTGACTTCATCAAATGAGTTAGGTAGCTTTCCCTATTCTTCAGTTTTTTTGAAGAGTTAGAGCAGGATTGGTACTAATTCTTTTTTTTTTTTTAATTTTTTATTAAATTAAAAAAAAATTACAAGAAACAAACATTCCCAACACATACACTCAGCAATTCACAATATCATCACATACTTGCATTTTCATCATCATGGTCATTTCCCAGAACATTAGCATCAATTCAGAAACAGAAATAAAAAGACAACAGAAAAATATAACAAAGAGAAAAAACAAAATTTTACAGCCATACCCATTACTGATCCCTTTCATTGATCACTAGCATTTCAAACTAAATCTATTTTAACATTTGTTCTCCCTATTATTTATTTTTATTCCATATGTTCCTCTCATCTGTTGACAAGGTAGATAAAGGAGCATCAGACACAAGGTTTTCACAATCACACAGTCACATTGTGAAAGCTACGTCATTATACAGTCATCATCAAGAAACATGGCTACTGGAACACAGCTCTACATTTTCAGGCAGTTCCCTCCACCTTCTCCATTACATCTTGGATAACAAGGTGATATCTACTTAATGTGTAAGAATAACCTCCAGGATAACCTCTCGACTCTGGAGTCTCTCAGCCATTGACACTTTGTCTCATTTCACTCTTCCCCCTTTTGGTCGAGAAGGTTTTCTCAATCCCTTGATGCTGAGTCTCAACTCATTCTGGTATTTCTGTCCCACGCTGCTAGGAAGATCCACTCCCCTGGTAGTCATGCCCCGTGTAGACAGGGGGATGGTGGTGAGTCTGCTTGCTGTGTTGGCTGGAGAGAGAGGCCACATCTGAGCAACAAAAGAGGTTCTCTTGGGGGTGACTGTTAGGCCTAATTTTAAGTAGGCTTAACCTATCCCCTGTGGGGTTAAGTTTCATATGAACAAACCCAAAGACTGGGGGCTCAGCCTATAGCTTTGGTTGTCCACACTGCTTGTGAGAATATCAAGAATTCAACTTGGGGAAGTTGAATTTCTCCCCACTCTCATCATTCCCCGAAGGGGGCTTTGGAAATACTTTTCTAGTCACTGATCAAATCACTCTGGGATTCATCAGGGCATCTCCTGGACAAACCAACAAAATCTCATGTCCTATACAAAATTCCATGTACTTAAGGTGTTCAGTCAACTATCTACATAAGTTATATTAGGAGATGCACTCGTCAAAGTATAGATTTCTACCAAATAAACATTTTTTGCTTTAGTCTCATACATTAGTTGAAATTTTAAAATATTAAGTACCATCTATTTTCAGCACACTGCAGTAATGACATTTGTTTGTTCTTCCTCATGCAAAAAATTTTTAAAATTTGTACATTTAGTCACTATCATTATACACTCTAGGCATTCCTAGATTACACCATCTCAATCTTTATTATCTATCTTTCTTTGTGATTTCATTTATGGCACCGCCCTCCTCCCTCTATCATTCTCATATGCAACTTCATTCTGTGTTTTAACATAATTGTATTACACTTAGGTAATATTGTGCTGTCCATTTCTGAGTTTTTATATTCAGTCCTGTAGCACAATCTGTATCTCTTCAGCTCCAATTACCTAATATCTTACCCTATTTCTATCTCCTGATGGTCTCTGTTACCAAGGAAATATTCCAAGTTTATCCACTAATGTCAGTTCATATCAGTGAGACCATACAGTATTTGTCCTTTAGTTTCTGGCTAATCACACTCAGCATAATATCCTTAAGGTCCATTCATGTTGTTACATACTTCATAACTTTATTCTGTGTTACAACTGCATAATGTTCCATTGTATGTATATACCACAGTTTGTTTAGCCACCCGTCCATTGATGGACATTTTGGCTGTTTCCATCTCTTGGAAATTGTAAATAATGCTGCTATAAACATTGGTGTGCAAATGTCCATTTGTATCCTTGTCCTCATGTCCTTTGAGTACAGACAGCATATAGATGGGTCCCGTTCCCTAATCCATTCTGCCAGTCCATGTCCCCCGATTGGGAAGCTTAATCCATTAACATTTAGTGTTATTACTGCCCGGGCAGTACCCTCCTCTACCATTTTGCCTTTTGGCTTTCATATGTCCTTTTAATTTTCCTTCTTTTTACTTTTACTCATGGTCTTCCTTTCTATACTCTTCTCCACACCTCTCTCTTCTGTCTTCGTATCTGTCTCTAGTGCTCCCTTTGGTATTTCTTGCAGAGCTGCTCTCTTAGTCACAACTTCTCTCAGTGATTTTTTTGTCTGAAAATGTTTTAATTTCTCCCTCATTTTTGAAGGACATTTTTGTTGGATATAGAATTCTTGGTTGGCAGTTTTGCTCTTTTAATGATTTAAATATATCATCCCACTGTCTTCTCACCTCCATGGTTTCTGCTGAGAAATATACGCATGGTCTTATTGGGCTTCCCTTGTATGTGATGGATTGCTTTTCTCTTGCTGCTTTCAAGATTCTCTCTTTCTCCTTGACCTCTGACATTCTGATTAGTAAATGTCTTGGAGTACTTCTGTTTGGATCTATTCTCTTTGGGGTACGCTGTACTTCTTGGATCTGTAATTTTAAGTCTTTCATAAGAGTTGGGAAATTTTCAGTGATAATTTCCTCCATTAGTTTTTCTCCTCCTTTTCCCTTCTCTTCTCCTTCTGGGCCACCCACAACACGTACATCTTACCCTATTTCTATCTCCTGATGGTCTCTGTTACCAAGGAAATATTCCAAGTTTATCCACTAATGTCAGTTCATATCAGTGAGACCATACAGTATTTGTCCTTTAGTTTCTGGCTAATCACACTCAGCATAATATCCTTAAGGTCCATTCATGTTGTTACATACTTCATAACTTTATTCTGTGTTACAACTGCATAATGTTCCATTGTATGTATATACCACAGTTTGTTTAGCCACCCGTCCATTGATGGACATTTTGCGCTTCATATTGTCTTTCAATTCCCTGAGTCCCTGCTCATATTTTTCCATTTTTTTCCCTATAGTTTCTGTTTCTTGTCGGATTTCAGATGTTCCTTCCTCCAGTTCAGAAATCCTATGTTCTGTCTCTTGAAATCTACCATTGTAGGTTTCCATTGTTTTTTTCATCTCTTCTACTGTGTCTTTCATTCCCATAAATTCTGTGATTTGTTTGTTCAGACTTTCAGTTTCTTCTTTTTGTTCTTTCCTTGTCTTCTTTATATCCTCCCTCAATTCAATGATTTGGTTTTTGATGAGGTTTTCCATGTCTGTTTGTACATTCTGAATTAATTGTTTCAGCTCCTGTATGTCATTTGAATTGTTGGTTTGTTCCTTTGACTGGGCGATATCTTCAGTTTTCCTAGTGTGATTTGTTATTTTTTGCTGGCTTCTAGGCATTTAATTACCTTAATTAGTTTATTCTGGAGATTGCTTTCACTCCTTTTATCTAGGGTTTTCTTGCTGGATGTATTTGTTGTCTATCTGTTCTTTGACATTCCGTTCAGCTTTATCTGGACCTTTAGCTTAAGTTTTGTTTAACAGAGGAGAATTTTTCAGTTCTTGTTTTCTTGTTTCTTGCCCTGCTTGTGTGGTGCCTTTCCCCCACACACACTTAGGAGGGTCTACTTAGATATTATAGACCCCAGCCAGATTTTCCCAGACCAAACTGGCCTCCTATCAGGAGGAAAGAGTCACCTGCATCGGTTTTCCCTGAGGATGAGACCCAGCAGGTTGAAAGACTTTCCTGTGAAGTCTCTGGACTCTGTTTTTCTTATCCTGCCCTGTGTGTGGCGCTGGTCTGACTGCAGATCCCACCAGCATAAGATGATGAGCTACCTTTAACTTTGGCAGACTCTCCCTTTTGGGTGCGTGGTGGAGACAGAGGAGAGGTTGTAGGCTGGTTTAATGGCTTCAAATTACCAAGCGCTGGTGTCTGAGTTCCTTGATAGAGGGATTCCACCTGAGTTGGGCTTCACCTCTCCCCTGGGGAAGGCATAGGCTCCAGACAAGCCCCCAGAAGAGCTCACCTCTGCCTGTGCCAGGGGCGGTTGCAGCCTGAAAAGTTCTGCCACTGTATCCAGAGGCAGTCAAGCCTTTGTAGCTACACAGCCACAAAAACCTCTGTTTCCTTCTTTTTTTTTCCCTCTTTTTCTGTCTGTCCTGCCCCCTGGGCCCCGGAGCAAAAATGAGCAACCTCCTCTTTGATCAGGTTCACCTAAGCTGGGGGCCTATTTTTAGTAGTCAGATTTGTTAATTAGTTCCACAATTGGCGTTTTATTGTGCCCAGTCCCTGCTGCTGGTAAAGTCCTTTCCTTTCCCCACTGGGAAGCAGCCTGTGGGGGAGGGGCGCTGGCCCCTGCAGCTTTGGGAACTCACGGTTTTGGGGGGTCCTCGCAGCCGGTGCAGCTGGTCCAGACTGGGATACGCTGTGTGTCCGGTCAGTGTTATGCTCCGGGAGCTGTTCTGTACTATTTCTGGTTATTTAGTAGTTGTTCTGGAGGACAAACTAAAATGCGCATGTTGTTAAGCCACCATCTTGATCCAGAAGCCTGGTACTAATTCTTTTTTGAATGTTTGGTCGAATTCACATGTGAAGCCATCTGGTCCTGGACTTTTCTTTTTGGGGAGCTTCTTAATGACTGTTCAAGTTCTTTACCTGTGATTGGTTTGTTGAGGTCATCTATTTCTTCTCAAGTCAATGTTGGTTGTTCATGCCTTTCTAGAAAGTTATCCATTTCATCTACATTGTCGTATTTATTAGCATAAAGTTGTTCATAGTATCCTCTCATTACTTCCTTTATTTTTCTGGGTTCAGTGGTTATGTCTCCTCTTCCGTTTCTGATCTTATTTATTTGCATCCTCTCTCTTCTTCTTTTTGTTAAACTCACTAAGGGTCCATCAATCTTACTGATCTTCTCATAGAACCAACTTCTGGTTTTGTTGATTTCCTGTTGTTTTCATGTTCTCAATTTCATTTATTTCTGCTCTAATCTTCATTGTTTCTTCCCTCTTGCTTGCTTTGGGGTTAGTTAGCTGTTCTTTCTCTACTTCTTACAAGTGGACATTTAATCCTGAATTTTTGCACTGTCTTCTCTTTTGATATAGGCTTAGGGCAATAAATTTCCCTCTTAGCACTGCCTTGCTGCATCCCATAAATTTTGATATGTTGTGTTTTCATTTTCATTTGCCTCGAGATATTTACTCATTTCTCTTGTAATTTCTTACTTGATGCTCTGGTTGTTGAAGAGTGTGTTGTTGAGCCTCCACATATTTGTGAATTTTCTGGCACTCTGCCTATTATTGATTTCCTACTTCATTCCTTTATGATCTGAGAATGTGTTTTGTATGATTTCAATATTTTAAAATTTATTGAGACTTGCTTTGTGACCCTGTATATTGTGTATCCTTGAGAATGATCCATGAGCACTTGAGAAAAAGATGTATCCAGCTGTTGTGGGGTAATGTTCTATAAATGTCTGTTAAGTCTAGCTCATTTATTGTATTATTCAGATTATCTGTTTTTTTATTGATCCTCTGAATGTTCTGTCCATTGATGAGAGTGTGGAATTGAGGTCTCCAACTATTATAGTAGATGTGTCTATTTCTCTTTCAGTGTTTTTAGTGTTTGCCTCATGTATTTTGGAGCATTCTGGCTTGGTGCATAAATATTTATGATTGTCATGTCTTCTTGTTGAATTGTTCCTTTTATTAATACATAGTGTCCTCTTTGTCTCTTTTAACTGTTTTACTTTTGAAGTCTAATTTGTTGGATATTAGTATAGCTACTCCTACTCTTTTCTGACTGTTATTTGCATGAGATATCTTTTCCCAACCTTTCACTTTCAACCTATGTTTATCCTTGGGTCGAAGATGTGTTTCCTGTAGACAGCATATAGGTGGGTCCTGTTTTTTAATCCTTTCTGACAGCCTAGGTCTTTTGATTGGGAAGTTTAATCCATTAACATTTAGTGTTAATACTGTTTGGGTAATACCTTCTTATACAAGTTTGTCTTTAGGATTTTATATGTCATATCTAATTTTTCTTTTTACCTTTACTGAGAGTCTTCCTTTCTACACTGTTTTCCACACCTCTCTTTCCTGTGTTTTTGTATCTCCCTCTAGTTCTCCCTTTAGTATTTGTTGTAGAGCCAGTTTCTTGGTCACAAATTCTCTGAGTGATTTTTTTGCCTGAAAATGTTTTAATTTCTCCCTCATTTTTGAAGGACAGTTTTGTTGGATATAGAATTCTTGGTTGGCAGTTTTTCTCTTTTAGTAATTTAAATGTATCATCCTACTGTCTTCTCGCCTCCGTGGTTTCTGTTGAGAAATCTACACATAGTCTTATTGGGCTTCCCTTGTATGTGTTACAATGCTTTTTCTCTTGCTGCTCTCAAGAGTCTCTCTTTCTCTTTGACCTCTGACATTCTGATTAGTAAGTGTCTTGGAGTAATTCTATTTGAATCTGTTCTGTTTGGGGTATGCTGCATTTCTTGGATCTGTAATTTTAAGTCTTTCGTAAGAGTTGGGAAATTTTCAGTGATAATTTTCTCCATTAGTTTTTCTCCTCTTTTTCCCTTCTCAATCCTTCTGGGACACCCACAACACGTATATTCCTGCGCTTCATGTTGTCATTCAATTCCCTGAGTCCCTGCTCATATTTTTCCATTTTTGTCCCTATATTTTCCTTTGCTTGTCGAATTTCAGATATTCCTACCTCCAGTTCACTAATCTTATCTTCTGCTTCTTGAAATCTGACATCATAGGTTTCCATTTTTTTTTTTTTTATATCTTCTACTGTGTCTTTCATTCCCATAAGTTCTGTGGTTTGTTTTTTCAGACTTTGATTTCTTCTTTTTGTTCACTCCTTGCCTTCTTTGTATTCTCCTTCAAGTCATTGATTTGATTTTTGATGAGGTTTTGCATGTCTGTTCGTACATTCTGAATTAATTGTTTCAATTCCTATATCTCACTTGAATTGTTGGTTTGTTCCTTTGGCGGGGCATATCTTCACTTTTCCTAGTGTGATTCATTATTTTTAGCTGGTGTCTAGGCATTTAATTACCTTTAGTTTATTCTGAGATTGTTTTTACTTCTTTTTCCTAGAATTTTCTTGCTGGATGAATTTGTTGTCTGTCTGTTCTTTGACATTCAGTTCATCTTTTTCTGGACCACTAGCTTAGGTTTTGTTTAACAGAGGAGAATTTTTCAGTTCTTGTTTTCTTGTTTCCTGCCCTGCCTGTGTGGTGCCTCCCCCCACACACACACCCTTAGGAGGGTCTACTTGGGTATTATAGACCCCTGCCGGATTTTCCCAGACCAAACTGGCCTCCTGTTTGAAAGACTTTCCTGTGATGTCTCTGGACTCTGTTTTTCTTATCCTGCCCAGTAATGTGGCGCTTTTCTGCCTGCAGGTCCCACCAGCATAAGATGACGTGGTACCTTTTAACTTTGGCCGACTCTCCCTGCTGGGGGTGTGGTAGAGACAGAGGAGAGGTTGTAGGCTGGCTTTAATGGCTTCAAGTTACCAAGCCCTGGGGTCTGAATTCCTTAAGGGAGGGATTCCACCTGAGTTGAGTCCCGCCCCACTCCTGGGGCAGGCATAGGCTCCAGACAGGCTTGTTTCTGCCTATACCCGGGGCAGTTGCAGCCTGAGAAGTCCTGCCGCTGTACCCAAAGACAGTCAAGCCTTTGTAGAAACATAGCCACAAAAATCTCTGTTTTTCCTTTTTTCTTTTTCCATCAGCCCTGCCCCCTTGGCGCTGGGGCAAATATCAGGAACCTCCTCTCTGACCAGGTTTACCTGAGCTGGGGGCCTACTTTTAGTAGTCAGAATTTGTGAATTAATTCCACGTGAAGCTTGGTTGTGCTCAGCCCCTGCTGTTGGTTAAGTCCCTTTCCTTTCCCCTCTGGGAAGCAAGCTGCGGTGGCTTAGGGAACTCATGGTTCTGGCGGGGCTTCCAGGTGGTCCAGCAGGTCTAGACTGGGGTACGCTGTGTGTCTGGTCATTGATGTGGCTCCAGGAGCTGTTCTGTACTGTTCCTGGTTTTTTAGTTGCTGTTCTGGAGGACGAACTAGATCCCACACTTCGCTAAACTGCCATCTTGGCACCTTACAGAAGTGTGTTTTTAAGTAGGTTAGTATTTCAGCTACGTTGGATGAAAAACACAGATCTGATATTGCAGTTTTTGAGTCCTCAAGATATGATTTATTCACACTTCTCAAGGTTTGGAGAGCTTTGGCTAGTACAAAGATAGTAATCCTCTGCAGAGGATCTTCAGTCTGCCAGTGCTTTGATACATTTTTTAATCAATCAGTTTTTATTAATTGATTACCAAATTTTATCTACTCTGGTACGACTCTTATACTGATTCATCTTAGGAGACCAGACATAGATCCTTGTTTAACAAGGTTTAAAGTTTCCAATCCTAACCATAAAACACATTTTTCCTTTCTCATAGGAAATGAAAGGAATTAGTAAATCATGACTGTTAGGAATTATACTGAAATGAGTTTCACTACAACCTGGGCTTACCTTTTTCAGAAAGGTGTGCTTCATATTACTTCATACTTGTAAAGTTTTTGTGAGAAATATTTGTTCAGTCCTTTGATTTCCCCTTGGGAATGGGGAAAATCCACTTGGAATAACAACACTTAAAAAAGAATTTTTGCTTGGAAACAATGTTGCACATCTTGGTTAATAATCTTTGCTTGACCTTTGAGCTGCAGCCATGAATGCCAATGTTGCTACACTTTCTGAACTTGACAATATGCTTTCTCCCAAGCTATTCTTACAGATGACAGTACCATTTCTGCTGTGGGTAAATGGGAGGTTAACCTTGGATTAATATCTGCACTAGCTAATACTTTGGGGGCTCCCATGGCCACAGGAATCAGCTTTATTGCTTCTATAGGTTGAAAGCATGTAAGGTGCTAACACAGCAAGGCAGGCCATATGGTTGAAGGAGATTGCTGGGAGGTGAACTGAGTATTAAGAATTAACTTATCTGAGACTGATTGCCTTCAAGCTGGCCTCCCAGATAATGAGTTGAATGCTTTCAAAGTTCAGTGGAAACTAGATGTAACCCAAGCTTGGAATCCTGCACCCCCAAACTTGCTCACACATTATGCCAGGGCAGGTTTGATGCTGACAAATTGAATTTTGTTACTAGCTTGCCAAGTTAGATGGTTGCAACTTCAAGGCTTGTGTCTCTGCCCTGGATCACACCAGAGAAGAGACTTCTACTCTCTAATCGTACAATTTAGATGTCCACAGTTAAAGAATGAGGTTCTATCTCTCAAAATCTGATAGGCCTGCTAGATTTCTGTGTACTGTTTTAGAATGCCAAGGGCAATGCAAGACCTACATCCCTGTAGCTGGTCAGTCACTGGGAGTTTTCCTTATTGAACACTGCCCCATCAGGCCTGGTGTGAGTGCTGCTTGGCTTGTATCTCTGAGTTTGAGTTTGGGCCTTTAATTTTTTCTCCTGGGAAACCTCTGTAACATCTTATATTTTCTTAAATCATGTTGGATCATTCAACATTCTCCTGTTTGCTCGGCAGGATACTGTTTCAGTTTGCTAGGCTGTTAAAGCAGGTATCATGAAATGTGTTGGCTTAAACCACTGGAATTCATTAGCTTACAGTTTGAGTCCGAGAAAATGTCCAAATCAAGGCATCATCATGGTGACGCTTTCTTTCCCAAGACTGGTCACTGCCAATCCTTGGCTCCTCTGCCACGTTGCAAGACACATGGCTGTGTTTGTTGGTCTCTCCCTTCTCTTTCAGGTTTCATTGATTTCAGCTTTTTGCTCCCATGGTTTTCAGTTTGCTCTCTCTGTATTCATTCCATTTATAAAGGACTTTAGCAGTAGGATTAAGTCCCATCCTGAATGAGGTGGGTCGTACATTAATTGAAATAGCTTTATCAAAAGATTCTACTTACAATGGATTCATATTCATAAGAATGGGTTGGATTTAAGAATAATTTTTTCAGGGGTACATATAGCTTCAAACCCCACAGATACTAACTTAATGTGGTATTTTTCTTATCTTAATGTAGAAATACTGGGTGTCAGGAAAAACATGGGTGGATTTAAGTTCTATTTTTGCAGCCAAATGCTGGATGCCCCTATATCATGTTGGGATGTTTACTGATGGGAAGGTGTTTAACACAGAATAGCAGTAGCCATAGGAAATTCAAGAGAAACTCTAGAAGTTTCACCTTAAAAAAAAAGGAATTTGCATAATGCAAATATGGTGTATTTTGGGAAAGTATTTCCCGTAAAGAAATGATAGCATGCAACAACACGGATGAACCTTAAAGACATCATGTTGCATGAAATGGGCCAGATACAAAATGACAAATAATGTATGATCTCACTTATATGAAATATACGGAATATGCATATTCATAAAGTACAAAAACTAGAATGTAGGTTACTAGGGGCTGAGGGGAACAGGAGAATGGGGAGTTAATTTCATTGGTATGGAGTTTCTGTTTGGGATGTTGGAAAAGTTAAGGCACTGGATGACAGGAACAGTGGTATAATTTTGTGTATATAATTAACTCCACAATATTGCATATTTGAAATGGGATAAAAAGGGAGATTTTAGGTTGTATACAAATTTTAGTTGCAACCCCATAGAAATGTATAACACAAAGAGTGAACTCTTATGTAAGCAGCAACTAGTTAATAACATGCTTATAATAATATTGTTTCATGAATTGTAACAAGGGAATCACACTAATGCAAAATATTAATAGAGAAATCTGTGTATGTGAAGGGGGTGTATGTGGAATTCTGTTCTTTCTGCACCATGTTTTTGTAAACATGCAATTGGCTGTAATAGAAAAATCTTTCTTAATGGTACCATTTTCTTATTAAACATTGTAGAATTCATTTATATTAGGGCAAAGTATATACTGTTAATAAATCATGAAGTACCTTATAAGCGTATCAGAATCCCTAAAATATATTTTCTTTTATTTACCTTATCGACATAAAGATTTCAGCTGAAGAAATAAAGGATAACAGAGTGGTCTTATTTGAAATGGAAGCAAGAAAACTGGATAATAAGGTGGGTAAGTTTACAGATTTCAACAAAGGTGGCATGTTTTGCTTTGCATTGACTTATTTTTGAGAAAATAATGTCAGTTAATATTATGAGCCTCATAGTCTGAGAATCAATTAGTGCATTAGTTACTTTCATTACTGTTTTTCTGTGCATATATGTGTATATGTGTTTAAGCAGAACCCTCTCTTCTCAAAATGTAATCAAAGGATTTGTCTAGCTTAAAAAGAAATTGGATACAAGCAGAAGTGTTTTTGTAAAAGGTACGTGAGAGTCTAGTTGGATTATCTTAACGAAAAAACCCCACAAAGTCCATGCTTTATTAATTATAAGTAGTTATCTTCTTTGCATTAAATGTCATCTTTTGTGAAGGATGAATTCCTGTGTGTGTGTGTGTGTGTGTACTATTGTGTATTTAGTATTTAATATAGGTTCAAATAATTCCTTAGTGGTTTTGTACTTTATTCTACAGTGCAATCAGTCTTCTCTATCATTTGTATTTACTTATAATAACAGGTTGAAAACATCTTAGACTAGTAATCAGGGCCTTTTTTTCTCCTAATTATGGAAAATTTTAAATGTATACAAAAATAGAATTTTGTGTATCTCCATGTCTCTATCAGCTATCTTCAATAATTATAATTATGGCCAATTTTGTTTCATTTCTACCCCTATCCACTTTCTCTTCTCCCAAACTCTGTATCATTTCTCCCAAACAGTGTATCATTTCATGTATAAATATTTCATTGAATCTCTAAAGAGTCTTTAAAAGATAACTGTTTAATATGTCTCAAGTCTCTCTTTTTTGGAGGTGGAGTGGGGGTAGTGTATGGTCTGGGAATCGAACCCAGGTCTCCTGCATGGAAGGCAAGCATTCTACCACTGAACCACCGATGTACTCCAACTCAAGTCTCTTTTATCTCTAAATTGCCTTTCCTTTTCCTTCCTTCTTTCTTCCTTTTCTTCATCACTCCCTTCCTTGGAATTTATTTGATTAAGAAACAGTTCTTTGTCCTGTAGAATTTCCCACATTCTGCCTAACACTGATTAAATCTTCCTTATGTTCCTCTTTCACCTTCATTTCTTGATTCTGTAAGCTCTTAATGGAATCTAGAGGTATGATTTGATGATATTTTGAATTATTGGTAAGACATTTTCATATGTGGTGGCATAAATTCTATCAGGAATTTCACATTGTCTCGTTGTGTCCCTTTTTGTGATGTTAGTGGCATTGGTACTCACTAGATACTTTATTTTATTAAGGGTCTGTAAAATAGTGATATTCTCACTCTATCATTTCTTTTTTTATTAGCTAGAATACCTCTATAAAGAAAAACTTCCCCATATCAAGTATTTATTTATTCTGAGATACAGTCTGTACAGGAAAAACAGGTTAAAAGGCTTGATTCTTTTTTCATATTTACTAGTTTTCAGAATAATAAATAGGTGGCTCTCTAGCATCCACTAAATGTGACCAATGAAGAGTTGTATATATTTTTTAGTATTGTTATGAACTCATGGATTTAAACGTATTTAATATGTTTAATAACTACAATGTATTAATTTTTACTGATGCTCAAAATGTTTAACCTGTGGCCTGTGCAGACCTCTTCAAGTTTGTTCCTGATACCATTTGGCATGATGCTATGAGCCTTTGATAACTTCCTTGTTCTATGGCACAACAAGATGTTCTAGCCTTATTTTATATAATTTCTGCCCCAGACTGGCAGATTAAAAGGAGCCTTGCATCAGTTTACTAGGGATAGATAGATAGAGGCCACAATCTGGTTCTGGGGTATTCATCATTGGTTGATTATTATCACTCATTGTTTCTAGGGCAGTTCAGTAGATTGATAGGAAATTCTAAAATTGATTTAAGAAAAACTAAATCATAAATTTACACATCTATTTTCAATTCAGATTTAGGATTATAGGGTTTTACTTCTTTAATTTTATAGGCACATCTCTTTATCCTTACACCAAAAGTCTTGGTTCTTAAAGATATTAACATTATTACTTATCTGTTTTATCATGTACAATATATAATAATTTCAGAATAAAAGTGTAAATACTATTAAGCAATGTTTTTACTAAAAACAGTTTGATCTGTATTTGTGGTTCTTTTTGTCCTTAAGGTATATTGCACTCAGGCTATACAGTCAAATTCTTATGTTTTAAGAAAATAATTTTTCTCTTTGTGGTTATTCTGTCACCTTGATATATAGTTACATTTTGCTTTTGATACATAGTATTTAAAAAAATGATTTTGATGTACTTTTGTTTTATAATCATGTAAAGCCAAATCTATAAAACAAGATATATTCAAGAAGTGTAGCTTCTCTCCCTGCATACTCTACCCTATTTTCTTCTTCTGCCTTGTGCACAATGTTCTTTTTTTTCACATGGGCAGGCACTGGGAATCGAACCCGGGTCCTCGGGCATGGCAGGCAAGCATTCTTGCCTGCTGAGCCACCGTGGCCCGCCCACTTTTTTTTCTTTTTGTGAAAAATATATATACAAAAAAGCAATAAATTTCACAGCACACTGTAACTGTTAGTTGTAGAACAGATTTCAGAGTTTGATATGGGTTACAATTCCACGATTTTAGGTTTTTACCACTAGCTGCTCCAAGACACTTGAGACTAAAAGAAATATTAATATAATGATTCAGCAATCATACTTATTTGTTTAATCCTCCCTTCTCTGTATAACTCTACCATCTTCTTTGATATTTCTCTCACGCATTAGTGGTGTTTGGGCTATGGCCATTCTAACTTTTTCATGTTGGAAGGGACTGCCAATAACATGAGGTAAGGGGATGGAACTAGTTGATGCTCTGGAGAGGCTGGCCCCTCTGCATTTTAGGACTTACCTGGCCTAGGAACCCATCTGAAAGTTCTAGGTTTCTGGAAAGTAACCCCTAGTGCATGAAACCCTTGTAGAATCTCATATAAAGCCCTGGGTGTTCTTTAGGGTTGGCAGGAATGGTTTTGGTTGTGGTTTGGCAAGTTATGATAGGTAGCAATGTCTAGCTGAAGCTTGTGAAAGAGTACCCTCCGGACTAGCCTCTAGACTCTATTTGAACTCTTTCAGCCACTGATATCTTATTACACTTACTTTTACCCTTTTTATCAGGAAGGCATTGCTGATCCCATAGTGGCAGGGCTAGGCTCATCCCTGGGAGTCATATCCCACATTGCCAGGGAGATTTTTACCCCTGGATGTCATGTCCCACGTAGGGGGGAGGGCAAAGGTTTCACTTGCAGAGTTGGGCTTAGAGAGAGAGAGGCCACATCTGAGCAACAAAAGAGGTCCTCTGGAAGTAACTCTTAGGCATAGGTAGGCTAAGCTCCTCCACTACATACATAAGCCTCATAAGAGCAAGTTTCAAGATCAAGGGCTTGGCCTGTTAATTTGGGAGTCCCTAATGTTTTAGACAGTGTCAGGGGTTTCCCCAGCGGTAAAGTAGTTCCAGATCATTAATAGTTCCATATTTTTTCTCCCATCCCTCAAGGGACTTTGCTGATACTTTTTGATTATCTACTTAAAATACTCTGGGATGTATCCAGGTGTTATATTGAGAAATACAGGATTACAGGCCCTCTTTCCCATTCTGGGTTCCCTGTGTTTAGGTTATTTAAGTGATTTATCCAGACAGGTTGAGTTAGATTATGTGCTACAGAAAATTTAGGTTCTTGACAAGAGAAATCTTTCTTCCTTTGGTCTCATAGTGGATCATTATACTTTGAAGCCATCATTTTCTTTTCTTTTTTTAGAAGTATGGATGTGCAACACAGGATTATGAGCATTTGTTGTAAATGCCTTAGTAGTTCTCAGTAGTAGTCTTCAGCAAGTCTATAGGTTTGTAAGGAAGATGTTGGGATTTGTACTTAATACCAATATATATCTGTACTATAGAGGCATATTTCAGGTATTGTTAACATTTGTTAAGTTTGATTACACATGGTTCCAGAGGAGAATAATTACTTTTTGTTTTTAAATGTAGGATCTATTTGGAAAGTCAGATCCATACCTGGAATTCCACAAGCAGTCATCTGATGGAAACTGGCTAATGGTTCATCGAACAGAGGTGAATATCTGAATTTGAAAAAGAGGGTAGCGTTTTCCTTTGGAATTATAGTAATCTGTATTTTTTTAAAATTTCATATTTATAAAAAAAAGTTTGCCCTGATAAACAGCCAAAGAAATATGCTTACTTTTTTTTAAATGAGAAAGTGTTAACATTTCCTAATTATTAGAAAAAATTTTTAGTTTGAAAAATTTCAAACCCTGCAAAGAATGCTAAAATGTGCATGCCTACGTATCCCTCTCTTTGTCTCACCTAGTTGATCATACATATATACGTGTGTTCTCTCTTTTTCTCTGTCTCTTCCTCTTTCTGTCTCTCACCATACATGCATGCACACACATGCACACATATACTTCCCTTTTGCAAAACTATCCCAATGTAGGCTGCAGACATCAAGACTCTTTAAGTTCTGTAACACTTAAGAAAATTGGGGATCTCTCAAGAACAAAGACTTTCTCCTACACAACAGCACCTGAGAATATTTACACTGATTTATTAACATTATCCAATATGCCATTAATCTTCAGATTTCCCCACTTGTCCCCACGTTTTATATATATTTTGTTGGTTTTGCTTTGTCCAAGACCCAACCAAGGTTCAGGTGTTACATTTGGCGATTATGTTCCTGATACAGGGCTGTTCTCCCCACCTCCCTTATACCTTCATTCCGTTGTTCTCTTGAATAATCAAAGACAAAAATGTCCAACATTCCAAATTCTTTGTTTCCTCACAGTTAGATCCAAGTGAAACATTATTGTCAAGAACCTGTATGTGTACAGTTTCTCTGCATCGGCAGACACCCCATATTGTCAGCCTGCCCAGCGCTGTTGATGCCAGTCTTGGCTATGTCGTTCAGCTGGTGTCTATCAGATCTCCTCACTTCCCCTCTTTTTAATTCTTAGTATTCCTATAAACTCATGGATTTTTTTTTGTTCTATTCATTGTGTTATAAATTGTTACCATTATTATTATTATTATTGCTGCTCAAATTAATTCAAATCTGACAGGGGGAGTTTCTACAAATGGCTCCTAAACTCTTTTGAAGCATTACTCCATTAATTTTCATATATTTTTAAAATTCAGGCTAAAGTATGTTCTCAGTTCACCTTCTGCATTCCCTGTCCTAGATCTGGAATGAGCCATTTCTCTTAAGGAGACTGATTCCTTTCAGAGGGAAATAGTATTTAGGCACTAAGATCTAAGTGCTATATGTGCTCATTGCTACTGGGGTGTCATTGCTGTTAGTGGATACAGCTAGGAAATATGTGTATGTCTGCTTTTTTATGTTTGTGTGTGTGTGTGTATATATATTTATACACATATACACTTAAGTGTATATACTTATATATATCAACTTTATATATACTTACTTTTTTTGTGGGGGGTACATGGTCCGGGGATTGAACCTGGGTCTCCTGCATGGCAGGTGAGAACTCTGCCTGCTGAGCTACCATGGTCTACCCTATACTTACATTTTTAAATTGTGAATTTAGATTTCTCCAATTCTAGTCCAGTAGAGGATTTTTTTCTCATCTTTTCTTATTCCTTCTTTGAATCATCTGTGTTCTGCAATGAAAACCCTGCTTTCCAACAAAATCACTAATATTCTGTAGTTTCTAAGTACGCCTTGTAATAGTTGTATTTATTTTCCAAATATTTTCTTTTCTTTGCTCTATCTACCATATTTTTCATATAATATTGCATAATATTGTTCTAGTTAGTTTTCTTTAAAAAGTTGAGTAAGTGAAACAAATGGTTAAGGATGAACAGTTGAGAGTATAGCAAGAAACTAGGAAAGACAAGAATGAAATATTAATGTACAATGTTTTTCTGATTGGTCTCAAACCTTCATTTTTATAGGTTATTAAGAACAACTTAAATCCTGTTTGGAGGCCTTTTAAAATCTCTCTTAACTCCCTGTGCTATGGAGATATGGACAAAACCATTAAGGTAATTTGCAGTGATTTATATTATATCCATAAATATACATGGATACCTATTTTATAAAATTAGTTGATATAATAGTATTTAAAGAAAGTAAGTAATATAACAGATATCTATAGGGTTGAATTTTATTTGTATCTAGGAATACTAAAATAGAAATGTCTTCAGGTAAGTAAAATAGTTTGAAAGAGTAGGCATGTTTAATCTTTTGACCTAATGCTAATCTTTATTCCGCATTTTAAAAAATAAAGTGTCTAATTTATTTATTTTCTCCTCTTAATAAGATTCCTTTGCTCTGTGAATAGGAACCTTTGACTATATTCTTTGCCTGTAGTGTGTCCCTTGCAGACCAAAGCAGAAGTTACCATATAAATTTTATTTCAGTTTATAGAGAACTTTAAAAATCAATGCAATATTATTTTTATGATATTTCAAATAACAGTGAAAATCTAGGTATAGAATAAATAGTTGAAAAGAATTTTTAAAGTTAAATTTCATTGTTATACCAAATCAATAACTTTTGCTTTTCATGGTGAAAAATAGAAAATCTAAACATCATTACATCTAAGAAAGGAGGAAAGGCTGGGGAAAAAAATCCTAAGCCATCACTGTTTGCTTGATTGTAATGATATATTAACAATGAACAATGTTCTTTAAACTTTTTCACTCACAGTGGCATGCTTGCAGGGCTATTTTGTTATAGTAAGTAAACAGATTTTCTGAGTTTTGTCTTTTGAATGTGTTCCATTCTTAAAAAGTTCTCAGTTTCCTTTTAACTATATCCAACGTGGTTTGCCATGTCATCATTGACTTTATTTCTTTAGTTCTGTGTTTCTTTGCAATATTGGAAAGTCATACATCTATAATTCTCTTTGGTGTTTAGAAATTGCTTAGAGGTGTAGTGAAGAGCTTTAGAGCAGAGAATAGTCAGAATCATTAGTAATTTCTTTTCTCTGCTGTGAATGTGCCAGTGTTTCCACTCTAGCATGTATTGTTTCCATAGATGAAGTGAATCAGAGAAATAACATGCATGCTGCCACCCTTGCCTAAAATGGGAATGCCTCAGTGAATGTAGTATTGTGTAGTGTGTGGCTTTTTACATATATACATAAAAAATATGTATATATGCATATATTTAAATTTCACAAGCATGGTTATACTGTTTAAACAGTCAATCGTCTTTGAATTCTTGAGAAGAGAAATTAAATGATACATATAATATCTTCTTACTTCAAACTGTATCTAAGCTTATCTCAGCATTATAAATGTCCACTTTCTTTAGCACCAAACATTTGCCTGCAAAGGGTTGGGGGAGTGTTTCCTATGTATTTATTGTACCAAGTAATCAGGAATTTCAGTTAAATTTTTTTTTACATTTCCTGTAGTTTTAGGCAATTTAAGCATATGAATAGTTTTATCCCTTCATAAGCTTTGTTTAAAGGCAATCTTAGCCTTATCAAAGCTTGATCTTGTGTTATTAGATATAAATTGGAGTTCCCCAAATGTGAATCTAAAATGTAAAGTTCTGTTTTCCATAGTTGAAAAGTCTCAATGAAAAATATGAACTTACTAAAATAGTAAGGTGCTTCATTTTACTTTATCTTAATTTCCTCTATGAGAAAAATGGTTAAAATCATTAAATTTCTTTTATCCCTGATGCTTTAGAAAGTCAGATAAAGAGTTTTTTGGTTTTAAAAACTGATATGTAGGGCAAGAATCAAATTGTGAGAAGTGGTCAGTGGCCAGAGTACCTGTAAATCATTACTTTAGGCAAACAAACAAAAAGCCTCTTAATGTTACTCTCAAACTGCAGTTCTAGATCTTTCCTGTTTTTATTGCTTGATTAGTGTTTACTTTTCCTCAATAAGAATGAAAATAGTAGTAAAAAATCAAAGGCTTCCCGTTAAAATAAGCACACAATAAATACACAGAACTGAGAAGAAGGAAAAATCAATTTGCCAGGTGAACAAATAGAATCTGAACATTTTATCTTGGCTATATTTTAATATATCCTTATGAAGGATAATAACAAGCTGGAAGTATCTCATGACAGAGGGTAAATGCAAATTGCTTCTCAATTAGAGGCTTTTATTTTAATTCACTACATTTTAGTTCTGCAAAATGGGAATCAGAGTAACAGTGTTCCCACTCTGCCTACCTTAAAAGGCTATTTAAAGCATGTGCACAGTGGGCATAACACATGTTTGTGGAAATGAAATAATATGTTTTGGAATTATAAAGCACTATTAAAGCTTTCATTACTGAATATTCATAATAATTATGGTCAGTTTTCTGTTTCCCTTACATACCCCTTCTTGCTAACATTTTATACCACCTTATTTTTCATGATGAAATGAATTTCAAGTATTTTGGTGAATATTTATTCTTGGGCTACATGTACCAAATTGGCACAAAACTATGTGTTAATCAAATGCTATGACTTCTCTTTCTTTCTGCCTTCAGAAAGAGAGAGAATTTAATGAAAACCAGAGCTAAGACTAGAATTCACCTTATCTTATGTGGAAATACAGTAAATATGACCTGGTGCACATACTTCCTCAATGGGTTAAATAGTCTTTCCCTGGAATTTTCATTGTAAGAGTTGTGATCCCCAGAATGATGTAAATCTGGCTTCATCATATGTAACTCTTCATGCAAGCCAAACCTTACAAATTGCAGCTAATGAACTATTTTCCATAGTTCTGAATTTTCTAGGATATTATTATACAATTTTTAGCTGCCTAAGATACTTACTTCCTTTTTTCTCCAGATAATGGCTATTAGCCATTGATGTAGTTATAACAAGGTAAAGAAGTGGATGAGAAAGCAGGTGAAATTCTTTTTTGCCCTTTCTCAGCACTTATAAAGGGAAAGATAGAGGAGCCTGAAACTGCTTAATGTGGAATTTAAAAAGTATTGTGTTTTTCTTCTGTCTGTGATCTATCCTGGAACCCTATTCCAAGGGTAATTGGGGTTTGAAAGTATTTTATTCTTGCTTCTCTAGGAAGTTTGTTCCCACTTCTTTAAGTAAGAACTGCATATTAAACATTTATGCTTAGTTTGAATAAAAGGACATTTTTTGGTAGGTCACATTTCTTGCAGCCAATCCTTTTTAACAAAACTATGTTGATTTTTATACATTTTTATTATATTTAATTCCAGGTAGAGTGTTATGATTATGACAATGATGGGTCACATGATCTCATTGGGACATTTCAAACCACCATGACAAAACTGAAAGATGCCTCCAGAAACTCACCTGTGAGTTATCTCTTTGCTATTTGCATGTATTTTAGTTTAGCTGTGATTTATTAATTGCATTTTTTCCCTTGGGATAGCAAATTACTTACCATGTTTTTATTCTGTATTGCATGTAATGCTCTGAAATCTATGGGTTTTATTTCTTCAGCAATTTAATCCAAAATTCATACTTGGGATATGAGTTTACATTTATATTTAGAAGTTTGGTTTTCTTTGGCTTAAAATAGCACATGCAGTTTGATTGAAAAGCCTTAGTTTTAAGGCTTATAGCATTTCAATGATCATGGTGATTAATATCTATAACAATGGACAGATGTGTGGGCTTGAATTGTGTGCATTTATGGTACTTTTGGACAGACTTCACTCTTTCTCTTGCCTGAGGAAAGGACAAAAACATAGTTCATGGTACTCCTAATTATGTAATATTAAGTTGCCACCTAATGGCACTAATTTTGTTAAGATCATTTGGCTACCTTACCTACATTCATTTTATTATTTAGCACTCAACATATTTCTGAGTGTACTTCTGAAACTTTTCTCTCTCTAAACCAACATGGCTGAGTATCCCAGAGTATATTGTAAATAAAACTTGTAAACTGCTTTCTTATTTACTTTTCTAGTTTGAATGAGTTAAGTCGTTAATTCTCTTTGTGGCTTACACATAACAGAATAATAAGAATTGGCTGTTATCTGCTTAGAGACCTAATAATGCTTGTGTATATAGCAGGTATTTTTGAAAACATAAAAATGATGTTATGGCTTGATGAGTGAGAAGGTAAATGAGGCGACATATAAGATGATAGTTTAGATCAAAACTTAAAAACTAAATGAATGAATAAACTTGAGTCATTTGGTTTAAGTTCCTTTGGAGAAATGAGTTCTAAACAAACATAATGGAACTAAAATTTCAGTGAATCATGTAGTCCTGTTCCCCATGCCTGGCCACAAAGCCCTGGTTCTAGAAGTAGCCTGTACATAAATGCTTGTGTGAAATGGGAAAGGCCTTTACAGTTATACCTGTTTTAAGTGCAAAGATTGAATTGCCTTTGAACTACCAGTCTTTGAATTAAAACAAAACAAAATTCAGCAGTAAATATTCTATATAAATATTTAAAACAAAACAAAATTCAACATAAATATTCTATATAAATATATTTTTTTAAGGTAGAACTAATGAAAAATGGTAACGATCTGAACATTTAAAATAAAGCAAGCAAACTAAAGGAATAAATATGGGGAGTGGTCTACAATGTTAGTTTCACTGATTTCAGTTTATTTTCTAGAATCAGTAAATGACCTACTTTCAGAAGGTAATAATAAACCAACAGTTACATAATACTTTTATGGATTATGTAAAACTTTCCTAAATTCAGCTCACTTGATCCTTCCCTCTCCCTTTGACAGAATGAGGCTTTTAATGTTGCTACAGTAGCAACACTTACCCCTATTTCCTCTTCATGGCAGGTCCTGTCTTAGAATATTTTGTTCTCAGTGCCTAGCATGGTGCTTGCCCTTGGGAGATGCTCTGTAACTGTGGGAATGAAGAAATAAGAGTAATCCAGCCTTTTATTAGTGAGAATTCTGTATAGGGCATTTATACATCTCTAATATTCAATAATTAATGTTTACAGTTATGGCTGAGACTCTGGCAAGATCCTAAACCATCTATTAATTTGTTTAACATTATTTTGTTTCATATTGTCTTTGTAATAAATGTACTTTTTAATGTTTTGAGTCTTAGAAAATTGGTTATGACTCAGTCTAAAGTACTTAAATTGCTCTCTGTTAACCAGAAGAGGTGACTTATCGTATATTATTAAATATCTGTTATGTTCTTATTATTGGACAGGGCTGTGGGAATTTGGAGGTCTTACTTGAAGCTAATTATATCCTAGCTGTGAAGAAAAAATTAATGAAATGAAAGATTTGAGAATAAAATAGAGTATCTAACTGAATTGTACATGGTTATTGAAATATAAGGAGATGAATGGTGATCAGAGAAGACTAGGAAGTTAGTGAATAAAAGAGTTATAGAGGAAAGCAATTTGAGCCATGCCTTAAAAATGGATTGGTGAAAAGGGAAAAAAGAAGATGGTTCTGTGTGTTGCAAGGAATGATACTGAGGAGGAGATGCTAGATATTAGACCTATTTCTAAGACATATTCCTAGTAGAAAGAGATGATCTTTGCTGCATGTTTTAAAATAGAGATGGGTCTTCAGATATTTGTTTTCTTATGACAGTTTTTTCCCTCCTCTTCTAAGTAGTGTATTTTTGCATTTTGTATGAGTGACATCTGGACGTAATTTTTTATAGCTTTTTTTATTAATTAAAAAAATTTTTTAAACATAAAAAACACATTCTTACCATATGATCGTTCCATTCTAGATATGTAATCAGTAATTCACAGTATCATCACATAGTTGTATATTCATCATCATGATCATTTCGTAGAACATTTGTATCAATTCAGAAAAAGAAATTAAAAGAAAACAGAAAAAAATTCATACATACCATACCCCTTACCCCTCCCTTTCATTGATCACTAGCATTTCAATCTACTGAATTTATTTTGATGTTTGTTCCCTCTATTATTTATTTTTAATCTGTATGTTTTACTCGTCTGTCGAAAAGGTAGATAAAAGGAGCATCAGACACAAGGTTTTCATAATCACAAGTCACATTGCAATAGCTATATCATTATACAGTCGTCTTCAAGAAACATGGCTACTGGAACACAGCTCTCCATTTTCAGGCAATTCCCACCAGCCTCTCCATTATACCTTAGTTAGGAAGGTGATATCTGTTTAATGCATAAGAATAACCTCCAGGATAACCCCTCGACTCTATTTGGAATCTCTTAGCCATTGACACATTATTTTGTCTCATTTCTCTCTTCCCCCTTTTGGTCAAGAAGGTTTTTTTATTTTTTTTTTTTTTTTTTTTTTTTTTTTTTTTTTTAATTAACGGAAAAAAAGAAATTAACCCAACATTTAGAGATCATACCATTCTACACATGCAATCATTAATTCTTAACATCATCACATAGATGCATGATCATCATTTCTTAGTACATTTGCATTGGTTTAGAAGAACTAGAAGAAGGTTTTCTTAATCCCTTGATGCTGAGTCCCAGGGGAGGTAATGTTTTATTTCCTTTACTATAAATAGGTACAGTTGTTATTTGGAGCATTTATAAGGTTATTACTTACAGAGGGAAAGTTTATACTTAGAAACTATTTAAAAAGGTATTCAATTTTGAGTGTACCTTACTTGTGGAAAATTAACTATATATATATATATTTTGTTGTTGTTGTTGTTTTGCATGGGCAGGCACCGGGAATTAACCCCATCTCTGGCATGGCAGGTGAGAATTCTGCCTTTGAGCCACCATTACACAGCCCCTGAATATATATATATATATATATGTTTAAAGACAGCAAATACTTTATTCAAAACTCCCTGTTTTAAACATAGATCAGTAGCAGTATACGAGAGTATATGCTGCTACATACAGATTAACTGATTCAGACTACAACTTTTCAAAGTTTAAAACAGAATAAGCTTCCCTATAGAAGCAACACCTTTGTGACATTTTAACTTTAGTTTTCTTCTCTTTCTTCCCCACCTTCTCCTTCAACAGAATTCATACCAGAATCCTTCTAATCCTTCTCAAGGTTAGGCATGTCCTCACGGGCCTCAGAACACTCTCCTTCCTCTCCATCCCCTCCCCCACATACCAGTGCACAGAGGCATGCTTGGCATACATCAGGTCACACGTGTGGTCCAGGTGAGCCCAGGCTCAGCAGTGGCTGTGGTGTTGCTCAGCATGCACACAGTTCTCTGGACCTTGGCCAGGTCTCCACCAGGTAATTAAGGCTGACTTTGAAGTCAGTGAGGCATCAATTCACAAACTGGAGGGTGCATGTGTTCTTGATGGTGGCAGTGGCAGCATTGATGTCTTTGAGGACTATATCATCATGGTACAATAGGCAGCAAATGTGTATTTACCATGGTGAGGATCACATTTCACCATCTAGTTGGCAGGCTCAAGGCAAGGATTGGTAATCTCTGCTACAGAAAGCTGTTCTTGGTAGGCTTTCTAAACAGAAATGGCAGGAGCATATGTGGCTAGAGGAAAGTAGATACCTGGAGAGGGCCCCAGGTTGGTCTGGAATTCTATCAGATTAACATTTAGGGTACCATCAAACCCTAGGAACCAAGTGATAAGGGCACAATCTGACCTATCAAACCATTCAAGTTGTGTAGGTTGGTGCTCAGTATCAAGATTTCTATGAGAGATGTCATGGATGGCTTCATTATCTACCATGAAGGCACCATCTGAGTGTTCCAGGGTGGTGTGAGTGATGAGGATGGAGTTGTAGGGCTCGATTACAGCTGTGGAAACCTGTGGGGCTGCGCAAATGAAGAACCTCAGCTGGGACTTGCTGGAATCAACAGAGAGATGTTCTGTCAGCAGGGAGGTGAACCTAGAATCGGTTCCCCCACCAAAACAGTGGAAAACCAAGAAGCCCTTAAGACCTGTGAGCTGGTCAGCCAATTTGTGAGTTCTGTCAAGAACCAATCAATGATCTCCTTGTCAATAGTGTAGTGCCTGTGAGAGTAGTTAGTGTCAGCATCTTCCTTGCCCTTGATGAGCTGCTCTGGGTGGAAGAGTTGGCAGTAGGTGCCAGTGTGAACTTCATCCATGACCATGGATTCCAAGTCTACACACACTGCCCTGGCACGTGCTTGTTGGTGCCTGTCGTACTGAAGAAAGTTTTGAAAGAGTCATCTCCTCCCCCAATGGTCTTGTCACTTGACGTCTGGCCACAGGCTGAATACTGTGTTCCAAGCAGTAGAGCTTCCAGCAGGCATCACCATTATAGACACCAGTCTGGTCAACGTGGATGGAGATCCACTCAGCACATAGTTACTGCTGCTTCATAGCTGCCAAGCAGATGGTGGAGAAGAGAAGGAGAGGTTGTTGGTTCTTATAGTCTGAGTCTTAGGTAGTCAACATAAGAAAATCTGCTAACTGATAAATATTTCATATACTTAATGTATTATGTAATTGTTTCAGAGTTGTGTTTTGAAACAGGCCTACATGAGTAGGTAGTTTGATTCTAATAGAAAAAAGCCTTTTAAATTAACATTGGCATTTCTCATATTGCTAGTAAAAATTAACATTTTCTTTTCTTCTATTACAGATTGAATTTGAATGCATAAATGAAAAAAAGAGGCAAAAGAAGAAAAGTTACAAAAATTCAGGTGTTATCATTGTGAAACAGTGTGAGGTCAGTTGATCTTGGTTACTTTTCATCATATAATGAGATCACATTTGGAGTTCTTATATCAGTATGGTCTATGTAAAACTGACTTAGTTTCCTATGCTGCTAAAACAAATACCAGATATTTAAGAATATCAGTTTATTAGCCTGTGGTTTTACAGGCAGTGCTTTCTCCCATAAGACTGGTGTTCTGGGGCTGGCTGCCAGCGATCCTTGGTCCTTGTCTTTTCTGTCACATGACAGTGCACATGGTTGGCATCTTCTCCTTTCTCTTCCAGGTTCTGTTGACTTCCAGCTTCTGACAGCTCTCCGTGGCTTCTCCTTCTATGTCCAGTTTTCTTTGCTTATCAGGATTTCAGTCGTATTGGATTGAAGCCCACCCTCCTCATTCTTTTGGGGACACCTTAACTAATAACATCTTCAAAAGTCCTATTTACAAATGGGTTCATACCCACAGGACCAGAGGTGGTGATCTGAGCATTCCTTTTGTGGGGGACATGGATCAATCCCAACACAAACAAATACTTGAATTTGTGGCAGTTGAAACTCACATAAGCATCTGGACGCCTTTGGGGAAAAGAAGAGTAGAAAATAAATCCTTTGTTTACTTCCAAGTTTTGACAACTTTTTAGCAAAAGACAGGGATTATTAAAGTTTTCCATAAATGTAGGAAATGTGAAGCATCATGCTATTTTCCCAGCCCAATAGTGGAAATGGCCTGACCCAATGCTTCTATTGGTCATAATTTCAAGATGAAATGTTAAGAGTGGAGGGAAAAATCTAAGAGATTTTTTACAATATAACATATGGTTTCGTTTTTTAATCTTGATTACTATGCTTATTAATGCTCTCAACATACTAAATGCATTACTGATTTCAGAAAACTTAAAGTGAATATATTTCATCTTTGGCCATTAATATTCTAATGTTAATTCTATTATAATTATCTCGAAGGAAAATCTTATAGATTCATGACACATAGGGGCAGGATTGCCTTAAAAATACAGGGATGACTGCCAAATACTTGTATCACATACTCTGTAGTTTACAAACCTAAAAATATATATCAGAAGATCCCTTTGCTGCTCTTGTATAATAGGAGAGTTTTAATTTTAACAGTTTGTAATTTGTTTTTAGATTACAGTAGAATGCACGTTCCTTGACTATATCATGGGAGGATGTCAGCTGAATTTTACTGTAAGTAACACACTGAAATTTTCAAAGTAGTCTATAGCATTTCCTTCTCTATTTTGCATTATTTTACTGCAAAATGGATATTATGATGAGATTTTTATGATCTGTTTAGTACAGTCTCCTCAGACAGGTTGTCTGGCTTCATCATGAAGCTTTTGATTTTGTTGTTAAGTTCTGTTACTCCTGAGAGAAAACAAATATGTACAAACCAGTGGATATCCTACAGTAATGTAAGTAAAGAAAGCATTAGTCAAACAGATTTACAAAAACAACCCCCTAAGTCTAAGCTGTGAGTCTAATAAGTCATATAAAGCTTCTACAAATATAGGAACAGTAGGTTGCTTCATGCTGAGGCGAAATAAAAGTGGTAATGTGTTTCAGTTGTCTGTGGAGGTGTTAGTAGGCCAAGGTCTCTGGGATGCTAACAGAAAAGATGCTAACAGTTTCTGGGATGAATGCTTGTGTTTTTTGTCTCCTGGAATTTTCCTGGTCAATAAGTACAGGTGTCTGCCTTCTCATTAGTAAGGGCTGCAATTGTCACTGACAGGTGGGAGTGGACTTCACTGGCTCCAATGGTGATCCAAGGTCTCCCGACTCCCTTCATTTCATCAGCCCCAATGGTGTTAATGAGTATTTGACTGCTATCTGGTCTGTGGGATTGGTCATTCAAGATTATGATGCGTGAGTATGGCTCTGGAAAAATTAAAATGCATGTTTTCGTAATTGCCCAGACCGGAAGTTTGTTTCATTGGCTATGATTCTGATATAGTTGGTAGGGATGAGGGTGTTGGATGAGAATAGAGTGAATTCTTCCTTAAAATTCCCCTTTTTATTTTTTCTACTTTTTCCTCTTTGGGACAAAGTTTACCTTTGATCTCTTATCTGTTGCTGATCAGTTATGAAGTATTATCTAAAGCTTGCTTATTTAATAGTTGACTGTAGTCAGCAAGACTCTTGTCTCTTTGATCTGGTTTTGGTCTTGGAACTTATTCACTAGGGGTGATTTGTCTGTGTGCTTGAGTTGTCTGTATGACACATTTTATAAATACTATTAAAATGCTTAAAAAGATTTATTTCCTTGACGGTCATTGTCAAATCATTATTTTTTAATGGTGACTTTTAGCTAGTACTGAAGGATAATTTCACTAAATTCCTGTGAAATATTCTTAGTGGATTCCCTTTTGAATAGATTTAAATAGTTCCTCTGGAAGGTTTACTGAACAGTAGGAAAAAATCCGCATTAGTAATTTTTCTTTTCTGGACCTGGTAGAACACAGAATAAATTTTTACTTGTTTTTGCCTATTATTATTTTATGATAAGAGTCCTTTCATATTGATGGAGATTTTCATTAATCTGTTATGGTATTTAAAAAGGTAACATTTTCAAGCAAATACAAACAAATCTAAAGCGAGGGTGATAATTCCAGTATTGAGACTAGTGGAAATTAAGGGAAAAATCATTAAATATAATAAAAAATTATCTTATACAATATTTTGTTATGTAATCCAGAATAAAAACATAAACATGGATCTGTTTAATAAAAGAGTCTTAAAGTATTTAAAGTAAAACTGCTACAAGTGTAATAAGAAAAAATTAGTATAATTGTAATGGGGCTCATATGTAATAAGTTAGAAAATATGCAGGGTTACTTTCTCAGGCTGTCATCTGGAAGTTAACAGCAAAAGGATAATTCAAGAATACATTCAACATGGAAATGAAAAACACTCTTAAGTACTTCTTAGATCAAAGAGGAAATCAAAATGTAGTAACAAGCTATGTAAGAATAAAGGGCAATGAGAAGACTGTATGTTGTCCTGTTTTTAGAGAAAGGACAATAAAATATCATAATTCATAATAGCAATTAAAATGAAAATAAAGTTAGTAAAAGTTTCAGGAAAACTACAAAATCATACTGAAGGGCAGAGAAGGAGACATGTTTAAATGGAAAGATATGCCATGATTCTAGATTGGCTGATACAATAATAATGATGTCAAATGTAAAATTTCTCCCTGACTTAATCAATTTTAATAAAAATTCAAAACATCCCTGTCAAAATGAAGCACGAAAATAGAAGGAAAAAATGAATCAGAATAGCCAAGAAATATCTGGTAGGGGGGAAATAAATGAAGTGGGATTTGCTCCTACCATATATTAAAACTTACTTAAAACTTAATTAAGACTGTAGACCTATACATGATCTCTGGAATCAAACAAGTCCAGAAATAGACCCAAGTGTATTTGTACATTTAGTATATGATATATATGGGCTCATGATAGTTGTCAAACTGGACAAGAAATAAATTTGAATTTGTAATTCATATTTATATGTGACATACATAATAATTAAATAACCTCATACCAGTTGAAGTCAGGTTTTGCTGTTAAACCAGACTAATGAAAAGGCTTGTGGCTTTTAGGGTTTTTTGGGTTTGCTTCCATATCTGTTCACTGAAATGATGAATGGTACTTAAGTAGAAAAGAGTATTCTATAAAACAGATATGAGCTCCATTTTTATAAAATATAAAGAAAACTCAGTTTTCTTCTTCAATGTATGTTACTGAACAACATTGGCTCTCCTTAGGGATTATTATAGGTAATCTTTATACTTTCCTAAGACTTTGAATTTTGTTTTTTTGCTTGGGCAGGAACTAGGAATTGAACCTGGGTCTCCGGCATGGCAGGCAAGAATTCTGCCACTGAGCCACCATTGCCCCACCCCAGACTTTGAATTTTTTTCAGTGAACTTATATTGGTTTTGATATGAGTAAAGATAATTCTCTTTTTGGAAAAATGACACCATTTTACTTTCTCTCAAATTTTCTTTTTAGTGATAAAATGTTTCCAGCTTTTGGTTTTGGAGCTCAAATACCTCCACAATGGCAGGTATGAGAAAATCTCATTTTAAAGCTTTCCCTCCTGGAAAACCAAAACAGGCTTCAATAGTCCTTTTTTCATCTTTTGACAGGTATCACATGAATTTCCAATGAACTTTAATCCATCCAGTCCGTACTGCAATGGTAAGTTAAATATAAACATGAAGATTTAAGTTTAAAGTGTCACTTGTCTGTTATTCTTTTTTTCCCTTTGTGTGTGTTTTTTTAAAATATTTTTATTGAGAAATCCTTACACACATACAGTCCATACATAGGAAGAGAAGGAAAAGATACTTTCATCTGTTAGAAATCTGTGGGACTGGTCATTCAAGATTATGATGTGTGGGTATGACTCTGGAAAAATTAAAATGCATGGTTTTGTAATTGTCCAGAAAGGGAGTTTGTTTCATTGACTTCTATTCTGATATAGTTGGTAGGGATGAGGGTATTGGATGAAAATAGAGTAAATTCTTCCTTAAAATTCCTCTTTTTATTTTTTCTACTTTTTCCTCTTTGGGACAAAGTTTACATTTGATCTCTTATCTCTTATAAGATCATCTTATCTATGATACATTATCTAAAGTTGCTTATTTAAGAGTTGAATTAACTATTCAACTATTATAGTCAGCAAAACTCTTGTCTCTTTGATCTGGTTTTGATCTTGGAACTTATTCATTAGGGGCAAGTTGTCTGTATGGTACATTTTATAAATACTATTAAATATCATCACATAGTTGTGTATTCATCACCATGATCATTTTTAGAACATTTGCATAATTCTAGAAAAAGAAATAAAAAGAAAATAACTCTTACACCCTTTCTTTTTATTTCTTTTTTAACTTTATAACTCTTATACCCCTACCCCTTACCCCTCCCTCTCATTGACCACTAGTATTTCAATCTACCCAACTTTTTACCCTTTATCCCCCCTATTATTTAGTTATTTTTATCCTTATTCTTTTACTCATCTGTCCGTACCATGGATAAAAGGAGCATCAGACACAAAGTTTTCACAATCACACAGTCACATCATAAAAGCTGTATAGTTACATAGTTGTTGTCAAGAATCAAGACTACTGGAACAAGTTTCAAGTTTCAGGTAATTCCCTCCAGCCGTTCTAGTACACCACAAACTGAAAAATGTTGTCTATATAATGCATAAGGATAACCTCCAGGATAACCTCTTGACTCTGTTTGAAATCTCTCAGCCACTGAGACTTTATTTTGTCTCATTCCTCTCTTTCCCCTTTTGGTAAGACGGCTTTCTCAATCCCATGATATTGGGTCCCTGCTCATCCCAGGAGTCCTGTCCCAAATTGCCTGGGAGATTTATACCCAGGGAGTCATGTCACACATCACAGGAAGGGCAGTGAATTCACCTGCCAAGTTGTCTTAGAGAGAGGTCACATCTGAGCAACAAAAGAGGGTCTCTAGGGGTGACTCTTGGGCATAATTATAAGTAGGCTTAGCTTCTCCTTTTTGGAATAAATTTGACAGGGTCAAACCCCAAGATCAAGGGCTCAGCCTATTGAATTGATTGTTCCCACTGCTTGCTAGAATATCAGAAATTCCCCAGATGGGGAAATTGAATATTTTCTCCTTTCTCCCCAGTTCCTCAAGGAGACTCTGTGAGTACTTTTTTATTCTCTGCCCAAATTACTCTGGAATTGTGGTATCAATCTAACCTGTACAAATCAACAAGATTTCATGCCCTATTCAAGAATCCATGTAATTATGGCGTTCAAATAAGCTGACCGTATAAATTAAATTATATAATGTGCTACCCAAGTTACAAATTTTGCACCAAATAAGCATCTCTTCCTTTGGCCCCATGCAGAAGTTGAAGTTTTAAAAATATTGACATCATCCTTTACCCTGTATTCTGATTTACCTTAGTCCTATCCAGATCAGCATCATTCATATCTCTAGTCAAAGTCTGATCACTTTTTCAACTTTTTAACAGTTGTATGAGGGGTAATGCTGACTTTCATAGCTTCAGAGTTCTAACTCAGAGTCTCAGGTGTCCCATAAATATCCAAAGTTTCAGGGAACAACTAGGTTATATACAAATAGCTCAGTATCTCAGAATTTAAAAGTAACAGTTACAAGTCCAGAATAGATGTGGTTGCTGTAATAGCTTACAATCTAGGACCCTTTACCATAGATCTCAACTTGATATCCCATGCCCTTGACTTCAATTCTCTGAGTTTTTATGTTATTGTTAGTCCATATGAGTGAGGCATGATAATATTTGTATTTTTGTTTCTGCCATTTCGTTCAACATACTGTCCTTACGGTTCATTCACCTAGGTGCATTCCTCACAACCCCTTGTGTTTTAGAACTAGTCAGATTCCCACATTAGTTTTCTTTTTGTGGTGTATTTAACTTCCTGGTGTATAAGATAGAAGAATTGTACCAGAGTGATGGTTGGTATAATAATGATAATTAAGGTGCAAATCAGTATTATGACAGTGATGATTATAGGCTAAATTCTTCTACTTAAAGAAATTTCATAGCAAAATTCTCAATTTTGGGAATGGATCAATACAGGTAATCATACATTAAGAGTATTTTCACATATAAGTTGATTTACAAATAAGCCTTCAGTAGAATGAGTAATGGAGTATACAGATCTTGTAAGGCTTTTTTTTCTGAGTAGTAGTCACTCTGTGTCCATCATCTATTTACCCATTGTTCACAATATTCAGTAAATAGTTGGGGTAGGTGAAAAAACAAAAGATTGCACTCCTATAGCAGCTTTCCTTTATACAGACAGCAGTCACTTGTCTTTCATCACACTTATTCCTTTATTTTCCAAGTGCCCATGTGCTTCTTCACCCCATTGAGCAACCAATCTGAAATGCTAGATCGCCCACAAAATTATAAGACTGAGCCATTTTGAGGTGGAAAGAGATGGAGGCAGAATCATAATTTAAAATTTCAGACAATAATCTAATTTTCTGCAAAGGGCCCTTTTGACAATTACAAAATAGAGATTTCTAACAGACGAAAGTATTCTTTCCTTCTTTTCCTAAACAATATTCATAAGTTGAAGGACATGAACATTTAAGGTAGTTTGCATTAGGATTTTCTCCTTTTTTCCAGGATACTTTTTCCATTCCAATTCAGTGCTCTTCTGAGTCACTTTCAGTAACTTTAAACATGGCATTTGAAAGTAGGACTATTATTGTTTTTGAGAAATGTGTTTTGTGCTTATGATAAAACCAGAATAGGTTTTGGTATTTGTTGTAACTATGTTTGACTTGTTGCAAATAGATATGAATGACGAATATCAAGTGATGATTCATTTTATTATTTATTTATTTTTATATTTATTTTAAAATTTCTATTGATGATTCATTTTGGAAGCTCATTTACTCTATCAGAAATCTGAACCAACTTTGGGCTGCTCACTAGGTGTAGCTTTTTACCTTTGGTTTATAGCCTGGGAAGAGAATCAGTTTGATTTTAGAGAAAGAAGATACAACACAGGAAAAATAAATTTTTTTTATTTTTAAAAGCTGTTTTTTTAAATATTTTATATTTTAAAAGCTTTTTTAATATGACATGGTTTTGATGGTGAAAAAAAGAAAAAGCACATTCACCAAAGCTAATGTATAATCTAAGAAGAAAGCATTACATTATGTTACCTTGTCAGTAGTTAAAAACCAGGTAAACTTTTAATATTGTTTAGGCCAAATTTCTTAATAATAATTGCATCGTCATTTCTTATGCTTTCTGATCTTCGCACCTGTTAGAGCTGATTTTTTTTTCTTCTCTCAGCCACTGAAATTTTATTTTATTTCATTGTTTACCCCTTTTGGTCAAGAAGGAACTCTCATTTTCATGATGACAAATCTACGCATTTATTTATTTTTAATTGCAGTAAAATATGTATAACATAAAAATCATTTTAACTATTTTAAATGATGTTCTGGTTTGCTAGCTGCGAGAATGCAATTTACCAGAGAGTGACTTTTAACAAGGGGAATTTAATAAGTTGCTAGTTTATAGTTCTAAGGCTGAGAAAATGTCCCATTAAAACAAGTCTATAGAAATGTCCAATCCAAGGCATACAGGGAAAGATACTTTGGTACAAGAAGGCTTATGTAGTTCATGGTTTCTTTCTCAAGTGGAAGGGCACATGGCGAACATGGTGTCATCTGCTAGCTTCTTCTGCTGGCTTCCTGTTTCATGAAGCTCCCAGGAGGCATTTTCCTTCTTCATCTCCAAAGGTGGACTCTGCTTCTTGCAGCTATGTCATTCTGCTCTGCTGTCTCAGAATCTCTTTCTCCAAAATGTTTCCTCTTTTATAGGACTCCAGAAACTTATCAAGACCCACCCAAATGGGTGGAGACATGTCACCTAATCCAGCTTAACAATCACTCTTGATTAAATCACACCTCCAGGGAGATGATCTAATTACAGATTCAAACATACAGTATGGAATAGGGATTATTCTGCCTTTACAAAACGGGATTTTGATTAAAACATGGCTTTTCTAGGGGACATACATCCTTTCAAACCAGCACAAGTGGATAATTCTTTGACACATTATGTACATTGACAATACTGTGTAATTTTCACCACGATCTATTTTCAGTGTTTTTATCATCCCAAACCAAAGCTCATACCCATTTGTTATTAACTCCCTATGCCTGCCCCCCACCCCTAGCAACCACTGTTCTGTTTTCTGTCTATATGAATTTGTTTATTCTCAGTATTTCATATAAGAGAAATCTTACAGTATTTGTTCTTTTTTTTGTTGTTGTTCTTTTTGTATTTGACTTACTGCCCTCAACATGGTATCTTCAAGGTTTGTCCATGTGGTAGCATGTACCAGCACTTAATTTCTTTCTATACTGAAGAATACTCTGTTATATGAATATAATCTTCTGTTTCTCCAATCTTCTGCTGATGGACACTTCGTTGCTTCCACATTTTGTTTATTGTGAATAATGCTGCAGTGAAATTGGTATACAAATATCAATTCAGTTCTTTGGAGTCTACACCTAGGAGTGGGATTGCTGGGTCATATGATAATTCTGGGTTGAAGTTACTGGTGAACTGCCAAACTGTTTTCCATAGTGACTGCACCCTTTTACATTCCCAGCAACAATGTATGAGAGTTCCTGTTTCTCTCCATCTTTATCAATACTTAACAATTGTCAGTTCTTTAAATAATAGCCGTCCTAGTGGATGTGAAGTGGGATCTCATTGTAGTTTTAATATGCATTTTGCTAATGCCTAATGATGCTGAGCATTTTTTCATATACTTATTGAGCATTTGAGTATCTTCTTTGGAGAAATGTCTGTTCACATCCTTGGCCCATTTTTTAATTGGATTATTTGTATTGGTTGCTGAGTTATAGGAATTCTTTGCATATTCTGGATTTAAATCTTTGTTAGATATGTGGTTCCAGGTATTTTCTCCCATTCTGTAGGTTGTCTTTTCACTTTCTTGATAATATCCTTTGATGTAATAAAGATTTTAATTTTGATGAAGTCCATTTTATCTGTTTTCCTCGTTTGTGTTTTAGTGTGAAATCTAAAAGTCTACAAGGTCTTGAAGATATTTCCCTGTGTTTTCTTACGAGTTTTATAGTAATAGCTCTTACTTTAGGTCACTGACCCATTTTGAATTAATTTTTGTTTATGATGAGAGGTAGGGGACCACATTCATTCTTTTTGCATGTAGATTTTCAGTTTTCCCAGCACTGAATGTTGAAGAGATTTTTGGTACCCTGGGCAAAAATCAGCTGGTAATAGATGTGAACATTTATCTCTGGACTTTCAATTTTATTCCATTGGTCTGTATGTCTACCTTATGCTAGTATCACACTGTTTTAATTACTGTAGCTTTGTAGTAAGTTTTGAAGGCAAGTGTGAGTCCTTCAACTTTATTCTTTCTCTTTAGAATTGTTTTGGCCAATTTCATATGAAGTTGAGAATTGGCCTTTCCATTTCTTCAAAAAGTTTGCTGAATTTTGATAGGGATTGCATTGTATGTATAAATTGCTTGAAGCAAAATTGATATCTTAACACTATCAAGTCTTTGAATCCATAAAATGGGATGTCTTTACATTTATTTGGGTCTTTAATTTCTTTCAGGAATGTTTTTTAGTTTTCAGCATACAAATCTTTCACCTCCTTGGTTAAAATTATTTGTACATATTTTATTCTTTCAGATGCTATTGTAAGTGGAATTTTTTTCTTGATTTCCTTTTCAGATTGTTCATTACGTATATAGAAACCCAGCTAACTTCTGCATGTTTATCTTGTATCCTGTAACTTTGCTGAGTTCATTTATTGGTTTTGGTAGTTTACTTGTGGATTTTGAGGGGATTTTCTATACATAAGACCATGTCATATGCAGATTGGGATAATATGACTTCTTCCTTTCCAATTTGGATGCTTTTTGTTTCTTACTCTTGCCTGATGGCTTTGGCTAGAACTTCCAGTGCAATGTTGAAAAACAGTGATGACCAGTGGGCATCCTTGTCTTGTTTCTGATCATAGGGGAAAAGCTTTCAGTCTTTCACCATATGAGTGAGTGTGTTATTTGCTGTGAGTTTTTCATATATGCCCTTTATCATATTGAGAAAGTTCCCTTCTATTTCTAGTTTTCTAACTGTTTTTATCATGAGAAGATGTTGGATTTTGTCATGTACTTTTTCTGCATTAATTGAGATGATTGTGTGTTTTTGTTCCTTCATTTTATTAATGCAATATATTATATTGATTTTTCTATGCTAAAAACCATCCTTGCATTTGTGGAATAAATCACGCTTGGTCATGGTATCCCCTCCTTTTAATATAGTATTGGACCAGTTTTTCCAATATTTGTTGAGGATTTTTGCATCTATATTCATAAGGAATATTGGTTCTTAATTTGATTCTCCTACACTGTCTTTATCTGATTTTGGTATCAGGGTAATGTTGACCTCATAGAATAAATTAGGAAATATCCTTCTTCTTAAGTTTCTTGAAAAAGTGTGAGAATGGGTATTAAATCTTTAACTGTTTGGTAGAATTCAGCAGTGAAACTGTTGGGTCCTGGACTTTTCTTTGTTGGGAGATATTTTTTTAATTATATTAATAAAACCAATCCACATACAATATGAGCATTCTATTTTTTCATCACATAGTTATATATTCATCATCATGATCATTTCTTAGAACATTTGCATCAATTCAGAAAAAGACAACAGAAAAAATTTAATACATACCATACCCCTTACCCCTCCCTTTCATTGATCACTAGCCTTTCATCTAATAAATTTATTTTAACATTTGTTCCCCCTATTATTTATTTATTTTTAATCCATATGTTTTACTCACGTGTCCATAAGGTAGATAAAAGAAGCATCAGACACAAGGTTTTCACAATATCACAGTCACGTTGCGAAAGCTATATTATTATACAGTCATCTTCAAGAAATGTGGCTACTGGAACACAGCTCTACATTTTCAGGCACTTCCCTCCAACCTCTCTGTTACACCTTAACTAAAAAGGTGATATCTATTTAATGCAAAAGAATAACCTCCAGGATAATCTCTCGACTCTGTTTGGAATCTCTCAGCCATTGATACTTTATTTTGTCTCATTTCTCTCTTCCCCCTTTCAGTTGAGGTTTTCTCAGTCCCTCGGTGCTGAGTCCCAGCTTATTCTAGGATTTCTGTGCTACGTTGCTAAGAAGGTCCACACTCCTGGGAACCATGTCCCACGTAGAGAGGGGGAGGGCAGCGAGTTTGCTTGTTGTGTTGGCTGGAGAGAGAGGCCACATCTGAGCAACAAAAGAGGTTCTCTTGGGGGTGACTTTTAGACCTAATTTTAAGTACGCTTAGCCTATCCTTTGTGGGGTTAAGTTTCATATGGACAAACCCAAAGATTGGGGGCTCAGTCTATTGCTTTGGATGCCCCACTGTTTGTGAGAATACCAAGAATTCTCTACTTGGGGAAGTTGAATTTTGCCCTTTTTCTCACCATTCCCCCAAGGGGACTTTGCAAATACTTTTTTTTTTTTTTCACTGTTCAAATCCTTCTGGGATTTACTGACCATCAGTCTGGACAAACCTATAAAATCTCATGCCCTACTTAAGGTTTCATGTACTTATGGTGTTCTATGAAGCTGTCCATAAAAGTTATATTAGGAAATGCACTAGTCAAAATATAAATTTGTACCAAATGTAATTTAAAGTTTTGTCTCACATATAAGTTAAAGTTTTAAAATATTAATTACCATCTATTTTCAGCACCCTGCAGTATTGACATTCCTTTGTTCTTCCATATGCAAAACATTTTTAAATTTGTACATTTAGTCACTCTCATTACATACTCTAAGTATTCCTAGATTATACCATCTCAATCTTTATCTTTTATCTTTCCTTCTGATTTCATTTGTGTCCCCAGGCCTCCTCCCTCTATCATTCTTATGTTCAGCTTCATTCAGTGTTCTAACATTATTACAGTTAGGTAGTATTGTGCTATCCATTTCTGAATCTTTACAATCAATCCCATTGCACAATCTGTATCCCTTCAGTTCTAATAACCCAATATCTACCCTATTTCTATCTCCTGATGACCTCTGTTCTTATCTGAAATTATCCAAGTTCATTCATTAATGTTAGTTCATATCAGTGAGACCATACAGTATTTGTCCTTTTGTTTCTGGCTAATCTCACTCAGCATAATGTCCTTAAGGTCTGTCCGCGCTGTTACATACTTCATAACTATATTCTGTCTTATAGCTGAATAATATCCCATCATATGTATATACCACAGCTTCTTTAGCCACTCGTCTATTGATGGACATTTGGGCTGTTTCCATCTCTTGGCAATTGTAAATAATCCTGCTATAAACATTGGTGTGCAAATGTCCATTTGTGTCTTTGCCCTCATGTCCTCTGAGTAAGATACCTAACAATGGTATTGCCGGGTCATATGCAATTCTATATTTAGCTTCCTGAGGAACCGCCAAACTGCCTTCCACAGAGTTTGTACCATTTGACATTCCCATCAACAGCTGGTAAGTGTGCTTCTTTCTCCACATCCTCTCCAGCACTTGTCTTTTTCTGTTTTATTGATAATGGCCATTCTGGTGGGTGTGAGATGATATCTCATTGTGGTTTTGATTTGTATTTCCCTAGTAGCCAGGAAAGTTGAGCATCTTTTCATGAGCCTTCTGGCCATTTGTATTTCCTCTTCTGAGAAGTGTCTGTTTAAGTCTTTTGTCCATTTTGTAATTGGGTTGTCTGTTTTTTGTTGTTGAGTTGAACAGTCTCTATATATTCTGGATACTAGACCTTTATCTGATATATTGTTTCTAAATATTGTCTCCCATCATGTAAACTGTCTTTTTACTTTCTTGATGAAGTTCTTTGATGCACAAAAGTGTTTGATTTTGAGTAGTTGCCATTTCTTTCTTTCTTTCTTCAGTGCTGGTGCTTTGGGTATATGGTCTAGGAGACAACCTCCTATTTTAAGATTTATAAGATATCTCCCTACATTTTCTTCTAACAGTTTAATGATCTTAGATTTATTGTTTAGGTCTTTGATCCATTTTGAGTTAATTTTTGTATAGGGTGTGAAATATGGATCCTCTTTCATTCTTTTGCATGTGGATATCCAGTTCTCTAGACACCATTTATTGAAGAGACTGTTCTGTCCCAGGTGAGATGGCTTTGACTGCCTTATCAAAGATCAGTTGCCATAGATGAGAGGATCTGTATCTGAACACTCTATTCAATTCCATTGGTCAGTATATCTATCTTTATGCTAGTACCATGCTGTTTTGACCACCATAGCTTCATAATACACCTTAAAGTCAGGTGATATGAGACCTCCAACTCCAGTTTGCTTTCTCAGGATACTTTTAGCTATTCGGGGCACCCTGCCGTTCCAAATAAATTTGATTATTGGTTTTTCTATTTCAGAAAAATAAGTTTTTTGGATTTTAATTTGTATTGCCTTGAATCTGTAAATCAATTTAGATAGAATTAACATCTTAACTAAATTTAGTCTTTCAGTCCGTGAACATGGTATGCCCTTCCGTTTATTTAGGTCTTCTGTGATTTCTTTTAATAGTTTCTTAAAGTTTTCTCTGTATAGGTCTTAGGTCTTTTGTCTCTTTAGTTAAATTTATTCCTAAATATTTTATTCTTTTGGTTGCAATTGTAAATGAATTTTTTTTCTAGATTTTCCCCTCAGATTGTTCATAGGTAGTGTATAGAAACACTACAGAATTTTGAGTGTTGATCTTGTAACCTGCCAGTTTGCTGTACTCGTTTATTAGTTCTAGTGGATCTATTTTGCTGTGGATTTTTTGTGGTTTTCGACATGTAGTATCACAGCATCTGCAAACAGTGGGAGTTTTACTTCTTCCTTTCCAATTTTGATGACTTATATATTGTTTTTCTTGTCTAATTGCTCTGTCTAGAACTTCTAACACAATGTTGAATAACAATAGTGATAGTGGACATCCTTGTCTTGTTCCTGATCTTAGAGGGAGTGTTTTCAGTTTTTCCCTATTGAGGATGATGTTAGCTGTATATTTTTCATATACTCCCTTTGTCATGTTGAGGAAGTTCCCTTCTGTTTCTATCCTTTGAAGTGTTTTCAGCAGGAAAGGATGTTGAATTTTGTCAAATGCATTTTCTGCATCAAGAAAATGATTGTGTGGTTTTTCTGCTTTGATTTGTTGATATGAAGTATTACATTAATTGATTTTCTTATGTTGAACCATCCTTGCATACCTGGGATGAATCCTAATTGGTCATGGTGTATAATTCTTTTAATATGCTGTTGGATTCGATTTGCAAGAATTTTGTTGAGAATTTTTGCGTCTGTATTCATAAGAGAGATTGGTATGTAGTTTTCTTTTTTTGTAATATCTTTGTCTGGTTTTGGTATGAAGGTGATGTTGGCTTCGTAGAATGAATTAGGTAGCTTTCCCTCCCTTCAAATTTTTTCAAGAGTTTGAGCAGGATTGGTACTAATTCTTTCTTGAATGTTTGGTGGAATTCACATGTGAAGCCATCTGGTCCTGGACATTTCTTTTTGGGGAGCTTCTTAATGACTGATTCAATTTTTTACTTGTGATTGGTTTGTTGAGGTCGTCTATTTCTTCTCAAGTCAGTGTTGGTTGTTCATGCCTTTCTAGGAAGTTGTCCATTTCATCTACATTGTCGAGTTTATTAGATAAAGTTGTTCATAGTATCCTGTCATTACTTCCTTTATTTCTGTGGGGTCAGTGGTTATGTCTCCTCTTCTGTTTCTGATCTTATTTATTTGCATCCTCTCTCTTTTTTTTTTTGTCAACCTCACTAAGGGTCCATCAATCTTACTGATTTTCTCATAGAACCAACTTCTGGTTTTGTTGATTTTCTCGATTGTTTTCATGTTCTCAATTTCATTTATTTCTGCTCTAATCTTCATTATTTCTTTCCTTTTGCTTGCTTTGGGGTTAGTTTGCTATTCTTTCTCTAGTTCTTCCAAGTAAACAGTTAATTCCTCGATTTTTGCCCTTTCTTCTTTTTTGATATAGGCTTTTAGGGCAATAAATTTCCCTCTTAGCACTGCCTTTGCTGCATCCTGTAAATTTTGATATTCCTTGTTTTCATTTTCATTTGCCTCGAGATATTTACTGATTTCTCTTGTAATTTCTTCCTTGACCCAGTGGTTGTTGAAGAGTGTGTTGTTGAGCCTCCATATATTTGTGAATTTTCTGGCACTCTGCCTAATTATTGATTTCTAACTTCATTCCTTTATGAGGTGAGAAAATGTTTTCTGTGATTTCAGTCTTTTTAAATTCATTGAAACTTGCTGTGTGACCCAGCATATCCTTGAGAATGATCCATGAGCATTTGAGAAGAAGGTATATTCTGCTGTTGTGGGGTATATGTTCTATAAATGCCTGTTAAGTCTAGCTCATTTCTTGTATTATTCAGATTCTCTGTTTCTTTATTGATCCTCTGTCTAGATGTTTTGTCTATTGATGAGAATGGGGAATTGAAGTCTCCAGCTATTGTGGTAGATGTGTCTGTTTCTCTCTTCAGTTTTGCCTCATGTATTTTGGAGCATTCTGGCTCAGTGCATAAATATTTATGATTGTTATTTCTTCTAGTTGAATTGTTCCTTTTATGAATACATAGTGTCCTTCTTTGTCTCTTTTAATTGTTTTACATTTGAAGTCTAATTTGTTGGATATTAGTAGAGCTACCCCTGCTCTGTTCTGATTGTTATTTGCATGAAATATCTTTCCTCAACTGTTCACTTTCAACCTATGTTTATCTTGGGTCTAGGATACGTTTCTTGTAGGCAGCATGTAGATGGATCCTGTTTTTATGGACATGAAGACATGAAGAGTCTATGTCTCTTTTTTTTTGCATGGGCAGGCACCGGGAATCAAACCCGGGTCTCTGGTATGGCAGGCGAGAACTCTGCCTAGTCTTCCTTTCTACACTCTTCTCCACACTTCTCTCTCCTGTCTTTTCGTGTCTGCTTCTAGTGCTCCCTTTAGTATTTCTTGAAGAGTTGCTCTCCTGGTCACAACTTCTCTCAGTGATTTTTGTCTGAAAATGTTTTAATTTCTCCCTCATTTTTGAAGGACAATTTTGCTGGATATAGAAGTCTTGGTTTGGCAGTTTTTCTCTTTTAGTAATTTAAATACATCATCCCACTGTCTTCTCGCCTCCATGGTTTCTGCTGAGAAATCTACACATAGTCTTATTGGGTGTCCCTTTTATGTGATGGATTGCCTTTCTCCTGCTGCTTTCAAGATTCTCTCTTTCTCTTTGTCATCTGACATTCTGATTAGAAAGTGTCTTGGAGTACATCTGTTTGGATCTATTCAGTTTGGGGTACGCTGCACTTCTTGGATCTGTAATGTTAAGTCTTTCATAAGTGTTGGGAAATTTTCGGTGATAATTTCCATTAGTTTTTTTCCTCCTTTTCCCTTCTCTTCGCCTTCTGGGACACCCACAACATGTATATTCATGCACTTTATGTTGTCATTGAATTCCCTGAGTCCCTGCTCATATTTTTCCATTCTTTTCCCTGTATTTTCTTTTGCTTGTTGTTGGGTCAGATATCCTGACCTCCAGTTCACTAATCCTATCTTCTGCCTCTTGAAATCTGACATTGTAGGTTTCCATTGTTTTTTTCATCTTTTCTACTGTCTTTCATTCCCATAAATTCTGTGATTTGTTTTTCAGACTTTTGATTTCTTCTTTTTGTTCATTCCTTCCTTCTTTATATCCTCCCTCAATTCACTGATTTGATTTTTGATAAGGTTTTCCACATCTGTTTGAACATTCTGAATTGTTTCAACTCCTATATCTCATTTGAATTGTTGATTTGTTCCTTTGACTGGGCCATATCTTCAATTTTCCTAATATGATTCATTATTTTTTACTGGCATCTAGGCATTTAATGACCTTAATTAGTTTATTCTGGAGATGTTCACTTCTTTTACCTAGAATTTTTTTGCTGCATGACTTTGTTGTCTATCTCTTCTTTGACATTCACTTCAGCTTATTCTGGACCTCTAGCTTAGGTTTTGTTTAACAGATCAGAATTTTTCAGTTCTTGTTTTCTTGTTTCCTGCCCTGCCTATATGATGCTTTTTTTTTTTTTTTACCCCCCTTAGGAGGGTCTACTTAGGTATTATAGACCCCAGTCAGATTTTCTCAGACCAAACTGGCACCCTGTCAGTACGAAAGAGTCACCTGCATCAGTTTTCACTGAAGGTGAGACCCAGCAGATTGACTTTCCTATGAAGCCTCTGGGTTACCATTTTTCCTATCCTGCCCAGTATGTGGCATTTGTCTGCCTGTAGTTCCCTCCAGGAAAAGGTGATGCAGTATGTTTAACTTCAGCTGACTTTCCCTGATCAGGATGTGGCAGAGATAGAGGAGAGGTTGTAGGTTGGTTTTAATCGCTTCACTTTTCCAGACCCTGGGGTCTGAACTCCTTGAAGGAAAGATTCCACCAGATTTGGGCCCCACCCTCTCCTGGGGAAGGCACAGGCTCCAGACAAGCACTCAAACAAGCTTAATTCTGCCTATGCCTGGGGTAATGGAGCCCGAGAAGCCTTGCAGTTGTTTCCAAAGAGCAGTCAAGCCATAGGAACACAGCCACCAAAACGAAAGATAAAAATCCTTTTCAGAGCAGGACCTCCATTCTTCAGGTTTGCCAATCAAGAAAGTTGGTACATTGCTCTGTGTATCTCTAGGTCCTATGTGCCCCCTGCTTTGCTTTTAGAGCCCAGACCTTTTCAAATCCACAAACACCTCTGTTGTTTTTTTTTTTTCTTTTTCTGTCAGCCCTGCCCCATCTGCACTGGGGCAAAAACCAGCGACCTCCACCTTTACTTGAGGTTCAGCTGAGCAGGGGGCCTATTTTTAGTAGTCAGAATTTGTTAATTAATTCTGCAATTGGAGTATGGTTGTGCTCAGCCCCAGCTGCTGGTAAATTCTCTTTCCTTTCCCTTCTGGGAAGCAGCCTGTGGGTGAGGAGTGCCGGCTGCGATGGCTTAGGGAACTCACGGCTCTGGGGGGTGCTCGCAGCCGGTCCAGCAGGTCCAGACTGAGTTATACTGTGTGTCCGGTCACTGACGTGGCCCCAGCAGTTGTTCTGTATTCTTCCTGGCTGTTTATTAGCTGCTCTGGAGGACAAACTAAATCCCATACCTCGCTAAGCCGCCATTTGGCTCTCCCTCAGAGCTGATTTTTTAAGAAAACTTTATATTGTAATAACATATACAACTCAAAACTTCTTATTTTAACCCCTTTCAAGCATTTAATTCAGTGAAATTACAGTCTCAATATTTTGCTACCGTCACCAATATCCATTATCCAGCCATTTTTATCACCTCAAACGGAAACTCTGTTCCATTAAGCAGTAACTTCCTTTTCCCCTCATCCCCTGTCTCCTGGTGATCTGTAATCTGCTGTTTGCCTCTATGAGTTTTACAGCTGTTTTTTAAGCCATGGAAGTTTAATCCTTGTTTCCTAATATTGAACTACATTGCCTAGAAATAACATTCTTACTTTAATGCAAAAGAAGGATTTGGGCATAATGCAGTTTTAGTTAGGAATCAGAGGCAATTGGTATTTGTGCAGAAATTTAATTAACAGTTTTGTTTATATCTTCTGATTGAAAAGAAAGCTAAGAGGGTACAAATGGGAAAAATATTTTTGTTGTGGCTTTGGACTCAGGAGGTGCCATTCAGTGAAAGACCCAGCTGATGGCCCATGTTAATATTACTTTTATCATTACTGGACTTCCTTCTAGCTATAACATCACCTAATGTATCCTGAATCACCTCTACTTATGAACTAGTTACATTTCCAAAGGGTGTTCCTAAGATCACTTTTTCCTGAGTTCAAACTGAGTAAGTGGAGTTTGTTGAAACTATTAAGTAGAAGAATAAACTGAGCTTTATTCTTTTAAATCAGGTATACATTTTCCTCCTTTTAATCTATGTTCTATTGGACATTGTTTAAGTGAGAGACTCATTTTGCTTTACATTTTTTTTAAGAAGACTGCCTTGATAACCTCAGCAGTATTGTGGGAAATTCTTCAGGATTTCTAGTATCCTACTTACCTGTAGCCTAGACACTCACTCTAGTACTAGATACAGATTTGATAGTACTTACATGTTTTTTTTTGTCTTTATTTTATTGCTCATGTGCCCATACACTGGATAAAGGGAGTGTCAGTCACAAGGTTTTCATAATCACACGGTCACGCTGTAAAAGCTTTTTTCAGTTATTCATTTTCTTTTCAAGGCTACTGGGTTACAGTTCAACAGTATCAGGTATTTCCTTCTAACTATTCCAATACACTAGAGGCTAAAAGGAATATCTATATATGTGTAAGAATAATCTCCAGAATGACCTAGACTGTATTTGAAATCTCTTAGCCACTGAGACTTTATTTTGTTTCATTTCTTTTCCCCCTTTTGGTCAAGAAGCCTTTCTCAAACCCATGATGCCAGGTACAGGCTCATCCCTGGGAGTCATGTCTCATGTAGCAGGGAGGGTAGCAAGTTTATTTGCAAAGTTGGCTTAGGGAGAGAGGCCACATCTGAGCAACAAAAGAGGTTCTCTGGGGGTGACTCTTAGGCATAATTATAAATAGGCTTAGTGTCTCCTTTGCAGGAAACAGTTTCATAACAGCAAGCCCTGAGATCGAGTGCTTAGCTTATTAAATTAGTAGTCCCTAATGCTTGCAGGAGTATCAAGGATTCCCTAGTTGGGGAAGTTTATATTTCCACATTTTTTCCCTAGTCTCTCAAGGGGACTTTGCAAGTACGTTTTTATTTCTCCCCCAAATATTCTGTTTTGAAATTCTTATTCACAGTGCTTACGCAGTGTTAGTCAACTTCCACTAAGTTATGCAGTCAATAATCCTTCAATCTCAATGGCCTGCCAATTGTTTCTCAGACTGTAATCCAAGCACAAGCAGCAAAAGAAGAAAATAAAAAGGACTTCATCAAAATTAAAAACTATTGTGCCTCAAAGGACTTTATCATAAAAATAAAATGACAACTTACACAAGGGGAGAAAATGTTTGGAAACCACAAAACTGATAAAGGTTTAATATCCAGAATATATAAAGAAATCCTTCAACTTAACAACAAAAAGACAACCCAATTAAAAAATGAGCAAAAGACTTAAATGGACATCTCTCCAAAGAAGATACACAAGTGGGTAGAAGGCATATGAAAAGATGCTCAACATCATTAACCTCTGAGAAATGCAAATCAAAACCATGAGATGCTACTTCATATCTGTTAAAATAGCTGCTATTTTAAAAGTGGAAAGTAACAAGCATTGAAGAGGATATCGAGAAATAGGTATACTCATTCACTGCTGGTTAGGAATGTAAAATGGTATGACCTCTGTGGCAGAGAGTTTGGTGATTCCTCAGATAGCTAAGTATACAACTACCATATGACCTGGCAATCCCACTACTTAGTATACACCCAGAAGAATTGAAAGCAGGAACTCGAACAGATATTTGCATATCGATATTCATAGTGACAGTATTCACAGTTGCCAAAAGATGGAAGCAACCCAACAGTCCATCAATCAGTGAATGGATAAATAAAGTGGGATGTATACTTGCAATGGAATATTATTCAGCTGTGAAAGGGATGAAGTCCTAGAACATAAAACGAAATGGATAATCCTTGAGGACGTTATATTCGATGAAATAAGCCAGTCACAAAAGGACAAATATTGTATGATCTCACTGATTTGAAATGATTAGAGTAAGAAAACACATAGAGTCAGAACCTAAAATATAGGATGCTAGGGGATGGCATGGGGATAGGGAATGGGAAGTTAAGGCCTAAAATGTACTGGATTCCTATATGGAATGATGGAAATGTTTTGGTAATGGATGGTGGTGATGGTAGCACAAAATTGTGAATGCAATTAGTAGCACTGAACTATATATCCAAGTGTGATTAAAAGGGGAAATGTTAGATCATATATATGGTAACAATCTATAGAACCACACTACACAGCAAGCCCTTAGTTAAAGCAGTGACCTTAATAATACAACTATAAAAATGTACTACATCAATTGTAGCAAATGTTCCACACCAGTGCGAGGTGTTGGTGGTGGGGTGGAAGTCCTCTATTTCATGCATAGTTTATCTGTAAACTTACTACTTCTCTGATTAAAGCAAAGCAAAACAAAACTCAGTGACCTGCAATGACAATGTTTATTTCTTGCTCACTTTACATATCAGCAGTTATGACTAGGGTGCAGCTCTGTTCCATGTGCCAGCTCATTCAGGAACCCAGGGAGCACCCTCTATTTAGGGCGTGCTGCTCCCATGGTAGAGAGAAAGATCAGGAGGACTGGTGAAAACAGATATGGTAGATGTCATGGCTATCCATATGTCATTAGACGAAGCTAATCAGATGGCCTTACTCACCATATATTATGTAACACCCCTGCAGGTCCGAGGGCAGTACCATGTAAACTAATGCATTTGTGTTTCTGCAGCAAAATGTATCAGTATGCTCCCCAAATGCTAAATAACCTGAATGTCAATGTTTGAAAAGTAATACAATCTACCATACCATACTTAACCGTTAACTTGTTGAATAACACTTAATTAATTAATTAATTAATTAATATTACTGTAATTAATATTACTTATAGTCATCTGTGTTTTTATAAAACCTCTAGGCAAATACAAGTTTTTCTATTTCATCTGTAACTTACATCTTTTGAATTTCCATTGGTTGTATGACATAGTACCTTTTGTATGGCTCTTTTTCCATCCATATTAAAATTAAGCAAAAAAAAAAAATTAAGCAAAGTGCAGCAACCCTACTGTAGTCTAATGAATAACTTGGCTGAGATGAAAGCAAATACCTTCTACTAGGGGAAGGCAAGGTTGATATGTTTTTGCAGTGGATTGTAACTATGGAACTTACAGGAACTTCTAAATATAGAACTTTTGACTATTTAAGGAATTTTATGTTGATGTATATAATTAAATTATCCAGTATGGGTAATAATAAACAATTAAGATGTGTCTGAGGATTTTTAATTTTGTTTTTGTTGTTTAGGAATCCAAGGCATTATAGAGGCGTATCGGGCTTGCCTTCCTCAGATTAAACTCTATGGACCAACTAATTTTTCTCCAATAATAAATCATGTGGCCAGGTTTGCTGCTGCAGCCACACAACAACAGACAGCTTCCGTAAGTGCTCTATATGGCTAGGGGACAAGGAGAATGTAAATTGGTATATGTTCCTTAGTGCTATTTTTCCATTTATTTGGTTGTCAAGATATAAATTGGGACAAGAGGCAATGATATGCTCCTCCTGGGTTTGGAAGTAACACCTGTTGTCATCAAATTAGTAATCATTAAAAACAAAACAACCCTAAAACTCATGAATCTTCATTCTGTCTTTCGCTTTAGTTTTCTTAGGTAAGTTCTATAAAAGAGCAATGGCTATCATCTACTTATTTTTTTAATATCAAAATGTTTTTTAATTACCATGTCAATACCATGCCATTAAGGGAGAACAAGATTAAATCCCTATATTAAATTAAATTAAATAATTTAAATTTCTATGTTAAATTATAAGAGACTAAACTCTACATAAATCTATGTCAGTCAAAGTTGTGATACTAAGTTTAAATTTAATTAAGGAGGTAGTGAGTGAATATTGTATGAGTGGCCACTTTGTATTCAGTGTTATCTACTTTGAAGGATTGTGGAGATTTACCACTTGAGTTGCTGATGCAAGATAATTTATTATACTAAAAAGGTTTGAATTAGCCAACTTTTATCTGTTAGGCCTCGAATATCAAATCTCTTAGCTTCTGAATACTCAAGATTAAATTGGCCATAACTACCTCAGACAGTTGCTGAAAGAGTAAATAAGATAATTTACATAAAGTGTACAGTGCCTTCGTAAACACATAGCAGATATTAGCTACTATTAAAAATATTATTTCCAGGGGCGGGCCACGGTGGCTCAGCGGGCAAGAGTGCTTGCCTGCTATGCCGGAGGACCCCGGTTCGATTCCCGGCCCCAGCCCATGTAAGAAACAAACAAACAAACAAAATATAATAAAACAAGAAAATGTTTAAAGATGTTTCCCTTTCTTCCTCCCTTCCTTCCTTCCATCCTTCCTTCCTTCTCTCTGTCTTTCCTTCCCTTCCTCCCTCTCTCTTTAAAAAAAAAAAAAAAAAAAAAATATTATTTCCATTCTAAACTTAAGATGGCCCCAAAAGATGTCATCTTGACTTTCTTTTTTGTCTTTGCTAAGAATCAATTGCTGTTGAATGTAACAGAACCTTTCTTTTTTGACAGCAATATTTTGTGCTGTTGATCATTACTGATGGTGTGATTACAGACCTTGATGACACCAGACAAGCTATAGTTAATGCTGCCAAGTTGCCAATGTCCATCATCATTGTTGGGGTTGGAGGTGCTGACTTCAGCGCCATGGAATTTCTGGATGGCGATGGTGGTGGTCTCCGCTCACCCTCAGGGGAGGTAGCCGTTAGAGATATCGTCCAGTTTGTGCCTTTCAGACAGTTCCAGAATGTGAGTACCACTCCTTCCTGTTATTGGGGAACAATAAGGTGTTCGAACACAGACCTTTCCAGTTCACAACCAAGTGGGTATCTAGGGTTAGAGGATGTATGAACACTGTGCTTTCTCCATTTGAAGAATCCTGATTTGATTTGACAGTTTTGCTTCATGGTATATAGTGTGCCTCTTGCATTTTATATGATAAATTTGAGGAGCCATGTTGTTACAGATATCTTAAGATATATTTTATCTTTGTAACAACAACCACCCAAAAAACTGTTTATGCATATATCTGAATTTACTAAACTGAAAGATAAATTGATGAAAACTCTCAGGAGACTGTTTTCCCCAATGATAATACCCTGCAGGACTATAGTATGATATTGTAACCAGGATGTTGGCATTGATACATCAAGATAAAGGCCATTTCCATTACCACTAGGATCCCTCAGATTGCCCTTTTATAGCCATACCCACTTGCTTTCTGCCTCTGTTTCTTCTTTAAGCCCTGGCAAACACTTATTTGTAATCTTTCTGAAATTATGTCATGGATTCACAAAGTATGTAACCTTTTGGGGTTGGCTTTTTTTTTTTTTTTTTCCAGTTAGCACAATTCTCTGGAGAGTTATCAGATTGTTTGTATAAGCATTCACCCATTAAAAGGTATTTGGGTTGTTTTCAGTATTTTGGCTACTGCAAATAAAGCGGCTATAAACATTTGTGTACAGGCTTTTCTGTGAACATAAGTTTTTACTTCTCTGGGATAAATGCCCAAGAGTGTAACTGCTGGGTCATATGAAAGTTGCATGTTTACTTTTTTTAAGAAACTGTCATTCTTTTCTACTGTGACTGTACCATTTTACATTCCCATCAGTTATGAGTATGAGTAATCTAGTTTCTGTGCATCCTTGTCAGCATTAGGTGTTGACACCTGTTTTGTTACCCATTCTGATAGGTATGTAGTGATATTTTATTGCTGTCATTCCCTAATGGTGAATGATATTGAACTCTTTCCATGTGATTTTTGGCCATTTGTATGTATATCTTCTTTGGTGCCTTGTCTTTTTAATGTCTTTCACCCATTTGTTAATTGGGTTGTTTGTTTTCATACTGTTGAGTTTTGAGAGTAGTTTATGTATTCTAGATACTTTGTTGGATATGTGGTTTGTAAATATTTTCTCCCAGTCTATAGGTTGTCTTTTCAATCTCTTAACAGGGTTTTTTATAGAGTAAAAGTTTGTAACTTGATGAGACTCAGTTTATCAATTTTTCCTTTTATGGATCACGTTTTGAAGTCAAATCTAAGAGCTCTTTCCCTATATCTGGGAGATTTTCTTCTTCTTGTTTCAAGTTTTGCATTTTGAATTTATTTCCATATAAGTTATGAGACTTAGACTGAAGTTTACTTTTTGCCTGTGGGTTCACTTGCTCCAGCACCATTTGTTGAAAAGACTATCTTTCCACTACTGAATTCTTTTGCACCTTTGAAAAAAACCAGTTTGACATATTTCTGTGGGTCCATTTCTGCATACTCTATTCTGTTATCCTGATCTTTATGACTGCCCCTGCACCAATACCACAGTGTTGATTACTATGGCTATATGATAAGAGTTGAAATCTGGTATACTAATTTCTCCTACTTCATTCTTTTTAAAAATAGTTTCAGCTCTTCTAGTCCTAAAAAAATTTATGTTATCATAAATTTTAGAATAAACTAGTCCTTATCTACAGAAGTTCTTGTTGGGATATTGGTAGAAAATACATTATACCTGGTTATCAATTTGGGGAGAATTAACATTTTTTATTATGTTGAGTTTTATTATTATTATTTTTTAAATTTATTAAAAAATTAAGAAACAAAATAAAACATCAGCATACATAATCAGTAATTCACAATATCATCACTTAGTTGTGTATTCATCATTTCTTAGAACATTTGCATTAATTCAGAAAAAGAGATAAAAAGACAATAGAAAAAGAAAACGAACACAGGAAAGAAAAAGAAAAAAAAAAAAAGTTTATACCTACCATATCCCTTACCCCTCACATTCATTGATCACTAGCATTTCAAACTAAATTTATTTTAGCATTTGTTCCCCCTATTATTTATTTTTATTCCATATGTTCTACTCCTTTGTTGACAAGGTAGATAAAAGGGGCATCAGACACAAGGTTTTCACAATCACACAGTCACATTGTGACAACTGTATCATTACTCAATCATCCTCAAGAAACATGGCTATGGAATACAGCTCTACATTTTCAGGCAGTTCCCTCCAGCCTCTCCTTTACATCTTGAATAACAAGATGATATCTACTTAATGCATAAGAATAACCTCCAGGATAACCTCTCGACTCTGTTTGGAATCTCTCAGCCATTGACACTTTGTCTCATTTTCCTCTTCCCCCTTTTGGTTGAGAAGGTTTTCTCAATCCCTTGATACTAAGTCTCAGTTCTTTCTAGGATTTTTCTCAATCCCTTGATGCTGAGTCTCAGCTCATTCCAAGATCTCTGTCCCACGTTGCCAGGAAGGTCCATCCCCTGGGAGTCATGTCCCATGTAGAGAGGAGTAGGGTGGTGAGACTGCTTGTTGTGTTAGCTGGAGAGAGAGGCCACATCTGAGCAACAAAAGAGGCTCTCTTCGGGGTGACTCTTAGGCCTGAATTTTAAGTAGACTTGACCTATCCTTTGCGGGGTTAAGTTTCATATGAACAAACCCCAAGACTGGGGGCTCAGCCTATGGCTTTGGTTGTCCACACTGCTTGTGAGAATATCAAGAATTCAACTTGGGGAAGTTGAATTTCTCCCCATGCTCACATTCCTCGAGTTTTATTATTATTATTATTATTATTATTATTAATTAAAGAAAAAAAGAAATTAACACAACATTTAGAAATCATTCCATTCTACATATGCAATCAGTAATTCTTAACATCATCACATAGATGCATGATCATCGTTTCTTAGTACATTTGCATCGGTTTAGGAAAAGAACTAGCAAAACAATAGAAAAAGATATGGAATGTTAATATAGAGAAAAAAATAAAAATAATAATAATAGTAAAAAAAAGGAAAAAAAAAGACAAACAAACAAACAGACAAAAAAAAAACCTATATCTCAGATGCAGCTTCATTCAGTGTTTTAACATGATTACTTTACAATTAGGTATTATTGTGCTGTCCATTTTTGAGTTTTTGTATCTAGTCCTGTTGCACAGTCTGTATCCCTTTAGCTCCAATTACCCATTATCTTACCCTGTTTCTAACTCCTGCTGGACTCTGTTACCAATGACATATTCCAAGTTTATTCTCGAATGTCGGTTCACATCAGTGGGACCATACAGTATTTGTCCTTTAGTTTTTGGCTAGACTCACTCAGCATAATGTTCTCTAGGTCCATCCATGTTATTACATGCTTCATAAGTTTATTCTGTCTTAAAGCTGCATAATATTCCATCATATGTATATACCACAGTTTGTTTAGCCACTCGTCTGTTGATGGACATTTTGGCTGTTTCCATCTCTTTGCAATTGTAAATAATGTTGCTATAAACATTGGTGTGAAAATGTCCATTTGTGTCTTTGAGCTTAAGTCCTTTGAGTAGATACCTAGCAATGGTATTGCTGGGTCGTATGGCAATTCTATATTCAGCTTTTTGAGGAACCGCAAAACTGCCTTTCACAGTGGTTGCACCATTTGACATTCCCACCAACAGTGGATAAGTGTGCCTCTTTCTCCGCATCCTCTCCAGCACTTGTCATTTTCTGTTTTGTTGATAATGGCCATTCTGGTGGGTGTGAGATGATATCTCATTGTGGTTTTGATTTGCATTTCTCTAATGGCCAGGGACGTTGAGCATCTCTTCATGTGCCTTTTGGCCATTTGTATTTCCTCTTCTGAGAGGTGTCTGTTCAAGTCTTTTTCCCATTTTGTAATTGGGTTGGCTGTCTTTTTGTTGTTGAGTTGAACAATCTCTTTATAAATTCTGGATACTAGACCTTTATCTGATATGTCGTTTCCAAATATTGTCTCCCATTGTGTAGGCTGTCTTTCTACTTTCTTGATGAAGTTCTTTGATGCACAAAAGTGTTTAATTTTGAGGAGCTCCCATTTATTTATTTCCTTCTTCAGTGCTCTTGCTTTAGGTTTAAGGTCCATAAAACCGCCTCCAATTGTAAGTTTCATAAGATATCTCCCTACATTTTCCTCTAACTGTTTTATGGTCTTAGACCTAATGTTTAGATCTTTGATCCATTTTGAGTTAACTTTTGTGTAGGGTGTGAGATACGGGTCTTCTTTCATTCTTTTGCATATGGATATCCAGTTCTCTAGGCACCATTTATTGAAGAGACTGTTCTGTCCCAGGTGAGTTGGCTTGACTGCCTTATCAAAGAGCAAATGTCCATAGATGAGAAGGTCTATATCTGAGCACTCTATTCGATTCCATTGGTCGATATATCTATCTTTATGCCAATACCATGCTGTTTTTGACCACTGTAGCTTCATAATATGCCTTAAAGTCAGGCAGCGCGAGACCTCCTGCTTCGTTTTTTTCCCTCAAGATGTTTTTAGCAATTCGGGACACCCTGCCCTTCCAGATAAATTTGCTTATTGGTTTTTCTAATTCTGAAAAATAAGTTGTTGGGATTTTGATTGGTATTGCATTGAATCTGTAAATCAATTTAGGTAGGATTGACATTTAACTATATTTAGTCTTCCAATCCATGAACACGGTATGCCCTTCCATCTATTTAGGTCTTCTGTGATTTCTTTTAACAGTTTTTTGTCATTTTCTTTATATATGTTTTTTGTCTCTTTAGTTAAATTTATTCCTAGGTATTTCATTCTTTTAGTTGCAATTGTAAATGGGATTCGTTTTTTGATTTCCCCCTCAGCTTGTTCGTTACTAGTATATAGAAATGCTACAGATTTTTGAATGTTGATCTTGTAACCTGCTACTTTGCTGTACTCATTTATTAGCTCTAGTAGTTTTGTTGTGGATTTTTACGGGTTTTCGACGTATAGTATCATATCGTCTGCAAACAGTGATAGTTTTACTTCTTCCTTTCCAATTTGGATGCCTTGTATTTCTTTTTCTTGTCTAATTGCTCTGGCTAGAACCTCCAACACAATGTTGAATAATAGTGGTGATAGTGGACATCCTTGTCTTGTTCCTGATCTTAGGGGGAAAGTTTTCAATTTTTCCCCATTGAGGATGATATTAGCTGTGGGTTTTTCATATATTCCCTCTATCATTTTAAGGAAGTTCCCTTGTATTCCTATCTTTTGAAGTGTTTTCAACAGGAAAGGATGTTGAATCTTGTCAGATGCCTTCTCTGCATCAATTGAGATGATCATGTGATTTTTATGCTTTGATTTGTTGACATGGTGTATTAGATTAATTGATTTTCTTATGTTGAACCATCCTTGCATACCTGGGATGAATCCTACTTGGTCATGATGTATAATTCTTTTAATGTGTTGTTGGATACGATTTGCTAGAATTTTATTGAGGATTTTTGCATCTATATTCATTAGAGAGATTGGTCTGTAGTTTTCTTTTTTTGTAATATCTTTGCCTGGTTTTGGTATGAGGGTGATGTTGGCTTCATAGAATGAATTAGGTAGTTTTCCCTCCACTTCAATTTTTTTGAAGAGTTTGAGGAGAGTTGGTACTAATTCTTTCTGGAATGTTTGATAGAATTCACATGTGAAGCCGTCTGGTCCTGGACTTTTCTTTTTAGGAAGCTTTTGAATGACTAATTCAATTTCTTTACTTGTGATTGGTTTGTTGAGGTCATCTATTTCTTCTTGAGTCAAAGTTGGTTGTTCATGTCTTTCTAGGAACCCATCCATTTCATCTAAATTGTTGTATTTATTAGCATAAAGTTGTTGATAGTATCCTGTTATTACCTCCTTTATTTCTGTGAGGTCAGTAGTTATGTCTCCTCTTCCATTTCTGATCTTATCTATTTGCATCCTCTCTCTTCTTCTTTTTGTCAATCTTGCTAAGGGCCCATCAATCTTATTTTCTCATAGAACCAACTTCTGGTCTTATTGATTTTCTCTATTGTTTTCATGTTTTCAATTTCATGTATTTCTGCTCTAATCTTTGTTATTTCTTTCCTTTTGCTTGCTTGAGGATTAGTTTGCTGTTCTTTCTCCAGTTCTTCCAAGTGGACAGTTAATTCCTGCATTTTTGCCTTTTCTTCTTTTCTGATATAGGCATTTAGGGCAATAAATTTCCCTCTTAGCACTGCCTTTGCTGCGTCCCATAAGTTTTGATATGTTCTGTTTTCATTTTCATTCGCCTCGAGGTATTTGCTAATTTCTCTTGCAATTTCTTCTTTGACCCACTCGTTTTTAAGAGTGTGTTGTTGAGCCTCCACGTATTTGTGAATTTTCTGCCACTCCGCCTATTATTGATTTCCAACTTCATTCCTTTATGATCCGAGAAAGTGTTGTGTATGATTTCAATCTTTTTAAATTTGTTAAGACTTGCTTTGTGACCCAGCATATGGTCTATCTTTGAGAATGATCCATGAGCACTTGAGAAAAAGGTGTATCCTGCTGTTGTGGGATGTAATGTCCTATAAATGTCTGTTAAGTCTAGCTCATTTATAGTAATGTTCAGATTCTCTATTTCTTTATTGATCCTCTGTCTAGATGTTCTGTCCATTGATGAGAGTGGTGAATTGAGTTTTATTATTTTTTAGATGCTCTTTGACGTCCTTCTTCCGCATTTTGTAGTTTTCTGCATATAAGTCCTGCATATGTTTTATTAGATTTATGTCTAAAGTTTTATTTCTTTTTCTGAGCACATTATTTATACATTTATCTTGTATTCTGCAACCTTGCTGAACTCATTTATTAGTTCTAGAAGTTCTGGATTCCTTAATATTTTTTTATGTAGATGATCATGTCATCTGCAAATTGAGACAGTTTTATTTCTTCCTTTCCAGTCTGTCTACATTTTAGTTCCTTTTCCTATCTCATTGTATAACTAGAACTTCCAGCATTATATTGAGTAAGAGTATTAAGAGCAGATATCCTTGCCTTATTCCCAATTTTAAGGGGAAAGCATTCAGTCCTTTATCATTAAGTTTGATGTCAGCTGTAGGTGTTCTTTATCAAATTGAGAAAATTCCCTTGTAGTCCTAGTTTTCTGAGGGTTTTTATCAAAGATGGGTGTTGGCTTTTTTTTTTTATCATCAAAATCGATTTTTTTCTTTTTTATGAAAAATAACATTTATTCAAAAAAATGCAGCACAACAATTAGTTGTAGAACAGATTTCAGAGTTTGGTATGAATTACAATTCCACAATTTTACGTTTTTACTTCTAGCTGCTCTAAAATGCTGGAAACTAAAAGAAGGGTGTTGGCTGTTCTGCATTGTGATTTTTCTTCTATAGCCTCTTTATATAGTGAATTACACTTGATTGCTTTTCAAATACTGAATCAGCCTAGCATCCCAAGAATAAATGTTACTTAGTCATGGTGTATAACTGTTTTTATATATTGCTCAATTTTATTTGCTAATGTTTTGTGAAGGATTTTGAACCTTTATTCATAAAGAATATTGGTCTGTGGTTTTCTTTTTTGTGGTGTCTTTTGTTTTAGTATTGGAATAATATTAACTTCATAAAATGAATTGGGAAGTTTTCCCTTCTATTTTTTTTTACCTCGAAGAAAATAATGTAGGATTGGTAGATGGGTACGGTAAAACAACTTTGCCTGAAGAATTCTTTTTTGGGAGTTTTAAAGTTAGGAATTCAATTTCTGTAGCCGTTTTTGGGCTATTCAAATAAACCTATTTCATACATGATAAGTTGTGCTAGTTGTGTTGCCAGATATTTGAGTTTGCAATTGTTTGTAGTATTCCTTTCTTATCCTTTGAATGCCTGGAGGGTCTGTGATGCTATCCTCTTACATTCCTGATATTTGTTAATTTGTCTTTCTTTTCTTTCTTTTTCAGACTTGCTAGAGGTTTGTCAGTTTTATTGATCTTTGCAACACAACCAGCACTCTGCTTTATTAGTTTTCTCTATTATTTTTGTTTTCAATTTCATTGATTTTTTTTTCTCATTTTTATAATTTTCTCCATTTTGCTTTCCTGGGGTTTATCTTGCTCTTCTTCTTTTTTTTTTTTTAAAGCTGTGTTCAACACAATTTTGTATGTTGTATTTTCATTTTCATTAAATTAAATGTAAGTTTTTGTTTTCCTGGAGACATCCTCCTTGACCCATGGACTATTTAAATGTGTGTTGTTTAGTTTCTAAGCATTTGGAGATTTTCCTGTTGTATTTATCTTACAGATTTCTAGTGAGCTTCTGTATTGTTGAGTAATACTCTTTATTATTTCAATTCTTTTAAAGTTGTTGAAGTGTGTTATATGGTCTGTTTTGATTTATGTTTCATGGATGCTTGAAAAAAAATGTGCGTTCTCCTTTGTTACATGGGCTTTTCATAAATGTTGATTAGATCCTGTTGGTTGATGGAGTGGTTGAGTTCTTCTGTATCTTGCTGATTTTCTCTCAGTTGTTGAGAGAGGGCTTCAATTATAATTGTTGTGATTTGTCTAGTTCTCCTTTCACTTCTATCAGTTTTCACCTTATATCTGGTGGCTCTTGTTTGGTGCATACACGTTAAGGATTGTTACATCTTCTTGGTGTATTGGCCTTTTTATCATTATAATGTCTCTGGCTGTCCTTCATTGTTTTCTTTGCTCTGAAGTCTATTAAATCTCATGTTAATATAGCTACTCCTGTTTTTTTATTTTTATTTATTTATTTTTTTTCCTCTACTACTGTTTTTATTTGATTATGGTTCACAGAGTATCTTTTTCTTTTCTTTTACTTTCATATTATGTATTTTTTAAAGTGTTCCTTGTTGACAACTTATAGTTAAATCATATTTTAAAAATTCACTGTGCCAATCTTAATCATTTTTTTTTAATTAGAGAAGTTGTGAGTGTACAAAACCATCATGCATAAAATACAGGATTCCCACGCACCACCCCACCACCAACACCAACAGAACATTTATTACTGTTGATGGTAGCACTATTTTATAATTCTAGTATTTCTTTTTAACTGTAGTTACCCTTGTTAAAATTGATGAAATATTATTAAAATAGTTCTATCTATAGTCCATTATTTACATTAGGTGTATTTTCCCCCATTTACCATCCTATTATTACTACCTTGTGTCAGTATCATACATTCATAATAATTCATAAAAGAACATTCTTACACTGTTAACTATAGTCTATCATCTACATAGGGTTTACTGTGTTGTACAGCCCTATGTTTTATCTTTTATTCTAGTAATATGCACATCCTAAAGATTCCTCTTTAACTACATTCACCTATGTTGTTCAGTGCATTTCCCTAATGTTCAGCATCTTTTCATGTACTTTTTAGACATTTGCATTTCCTCTTAGGAAAAAAAGTCTTTTGCCCAGTCTTTAATTAGATTGTTCTTTTATTACTGAATTGTAGGATTTCTCTATATATTCTGGATACTAAACCCTAGTTATCTGTTTTGTTTTGTTTTTAATCAGTGGCACTTTGGCTGTCAAATCTATGAAACCACTGTCTGTCACAAGCTCTTGAAGTTGCCTCCCTACATTTTCTTCTAGAAACTTTATGGTCTTGGTTTTTCTAATTAGACCTCTGGTCTACTTTGAGTTAGTTTTTGTATAAGGTGTGAGATAAAAGTCCTCTTTCTTTTGCACATGGATATCCAGTTCTCCCAGCATCATTTGTTGAAGAGAATATTCTGTCCCAGTTGAGAGGGCTTGGCAACCTTGTCAAGTATCAATCAGCCATAGATGTGAGTGTCTGTATCTGAACTGTCAGATTCCATCGATCAATATATCTGTCTTTATGCCAGTTCCATGCTGTTTTGACTATTGTATCTTTCTTTAAACTTGTTTATTGAATAGTATAACATATATACAAAGCAAAGAAATAAAACAGCAACAGTTTTCAAAGCACTCTTCAACAAGTAAATACAGGACAGAACACACAGTTTGGCATGGGCTACCATATGATCCTCTCAGATTTTTTTCCTTCTAACTGCTCCAGAATATAGGAGGCTAGAAGGCTGTATTAGTTAGGGTTCTCTAGAGAAACAGAATCAACAGGAAACACTTGCAAATATAAAATTTATGAAAGTGTCTCACGTGACCGTAGGAACGCAGAGTCCAAAATCCACAGGGCAGGCTGCGAAGCCGATGACTCCAATGGATGGCCTGGATGAACTCCACAGGAGAGGCTCACCAGCCAAAGCAGGAATGGAACCTGTCTCCTCTGAGTCTGCCTTAAAAGCTTCCCATGATTGGATTTAGCATCACTAATTGCAGAAGACACTCCCCTTTGGCTGATTACAAATGGAATCAGCTGTGGATGTAGCTGACGTGATCATGACCTAATCCTATGAAATGTCCTCATTGCAACAGACAGGCCAGCGCTTGCCCAATTATATGAACAGGTACCACAACTTGGCCAAGTTGACACCTGTCCCTAACCATGACAAAGGCTTAAATATTTTTTTTCATCACAATCAACTTTTTTTCCTTTTTTTTTTTGGTGAAAAATAACATAGATACAAAAAAGCAATAAATTTCAAAGCACGGCACCACAATTAATTGTGGAACATATTTCAGAGTTTGACATGGGTTGCAATTCCACCATTTTAGGTTTTTACTTCTAGCTGCTCTAAGATACTGGAGACTAAAAATGTTATCAGTTTAATGATTCAGCATTCATATTCATTTATTAAGTCTTATCTTCACTGTGTAACTCCACCATCACCTTTGATCTTTCCATCCCTCTCTTTAGTGGGTGTTTGGGCTATGGCCATTCTAAATTTTTCATATTGGAAGGGTCTGTCTCTAATACGGGTTAGGGAGATGAAACTATCTGATGTCCTGTTGAGGTTGGACCTCTAGATTTCAGGACTTAATCTGAACCAGGGACCCATCTGGAGTGTGTTGGTGTCTGGAAAGTTAACTCTAGTGCATGGAATCCTTGTGGAATCTTATATATTGCCCTAGGTGTTCTTTAGGATTGGCTGGAATGGTCCTGATTGGGGTTTTGCAAGTTATGATAGGTAACAAGGTCTAACTGAAGCTTGCATAAGAGCAGCCTTCAGAGTAGTCTCTTGATTCTATTTGAACTCTCTCTGTCACTGATCTTTTATTAGTTACACTGCTTTTCCCCCTTTTTTGACCATTGTATCTTTGTAATATGCTTTTTTTTTAACATGGGCAGGCACCGGGAATCGAACCCGGGTCCTCTGGCATGGTAGGTGAGCATTCTTGTCTGCTGAGCCACCGTGGCCCGCCCTGTAATATGCTTTAAGTCAGGAAGTGTGAGTCTTCCAATTTTGTTCTTCTTTTTCAAGATGTTTTTGGATATTTGGGCCTCTTTGCCCTTCCAAGTAAATTTGAAAATTGGCTTTTCCATTTCTGCAAAGTAGGTTTTTGGAATTTTGATTGGGATTGCATGGAATCTGTAAATCATTTTGGGTAGAATTGACATCTTAATGATTTTTGCAGCTTCCTATGACTCTATAATTATTTCAAAATGAAAAGTTATAAAAGAAATAATACTTGGTGAGCCATGGTGGCTCAGCAGGCAAAGTTCTTGCCTGCCATGCTGTAGACCCAGCTTCTATTCCCAGTGCCTGCCCATATAAAAAAAAGAAAGAATACCAAGTGAATGAACAAACTGAGTGTAAATGTTAAAAAACTAAAAAATCACCACATGCTGAAATGTTGGCACTGAGAAAGGATTTGATAAATGTTAGCAAGGGTAATAGCATTTCTGAGTATCATTGGCTACTTTTCTTATTCCATGTTTCATGGACTGTTGCTAAAAAAAAGATACAAGTCTAGGAACTGGGAATTGATGCCTTTTACTCATTGATAAAATATTTGTCATCTTTTATCAAATAAATAAATAAAATTTTACCAGTAAAAATATGGATGCTAATGGTCACTTTTTGTTTTTCACAAGGCTCCAAAAGAAGCACTTGCTCAGTGTGTCTTGGCAGAGGTTCCCCAGCAGGTGGTGGGCTACTTCAACACATACAAACTCCTTCCTCCGAAGAAACCAGCTACAAAATAAAAGGAGCCGTGTGTGACCATCTCAGCAGAATTCCTGTATACTCTGTGGAGCAGTGGGTCCATCTCTCACCCAAAATCATGAATATGCCATTTTGTGTACTTTTCAACTTCAACATTTATGATGTAAACCTAGTTCTTCATGGATTATATCTGTTTGATGCATTCTTTTTATACTTTTGGGGGGAGAGTGCCAAGTTAATCTTTGCCAAATCAATTCAGCAATTGCCAGTGATTTATAGTAATTGCCATGGGGTCAGTGCATTAGAAAGTCTGAGGAAGGCTGATTTTGTCATTGTTGTTTTACTTTCATATGATAAAGATGCTGTTCTTGAATGTTTATGAGCAAAAAGAATGATTTGCAAATATCTGAGATTTTTTTGCCCTAGGCAGGTGTATATTTTGCAAGCCAGTGTCCATACTTGAATTTAAAATATCTTCTTAAATAAGATGATGCTGAATTTGTTCCTATAACTCTGAATTCAGTGCTTTTCCATGGGATAAAAAAACACCTTTACTTGCCCCAGAATTTTGCTGCAGTTTAGAAACTGCATGATTTAAAACAGTATGTACTTGCATAGACTTCAGGAAAAGTACTGATTGTGAGAAGAGAAGACGTTTATTCAGTTTTTGAATGTATGATCAATAATTAAAAAGAAACTGATATATGCCATTATTTTCTATTGCCTTTCTAAATTTTGTATTTTCATATACAGTGGAATACTGTAAACATGGTCAGAATTGACCTTCTCTATCACTGACTATATGTGACACTAAAAATTCTGTAGATGCTGAGAAACAGACTGTCCCAGATTTTACATGATTAGCTTATTTTGATTGGGTTTTAGTAAATGTTTAGGACTACTTTGTCCAGGAAACTAATGGGGACCAGACATAGAAAGGAATTCAGAATTCCATTTCCTTTTAACTGATGAAAGACTTTACTTATTAAAAAAGGCAATTTTTGTACTTTCCTAGCTAAGGTCACATACACTGATGTGTATAGAGTCATTTTTTTCTTTACATAGCATTTTTAGTATGATTTTTGAACTCTGGTTATCTGTTAGTCAGAATCACATTTTACATTTTAATGATTTATTATTTTCTAAGCCCAGATGTATTGTATTAAACATAAAATATGTTGTAACTTTGAAAAAAAAGTTTTCCAACTTCTACATTAGGATTGAGTGGATTTTTATATGCTTTCCCCCCGACTTTTACCCTTTAGAACACACTGCTTAGAGAACATTGCGTTTTCAGAATAGATTCCATAACATTTTACTGAGGACTTGTTTGTCAGCTACTATGCATATCCTTATATTGGTCAATTATCTTTAACAATTTAGCATTAAACATTGTATGTTTAATACATATCTTTAAACATCTGCACCCGGCACTATGCTAACTTGCCTTTCAGTCTTATTGTAAAACCTGCACCACAACCCAGAGCTTTTGTTCTCAGCAGTGTTCAGAGAAAGTGATCTCTCAGCCAGGAGGAGCTTCGGCTTCTCAGAAGCAGCTTGCCAAAATCATACTAAGAGAGGACCTGTTTGTTGTCGATTGCCTCCTAGCCAAAGGGAGCTGTTGGGAGTGGGCTGCTTCCCACTTGGCTAGCTAGCCTCTGGGTATGTGCTGTTAACCTAAAAGTACCTAACTAGTAGTCTATTATTCTACTTCATAGTATGTCTTATTAGTTAACAAGTCATTTTGATGTAATCAGTTAGAAGAAGAAAGCTGATCATTCTCCCAATGATTTGGGGCCTTTATTTGTCTGAGATGCCCTTTGTGTGCTTGGAAACAGCATAGATCTATTGCCATGGTTTTCAGAATTTTCTTTTTTAAACAGAGGATACCTTTCTTTTTTCTATTTTTTTTTAAGAAGGTCTCATCTTAAACCCAAAGGTCCAAATAGGTCGAAAGTGAAAAGCTTGTAAAATATTCCACACAAACTATAATAAAAAAATAATAATAATAAAATATATTCACACATTGTCAATGTATGTTATGAAACAAATAGAACTGGAGCCTCTCTGAGCAGGAGCATTGACCAGAGCCCCACTCACTGGGCCTTCTCACCCTTCAGTGCCTGTGTCATCTGTGCAAAGCACTTGGGAACCACTGGTCACCATCATTCATTCTGTGTACTGGTCAAATAACAGTACTTCTGGTACAACTGTCACCTTGATTTGTTTTTCATAATTTTATATTCTGGTTTTACCGTAATTGTTGCCTTTAAATGTTCTTATTTATTATTGCTCGGGTTCATCAGTAGATGCTGTTATTAAGAAGTGTGATTCCAGCACATTAGTGTGTAATTGGTACCTTTTGGCAGTTTTGAAGTGCAGCATTTATAACTTCTAAATGATCATGTCATAAGATTTCTCACAATTTTGACTTATCACATGCTGATTTAATTTTTTTTTTTTTTTGGTTTTTACAATGGGAATTTATTAGCTTCTAATTTCCAGTTCTTAGGCCATGAAAATATTCCAATTAAGGCATCAACAAGATGATATGTGGACTCTGAAGAAAGGCTGCCAGCATCTGGGACACCTCTTTCACCTGGAAGTCACATGGCTGGCATCTGCTGGTTCTTTGCTCCCAGGTTTTATTGCTTTCAGTTTCTTGTTTCAATGGCTTCCTCTCTGAGCTTGTTGTGGGTTCTCTTTTAGCTTCTCTGGGGCTATTCTCCCCAAGCTCTCTCCAAACTTCTCTGAGTGTTTCTCTCTGAGCTCTCTGTGTCCTTTATCCTCTCATAAATGGACCCCAGTAAAGGACTAAGAGCTACCTTGAATTGCATGGGTCACATCTCAGTTGAAGCGACCTAATCAAAAGGTCCCACCCGCAATAGGTCTGCACCCATAGAAATGGATTAGAAGAACATGGCCTTTTCGGGGGTATGTAAGCATCAAACGAGCACACCTTCTTATATAGTTCTAGGCTGGAGCTGGCTAGGAGAGGAACTTGTAAGAGATGTGGAAGATGAGCTAGAAGAAGAAACCTTTATTCTGAGAAAGTTTTTGTGTCAAACATGCTAACTTATAGAGGTTCCTGGCAGGCTCTGGCTTTCAGCTTGTCTTCCCTATTAATACTGTTTTATATTGAAATAGTTCCTTCCTCTATTATACCCCAGTCATTCAAATGCCATGAGCTCACAAAAGAATTTATTTTTATTTTTATTTTGCATGGGCAAGCACCGGGAATTGTACCCGGGTCTCCACCACGGCAGGCAAGAATTCTGCCACTGAGCCACTATCGCACCATTCCACAAAAGACTTTAAAGAAAAAAAAATCAAGTTGAATTCCACATCTTACATGATCAGGTAAATTACAAATATAAATTGGAGGGATAGTACCCTGGATAGATGTAATATTTCTCACATATACCTGTACTGAGTTATTTTCTGAGAAAATAGTATACCAACTAGACTAGTCACATCATCTTATGATTAGAAATTCATAATTGAAAAATTAAGAACCTTAAAAGTCAGATCAGGGATTCACAACTGTTCACTTTGGTAGTGCCTTGGGCAGACTTTCCAAACTAAATTCAGGGCCCCACTAAATTCAGCGGCTTTTGCTATCTTTTGACATGCTTTTTTTTTTTTTTTTTGTAAATTTTTAGAAAAGCCATCTTCAATAAATCTCTCTTAGTTGCTTTACATGTGGTTGATAGTCATCATAGTGATAAGCCAGAAGATTGATTGAAATTGAGACTATTTTGTGCTTTTCTGGATGTCATACTTGATAATAAGTATATGTTGCTAATATATGAATTGATGTTAAACATATCTCCCATTTGAATTTCTTTGGATAAAGTTATTTCTTGATGTAATAGAATAGCGTCTTGTTTTCATTTCTATTCTTCCTCTATATGTTATTATAACATAGAAAAGTTAGAAGTAGAGTGAATATTATATTTTAGGTGGCCTAAATTCCATATTTTGCTGAATGAAACAATTTAGGTTTTTAAAATTATTCACAGAATTTATTCATCCAAAAGATTAAATGGGATCAAGATACTTTTCTAGATGAAGTAGGGCAAGGTTGTCCTGAGAAATATGGTGCTCACTTTTTTAAAAAAAATTTTATTGTATAATGTAACATATATACAAAGCAAAGAAAGTAAAAAGAAGTCGTTTTCAAAGCACTTTTCAACAAGGAGTTACAGGACAGATCCCAGAATTTGTCATGGGCCACCACATCATTATCTCAGATTTTTCCTTCTCCAGAACATTGGCGGTTAGAAGGAATAAATATTTTTTTATCATCACAATTGACTTTTTTTTCTTTTTTTTGTGAGAAATAACATACATACAAAAAAGCAGTAAATTTCAAAGCACAACACCATATTAGTTATAGAACCGATTTCAGAGTTTGGTATGGGTTACAATTCCACAATTTTAGGTTTTTACTTTTAGCTGCTCTAAGATACTGGAAACTAAAACAAATATCAATTTAATGATTCAGCAATCATACTCATTTGTTAAGTGCTACATTCTCTGTATAACTCCATCATCACCTTTGATCTTTCTCCCACTCTTTGGGGATATTTGGGCTATGCCCATTCTAACTTTTTCTTGTTGGAAGGGGCTATCAGTAATATCAGGTAGGGAGATGGTATAGCCGATGTTATGGAAAGACTGGCCCCTTTAGGTTTCAGGACTTATCTTGTCCAGGGACCTACCGAGGTTGTGGGTTTCTGGAAAGTTACCCTAGTGCACAGAACCTTTGTAGAATCTTATATATAGCCCTAGGTGTTCTTTAGGATTGGCTGGAATGGTTTTGGTTGGGGTTTGGCAAGTTATGATAGGTAATGTCTAACTGAAGCTCGTGTAAGAGTTAGCTCCAGAGTAACCTCTCAACTCTATTTGAACTCTCTCAGCCACTGATACCTTATAAGTCAACAGTTTTAGGTATTTCCTTTTAGCTCTTCTAGCTATTCTAATACACTAGAAACTAAAAAGGAATATCTATATAATATATAAAATAATCTCCAGAATGACCTCTTGACTCTGTTTGAAATCTCTTAGCCACTGAAACTTTATTTTGTTTCATTTCTTTTCCCCCTTTTGGTCAAGAAGACTTTCTCAATCCCATGATGCCAGGGCCAGGCTTATCCCTGGGAGTCAAGTTTCACAGAGAGGGGAGAATAGTGAGTTTATTTGCAGAGTTGGCTCAGAGAAAGAGGCCACATCTGAACAACAAAGGAGATTCTCTGTGGGTGACTCTTAGGTATAATTTTAAGTAAGTTTAGCTTCTCCTTTGCAGGAACAAGTTTCATAAGGGCAAGCACCAAGATTGAAGGCTTGGCTAATTAAATTGGTAGACCTTGATGCTTGAGAGAATATCAAGAGTTCCCCAGGAGGGGAAATTTAATATTTCTACATTTTCCCCCTATCCCTCAAGGGGAGTTTGCAAATACTTTTTTATTTTCTTGCCAAGTTACTCTGGGATGTATTGGCGTATTACATTATTAACCTGTACAAAATAGCAGCATCTCATTCCTTATTCAAGTTAGCATGTAATTATGTTGTTGGAATAAATTGACCATACAGGTTAAATTAGATAATGTGCTACAGAAAATACAAATTTTGTACCAAATACACACCTCTTCCTTTGGTCTCACACAAAAGTTGAAGTTTTAAAAACACCAGTATCATCCTGTATTCTGCTTTACCTTAATCCTAACCAGATCAGCTTCATTCATATCTCTAATTGAAGTATGATCTCTTTTTCAGTTATTTTAACAGTTCCTGCTGAATGTGTTAATGCTGATTTTCATAACTGCAGAACTCTAGCTCAGTCTAAGTGTCACACACATACCCAAAGTACTAGGAAACTCCATAATCATCAATTGCCGAATCTGTGTCCACACTCTATTTGCTGATAACCTGTGCTCAAATTCAATTTTTAGAGTTCTCACATTATAGTTAGTCCACATTAATGTGGCCTTATGATGTTTGTCATTTCGTTTCTGGCTTATTTCACTCAACATAATCCTCAAGTTTCATTCACATAGTTGCATACCTCATAACGTCATTCCTTTATATGTATACACCACAGTTCACCCTTCCATTCATCATTTGATGTACCCTTAGGCCACCTCCATCCATTGCAATTGTGAATCCTGCCACCATAAACAACAGTGTGTATATGTCCATTTCATGACCCTGTTTTCAGTTCTTCCAAGTATATCCTAATAATGGAATTGCAGGACCATATTGCAACCCTGTATCTAGCTTCCTGTGGAACAACCACACTTTCCTACTAACAGTGAATAGGTACATCTCTCTCTACATTTTCTCCAGCATTTATGTCTTTGTGCTTATTTTTGCTTTTCTTTTTTTTTTTTTTTTCACATGGGCAGGCACTGAGAATCGAACAAGGGTTACAGGCATGGCAGGTGGGAATTCTGCCAATGAGCCACCGTTGTACTCCCTGTTTTTTTTTTTTAAACAGTTTTATTGACACACCATTCAGTCGTCCTAATTAAACAATCAATGGCTCCCAGTATAATCACATAGTTATGCATTCACCACCACAATCTATTTGAGGACATTTCCATTTCTTTCACAACAAAAGAAGAAGAGTTAAAAAAAAAAAAAGAATATAAAAAGGGGAAACAACATGGCAAACATGGCAGAGTCTGCTGGCTTTCTCGTGGCTCTACAAAAAGGGACTATCTCCAAAATGTTTCCTCTTTTAAAGAATTCCAGTAAGCAACTCCACTTTAAAGTGGGTAGAGACACAACTCCATGGAAATTATCTAATCAAAAGTTACCACCCACAGTTGGGTGGGTCACATCTCCATGGGAATAATCAAAATGTTCCTACCCAGCAATGTTGAATAAGGATTAAATGACATGGCTTTTCTGGGGTCTACCACAGATTCAAACAGGCACATTCCACCCTTTGGACCCCAAAAAAGACATGCTATTTCCAAATGCAAAATACATTCATTCCATAACAGTATTAGAAAACCTTAAACTATTTCAGTAATAATACAAATAGAAAGCTAGAAACAGTATAAAATCTCATGAAAGTCAGTTACAGGCATCTTCTGTCCTATGGCAAAACTCTCCTCTGGCTCTGGACCTGTAAAGCTCACAAGTTATTTACTGCCAACATACAAAAGAGGAACATTCATAGGACACAATATACCCATTTCCATAGGGAGGAAGGAACATGGGTAAAAGGAAACAATCAGTTTTGAAAATCTGCAGGGCAAAATCCACTGGATTTCAAAGTCTGAGAGTCATTTATCTTCGGGACTTAGAAAGCAGCAGTCCCACCCAGTCCAAGGGCCTACGCAGTGGCTTGCCTCTCTCCAAATACAACCCTGAGGGACTTTGGGGAAACCACCTTTTACTCGGCTCCATCCTCTCCAAGCATCGGGGCTTCACCCGGGCTTTCTGCCATCTTTGGGGCCCACACTCAACCCCTCCATGTGTTGGGGTTGCCAGGTTGGTGCTGACAATTAAAAATGCCTGAGACTTCCTTTAATTGGTTACTAAGAATACTTAAAAAAAAAAAAAAAAAAAAAGAATTCCTTTTCAGAGCTGGTCACCAGACTCCCAGGTACACCAATCAAGAGCAAGAGTTGGTAGCTGACTCTACTTGCCCTTTTTCTTGGGGGAGAGACCCTTTTCAGTATTCTGAGCTTAGCTGACTCCAAAAGCCTCTTTTTTTGTTTTGTTTTGTCTTTACTTTTTATTTTCCAACAACTCTGCCTCTTCCCTGCTGGAAGAGACCTCAGGGTTCCTTTTGTGCTTGCTATCGATTTATCTATTCTCTGAACTTGTATTCAGCAGTCTAAATTCATTAATTAAAATAATTGGAGCTTGGTTGAGCCACCTTCCCTTGCTCCTGGTAGAGAGTGCTTCTTTTTCCCATGGGGAAGTGTCTCCTTCACAGCATGCCATACCAGTGGAGGAGGTGCACTAGCCACCACTGTTTGGGAGACTTACGAGATCTGTACTGTGATCTTGGCCCTTCTATCCATTCCAGACTGGTATATGATGTGTGTCTGGTCACAGCTATTTACTAGCTGACCTAGAGGACTAATTAATTTCCCTCCCTACACTGCCATCTTCTCCCACCTCTCCAAACCCTTGCTTTTCTAGCAAGAACATAAGCCTTGTTACTTTTCACCATGCATGGCCAAATTCTCCAGAAATCTTACTGCAGGTTGCAGTGTCCTTGAAGAATTATGCTTTGGTTAGGTTATTGATTCTCTCCTCTCCCAATGAAATCATCAGTGGGACAACCTATCGTTAATAGCATAATTTTGCTGCCTTATAACTTGGAAATGGAGAGCCATAATATCTTTGGTCTTTTTACAAGTAGATTCTCTAAGTGCTAGGTTTGTAACAGCAATGAGGGCCCTAGGACTAGACCTGGAAGCTAATTTTGGGAGTTGGGGAGCTCTGGGAAGCTCTCAGAGAGAAGACCCAGTAGGATATAATTTGTCTTTTTCAACAATCCCTTTGATCCAATAAGAAGTAATTCACCTGTTCTTTGAACAAATATTTATGGAGTAGCTTACTATTTGGAATCGGTGAGGGAATTAAAATAGAGTAAGAAATTCTTACTAACCACAAAGAACATACAATTAATTGGTAATTTCCATTTGCTAGGGAAGTCATAGATACATGCTCAGCAGCCATCTCCCAGCCCTCATCTCCCCTGCCCCTCCCCTTCCATCCACTCCCCTCTCCTACCCTCCTACCTTGCCTCTTCTCCACCTCTCCATCTCCCCTACCCCCCACTTCCTTTTCTATTGTGTGCTGACGTTTCAGTCTGCATTCATTCCACAACTCTTGGGGAATGATAAGTCTAATGAAAAGACCCAACAGACCTTAAATCTGGAAACTGGGAGCAGCTCTAGATGCTTATTGGGGTAGGAAACTCTCAGTGGCAGAGCCCCCTCCCTCAGGGGTGGATAAATACCCATCTTCAAGTAGCACAGATTGTCTCTACTCTCTGAAGCTAAGTGGGGCATATAAAGCTGCCATCCTCCAACCTGTTGGCCTCCCTGGGAGACCGGCAGTGAAGAGAGCTCTTCCCCTGCCCCTTTTGACCTTTGTGCTGTGTAAGTAATAATACGGTTATTGCTGAAAGTTTCTGTTGTGACTGAGCCTATGTTCCCACAACGTACCATAAAGCAACTTGCTGTACACTATTATGTATGTATTTGAATGTATGTATTTATATATATGTGTGTGTATTTATATATATGTGTATATATATATAATGGAAAAGGAGATAGTATATAACTCCATATTAGTTTGCCAGGCTGCCATAACAAATACCACAGACTGGTTGGCTTAACAACAGAAATTTATTGGCTCACAATTTGGGAGGCTATAAGTCCAAAATCAAGGTGTCAGCAAGACATCACTTTTTCCCCAAAGTTTGTGGTGTTCTGGTGCTGGCTTACCATAATCCTTACAGTTCCTTGTCTTCCATCTTTGCCTCCTGTCAATGGTGCTCTCTCTCCCATCTGCTCTACCAGTTTCTACTGACTCTGACTTCTTTCAATGGTCTTCTCTGACTTACTGTGTCCAAACTTTCTTCTGTAAAGAACTCCAGTAAAACAGATTTTAAGGCCCACTCTGATTCATTTGGGCCATACCCTAACTAAAAATAACATCTTCCAGAAGTCTTATTTATAGGTTCACAACCACAGGAATGCGGATTAAGATTAAGAACAGGTCTCTGTTGGGGCACATAATCCAATCTACCACAGATTCTAAAAAAAAAACAGTTAACAAGGTAAAGCCCATAAAGGGAGTTCTCTCTGTTTGGAATAAGACTGCCCTTTCTCATGCTGCCAGGCATCCATGGGCAGGAGTACAAAGGACCACTGAACATTGTTTCTAGCAAAATGCTCCTCCTTCTTCCAATTTTCATTGCGTTCCACTGTTGTGTGTCCTGTGAGCCTCACAAGAAGCTCATATCACTATCTTCATCACTCTACCAAATGGTTCCTCTACAATCCATATTCTTGCCCAAATCCTATCCCTCTCCACCTTTCCAAACCCTTCCACTCTGTCCTTGGGAAGCAGGTTGTTCATCAGCAAAATCTCTTATATCAATGTTTTCTTTAAATAATCCTTTCACCTTTTATTCTAATTAAAATTTGACTCTCTTGAATCTCTTTCAATTGGAGACTATTTCTTCTTCCTAATGTACCTCTGGTCCTGGAGGGAGGGTAGTTGCCCTTGATCCTCCCATCTGCTTTCAGATAATTGTTCACTCCTCCCTACAACTTCCAGTTTGGAATCACTTTACGCTAGTCTAGATCACTCTTTTTCCCTCCTAATAATAATCTTTTTATCTTCCTTACTTTTGCCCTCATTCCTAAGGTCATTCTCCTATATCTTATCATTATCAATAACATTATCATTATCAATAACATTGACTTAACTTCAAGGGTCCCATTATCCAATAACAGCTCACTTTCCAGCTCACTCCCTCTAGTATAACAACTCCCAACTTCTCCATCAGGACTTTCAATCCACTGAGCTTATCAAATATTTGCAATGTCTATCAATGCCTTAATATTCCCTCTTTCTTACTTATCCCCACTTAAATTTCATCATCAGTCATTATAATCACTCACTTGTATACAATATTTAGTCCCTTAACCTTCTGTTGCTTCACGGAATCAACTTGGGAAAATGCTGTCTAAATCCACTTGTCTACACTGCTTATATCTATGCAGCTCAATGTGAAAGGAGAAAAACATGAAACTACACTGCCTGGTCTCAATTTAAGTTCATGATAACAAGCCTTACGTGAGCCTTTATGGCACCTAGTAATCATATTACATTTTCCTGGACAATTCAGGCTCTTATTCTCCTCTGAGCTCCAACTTTTGCTCCCGCCTCACTCTCAACTGTTTATCTTGCTATTTTTTTTCATTGAGTCAGAAGAGAACATCCATAAGCTCCCACTACTGCATCTATTCACCTCTTAGCATCTGTGCCTTCCCTTCTATTACTGCAGATGAATTGTCCAGGCTGCTATTTAAGGCTAAAGTTCCCACTTGTGTCCTTGGATCCCATTTCTCTTTTACTCCCAGGCATTGCTCTAGCAATTCTCCCCTCTCTTTGCTGCCTTATTACTTTTTCCCTCTCTACTAGATTATTGCCATCAATATACAACCATGCTTTTATCTATATCATCTTAAAACCTATCTAAAAAAAATCCCTATTTCTATCCCATTTCTCTGATCATCTTTATTGCAACCCCCCTCAAAAGGGTGGATTACCCACAGACTCAATTTCTTTTTTTCAATTTTCTTTTACATTTACTCTGATCCAACCTTTGCCCCTAGCATTCAAACAAAGTGGTACTTCTTTTGGATTCAGTGCCCTCTATATTGCTAAATCCAACAGTAGGCATTTGATATAGTTGTTCACTATCCTTTCCCTTGAAACATTTTCACTGGCTACTCTTTTCAATCTTTGCTATTTTCTCCTTCATCTCTTCCATCTCATAGATTCATTTCCTTGAGGAATCTCACTTACTTTCTAACTTTATTTATTTATTTTCTTGTTACATTTGCGTCTATTCAGAAAAAGAAATTAAAAAAAACAAAAAGATTCATACATACCATACTCCCCACCTGTCCCCCTCACCGATCACCAGCATTTCTATCTAAATTTATTTTAACATTTGTTCCCCCTATTATTCATCTACTCTGTAACTTTAAATACCACCCAAATACTGATGATTTAGGAATTTTTATCTCCAGCCTAGATCTTTCTTGCTTGAGCTCCAGACATGTATATCTAACTTTTTTTGTGTGTGTGTATATGTATATGGCGGGGGTCACATTTCATTCTTTTTCCATGTGAGTATCCTTTTTATTGCAGCACCAATTATTGAATTTATGTTAGTTTGTTTGGGGAAGTGCATGCACTGGGAATAGAACTCGAGTCTCCCGCATGGCAGGCAAGAATTCTACCACTGAACTACCCTTATACCCCCGAAGTAACTTTTTTACTTCTCCCGTTGGGTATCTTATAGGCATTTCAAATTTAGCATGTGCTAAACTAAAGTCTTGATTGTTCTTCCAGAACCTGGTTCTCCCATTCTCATCTGCATCACACTGTTACCACTCTGGTCTGAGCCATGATCAACCCTCACCAGGATTATTACAAAAGCTGCCTAACTGCTCTTTGCTTATGTCCTTGTCCTCCTGCTGTCTGTTTTCCATATAGCAGCAGGAGCATTCTACTGGGTTTTTGTGCGGGTTTTTTGTTTTTTGTTTTTGTCATATATACAACCTAAAATTTCCCCTTTTCACTATATTCCAATACATATTTTCAGTGTTGTTAATTATGTTTACAATATTGTGCTAACATCACCACTATCCATTACCAAAAGCTTTTTGGAACATACCTTTTAAAACATAAGTCAGATCATGTCATTCCTATGCTCAAAATCTTTCACTGATGCTCCTTACTCAAAATAAAAGACCTGCATGGGATGGCCTTCCTCTCCTGCTCCTTATTTTCTATACTTTCTTTCCTAACACTCTTCCCCTTGGCCATTCTACACCAACCACATGGGATTCCTTGCTCTTACTTGAATATGTCTAGATGTTCCTATCTTGGGCCTTTTGTATTTGCTGTTCCTGCTTCTGGAAAATTTGTTTGTTTGTTTGTTTTCCATAGCACTTATATTCATTTCATATATGAACCCCTTTACATTTTATTTATTCATTTTTTTTCTTGTCCCCCTTCATGACTAGAATGAGAACTCCCAGACATCAGGCATTTTCAACTGTTTTTTTCGCTGCTGTAGTCCCAGAGAATAGTAGAGAATTTAGCATTTGGTAGGCACTTGCTAGATGTTAGTTTATATGAGAAAATACTGAAGCTTAGAGTGGGGAGAATTTCTATTCACTGTACGGAGCAGTGAATGGGAAGATAAGGGAGAGCTTCCTGGAAGGTTTAGCATTTCACCTGGGCTCTGATGGTTGCATAGCACTTTTTTTTAAATTATTGTATGGGCAGGCATCAGGAATCTAATCTGGGTCTCTGGCGTGGCAGGTGAGAATTCTGCCACTGAGCCACCATCACACCACCCTGCATAGGGTTTTATAATACGAAGAGAGCGGAAGAGCCTTCCAGGTAAAGAAAATGACATTGGCAAGGGGATGAAGTAGGAAAGTAAGGGGAGGTTGGGGAACATTGTTAGTATAAGAAGATGAATGGTGTTTGTAATATCTCTTTTAATTCATAACCCAATCACTTTACTCACTTTTATAAATGTGTTAATAAAGTTTAAACTATATTAATCTTTTACATTCCCGTTTTAGTGAAATCTGGAGTTAATCCTTTCTGAAGGACAAGTTAAATCTGAAATTAATTCCAGATTTGGGACATCAATATGGTCCTAACATAGACTCAATTATTGATCGCATGAAATCCTGGAAATTGTATTTATTTCAAAAAGAAGCCTTTATTTTGGTGGATACTATTTTTATCAAGTCATTCCATGATCATCATGTCTGAAAAGCAATATAGTATTGTTTTTATTTATTTATTTATTTTTTGTACGTGCAGGCACCGGGAATTGAACCTGGGTTTCCAGAATGGCAGGCGAGAATTCTGCCACTGAGCCACTGTGGCACCACTCTCAGTGTGTTGTTTTTTACCTAGGACTCTGCTGTACTATGATCCTGAGCACAGGATCCTGGATTGTCTTCTGTGAGATAGGGGCTTGGAGTAGAGATCTCTAAGTTCTTTTTTAAGTCTATTGTTCTGGTATAAACAACAGAGCTTGATGTCACTTAAAGCTGAATTCAAGGAATCTCATCACAAGCCAGGTTAATAACCATTAACATGCAGTAAGTTCTGAATCCTCTATTAGTTAGGCTTCCCAGGAGAGGGGGTTTTCATAAATTTATAGCAGTGCCACTGTATGTAGGGGGAAGAGACGACTCGAGGTGTAAAGGGATAGTAAGAGGGGCTGTGACCTCTCAGGTATCCTCCTTTTCCTCATCCAAGGGAGTTATTGCCTTGAAATGTCAGATTGTATTGCTTAATGATGCACATTTATCTGACCTTTGCACCAACACTTCTAGTCACAAGTTATAGCAGGAAAAATACAGCTAGTCATAAAACTCATAGAGGAAAGCATCAATTTTTACTCCACTGTATAGATAAAGTACTTCAAACATGAATTTCAAGTGTGATCAGAAATAATAAATTCCAGAACAGCATAATGAAAACTATTGTTTAAGATTTTAAAAATTCCTCCTAGGAAGGTAAAAGAATTACTGTAAATATAGGAAAGGTCCAAGTTACAGAAAGCATAGATTCTTATCTTGTTATTAGTGTTCTATGTAGGAATTTTTCCTCTAATGCATAACGGAAATGAAACAAAGTCTGTTATATATTGTTCTAGCATTATTTAATGTCAGTGTTAAACCAAAGTTGGTCCCAGGAATACGGAGAGGGAACCACGTTACTCTTTTCCCTTGGGTATTCTTAGAGCTTTTGTTTTATTCTATTACAACATTTATTGTAGTTGTATACTTCAAAAGTGATTTCTAGTTCAAGTTTCTCTCTGTCTTTTTTTAGATAAAGATATTGCTTATTTTTGATATAGTCTATGTGCAGGGTTACCAAATTTAGCAAATAAAAATGTAGGATGCCCAGTTAAATTTGGATTTCAGGAAGCAGTAATTTTTTAGTATAGGCATGTCCCAAATATTACATGAGACATACTTGCGCTAAAAAATTATTCCTTAACTGGGTGTCCTGAATTCTATCTGAAAAACCCATCTGGGTGGTAGATTGCAAAACTGGTGGCAATCCTTCACATTCTCTTTAACCACTCTTTTCTTTTTGTATGCTGTATGTTGGGGGTCACATTTCATTCTTTTTCCATGTGACTGTCCCCTTATTGAAACATCATTTGTTGATTTTTTTTTTTAGGGGAGAGGAAGTGCATGGGCCAGGACTGTACCCGGGTCTCCTGCGTGGCGGGTGACAATTCTACCACTGAACTACCCTTGCATCCCTGTAACCACACCTTTTGCAATGTGACTTTGCAGTTCTGTTATCAAGAAATGGATTTTATTTCTTCATCCCTTGAATCTGAGCTGGTCTTGTGACTTACTTTGGCTAACAGAGTGTGGCATAAGTAATGATGTGCCATTTCTGAGCATAGACATCAGGAACCCTGCTCACTTCTGCTCTTTCTCCCTGTGGAACACTGTGCAGCCTCCAAGTCTGGGCTAAACTGTTGGAGGATGAGGGACCACATGGATTAGAGATAAACTGTTCCATCTGAAGCTGTCCTAGACCAGTCAACTCCCAGCCAATCCATCAGCTGACTATAGAGCATGAGTTAGCTCTACAGAAGAACCATCAGCTGAACACAGAGCAAATTTGCAACCGCTAGAATCATGAGTAAAATAAATGGTTACTTTAAATCACTAAGTTTTTGTTAGCAAAAATTAACTGAAACAATCTGATAATGTGAAGCAGAACTGGACATTTTTTCAGACAAGCTTTATAGGTTGTGCTGTGTTTTGAGGGCCACAGATGAAAGAAATATGAGACGTTTTTGTAATCAATTTTGAGCAAATAACACTTGGTGATGACTTCCATAAGTTAGAGGAAATTGCTTTTTGACATAAACACTTTGGTCCACAGAAAAATTTTACTTCTATCAGAGACTTTCTTTAGCTTCTTTATCCCTTTAATGTTTGAAATATAGAACTCCTGAGTAACTCCTTGCTTTCTTTTTTCTTCTTTGGAGATCTTTTCCAGGATCTATCCCTTTAAACCAGTTCAGACTGCACTATACCTTTGGAGATTGATTACTGAGGTAAGATCCAGTGTGGGTGGGAGAAGAACTTTCAGATACTATGCATCAGCCATTAGCCAGGTAGTCATCAGAACACTTATTGATTAGTGACATGGATAATGAACATGGGCTAAAGGAGTCAAGAAAAAAGAGACATGGGTTAGCAGTAGTAGGGGAAGAAATAAAGTCCTATGATGTGTGAGATTTTGAGAGGAAGTCTGATTGAGCCAGAGTGCCTGGGTTTTAATCCTAGTTCTTTATTTACAGCTAGTTGTAGAATAATAGTGGAGGATAGAGTTGATTTACAATTGAACTGGAAAAACTCAAGTTTTCTCCCTAGATGTTGGGTTTTTCACTTTTGGCCAAGATAAGGGCAGTGAGATTTATGATGTAGTGTTTAAAGTGCAAAACTCCCCTGGCAACCCCAAGGGTCACTTTTTTCACTGATGGTTTTCAAGTGACCTAGCTGGTTAGTCAGCTTGTCTTCATTATGTGGCTAGAGGCATGAGAGACTCTCACGGAGAACTTTTGCTGTTGAACTCTCCCAAAGTCAAAATTCCTTTCACAGAGTGTGGTGAGATTCTTGTGCCAATAGTAAATGTGCTCACAGGATGTCTCTAGGCCCCCCAGTGCTTGTCTGCATTCTCCTCTTCTTGTAGCACTGCATCTTCTGCTTTTATATAAAGCTCTATGGAAGCATGCTCTGTGGAATGTGGTGAATCCTTTGAAATATCTGACCTTGGAAAATCTTTGCACTCACAATGATCTAGGGCAGGTGAAGGACTACTATGTCTCAGTTTCCTCCTCTGGAGAAGTTAAAAAAAAATAATTACTACCTCAAATAGAGTTGTTTTGAAGGTTAAATGGGTTAATAGAAGTACAAAACTTAGAACAGATTTTGGCTCACAGTAAACTACGTTCACTATTATTTAGAGTCTATCTAGAACCTTAGCATGAGGAGCTTCCTTCTGCCTCAACCTTGTGTGTGCATGCACATATGTATGTGTGTGTGATATTGCTTCCTATCTACTTACCTATTATCAAGAAAAAATATCTTGTTTTTAAATAGTTAATCCTTTTTTATTAATTTTTTTCTTTTTAAATACCAATAAACACCAAACAAATGCAAACTTTCTTAACTTTTGATCATTCCATTCTACATATATAATCAATTCACAATATCACCACATAGTTGCATATTCATCATCATGATCATTTGCATCTATTCAGAAAAAGAAATAAAAAGAAAACAGAAAAAAATTCATACATACCATACCCCTTACCCCTCCCTTTCATTGATCACTAGCATTTCAATCTAAATTTATTTTAACATTTGTTCCCCCTATTATTTATTTGTATTCCATATGCTTTACTCATCTGTTGATAAGGTAGATAAAAGGAGCATCAGACACAAGGTTTTCACAATCACACAGTCACACTGTGAAAGCTATATCATTATGCAATCATCTTCAAGAAACATGACTACTGGAACACAGCTCTTAGATTTTCAGGCAGTTCCCTCCAGCCTCTCCATTACATCTTGACTAACAAGGTGATATCTACTTAATGCGTAAGAATAACCTCCAGGATAAACTCTCAACTCTGTTTGGAATCTCTCAGCCATTGACACTTTATTTTGTCTCATTTCACTCTTCCCCCTTTTGGTCGAGAAGGTTTTTCTCAATTCCTTGATGCTGAGTCTCAGCTCATTCTAGGATTTCTGTCCCACATTGCCAGGAAGGTCCACACCCCCAGGGAGTCATGTCCCACATAGACAGGAGGAGGGTGGTGAGTTTGCTTGTTGTGTTGGCTGGAGAAAGAGGTTACATCTGAGCAACAAAAGAGGTTCTCTTGCAGGTGACTCTTAGGCCTAATTTTAAGTAGGCTTGACCTATCTTTTGTGGGGTAAAGTTTCATATGAACAACCCCCAAGATTGGGGGCTCAGCCTATAGTTTTGTCTGTCCACACTGCTTGTGAGAATATCAAGAATTCAACTTGGGGAAGTTGAATTTTCCTCCTTTCTCACCATTCCCCGAAGGGGACTTTGCAAATACTTTTTTATTCACTATTCAAATCACTCTGGGATTTATTGGGGCATCACTCTGGACAAACCAACAAAAATCTCATGCCGTACTCAAGGTTCCATGTACTTCTGGTGTTCAATTAAGCTGTCTACATAAGTTATATTAGGAAATGCACGAGTCAAAATATAAATTTTGTACCAAATAAACATTTTTTGCTTTAGTCTCACACATAAGTTAAAATTTTAAAATATTAATTACCATCTGTTTTCAGCACCCTGCAGTAATGATATTCCTTTGTTCTTCCTCATGTAAAAACAAAATAGTTCATTCTTCATTGTTTTTATTAATGAGCCAACTTTGTGGTGAAGCATATAATTGAAAAGTAATTTGTTTTCTGTTCTGGAATTTACCGTTTGAACTTTTATTGTGGTCCATTCAAATGCTTTAGTGTGTGTTCAGGGAATATTAATTAATATGCATGTGTTAGTAGGATAGCTTTTTATCCTATCCTATGAGTTAGTAGGAAAGAAGTTTTACCTTCTTAACAGTGTTTGGTTTAAGCTAATGGTAGTATTAGTTTACATTCCCTAAAGAACTATTTAGGCAAGGGGATGGGTCAAAGGAAAGTGGCCCTACTGGGAATTATGTCAATTCTAACCTGCACTGTGGCAAGGGCAAATCATGAATATAGATGTCTGACTGCAGACAATATGCACATTGGAAGATCAGGGATGGGTTGTGTGATAATTAGATTCAGTTGTCAACTTGGCCATGTGAAGGCACCCAGTTCTGTTGCTGTGGCCATGAGCCAATGGTACGTGAACCTCATCTGTTGCTGATTACATCTGCAGTCGGCTAGGAGGCGTGCCTGCTGCAATGAATGACCTTTGACTTAATTGGCTGGTGCTTAAATGAGAGAGTGCAATGTAGCACAGCCCAAGCAGCTCAGCATACCTCATCTCAGCACTTGCAGCTCAGCCCAGGCCTTTGGAGATGCAGAAAGAAATCACCCCTGGGAAAGTTGTCGGAACCCAGAGGCTTGGAGAGAAGGCCAGCAGAGATCACCCTGTGCCTTCCCACGTAAGAAAGAACCTCAGTGAAAAGTTAGCTGCCTTTCCTCTGAAAAACTATGCATTAACTAAATAAATCCCCTTTTATTGAAAGCCAATCTGTTTCTGGTGTGTTGCATTCTGGCAGCTAGCAAACCAGAACAAGTTGGTTGGGTGTTCTGCTCCAAGAGCATTTTTTTTTTTTTCATGGGCAGGCACTGAGAATTGAATCCAGGTCTTCCGCCTCTGAGCCAGCATTGCCTCCCATCAATAACGTTTTGAAGACTTTGACTTCAGCTGTGAGACAGTGTTATTTAAAATTGAGTATACAATAGTGGAAGATAAAGATAATCTGCCATCTTGAGGGCCTCTGGGTGAGGAAGAGAAAATCTGATGAGCATTTTCTGGGAATTCAGGAATACTCAGCTGAGGAGAGTGAAGAGAGTATAGAAGAATAAGACCTGGAGTGTCTACAAATTAGAGAGCCACATTATCTCAGCAATACCTCAACAATAAGACTGAGGCCTGTTTGAGTGTCTATGGTACACTCAGGGATGGTGGAGTTGGCCCTACACTGCAGAGGGAATTCCACATTTAATTTGTGGATTTCATTCACTCTGTTATTTTGTATTGAGCAAAAATTTAAAAAGCTAGAAAAACTAAAAACTGTTTAAGTTTCCTATGCTGGTCAAGCACATGCTGTGAAACAGTTTGGCTTAAACAATGGGAATATATTAGCTTATGGTTTTGAGGCCAACAGACAGTCCAGATGAAGATGTCATCAAGATGATGCTTCCTCCCCACACTCCATGGTTTCTGGGTCCAGCTGTCGGTGAACTGTTGTCCTCAGTTTGTCACATGGCAATTCGTGTGGCAGCTTCTCTATTTCCACTGATGTTCAGCTTTTGGCTGTAATGTGTGATACGTGTGTATTTTTGAAATATGTGGGGTCTTGTGTATTTTTTCAATTGGGATCTTGTAAAAATTGCTTTCTTAATCAACAAAAGGAAATAGTGCTGAGAAATTTTGTTCTCTAAAATCATAGATTATCAGAAACATTGTTGTTTGAGATCTTATCAATAAGACAGAAACATTCTAATTTTTTCTCTCTGTTTTTATTAGGGTAAAACATACAACATAAAATTTGCCATTTAAACTATTTAAAAATGTACAGCTCAGTGCCATTAAGTACATTCACAATGTTTTGTAACTACCACCACTGTCTAGTTCCAGAAAATTTTCGTCACCCCCAAAAAGACTCCATCCATACCCATTAGCACTTGCTGACCATTTCCCCCTCCCCCAGTCCCTAGCAACCACTAATCTGCTTTCGATCTCTAGGGATTTCCATGTTATGGATGTTTCATATAAATGGAATTGTACAGTATAAAACATTCCACTTCTGCCTGGAGGATCTGATTCAGAGAAGCAGCAGGTGCATAGCTTCAGATAAGGGGTTTTTGGACTCAATAGTCCATGTTTATCATAATTTAGTAGTTTCCAAGGAAACAGGCCCCTGAGTCTGCTTCTCAGCCCAGACCAGATGTTCACCCCTTTATACACAGTCCTGTTTAATTTGAGCCTATCAAATTATGGCTTCATTTAAACTTTACCTTGCCTCTACCTTTCCTCAATATCCTATAATAACCCTGTCTTTTTCTTTATTTGGTGTAACGCCCATGTTTCCTATGATGAGAAGTCCCTTTTGCTGCAGTAAGTTGATAAACTTGGCTTTGTTTTATCCCTGATGGGCTTTATAAAAATCATATATGCATTATATATTAAAGGTCTCACTCTTTTTCCTACCTTTTTAAAAAAAAAATACTTCAGTATTTTTAACAAAACGATCCATATTATGTGTAAACCTAATTCATTATTTCTGATTGCTTATAAACACATTTGCAGCCCACACACCATATTTTCTTCTAGGCACCAGGATTGCCTCCAATTCTTTTGTATTCTGAACAGTGCTGTATATCCTCCAGCATTTCCTCTTATGAATCTGCTTGAGAATTTCTCTGGGGTAACTGGACCCACTCTGAAATGGGACTGCTGATTTCTAAGGTCTATTCATAATTAATTTTGCCTAATACTGCCAGAATGGTGGCTCCATTCTTTTCAACACATGGTATTATTATCTGCATTCAAATGTTTCTCAATTTGATGAATTTAAAGTGATATTCCATTAATTTTCTGATTTGCATTTCTTTGAGCACAAGTCAAACACTTTCCATGTTGATTGCCTATTTGTTTTGTTTCTGTGAATTGCTTGTTCATATTCTCTCTCCCTTTAAAAACGGGGCTTTCTGTCTTTATACAAATAAAGCATAAGAGCTATGCTTCACCTGCTTATAATTATTTTTTTTTTCTCATGCTCAGGCACTGGGAATCAAAACCAGGTCTCCACACCAGGAAGCAGAGATGGCCCAGAATGCTGTTCGCCTTCACTATGGATTACCGGTTGTGGTTAAACTCCTACATCCTCCATCCCATTGGCCTCTGATAAAGGCTACTGTTGGATTGATTTGAAACCTTGCCCTTTGTCCTGAAAATCACGCACCTTTGCGTGAACAGGGTGCCATTCCACGATTAGTTCAGTTGCTGGTTCGTGCACATCAGGACACTCAGCACCGTACATCCATGGGTGGAACACAGCAGCAGTTTGTGGAGGGGGTCCGCATGGAAGAAATAGTTGAAAGTTATACTGGAGCACTTCACATCCTGGCTCGGGATGTTCACAACTGAATTGTAATCAGAGGACTAAATACCATTCCACTGTTTGTGCAGCTGCTTTATTCTCCCATTGAAAATATCCAAAGAGTAGCTGCAGGGGTTCTCTGTGAATTTGCTCAGGACAAGGAGGCTGCAGAAGCTATTGAAGCTGAGGGAGCCACAGGTCCTCTGACAGAGTTACTTCATTCTAGGAATGAAGGTGTGGCAACATTTGCAGCTGCTGTTTTGTTCCGAATGTCTGAGGACAAGCCACAAGATTATAAGAAATGGCTTTCGGTTGAGCTGACCAGTTCTCTCTTCAGAAAAGAACCGATGGCTTGGAATGAGACTGCTGATCTTGGACTTGATATTGGTGCCCAGGGGGAACCCCTTGGATATCGTCAAGATGATCCCAGCTAAGCAAGGGATCAAGATGGCGGCTTAACAACGTGCGCGCTCTAGTTCGTCCTCCAGAACAACTACTAAATAACCAGAAACAGTACAGAACAGCTGCTGGGGCCACGTCAGTGACCAGACACACAGCGTACCCCAGTGTGGACCAGCTGGACTGGCTGCAAGCACCCCCCTGAACCGTGAGTTCCCAAAGCTGCGGGGGCCAGCGCCCCTCCCCCACAGGCCGCTTCCCAGAGGGGAAAGGAAAGGACTTTACCAGCAGCAGGGACTGGGCATAATCAAATGCCAATTGTGGAACTGATTAACAAATTCTGACTATTAAAAATAGGCCGCCAGCTTAGGTGAACCTGATCAAAGAGGAGGTTGCTCATTTTTGCCCTGGCGCCAAGGGGGCAGGACTAACAGAAAAAGGGGGGAAAAAAAGAAGGAAACAGAGGTTTTTGTGGCTGTGTATCTACAAAGGCTTGACTGCCTCTGGATACAGTGGCAGGACTTTTCAGGCTGCAACTGCCCCAGGCATAGGCAGAAGTGAGCTCCTTTGGGGGCTTGTCTGGAGCCTGTGCCTTCCCCAGGGGAGGGGTGAAGCCCAACTCAGGTGGAATCCCTCTATCAAGGAACTCAGACACCAGCGCTTGGTAATTTGAAGCCATTAAAACCAGCCTACAACCTCTCCTCTGTCTCCACCACACACCCAAAAGGGAGAGTCTGCCAAAGTTAAAGGTACTGAATCATCTTATGCTGGTGGGACCTGCAGTCAGACAAGCACCACACACAGGGCAGGATAAGAAAAACAGAGTCCAGAGACTTCACAGGAAAGTCTTTCAACCTGCTGGGTCTCACCCTCAGGGAAAACCGATGCAGGTGACTCTTTCCTCCTGATAGGAGGCCAGTTTGGTCTGGGAAAATCTGGCTGGGGTCTATAATATCTAAGTAGACCCTCCTAAGTGTGTGTGGGGGAAAGGCACCACACAAGCAGGGCAAGAAACAAGAAAACAAGAACTGAAAAATTCTCCTCTGTTAAACAAAACTTAAGCTAAAGGTCCAAATAAAGCTGAACAGAATGTCAAAGAACAGATAGACAATAAATTCATCCAGCAAGAAAACCCTAGATAAAAGAAGTGAAAGCAATCTCCAGAATAAACTAATTAAGGTAATTAAATGCCTAGACACCAGCAAAAAATAACAAATCACACTAGGAAAATTGAAGATATGGCCCAGTCAAAGGAACAAACCAACAATTCAAATGACATACAGGAGCTGAAACAATTAATTCATAATATACGGACACACATGGAAAACCTCATCAAAAACCAAATCAATGAATTGAGGGAGGATATAAAGAAGGCAAGGAAAGAACAAAAAGAAGAAACTGAAAGTCTGAAAAAACAAATCACAGAACTTATGGGAGTGAAAGACACAGTAGAAGAGATGAAAAAACAATGGAACCCTACAATGGTAGATTTCGAGAGACAGAATGTAGGATTTCTGAACTGGAGGATGTGGAACATCTGAAATCTGACAAGAAAAAGAAACTATAGGAAAAAAAATGGAAAAATATGAGCAGGGAGTCAGGGAATTGAAAGACAATATTAAGTGCATGAATATACGTGTTGTGGGTGTCCCAGAAGGAGAAGAGGATGGAAAAGGAGAAGAAAAACTAATGGAGGAAACTATCACTGAAAATTTCCCAACTCTTATGAAAGACTTAAAATTACAGATCCAAGAAGTGCAGCGTACCCCAAAGAGAATAGATCCAAATAGACATACTCCAAGACATTTAATAATCAGAATGTCAGAGGTCAAAGAGAAAGAGAGGATCTTGAAAGCAGCAAGAGAAAAGCAATCCATCATATACAAGGGAAACCCAATAAGACTATGTGCAGATCTCTCAGCAGAAACCACGGAGGCGAGAAGACAGTGGGATAATATATTTAAGTCATTAAAAGAGAAAAACTACCAACCAAGAATTCTATATCCAGCAAAATTTTCCTTCAAAAATGAGGGAGATATTAAAACATTTTCAGACAAAAAATCACTGAGAGAATTTGTGACCAAGAGACCAGCTCTGCAAGAAATACTAAAGGGAACACTAGAGACAGATACGAAGACAGAAGAGAGAGGTGTGGAGAAGAGTGTAGAAAGGAAGACTATGAGTAAAGGTAAAAAGAAGGAAAATTAGATATGACATATGAAATCCAGAAGGGAAAATAGTAGAAGAAAGTACTACCCATGCAGTAATAACACTGAATGTTAATGGATTAAACTCTCCAATCAAAAGACATAGTCTGGCAGAATGGATTAAAAAACAGGACCCATCTATATGCTGTCTCTACTCAAAAGGACATGAGGCCAAGGACACAAATGGACATTTACACACCAATGTTTATAGCAGCATTATTAACAATTACCAAGAGATGGAAACTCCAAAATGTCCATCAACAGACAGTTGACTAAACAAACTGTGAAATTTACATAAGATGGAATATTATGCAGCTGTAAGACAGAATAAAAAGTTATGAAGTATGTAACAACATGAATGGACCTTAAGGACATTATGCTGAGTGTGATTAGCCAGAAACAAAAGGACAAATACTGTATGGTCTCACTGATATGAACTGACATTAGTGAATAAACTTGGAATATTTCCTTGGTAACAGAGACCATCAGGAGATAGAAATAGGGTGAGATATTGGGTAATTGGAGCTGAAGGGATAAAGATTGTGAAACAGGACTGAATATAAAAACTCAGAAATGGGCAGCACAATACTACCTAACTGTAATGTAATTATGTTAAAACACTGAATGAAGCTGCATGTGAGAATAATAGAGGGAGGAGGGCTGGGGACATAAATGAAATCGGAAAGAAAGATAGATGGTAAAGATTGAGATGGTATAATCTAGGAATGTCTAGAGTGTATAATAATAGTGAAATGTACAATGTACAAATTTTAAAAATGTTTTGGCATGAGAAAGAACAAAGGAATGTCATTATTGCAGGGTGCTTAAAATAGATGATAATTAATCATCTTATGTGTGAGACTAAAGCAAAAAATGTTTGTTACAAAATTTATATTTTGACTAGAGCATTTCCTAATATAACTCATGTAGATAGTTAGTTGAACAACATAAGTACATGGAATCTCGGGTAGGACATGAGATTTTGTTGGTATGTCCAGAGTGATGCCCCGATGAATCCCAGAGTGATTTGATCAGTGACTGGAAAAGTATTTACAAGCCCCCTTCAGGGAATGGTGAGAGTGGGGAGAAATTCAACTTCCCCAAGTTGAATTCTTGATATTCTTACAAGCAGTGTGGACAACCAAAGCTATAGGCTGAGCCCCCAGTCTTGGGGTTTGTTCATATGAAACTTAATCCCACAAAGGATAGGTCAAGTCTACTTAAAATTTAGGCCTAAGAGTCACCCCCAAGAGAGCCTCTTTTGTTGCTCAGATGTGGCCTCTCTCTCCAGTCAACATGACGAGCAGTCTCACCACCCTCCCCCTCTCTGCGTGGGACATGACTCCCAGGGGTTTGGACCTTCTTGGCAACATGGGACAGAGATCCTGGAATGAGCTGAGACTCAGCATCAAGGGACTGAGAAAACCCCTAGAATGAGCTGAGAATTAACACCAAGGGATTGAGAGAACCTTCTCGACCAAAGGGGGAAGAGTGAAATGAGACAAAGTGTCAATGGCTGAGAGATTCCAAACAGAGTTGAGAGGTTATCCTGGAGGTTATTCTTGTGCATTAAATAGATATCACCTTATTGTTCAAGATGTAGCGGAGAGGCTGCAGGGAACTGCCTGAAAATGTAGAGCTGTGTTCCAGTAGCCATGTTTCTTGATGATGATTGAACGATGATATAGCTTTCACAATGAGACTTTGTGAATGTGAAAACCTTGTGTCTGATGCTCCTTTTAGCTACTATATCAACAGAAGAGTAGAACATATGGAATAAAAATAAATAATAGGGGGAACAAATGTTAAAATAAATTTAGTTTGAAATGCTAGTGGTAAATGAAAGCGAGGGGTAAGGGGTATGGTAGGTATATCTTTTTTTTTCTCTGTTATCATTTTATTTCTTTTTCTGTTGTCTTTTTATTTCTTTTTCTAAATCGATGCAAATGTTCTAAGAAATGATGAATATGCAACTATGAGATGATATTAAGAATTACTGATTGTATATGTAGAATGGAATGATATCTTAATGTTTTGTGTGTTAATTTTTTTAATTAATAAAGTTAAAAAAAAAAGAGGGTTAGTTGCAAATACTTACTGATGTTAAATTGTACTATTGTTTAATCACACCTGAAAAATTTCAGGTAAGATAACATATTGGAACTCTTTGTTCAATTTAGGATCTAGCTCCCTCTAAAACATTTTGTTCCATTTAGATTCTAGAATCTTATTGTTAATTTATTTGCAAGTGTTTCATCATTCTTACTCCCTAAGTTTAATGTTGATTTATCTGCTTCCTTATAGTTTATTTTTGTTGGATAAAAGTCTATCAACCTGCTATATTTTGGTAGTGTCCCATTCATTTTTTACTATTGTTTTCAATGAATTATTTATGTATTGTTATGTAACTATACTATTAAATTTTAATATTCTTTTTAGAAATTTATAAAAAAAAAAAAAAAAAAAAAGATGACCCCAGCTATCGTTCCTTCCATTCTGCTGGATATGGACAGGATGCCTTGGGTATGGACCCCATGATGGAGCATGAGATGGGTGGCCATCATCCTGGCATTGACTATCCAGTTGATGGGCTGCCAGATCTGGGGCATGCCCAGGACCTCATGGATGGGCTGCCTCCAGGTGACAGCAATCAGCTGGCCTGGTTTGATACTGACCTGTAAATCATCCTTTAGGAGTAACAATACAAATGGATTTTGGGAGTGACTCAAGAAGTGAAAAATGCACAAGAATGGATCACAAGATGGAATTTATCAAACCTTAGCCTTGCTTGTTAAATTTTTTTTTTAAATATCTGTAATGGTACTGACTTTGCTTGCTTTGAAGTAGCTTTTTTTTTGCAGTAACTTAGTTTTTTAAGTCTCTTGTAGTGTTAAGTTATAGTGAATACTGCTACAGCAATTTCTAATTTTTAAGAATTGAGTAATGGTATAGAACACTAATTCATAATCACTCTAATTGTAATCTGAATAAAGTGTAACATTGTGTAGCCTTTTTGTATAAAATAGACAACTAGAAATGGTTCAATTCGTTTCCTTTTTAATATGCTTAAAATAAGCAGGTGGATCTATTTCATGTTTTTGATCAAAAACTTTATTTGGGATATGTATGGGTAGGGGTCAGTAAGAGGTATTATTTCGAACCTTGTTTTGGACAGTTTACCAGTTGCCTTTTATCCCAAAGTAGTTGTAACCTGCTGTGATAAAATGCTTCAAGAGAAAATGCGGTTATAAAAACGGTTCAAAATTAAACTTTTAATTCATTTAACAAAACAAACAAACAAAAAAACAAAAAAAACCAGGTCTCCAGCATGTCAGGTGAGAACTCTGCCTGCTGAGCCACCCTGGCCTGCCCTCACCTGCTTCTAATTTACAAATGTAAATTAGCAGAAATTAGAGAACAATGGATTACTGTACCATGTGGTACCAAAGTGCAAAAATCATCTCTTGAGAGCATAAACCTTAAGGAGTTGATATTTTTACAGGCAGTTGGGAGAAATAAATGTCACCAGATTTGGAAGTAAGGGAAAGGAAAAAGTGATAGAAGAGAGAGAACCTGGACATGCTGAAGTGACATGGTGAAAAGTGGTGCTTTAGAAAGCTTTACTTTTCCCCTGGCAAAGCGTATGAGGAGGTAGACGAATGATTAAAACAATGTAGTTGAATAGAAGGTATGGATTGGGTATTGACATTGGGACTGAAACATAAAGGAAAATTAGAAAGCTGTAAGAGGGGAGGGGAATTAAGTTATGGGAAAGAGAATAAATTGCAATGGTGTTGTATTTTAATTTATTTTGAATAAAGTTACAAAGCATAAGTAGAGAACATATCACTCACAAGGTAAGGAATTTTTTCCCTTTGTGTTTCCGTTATGGAACACTTTCAGACTCTATCTCACTTTTCCTTTCTGGCCTTGTTAATCACGTTTTCTACACAAAAATTCCCTTTTCTCCAGTAAGCACTATTTAACATTTTCTCCATAGTCCCACAAATCCTGAAAAATACCAACCAACATTTCATTATATGATACTCAAACACTGTATTTAAATATGGTGACTTCACCAAACGATAACATTTTATAATGGTGATTGATTTGTAATATGGCTTGCTGAAGACACCTATGTTGTAGGCTTTGTAGATAATATATTGTGTTAAAATCCTCTCAGTAAAGTGTTGTTACAATGACCATCTTCTGGGGTGTGAAAATAGCCTCGTTCTACAGAACTCAATGTTACACCCTAATGGCATTCATTAGAATGGATTTCTATATGTATTACTACTTCCGACATCAGCCTGGCTTTTTTAGCCTCCTCACAGCATGAGATCTTAGTAATTATGCTAATGTTAGTTGATTCACGAGGACAACTTCCTAAAGTGCACTTAATTAACTTGGAGATTTTGTAAACAGCTGTACATGAAGATTTTGCAATTTGTGGGGATATGTCAATCTGACATGTGCAGTCTGCCTTCCTTTAACCTCATTAGTATTTACTGAAGCTTAAAACAGGAAACTCAGATCGGTTATGTTTTGATGTGCTTGAAGAAGATTCTGAGAAATGTCACTTTAGCCTATATGAAGATCAGAAAGATTTGATTCCTTGATACATATGAGCCAGATGAGTTAGGTTGATTGTTGCCCTTGAAATTGGTATGAGGGGAAAAGAAAGTTTGTTTCTTTATGAAAGAATACAACATTTCTAACATGTTACCTCACTGTGCTTTTGTGAAAGGGTTTGTGATTCAGAGGAGTCTGGAAGTCAGATTTCTCAGCCACAAGGCTTGCGTGATCTTATTTTCCTTCAGTCTCAGCTGCAGGATCGATTTGATATTATTGTGACTCATTACCCTCATTTGAATGGAAATCATCTGATTTTCACCGTATTTTATTACAATCTCATGCCTCCCTGCAAGAAATAGTATTCACATACACAGAACATTTAGCCAAGTTTAGTGGTACCATACAAAAATCTATATACAAAAAAAAAGAAGAGATAAAGATAGTCAATCACAACAGAGCCAAGACCAAGCTAATAAAAAAGGAGGGAAGAAACATCATATAGAAAGAATAAAAAGAGAAGAAATAGCAATTGTACAAAGCTAATGATAATGGAGCATAGGGAGGGTTTTAAAATTATCTCCCTATAACTGCTGCATAAGAAAGCACTCTCAGATAAATCCTAGATACTAACCTAGGGCGTTGCCTATGGTTTCTCAAGGATCCAGGCAAGGTCTTTCCCCCTCATTAATTTAAGCCACAACCCTGAGTACAATCTCTTTGGAAACTAGCTAGATTACATCTAAAGAGAATCAAACATTTATTGCTTAGCCTTTGCTTTGACTTCAATTGTCAGAACTTCTTCTCCAGCCTCAGAAGAAGGAGCCATGCTGATGATGAGTGATTGACGGGTGGTTGCTCTGGATAAAACTGCCCTGCTCCTTGACTGGGGCTTTTCCTCTGCTGTAAAAGAATGTGCTGTACACTTGGGTCTGTCCAGTGGTTTCTCTGCTGGCTCTCTTCCTTTATCTTCATTTTCTTTCCCTTTACCCTCTCCTACTTCAGAATTTTCACTTTTTTTCTGGAAGAAGCAGTTACAAAGAATTGGTGCTGAAATTATAATCAAGGGCTGGATTCTTTTAACATACAATGGCTAAGGATCACCAAACAAACAAAGGCTTTCTTAATTAAATTAATCAGAATCCTGTCTCCCTGATGGAGAGGTGTTTCTGACGGTCATTTACTGGTATGCTGAAGAATGGGGCAAAGCTGATACTTTGGACTTACAATATTGGTCTGGATTGTATTTTGTCCCTGCCAAAGAATTCTCTTTCTATTGTCCTCATTTTCTCTGACTCTTTATCCTTGCAGTTATCTTTACTTTTGCTTTTTAAATATTAACTTTTTAATTAAAAAGTATTAATCAAATACTATTAAAATACCATAAAAAGTATAGTTTCACTTCTGCATAAGTTAAAAAGAAACTCATATCTCTTTCATAGTGCAATATTCTCCATTTGAACCATGGTTGCTTCAGCTATAGTTTTTTTTTTTAAGGATTTTGATTGAGATATATTCACCATACAATCCATCCAAAGAGTACAATAAATGGCTTTCAGTATAATCACAGACTTGTGCATTCATCACCACAATCAATTTTAGAACAGTTTTATTACACCAAAAGAAAAAACCCACGCACCTTACCAGTCACCTCTTAATCCCTCTATCCTTCTCCAGGTGTATATAACCACTAATCTAATTCTGTTTATGAATTTATTTATATTTAAAATTTTTATATAAATGGAATCATAAATATGTAGTACTTTGTGTCTGGTTTCTTTCATGTAGCAAAATGTTTTTTTTAAAAAAATTGTGATTTTTTAAATTAGAGAAGTTTTAGGCTTACAGAAAAGTCACATAAAAAATACAATATTCCTATACACCTGCCTATTGTTGACACTTTGCATTAGTGTGGTACCTTTGTTACAACTGATAAAAGAATATTAAAATAGTACTGTTAATCACAGTTCATAGTTTATATGAGATGTACTTTCCCATTTGCCACACAAGTATTAACACCTTGTGAGAGTGTCATACATTTATTATAATTCATGAAGCATATCTTATTTGTACTCTTAACTATAGTCCATCATTCACAATAGGGTTTATTGTGTTATATAGTCCCATGTTTTATCTTCTTCTTTCCTTCTAGTAATATAAATGACCCAAAATTTCCCATTTCAACTGCAATCACTAACATAATTCAGTGCTGTTAATTATACTTATAATAATGTGCTACCTCACCACTATGCAGTTCCAAGCATTTACAATAAAAAAAGAGAAAAGGGTTCACTTTCAGTTTTTATTTTTTGCATATAGATATAAAGCTCTCCTAGCACTATTTGTTAAAGATACTATTCTGTCCCAGTTGAGTGGACTTGGCAGTCTTGTTGGCCGTAGATGTAAGGGTCTATTTTTGAACTCAGTTCAATTCCAATGGTCAATATATCTATCTGTATGCCAGTACCGGGTTGCTTTGATCACTGTAGTTTTATAATATGCTTTAAAGTCAGGAAGTGTCAGTCCTCCAACTTTGTTCTTTTTCAAGTTATTTTTGACTATTCAGGGTCCCTTACTTTTCCAAATAAATCTGATAATTGGCTTTTCCATTTCTGCAAAGTAGACTGTTAGAATTTTGGTTGGGATTACATGGAATTTGTAAATCAACTTGGGTAGAATTGACATCTTAATGAAATTTCATCTCCCAATCCACAAACATGGGATTTCTTTCCATTTTCTAGGTTTTCTTTGATTCCCTTTAGCAATATTTTGCAGTTTTCTGCTTACAAGTCCTCTACAACCTTGGTTAAAGTTATTCCTAGAGAGTTGGTTCTTTCAGTTGATATTGTAAATTTTCTTGATTTCCTGCTTAGATTGCTCATTACTAGTGTATAGAAACAATACTGATTTTTGAGTGTTGATCTTTGTGCTGGTTTGAAACTGTTACATACCTCAGAAAAGTCACACTCTTTTAATCCAATCTTGTACAGGCAGACCTACTGTTTAGAGTAGGACCTTAATTTTTAATTATTCATTTTTATATTGATATATGTTCACAGGCCATGTAATCATCCAAAGTATATCATCAATGATTCACAATATCATCATATAGCTGTGCATTTTTCATTTTCATCACAATTGACTTTTTTTTTCTTTTTTTGTGAAAAATAACATATATACAAAAAGGCAATAAATTTCAAAGTACATTGCAACAATTAGTTGTAGAACAGATTTCAGAGTTTGGTATGGGTTACAATTAGGGTTGTACCTTTGGATTAGATTGTTTTCATGGAGACATGACCCTGCCCATTCAAGGTGGGTCTTAATCCATTTACTGGAGTCCTTTATGAGAGCTCACTTGTGGATGAGAGGAGTCAGACAGAAATGCCCTGGGTGCTAAGCAAGGACTCACAGAAATAGTTAGAACCTGGAGAGAGCCAAGGGAAGCTAAGAGATGAAGTCCAGAGTTTGCCCTAGAGAAGCTAAGTGAGGGCCCATAGATGCTTGGAGAGAAAGCCACTGGAATCAGAAGCTGGAAGTAATGAACCAGGAGCAAGGACCTCAGATACAAGTCTCGTGCCTTCCCAGTTGACAGAGATGTCCCAGATGCTTGGCTGCCTTTCCTTGAGAAGGTATCCTCTTGTTGGTGTATTAATTTGGACATTTTCATGACCTTAGAATTGTAACATGTAACTTAATAAGACTCCTTTATAAAATCTAATCCATTTCTGGTATATTGCATTCTGACAGCTTTAGCAAACCAAACCAATCTTGTATCCCATCACTTTGCTGAACTTGTTTATTAGGTCTAGTAACTTTGTTGGAGGTTTCTCAAGATTTTCTATCTATAGGAGCATGTCATCAGCAAAGAGTGAAAGCTGACTTCTTCCTTTCCAATTTGGATGCCTTTTATTTATTTTTCTTGCCTAACCGCTCTGGCTAGAATTTCTAGCACAATGTTTAATAAGTGCTTATGGTGAGCATCCTTGTTATTCTAGATCTTAGAGGGAAATCTGTTAGTCTTTATTCCATTGTGATCAGAGAAGGTTTTTTGAATAATTTCAATGTTTTAAAATTTATAAAGACATGTTTTGTACCCCAGCATATGATCTATCCTGGAGAATGTTCCATGAGCACTAGAGAAGAATGCATATCCTTGTGTTTTGGGGTGCAATGACTATATATGTCTGTTAGGTCTAACTCATTTATCAAGTTGTTTAACTTCTCTATTTCCTTGTTGATCCTCTGTGTAGTTGTTCTATCTATAGAGGAGAGTGGTGTATTGAAGTCTCCTACTATTATTGTTGAAATGTCTATCATTCCCTTCAGTTTTGCCAATGTCTGTCTTGTACTTTGGAGCTCCTTGATTGGGAGCATAGACATTTATGATTGTTATTTCTTCTTGGTGAATTGCCCCTTTTATTAATATACAGTGTCCTTCTTTGTCTCTTATGATGTCTTTACATTTTAAAGTCTATTTTGTATGATATTAGTACAGCTACTCCTGCTTTCTTTTGGTTACAAATTGTGTGGAACATCTTTTCTCATCCATTCACTTTCAATCTATTTGCATCCTTGTGTCTGAGATGAGTCTCTTGTAAGCAGCATATAGCTGGATTATTTTTCTCAATCCATTCTGCCAATCTTTACCTTTTAATTGGTAAGTTTAATCCATTAACATTCAAAGCTATTACTGAAAATGTGTTTCTTTAATCCACCATCTTATCCTTTGGATTTTGTTTGTCAGATCTATATATTCTTTTCCCTCTATCTCTTTTTATCCTTTAAGTTACCCTTACTGGTACTCTTCAATTCGTGCCTTCTTCCAGACCTCCTTCTTCTGTCTTTTTTTTTTCAACTGGCAGAACTCCTTTTAGTATTTCTTGTAGGGCCAGTCTCTTGTTGACACATTCTTTCAGCATTTGTTTGTGAAAATGTTAATCTCTCCCTCAGTTTTGAAGGACAGCTTGGCTGGGTACAGAATTCTTGGCTGGAAGTCTTTCTCTTTCAGGGTCTTAAATATATAATACCACTGCCTTCTCACCTCCAGGGTGCTAGTTGAGTAGTCTGAACTCAGTCTTGTGTGGTTTCCCTTGTATGTAGTAGATTGTTTTTCCCTTGCTGCTTTCAGGCTTTTCTGCTTCTCTTCAGCATTTGACAAACTGATTAGTATGTGTCTTGGGGAAGGCCTGTTTGAATTTATTCTATTTGAAGTTTGCTGAGCTTCTTTGATTTGCATATTTATGTCTTTTATAAGGGTTGGGAAGTTTTCCCCCATTATATCCTCAACTAATCTTCTTAGCCCTTTACTCTTCTCTTCTCCTCCTGGGACACCAATGATTCTTATACTTGTGTGCTTTCTTTTCACCATCATTTCCCTGAGATACAATTCAAATCTTTCCACCTTTTTTGCCATTTGCTGTTTTGAGTGTTCAGAATCAGTTGTCCTGTCCTCTAGTTCATTTATTCTTTCTTCTGCCTCTTCAAATCTGCTTTTGTGTGTCTCTAGTACATTTTTAATTTGGTCTACAGCATCTTTAATCTCTGTGATATTTACTATTTTTATATTTATTCTTTCAAATTCCTCTTTATGCTCTTCTAGTGTCTTCTTGATCTCCTTCATGTCATTAGCCATCCATTCATTTTATTTAGTAGAGTTATATGAACATCTTTGTTTAATTGTTCCAAACTCTGTATCTCCTCCAGTGTTTTAATTTGGTCATTAGGTTGGGCTATATCTGTCTGCATCTTGATATTCTTAGTGAACTTCTGTTGTCTTTGCAAACTGTAAATATCTTGATAAATTTATTTTGGAAGGTGATTTCCTTCAGTAGTCTAAAGCTTTGTATTTGTGGGATGGATGCGGAGCAGGAGGCAGGGCACAGGGTGGAGCACAAGACTATGGTGATGCATTGTAGTGCAGGTATACACACAGGTTGGGGACACTATGCCTGTGAGCTTTGGGTGCAGGTTGTGGGGGTAGTAGAGGTGTGGTCTGGGGGCCATGGGTAAGTGGTGTAGCTCAGGCAGAACTTGGACCACAGGAGCAGGGTGCAGTGTAGGGGGACACAGAAGTAGAACGTTCCTAGTCCCAGTCCCTCTGTGCACTCCTGAAAGGGGTGCATTAGGCTGTTTGCACCACCTGGATCATCTCCAGTTGTCTCTGTCTCAATTCTTCAGCTTTTGCAACCAGGGCCTTCCTCTGTGGTGTAGAAGACCCTCTAGGGTCCCTTACACCCTGGAATCACCATCTCAGTTGGATTCCCATCCCTTTTCTGCCCATTCCTTGGAGCAGGGATGAACTCCACCTATCCTATTCTGCCATTTTCCCAGAACTCCCCCTGTGCTTCATGCTATCATTCAAATTCCTGAGACTCTGCCCAATTTTTTCTCTTCATTTCTCTATCTGTCCTTCTTTCTGTAAGATTTATATTGTCCTGTGTTCTAATTCACTGATTTGTTTTTCTGCCTGGTCAAATCTGCTGCGGTATGCCACTAGTGTATTTTCAATCTCTTCTATTGTGCTTTTCATTCCCATAACTTCTGTTATGCTTCCTTTTGTACTTTCAGATTCTTCCTTATGCTCACGAAGTGTCTTCTTAATATCCTTTATTTCCTTAGCTATATTTTCATTCATCTTCTTGATTATTTAGGAGGGTTTTTTGAATATCTTTGGTAGTTATTCAAAATTCTGTGCCTTCTCCAAACTTTTAATTTGTTCCTTTGACAAGGCTGTATCTTCCTGTTTCCTAGTATGGCTTTTTATTTTTGCTGATGTCTAAGTATCTGATTATCTTGATGATTTTACTCTGAAGGTCAGTTTCTCTCTCTTTTCTAGGGTTTTATTATTGTTTGGCTTTGTATTAAAGATCTTCTTTGGCACTTGTTTCAACTTATTCTAGTTATTTAAAATAGCCTGTGTTTAACTGATCAAATCTTTTTCAGCTCTTCTTCATCTGAGTCTTGCCATGGATATGCAGTGTGCTGGTTTGAAAGGAAGTATGCCCCCTAAGAAAAGCCATGTTTTAATATACATCCCATTTCTTAAAGGTAGAATAATCCCTATTCAATACTGTATATTTGAGACTGTAATGAGATCATCTCCCTGGTTGATGTGATTTAGTTAAGAATGGTTGTTAAACTGGATTAGGGATGACATGTCTCCACCCATTTGAGTGGGTTTTGATCAGTTTCTGAAGTCCTATAAAAGAGGAAACATTTTGGAGAATGAGAGATTCAGAGAGATTCAGAGAGAGCAGAGAATGCTGCAGCACCACGAAGCAGAGTCCACCAGCCAGTGACCTTTGGAGATGAAGAAGGAAAACGCCTCCCGGGGAGCTTCATGAAATAGGAAGCCAGGAGACAAAGCTAGCAGATGACATCGTATTCGCCATGTGCCCTTCCAGCCGAGACAGAAGCCCTGACTGTGTTCGCCATGTGCCATCTCACTTGAGAGAGAGACCCTGAACTTCATCGGCCTTCTTGAACCAAGGTATCTTTCCCTGGATGCCTTTGATTGGACATTTCTATAGACTTGTTTTAATTGGGACATTTTCTCACCCTTAGAACTGTAAACTTGCAACTTATTAAATTCCCCTTGTTAAAAGCCATTCCATTTTTGGTATATTGCATTCCAGCAGCTAGCAAACTAGAACATGCAGCATAATTTTTAAGATTACACTATTTTTGCAATTGTTTCACCCCAAGAGAAAGCTTCCTTTTTTCACTTTCCTTTCCAGTAATCTTGATCTGTTCTTTTGTTTTTGTTTTGCCTCTATAATTTCTTTTTGCACTCATTTTGTTGTCTCTAGTTGCTTTTGCCTGGATGGTAAATTCTGGGTGGAGGGCCCTCCCAGACAAGTCTTTTCCAAGTCATTATTAACTAGCCAAAACAGGGCCAGGAATCCACAAAGAGGGCACAGACCAGCCCCAGAGTGCCTCTGTGAAAGAATTAGGAAAAATATCAAAAGCCTTTTGATGTCTTCCTGAAGCTGCATTCTTCTGGTTTGCCCAGCATATGACATCCTTCAATAAACTATTTCTCACCGTCCTCAGGAGGCACTATGTGTTTAAGCCTCCACCACCTTTGCTCTTGTCAGGGGTGGGGTTGAAACAATGGCTGCAACAGCTACTGTCCCTTTTGGGCTGAAATAGCAACTCAGAGCTAATATCCAGCTATCCTAATTCGCCAATCAAAAGCTGTAATCATTGCTCAGCCATGCCCTGTCCTCACCTGCTCTTGGGGAAGAGGACCTTTATGTTCTTTTCTGACAGCAGCAGTAGCTAGCCAGGGACTGGATGCAGAGAGGGACACCCGGAGAGTAGGGGATGGGCACCAGCAGCCATCCCACAGAGAGAGTTCCTTACAGATGGTTACTGCAGTTTATCACCCTCTTCCTGTTCTCTGGATGTTGTACAGTGGCCTCTGGAGTCTCAGAACAGTTGTTTCAGACAGTTCCTGCCTGTTTACTAGATGTTTTTGAGGAGGAGTGAGTCCTGGAGCTCTCTACTCCACCAATTTCCAGGAAGTCCCTCATAGCTATAGCTTTTGAACCTATTATGTTTATATCTTCTTTAGAAGTTTCTAATAAAAAACATACTAGCATCTTTATGATGCTGCAGGCGATTGATATGAGGGAGGATTGTATGAGGTATGAATGCACACATAAATCAAGAACTTAAATGCATTTAATTATGTGTTTCTTTACTTCTTACATATTTTATACAAATTATTATTTTTACTTATATATATGAGGCTATACTTCATCCCTAATTTTCACAATAATGTCTTTCATGGAAAGAAGGAAGAGAAAGTTTAAGTTTCTTAAATGTGGCTGATGTTTTAATATTTGCTCTATCTGTTATCTGTAAGTCCCTCAGCTACCCATTTCTAATAGTTTTGGATATCATATAATGACCAGATTCAGAAAACCTGAATCCTTGTTGTTTCTAAATATCTGCCCTGGTAGGTTTATTATAAGAATCAAAGAATTTTTTTGCAAAAAATAACAGAGAGGAAAATAGATAACAGTTACATTTCTTCACAACTCTAGTAATTTGGAGGCCACTCACTGTACACCTGGAAATCTGAACACATGGGTGATAACTTTTGCTCTTGGTTAAATACCTTGATCTGGTTCTCATGTCTATACTATGAAGTGCTTGGATGAAATGACAGGTTCCTCATGGCTTATGGCTTTAAAAATTTGTGATGTACAATTGATGGAACATTTCTGAGAATGTCATATACTGGATTGTTGGTAAAATTATATATATATATGGTGTGTGTGTGTGCATTCACACACCCTTTATAATAAACTTATGAGGATGAAATGTGAGAATATATGGGGCAAGCGGTTTAAAACATAAGAAATGCCATATATAAAACAGCACTTTAAAACATCAGATAATCCAATTATCTCAGTGTCTGAAATAGAATTCATGTAGGACCTTGTCTGGGTGTGCTTAGTCCAGTGCCCCCTTCCATTACAGCCCTCCATTAACTCTTTCTTATTACCTGAGCTGTCTGTTCTCTCTTCAATTTGAGGAGCCTTGCAAGACCTGCTTTTCCTTTTCCTCCCAGCAAAGCTTTGAACATTTTGGGTGTTTCTTCTTTTGATGAGAAGAGAAAGGCCAGTCCTCTTCTTGGAGGGGTTGCCTCTGTGGTCTTAGCCTTCTGCTTTAGCAGCACTCTGGGGACAGGAGAGAAAAGCTATTTTAGGGGGCTCTGTGAGAGTTCTGGAAAAATCTACCAGAAAATTGCAATTTTTCCTAATCTATGAAGTTTTCAATGGGTACCTGCGAAGAGAGTTGTTTAAGTGCATCACATAGAGAAGGTTAAATACTCACTTAATTCTGTTCTCCTCATCTTAGATTTTACAAAATAAAACATGTTTTTCTCTAATTTTTTTTTCTCCTCACAAAAAGATGGCTCTTTAGTATAGTTTCCAGGCTCAATGAAGCATTTCTAAAGGGTCTGTAGGATTAAGGGTGATGGGTGGAGGAGGGATGAACAGCTTCTCAGAAGAAGATGATTTTTAAGTTGAAAACTGAAAAATGTAGAGTTATCTCAAAGATGATTGTTTGTGGAGAAAAACTAATGGCCTGTATAAAGGCCAGGAAAGAAAACATTCCCACATTGGAGACATTAAATGAGATTTAGGGAGGCTGGAACATACAGTACAAGAAGAGAGAGGTAGAGAGAGACCAGTTAGCATGAGATGTCATTTAAACTTTATCCCAAAGGGAATGGGAAACAATTGAAGAGTTTGGGGAGAGTGAAAATTAGATGCACATTTTATGAGGATCATTCAAATAACAAAATGTTGAATGGAACAGCAAGATTGGACATAGATCTTAGTGGTCAAGAGTAAGATCGATCACAGGGCAATAGGGAAGTGAATGAGATTAAGGGAGCTATAAGATGTAGAATCTCCCTCATGATTAATTGGTGTGTGCTGGTTTGAAACTGTTGCTCACACCCCGAAAAGCCATGTTCTGTAATCATGAATCAATATTGTTGATGGGATCTTTTTCGTTAAGTTGTTTTCATGGAGATGTGACATACCTAGTTGTGGGTGGGAACTTTTCATTAGGTGGTTTCCATGGAGATGTGTCTCGACCCATTCATGGTGGGTTGCTTACTAGAGTCCTTTAAGAAGGAACCATTTTGGAAAAAGCTCTAGAGCCAACATACACAGAGACGTTTGGAGATGCAGAAAGAAAACACCCCCAGGGAAGCCATTTGAAATGAGAAGCCAGAAGAGAAAGCTAGCAGATGTCACCATGTGCCTTCCCAGTTGACAGAGAGACCCTGAATGTCATTTCACACCCACATTTAAATATACAAGTTTACAGTTCTTCAGTCAAGGTGTCTTTTACTGGATGCCTTAGTTTGGATGTTTTTATGGCCGCAGAACTGTAAACTTGTAATTTATTAAATTCCCTTTTTAAACACCATTCAATTCCTGATATATTGCATTCCAGAAGCTTTAACAAACCAAAACATGGTGGTAAGAAGGAAAGAGGTGATGATGGTGACACCCAGATGTTTGATTTGGTTCATTGTCAAATGTCATTCACTCAGATTGGATATAGTAGGAAGGAGTGGATTTGGGGTGTGGTGGAAAGTGAGAAGATGAATTAATTTTGGAGTAAATTGAGATTAAGAGTTTTTTAAAAGAGATATTCAAGTATGTTTAAATATAGGTATGGATCCAATTAGAGAGATGTGGGCTGGAGGTATAGATTTTGGAGTCAACAGTATATACACCTGGTTTAAAGGCATTTTTTAAAAAGAACTACCAGGGTTCTAAAGATCATACTTGGCTTTCTTCATGAGGAGCTTTTCAGAATCTGGATAGTGCACTAGAATTTCTTGGAGGGTCTTTCTGTCTAGAGTTAGAAGATTGGCAAACCCATGGGCCACTACATCAGCTGTTCGGCGGTTTCCTCCACAGGCTGCAAGAAGGCTGCAAGAGAAAAAGATCAGTCTTTGACACTAGCTTCACTCTTTTACCACTGAAATCCTTTTAAAAATAAGTAGCCATGTTTTCAGACATTTATGCTGCTCCAGAGATAGTTTATGAGATGTGAGGAACTGTGTGATGGTACTGAAAGTCACATTATTGTAGCGATATGGTAGCAACAATTTTCAACATGTTTTTCTCCAACTCCCACCTCTGTGGCCATCTGAACCCTGCCAAATCCTTAATCACAGAATCTAGACGTGAAGAATCCCCTTGGGCTTGGTATTCTTTGTTTACTCTTCCAGATCTACTTTTACCCTTTCCATCAGAAGCTGACTCATATAGGTCTGCCTCAGAAGCTGACTCATATAGGTCTTGCCCTCTGACTTCCATCTGGCTTCAACTAACAGGAAATACCAACAAGAGATTGGAAAGCTGGAAAAAAAGTGATATTGAAGCATTATTTTCCCTATGTGTGTGTGTGTGTGTGTTTCTTTTGGCCAAGCCTTAAGTTAACATTGGCTGCAGTTCTCTACCAAAACCCCAAAACCCACAGCTCCTGACACATGGACATCTCTTAGAACTACACCAAGAGCCACAGTTCATTCTGAACTCTGGTAACTGCATCCTCCCACGTCTCCTTCAGGCCTACCCATGGAAATATTCCCTTTGCTAATGTTGGTTTCAGGTTGCATCGCCTTCCCTTGTTAGACACTCTCAGATTTTTCTTTGCTTCCATCAATAATTCCTTTACTAAGTCTTCCCGGATGTCACCTTTCTTGAATGTACTTCTGTTTCCTGCCTAGGCTCTCAAGATCTAGTCTACGAACCAGTTCTTCAGGAGGCCCTGGTTACCTTAGGTGAATCTAAACTCTTGTCCCAAATGATCCTGTTTCTAGATATCATGGCCTTGTAGTTTACATATTCACATGCAACTCCCCATCTGGAATGTCAACAAATTCTGGGCTTTATAATCTCTCAGGGACATAGCAGGGCATTTTGTACATAGGAGGTGCCGCAAATGGTTGGTGACTACATGAACATGCAAATGAATAAAATAAGTGAATAAAAATTCTAATGCTCACCAATAATCTGGAAAAGAAGGGATGGTTTTTAAAAACAGGATAAAAGAAACCATATTTTAAATGTTAAGAACAACCACCACCACAAAAACTATGACAATGGTCTCTGCATTGAGAGGATAACACAATTGATTGAATCCCTTGGGATGAACCAGTTAGAAATAGAGAAAGAAGGGTCTCATTAATAAAACACAATCTCTGGAGGTTTAAAGGACAGAGAAAGCATCCTGACCATGGGAATGCTCACACTCTTACAGACCTTCCTTTGGGAGCAATGAGATGTGAGAAGTTGCATGCATGCCATGCCTGTCTGCTGAAGGTGTATGATAGACAGTATGCATATCTGCTACTGTTGCAGAAAAGAGAACATTCCATCAGACTAATTGCTAAAAAATGCCAAAACTCTAATGTAGGGTTTCAGGTAACACATAAAAAGATATTGGAAGTCATCACTCTTGTCCTTACAGCAGGAAAAGGCTAAACAAATTGAAGACCAATGACTTTTCCTGAACCCATCAGAGAATTAAGGTCACAGGGCAGACTGTCACCCCAAAATCTGTGGCGTTCATCTAAGGAGTCACAGTGAGATCTGCTTTGCTGGATCAGAAGCTGCTGGAGTCATAAACAGGTAATATTTAAAGAGAAATTTTGATAAATTGCTGGAGTCTACTAGTGGACTAACACAAGAAGGAGACTCCTGGGGGCCACAGTCTTAGAGGGACCCTCACACTTTAGTGGGTTTCACCTCGATGGACCTCAACAGGTTCTCATGGTGAAGAGCCAGGAAAGATCCTCTTGTGGCTCTGGCAGGGGGAGGAAAATATTGTGAAATGTATACAGAGAATATTTTTCATAACAAAGGTTTACTATTTAGGAGAAATGATACTACCAGAGTCTTATCCCTCTTGAGCTCCCTCTAGTCCTCCTGTCTAACCTAACCAGGATGGGAAGTTAAACACTTTTGAAAGTTACATTCAGGGAGTACAAGGCCACTAAAAGACAGATTTAATAATAAAATATAGGGAAAAATATTTCTCTTCCGCACACCTTACAGCCATACCAGCAGGGCCCCAGTATTAAAAAAGTGGACCACGGCTATAACTGCACAATGCAGACAGTCTCTGAGAAGGTGTACTTAGGAAAGCCCAAAGTCAACAGGGGAGACAAAAACAAGGACACTCGAAGAGTTTGAAGCCTCAGCTACCACAAACATCAAACACAATTGAACATCTAGCCTTATTAACATGCGGCCTCACACTAAAGGCCTATTTACCTGGCTTCCTATTACTTATTACATCATGCCTGGCTTTCCACAAGAAATGCTACAAGACATACAATAAGGCAAGTTAGAGGAGACAAAGTAAACATCAGAACAAGACTGGGTCACCAGGTATGACAGAAAGAATGAAATTATCAATCAGGGGACTTAAAATAACCATGATTAATATGTTAAGGAACCTAATGGAAAAAGTAGACCCTGTAAAAACAGGTGAATAAAATAAGCAGAGAGAGAGAAATTTTAAGAAAGAACCAAAGAGAATGCTAGAAATAAAAAAACACCGTAAGAGAAACAAAGGATGTTGTGACGGACCTATCAGCAGACTGGGCACCGGCCAGGAAAGAATTAGTGAGCTTGAAGACAGATCAGTAGAAACTTCTAAACTGAAATGCAAAGAGAAAAATAGAACAGAGCATCAAGAAATGTGAGACAATTTCAAAAGTTGTCACATACATATAATTGGAATATAAGAATGAGAGAAAGAGAGAGAAGAGGGGAAATACTGGAGTAATAATTGCTGAGAGTTTGCCAAAATTAATGGCAGGAACCAAATCACCAATCCGGGAAGCTCAGAGAACATCAAGCAGGATTAACACACACACAAAAAGAACTACTCCTAGGACATTTTACATGCAAGCTGCAGAAAATCAAAGGCAAAGAGAAAATCTTGAAAGAAGTGAGAGGAAAATACATCTTCCCTATAGAAAAAAAGAGATTAGAATTAGAGAAGATTTCTCCTCAGAACTTATGCCGGCAAGAGAGCGGAATAACATATTTTAAATATTTTAAGAAAAAAACCACCAACCTAGAATTCTGTATTCAGCAAAATTATCCTTCAAAAGTGAAAGAAGGGTGGTGCAACAGTGGCTCAGTGGCAGAATTCTCACCTGCCATGCCAGAGACCGGGGTTTGATTCCCAGTGCCTGCCCATGGGAAAAAAAAAAAAGTGAAGGAAAAGCAAACTTTCTCATCAAAACAAAAGCAAAAAAATTATTGCCTGAAGAGCTACCCTGTGAGAAATGCAAAAGGTCTTTAAGGAGAAGGAAATTATATGGGTCATAAACTAGGTTCTACATAAAGAAAGGAAGAGTCTTAGACAAGGAATAAGCATAGGTAAAATACTTTATTTTTATAATTGCTCCTAAAGACATTGTTTAAATAATGGTAGTAACTGAATTTGGTGATTATAGCATATAGATAAGTGAAATGAATGGCATCAGTGTCATAAGGAATGGGGGGAGAGAAGGAATTGGGGATACTCTTTTACAAGGTACCTATATTACAAGTAAAGCAGTAGCAGTATAATTTTATTTAAAGGAAGAAGAACTAATCTAAGGTGGTAAGGTGGACTTAGATTAATTAAATATGTATATTGCCAACTCTAGGACAACTACTATTTTAAAAAATAGGTATAATTGATATGAGAGGAGAGAAAATGTAATCATATAAAATGCTCAATTAAACCTGGACAAGGCAAAAAAAAAAAGCTGGAAAAGTCAGGAAATGGGGCAAAAAAATAATGAAAAGTCACCATAGGACATCACACAGGGCCTCTTATTTGTGCCTAACATTAGAGCTGGGTCCTAGAATATCCAAGCCACTTAAGAATGGAATTATTCCCCCAAGATAGAAATTATACACTTAGAATCCATAAGCCTTGATCATGTTAATGGCTGAATTTTGCTCAGTTATTTCATATTTTTAATTTCTTGTTCCATGGAAAAAAAAATGTTTACTTTAGTCTTAAGTTTCTCCCCAAGACAAGCTCTGCCTCCATTTTTAAAATTAAATTAAATTAATTAATTAATTAATTTGCATGGGCAAACACTGGGAATTGAACCTGGGTCTCTGGCATGGCAGGAAAGAACTCTGCCTGCTGAGCCACGTGGCCTGCCCTCTGCCTCCATTTTTTTTTTTTAATTTTTCTTTATTGTGAAGCATAACATATGAACAAAAAAAGCAATAAATTCCCACCTACATTTTAACAAGTAGTTATACAACAGATTTTAAAGTTTGTTGCAAGTTATAGTTCCACGATTTTTCATTTTTTCTCCTAGCTGCTCCAAGACACTGGAGACCAAGAGAAATACCAATGTATTGATTCAGCAGCAGTATTCATTTGTCAAATCCTATCTTCTTTATTATACTCTTCCTTCTCTTTTTTTTTCCTTTTTTTTTGTGAAAAATAACATATATACAAAAAAGCAATAGATTTCAAAGTACATTGCAATAAGTTTTAGAACAGATTTCAGAATTTGGTATGGGTTACAATTCTACAATTGTAATTGCTGCTCTGAGGTACTGGAGACTAAAAGAAATATCAACATATTGACTCAGCGGTCATACTCATTTGTTAAACCGGCCTTCCCTATATAACTCCACCATCACCTTTGATCTTTCTCTCACTCTTTAGGGGTATTTGGGCTATGCCCATTCTAACTTTTTCATGTTGGAGGGAGCTGTCAGTAATATGGGGTACAGGGATGGAACTAGTTGATGTTCTGGAAAGGCTGATCCTCCTGCACTCCAGGACCCATCTAGCCCAAGAACCCATCTGGAGGCCGTAGGCCCCGGGAAAGTCACCGCAGTGCATAAAGCCCCTGCAGAATCCCATATAATGCCCTAGGTATTCTTTAGGATTGTCAGGAATTGCCCTGGTTGGGGCCCAGCAAGCCATGATAGTAGCGATGTCCAACAGCAGCTTGCATTTGAGTGACCTCCAGAGTAGCCTCTCAGCTCTACTTGAACTCTCTCAGCCACTGATACCTCATTTGTTACACTTCTCTTCCCTCTTTTGGTAAGGATGTCTGCCTCCATTTTTATTTTTAAGGAGAGAAATGAATTTTATCCCAACTTTATACCTATCTCTCCATTTTATATCTATTTTTCTCCCCCGCTTCCTTTTTCATCTTTATCACTGTCAACAGCATCAGCATCATCTACCGACCGTTACAATCATCCCCTCACTCACTCATCTACCTAACTTCCTATCCACCTTCCTAGCTTTCTCTCTATGAACTGGATGCTAATAGTTGGATGACAATGATTGGATGAGCCTATTTCATTCACATTCCTGCAGCCTTGGACACAGAGTAATCTGGTAGTTAGGCAGGGCTGGATGCCATTTGGAAGCTTAATTTGGATTTAAGAGTGTCTCTCTGTGTGTCAGACTGTGAGATAAGAATGGAAATAACATATTTAAATGCCAGATTATTTTGAGATTTCTCAAGCTTTAATTAAAGTGGCCTACAGTTTACACATTTGGAGTGCTTGATGAGTATCTAAATGGAAGAAATTGTTTGTCTGCCAGATGGATTTTGCCCAAACTCTCCCAGCAATGTTTAAAATAGCATCTTTTTTCCCTCTTGTACAAAAAAAATGCTTCTCCAGCATTTCACCAGTGGAAAATTTCACTCATTAAATAGCTAGTAATAAGGTCCCCAAATATTCCCAACCCCACAAAGAGTTTCCAAAAGAACACATGCTGGAGGACACACAGTTGAGGTTGATGTTAAGTGTCCCCAGGTCATAAAATAGTGAATAGAGCAATGGACAAGGTAACAAAGGAATTGATTCTATTTCTAGATCTTCTTCTACTTGCTATATTTTAACAATAATTTAAGGACTTTTTTTTGAAGATCTGCATTTTTTATTAATTTTTAAATTAAAAAATATAACAAACGCAAACATTCTTAACTTATGATCATTCTGTTCTGCATATATAATCAGTAATTCAAAATATCATCATATAGTTGCATATCATCATGATCATTTCTTAGAACATTTGCATCTATTCAGAAAACGAAATAAAAAGATAACAGAAAAAATTCATACATACCATACCCCTCACCCCTCCCTTTCATTGATCACTAGCATTTCAATCTAAATTTATTTTAACATTTGTTCCCCCTATTATTTATTTTTATTCCATATGTTTTACTCATCTGTTGATAAGGTAGATAAAAGGAGCATCAGACACATGGTTTTCACAATCACAGTCCCATTGTGAAAGCTATATCATTATACAATCATCTTCAAGAAACATGGCTACTGGAACACAGCTCTACATTTTCAGGCAGTTCCATCCAGCCTCTCCATTACATCTTGACTAACAAGGTGATATCTATTTAATGCATAAGAATAACCTCCAGGATAACCTCTTGACTCTGTTTGGAATCTCTGAGCCATTGACACTTTATTTTGTCTCATTTCACTCTTCCCCCTTTTGGTCGAGAAGATTTTCTCAATCCCTTCATGCTGAGTCTCAGTTCATTCTAGGATTTCTGTCCCACGTTACCAGGAAAGTCCACTCCCCTGGGAGTCCTGTCCCACATAGACAGGGGGAGGGTGGTGAGTTTGCCTGTTGTGTTGGCTGGAGAGAGAGGCCACATCTGAGTAAGAAAAGAGGTTCCCTTGGGGGTGACTCTTAGGCCTACTTGACCTATCTTTTGTGGGGTTAAGTTTCATATGAACAAATCCCAAGATTGGGGGCTTAGCCTATACCTTTGGTTGTCCACACTGCTTGTGAGAATATTAAGAATTCAAATTGGGGAAGTTGAATTTTCCCTTTCTCACCATTCCCCAAAGGGGACTTTGCAAATACTTTTTCATTCACTATTCAAATCACTCTGGGATTTACTGGGGCATCACTCTGGACAAACCAACAAAATCTCATGCCCTACTCAAGGTTCCATGTACTTATGGTGTTTAATTAAGCTGTCTACATAAGTTATATTAGGAAATGCATGAGCCAAAATATAAATTTTGTACCAAATAAACATTTTTTGCTTTAGTCTCACACATAGTTAAAATTTTAAAATATGAATGACCATCTACTTTCAACACTCTGCAGTAATGACATTCCTTTGTTCTTCCTCATGCAAAAACATTTTAAAATTTTGTACATTTAGTCACTATCATTATACACTCTAGACATTCCTAGATTATACCATTTCAGTCTTTATCATCTACCTTTCTTTCTGATTTCATTTGTGCCCCCAGCCCTCCTCCCTCTATCATTCTCACATTCAGCTTCATTCAGTGTTTTAACATAATTGTATTACAGTTAGGTAGTATTGTGCTATCCGTTTCTGAGTTTTTACAATCAGTTTTAAGGACATTTTTGACTTGCGCTTTAATCGTGTAAGCATTTATTAATCATCTACCATGTTTTCAACACAGTAAGTTGAAGCAGGGTAAAAGGAAAATTATTAAAGCATGGCACGGTCTTGTGGAAATAAAAAAGTTTCTGGAACCAGATAACTCCAGCATTTATTAAGTTTGTTTCTGAGAAAATTATTTAATCTCATTTGTACAAAACGGGACTATCTTTTAGTACTTACTATAGGTATCTGATCAGCTTTAGGCAGAAATAGCTGTTTGTGGACTCCCGATATTCAATTATGAAGAAGGTGCTATTTAAGTAAAATTTCTGACTAAGTTTTAAATCCTGATATGTGGTTTGTAACTGGACAGTAAATTACTTATTTTGTACTGTGTGTCAAAGTTAGGTGATTGAAATAAAATAGTTGCTCTATCTATCTCCTAATTATCAATCAATCAATCATCTCTTATCTATCTATACCTATTCATCTGTCTATCCTTCTGCTAATACATTTTTGGAAACACTTGAGCATAGGTTATATTCGTTATGCTTGAACACTTAAGTACTGCCATGTACGTTTTTTAAGAACAAGGACATTCACTTATTCACTCATGTGACTTAACTGCAGTTATCAAGTTCAGGAAAAAAGCTTACAGTCTATATTCCAATTTTTCATATGTCCCAATAATGTCATTTCAGCCATTTCTCCTCCCTTGCTAGATCCCATCCATGGTTGTATTGCATTTAATTGTCATTATCTCTTTAGTTGCTTTTTCTTTCTTTTTTAAATTATGGGAGCATATATACAACATAAACTTTCCTTCAAATGGACTTTTTTTTTTTTTGACACGGGCAGGCTCCAGGAATTGAACCTGGGTCTCTGGCACAGCAGGCGAGAATTCCGCCACTGAGCCACTGGTGTACTGTCCCAGATGGACTTTTGACGATAGTTTTTGAAATGAGTTTGATATTATAAAGACCAATGTATTCTTTGGAGTTCAGCCCTGCTGGAGGAGGTAAACTGAAAGGAAAAGAAAAAAAATGAAATTGGGGTAGAGGCAAATTAGAAGTATGCAGAAATAGCATACTTGATAATAGGCTGGATATCATGCCAAATTTTGGGAATATAAAAAATGATTAATATCTGCCCTCAATTGTTTGTCATTTAGAATGGGGTGAGTATGTGGGAGGATAGATTAGCAAATGTTAATAATAGGATATTATTAATGGTAATATTAATAGATAATATTTATTGAGTGCTTACCATAAGCCAGGTATTGTTCTAAGTTCTTTTTATGTATCAATACGTATAAAGTATCATGCTTTTCAATTCTGTAAGGTAGTTAAGGATTATTATTCCATTTTGATTGATGAAATGAAATCTTAGCTAAGTAACTTGCCTAGGGACACACAATGAATAAATTGTGATATTAGGATGTAAACCTAGGCCAGCAGCCTCCTTAACCATATAAACACAATTTAGAGTAGTTATGCTTTGATAACTATAAAAAATGTAAACGTTTCCTAAAATAAAGAAGATTCTAGTCTAAAAGACTAGAATCTTTGTCATCTAGAATTATTTCCCAGGACAGAAACAAAACTAACTCCGAATGTGATCAATGGAAACAGTATCACATCCAACCATGAGTGAGGGATTGAAATTTCAAATATTTGTTCTCATTAAGCAAATTTCCAATTAGATTATCTTTAGGGGGTAAGCATAAGGTCAGATCCCCTGTATAGAATTTTTTTTAGATATTCTTTTATTCTAGTCAATGTAATTGGAAAACTTTGTTGCTCGCAAATTCTTACAACTTCAGTAAAAATAAATACAAAACTTTTGTGGGTGAGCAAATATCAGAAGATGTCTTTGGGGTCACCTGCCCAGGCTGCTTGCTCTTTGCAGATACTTTGATATTCATAAAACTATGGATGGCAAATACCTGTTAGTCTAGGTTGTTTTTTGCTTTTTTAATAATTTGAGGAAAAACTGAAGACATGGATTTTTAATAGGGATGTAGAGTTTAGATTTCACAGATATCTGATTCCCTTCCCCCCCAGTGGGTCTTTATTTCAGAATCAGATTGACCATTAAAGAGAAGTGGATGAAAAATGAAGAATTCTGACAAAGGAGAAAGAGGAAAAAGAATAATATGTAAACTTTATCTCATTCCCTGTTCATTTATTTCCCTTCAAGTGCCGAAGAGTACATTTTATTTTGATACTTTGGTTAGAAAATACTGTAACAAACAAACTAATATACTAGCTTAGCTGCTAGCTGTTTCTTTGGAGTCAAACAGTTAATAATGTAATATTTTCATACAGAGTTTATAGTTTTAAAAGTACTTTTTAAAAAGTAAATCACTATATTTTCTTATTTAATGACCATATCAATTTGGTGAAGTACATTCTTCTCTACATTGAAACTGAGATCAGGAATCATTAAGTGATTTATTCAAGGACAAATACTTACGAATTTCATAGGTGAAGTTAACATCCAACACCAGAGAAGAGATCTTTTCCTTACACCAGAACTCAAATGCTATGAATTCAGATACTATTCTTATTAATTTTTTGGTGAAAATTAAAATATATACAAAAAAGCAATACATTTCAAAGCACACCACAACGATTAGTTATAAAACAGATTTCAGACTTTGGTATGGGCTATAGTTCCACAGTTTTAGGTTTTTCCTTTTAGCTGCTCCAAGACACTGGAGACTAAAAAGAAATATCAGTATAATGATTCAGCAGTCATTCTCATTTGTTAAATCCTACTGTCTCTGTTATGCTACCTCCTTCTCCTTTGATCTTTCTCCCAATCTTTAGCAGTATTTAGGCTTTGTCCATTCTAATTTCTTCATGTTAGAGAGGGGTGTTGATAATATGGGTTAGGGGGATGGAACTAGTTGATTTCCAGAGAGTCTGACTCTTCTGGGTTTTAGGACCTATCTAGGAATCCACCTGGATGTTGCAGATTTCTGGAAACTAATCATAGTGCATGGAACCTTCGTAGGATCTTAGATAGAGCCCTAGATGTCTTTGGGGTTGGAAGGAATGGTTTTGGTTGGGGTTTGCCAAACCATGGTAAATAGCAATATCTAGCTGAAGCTTGCATAAGAGTAGCCTCCAGAGTAGCCTCTTGACTCTATTTGAACTCTCTCAGCCACTGATACTTTATTTATTACAATTATTTTCCTTTCTTTTTCAGGAAGGCATTGTTGAGCCCACAGTGCCAGGGCCAGGCTCATCACTGGGAGTCATATTCCAAATTGCCAGGGAGACTTACATCCCTGGATGTCATGTCCCACATAGTGAGGAGGATAATCATTTTACTTGCAGTCAGGCTTAGAAAGAGAGAGACCACATCTGAGCAACAAAAGAGGTCATCTGAAAGTACTTCTTAGGGTAGTATTTAACTATGGGTAGACTTAATTTCTCTGCTACATAAATAAGCTTCACAAGAGGAAGCTTCAAGATCAAGGGTTTGGCCTATTGACTTGGGAGCCCCTAATGTTTGACACAGTATCAGGGTTTTCCCTGGTGGTAAAGTTTAATAGTTCTAAATTTTTCCTCCCATCCCTCAAGGGACTTTGTGAATACTTTTTTTCTTTTTGCATGGGCAGGCATGGAAAATCAAACCCTAGTCTCTGGCATGGCAGGCAAGAGTTCTGCCACTGAGCCACCATTGTACCTCCCTGAGAATACTTTTAAATTATCTGCTCAACGTACTCTGGGAAGTGCCTGGTCATTATATTAAGTTACGCAAAATTATAAGCCCTTATTCCCATTCTGGGCTCTATGTGTTTGGGTTAAGTGATCTATCCACACAGGTTGAGTTAGATTATGTGTTTCAGAAAATTTAGGTTTTGGACATAATAAGCTTTTCTTCTTTTGGTCTCATAGAGTTGGTGAAGTTCTAAAACACAGTCCTCCTAACCCCTGCATTCTGATTTACCTTAGTTCAGACCTGATCAGCTTGTTCTTACCTCTAATTGAAGCCTGATCTCTTTTTCAATTTCTTTAACAGTAAATGTATGTAGCAATACTGCCTTTCAGAACTGCAGAACTCCTACTCTGAGTCTTAGGTGTCACACAGGTACTCTAAGTTCCAGGGAAATACCAGATTATACATACATCACACAGCCTCTCAAAATCTAGAAATACCAATTACTGCTGTGGACTAAATGTGACTGCTATAAGGGCTTACAATGTAGACCCCAAATTTCTTATAAATATGTTCTAACTGCAACCATACTATATTTGCTCTTTTGTTTCTGGCTTATTTTTGTATCATGTAATGTCCCCCAGGTTCATTCATGTTGTTGTATGCCTCATGATTTTGCTCCTGTCTGTAGCACCACAATATTCGATCATATGTATACACCTCAGTTCCCCTTTCTGCTTCTTCTGTCAGTGTATCCTTTAGCCACCTCCATCCATTGGGCATGACATTATTATTTTAATGATACAATTTGCCAATAGACATTAGAAAACACAAGGAATGATGACTAGCAGATAGTGTGATGAGCTGTGTCAAGGTCTGACTCAACTTTTCCAAAAGATTGTAAGATGCCCTGATTTTCATAGAATTAGAGACACCAGCTAAGTTATTTTAGGACACGTTCTGAGAATCCTTAATGAATGTTTGAACAACAGACTGGTGATACATTTGTTCACAGGAATTCTATGAGACTGGGATCACATTTGGAAAGGCTCTGTTGCTCAAAGCAAAAAAGTGCTACACAATTAGAGAGAGATTTCAAAAGGATATAATGAAAATACAAATATGTCTTTTTAACAGAGGTAGAGTTGACAGGTTTGGGATAGGAAAAAAATAGAAACTAAGAATTTTCTCCCTCAATATTAATTAAATCTTCTTACCTCTGCTCACACTTCTAATGTATCTACTATTTCTAATTTTAGGAAAGAAAAAAAAAGAAATGAGTATGATAGAGTTATGTTCATGAAGAGTAAGTACAGGAATTAAAATAGTCTAAAGAATAAGAAGTCTGTCCTAGCACTCCATTTTAAAAACTGAGTACTAAGAAGAAATAAACAAAAATAGTTTGGAGGGAAAAAAAGAGACTAAAAATGATTTTTCAACATACTGTTTTTGCTTTTAATAATGATGTAAATATAAAAAATATTCTCAGAATGGGGGATCTGGCATATGTAATTGGTGAAAAGTCAGAAATAAATGTCTTGAATGAAAATCAGATTCTCTAAAACACATAACAATATAGCTATACCTAAATTCTACTTCATAACTTGTTAAATATGGAAAAAGGCTGGGAAACAAAGAAAGAAATACATAAGATAAATGATCACATTCATGAAAAGAAATAGGCCCACACGAAATTAATTCATTTAGCAAATATTTATTGAGGACCTATTATTTTCCAGGTGCTATTTAGAGAAATTGAAATTAAAACAGCCTATTAAAATGCAAAAACAGTGAGAATAATAAAGTAATATTGGTATTGCTGGAGAAAAATAGCTATACATTTCCTGTTGTATTGTAAATTGGTTCAATTTTTCTGGAAAATAATCTGCTCATATATCATGAGAGTTATGGAAATGTTTCTACCTTCTGACCCAGTTATTCCACTTTTGGGAATAAACCTCAAAAAAATAGCTTAAAAGTAAAACAAAGCAATTTTAGAAAGATAAATATAGCACTGCTGTTCATAATAGTGAAAACTGACCAAAAGGGCACCAGATTGAATATGCCATATTTATGATAAAAATTAATGTGTTTGTACATTCAAAGAGTTAGGAGAATTACGTTTATTTATTTATTTGATAATTATTTATTAGGTACTTATATGGCCCAGGCACTGCCTTGAAGCTAGAGATTGAGTATACAACAAACCAAACATGGTTTTTATCAGGATAGACTAGAAAACTGTGGCTTCTCTGGCCATCTACAGCCCTGTGGGTACAGACATGACTAGAAGAACACCCCTTTTTGTAAAATAAAAGGCACCTGTGATTGAGGGGGCACAACAGCCATGGCACAGGTCAAAGATCAGGAGTAGATTGGAGGCTGGAGTCCTGCCCTCCCCCCACCTTGCTTGGGCATTTTATGCAGAGCACAATCGGCACAGCTATGTGTGGTTGTCCCCGTGCTTGCAGTTTGGTGAGGAAGAAAGACACTGGAGAAATAAATGCATCAGTGAATGCATAATTAAAGGTGCTCCTAAGGAAAGGACCACAGTTAGACAAAAGAGCTGGGAGGTCTCTGTAGTGGGGAAATAAGGCCTGGAAGAAGCAGAGATCTAGGTTAAGTGGATGGGGAAATTATCTGGACAGAGGTAACAGCATGTGTAAAAAACTCCCTGTGGCTGGATGAGAGTGTGGCACATTCAAGGAACTGAAAGAGTTATTAGTCTGGAGTAAACAGAGCCAGGGGAGTGGGTAGAGGAAGAGAGGAAGACAGGGATTAGAGCCTGTAGGATTATGTAGTGAGGATAAGAATTTTATTCTTACTCCTAAGAACAAGGTGGAAGCATTGAATGGCTTTATTCAGAGGGAAAGTGGCATGGTCAGATCTGTGTTTCCAAAAGATCCTTCTTGCTGCAGTGTGGAAAGTGGATTGCAGAGGGCTGTGGTCACTGGAGGGGGAGACCTGTAGAAGGTGAGTGCAGTTGCCAGAGAGAAATGGTGGTGGTTGGACCAGTGTTGGCAATGGAGAAGGTAAGAAGTAAATGATCTGAGAGATACTTAGGAGACGAGACTGCCAGATCTTGGAGGTGGACTGACCATGCAAAGTGAAGTAGAGAGCAGTGTCAAGCATGCCTTTTTTTTCAGTAATATTTCAAAAGGTAACAATTTAAAGAGCTAGAAGGTGTATTGGTTTCCTAGAGCTGCTGTAATAAATGATCAAAAACCAGGCAGTTTAAAACAATAGAAATTTATTCTCTAACAGTTCTGAAGGCCAGAAATCTGAAAGCAAGATGTTGACTGGGCTTCACCCCTTCTAAAGACTCAATGAGAATTTTTCCTTGTCTCTTCCAGCTTCTGGTTGTTCCAGGTGCTCTTTGGTTTGTGGTTGCATGACTCCAACCTCTGCCTCCATCTTCATATTCCTTTCTCCTCTTCTCTGTGTCTTCTCCTCTTCTCTGTGTCTTCTCCTCCTCTGTTTCTTATAAGGATACTTTGTCACTGGATTTAGAGCCCACCTAGATAATCCAAGATATTCTAATCTCAAGGTCCTTAATTTTAATTACATCTGCAATGACCCTTTCTCCAAATATAGTCACATTTACAGGTTCTGAAGATTAGGATGTGGACATATTTTTTAGGGACACCATTCAACTTACTACAGGCATCATATGAATAAGCCTGAACATACAGTAGTGACACCAAGATTCACCTGTGCACACATTATTGTCTCCACACATCCTTTGAGAAGCAATGAAAGGTCTGCCTTCAGGTCCTACAAAACTCAAGTAGCTGCCAAATCCAAAGGACACATTGGTCCTTGGTAAGCCTTTGTGTTCCATAGTATCCTGTGTATAGTCCCATCACAGGATGAAATCTGTGCCTTCAATCACCTGGTACTGGACTCTTTTGTTTGCTTGCCTCTCCCTTCTCTGTAAGGTACTTGAGGGAAGCAATTTTTTCATGTTCACCATTGTAGCCTCATGGCTGGCACTGGGTCTGGCAAAGAAGGAATGCATGGACAACTTTGTGGTATTTCATGGCATGTTGTAAGGGATCCTGAACAACATTTTCTGTTGTTTGTGTCAAATCACAATTTATTTATTTATTCAAAACTGCTTAATGGCAGTTGCAAATTATTTTTGAAAGGAGGCAGGATATAAATAAAAGTGGACATATGCTGTACAGTTTTTGTGTAGCTACTGATGCTATAAAGTTGGGTAAGTTCTACTTACTATCTTTTAGCAGCCCAGTCTGTTGGGGAGAACAATCTGAACAAATTAATTATAACTCAGTGGTAACTACCATAATAAAGGCATGAATTGTAGTGCTGTGAAAGCATAAAACAGGGAGCAGCTGATTGTTCTGGGTGTGGGTCCAGATGATCTCAAAGAGGTGAATTTTGGATTGGGTCTTAAGGGATGAATAGGAATTTGCCAGGGAGAGAACATTCCAAAGAGAGATGAAAGCAGCAAGGAGTTCTATTGGAATCTTAACAGCAATACCAGTAGTAAAAATTCAGTTATATTTCAGGAAAAATGAGATTTTAAATGTACAAGGAGTCTCCGAAGTGGTTATATACATTCCATGACTGCGACTTGGTGCTAAATATATGTGAGGAAAATGGTGACATCAGAAACCAACACACTACATCCTCTGCAGAGCAGGGGTCTCACTTTTTAAAACAGGGTGTCTGTACTCCTCAGATGTTAATTGGAAATGTGGTCTGGGTTTTCTCCCAGAGAGCCTGTAACCTATACTTTAGTCAGGGATTTGCTCTTTTGGATTAATATATAATGTCCTTGAAAACCTTGAGTTCTTTTTTTTTCTCTCATTTTTTTTTCTTAAGAGAAAAGAACCTTCTTTAAAAAGCTATATAACATCACTAGATTTAGCTCATTTTACAAAGGTCACAGCATTTGTGAGTAGTAAACACTGTCAGGAGATCTTTCCAGTATATAGATGTCTGGCAGACAAGCCTGCATCTCTGCAATAAATGCCTAGAGCTCCAGGGTGAGCAGCTGGGCCTGGTGCAACCCTGAAGCCGGTAGGTACCTGAGAAGGGGCAGATGTGTCCTGTTTCTTCTCAACCACAGCCAAGAAGAGAATCAAGGCAAAAAACAAACAAAAAACTCCCTTTTGCTTGAATTAACCAGATAATTGAGCAAGTTTAGAGCTTGTTTGGTCTACTGGTTCCAATTTGGCCTTAGCAACTAAATGGGTAATAGGAAGTTCCTCTGCCATGAATCTAGGATTCCATTCAATTAAAATTCAGCAGCACCTGGATTGTATTCCTTGGAAATTTTCTCCTGCTGATAACTATGTTATCAGCAATTAACATAGTTGTATTATTCTTTATTCTTTAAGCTTTCTTCTTCAGGGACTAGCAGCCCTTGGGTGAGGTCAGCTAATTAATTTCCACAATGTTTCAGATTAGACTGCTACATGTTTTATGACCTTGAAGAACACGGCGATTATTAAGTCACAAAAATATTAAATCATGTTTGCAAGGACTCCCAGTGAGGAAGTGATAGACATAGGTAAAGAGCTAAGCTCTTTGACTTTCTGAGAAGTTTTCCATTGCCCCAGAGCAACCCCTCACAGAAGGGTCTACCCAGTTGTTAAGTGAGGAGAAAAAATAAAAAAGGGAAGCCTCATTATCAACATAAAAATTATGATTATGTTAATATGAAGTCATCTGAAATTATTCATATCTCTGGAATCTGACAATAACTTCTTAATAACCATGAAATCAGAGGTTGGACAAATGCCTCTCTTCTGAGCTAGTAAGTGGTAGGATTTGGACTTAATCAGTTTGGTCCCACAGCTATGATCAGATCACTCAATTACTCAAAACTATCTTCTTAGCCTGGCATTCATTCAAGTCTTCCAACAATTTGACAACAGCCAGCTCCCCCAATCTCTTATCTCACTATTCATTTTTTTACACGTATATATACAGCACCTTATGCCAGGCATGGACCTAGGTCCCGGGGCTATGAAGCTAAATAACACATTCCCTTTCCTCAAGAAATAGAGGTCTTCTGGGGGAAGGGAAAGAAAAGGATGAAAAAAAAGGTGAAAATTCGTATTTTATCAGTACTCTCAGCATAATCAAACCATTGTTAAATTTCAATAGGACTTTTCCTTATTTTATAGCTTGAAATGTTTTATTATAGGACAAATGATTGACTTCAGTATTTAGAGATGTCATTCAGATACCTGATTTCTCCAAACACTGCCCCAGCTTTCAGAGTAACCAGAACTTGAGTACCATCAGAGCCTCCGAGAACTTGCACTTCTCCTTCCTTGATGATAAACATTTCTTTGCCAATTTCTCCCTATATGCCAAATATAAAGAATGGTAGTTATTTTATTATTGATAACTATGGCCCAAACTGAAAAATATTAACTCTTCTAGAGGAGTAAAAATAAATGAAGTGTGGAACATCAATGTAAAAGTGATGATCTTAAAAACTGAGATAGTCACATATGTTGGTTAGACATTTCATATAAAAGGAAAGTATCAGAAGAATGATACTTCCCAACACAGGAGCATTTTGCGCTGCCACTGGACAGCGAGGATATTTCAGTCTGCCCATTGCTTCAAGAATGGGCAGGGGAAGAAGAAGTAACAGATTGTAAGTATGGCCACACCTGGTTTTGATAATCATTTTAAGCTTTGAAGAAAGTGACTGCAGCCATTTAAAGGTTAGTTCTACTCTTCTGCTTATGGCACTGAAGCCTGATTTTGAGAACAGGGGCACAGGAGACCTTTAAGCATTTATTCTTATCCCATATTGGGAAAAAAGAGTAAATGCAGGAGGTCTGTTTGACTCAGTTCTTGCTTAACTCTAGGGATACTGGAGCTAGGACAGTGATCCTTGCTCAAGCCCTAAGACTAATACTCCAGAAACGTACATGTCATCTGGTTAATGACGTTATTCTGTACACTTGAGGCAGTGGGGCAGGATGTGCCAGGCTGTCAGCATGGTTTAATGGAAACACAAAGACTTATGATTCGCAACTGGTAACTGGTTTTAACTCTGTGCCATGATCAGCACCCTTTAAGATTTTTGGATACCAAAACTCAGGTGAGTTTTCCTGAAAGAGATGTCTTGCTTGTGTCTCTGAGGTGCACACCTGGAGAGATTAAGTTCATCCAGCAACTCATGCAGAAGAGGCACATAGGAAAACTGTAGCTGATCTCTCTAGCTTTAATATGACTGTTTCCACACAGTATCCTTTGCTGTGTAAATCCTAAGCCATAAATATAAATTTACGTTGCATAATGTGAGTCCTTACAGCAAACCATCAAACTAATAGGCTGTCGTGGGACCCCCAAACATCCATTTGAGCTTCCAAAACGAATAAACATATATTACAAGGGACCTAAAAGACATTTGAGTAAAACAAACAAACAAAAACAAAAACAAAAAAAACAAGCTGTTAAGCTCTGTGTAGGCCAGTCTGCATAATACTAGGCACACTACTTGGATAACAGCCCAATATGTCTTAATGGGTGGGTCTTGATCACATTGAGCTAAAAAAAATAGTGTGAAAATGTAACAGAGATTAGGATTTAAGGGATGATTGGTTGCTGAACCATTATATTGATATTCTTTTTTGTTTTTCTGGTGTATTAGAGTAGACAGAGGGAAAACTTGAAATTTCTGAACTGTAATCCAACTCCCTTGATCTCTGATAGTGAATGTATACCTTTTATCTTGTGTCCTTGTGACTGTAGAAACCTTGTGACTCACCTTTACTTGTACCCATTTATCCAATTTTCTGACTTCGGAGTCTTGTGATCACTAAAGACAGCCCCTAATGTTTATTAATGAAGGGTCTTGGGTCAGCACAACTAACCCACCCCAGATCCAAAGTTATCTTGAAAACCAACGCTGGAGCTAACCGAAGTGGGCCTGCGTAGCTTAGATTTAAACCTGTAAGTGATCTATACCTCATTACAATGCTAAAAATCATGCCCATCATCGTATCAAGGCTGCCATTTTCTTACATATGGTCTGTGACTAAGCATGTATCAATTTGTGCATGCTCAATAATTAGACCTCCTCTAATTACATCATCTAGAACCATCGTGCTAGTGCTCATTACCCTAAAACTTGCTCATTTTTTGATATACTAAAACTATAAGAATTTTTGCTGTTCAGGAAGACAGAGTTTTGGGCCAAAAGGTGTCTGATCTCCTGCTTCATGCCTAGCAATAAACTCATTCCCTCTTAGAAACCCCAGTTGGGCAGAAAATCCAGTCTTTGGTGATAAAAACAGTAAATTCACTTACATGGTTCAGGAGGGGGTTGGGTTTTGAATTAATCAACTATTTTGGTTAACAATATTTTCAAAGGATTGGAGTACACTAAAATCGATTATAGATTAAACAGTATTGATTACAGTTTATGCTCTGGGATGGCTGAGACAAGGTCCACTGCTGAGCTCATGCTTCATATATAGTTGGCATACATTTACAAATGAGGAAATATAATCTAACATTTCTCTGGGAAGTTTTGAAGTCCTATAGTGCCAAGGGTTATTTTCCTGAACATCAGCTATTGTTCTATTTAATTATTGTGAGATTGATTTTAAAGTTATCAGATTCTACCCTTATTTAACATATGGGAAATTAAAGTTCTCATTTTACCTCCTCATTACCCTTATGAAGAAGACAGAATAATTACTATCATTGCCATTTTAAAGAAAGAAAAACCAACGCACAGATAACCAAAGTTCCATGACTGGGTAAATAGAATCAAAAGAAAGCCTAGAATCCAGATCTCCTAATTGCACAATGAGAGAACTACATTTATTGTTTGCATTGTGCAGAGTACTAAGCATATATTTTACTCAAATATGGAGCAAGGTAGAAATTCCAATATAGATAGATTTTGTTATAGTACTTATACAACATCAATGCTAACAGGAATATCTTGCTTTTGCATAGTATTCTTTAAAATAAAAACAATAATATGTGTACATAGTGTCTTATTTTAAGTCCTGTATTTATTCTCTTTGAATGTGCTACTTTATAATAGCAAAGCATTTTCACTGATATTAACTCATGTAGTTTGTAAGAAAATCCCTGTGTGGTTAAATATAGACAGTATCATTATCCCTATGTAAAAATTGGTGGTAGAAAAGTAAAATGTCTTGAGTAAACATATAAGGCTTCCGGGTGACAGAGTAGAGATAGCAGCATCGATATTGCCTGACTCTTTATATAATACTAGACAATACTCAGTGATGATTCCAATAGCAAGACCAATCTCTTAAAGACCAAAATCGTAGCTATGAACGATTTTTAAAATTATCAAAAACGTTTGAAAATTAGTTTTCAAAGAGATACTCTAGGAAATAATGATTCGGACAGGGTTGTATTCCTTATTCTTTGCATGAAGTAACTCTTAAGTAACCGGAATGATTTTTCAAAGGCAGTTATTATAGCTGACTGGAGGTAGAAGTACATAATGGGTACTTAAACACAGTTCAGCACTTTTAATTATTTTTTAATGCTCATTTCAATAATTTTTCAAGGAGATCTAGCAGAATCAACCAACCAAAACTTCCACCATTTCTTGCATATTTCTAGGCTAATTTAAGCTGTTAATGCAAGTTTAATTAGCATTCAAATGAAGTAGAGTTCCTTGAGAAATATGGGCTGACAGTATAAGCAAAAGAAGATCAAGTCACTCTCTTGTGGTTGGTTTATGTACTAATTTAGCAAAAAGGTAAAAATGCAACCACTTCACTAGAGTGAAATAGCCTTAGTAAGGGGGCAGTTCAAATTTCTAGGGCACCGGTGTAGGAAGCTCTTCACAAGGCTAATGGGGCATCGTGGCACTCTCCTTGGGAGAGGAGCAGTGCTACTCAAAGTGTGGTTCCTGGACCAGCATAATCAGCATCACTTAGGAGCTTGTTTAGATTTGTAAATTGTCAGACCTCATTAAGGATCTACTGGATCAGAATCTCTGAGTGTGGGATTTTGTGCTTTAACAAGATTTCCAGATGATACTTAGGCACACTAAATTGTATGAAACACTGTCTTTGAATATCCAGAGGGAAATTCCCAAATGCATTTGAAGTAGTCCAAGCTACCCACCCAGTAAATTTAGAAACCACTTGAGGACTAGGCAGGTCAGCAAACTCAATCCCAAATGGCACCATTTCTTCAATTATTTAGGTCACTTTCCTCTCCTATAATGGTTTGCAGAATGGATAAACAAAACCGAAGCTTATTCAGCTGTCTAAAATCTGGTCAAATAGCCTTTCATCTTTGTCAATATTTACCATGACTTAGATCCATTTTTTTTTTTTTTTAAAACAGCAACAAAAAAACAATGAAACGTGGCAGGTAGTTCTTATGTATTCTCATTTCTGCTCTTTAAGCTATTTATTCCCTTCCTTCCCTCAAGTGTATCCACTGCTCTGTTTTTATTATTGAATGATGGATGTGATGTAAGGAAGAAATTAGAAACGAGAAGGCTGTATCTCCTCTGCCTTTCACACTCTATTAAGCAAATTTGCACTGCTTAAGGGTATGGATGCTGAAGTTTACACGAGTTATCTCAATTTTCAGCCCCTGTTGCTATCGGAAGAAATTGAAAAGCCATTTTGGTGCAATGAGGCCCTGTCATCCCAAATGTACCACTGCCCTAAAGCAATCCTTAAGCTGCACTATGGTTTATAACTCCTATTTTTATGAAAATGATTTTATATCAACAATCTGCCTACTTTTAACTTGGACTAATTTGCGTGGAATGTTGTGGTTTTGGTTTCCATGACATAACAATCTCTCCCCAATTTTCCTCTTATTTCTGACAGCACTTTCTCAGTTGCCTTTTCCGAGTCTTCTGAATTGATCTCCTCTTTAAACACTTTTATTTTTCAGAGTTACAGCTCTGGCTCTCTTCTTTCACCTTTTTCTGAGCTTCTCATGAAGTCGCTTTTCATTACATATCAGCTCCCAAACATTCACTTCCAGTTTCATCCTCTCTCATGGCCTAGTATGATTTCCAATTGTGCGCCCGGCATCTCTGCCTGCATTGCTGGAAGCACCTCACACATGCTTTGGCTTCAATTTCATCACCATCCTAATTGCTCATTTGCTTCCCTTCCTTGACAATGCCAAGTCTGATCTGCGTCATGGCTCAGGGGTCCAAGTGTTCATTTAAAATACTTTCCCTTCATTCTTGTACTAAAGGACACCTTCTCTTTAGATTGTATAAAAGTATGCCCAAAACCTGACAACCTTGCTATTTCACTCTTCCTCCTACCCTACCCTCTCATCTAAATTAAGTGCCTTTGTCATTAGACACTCTCTCTTCTGGCAACTTCTTTTTCTCCCTTATTTATTTAATTTAATTTGTTTATCGTTTGTTTCTTCCATCAGGTCAGTAGTTCACAACTCTGGCTGCATTTTAGAATCATCTGGGGAGCTTTTTTTTTACTTTTTTATTGTATAGTGTAGCATATACAAAGCAAAGAAATAAAAAAGCAATCGTTTTCAAAGCACTCTTCAACAAGTGGTTACAGGACAGATCCCAGAGTTTGTACTGGGCTATCATATGATCCTCTCATATTTTTCCTTCTAGCTGCCCCAGAATATAGGTGGCTAGAGGGCTTAAATTTTTTTCATCATCACAATCGACATTTTTTCCTTCTTTTTTGGTGAAACATAGCATATATACAGAAAAGCCATAAATTTCAAAGCAAAGCACCACAATTAGTTGTAGAACATATTTCAAAGTTTGACATGGGTTACAATTTCACAGTTTTAGGTTTTTACTTCTAACTGCTCTAAAATACTGGAGACTAAAAGAGATATCAATTTAATGATTCAGCATTCATATTCATTCATTTGTTAAATCCTATCTTCTATGTATAATTCTACACCATCACCTTTGATCTTTCCATATATCTCTCTTTAAGGTTGTTTGGGCTATGGCAATTCTAAATTTCTTATATTGGAAGGGTCTGTCACTAACATGGGGTAGGGAGATGGAGCTATCTGATGTTCTGGAGAGGCTGGGCTAGGTTTCAGGAGTTATCTGGACCCATCTGGAGGTTGTAGGTTTCTGGAAAGTTACTCGAGTGCATGGAACCCTTGTGGAATTTTTTATATTGCCCTAAGTGTTCTTTAGGATTGGCTGGAATGGTCCTGGTCGTGGGTGGCAGGTTATGATAGGTAGCAAGGTCTATCTTGAAACTTGCATAAGAGCACCTCCAGAGTAGCCTCTTGACTCTATTTGAACTCTCTCTGCCACTGATACTTTATTAGTTACACTTCTTTTCCCTCTTTTTCTCAGGATGGAATTGTTGATCCCACAGTTGTAGCAGGTAGGCCTCCGCCTCTTTCTGGTTTAGCTCTCTGTGGAAAATCCCCAAACTCCCTCTCCTTGCAGGCAAGTGAGATAAGACACATTCCTGGGATAGAACCCCCCTCCCTTAGCCTTCAGGAACTGGTGAAGATGCACATAAGCAAGATAAGACATTCCCAGGGTGGGGGCCCCTCAATGGTTCAGCTCTGGGCCATTCTCAATGTAAATCAGCCAATTGTTTGCCTTGTCTTTAACATGTCATACAGTCTATAAAAGCTAAGGTTGCCTTTTGTTCGGGGCTCAGACTTTCAGAGGCTACTCGGCTGAGTCCTATGGCCATAGCAAATAAAACCTGCTTCCTGAAACTATGGATCCTTAGTCTCAGCCTGTTCTAATTTCGGAAATGTTTCTGGAGGCCTGCGGCCTTGTTCCTGGTTTTCACGCTACACAGTGACAGGTTTGGATTCACCCCTGGGAGTCATCTCCCATGTTGCCAGGGAGACTTTCACCCCTGGATGTCCTATCGGACGTAAGAGGTAGGGCAATGATTTCACTTGCAGAATTGGGCTTAGAGAGACCGAGGCTACATCTGAGCAACAAAAGAGGTCCTCCAGAATGGGGAGCTTTTTAAAAAGTACAGTTATGTGGGCTCCACTCAAACCAATTGAATCGCTCAGATATATGCATTCAGGTGAGTCTGATGTACACTGTCTATTGAATAACATGACACTAGACCGAAAGCTCCTGGATTACATGGACCATTTTTTTTGCTCACTGCTCTATATACTCAGTAGCCATCACAGTGCCTTGTCCACAATAAATATTCAAAAACATTTGAGTTTTATTGACTAAATGGTGTTAAAAGTGTTCCAATTTTTGCATGACTGCAATTCTCTGTATTCCCTCCCTCTAGACCCAGTTCCTTCCTTTCTGCCTTAGCTCATACAAATGCTTTCTTCTACCCATAATCCCAGTTTCCTCTTTCACTTGGTTTATTTCTATTCATATATTAAGACTTAGCTTAGTCATCGTCCCCTCTGGAAAATCTTGCACCAGTACCTCTGGTGGGGCAAGTGTCACTACATTGTTGTCCTAAAGAGCTTGTGCTTACTTCTACCATAACATATAAAATATTTGGGAAATGTAAAAACTTTGGGATATAAGTGCTTCTCTTCCTTATTTGCTTGTAAACTCACCAAAGTCTTGGAGCATTTCTCATTTCTTTGAACTGCTCACTTTATTTTAAAATTTTAGATTGATTTCACCCTTGAGTTAGTCTCTTAAGTCAGAAAATCCAAAGTCATCATTCCTTCTCTTTCTCCCTAGATTCATAATCAGAGATTTGTAAAATTACTCATCCAAATTATTTATAAGAGCAAACATAGGAAATAATCCAAATGTTCAACAACAGGAAATTTATTGTATATACATAGACTGGAATATGATGTAACAAAAAAAATCAAGGTGCAGAAGATTACTTAATAATATGTAAAATGTTCTGATATATTGTTATATGACAAAGCGTGTTTCAAACATATATACAGAATTATGCCAATTTTGTAAAACATGCTTGTCCATTAATCCATATAAAAAGACAGGATGATATATATTCATAGTGGTTATTTCTGGGTGGTGGAATTTTTGTCTTTGTGCTTTTATATAGTTTCCATTTAAAAAATAATGAACATGGATTACTTATGTAATCATAATAAAACACTTTTAAAAAGTTTTAAAAAATGTGGCATCAATTACCCATAGACTGAGTAAGTTAAGTGAGGTAACTGACAATTTGCTGAAGGTATAAAAAGGGCAGAACCACCTTTTACTTCTGTAACTTTTTCCCTCACTTTAAATATTTGGAATTAATGGGGTGTTACTGATTCATAATTTACATTTATACAAAGCAGCTTTTCAGGCTATCCACACTTATATCCCATAATAGTAATGAAAACCATATCATTTTGTTCCATTTTGAACTCTGAGAGCACATCATTGTTATACAGAACTGTATATCACAATTATTTCTATGCTATGGAATTCACCTTAGACAAATTTTGTTTAAACTATGTTCTTAATCTTTGTCTGAACTCCTCCTCAAATGAATTATTAGTTGTATATTTGAAAAACAGCATGTACTCACCTTTTTGCAGATGAAATCACCAGGCAAATAGAGAATGGATTTCAATCTTAGCAACATGTCATAAATCATCTGTGTATCACAACCCTAGACAAAGAGAAAAATGATTCTTATAGACAGTCAAAAGATCAATACTCCTAGAGATTTTAGAATGCAGTGGAAATGAACAATAATAAAGCTTGTCTATGTTAGAATGAAATATTCAACTGCTAATGGAGATAAACTTGTTTTTGGCTTGAAATTAAGAAACAAACAAACAAACCCCAAAACATGTATAGTATAGTGAAAAGAGTTTGGATTCCGGTTGGATAGACATGAGTTTGAATCCTGGCTCCACTACATATTGCTACTTAAGCTCTCATGCTGTTAGTTTCCTTGTTTATAAAATGGGAATAAAGGTGATTATCTCATAATAGTAAAATTTTAACTCATGCTTAACATAGAACTGATGTTAGCTATTCATTATTATAACTAATAAAATACTATTATATTAGATCTGACAGATCAAAATAATTCTACTTAATATATATCTTTCTTATAATACCTTTTACACTGTTGTCAGATATTATTTAACTTTGCAAGCTTGTACATCTTTCTTCTTCACCTCAACTCTCATCTTTTAAATGGTAGGAGAATGTACGTATCAGATACCAAAGCAATATCTCTTTAGTGAATGACTGTTCAGATCCACTTTTTTTTGCAGAAAAGACATTTATTTCCAAGCTATAAATTAGAGGTGGCAGTGGTGGGGTGGGGCAGAGAGGAGCTGAGTGTTCTCGTTTTGGGCTTCTGTCTTTTTCTCTCTGTTCTCTTGGCCGGTGCTGAGTTCCTTATCAAGGCACTGCTTCTCTCGGGCCACCTTTGATTGCAGGTAGAAGGAGCCACTCACAGGTAAATCGTTCATCTTAAGTAAATGCTTGTAGTTCTGCAGACGAAAGGAGGCGGGATGGGAGGTGTGCGGTCTCCCGATTACCCAGACCGGCTGGAAGCTTCTGGATCTCCTCGGAGGTCCGCTTGGAGATGTTGAGCATCTGCTGCGCCTCCTGAAGGCTGCGGCCCGAGGCTGGATGTGGCTGCAGACTGGTGTCCCACGCATTCCGGGCGCTGGCTGCTGGACTGGCTGCAGACTCCTGCCGCAGGGCCCGAGCGAAGGCCCTGCCCACCTGCACCCCATCACAATGACCTGGGCCAGGTGTACTTGGCCTTGGCAGCCGCTCCGCCTCCGGGGACGCCGACACGGGCTCCTTCATATCCACATTTAAAAGTATAAGAAACAAATCTGATTTGTCAAAATTATTGTTTATTTATGATGGCCTAAAGAAAAATCTATAGGTGATTAAAAAATCCCAACTCAGCCAATGGCTTTGTATCTTTTGCCTTCCCCAGAACTGTTTTTCTCCTGCCAGAGCAGCTAACATGCAGCAACTTTCCTTTTACAGTTGGTTCTGCCTACCCTTTAGGGAACTGATTATTTCGCTAAGAACTAATCATAAAGCCAGACACAAAGGAAAAGAAGAGAAGCAAAGGGCTTGCTCCCAATTTGTGGACTGGATAATCATTCCTTTCGCAATCAGCAGTTTACGCTAATGGTTTCAGTAGTGAACACTTGACCTAGATCCATACGAAATGCAAACCTTGGGGAGACTTGACTGATAAGGAAAGTTAATAATTTATGATTGAAGTGTTTTCAAGTAGCCATTGATGAGAAACATTCTGATGAACTTGGTGTTAGATTTTTAAAAATTCATTTAAGAACCTACAGCTTTTGGTTCTCCAGCTTAGAGAAAAGACCACAGCTTGCAGGAGTAGCTTCTTAATACCCATATCTTTTTAAAACAATATCTTCAAATATTGATGAGAAACTACTCTGAGCAAGGGCTGATATGTGCCATGCCCTTGGATGAAAGAAAGTGAGTCTAGTTGGGATGATGCTGTAAGTAAACAGAAAAGCTGTAATTGATGGTAGAGAAAGATCATGTCAAAAGACACAGCAAGGTAAAGAGCCACGAGGCTTATGAGAGGAGAGGGTTACTTCTGCCTGCAAGTGAGGCTGGGAGAGAGGGGAGGCTTCAGGAATGTGTTCCTGTGAATAATGGAACTTGAGTCATTTAGGGATGAATATGATTTTTTTTTTTTTTTTCATTTGCAAAGATGTCCAAAGGCCCTTTCAGGAAGAGGAAAATTTTCCTGGCCTTTCCTTGCTGTATATTTCCTTGTACAGAAGTATCTATTTTTATTTCTATTTGTTTCATTTTTAACTATGCTTACAGGTTAGCCTATTTGCTAAAGCAAACCAAAACAAACATCATTTTTTCTAAAAAGTGTGTTTACCTCATTTTCAGTGAAAGTGCTCTAACTAAACAGCCTGCATGGCCGATTTCTTTTATTATTCTGAACTGTCATCAACTCAGAATGATTTCATTCAGAAATTGACATGCTGATTACTCAGAACCCATTTAGAAGAAAAACACCAACAAACTTGGGCTTAATCTTAGGATCTCCTCCACTAAGGCAAGTTTAGTGCTTTGATGTTTAAAAAAAAATCCATTAGAAATATGTGGAAGTTCTTGAACACATACATATCTGGAATATCATTGCAGTGAAGCTAACTTGCAATCATACATATCTGTGGAAAAGATTAAAACTATAAATGATTATAAACAGAAGGCTTAAAAATCCTTATATTTACTTCTATATGCACAATGTGACTTTTTGGCATTGTTTTCTTCAATATTAATTATAATTTGTAAATCAAAAATAAGGTTTTCATTCCTTGAACATTTTCTATTGCAATGTACTTCAGTGAAACTTCTCAACAGTATTAAATTGGACTTATAGGAATTATTGATAATTTAAATGGTGCTTTCCTAAGGTACTAATTCTGATTCTAGATATGCACAAGGATGCTTTCTTTGCGATGCTGAAAAAATCAAAAACAATCTAATGTTAACCCACATCCATAAAATATTCACTATTTGTAGGTAGAATACCATAGAGTGATCAACATAAATAAACCATATTGTATATATATTATACACATAGATTTTATATACATACATATTTATTCAGCAAGGTATAGCATATATTCAGTATAATTCTAACTATGGACAGATTCCACAAACTGATACTAGATGGATATGCGTATGTATAGATACACAGTAAAGTATACAAAATGAGGGTTGGAAGGATACTTTCCAAAATCATGTTAGAGGCCACCTCGGGGAGGAAGAACAGATAATGTATTTGGGGAGAATAATTGATGAGACTTCAACTTTAATTTTTATTAATTTAAGTTTTAATACAAATTTAAATACACATCCCTTTGTAGAGAAATACATTTAATCTTTTTCCTTCTAGTCTTCATCTAAGCTCACTAGCAAAAAACATAAATAAAGGAAACCAAATCAATGGTAAGTATTAGACCAAACTAGGAGATAAGCCCTAAAATAGATAAGCAAACAATTACCCCTGGTAGGAATGAGCACAAGCTCTTACATCCACAGCTTCTAATTTGGATATCCTCAGAGAAAACCATTCGAACCACTTTAATTATGACCTTTTATTTATACACTCGAACAGAACATGGATGAATCATGCAAATGGAACATAGCAGCTGTATGTAGAAAAATTGCAATCTAAGATTCACCCATTAGGTGATTTTGTTCACTCACAATTGCTTTGTGGAAAGGTGCTACTGGACTTGAGGGAGCTGTGGTTTAGGACTAGATCTTTATCTGGATTTAGGCTTAATGAAATGAAGTTTTTATTATGAAGCCATTATATTTCATGATGTGTTTTGAAAATGATTATCTTTTTTTTTTCTTCAGAAAATGATCATTTTCTTGAGATTCACTTTGCTACACTGATTAGAAAGAATTACATCCTGAGGCTAGCTTTTAATTTTTTTTTCTTTGTAACTCAGCTCCATTTCCTTTATAGAAGTCATTAGGAAACTTTCTGATTTACAGAAAGTCAGAGCACAAGCACTGTTTCATAAACGTCCTTTTAAAAATAAAGTGGGGCTTCCTGCATAAGCACTACCATCAATATTATATTAGTATGTACTTTGCATTAAATTTTACTAATTTCTCATATTCACCCAGTGAATCTTCCCAGCCTCCCTGGGATGCCTCCCATTAATCTATTGTTATCACTCCCATTGTTAGATGAGGAAAGGAAGGTGCAGGAAGTCTGTTGACTTCTCCTAAGGTCACACATGCAGTTGGTGTCAGAAGAAGAGTAGCCCGACTGTGGATTATCTGTCTGCACTCTGGACAACCTGAGGGCAAGATGTGTGCATCATTCACTCCTGTGTTCCCGACATCTCAACAGGGTCTGGGGTATGGAAGGGTCTAAATGAATATGGGCTGATGTATGGAATAAGGTTTTTAGAAATAATTCTCTTTTTGATAATTACAGAATTCAGTAAGGATTCTGAACATTTGGATGGCATTGAGAGAAATTCTCTTTTCATTCAATATATGGACTATAGGTTACATGGTGGTTCCTATAACCAGGAAATTCTTCTTTTAACCATGGTAAGCTCTAAACACAATTGTGAAGTTGGTAAAATTTATCTTTGGAAGGCCTACTCTCTCAGTCCTGTAAGATTTATCCATCTCCAAGCTCATTCCTACTTTCTTCCAAACAAAACTTAAGATTTACTAGTAAATTATACCTCACCATGAATTTTAGTGACCATCACATTTAAACAATAGTCTTTAGGGCTTTTTCCAGCTCAGCCTTGTTTCCCATTGTCAAAGGAAATGCTTTGTCCTGTTTTAAGCTCCATTCTCATTAAACAAATAGGTGATGGGTGGTATGTCTAGACAGCGATTCTGAATCCAGTTCCCTGTCACTAAGACAAAGGCAAGCCTGACTGGTAGCTGATGGAAGTAGCAAAGTCAAATTTGATATGTATTTTGCAAGGTACTATGGTATTGTAAGTTATCAGTACTGCATTTGAAGTGAATTGGACCTAGCTCCACACTCAACATTTGCAATACTATTAAAAATCATTTCAATCAATCTTTCCTTGAGAACTGGCAATAATTATATTTTTCTAGAAGCTTCAGTATCACATGGTCAAAGCAGGGAGTTATAAGTTGGATTGAACCCTAAGGATGAATCCAATCCATTTTCCTGTGATCGAGCAGGACACATGAAAGAATCTGATTTTCCCTGTGTGAAAATTCCCCTGTAAATTAAAACCGTTTTATTTCTCAGTTAATACTAATAGTAATTATGAAAATAAAACCTATATACCAAGCACTGTTTCTAAGCACTTTACATGTTTTGAGTCACTTAGTCATAACACAACAACCAAGAATGTTAAGTGATTTATTTAGAATTTCCCACATTATTGGGAGCCCCAGAGAAAAGGGAATATATGGGCTCAATATATTGGGGTATCCCAGTAGTGCCTAGCCTGGTGCCTTAGACAGGGTGTGTTGGTTGAATGGAGTTCAACTAGGCCATAAGCTCACCATTAAAAATACTTAGAGTCTAGCAACAACACTTTTTAAAGAGACCCTACCAGGGTAAAAACAAATTGATAAAAATGAAATACAGAAAGTCTTACTGTAGCCCTCCTATCTGGGAACCCCCCACAATAAATATGTTATGGTAGTTTTGAGCAAGATATCACTTCTGGGGTATCTGTGGGTGGGTGGTAGAAATCACTTTCATACCTCTGTCCATTCCTGGCAAAGTCTATTCTTCAAATGCAAAAGTCTCTCTCTTCACCTTTTGCCATTCATTACCTTCCCAGGCTCAGCTTGCCATGTAATCACAGTGAAATGAGTTACAAATCACAGTGAGGTGTTCTGATTTAGAGGTGTTTTAGTTTGAAAGTTGTTGGAGTGCGACATACCAGAAATAGCGTGGCTTTTAAAAAGGGAAATGTATTAAGTTGCAAGTTTGCAGTTCTAAGGCCATGAAAATGTCCAAATGAAGGCACCAACAAGAGGTTACCTTCACTCAAGAAAGGCTGATGAATTTGGGGTTTCTCTCTTAGCTGTGAGGGCACATGGTGACATCTGCTAACTTTCCCTCCTGGCTTCTTGCTTCATGAAACTCCCCTGGGAGCGTTTTCCTTCTTCATCTCCAAAGGCTTTGTTGGTTCTGGCGGCTCTCTCAGCTATGCTGGTCCTAAAGCTTTTCCCCAAATGGTTCTGTCCTAAAGAACTCCAGTAAGTAATCCCACCTTGAATGGGTGGAGACACATCTCCACGGAAACCATCTAATCAAAGTTATCACCCACAACTGGGTGGGTCACATCTCCATGGAAATAATCGAAAACTCCCACCCAGCAATATTGAATGAGGATTAAAGAATTTGTTTTTTTTCTGGGGTACGGAACAGAGTCAAACTGGCACAGATGGTTACTGCACTTTTACACGAGCAGCAAATATCACTGAGACACACTCATGCTACCTACATTCTAATTTTTGTATCTCGGGGTCCTTGGTTTCCTACTGTTGAGCTGGGACTTGTTTTCAGGCCCCAAAGGATGTGATTTTACAGTTAGCCACTAGGTGGCAGGACAGACCTTTGATTACATTTTCTCCATTTTCTGGAAATTTAGTGGTGGAGGTAAAATGTGCTATCTCTGGCATTTCATTTTAAAAATATATTTAAACATCAAAATCAAAATAATAACTAATCATAAAGGAGGGAAAATTTCCCAATCTCATAGAAACGAATCACTCCTTATTAGTTTAATACTTGAGTTTGGGGCTGGAGCAATATGAAATCTACAACGAAGAGCTATTTTATGAAAAAAAAATATATGACTCTTAAAGTTATTTCAAAACTCAGATCACCCATGCTGAAGGAGCAAATTTTACTAATTAACCACAATTATTGAAGCAAAGTTTTGGTGAAAATCTGTGACTCTAATTCTACGTTTTGATTACTGGGGAAAAAAAATCCTGAGATTCCGTCTTTTCCTAGTAGAAGGTGAGTAGGAAATTGCATGTGAATTTAAGCATCTAGTTTGAAACTATTTCATGTGGCAAGTCTAAGTCTTCTTTTGATGAAAATCATCAAAGAAGGATGTTCTTGAGATTACATGGTCTTTTGACTCCAGTGAAACATCTCCCGTTTTTTTCTTACTTTCTTTCTTTTTTACCATTTTATTACTTATCCACATTGGTGAGGAATTGAAAGGTAGCATCATAAACTTGTTAAATTCACAGATTGAGAAGTAAGAAAAACCTGCGCTTAAACTCCAAGCCATCACTTAGAGCTCTATCACCTCAGTTAGGTAAGTAGCTTTTCCTCTCTGTAAAATGGGATAGCAATAAAACATTTGTCAGAGGAGTGCTGTGAAACTTAAACAAGTGAAGGAAAATGAAGCAGGTAGCACAGTGGGGTTCATATACACACTCAATAAGCGCAATTACGACTTTTGGGAAGACTAATGTATCAATTTTTAAATTCAGGGTTTGCAGCAACTCAGTTTCTTCCCTTTCATTTGATTAAATTCCCTATGTCCTCCGCAGGGTGTAAGGCCATGTAAGAATCTGGTATTCCAAGCTGTATGGTGACAGGGTGTTGGGATTGAAGGATTATGGACAGTATGGATGACCTTCACGTGACATTGCCTTATTATAATTTATGATACTCCGGCATTACCATACCTTTGTTAAACCCTTTGGACACACACCATTCCACTGATTTAAAAACAAAATTTTCCAAAGCTAAAAGGAAAGGAATATAAGCATATTTGTGCTTTTTGAAGTTTTTAACCTGAGCATAACACAAAATTAAAGCAACAGACACTTCTTTTGAAAAACTGAAGCACTTATTTGACTTAGAATAATGCTCTGGTGCTACATTGCAAGGAAATGCCATTAGGTCTGTATCCATTCTGAAATTTACGAAATGGGGAAAAGTCCTTCTGAAATTGCTGTTTGGAGACCTAAAATATAAATTCCTTAAAGAACCCTGAAATAGGTAGTTGTAAGTTAAATGATTTCTAACTACCTTTTATTTACCCTAATCCTGAATATTGGAAAGATTCAAAGTGCATTTGCCAGCTTCCAATCTTTGTGCCAGATTTCTTTCCTTCTCTTTCACTCCCACTTTCTCTCTGTCTCTCTCCTCCTGTCTGCCTTCATTTCAAAGATACGGAAGATTCAGTCTCAGGGAGAACTCAAGATAACGGGGTTTTGCAGCGGCTAAAGTCACCTTTCTTTGTATCATTGGAAATTCTGGTCCATGTGTTCACCAATATAGCAGCATTTTTGTCTTTATAAAATTCAAATCTGTCCCACCATCCCCTCCTTATACAGCCCCCTTTGTCTGTGTGAAGGGGCCCACACCCCACAGCCTGGCTTCAACGGAACTTTCTAAATTTCTCCTCGGTTGTCATCAAGCTCCGCTGGTCCCAAAGGACCTCTCCTCCTTCTGGGAGGAGCTTATGCCATTCTACACTAGGGAGGCTCTGCCCAGATGTCTCTGCCTCTCTCCTGGTAGGCTGCCTTGTGTGCTGCTTGCAGGCACACCCTCCTACCCAGCAGCCCTGGAGGCGCAGGAGGCTCTCAGGGAGCCTGAGGCTGATTCAGAAGCCACACAAGAATCAGTTGGGTAAAATTTGAATGATAAGGGTATGGAATCTCTCCTCAACCTAGCTCCTCCTTAAAGAAAACAACAAATTTATATCAACTGCTAAGACTATCTCCATAAAAATAAATTTAGAAAGAATCCACACCTGCTTATTTTCTACTTCACTGAGCTTTAGGAGAAATGAGTAACTTTTTCATTTAAAAGAAATGTAAATTGAAATGGATTCTTTCTTGAATGAACTGCAACGTGAAAGGAAATGTCATGTAAAATTGAATCTAAATTTTTAGACAATATTAGCAAGATGTGAAGATTTAATCTTTTTTTTTCCCAATCAGGTGTTGCTGATTTGATCGAATTTCCAAAAATATATGTGAAAACAAAGGAAAAAACTCTTGAGGCTGAAAACTGGTACCTTTTCAACTCTGAGCTTGCTCAGAGATAGTCCCATGAAAGGCATCAGTATAGAATTTAAAACATTTTTTTCCTTTATAAAAGAAGTAGTTTCTGTCATTTATTTTCAATTAAGCGAGTCATTAATGTATAGTTTTATAACATTTTAAATTACTGTTAAGATAATTTAGCTGCTCTTGACTTTCATGTATTTTGACCATAACCTATAGTAAGACATATTTATACTGTAACTAGCGTGAATATAAATATGGATATGTACATTTAAAAATGAGTAACAGAAACGAAAATGTCATACCTGCCCTTACTTGTGTGCAAGGAACTCTGATATTTTCTCTTCTACTTTATATGCTGGTTGTGACCATCTAATTATTAATTGAATTCACGGCTCCTCAGTGGATTGCAAGCTGCAGTTTGAAAACCACTTGTCTTGATGAACCCGTTAACCAATGTAAGAATCTCTTTCACAATCTCCCTGATGAACAGTCATAAAACTCTCTTTCCATGATGCTTCTGCTTCACCAGAACTTCCATTAGGAACTGGGAATTGGACTAAAACTACTTTCTTATAGTCTCCAAGAGTAGGTCTCAGGGCATTCTTTCTACATACACCACTTTCCATGCTTGCTTCCTAATGTCTGTTCTTCACTCAGCAGGCAGAACGATCCTTTTCTACCATGTAAGCATCCGAAGTGCCTTTGTGTATCAAAGTACAACACAGTCCACACCACAGCCTCCGAGGCCACCTTACCCCTGCCCAGCCAGCACTTCCTACTGTTCTCTGATTCCTCTTTCCTTCTCTCTCGTCTCTGCTCCAGCCACTGTGGCGTCCTTGCAGGGTATCCCAACTCAGAGCTTCAGCTGGTCCATCCTCCTGGAATCCTCCCTCCCACCCACATATGTGCAGTCTCACTGTCCTGGAGAAGTCATCGATTCCCCCGCGACCATCTCCGAACCCTTGTCTACCCTACTCCTTTTCTTTGCGTGCAGATGTTTCAATACATTTCCATTTCTCAATCTGGGAAAGACTTTAGGTCTCATGGAATGACCTAACCGTGCCTTGAACCCGGATCCCGGAATAAGCAGTTCCAGCTGCTTCTCAGAGCAGGAACTCTCTGTGCAGGGCTCCCCCTGCTGGGCGGAATAAATACCCCACCCTCGGGCCGCACAGATTTGTCCCTCCTCTCCCAGGCGAAGTGGAGTTTGAGAAGAGAGCTGTATCCCCTGACCCTGACATGAATAGTTCGATCTCTCTAGGAAACCAGCCTCCATGGGAACCTCTTCCTTGCTCTTTCAGAGCCTTTGTGCTGTGTAAGCAAGAAGGTGGTCATTTGCTAAAAGTTTCTGTTCTGCCTGGGTGCTGACCACCTCCACACGTGCTCTATAATGACTTGATTTTTTATTCCCTTCTTCTAGAATGTCTGCACCCTGTGTATTTTCTAAAATTTATTTTTATTATTTTATTAGAGGTGTTGTAGGTTTACAGAAAAATCAGGCACAAAGAGCAGAGTTCCTTTATTATGCCCCACCCCCTACACAGTTTTTCCTATTGTTAATAATTCCCATTAGCGCGGTACTTCTGTTACAATGAAATGTTATTATTTTAATTATAAATATTAACTGTAGTCCAAATAGTTTACTCTAGGGTTCTCTGTATTGTACAGTGCGATTTCTTTTTCTTTTTAATTTTTATTCTAGTAACATGTATATATATACAACCTAAAATTTCTCCTTTTAGCAACATCCAAATATATAATTCAGTGCTGTTAATTACATTCACAATGTGGCACCACTATCACCACAAAACTTTTCCATCATCATAAACAGAAACTCTAGACCAATTAAGCATTAATTCCCCACTCTCTATCTATGGCTCTTGGTAACCTGTATTCTAGTTTCTCCCTCTATGAATTTGCTTATTCTAATTATTTCATATCAGGGGCGTTTGGATAAAACAGTGCCTGGAACTTAGTACATATTTGTTGAATGAATTAATTGGATAGATGAATTAGTGAATGCCATGCACAGAATTAAATCTTAACTGAGAGAAATTTACCTGCACTATAATGTGTAAGGGAGAGATTAGTAAAATTAAAAATATCAAAAAATCATCTAATTAAAATTAATAAAAATTTCTATGCATTTTTCTTTTTCTGAAAAACCCCTAAATTTAAATTTGACCATCCTAGAGTAAATCCAAAGCATGCGTAATCGGAGAGGTGATTAGGCGTGATTCTCTGTCAGGCTAAGCTAGGGCGAATCTGGGGCCCGATTTGGCATACATTGCCAAGGCACACTCACGAAAAGGAGAGAATGCCCACACTGGCACAAATATAGAGGTGCAGATTTAGTTATATTTAAGTTAATGCCAGAAGAATCTGAAGAACTCTTCATTTTTGACACCAATTAAGAGAAAGAGGCTTCTAAAGAACAAGTATTCTGCCGAAGAGAGACTTATAATTTATTTGATTTTTTAATTCTCCATAAATGTTCCAGGTTATTTTGACTTTAAGACATAATATAGGGTGGTGCAATGGTGGCTTAGTGGCAGAGTTCTCACCTGCCATGCCAGATACCAGGGTTCAATTCCTGGAGCCTGCCCATGTTAAAAAAAACAAAACAAAAAACATAATGAAAAAAAAAAGTCCTAAATGCTGTAGAAAGTAAGAGCTTAGGTTTAATAGAGGGATGGATGTGGTATCTTTCTACTTATTGCAAAAGCACTTGCCTTGAACAAATCGACTTTGCTGATGGTTCGGAAGTTCATGTCAACAGCCAGGGCTAACTGCATCGTCGTTGGAAGGGTCTCAAGCAGATCAGACTCATCTTCAAAAAGATCAACAAAGCATAATAATTAATGAAACAAATCACCAAAGAATAAGAAGAAAAAAATTGTGAAATAAAGGAAACAAAATGTCAACTCTATAAATAGATGGATAAATCTGCTGCTATGTTTTCATACTTCAGTTGGACAGGTGTGCTTTTCACAAAAGCACTATTGCATTTGTCAGAGAAGTATTTTAGCTATTAAGAACTTATTGAATAATTCCAGAACATTGATTTTTGCTGAAACTTTGATTATAAAGTTTAATAATCGTGGGACAAAGACTAGCGAACAAATCAGGGACAGAAAGAGGATCCAGTTCATGTCTTCTGATTTACTGATTCTTGCCATAGCATTCTAGGGTTAGCAAATAATAACAAGGGCCATGTGCCATTTGAGAGCTTGCAGAGCTCTGTCACATCCATCATTTTATTTCACCCTCATGAAAAATATTTTGACTCCTATTTTGCAGAAAGAAGAAAAACACAAAGAACCTAGGCTTAGAGAGACTAGAAGTGACTTGCCCATTTATACATAGTCAATAGGTGGCTCAGCTGGGAATGGAATCCAAAGAAGAAATGCGCTAAGGGAGTAGATTCAAATTATTATTATTTGCTTATTAACTCAATGAAGAATGTGAATACTTTTAAGATTTGTCTGCTTGTGAATTCAAATTAAATGATAGGCCTTCAGGCTAATAGAATGTTCTTTAAACAAAATTGCCATTCTTAGTGTCTGATACACCTAGGGTTTTTGAAATCTGATTACTTTTGATATTTATTATATCTGTCATAAAAGAGAAAAATTGATATTTCTTTATTTTTATTCCAGTATGGGTTCTACATATGAAAACCCTCCAAATAATAACACAGGTCCTTGTTTCTGAGGCTTGTTGGTGTCTAGTTAACTTCCCTAAGCCCAGGTGTTGGATCCGTGTCTCCTGCTGCTCAGAGAGAGGGAGGAACGTGGCTGTCACTCCTTTTGCTGCTCTTCCTCTCCATTGAAATGCTTCCAGAAAGAGCTTTAGGAGCTCGAGAAACATGTTTTGGTAGCATAGGATTCAGGAAGTGCTTCTTAACATAGAGGCTGGAGTCTCTTAAGAGTGGCAAAAAGGTGAATAAAAGGTGCTACTATCAACGACCTCAGGAACCTCTTCAATTTGAAAATCTCATGGTGATTTGTACTCTGGTGGAAATAGCTTTTTTTTAATTCCTATTTTTATATGATAAGGAACAAACTAAAAGCTGAATTTGATTATCACCAATACTAGCATGTTATCTTTAATTTACTTTATATCCTTTTATATATATATATAAAAGGCTGTTTTACTCCATACATATATGTGTGTGTGTGTGTATATATATATATTTTACTCCAGTGCTTTACAACTGATAGTAGAGACATGTAAGGGTCTCTTAGAAGCAATTCCGTAGTAGGATGGGAATGACCCAAAAGCTGGCTTCGCTTTCTGAGTAGTCTGTTCAGTAGATAGCGTGGTGTCAATGAAAAAGCAAGGGTTTTGAAACGCAGGTCTGAGTCCCTGTTAAGCCATCGGTTGGATTTCTCAGTTAAGAGCACCCCTTTCCTTGATCTAAAAAGGGGTTCATGGCACTGAAATTTGCCTGATACTTCTACTTGTTTGGTGAAGATTCTGTGTGACAATATGTGTAGAACCTAGCAACCTCCCCAGGGTTGGCATAACTGGAAATATAAAGCTGGATATTTAAGAAAAAGAATTCTGTGGCATTAAGTTAATGCTTTTAAGGATCATCTAATAGTTTTCCAGTCTTTTGTTCCAAACCAATTAGTCTCTGTTTCTATATTACAAAACCTTCATTACATTGCATAGTTCATAGGGATTTGGTCAGCTATTTGCCATGCCTACCTAGCATTCTCTGAGAGTCCCACGTATACTTATACCAAGTGCGAACCCGCTTCTGCACGCTTTTGGGGATGGAGTACATATTCATGTAGGCAATGGTGTCATCCATGCAGGCGCGGAAGTTGTTCTGATTGGCTGTAGCCGCTCCAATGACGTCTCGCATCTGAAATCACAAACACAGTCACCCCGTGCTCAGTGGAGGAAATGGAAGAGTTACTAAAAGTTCAGGTGAGTAAAGTGTTCTGACATGACATATTCCCTTCAAATGCACCAACTTCTTGCTTTTGAAACACTGATTTTGGGTCCTAATTTTGCTCCTAGCCATAAAATATTGGACAAATCAGATCCACTCTCTGACTCCATAAGGATGGTACTAATTCTCTCTTGCCTACTGCTTGAGGTTTTTTGTGAGGATCTAGTAACATAATGCATGCACATATTCTTTGTAAACTTGTATATTACTTCAAATATGTTAGTTGATGTTTTAAAAAAGAATACAGCTTGTGTTTATGCGAGGAATGTGCCGCGAAAGTTGAGCAATTACCTGAGAGAATGGCTAGTCCCTTTTGGTGAGTTGCACTTTGAAAGCATCCTTCATATATTATCCGGTTTGGCTGGCTATATAGACTCAATTCGTCATGAAATTGCAACCTCTGTACTTCCATTTGTGTTGTTTAGACAGGTAAAATCAAATCTCATCTTGCTTAAGGCATAGAATTCAGCAGAAGTTGAAATGTGCTGAAATTACTGAAACATTATCTACTGCTGTGACAATACTTAAAGAACTGTCAGGTTTTAGTTCTTGGATGTTTATAACTCAGCCATAAAAACCCACTCTAGGTTAAGAGCTGATCTTTAAGGTCTCAGCAAAAATAAAGGAGAAAAAGAACAAAAAGATATATAGCTCGACTCTTCCTCTCACATAGAGGGAAGCAAGTGGTTGTAAATTTGCTTCGACTGTGGGTTTATAATAGGGAGGAAAATCAGGACCTCGCTTTTATACTTCTAACACTTTGCTCATTCATTCTAGTCGCTGAATCTTTTCTGCTTAAGGAAAAAAAATACTAATTTTTCGAGGTCCAGCTCAAATGGTTCTTTTATTGCGGTGCCTTCCCCAGTTTCTATTTTTAGAGGTAGTATATTCTTCTACTCATCAATACTTTCTGAGAAAGAGCTATGTAGATAATCAAACTGGTTGCATTTTTTTGAATCTCTAACTTACTCCTCAGTGTATATTCTGAATATTCTTCAACAATGTCAATTCTCAGGTGCTCTTGGCACCTATATTACCAAGTCACTTAGGGTTGTGAAACTTGGGACATTGTGTGAGTGTGGGTGGGATGGGGGCTTTTAATAAACTGTTAAACTTGCGACCAAGAATAATTAAAAGCATCATTGATCAGTGCTGAGGACCCAAGAATTTGTAGTGACAGTAATCTGAATGGGTTTTGTGTTATCCTTTAGCAATATTGACTTGTTCTTGTTGTAGGAGTTGAGAAGGATGTGTGTTCAATGATGTGTTCCAGGCTAGGAAGCATGTGAGAGTGTGAGAGGAAGACAATTCTAGTCTCTGTGAGTTGCAATCAGAGAAGAGAATATTGCAGTTAAGATGCTACAATCATGTCAGGCTGCATTAATTTGTGTGTTTGTGTGCGGGGATGTTGAATAAATAAAGACTTTGTCCCAGGCCCCCTTATTTTTCTTTCTATCTTTTTTCTTTCTCAGCAGGTTTTATTTATGGAAGTTTACTTATGAAAGTTTAAGGGGCAAAACTGTTATTTCCAGCTCCAGCCTCTTCCCTGTGTGCTGTTACCTCAGTGACTTGGTACTTTCTGTTCTTCTTGGAATCCCATATTCAATATAGAGGCAGGGATAGTGTGTTACACGGAGCGGCACCTGTGTGTATGCGAATCAACCGGAGATCTTGTTAAATGCCAGACCCAGAGCTACCCTAGCCGTAGTTCTGGCTGGAGAATGAATTCTGAATTTCCCAAATGATGCTGACGGTGTTGGTCCAAAGGCTACGCTCTGAGAAGCAAGAGAGCTGAACTGGAGCCAGACCTCGATTTTTAGTCTTGTTTTCATGAAAAATACCTTGGACATATTAAATACTCAATAAATTTTAGATATATACTATTTCGATATCATTTTTATGGTTCTGACCTTTTCTGACTGTAAGAATTGGGGATTCCTTTTAATCTCTTCAATCCAGACTTTCCTCATTTGGAAAAATAGCGAAAATATTGACTATGGTGTGGCAACGTATCTCCCGTTGATTTTATAAGAAATTAAAAAATGTGATTTTACTTTTTTTGCCTTCAAATAGATTTGAATTGAAATTCTCTCTATACCACCTTCCGATTTTCAATCAGTGTTACCGCAATCTCCCTAGCTATTAAGATCATAATATTTTATATTCACAGATTTTAACCACTTGGTATCCATTTTCACAAACCTGAATATTTTCCAAGCAGAATCTCCTTTACAATCTTTCTCTTCATTATCATAATCGAACTGGGGTTGTCATATTCCTAAACTAGTTCACTCTCCTTTAACTCAGCTTTATATACCTTTTATATCATTCCCTCCAGTTCATAGTATATTTTAATTAACCTTTACTGAATTGCTGTGTTTAAAATCCTGCCCTGGCTGACTTACTTTTGCCTTCAGGATAAAGGTCAACACTTAAATTTCAGGCCCTTAAAATATCTTGTTCTTGCATATTCCCTAACCTTATTTATACACTGCAGTGATTTTCTGGACCTCTATTTCTCCAGATATATATTGTGCTGTGTCATGGCCATCTTCTCATTGTTCCTTGGCCAGCTGACTGGACTACCCATCTGTAACTACTGACTCATACCTGGTTTTTAAGATGGCTCAAATGTACCCTCCACCATCAAACCTCCGGGCAGCCTCACTTTCTAAACCAACACTGCGTTTCAACCTCTCCTCTGGTGCATATAAAGCAGATGCTTGATATTTATGGATGTGGGAGTTGAGATTTGACTATTTGTGAACAGCTTCAAATGTCATAAAGAATAGTTTTTGCTGTTAAATTTTGTTAAAGCATGAGGTTCATTCATACTACTGCAATGGGAACAAATCACTTTTCTAGTAGGAATTATCATTTCATGATATAGCCTAATGCTTTACCCAGTGCACAAATCTCAGCATGGCTTTGCTGCTCTCTAACATGTGGTATGCACACATGTAACTTCAAATGTTGTTATGCTCTTGGGGGGTGTAAGGGTAGTTCAGTGGTACAATTCTTGCTTGCCATGCAGGAGACACAGGTTCAATTCCCCGTCCATATACTTCCCCCCCAAAAACAAACAAACAGGCAAAGCAAACATATAAATAAAAAATTCAACTAATGGTGCTGCAGTAACAGGAGACTCACATGGACGAATAATGATATGTGACCCCTCTATTCGGCATACAAAAAAAAGTTGCTATGCTCTCAAGCTTTTTTTTCCCCTGTGAAATTGTGAATTCAAGATGTTTTTAGGCTCTATCCCTTATAAATGCCAAGTACCTTCCAATTAGTTATTTATGTAAATACATAAGTAAATTCGTAATCCTTTCTTACTAGACTGATTTCTTAGGAATGAGGACAACGAGATGCCATCTTAAAAATTTGTGAACTAATGATTTATAATTTTAAATGACATTTGGCAACTTCTGGTTTAAATGACCTCCCAAATCCTTTTTAATGCAGTGATTCTGTGTCAGCACTGAAGTTCAAATAAATGGGAGAGCTTTTAAGGGTTGTTAGGAAGCTTCAAGTAAGGAGTTAGGGACTTCCTCTGAGAGTCCATGTGAACTCTCATTGCTAACAGACTTTCGACAGATTTGATGGTTTAAAAACTGAAAGGTGATGTTAGCCCAGTCACATTTTCCTCCAATTCACTAAAATAAATCATAGTTAGTTAAAATGGAAGGGCCAGAGAGATTTTTATTTTTCTTCCATAAGGTTTATGAAGGCTTGTTAGCATTTCAAACATGACAACAGTAGGTCTCTAGTGATTCACATCTCAATTTACCTGGCCAATTAAGCTGGAGAACACAAAAACTCCAGAAAAAAAATTCAAGAGCTGAAAAACAATTTCAAATGAAGTTTGTGGTTCTGGAAGGCCTCCAATCGTAATTAAAGTTCGCACTGCCCAGTAATAACACCTCAGATACCTGTTAAAAGAGAAGATGCATGTTTTGCTTTTTATTAAAACATTGCAATACCAATATGCTTGGGAGTACAGATCATTAAATTATAATAAACTTCTTCCTCATCAAAACTTTCTTTCTGATGATTTGCAGTCACCATGTATGCTATTGCAAACTTCTTGGTAAACCCTGTGAAATGCTCAAAGAGGGTATTTCTTATCTCTTGCTGCAAAACATTTTCCCCTAAATTTAATGGTATAACGAAATAACCATCTTAATAAATTCATCATTTTATGGTCCCACATTATGTTTCTAGGAAGCCCATGGGGGCTTCTTCACCCCCATGTCTGGGCTGGGCTGGGCTGGTTGGAATGACTGGGGCTGGCTGGGTCTCTCTTTCTCTTTGCAGCCTTTCAGCGTGAATAGCTGTGGTAGTTAGATTCAGTTGTCAACTTGGCCAGGTGAAGGCACCTAGGTTTGTTGCTGCGGACATAAGGCAATGGTACATGAACCCTCATCTGTTGCTAATTACATCTGCAGTCGGCTAGGAGGCATGTCTGCTGCAATGAGTGACATTTGACTTAGTTGGCTGGTGCTTAAATGAGAGAACGCAATGTAGCACTGCTAAGCAGCTCGGCATTCCTCATCTCAGCACTCGCAGCTCAGCCCAGGCCCTTGGAGATGCAGAAAGAAGTCACCCTGGGGAAAGTTGTTGGAACCCAGGGGCCTGGAGAGAAGACCAGCAGAGACCATTCTGTGCCTTCCATGTACGAAAGAACCTCAGTGGAAAGTTAGCTGCCTTTCCTCTGAAGAACCAACAAAATAAATCCCCTTTTATTAAAAGCTAATCTGTCTCTGGTGTGTTGCATTCCGGCAGCTAGCAAACTCAAACAATAGCTTTGGCTTCCTCAAAGCATGGCAGTTTCAGAGTAGATGGACCTATTACAGGGTGGCTAGTTTATCCCCAGAGCACTAGCTGCAGGGGCAGCAGCTGCCGTGCTTTCAGTAGTTCAGAAGACCTATAACATCTTAATCTATTGCCATATTCTATTTGTTCAGCAGGCCACAAGGTCAGTTTATACTCAAGGGACATTTGAATCTACCTCTCAATCGGCAGAGCGCAGACTTTGCAGCCATCTTTAAACTACAACACTAGTGATCTGTGGAGAGTGTTACAGCAATCAAGGATATTTATGCAGACAGGAGAGCCTTTTACAATTCACATTCAATTGTTTTTACTAATGGAAAACACAGCAGGTAAATGCTGGTCCTTTTTTTTTTCTACCAACATCCTATTATATTACAAATAGGTTGACATGGCAGAGACAGAGGAGAACTGAACTCCATCGTAATAAGGAAATCACTGAGTGTAATAGGTTATTTATCTAGTATTTGGTATTGAAGAAAACCAAGTATATTAAAAAATATACTCAATAAAGATTTTGTATTTAACTCTGGGCCATTGAAAATGGAGAGGCTGAGAAAATTACAACCCAGATAGGAAAAGGGTCAGGGAACCAGGACCACAGAATAGAATATGATACGGGCTGGACAGAAATACAGTATTTGCTTAGCTACATTTAGATAAAGTTTTACTGAGTTCATAGCAAGATGGGAATGGAAGTTAGTATCAGGACCCCCACTGTAAATATACTGTAGTTTTTGTATGATTAGGCTTACTATGGGGAATACTCCATATGGAGCTGATGGCATGCTTGGAGGACAGGCATTTCCACTGAATCCTTAAGACAGTGTCCTATGGATAAAGAACGTCTCCAGATATTGTTAACAGAGACACCTTTAGATTTAATGGGTCCCTCTTAGCTAATCTAGTATCCCAGGTGGGCACAGAAAAGCTGTGCCTTTTACAGAATCCTACCTTAACCAAATTTCTGTTTCTTTATCTGGGTTTGCCATGTATAATATTAGCACTTTAAATAAATGCGTCTTTAAACAAGGGTGGCCATTTTCTCTTTTTTGTAAAAATAGTTTAAGATCTTTAGGTCTTCAATAGTAAGGAATTGGGGTTTACAATGGAAGAAACAGACTGCAATTGAAATCAATAGTCAAATGAAAATAATCTAGAAAAAAATGACTCATTTTGAAACTTGATAACCTTATAAATGATCTTGGATTTTTTTTTACTTGGTACTTATAGGCACAGAAAAAAATAATGAACTCCTTGGTAGAGTTTGAAATCGCTGTGCCAAGAGAATGAAAATATTACCTCTCTGTAATAATTTTTTAGTAGTCTTCCAAGGACTTACTAATACTACTGTGAACCCGATGTCAAAAAGAACCACTTTGAAGAAGAACAGAATTAATTTTATGGATTGAATTTAGCTTTTCCAATTCCAATTTAAAATTTCCTGTTACCTTATTTATTTTGGTCATGGGTCTGGGGCCTGTGGGTCTCTTTAATTTAAAGATGTTTATTGAACCTGATACTTTGCAAGAGTGAGGCAGGGGCTACATTTTCCCTCCACATGACTTCCTCTATTAAACTGTTGGAACTTTTGTCCCCTCCAAGATCACTGTATGTTAGCAGGAACAAATATAATTATTACCTCTCATTTTAAAATTTATGGATGGTAAAAAATAAGATGTAAAAAAAAATAAGAATCAACAGTTTAATTTTGGTATTGATTTTCCAAATCTGAAGGGAGAGACTTGCACTATTTTTTTGATATTAAATAGTGTGCAATGTTAATTGGAAGTTTTCTGCCTTGATGCATTGAGGTTTATTTTGGGATTCTTCTCTTGGTCACATCTTATATGCAGACATGCACAACCAAAGGTAAGATTTGTTATTTAATTAGATGGCATCGTATTGATTTTCTAGGATTAGCTTAATTAGTCAAGTGTGTCCACCCCTAATACCAATACCTCAGGCAGATAGATCCTTTCAAAGAGAGTCTTTCTATCTGGCTGATTTAATGACTATCTAACAGATTGCACACGTATATGGATAACAATACTTTAGCATGCTTACTAAAGCAATAAGGCAGAATTGACATGAAACCATAAAAAAGCAGGTAAGTGTGAAGCTGGAAATTCTTCCTTTGTGAAACAGTTGTGACATTCAAACTGCCCCCAACATACAAATATCAAACATACAAAAAACACTGAATGATTTTTACAGGGAACACCTATCTACTCTCACCTAGATTTCTACCATTAACACTTTACTATACCTCCTTTGCCATGTATCCCTCCAAATTTCCATATGTTAATCCATTCTATTTTTTGGATACATTTCAAAGTAATCTGCAGACTTCAAGACACTTCCTCTTAAATACAGTACTTCTGTACCTATTAACCAGCATTCAGTATTTGTTTATTTTGAACCTACAATAAAATGCACATTTCTTAAGTGTGACGTGATGAATTTTGGTAAGTGCAGAAACCTGTGAAACACAAACCCTGTCAAGATCAAGAATATAACGATCACTCAGAAAGTTCTCTCATGCCTCTATAGTCAGTCCCTCCCCTTCCACCCCAGAGGCAACCACTATTCTAATATTTTTCCCACCATTAAGTTTAACCTGTTAAGTTTTTCCTATTTTTGAATTTTTCACATAAATGAAATCACAGTATACAAACTTTTGTGTAAGGCTTCTTTCACTCAGCATAATGTTTTTTTTTTTTTTTTTAACATTTTTTATTGTGAAATATAACATATATACAAAAAAGCAATAATTTCAAAGTACATTATAATAAGTAGTTATAGAACAGATTTCAATGTTTGGTATGGACTACAATTCCATAATTTTAGATTTTTCCTTCTATCTGCTCTAAGACACTGGAGACTGAAATACCAATGTAATGATTCAGCAGTCATACTCATTGTGAAATCCTAACTTCTCTGTTATAATTCCTCCTTCTCTTTGATCTTTCTCTCAATCTTTGAGGCTTTTGGGCTATGCCCATTCCAATTTGTTCATGTTGAAAAGGAGTGTAAACAATATGGGATGGGGAATGGAACTAGCTGATGTTCTGGAGAGACCGACTCCTCTGGGTTTCAGGACTTATCCAGCCTAGGAACCATCTGGTGGTTGTAGGTTTCTGGAAAGTAATCATAGTGTGGGGAATCTTTTAGAATCTCAGATAAAGCCCTAGTTGTTCTTTAGGGTTGGCAGGAATGGTTTTGGTTGGGGTTTGGCAAACTATGATAGTAGCGATATCCAGCTGAAGCTTGTGTAAGAGTAGCCTCCAGAATAGCCTCTTGACTCTATATGAACTCTCTTAGTCACTGACACCTTATTTTGTTACATTTCTTTTCCCCCTTTTTGTCAGGAAGGCATTGTCGATCCCATATTGCCAGGGTTAGGCTCATTCCTAGGAGTCATGTCACATGTACTCAGCATAATGTTTTTGAGATTGATCCATGTTGTGGGTATAAGTCATTTATTCTTCTTTATTGCTGAGAAGTAGCCATTGTTTGAATATGCCATAGTTAGCTATACTTTTATTGATGAGCACCTAGGCTGGTGTTCTAGTTTGCTAGCTGCCAGAATGCAATATACCAGAAACGGAATGGCTTTTAAAAAGGGGAATTTAATAAGTTGCTAGTTTACAGTTTTAAGGCCAAGAAAATGTCCCAATTACAGCAAGTCTATAGAAATGTCCAATCAAAGTCATCCAGGGAAAGATACCTTGGTTCAAGAAGGCTGATGAAGTTCAGGGTTTCTTTCTTAAGTGAGAAGTCACATGGCGAACACAGTCACAGTTTCTCTGTCATCTGGAAAGGCACATTGTGAACATGGTCAGGGTTCCTCTCTCATCTGGAAGGGCAAATGGCAGACACGGCATCATCTGCTAGCTTCTTCTCCTGGCTTCCTGTTTCATGAAGCTCCCTGGGAGGCATTTTCCTTCTTCATCTTCAAAGGTCGCTCGCTTGTGGACTCTCTGCTTTATGGTGCTGCAGCTTTCTCTGCTCTCTTTGAATCTCTCATTCTCCAAAATGTTTCTTCTTTTATAGGACTCCAGAAACTTCTCAAGACCCGTCCAAATGAGTGGAGACATGTCGTCACCTAATCCAGTTTAACAACCACTCTTGCTTAAATCACATCTCCAGGGAGACGATCCAACTATAACTTCAAACATACAGTATTGAATAAGGATTATTCTGCCTTTCGAAATAGGATTTTGACTAAAACATGGCTTTTCTAGGGGACATACCTCCCTTAAACCAACACAGCTGGCTTTCCAGTTTTGGGCTATTATAAACAGAGCTTCTGTGATTTTTCCGTGCAAATATTTTTAAGGACATATAATTTCATTTTTCTTGGCTAAATATCTAGGCTTGGAATTTCTCAGCTGTAATGTAGGTTGTGCTGGTTTGAAAGTATTAAGTACCCCAGAAAAGCCATGTTTTAATCCTGAGTCAATCTTGTGGAAGCAGCTATTTCTTTTAATCCTGATTCAATGATGTAGGTTGGAATCTTTTGATTAGATTATCTCCATGGAGATGTGATGCACCCAGTCATGGGTAGTGATCTTTTGATAAGATGGAGATGTGACTCCACCCATTCCAGGTGGGTCTGGATTAGTTTACTGGAATCTTTTAAAAGAGGAAACATTTTGGAGAGAGTCAGAAATGACAGAAGCCTCAGAGCCACGAGACAGCAGATGTAGATGCTGGCAGCATAGTTGCTTCAGAGAACAGAGACACAGATGCAGGGAGATGCTTGGAGCCCAGCAGATGTCGCCATGAGATGTTAAGCAAACCAGAACCTGGAGAGAGCCAAGGAAAGCCAAGAGATGAAAGCCAGCCCTAGAGAAGTAAAGTGAAAAACCCCCACAGGATCAGAAACTGAAAGCAACAGAGCCCAGGAGCAGGGGACCAGCAGATGCCAGCCACATGACTTCCCAGCTGACAGGTGTTCCAGACCAATCAGCCTTTCTTGAGTGAAGATAACCTTTTGTTGATGTCTTAATTTGGACATTTTATAGGCTTAGAAATGTAAACTTGTAACTTACTAAATTTGCTTTTTGAAAAGCTGTTCCAGTTCTGGTATATCACATTCCGGTAACTTTCAGGCTAACACACACATATATGTTTAATTTTATAAGAAACTGTGAGATCTTTGTCCAAAGTGATGGTACCATTTTACATTCCCTCCAACAATGTATGAGAGTTCCATTAGTTCATATTCTTACCCCAACACTTGGTATTGTCAGTATTTTAAAATTTTAACTATGTGCTGGGTATGTGGTGGGACGTGATTTTTAAAAGTTTCTACAAAGTTATTACTGGAAATGGATACGGGGATAATTGCCCCATTAGTAGTGCAAGTTCTCTGAGGTTAGACATATACCTAGTGTATGATAGAGGCTTAAAAATATTTGTTAAATGATATGAATGAATGAATGAATGGGAATGCATACATAGACTTACTAAAATGAAAACATAAGAAGACTCAGCTGCAAGAACATCTGTGTAATCCCCTTCCAGACTCTTCCCTGTCATGTTGCCAACTGTCCTTCATCTCTCTTCTAGTCCACTGATTTCTTTGCTCTGTTGTGTTCTGGTTATATCCCAAGAATATCCTCATAGGCATTGTAGTGTAAAGACCACTCCTTTTTTGGGGGCCAGTGTCTGAACTCAGGTATCTAAAGAACCCTGAGCAACTTTCTTCATCTACCTAAGTCTCATCATTTTTATCTTTAAAATGAAGGGGCGGAGTATCCTAAATTCTCCTAGCACTAGGTATAGTAATTCTGATTTCTTTCTTATGCCATATGATGTCACGATTTGCATGACAGTTTTGCATGCTTTTCTACTCTTTCCTTGTAGGCATTAGGGATTGGGTCAAGGGATGTGCAAAGAGGTTTGTGCACATTGGGAAATTTGTGTTAGAAAGTAAATAAGATTGGCGTGTTTGTGGACAAAGTTACATTGGGGCCATTTCTGGGTATACAACCAAACTTAATTACTTGTGTGTTTTCCTTTTGAGCAAAACATTTTCATTCTTTTTAAAATTTCACAGTCTAAAGAAGGATGCCATTCACTCAATATAAATGAAAATGCCTTCTTGACATCTATTAAAATGAAGAGATGTTGTTATTCCGGTAAGAGTTAATGGAATAATAATAAACGTGTGCCATATTTTAAATGAGTACAAGGCTTCACTTAATTCCCACATTCTGCTACCTAATTCTAATGAGGGCAAAGTTCACAAACCTAATGGTCTTCATAAAGGGCTTTCAATTTAGAGGTCTTCAGAAACCATCACAATGGTTAAATTAAAAATGCTCTTGATAATCATCACAAAACCTTGGCTTACAGGTCAGAGGGTAATTTGAAGCAAAAGCAGAAGGCGGTGAAGATTTAAAATTGTTAGGAAAATGGAAGCATATTAATAACTGCCATATACAAATTATCTTTAAAAATGCCATTGCTAGGTATCTACTCAAAGGACTTAAGGGCAAAGACACAAACGGACATTTGCACACCAATGTTTATAGCAGTGTTATTTACAATTGCAAAGAGATGGAAACAGCCAAAATGTCCATCAACAGACGAGTGGCTAAACAAACTGTGGTATATACATACGATGGAATATCATGCAGCTTTAAGACAGAATAAACTTATGAAGCATGTAATAACATGGATGGACCTAGAGAACATTATGCTGAGTGAGTCTAGCCAAAAACTAAAGGACAAATACTGTATGGTCCCACTGATGTGAACCGATATTAGAGAATTAACTTGGAATATGTCATTGGTAACAGAGACCATCAGGAGATAGAAATAGGGTAAGATAATGGGTAATTGGAGCTGAAAGGATACAGACTGTGCAACAGGACTAGATACAAAAACTCAAAAATGGACAGCACAATAATACCTAATTGTAAAGCAATCATGTTAAAACACTGAATGAAGCTGCATCTGAGCTATAGGTTTTTTTTTGTCTGTCTGTTTGTTTGTCTTTTTTTTCTTTCTTTTTTTTTACTATTATTATTATTTTTATTTTTTTCTCTATATTACCATTCTATATCTTTTTCTGTTGTTTTGCTAGTTCTTTTCCTAAATCGATGCAAATGTACTAAGAAATGATGATCATGCATCTGTGTGATGATGTTAAGAATTACTGATTGCATATGTAGAATGGAATGATTTCTAAATGTTGTGTTAATTTCTTTTTTTTCTTTAATTAATAAAAAAAAAATGTATGTTAGAATGCTGTTTTTCAAAGCATTTTCTCTCCAAGGATAGCAACATGTGTCCCTGTCAATTGATAGCTGGTTTATTGGTGCTTTGAGTTTTTTTGTTTGTGTTATACTTTTATTTGTAGTAAATAAAACCATAAAACTAGACAATGAGTCTTCTATTCATTTTCTTCATTGTGCAGCAGGGCATGGGGACTGGGGACTCTGGGCTGCTCTTTCCACGATGGCTTTGTGGGTCTTAGAAGAACCTTTGTGAGCAATCTCAGCTCAGGAAGATTTGTTACACATCAGCGGCACTTCCAGCTCCTTGGCATTGTGGATTAAGAATTTCCAGAAACCACTGTGCAGCGTGTGTTCCTTTTTTTGTGGCTCCCATTAGCAATTTTGCACACCAAGATCTGGCCTTTGAATCTTCTCTGTGCCCTGTTGTCAGTGTCTCTAGGTTGCTGCCAGTTATCCTTAATTTTGATATGTTGGGTGACAGGTTTTTATGAACTTCTTAGTCCTCTTTCTGATCATCTTGGACTCCATGAGGGGTCTGTGCTGCCACCTCCATATGCAGCAGTGAGGAAGAGAGGAGAATGTGGTATGCAAAGGATGACAGAATTTAACCTCTGGATTTTTGACTTGAGGGAGAGCACTCCAGTCCAAATGAACAGAGCAGGCCCATGGGGGTAATATTGATTTTTATAATCAAAGAATGTGAGCTGTGTGATACCAGTTCTGTGGCATCTATTGAAACTTGCTCTTTGGCTCAGAAAATGATCACCTTTTTTATAATATTTCCATGGTGATTAAGAAGATGGGTGATTTCCTTCTTTTTTTTTTTTTTTTCCTGTGGGTCTATTATACGGTTAGCACTGCAGTAGGCACTAGGAATAAGAAATATCCCATGGAAACTCTGCAGAGAGGCATCTAGGTGTGAAAAGATAAATAGCCCCACTTTTTCTGGAAAACATTCTGATGCAACCCTGTATCATTCTTGCTAGTATAATAAAAACTGCCACCAGCAACAGGCACCTAAATGAAGTTGTATTACATACTTTTAGGCAATATTTAATGCCTAAAAATACCTAAAATTCTTCTTCCCCCGTGACCTCTCACCTTAAATGGGTTTTTCCGGCTTTAAATTCTAAAAAATCAGTTCTGGTTAAAAGTTCAAAAAAAGTAATTATCATCCCTCACAAACATCAAATTCATTCTAGGTAAGTGTAATTTTGTAAGGTATTTTTAGTCTCTTTGCTCTAATCCTACAATTGCTGTCCTTCCCAAGGTGACTGGGAGTTGTCCTTCAAAGTGATGCTGGTAGCTGTTCTTTTCCATTACGGATGTTGCCTTATAATATACTGTGCCATTTCACTGGCATAGTAAATTAATGGAGTCTAGTTTACACCTGTCTTTCTTATCTACCAAAAGGAAATTTCACTATTAAAAAACCCAGTGGAATCTTGCCATTATTGAGTCCTGATTCTACCGTACTAAATTATTTAAATGATCTTTTATTCCTGGGACACTTGCATATCTAATTGTCAAGTTTAATTTATGATCCTTGTTATTTTCTAAGTATTTAATTGAGCTAGTGGTTATGGCGGAGTCATAAACCCATAAAACTCTTCAGTGGTAAACTAATTAGCCACTGCATCTGCCCTCCAAATAATTAACATTGTTCATTACTAACGATCAGCATTGGAGTTATTAAATGTTAACTTACCATTAGTTGTCTAAAGCAGAGGTTTTTAAACTTTTTTGATCGTGATCCAGAGTAAGAAATGTATTTCACAGGGCAGCCCAGTATACAAACACACTCAGGCAGTCACGTGCGCACATACGAGACAAATATTCCATGACATAAGAGCTATCATTGCCATGCATGAACAAACTGATATTTTCTATTCTTTTCTACTCCACTTTCTTTCACTTAAAAGGTACTGTGACTTACAGTTTGGAAAGCACTGACTTAAACCCATATACTGAAGAATCCATAAAACCAGTAAAATCTCTTGCAAAATTAGAACTTACTTGTTTCCTTCACCATTATACACCCACTTAGTAGTGCCAATTCCTTCATAGGTTGAAGCCCAGTAATATATACAGGCATTAATATGAAGGATAAACAGCAAATATCCAGTTGTTCGAAAGACTCTGGCAGGGAGAAGAATTGGAAAGTAAGGACTCATGTTATTCCTGGAACACAGCCTATTTTAATATTTTATTTTCCTTAAAGTCTCCACTGAACCCCTTCGCTTCAGATTCGCAAGGTGTTAACTCTCATTAGTACTGTATAAAATGATGTGCCACTGAATGTTTTCTGACAACAGTGACTTGACTGGGACTGACAGAGTGTAAAAAAAAAAAAAAAAAGAAATATCTTCTCTTGTCACAGATGGTATGAGTCAACTCCATGAAAGATGTGGTCTCACGGGTCACCTCTCCACTTTGAGTTCCATAAAATATGCCACATTGATTTAACTAGATATCTTTGAGAAGCTCATGGGGCTTTATGCTATGATTAACTGAGACCAGAGGTCTCTGAGCACGTGAAGTTCAGAACAACAAATGAATGAACTTCAGGTTAGGGGTGAATTGTGATGAGAGAGATGTAAAGTCAACTTGTGAAAGAGCACATTTAATATCTGTTCTCACTGAAGCAGATAATAAGTCCTATTATTATTTTTTTAGTCCTATGCTCATCAAAAACCTAATATGATTTTCATACTTATATCTCATTTGAAAATATTCAAATCTGTTTCATTATATAACCCCGTATTTTATGGAGCTTCAAATCTGAAATTGTCTCCTTTTCTTGAAGAGGGAGATCACATTCCTTGTAAATGGTATCTAAAATGCTACCATTGCTTCTTTCCCACCCTGTGCCCCAACTCTACTGAGTCATACTTTACCTGTAGATATATGCCTTGTCCAATATAGACTCTAGATGATGATTAAACTCAAAAAATGAGGCATACTATGTAGAAAAGAAGCGAAAGAAATCCAAAAGCATATTAGTCTTGGATACATCTGTTTAAATAAAATTATTTAAAATAGATTTTTGTTAGTGAAGATAATTTTATTCCTTCAGAAAACCCACCAGGGCCTATTTTGTGGTATTTTGCTCTTTGTGGTACATTTTAGCATGGTGCCCAATCTCAGAAGTCCTTGCTTTATTTTATTCGTACTCTCAAAAACAGTTTTGTTTGTGATGCTTGTTGAAAAATTGGGCTTCAAGACATTTTTTTTGAAAGCATATAAGTAGAACTGTATTTTAAAATAATTAAAATCAGATTCCCCTAGACATAAGGAAAATAGGAAAAAGATAGTTTAGTATTGGGTGGGCCATGGTGGCTCAACAGGTAAGAGTGCTTGCCTGTCATGCCCGAGGACCCAGGTTCAATTCCCGGTACCTGCCCATGTCAAAAAAAAAAAAAAAAAGATAGTTTAGTACGTGGAAGTCATAAATAGGTGTTAGGTCCTGTTGCTCAACATGAGCACCGATTTTAAGCAATTTATATTGATTGTGAATTAATTTCCACAAAATTTTAAGTCCAGTAAATGCTAGCATTCGTTAGCTCTTCTTGACATTGTTCAAAAACACAGTGAGTTCATGTGACTCTAACCTAAATGAACCTCAAAGTCTTTTTCCTCTTACTTTTACTTCTCTCTTTACTCTTACACTCACCCCCACTTGCTCTTTTATTACTATGTAACTATAAATACAGTATAAGATAAGGGTAAGAGCATGAAATATAGAGCCAAACTCCAATACCACTGCTGCCACTTACTAACAACCTTGTGACCTTGGAAAATACACATAATCTCTTAGCATCATGATTTTCTCATCTGTAAAATGGGGACAAAAGAGGGCAAGCCTTCTAAAGGGATTGTGTGCTTATATGAATTAACATATTTAAAGTGCTTAAAATAGTGCCTGGCACAAAGAAGGCAGCATCAGAATGTGGTCAAAATGATTGAAGTTGCCAAGAGTTTTGACTTTTGAAAAGTGGGGTTTATTATATTATTTAAGCCTTTAGATGCTTTATCTGCTACTAAACGTTAATGTTAAAGTAGAATCACAGGATTTTACAGATGGAAGGGACTTGAGGATTACTTCGTTCAAAATTTCATCCAATGTAGATATTACTGCAATAGAACATTTGGGATTAAAAAAAGTAGATGTAATGACTCTTTATTAAAAATGTAGGCCAATTGTTTATTTTTTCAGAATTTCTGCTTTAATGTTCATAGGAAGATAATTCCAATTTCTGGGAGCTAGTTTACTATGCTCTTTGATAGAAGTTTGCCCAAAGACATATTTATAAACTTAGCTTAAGTGTCCACTACAGAGAAAAGTTATCATATTCTTAATTTGTTTTCTAATTTAAAACTTGGAGAAATAAATGATAAATATTTATCCTAGAGAACTATGCATTAAAATGACACTGGAAGAAGTAGAATAATTTGACTATGGGGCAATGAAAAGAAGATCAACACTGACTTTTAGGACCTCCTATATTTTAAGAAAGAGCCTAGGGCTTTTGGACACTTGAGGGGTACAGTGATGGCATGTGAAGAGCTGGTGTTTTACAAGCTGTTATTAGAATGCTAGACAAACTGTCAAATCCATAGGGACCTGGGTGTTTCAAAAAGTTGGTTTTCCCTGAGTGGGGACATCTTGAAACTTCTATGCAAGCCTAGAAACTTGATGGGCAATGGCTTGACCATTAAACTGCTTTGAATGTTATGCTCTGTTTTGATTGAGATCTACGTTCCAAATCTCTGGTTTGGAGATCTCCAGGGTTGTCTTAGATGTCTGGAAATATTGGGCTAAGGTCCTTCTCAACTTGGGAAAAATCATGGGCATGAAAGGAAAGACAATCCAGCCTGAGGCTCATCTACCAAAATGACGAAGGTAAATAATTTGGAGTCAGGAAAATATGTGATAGAATCCAGACACTGCCACTCATCAGTAGTTTGCCTGGATGGATTTTTTCCCACAGTGTTAACCCTCAGTTTTCCAAACTCTAACACGAAGTCGATGGGAGAAATATATGAGAAAAGGAATTTAAAGTTTTGTCCAAGTATGTAGTCAAGTGTATATTCAATAAATGGCAGCACTTCCTATTAAGTTGCTATTACTGTTGTTGACAGAATCCACACGTCACCAGGTTATACTCAGTTATCTTCTTGAGATGGCAAAAGAGATAATCATCCACAATCCATAGACTCTTTGGTACTCTTTTAAAGAAAGTAGCATCATTAATGATTTATGTGGAATTTCAAATTCTGGCTTGCCTCAGATTCTTTTTAGATATCCAATGAAGCTACAAGTTATAAAATATTTATGGCTCAGAATCTTTTTGAATAGGTTATACATTCACACAGTTCAAAAACAGTATAAAAATATGTACCTTAAAAAGTCTCACTCCTTCCCTATCCAGACCAGTTATCCCTTCTATCTCTCCTCCCCACCACATATAACTAGTTTTATTAGTTTTTTGGTACCCTTCCAGATTTATATACATAGAAAAACTGAATTATTTTCCCTTTCAGTTACACAAAAGTTAGCATTGTTCTATACATGGTTCTATAACTTACTCTTTTTAACTTGACAATTTGTCTTGGAGGTCTTTTGATATCAGTAGGTAGAGATATTGCTCTCTCTTTTTGCAACAAAGTATTCTATTATGTGGGTGTACTACAGTTTCATAGCTAGTTCCCTTTTGGTGGACATTTGGATTGTTTTCAAAATTAGATAAATTTTGCATTTTTCCTAGAATTATAGAACTTTAGGTAAGGTAACTTAGGGGTCATTTAATGGAGCTGCTTCATTTTACAGTCAATATTCTAAGCATTCACTAACTGATATAAAAGGACAAATGGAAAATGCTCAAAATCATACAAGATTCATTTGCAGTTGTAGTTGTATTTAGAGGTACAAAGCATTTCTATGTTAGATTATAAAAATACCTGTAATGAGATATAGAATAAAAACAACCAGGAGCAACATCCGTCAGTATAAGCAATGATGTTTTTTCCTTCATTCATTAAAAAAAACTCATAGTATTGTTGAGGGCAGAAAAATGGAGGAACATGTGGGAAAGAATATTGGTAACTTTAGGATATTTAAAATTGCTCCAACATTTCCATTATTACAAGAAGAAAGCAGTTAAATATACTTGTCTTACCTTTAATAGCCTATTTGTTCTAAAAATTGGATTAAGCCCAAAGAAGAGATAGAAGACATCAAATGGTATTATCGATGCAAGATCCAACTGTTGGAAGAAGACACTTCACAATTATGGTGGGTTTACATACTTTTATGGACAGGGATGGATTTATACTGATGTTTGTGAAAGTTGCTAAGTCACCATAAATTATTTGTTGTTTAATCCAAAATTGCTCAGGTGGATATGCATGGTGCCACTGAAAAGCATATTAGCACTATAAAAACAAGAACATTACTGTAGCCTATTTTTAATATATTTTCCACCTGCATGCATTTGATCTCTCCTTGGGCACTGTATTTGCTGGGATTTTTGTTGAGCTGTCACATAAACTTCAGTGATGGCAAGGTTGATAATGTTAAAACACATTTAATACTGTTTTGAACATGAGGCCCTCGGACTGAAAATCAAGTCCATCCTGAATTCTATCTGAAAGCATTGCACATTCATTGCAGTGATATATTTTTATGTTTCAGTCAATTTTCCAGTGCTCAGGGCTGATTATATTGTTGGTGGTTCATCTGCACTCCTCAATTCTTTCTACTGCTGTCTACTTTTGGAACATTTGCTACCAGTAAACTGCAGTGAAAATGTCTATCAGAGACTGTGCAAGGGAAGAAGGAGAAAAGAAATGAAAATGATAATAAAACATTTTTTATGTGGGATAAAATCATTCATTTTCATTAAATTTTACACAATTTTAGAAATAAGGTACATTTAAAAAAAACATTTAAGATATCTTAAGACAAAAACATTCAAGGGCTTTGTGTAAGACCACTCGCATGAAATGGAGAGTTGAGGTAATTAATTGTGTAATGGAATTTTAAAGCCTTACTGCTGTTTTAATAGAAATTGAGCTTTTATTCTATTGACTAGAAATTGGACAGAATAGAATTTTTAGTTTGAATTTACCAGATTATCTATTGTAAACAAATTATGTCTAAAAAGTATCGGTTTAGAAACTGCCACATATCTAAAAACCTCATTGATTTTACCCTAGAGATACGGATCCTCATAATAAGATGAGGCAGAACAGTTAGTAAAATAATGTCTTAAAAGTAAGAAAGGAGTAAAACCCTGAAGTTTGTAAAAGGCACATTGCAAGACTTGTTGGAACTGAAATGGGATAAGGCATCGGATTTGTCCACAAGCAGTTTATAATCTAACAGTGGGCTAACCAAGCACAAAAATAAGTATAATACAATGCCATAAGCCAGGCAGCAGGCACTATGGGAATTAAAAAGAAGGGGTGACTGTAATTTAATGAACATAACATTTGTATACATAACTTAAATATATGAACTATTTTAGCTCTTATTTAAACTCAAGAAAGCAATTGAGAGTTTAGAATAAGCTTTGTGGTATTTACAAAGAATATTCATCCACTTTGTAGAGTTCATCAAACAGTGTAGATTTTATGAATATGCCTAAGTGGCAGTTATTTTTTACAAAGAAAATAAATTGGAGATAAAAAACAGATGAAAGGGGTTTTAATAATCATAGAGAGCTAGTAGGAACAGTTTGGGACCTCAATCCAACCATTTATCTAAATCTATATCTTTATCTATTTTTGGCATGGGTATGCTCCGGAAATCGAACCCGGGTCTCGGGCATGGCAGGTGAGAATTCTGCCACTGAGCCACCGTTGCACAGCCCCATTTATATTTGTTAAACAAAATTTGAGGTCACTAAGGTGTTGTCCCTAAAGTAAGAGGCTGAAATTGATTCATATAGATTGGATAACCTTGGATACCCCTGAACTCTACCTATTTCACAGTTATGAGAACCAATAAAAGAAAGTAACTTATACATAATTATGGGCCATAAAACACAAGATTATACTGTTATTTGAGGAGAGGAAGATTCCAAATCTGAATAATTGCTTCTTTTCTATTTCTTATTTTGCTTTTATGAACAAGGAAGAAACACGAGTAGAAACAATTTTATAGATTTTACATCATGTTAAATGAAGTAAAGGATGGAATTCTCTATGGACAAGACAAAGCACACCCCTTTATTGATTTTTAAGTCAGAATTTAAAGATGGGCACTAAAGTATTTGGCTCTGCTTAATAAAGACCTATATATTGTATCACACATTTGCATATATAAGGAAGTATATCATTAATTATTGAGAAGCAAAAACTTTAGGATTGCTTTTGCTTAATAAAGCTTCATCTGATGAATTCTGTTATAAAGGCTATTCTAGTAGGAACAGGATTTGTTTTTAGAAATCTATAGATGGGACTTAAAGTCAAAATGGTAATGGATTGCATGAAGAATATTGAAACTGTTGTAAGTCACCTACCTGAAATTTTGTAGAACTCCTGTAGTGTCTCTTTAGCTCATTTGAATCCACCTGTAATATGTTATATTCATATTTCATACTAATTTTCGCAACTTCATCACTTTTTTTCTCTATACTTGCAATTTATTCCCTTTATTGTTTCCTTCCCCTCTGTCTGTACTTACCCATTCTCTCACATCTTAAACAAGGTTTCCTTGCCTTTTGCGCTCTTTTTTGTTATTGCATAGTCAAGCTTCATAAGAGGGCCACTTACACTGTTCTCCTCCATATTCTTCCCTCCCATTTATCCCTCAACCCATGTCAATATGGCGGCAATTTGACTTCTGCCCACTTCTTTTATTCCATAGACTACCAGAGCCAAGGCTACCAGTAAGCTAATTATCACAACTAGGGGACACTTTATGGTCCTTAGCATCCTGTTCACTTTGTGACACTTATCATATTTTGGAAGTACACATATATTTCTTGGCTCCATGTGAAAAGGGAAGCATTTGTTAGTATTTGGATCTAAGAAAATTAATGCCATTACTGGATGTATTTTCTTATGTTTCAGTTACAGGTAGGGAGCAATTTTCTAGAAACTACTTAATAGTTGACCAAATTATTATATCTATAACAAATGGAAGCAGTATCTTCTAATAGTTGTCTTCCAAGCTTTCCAAAGTTGGAAAATTTAAAATATTGCCCAGCAATAGTAAAGATTGGCTAACAAACACTCTAATTCCCCCAATCCCCACATTTTTTAGAAGAAATTTTACCCACATAAACAAATTAAATTCTACAGAAGTATATCAGAAAAATATATAATATGCACATTTAATAATTTTTACTGTGCAACAAAATGGCTTACAGAGTCACTGTAGATAGGTCTAAGTTGATAATATTATAAATCAAATAAAATTGGTCAGCTTCTTCAAAGCTTAGCTGGCACAGACAGACACCTTTCAGGGGCTAAGCAGATAAATTGCAATACTATGCCTTCCCCCTATAAAGGAAGAATTATTTTTTAGCACATTTATGCCCTTACTTTCAGAATTTTCTATTATCTTATAACTGAACATATGTAAATAAAACTAAAACTTGCTAGATTAAATGCAAGTGCCATCTAGTAATTTTAAAATCCCACTTCTTTGGAGCACTAAATAAATTTGTTATCATTAGCCTTATGAGGATCAGCATGCTTACCGGTAACAATTAGGCATTTATTTTTAAAATGTCACCCCATTTAATTCTCTCTTTTTAAAGCCTCATCATTATGCAGGCAACATTTCTTCAGGGGAGGCTTACTTTATGAAGGATATGCTAATTTGCATCTAAATTCTTTTCCAACAGATAGTTTTTGAAGAAACGCTACAGAGGTATTAATATATTTACTCATTGTCCACCTCTTCTGATACACAATTCACAGGAACTCCTTAATTTTACCAAGAACAGCTAGAAGAATTTTTCAAAGATAATAATATTGTCTGAAATAATAGAAGACACATTCTAAGAGAAAGGTAAACATTAGCAACAGATCAACTATAGTGCAGATTAAATAATTAAATTCAAGGAAAGTAAATCTTTAAAACAAGATTGCCATTTGTTATGGATTGAATTGCACCTCCCCAAAAGATATGCTCAAATTCTATCCCCCAGTCTAGTGAATATAATCCTAGTTGTATGTAAGACCTTTGAAGATATTCTAGTTAAAATAAGGAAAGGAAATTCGGACACACACAGAAAGCAAAGACAGCCTTGTGAAGGAGGCAACCATTGAGGTATGCAATAAACCAGAGAAGGCCATGGATTGCTGGTAAACCATGATTGGACCCTACAGTCTTCAGAAGAAGCGTGGCCCTGCCCATGCCTCCAGAACTGAAAGACAATAAATTCCTGTTGTTTTAGGCTGCCAGGTGTGCAGTACATTATTAAGTGGCCCCAGGTAACTAAGACACCATTCATTTATTTCTTCAAACATTTCTTGAGTATCTACTCTTGAAGTCCTATGGTAGAGAGGAAAATGCTCCATTTCTGTCCCTATTCTAAGAAATGTACAATTACATAAGAAAGGTAGCTATATCTACAAATATGAAACAAGAGGGAGAAGTTAATAACAGTGTGGGAATTCATTCATTTAATTCATTTGATAATTTACTGATCATCATCTAGATACCAGACTCTGGGTTTGGGGTATATTGTCTCATTTAATCCTCAGAGGTTTATAAGATGGGAACTGCTAGTGCCATTTTATGGATGAAGAAGATTATGTTCAATGAAAGGGGTAAATTCATTTTCTTTAAGTAACTCTGTTAGCAAACTTCAGGTGCAGAATTAGATTCTGGTCTGTTTGTTTCTACTATGTCATAATTAGTCTAAGCTTTATTTAACAAAATTGCCTAATAGCAGTGTGAGTAAAGTGTACAGAGCACAGAAGAGGGAGTGGTTACTTTTCTTCAGGTCAGTTCATAAGCGGTAACTAGAAGATTAAATGCCAAAAGCAGTGACTAAATGGAAGGCCTGGCTGGTGTTGTTCCCTGATGGTGAGGGGATTTCTATGGATACTTTTGTTTGGCAAGTAAATTTAACAAAGGGTTGTGGTGCAAATATCTCATCTAGGAAGAAACTCCACAGTCATTTCCAACTCTATTTCTGCTGTTTATAAAGGAAATTACAGAAAAGAGACTTGATTGAAATTCTGCTCTCTTTGCAGAGCATTAGTTTTGGAAGAAAGATATTGTAAATAAATGTTGTGGAAAACTTGTAAACCCTCTTGATTTCTTCTCTTGTGAATTTTAGCACCTCAATTGCAATTATCTATTGCCTATTACTTGTCTATATTCTCTTAAGGCTTGGGAAATTAATCTTTCCATCTTACAGTCCTGGTGTAGTACCTGTGGCAGCTAAAGAGGTTAAGTAAATGTTTGTTGATTGAATGAATTAATTAATAAGTGAATATTTTGGTGGAATAAACCAACAGCTAAATGTGGTGAGAACTTCAGGTTGGGTACTCAACTCACAAATTTCTTACTAAAATGTAATCAAGATCCAAAGGCTAAAACTACCTACTCTAATTTAAAGAAACCATTAAACTTCTTTTGAACAAACAAAGCAATTAGCTCCTGCTCTATATTTGTAGCTTGTGATAATGCATTTTAAGTACAGCCCATTGAGTGTTTTTTTTTTTTCTTCTTATTTTTCTTGTTTTTAACACTCTGTTGCAGGCAAAGGGCCCTTAGAAAATTGAAAAGAAAAATCTCCCTTTACTGATTTTGTCATTTTCCATTTGTCAGACATTGATTTTCTCCCCCCTTGTGCATCTAATGGAGGTTGAAATTAGTGCTCTTTTTTTGGTTGTTGACTTCTTATTTGTACACCATCATCATCATTCATCAAACTGCCAGTGAGCTCTAGGGATAATGCTCAGGTCCACATAAAGGGATATTTTGAACAGATATTTTACCATGGTGTTGGCTCTTGCTTTTAGAATTTCTTTCTGGGAAAGATTTCAAGTATAGGGGCATTTCCTGGGAAATAATGTTTTTAAAAAAAAGGAAAAAAATCATCCAAGCTGCTGATTTCCAGTTTTCTGATAATTTAAGCTTTCTTGGAGATTCATAGGAAAATATTTAAGAGAATTAATATATACTATTAATATATTATAATTAATATAATTATATTTAAGAAACCTATTTCTCTTCCCCAAAAAATACCTATACCTAAAGTGCCATATACTTAGTCACTCTGCTCTTCTTATTATGACATCAGATTATGTGTTCTGTGTAGCTGTCACTGGGACATGGGAATAGGCTGTCACAGTAACATTGTTGGAAAAAGAGTATCGTTCTGGCTACCTAGGTAAGAGCTGAGGAGTTTAGGCTCTAAAACTTGGGTGTGTTTGTGAAAACATATTCTTCTGTGTTCTGTCTTAGATTGACTGGAGTGGCTGTGAAATTCTCTATAAATCCAGGAGAAGATAATTTCTCCTAAGGGCAAGAATGCTAGTTTCTGTGGTAGGCCACTGCATTTGGTCATGAGGAATGACCTGTGATGAGTCTAGAAAGCGAGGAATGGAAAAGAAAGTGATTAGAAGATGTCATATTAATAATAAAAACAAACTGTGGCGGCATTCTGTGTCCTCTGATTGTTTACACAGCTGCAGGCCATGTGGCTTCCTCACCATAGTTTGGCTGTCTCAATCAATGGATGTCTTGATGGTTCATTGCTGTCTCATTCTCTTTGAGGGCAATCAAATCATTTTCTGCAATGACGAAAATCTTTAGTCCAATGTGGAAACACTAATTACATGTGGTTCTTAAGCACTGAAAACATGCGTAGTACAACCAAAGAACCTGCATTTTTAATGTTATTTAGTTTTAGCTAATTAACATATAAATTTGCATGATGCACATGGCTAATGGCCAGTATATTGGATAGTACAGTGGGTCTATACTGGCTAAAAGGGCCATGACATCTTTTCTTTTCTTTTTACATAAGGTTTGCTCAAAGTGTTCATGTCTAAAACCTAGGACGTGATTTATATATTCTGTGTGAGCACTATGCTCGGTGCTGACTACAGACTGATGAACAAAAAATAGACGATGTTTGAAAAAAAATTACAGCCTAGTCTCTCTTACAGTGTACCTCCTAGGAAGGTTGAGTAGACTCTAATGAGTACAATAATACCTGCCTTTTAAAAATATTGAGGTTAATGGCAGAATGCAATATGGTAAGAGAAACTACTGCTTCATAGGCTGTTTGAGGTTTGATATGTACAGGAATATGTACTAAATTATTTCTTCTTTTTGCATTGATAAAATGCACATTTTAAAACATTTTGGTAAAATATATGTCTGGTTTGTATCTTTGCATCCTCAAGTATTATCAAATTCTGAAAGACGTGCCAACCCAAACCAGCATCCTGCAGTTGTGGAGAGCATGGATTTTGTAGTGAAATGGATCTGAGTTTGAATCCCAGCACTGATACTTTCTAGCTTTGTGCATTGATCAAATCACTCTTCAAATCTCAGTTACCTCATCTATAAATGGGCTAATAATAATATCTTCCTTACAGGGTGGCTGAGAGCATTAGGTGAGACATTATAAACAAATTAACTAGCATAATAATGACAGGTAACAATTAATACACACTCACTATGTCCCAGACAGTTTCAGATACTTTACATGCATCGATTCATTTAATCATCTCATCACATAATGAGTAAGGTATATACTGTTATTCCTATTTTGAAGATTAGGAAACCAAGGCATGGGGAGATGCATGGTTCCCAGGACTTGGTGAGCATTCTTTGGTGATATGTGGCTATTATTATTATTACTCGTGCTTTCCTGTGGTTAAAGACCCATATATGTAGAGATGGCCAGTGAATCATTAAGTAAAACAACTTGTGTAAAAGGGAATTTTATAAAGCTTAACAGTAGCTAATTTTTCCTGCTTAATTTAGCTATTTACATATATTTTAGCTTCTGAAATATCCAGCAAAAGCATTTGTGTCATTTTATATTCACGGCTATGCATTTAGTGTGAGTTAAGAATTATAAAGAAAAGAATTATGGGCCCCATCAGGCTGAAGATAAACAATCCTGGCGCCAAGGTTACTTGTTGTAAAACTGTTAAGAAATGCTTATTGTAAAACTGTTCTTATCTGCTTTTTTGCAAAACAGCACCTGTGACCCATGCTCAACCCCCACCCCCCTCATCTTACCCTTTAAAAAGCTTTTGCAGACTTAAGTTCGGGGCTCTCTGTTCCTGCGTGTTCAGCGAGCCCCACACATGTGTGGAAAATAAACCCCTTGCGTGTTGCATGAGAGAACGTCTCTTGGAGTCCTCCTTTGCGTGGCAAAATTCTCAAATTCTTACACTTGCTTAATTATTAACTTTTTGGTAGTTCAACCTAACAACATTTATTTGTCAGTTTCCGCTTCTCCCATGCCCCACTTACTATTATGTCTCCTCCTCTTATAAACTGTATTCTGGGCTGGATTAGTAGCATATCACACACGTAGATGATATCGCATATGATGTCCGTAGTCAGCCAGTAGTGTGTGTTGTCTGGAGTTTGATATGGGAAGACTAGGCGCAGTGGTATAAGCCAGCAGTTCCAATTAAAGGCAATGGTGACAAGCAAGAGCCACAGGAGATAGAATTGATCTAGAAAGATAACAACTGTAATAATTTAAATAGCATGTGACAAACAATAAAAGAATTCTCCTGCTTGGTTTGGTAAAGTTAGGGCATTATCCTCTGGAAGTAAATAATTTGCTGTATGAGGCTGTATTAAAGCCAGGAGGCACTGGGTTTTAAAAGGTATGTTAAGTGATTTTTCAACTTGTCTCCTAGAGAAGTGGCCACTCTTGAGTCTGTCCCATGGGTAACTACATTATTTGGATCGGGAAAGGGGATACTCAAGAAAAGTCAGAAGTATGCTGCCCAGGCATAGCTATGGCAACAGATCTCTTGCTCATCAGTAGTTAATCTGCATCTACAGGGTTGCCCAGAGCAGGAGGGGAAAGACCCACATCTTGCCTGAGAGGAAAGCCCCATGGGGATAGTGCTAAAAAGGGGAAGCAGGGAATCAGCCCATTGAGGCAATTCATGTCCCTTCATTCATTGCCTTTCTTTGCCCAAGGAAGGATGGGGAGGGGATTTGTTCAATTAGAATAATTAACAATACGAACCCATGGAAGAAGTCAGACTTTTAAATTTGTTTAAAAACATTTGGTGTCAGTTCACATATTGCTTCATGCTTTGGGGCTTCCTTTCCAAAGGTAACTAGGGGCTGTACACTCCCTGGACTGCCTTTTGAAAGCAGGCAAGGATATTTTATCTCTTTTCTGCACCAGAGAGGGGCACATGATCCTTTGCATATTATGTAGTTTAAATTCTGCTTTTTAGATAGATTCAGATTGTGGGCTAGGGTAGTCGGAAGCCATCTGTGATTTGATGCCAATCAGTTCTCCCACTGGGACAAGTCCACCCTTTGATGGTACCTGTATATGAATCTATGCTCCTTGGAAGTCTAATTCGCTTTAGGTACTCTGTCAGAGGCATTTTCTGGATTTTGCAACACAACATGCCCTGGTAATGTTCTTCTTTCAGCTTAGCATTGGTTTCTTGTGTTGATGATACAGCTGTGGGCTTTGCTTTATATGGAAGAAAAGACAAAAATATTTTTCAAAGTCAATGATATTTAATGTATTGTCTTTGATAAAATAAAGTAAAATTCCTACTCAGTATTCAGTTAAGGTTGTGTACCTAATGCTTTGTTAGGAGTTGTATGTCCATGGAGAAGGCCATGGCTATAAATTCCCCTCTCAAGAGCAGGGCGTTCTCATGGTCTTCTATAAAAGGGGTTTCGAAGTCCTGAAATAACTTCCCAAGCTTCCAACCGGTAATGGAAGCCAGGTTAGCAAAAGCCAACATGTTTACAATGTGAAATCAGATGATCTTTCTTTGTCCTCCTGATCCAGGTTTACCCTGTTTTATTTAATTCAGATCTACTCTAGTATATTTTTACTGCATAGGATCAAGTTAGCTTATTGAGTAGAAAGCTTGGGTTTCTTGAAATCAGAGTATTTGAGAATCTTCCCCTCTCAGGCAGATGAGATAAAACCTTCATGACTTTTGAAATAGTGACATTTATGAAAATATCCAGGTAAGGAAGACACTGAAATTTCGAAATACACACCAGGCTTAAAGATCACTATAAAGTATCATGTAGGATTTACGTGTAGGATATTTTAAAATCTATGCTTGATTCTTACATATTTTGGAGCATAAACAGCCAATGCTTAGATTTACATTGATCAGAAATATTACAAATGCACAATGTTCTGTAGGTTTTAGTTTCCAACATTAGCCTCACATTATATCCTTAACTTATAGGTAAGTAAAACTCAATTTTTTCTCTTCAATATTTATTTATCAAAGTATAATGACTCTATGATTTGTTTTAGCTTCTTCTCTTTGCAAAGAAGCTATTATACATCCATAGTTTATTTTTAAAATCTCACTTCATTTACATAGAATTATAAAGAAAACCTCAAATCTATCCAATTCCACCACATATAATTAACAATTTGGTTTTTATTTATTAAACAATCTTTCTGCTGTTATTTTTCTATGTGCATGTAAACATATTACATAGATGCAATCATAATATGTATCATTTTGTGAAATATTTCATTTTGTGAAATCAGATGAAATTTCACAAATTCATTTGGCAATTATTAAGGAGGTTTGATAATATTCCTAAATTTTTCCATGCTATTTGTCCATCATCCTATCTGACTCCTCTATTGATGTCCTTTACTCAATGGTATATGTAGCTCTTTGTATATTATCGGTATTCTTTTTTTTTTTTTTTTTTTGGTGATACTTCTGTTTTATTTTACTGTACCTATACAGACCTGTGTACTAGGTCTCATATAGTTTGAAACCCATTATTCTTTTTTTTAAAAATTTATTTATTAATTAAAAAATTAAGAAACCAAATAAAACATCAAGATATATAATCAGTAATTCACGATATCATCACTTAGTTGCATATTCATCATTTCTTAGAACATTTGCATTAATTCAGAAAAAGAAATAAAAAGACAATAGAAAAAGAAATAAAATGAACACAGGAAAGGAAAAAAAAAAGATTATACCTACCATACCCCTTACCCCTCGCTTTCATTGATCAGTAGCCTTTCAAACTAAATTTATTTTAGCATTTGTTCCCCCTATTATTTATTTTTATTCCATATGTTCTACTCCTTTGTTGACAAGGTAGATAAAAGGAGCATCAGACACAAGGTTTTCACAATCACACAGTAACACTGTGAAAGCTATATCATTATTCAATCAACCTCAAGAAACATGGCTACTGGAACACAGCTCTACATTTTCAGGCAGTTCCCTCCAGCCTCTCCATTACATCTTGAATAACAAGATGATATCTACTTGTATTATCAGTATTCTTAATAAATATTTACAGTAAAACTTGCTACAGTAGATGTTGTTGGTGGCCCATGCCTATACCTGTGGCCCACTCAGAGGTCAGTGCAGTGGGCTCTCTGGGTTTGCCTGAGGATTATCTCTGACTGCAGAAGCAGGTCTGCTTGAAGTGTCCCATCAGTTCTTTCAGTAACTAATGAGATAGGAGTGGTGGAATAATATCAGGGAACATCCCCTTTTCTCCTTAGGATATTATTTTTGGTGTGAGCCACAGGTTTTTCAGTGGGATCAAGCCCTGGTTGCCCACATAAGTAATCCATGAATATACCCTTTCTTGGCTTAACTCTCTACTCTGTCTTCTTTTCTCACTCTCACTGTCCTTGTTGGATCACCCTCAAATAAAGTATTTGGACTTAAATTACTGTCATAAAGTCTACTTTTGGGGGAACCCAAATTAAGACATTTATAAAATACATGTTCACTTATAACTTCCTTCTTCTTAGTACCATAAGGCAGTAATGCTCACCAGCTTGGGGGCTGGCTTCTGGAGAGGACATATCTCCGTTTACCAACTTCCTCTTGTAGAGGGCTGTTCTTTGACGCAGCCTTCTCACCAGGTCATGTAGCTGAGCATCAGCATACTCATTTATAACAGGGGCTCCAAGTGGCTTGTTCTTTGGACTAAATGGGGGTAATAAGGCAAAAGAGATGGGGAAATAATGTGAGGAAATAATAAAAGGAGGGATTAGGCCTTTTCACCTTTCTTATATAACCAGGATTATTAATTTTCCCTCCCTAAGATTGTATAGAACAATTCGCATATTAAGTTTGATGGAAATAATGCTAGTGATATATAGTTTTGCCATGGACAAATGAGAATCCATAAACAACAAATGACCATTTGTGACCTTATTGGATCGTGAGGATAGTGATTCCACATTAAATTGAATCACCAGAAGGAAAAAGCTATACCTGCTATCGGTGGCAGAATCCTAAAATGTCCCACATGATTTTTCCACTCCCAGTTGGACATGTCCTGCAAAACCCCAGGAACTATGGATATTGTGTTTACTACCATGATTAACTTATGTCATATGGCCCAGATGATTTAAGACAAGCACCTGGATAGGCCTGATCTAATCACTTGGGTCATCTAAAAGCAGAGATTTTCCACATGATGACAGAGGAGGAAATTAGAGATCTGAAGTGCATGGGGAAATTCAACTCAGGAGAAATTCAAAGAAGAAGGGGGGACCATGTGCACGTAGCTGTAGGAACCAAGAGCAATCCTTTTTCTGACCGATAGTGAGGAAACAAGATCTCGTTCCTACAATCACAAGGAACTGAATTGATTATACCAACGACCTGAACGAGCTTGGAGGTAGACTCTTCTTCAGAACTAAGAGCCTAGCCTGGTGTCTTGGTTTTGATCTTCTGAGATCTCAGGCAGAGTACTCAGCCAAATCCACCTAGACTTCCCATCTATTGGACTGTGAAATTATAAATGGGTGCTGTTTTAAGTTGCTAAGTTTGTTATGACTTATGCAGCAAGAAAAAATATATAGCTGGGAGTACATTATGAACTTCTCTTCTGAAAGAGCATACACAGTAGGACAGTATACTTCATAAAGGTCAGAGTCTCCTCACATGTTTTCCTCACAACTATCATTCTCTCCCTTCTGAGTGTAGACCTGGCCCATGTAGCCTTGGCCATTCCTGTCTCCTCACAGTCATCATTTCCTTTTCCATCTCCCTTCCAAACTGGAACCTATGGGGTTCACATTGGAACGGGATAACGTGTAGAACCCATCTAAAGAGAATCCTAGTATGTATGAACCCACCCAATTATCACTAACCCCACTTGGCTTATGAATATATCAGGTCTATAATTTCTATCATGAGTGTCCAGATTCATGAAGTTGCCACTAATATAAACAGGAATCAAAAAGCAGATGTTTCTATGTGGAGGGTGCATGGAAACCATATTCTGCTTTGTGTATGTTCATTTCATGGTGTTTGGAAGACATTGTGTGATAGAACTCTATATGTGACACCCAGGAGACATTCAGAAATGCAGTTCTGAAGATAGGCTCTCAGATGTCCTCCGTGTATATAAATATTTGAAGTGATATATGTGGATAGTGTCATCATAGATTGTGAAGTTCTCAAGGTCAGGAACTATGACTTACCCATATAATCCACAAGACCTGAGACAAAGTAGGTTTTTAATAAATACCAATAAATAAGCCCATAACTTCCAATCTCTTGTTTGATTTATTTGATAAATGTCTCAATGCTGTAAAAAAAATAAATAAAAAATGAAGTTGAAGTTTCTTGGATCATAAACTATAAAGTCAGGATTTTCAAAAGGTTAAAATGGATAAATCAAGACCAAAGGCTAAGGAGACTATTTTTACTTCTCTATAATTATCTATAAGCCCTAATTGATAATTGCCAATTGATCATACCAGTATGTACTGCGCAAACCTACTTCATGGTAAAAATGCTGAAAACCACATTAGAAAGCATACCAGCACTATACATAAATAAATACATATATATGCAATCATACACATTATATAGGTCTACATTATATTTATATACTTTCAACCATGATAGATTTTTCTTTTCATATTTGCTGACCATTAATATGTTTGTCTATTTCATCATTTTCCCCTTAGCTTCTCTTTCTTTTATTATTATTTTTTTGTATGTTGTATGGCAGGGTCACATTTCATTCTTTCTCCATGTGGGTATCCAGTTATGGCAGCACCATTTGTTGAATTTTTTTGTTTGTTTGCTTGTTTGTTTTTTTGGGGGGAGAGGAGGGGGGAAAGTGCATGGGCCAGGAATCAAACCCAGGTCTCCTACATGGAAGGCGAGAATTCTACCCCTGAATTACCCTTGCATCCCCTGTCCCCTAGCTTCTTTTGTAATATTTACTCTTCTTCTCCCCCACCTACATACTTACAGATGTTACTAATGTAATTTTCTTGAGGTAATTTTGTAAAGGAACAGAAAAAGGATATGAAACAGAAAAATTGAGTTGAATAAATATATATTACATGAAATAAAGAAAAAAAACGAACGGGTTAGAAGATGAAATCAATGAATGTACCTTATTTGTTGTGCTTCACTGAGCTATATTTGATATTTCTAGTTAATATTACTTGCTTGATGAAAGATTTGTAAATAGCATAAATATTTTATAAATTTTGATAAGCAATTAAATAGAGAAAGAAAATCATATTGGATAGTCATGTCTTATGAGATGAGTGACAGTTTTAAAACTGGTTTATATATTAAGAATTAGTTATTGTTAGAATGAAATTTATTCCTATTTTTGATTAAGGTATAAGGAAAATATTTACCTAAAAGTGTAGATAAAAAGAATAGAATTATATTACTGTGGTATTCCTGATTCCTTTAAATTCAATCAGAATTACAGGCAAAAAGATCATGTAATTTACATTTGTCCTTTTGTTTGGGGCTGCAGAAGGTTGTGCATTCTAAGGTAATGCACCGCAGTAAGATATATGATGAGTGAGAAGTAGGCTTTTTTTTTGTAAAGTGGAAGAAGGGCCACTGTGAAAGGGGAATGTGATGGAAGCTATATGTACCCCAGAAAAGATCATGTTCTTGAATTTAATCCATTCCTGTGGTGTGGACACATTGTAAGTAGGACCTTTTGATGAGCAGGCCCTTAACTTGAGATGTGAACCACCTCATTCAGGGTGGTTAATCTGCTTGTTGGAGTCCTTTTTAAGAGGATAAAAGACAGAAGACACAGAAAAGAGCCCTAGAGAAGCTGAGAGACAACGATGCACCCAGAAGCTCAAAGGAGAAACCACTGAAGCCAGAAGCTGGAAGCAACGAAACCCAAGAAGGGAGAGTCTGGCAGATGTCACTGTATAGCTACATGTGTAGCCATGTGACAGGAGTTGAGGATTGACGGTAACTGGTCTTCAGGGAGAAGGTATTGTCCTGTCGATGCCTTGATTTGGACATTTTCTTAGCCTCAGAACTGTAACTTGTAAGCTAATAAATCCCCATTGTAAAAGCCAACCCATTTCTGGTATATTTTATTTCATCAGCTTTAACAAACTAAAACAGGGAGGTAGTACTGAAAAAGCTTTTGGCATGCAGGTATATCCTCAGGGAGATCAGTTTTAAGAAAGAATACACAAATAAGATGAGAAACTGGAAATGGATTTTTTTTTTGACATGGGCAGGCTCCGGGAACCAAACCTGGGTCTTCGGCTTGGCAGGTGAGAACTCTGCTGCTGAGCCTCTGTTGCCCGCCAGAAATGGATTTTTAAAAATAGATTTTTAGGGGGTGCATGGGGGTGATTCAGTGGTAGAATGCTCGCTTTCCATGTGGGAGACCTGGGTTCGATTCCCAGACCATGCATCCCCCCCCAAAAACAAGCAAACAAACAAAGAAAAAGATTTTTAAACTCTCTATTTATAAGGTTCTTGGAAGGTTTTATGCATGCCCAGGAATACATGTTCCCTAGTTTAAGGTGGCAGCTTTTGTATAATATAAAGGATGACTAATTTTGATGGGGGACAGTCAAAATGGATGGGTGGTAGTCAGGAACGAGGTCACAGTGAAGGTGTTATTTGAGTTGAGCCTTGAAGGATGACTGGAACTTTGACTGATAATGTAAACAAAAAGTATTCAAAGCAAAGGAAATGGCCTGAGAAAAGATGTATTGCTTGACTGCCTTGTAGAGCACATGAGAGTCACTCCTTCCAAAATAAAGGTTCAATCATTTTAACATAGTATATCACATCACCTATAATTTGACTTAAAAGGCCTAATTGAGGCCAGTGAGGAGCCATTACAGAATTCTAAGCAAAAGAAGGACAGGGTTAGTAATGTGTTTTAGAAAAATAATTGAAAAAACAAAAACAGGATTCTTAGTTGTATTGAGGAAGGATGGCTTTGTTCTAGTTTGCTAGCTGCCAGAATGCAATATACCAGAAATGAAATGATTTTTTAAAAAGGGGAATTTGATAAGTTACAAGTTTACAGTTCTAAGGCCATGAAAATGTCCCAATTAAAGCAAATCTATAGAAATGTCCAATCTAAGGCATCCAGAGAAAGATACTTTGATTTAAGAAGGCCGATGAAGTTCAGAGTCTCTCTCTCAAGTTGAAAGACACAAGGCAAACATGGTCAGGGTTTCTCTCTCATCTAGAAAGGTATATGCAAACAGGACATCAACAGCTTCCTCGACAGCTCCCTGGGAGGCGTTTTATTTCTTCATCTCCAAAAGTTACTGGCTGGTGGACTCTGTGCTTCGCGTGGCTATGTCGTCCTCTGCTCACTCAGTATCTTGTGGCTTTATCTCCTGTTGTTCTCTAGCTTATTCCAAAGTGCTTCTTCATTTAAAGGATTCCAGTAAAACCAACCAAGACCACCTGGAATGGGTGGCGACACATCTCCACCTAATCAAGTTTAATACCCACATTTGATTGAGTCACATCTCCATGGAGATAAACTAATTAAAGTTTTCAACATAAGGTACTGAATAGGGATTAGAAGAAACCGTTGCTCCCACAAGGTTGATTAGGATTAAAACATGGCTTTTCTAGGGTATATAAACCTTTCCAAACTGGCACAGGCTTGAAGAAGGGAGAGAATCAAGTTAGAATGTGTGGGTTAATGTGACAATATGAAATTTCTAGTTTGGTCTGTGAGGTGGATAATTGTGATACTAACTCTGATGAAGTCATAAGTTGTAAAAGAAAGACAAAAACACTTAGTTTAGTATATTGAAACTTCAAATGTACATTAAGAATCAAGGTGTAGAAATAGAGCAAATGACATTTGTGTCTGGAAATCAGAGAAAGGACCAAGCTAGAAATGTCAAACTAGGAATCACCTCTCTAGAGATGATGGTGGGGGAATTATGCAGTGCATGGGGTTACATGTGAAAGCCTGCATATAACAAGAAAAGATTGGAAGGTCAGAATCTTGGATTTTGCTCACATTTAAGGAGTAGCATAAGGAAAGGAACTGAGAAGCAGCAATTAGAGAGGTAGATTTAAGGGAGAAAAATGTCACAAAATCATGGAAGAAAGAGTTTGAAAAAGGAGGTCAGAGGTGCTTCATTTGTATGCAAAGTGAGTAGGATGGGGCTTAGAGTAAGGTTTTAGTTTTAGTAAGTAGGGTTTCATTTATAATACTTAAGAAAATTGGTTAGGGAAAGTATAATGCCATCACATTTTGCCCTCCCTACCCCATTTGTCTTTTTTTTTTTTTTTTAACATGGGCAGGCACCGGGAATCAAACCCGGGTCCTCTGGCATGGCAGGCAAGCATTCTTGCCTGCTGAGCCACCGTGGCCTGCCCACCCCCCCCCCCCCCAATTGTCTTAACAAGTGTTTTGTGAAAAAATACTTCTAATCTACTTATATTCCCTAAGTAATATTTTGGATTTTCATTCATTCTTTCTTTCTCAAACTCATTTAAAAGTAGAATTTACTTCTTCTAATAAAATCTTCTTGAGTGAACTTTGGCTTTTGCAAACTTTATTTTGTCAGATTTCTCCAATATTTCCTGATTTACTTCATTTTGCAAAAATCCCTATTGGTTAAAGTACTTTAAAATCTGCTATTTCTATCTTGTGGAATAACAGACAAGAATTAGGCAAAGTTATGGTATTACAATTTGGGAATTTTGAGGAGGGAGGAGGGGTTTTTTTTTGCTTTTCATTTGCTGTGTTGAGGCAATAGTTAATGGTAAATTCAGACATTTGTCTTCAAACCTACATATGAAGAAAAGAAACCCGTAATTAGCTTTGAATAAGTGAGCATTTAAAAAAAAAGTAAATTTGTGTGAAAATAATTGAAAATTGCACAAAGTTTGATTTTTTTTTTACCAAAGTATCTGTTAGTTTGTCAAAAACTATACATTTTAAGCAGTATAGCTATTAACTCAACCCAGTCTCACTTCTCTCCCTTCTTACATTCACCCCTAAATAACGTGAAGGCTCTGAGTTATCACATTTTGCTTGTGCATATGGTACTGTTTGTACACACTAGGGTGTACATATGCTTATATGCGTATGTATGATGCATACTTTTCTAAAACTATATTATTCTTGATCTTTCTTGAGACTTAGGTCTCCAGAGCTTACTTCTGTTTCCCTGTCAGTAGTCTGCTCTCTAGGTCTTTTCTTCTGTTAATCTGTAAATGCTGGGGGTTGAGTCCATGATGTTTATTTCTATTGTTAGTGAATCATATTCTAATGGCCCATAAATTTAGTGATACCTAAACCTATGGAAAGCTAAACAATTATTTCAAGGCTAAAATAACCTAAAAATTATAAAAACATTGCCACATAGATCGTGAATTTGTGTTCACAAGACCCACGTGCACACACATATATACACGTTCACATGCAGATGCACAGGGAAGAACAGTCCTTCCCAACTCCAGGGAATGAACAAGAGAATAAAATTTATGAACATTAACATAAAATAGTCACAGTACTAATACATTTTACTTCAATAACATTTTACCTTCTCCCATGGTTTCAAGTCACTTTTGAGAGTAAGGTAAGTAATGCATAAGATGAGTATGTTTTAAAAAAAATAAAAAAAAAAACGATGAGTATTTTTTATCATTTTTTTCTGCATAGGAGCAGACAAAGAGTCAAAGAATGATGACAAATAATTCCTGAAAACTGGTGTGTTGGGGAACTTTTGGGGTACATTATCATTCAACATCTTATTCATTTATTATATATATATAATATATATAAAATATAATATATTTTATATACAATATAAAATATTATATATATATAATATGAAATATATATATATGTATTTTTGGCATGTGCAGGCTCCTGGAATCGAACCCAGTCTCTGGCATGGCAGGCAAGAACTCTGCCACTGAGCCACCATTGCCCGCCCTATTCAGTGTATATTTATTGTGCATTTATTTGTATCAGGAAAGAAAACATACTCTATACTTAGCTTGAAGATTCTTTAGTTAATATTTCTGTCTTTCACTTTATGTATCTTCTAGCATTTGTTCTTACTTCTATGCTTGTTCTGAGAAAATCGATGTTTTCTTTAAGAACTGTTCTATTTGAATGCACACTGCCTTTAGAAAGGAGTAAAGCTGTGTCAAGAAGCAGATGAAAAATTAGATAATACACTGAATGCCATAAATCTGTAGAAAAAACAAAGACAGTGTTTTTAGAAAATCCTCAATATTGGAAAAACAAGATAATGTTAGCCTAAAACCAGGAGATTTGAAACATTTCTGAAAGAAGACACATTGGTTCATGTTAACTCATTTAATTATCACAAATTTTGAGTTGCTCAGAACATGTTGTTATTATTATTAGCATTATTATTAGTATTAGTATAAATATTAGTATGGTTGATGAAGGTGACCACTGCCCAGCACTTAGCGGAGATGCCTGTTGTGAAAAGTGAGGAGGACTCCCCCTTGGAGGGTGTAGGTGCAAGGCAAGGGGCAGAAGGAGCCAAGGCCAACCATGAGCTGATTCCAAAGGAGTGAAGTAGGTTCCCCTCCTTCCTGTCAAACTTGCATCTAGTGGTTGATAAGAGAGGCACCTGCCCCCAGGGGGGAGCAGTGAGAGCGATTCAGACTTGAGAAGCAAAGCTGTGTCCCATGTGGATGAGAAAAATCAGTAGGAATGGGGGATTCTATGCCAGACAATGAGCTAGCGTCATACTCTTTGTTATATTTCTTCCCACAAAAGCTGTGGAAGACATGTAGTAGCATACTAAACAGTGGGATGGGGTGGAGCGAGAGGGGATTTGGTGGGAATGATATTTCCCAGGTGTAGCCAGTAATGTGGTACACATTTAAAAAAGAAAATCAGAACAACTAAAAGTCACTGTGCTTTTAATTATCACCATGTTCTCGTAGTTCTAAACAATGTTGATGATAAAATGCTTATACTCCTGCGCAGACCACATCTACTGCCCTCTTTGTACTCCACTGACCTCTTTACACAGCTTACAGGGAATTTCAAGTACAAAAATGATCACTTAAGCCAAGAATTAACAAGCAGTTGAATAAAGTGAATGCTGTGAGAAGCACTAATGAAAACAAATACCTAAAGTAACAGTTAAAATTGAAAATAATTTTTTAAAATGATTAATATTTTCAGTGAGATAAGAGAGGACATCTAGTTTATATTGACTGGAATAGGTTATTGTGAAAGAGAGCTGTTTAGAGACTTGACGAAAATTTTGATTATCCAAAACAAAACAAAAACTTAAATCAAATGAGATTAGCTAAATTGCAAAACAGATACAACTGCAGAGAGAATTCTCTAGTTGAAGGATTCTCCCAGGAAGCAGCACAGAAGGACAATAATGTGTAAAACTCTGCAGGAAATGGTAAGACAGGATTGAAGGTAAGAAAGGACAGATCTAGAGACTCTACATCTCTCAAAGTATAAATACTCAAAGGGCTGAATAGAGTGAAAAAGAGGTGATAAATGAGTCAAAGAAAATTATAGAGGAACACTCCTCAGAGCTGAAGAAATGTACAAGTCTTCAGATTCAAGGAGGTCACCAAATATGAGCAAGATGAATAAGAAATAACTCAGATCTAGACACTGTGGTAAGTCTCATAATACCCATATTAAAGAGAAAAATCATGAAAGCTTCCAAAGATCAAAAAGCGAACAACCAACTCACCAAAACTAAACAAATGTTAGATTGCCATCAGATTTCTCATGGCAGCATTGGTTACTAGAACTAGGAAGCACTATCTCAAAAATTCTAAGGGAAAAATGAATTTGAACCAAGAATCCAATTTTGAGTTAAACCAGTGTTCTTCATCTAGGCAAAGTGAAGAGATATCAGACATACAATAACTCAGTTTACCTTCCACAAGTCCTCTCTAAAATAATTACTAGAGAATGGCTGTAGGTTGCTGTGGTAGTTAGATTCAGTTGTCAACTTGGCCAGGTGAGCATACCTAGTTCTGTTGGTGTGGACACAAGGCAATGGTACGTGAACCTCATCTGTTGCTAATTACATCTGCAGTCAGCTAGGAGGCGTGTCTGCTGCAATGAGTGACATTTGACTTAATTGGCTGGTGCTTAAATGAGAGAGTGCAACATAGCACAGCCTAAGCAGCTTGGCATTCCTCATCTCAGCCCTTGCTGCTCAGCCCAGGCCTTTGGAGATGCAGAAAGAAGTCACCCTGGGGAAAGTTGTTGGAACCCAGGGGCCTGGAGAGAAGACCAGCAGAGATCACCCTGTGCATTCCATGTAAGAAAGAACCTCAGCTGAAAGTTAGCTGCCTTTCCTCTGAAGAACCATACGTCAACTAAATAAATCCCCTTTTATTGAAAGCCAATCCGTCTCTGGTGTGTTGCATTCTGGCAGCTAGCAAACTAGAACAGTCGCGTTTACTGGACACAGACTCTGAGATGGAGATTTGCATGTAGCAGGTTTTTAGGGAGTGTTTGAGGAACAACTGTAAGGGAATAGGAGAAGCAGGGTTATGCAGAGGAGAAGGTAAACTGTGATGTAGTTGCAAGAAAAGCTTCTGCACACCACATGGGGAGCTTTGGGTGAAGGAGAGCCTTCTAGAGTTGTCCCAAGGTGAGGCAACTGAACTCCTTATAGGAGTTATACTCCTGCAGAGACAGTCGTTGGATGTGGGCTGCCTCTGGGGAAGTCATTGGCTGTGGGCATAAACTTGGTGAGGCAGCTCCTTGGCTGAAAGTGATTCTTGGAGAGGGACTCAACTTCATCTTCAAGCCATTAGAAGAAAACTGCCCCGACACTGTGAAAGTGAGTGCCTCGACTCTGAAGGGGAATGGTGGTGGCCCTCCACAGTACCCGTTACAGGAGTAGACACCTGAAGAATGAAAAATGGATCCAAGTGTAGTAGTTGCAATGGAAGGAACTGCACTCAGTTCAGTGGAGAAAATACCAAAACCTCTCATTACACTTAGATACTTTTATTTATTTATTTTTTGGGGGGTGCATGGTCTGGGAATGGAATCCGGGTATGCCGCATGCAAGGCGAACATTCTACCACTGAACCACTGTGCACTGATACTTTTAATTTTAAACAAAAATTGAACTAGAATTAAAATTCCATATTCTTAAAATGTAAAGTACCTGGGGATGAAGGAGGATGTTTTGGAAGTAGGAAATGCATGCACAATAAATCTGTTGCCTTTTTTGGGAAAGGATATAGATATTACAGAAGAAAAAAATTGTTCTCTTAGGCAAAGACTCTTCTTTGGCCATAGCGATGAGCAACCTCTGGAACTGGTTTTAAAACTTTCATAAGAAATGACAATGCTGTTTCAGGAGCGCACCAGTCAGTGGCAGTCTCACTTCCGTGGACACACTTCCAAAAGTCAGCCAATCAGTGACAGTTTCATGGGAGCAACCTCTTCCAGAGCTAAAGGCCATCCTATCCCCTAACTCTCTCTCTTTTGAAAATCTTCTTGTCCTTGAACTCTGTGCTGCCAAAAACCTGCATAAGATCAGCTCTCTACATTGCTTAGAGATACTTTTTCTTCCAAGCACAGCTTTCCCTTGCTGAGCAAGAAGTAAATTCAGTTTTTCTTTCAAATGTTGAGTGTTGGCCTCTTCCTTCAGTACAAGGAATACAATTTAAAAGGCAAAAAGGTATAAAAAGGGGAAACAAATGAAAGAGTTGGGATTTTTCTATGTAAAACCTAGAGCTCAGATGAAAACTATATTGGGAAATTCAGTTGAGGTCTTGAGGCTGAAGTAGAGCTTCTGAACTTTTTTCTGAATCTGTGAAGTGATCCATGTCCAGTTTGCATTTGCTGCCTGGGAGAAAAACCACCCAAGAGAAGGGCTGAGGCTTAGATTCCAGTCTCTAAGGCATAGTGACGCCAATTACTGCTAAAACATGCCTGTGAGTGTCCTGAGTTCTGTCCAGTCAGATTAGCAACCTCTCGCCCATGAGTACATTGGGAGTGAGAAAGGGAATAGAAAGAGAGAGGCAAGTCTGACAGGAGGAGTGGAGAAATATCTCAATTCCCCACAACAGATGTCATACCCCAAGGCAGATTTGTCTGAAGAGGCCTGGCCTTGGCAGCAGCGTGAGTGGCTGTGGCCTGAGGAAGAAAGCAGAAGTCTGGGGGGTGGGAGGAGGGGGGCAGCCAAGACTTCTAAGAAAGCAAAATCACACAGGGGCCTTGAATAAACCAGCAATTACACAGAATGCAATCTCAGGGGCCTTGGATAAACCAGCAATTACACAGAATGAAATCACAGGGGCCTTGGATAAACCAGCAATTACACAGAATGCAATCTCAGGGCCCTCGGATGAACAAACAATTACACAGAATGAAATCACTCTAGGGAAATAGCAAGAAGTCAGGGTGCTGACCATCAGACATGTGGAACAAGGGTCAAGATTCTGATCACGGGGTACAGGATTGTAGAACAGAAGTCTGTACTCTGGTGGCCTATGTGCGGTGTGGTCAGCCTTTAGACCCCGGAAACACCAGATTCCCATTTCCTGCCCATCTAGAAATTATGTGGTTTAGTGTATGGCTGGGTAAAGTTCTGGGGTAGATTCTTTCTTAAGAATGAAAATGGTATATGGTTATCAGGAATACAGTTCCATGATTAGAAAATGTTTGCACAGTTTTTTGTCTTTGAAAACAGAGATGAAGCCTTGATTTATATTTCAGGTAAAGAATTTACAGCACCTAATAAAGAAAGAATGCAGAATGAATATTCACTTTGATGTTAAAATAATGGAGGAGGGTATATATTTGAGGACTACACTGAGAACCAAATTAGTGGCTTCTTTTCCTCCTTCTTCTAAACAAAGGGCAGGGAAATGGTATTGTGTTGATCTGAACCACTAAACAGCCAAACTAAGCATGTTGAAGAAGGGGGCTGAGCAATATATAAAATGTTAATATTTTTTGACCTTTGTACCACTAAACGAAAGGATGAAGAAGGATCTCTTAGAAGTAGGTTAATAGAGAGCAAGATGAAATTAAACAAGTTGCTGTTAGCTGCTGAAATCAAATGGAAGACTGTACCAGTAGTCTAGCTCCACATAGAATCTTTCCTTGAAATGCAAGCAGACAGCAATAACTTTTCCTACTTGCTTTACTAGTTATAATTTCATGAAGGAGTTTGTCCTGGCTGGGTCACTACTATAGTCCTGATTGCTGCCATTTATCTACCACTGGGGACAAACTTGCAGGATATTCATGTCACCATTGAAAATGCACCAATTGATTTTTGATAAAGGTGTAGAAGCAATTCAATGGAGAAAACACAGTCTTTTCAACAAACAGTGCTGGAACAATTGAACATTCATAGACACAAAAATGGACCTTTACCTAAACCTCATATACTTTATACAAAAATGAACTCAAAATGGATCATGGATGTGAATATAAAACATAAAACTATAAAACTCTGGGTAGTTAGTTTCAGGTGTCAACTTGGCCAAGTGAAGGTGCCTAGTTCTATTTCTGTGGACATGAGCCAATGGCATGTGAAGCTCATCTGTTGCTGATTACACCTGCAGTCAGCTAGGAGGTGTGCCTGCTGCAATGAATGATGTTTGATTTAATTGGCTGGTGCTTAAATAAGAGAGCTGAAAGTAGCACAGCCCAAACAGCTCAGCATGGCTCATCTCAGCACTCCCAGTTCAGTCCAGACCTTTGGAGATGCAGAAAGGAATCATCCCAGGGAAAGTTGTTGGAACACAGAGGCCTGGAGAGAAGGCCAGCAGAGATCACCCTGTGGCTTCCCACATAAGAAAAAACCTTAGTTAAACGTTAGCTGCCTTTCCTCTGAGGAACTATATGTTTTTAATGAAATAAATCCCCTTTTATTAAAAGCCAATCCAACTCTTGTATTGCATTCTGGCAGCTAGCAAACTAGAACAAACTCTTAGAAAAAAATAAATTTGGAGAAAATCTTCACAAGGTAAAGAGTTCTTAGAGTCAATGCCAAAAATATGATCCATAAAAGGGAAATTGGTAAATTGGGCATCTTTAAATTAAAACTTTTACTCTGAAAGTCTTTGTTAAGATGATGAAAAGACAAGTCACACACTGGGAGAAAATATGTGCAAACTACATATCCAACGAAGTATCTAGAGTAAATAAAGAACTCTCAAAATTCAACAGTATAAGAATAAACAATCTAATTGGCAAGTGGGCAAGAGACATGAAGAGAGTTTCACCAAATAGGATAAGTAGGTGGCAGATATGCACATGAAAAGATGTTCACAATCATTAGCCAATAGGGGGATGCAAATTAAAAAACAATGAGATGTCATTATACACATTTCAGATAGGATACAATGAAAATAGTGACAATTTCAAATGCTGGTGAGGATTTGGAGATACTGAAACACTCACACATTGCTCATGGTAATGTTAAATGATATAGCCACTCTGGAAAGCAGTTTGGCAGTGTCAAAAACTAAGCATGCAACTGCTATATGACCCAACAATTGTACACCTGAGCATTTACGCAGAGAAATGAAAACTTATGTTCATGCAAAAACCTGTACATGAATGTTCATAGTAATCTTACTTGCAATAGCCCCAACCTGGAAACAAACAACCCAGATATCCTTTAATAGGTGAATGGTTAAACAAATCATGGTATATCTATACCATGGCGTACTTCTCAGCAATGGAAAGGAATGAGTGATTGATACATGCAACAACGTAGATGAATCTCCAAAGAATTGTGTATCGAGTGAAAAGAGTCAGTCACAAGAAGTTATATATTATATAATTCCATTTATATACCATTCTTGAAATGACAAAATTATAGAAATGGAGAACAGAGTAAGTGGTTGCCAGGGGTCTGGGATGGGCCTTGGTGGGGGAGGGGATGTATTTGGGAGGGAGGTGGGTGTGGGTTTAAAAGGACAACAGAAGGGATCCTGCCTATTCTGCAATTTGTGGTGTTGGATATATGAATCTACATGCATGATAAAATTGCACAGAGCCAAACACACACATGCACCCACAAAATGAGTACAAAAAAAAAATCTTGGGAAATCTGAATAAGATGGGTAGATTGTATCAATGTCAATATCTTGATTATGACATTATACTATAGTTTTATAAGATGTTAGCATTGGTGGAAATAGAGTAAAGGGTACACAGGACTTTTATGTATTATTTCCTACAGCTACATGTGAATCTACAATTCTCTTCAGGTGAAAAGTTGAATTAAAAAAAAAAAGAAGCCCCATTATTAAGTGGATGGCAGGCTAAGTCTGAGTTATACCCGTTATGCTCAGGTGGAACCCAGGAGGTCTGTAACCTTGCTATTAAAAGTCTGGTCCACAGACCTGCAACATGGGTATCCCTTTGGGAGCTTGTCAGAAATGGAGAGTATCAGGCCCCACTTCAGACCTCATGAATCAGAATCTGCATTTTAACAAGCTCCTCAGCTAATCTGCATGCTCATTAAAGTTCAAGAGAGATTATTCCATAAAAGGAGTCTTGAGAACTTAAATCTTAAAAATGTTGGTAAAAGCCACACTTTTTCCCACGGCTTATGCACCCTTTCCCCTTTTTGAGGGAAGGGCAAAAGGCACTCATGCTTCTTGATTGCTGTGTCAATATCACACTTGATTCTCATGATGAAATGAGATGAGGTTTATTATATCCCTTTTCAGGTGAATTAATTGAGATCCAGCCTATCTGATTGAAAAGCATGAAAAGAAATCAAAGAAGGTTTAAAACAGGATACGACAGATATGGAAGAGAAAACTGGGACTATTTGGAACTCAATTTTGTTGATCTTTAAAAAGGGAATTTGATTTTAAGAGGCCAGACTATACTTATAATGTATATTGTCTCTTAAAAAAGTATAGAGCATTTCAGAGTATATAAAACGTGACTGGATGAGAATCTAGTCACTTGGGTTCTATTTTAGCAATTATATGCTGGAAGGTGAATTTGTTAATGTTTAAACTGAGTGACACTGAATTGATCTTAGTTTGCTCATCTGTAAGGTAGAAATTACACTGGGGGATGATATGATGAACTCTGGGAAAGCAGTTTTGAATCTTCAAAAGGAAACAGGAAAACCGAGACCACCATATGGATCTATACATACGTTTCCACGGCTTTGCAGAGAGGCAGTCTCTTTTCCTGATGAACACTGTCATCAAATCTTAACAGTCAAAATTACCTGCCATGTCTTGTGCAAATAATTTGTATAGTCTGTCACATACTGTAGTACACTGAATATTCATCTTAAATAACCTACTTTCTGAAGGGTGTAACAGCACGTAGCTGTAAACCTTTGTAAATCATTATGAACATGATTGGGGGAGCTTGCCAATTGGTCTATTTGTCGTCAGCAGAGATCTTGGATGGACATCAGATTTTTATGTAAATCAGGACATCAATAATCATATAAACTGCCTCTGCAACTTGATTCCTCTTAGTGAATGTGACAGACATCCTACTGGCTCTAAGCAAATTGTAAAAGTAATGTGAAAGAGATTATAGCCTTAAAACTTTGCAGAGTCCCTACAGATATGTTCTACTTAATCTGGTGTTTGAGGAAGGGTAATTGTTAACAGACGTGTTGTGTATAGTTTTTGGAAACAGAAATTTGTATTTGGCTTTCTAGCAGTAATTTGGAATCAGGGTGTCCTATAATTGGTAAGTGGCTGGGATTATTCTGATTTTTGCTGTGCTCCCTGCAGTACGAGGTTCTAAACTTCATGTCTGGGTGATATTTAAGTGTGAACGTGATGGCACTGAAAGCAAAACAGTACAACACTATAGCTGGTGATAGGGATATTGTCATTATACTCATTAACAGTTGATATTTTTATTTGCTGGTGTGCAGGGGAGATTCACATCTGAAACTCATACACTTGTTGGTATCTTTTTCAAGAACAAGAATGCAAAATTATGAATTCTAATTTCAGCATAGGGTTTTCAGTGCGGGACCCCCAAAGCTTAAGCTTTATTTGTGTTACAGTAAATCCTCCTCTATATGTGGTAAAGATGCATTCACAACAGCCTGATGTTTAAAAATCCAACATCCACTCATTCACTCAATAAGCACTTATCAGGTTACTTTGATGTATCAAGACTTTGACCTGTAGCTGGGGATATAAAGCCAAAAGACCTTGCTTCCAACGAGCATGCAGTAGAAGAGACCCAAGAATGCAAGCATTATATTATAGGGCCCTGAGTTCCAGGGAGTGGTAGTTAAGTGTTTATGGTCTACCTACTATGAAACTGAAATCAGAGTATGTTAAGAAGATAAATCATATTGCTTTTAAATAATTTAATATTAAAATAAAAAACCCTATGTACTGTGTGACACTCATAATGAGTGATAAGAAAGGAATTGTCATGCAAGGCTTCAAATAGCAAATGGTTCTTGGGATTATTTTGAAGTATAGGTGGGTTTAAATAGTGGAAGGTACCCCACAGGTAAGAGACTGAACAGAAGCATGGAAATATGAATGAGTTTACATCCCAGAGTAGATAAAGAGTGGACCAGTAGAGATATGTTTTGGATATACTTGTATATAAATTTGGTTGTGTGTTATGGAGTCATAATGGAATTAGTGGTGCAGCAAGAAAGTGGGAGGGCTTGTTAGTTGAAGTGTGAGCAAAGTTATAAAGATGTGAAACTACCAAGTTACAGGTCGATTTTTAATTTGGGGGTCATGATTTACCTAAAGATTCTTATATCAGTTTTGAAATTCCATGAACCCCTGAAATTGTGGGTTTTTTGTGTGTACATAATTTTTGGGGGGAGAATATCTCAGTAGATTTTTAGTATATTTTCAAAAGGTAGCACGTATTGCTAGGGAAAAAATGCTAGCAAATACTATTTCTCTTTCCATGGTTTAGAAACTCTTTTCTTCATATAGTCAGACGCTAAACCTTAAATACGAACTATTGTATTCTTATAGCTGCAGTAAGAAATTACCACGAATTTAGTGGCTTAAACAACACATGAATTATCTTACATTTCTGGAGGGCAGAAGTCCCAACTCATTCTCACTGTCTAAATGAGACTAAAGTCAAGGTGTCAGAAGATCTGGTTCCTTCTGGAGGCTCTAGGGGAGAAGCTTGCCTTTGCCTCTGGAGGCTGCCCGCTTTATCTGACTCATGTCCCTTCCTTCCATCTTCAAAGCCAGCAGCATAGCATCATCACATCTTCTTCACTGACTCCACCTCCATGATCCATGACCTACCTCTATGTTTGATCCCTTGCTTCCCTCTTATAAGGACCCCATCTCAAGATGCCTAATTTAATCACACCAGCAAGGTCCCTTTTGCTAGGTAAAATTCCAGAGATTAGGATGTGAACATCTTTGGAAAACCATTATTCATCCTATCACAAATATCAAAAGTTCTGCCTTCAGCCATCAACTTCTGAAGTTTTTATCTGAAAAAAATGCACGCTGTTCTAACAAAAAAGATCAATCCCTTAGAATAATTGTGATTTCGCACTTCTGGCAGTAAACTATAACAATTCATGAGGTCCTTGGAAGGAGAACATTTTTGCTAGCCCTGATACTCTCTTTCCCCTCACTAGTGTTAGGATTATGAGTTAGAAACGGTGGTGGAAATATAGTGATTCCTTGTGGATCAGAATGAATGAGAAGAAAAGGGAGGTAATTTGAGAAGAGTTGTACTATTCTTTTTTTCCAGAGGAAAAAAGGATATGTAGGGCTTTTAGAGTTGTGTTTCAGGGGTCCCATAATTTTCCACTCAAAATAAGATTCTTCTCTACATTATTCAAGAGTGCTACTCATTCATTCTCTCTCTGAAAACTCTCAATTATGGTAGATAATTGTAAGTAGTCCATTTTATGTATGACTAGCTCGAATTATGGGGAAGATTTTTATTGTGAACCAAAGTCAAGCACTTTTAAAATTTCATACATTAGTCCTCAGTTTGTCCTCTGAAACTAAACGTGGCAAACCCAACCTCTCTTCTATTCAGTGGTCAAAATAATCTGAAGAGAACGATTGTGAGTTTTAACTTCCTGGGATACAATGTTACTGAAGATGTTTCATGTGGCATGATATTGAGATCCCTTCAGCATCATCACTTTTCTCTGGACACACTCCAATTTGTTAGAGTCCCTTATAAGAAATGATTCCAGGAAGCAAACAAAATATTGTAGATATATTTATAGTGACAAAAGAGTAGTACTATGCATTCTGTGATCGCATATTTTTTGTTTTAAATTAGTTTGGTCCCAATATTGGTTCACATTGAGTCACTTTACTAAATTGAATCTCCTAATGTTTTTTCATGTGATACTCCTTTGCCCTTTACTCAAGTGACTGATTATCTTAAAATTCCATTCTGCATGTATCTCTGGTAAATTTCAAACAATATTAGAAGTGAACATCATGACTTCCAAAATGTTTTTATCATTGATATCTTACTTGAATCTCACAAAAACTCCACAAAGGAGGCTGCTGAAATGTGATTATCCTCCTTTTGTAGATGAGGAAACTGAGGTTCTAGCAGACCAGGACATTTGTCCAAGTCTATAAGGACAGTAAGTAAAAGAATGAGGACTAGAACAAAGTTTCTTTAATTTAATTTTAATTGTTTCAATCTATATTTGCAGAGTAAGTTCTTTTAAATGTTTTAATCAGATCACAAATATATCAGCTATCTTATTTTGTTCCATCTATGAATTTGGGAGGTGTGATTTTATCATGGTCAGTGACAAAAAATGTTGATTTGCACAGTATAAAAAATAGAGTCTTGTAGCAAGAGTATTTTAACATTGATTCATTTATTAAAATTTGGTGGGTGCATTTGTTCAGCTAGTTATGAATTTACAGGACACAGTTCTCTATATTGTTTGAAAAGATATAAGTGATAGTTGTAGGAGGGTAGGATGTCAGAAAGAGTGTTAAAAAGTTGGGATTTTCAATGTGGAATAGGTGAAAGGAGTGAAGATAAGCTAAAAGAATGTAGCCAAGGAATTCTGTGGATCATAATGGTAAATCCTGAGTACTATGACCTTGGATCACCATGGACCATAGGAAGTTTCAGATTGAGGCAATGAAGATAACCTATCACTTGAAATATTTTCCTCTTCTTCCTTATTTCTTTATCTCTCTTGAATGTTCTCATTCTGAACACTTCCATTCACACACTACCCTCCCCTGCTTCCTGATTACTTTCTTTTATGTGTATGTGAGAGATAATATTATAAATTCCTTAATGTCAGAGAAGAATGAGGCCCCTTATCTACCTGGGCATGTACATTCTCACCTAGATGCTGAGTATATAGTTTGCTTAGCCATTATCAAGTTTTACAAATTAGAGATCAATGATATGGGAGGGAGTTACACCTTTACATTTTGAAGCTAAGAGCATCAACTTTAAATTCCTGTCAATTTACATTTCTTTTCCAAGAATTGTACATTATTATCATATTGGAAATTATAACAGAATTTTAAAATCATTTCCATTATTGACTTAAATTGCTGTAAAAATTGGTAAGTTAGTTATGAATTAATAGACTAATTTTATAATTTATATATTTTAATTATTAATAAACAATAGAATTAGAACTATTAATTCTTTTTTTATTGGAGAAGTTTTGTGCTTATAAAACAATAATGCATAAAATACAGGATTCCTGTAAACCACCCTACCAGAAAACTTGCATTGATGTGGAACCCTTGTATCTATTGATGATAGCACTTTTTCTATAATAGTATCTTTTTAAATGGTAGTAATCTTTGTTACAATTGATGAAAGATCATTAAAATAGTTCACTCTATCACCCATATTTTCCATTAGCTAAATTTCCCCATATGCCACTCTATTACCACCTTGTCATATATTTGTTATAACCCGTGAGAGAACATTCTTATACTTGGTCTATTAACCATAATGTTCAGCATTTACAGTAGTGTTTGCTGTGCTGCACAGTTCGATGTTTTATCTTTTAATTTTTATTCTAGTAATATGCACATCCGAAAGTCTCCTCTTTTAACCACATACACCCCATAGTTAAGTGCTGTTGATTACACTCACGATAATGTGCTACCATCACCTCCATCCATTTCCAAACTTTTACCATCAGCCTACAATTTAAGCAGCAGCTCCCCATTCTCTAACCCTGATCTATTGTGTTAACTTATATTCTGGCTTCTAACTTACCTAGCACATTCCCTCAACATGATGTCTTCGGGGTTCATCCATGTTGTTGCACGTATCAGGACTTCATTCCTTTTTACTGCTGCATAATATTTCATTGTATGTATATACCACATTTGGACATCCTTGTCTTACTCCAGATCTTAGCAGGAAAGCTTTCATTCTTTCACCATTAAGTGTGATGTTAGGTGTGGGTTTTCAGATATGTCTTTTATCATGTTGAGGAAGTTTCCTTCTATTACTGGTTTTAGAAGTATTTTATAAAGAAAGGATGATGGATTTTGTCAAATGTCTTTTCTGTGACAATCGAGATGATTGCATGGCTTTCCTCTTGAGATTAATGTGGTGCATTACATTAATTGATTTTCTCATGTTGACCCACCCTTGCATACCTGTATTAAAATCCACTTGATTATGATGTATATTTCTTTAAATGTGCTGTTGGATTCAACTTGCAGGTATTTTGCTGGGGATTTTTTTGCATCTATATTCATTAGAGAAATTGGTCTGTAATTTTCTTTTCTAATAGGATCTTTATCTGGCTTTGATATTGACGTAATACTGGCCTCATAGAATGAGTTAGAGAGTGTTTCCTCCTTTTCAACTTTTTTGAAAGAGTTTGAGCAGGATTGGTATTAATTCTTGGAATAATTAGTAGAATTCACTTGTGAAGCCATCAGGCCCCAGGCTTTTCTTTTTTGGGAAGCTTTTTTTTTTCAATGTTTTTATTGTCAACCCTTAAATAAGAATACAAACATTCTTGACATACAAACATTCCATACATGGTGTAAAATCAATTGCTCACAATATCATCACATAGTTGTGCACTCATCACCATGATCATTTTTTGAACATTTGCATCTCTCCAGCAAAAGAAATAAAAAAGAAAAAAGAAAAAACTCATTCATACTATACCCCTTACCCCTCCCTCTCATTGACCACTAGTATTTCAGTCTACTCAATTTATAACGTTTGTTCTTTGGGAAGATTTTGATGACTGACTCAATCTCTTTACTTGTAATTTATTTGTTACGATCTCCCATTTCTTCTAGTGTTCATGTAGTTCATGTGTTTCTAGGAATTTCTCCACTTTATCTAAGTTGTCTAATTTTTGGCCTACAGTTGTTCATGGTATCCTCTTACAATCCTTTTTAGTTCTGTGGGGTCAGTAGTAATATCCCCACTTTCATTTCTGATTTTACTTATTTGCACATACTCTTGTTTTGTCTTTGCCAGTCTAGCTAAGGGTTTGTCAATTTTATTGATCTTCTCAAAGAGCCAACTTTTGGTTTCGTTAATTCTCTCTATAGTTTTCTTTTCAAATATTTATAATTGTTTTTTTCAAAATAAATTTAAAACCTAGTATATTGTCTTGGTAAAGAAAATGAGGATTTTGCCATGGTTTTATGACAATAGATGACCTATATATTAAGTTAAAGGCTCCTGATATCTTTTCTTATCTTTTTTGGGGGGCAGCTAGGGAAAATTTTCATATTCGAAAGCCATCACCACTCTAATAAAATTCAGAATAAAAGATCCTTGTCCTCAGTGCTGTAGAGGTTTGCTGCAAATGATAAAAAGACCTTCCGGCTTGGGCTAGGTGTTAAGTCTTGATTTGTGTGTGTGTGTGTGTGTGTGTGTGTGTGTGTGTGTGTGTGTGTAAATGTGTGGTGTTTTCTTCAGAGAAGGAGGTAATCTTAATTCTTTAGGCTTGTTTTTCTGAAAGACCCTTCCAAAACAGATATCTAAAGTTTTATTGTAAAATGACTTGAGCTGTGTGTTCCAAGTTCTGTGTGACATTTTCATACAGCAAAAGATGACACTTGGTAGTTGCATTTATTTAGGATAATGAAAAGAAGCACAGCATTGTCATCATCAACTCTTTTAATGAATAAAACACGATTCTGCTTTTACTAAACTAAAGAGAAAAGCAGTGTAGGAGGGAGGAAATTGGGAGGGGGTGGGGAGTGATATGCATATTACATTAAAGCACTTATTTATTCTCAATTTCATTTATTTCTGCTCTAATCTCTTTTATTTTTTTCTATCTGCTTGCTTTGGGATTAGTTTACTGATCTTTATCTAGTTCCTCCTGGCGTGTACTTAGGTCTTCAATTTTTAGCTCTTTCTTCTTTTTTTAATATAGGGATTTTAGGGCTATAAATTTCCCTCTCAGTGCTGCCTTTGCTGCACCCCATAAATTTTGATATGTTGTGCTCCCATTTCCATTTGTCTCAAGATATTTAATGATTTATCTTGCAATTTTGCTTTGACCCAATGATTGTTTAAGAAGGTGTTATTTAACTTCCATGTATTTGTGAATTTTCCAGTTCTACACCTGTTATTGATTTCCATCTTCATTATATTATGGTCAGAGAAAGAGCTATGCATAATTTCAATCTTTATAAATTAAAAACTGAGACTTGTTTTGTGACCCAACATGTGGTCTATCTAAGAGAATGATCCATGAGTGCTTGAGAAGAATGTATATCCTTCTGTTTTGGGGTGCATTGTCCTGTATATGTCTCTTAGGTTTATTTCATTTATCGTATTATTCAAGTTCTCTGTTTCCTTATTGATCCTGTCTAGATATTCTATCTATTGATGAGAGTGGGGTATTGAAGCCTCCAGCTATTATTGTAGCAATGTCTATTTCTCAACTTCAGTGTTGCCAGTGTTTGCTGCATGTATTACGATGGTTAGATACAGAAATATTTATGACTGTTGGGGTGCAAGGGTAGTTCAGTGGTAGAATCCTCGCTTGCTATGTGGGAGACCTGGGTTTGATTCTCTGCCCATGCACTTCCCCCCCTCAAAAAATAAACAGTGCTACAATAAAGGAATAGTCCACATGGGAAAAAGAATAAAATGTGACCCTCACCATACAGCATACAAAAAAAAAATTATGATGTTTCCTAATAAAGGCTGCCCCCTTTATTAATGTATAGTGTCCCTTTTGTCACCTTCTACTGACATTTAAAGTCTATTTTGCATTTAAAGGCTTATTTGTCAGATATTAGTATAGCTACCCCAGCTCTTTTTGGTTACTGTTTGTGTGGAATATCTTCTTTCAACCTATTTGTGTCTTTGGCTCTAAGGAATCTCTTGTAGACAGCATATAGTTGGATCATACTTTTTTTTTTATACATTTTGTCAATCTGTATCTTTTGATTGGGTCTTTAATCCATTAACTTTCAGAACTTATTCAACCATTTTATCCTGTGGTGTTTATATGTAATATCCTTTTTTGTTTGTTTGTTTCTCTTTTTACTCTTTAGTTATCCTTATAGATAATCTTCATTTTTACACTCCACTCCAAGCCTTTCTCTTTTTTCTTTTCTTTTCAGCCTGCTGAACTGTCTTTACAATTTCTTATAGGATGGTCTCATGATGATGAACTCTCTTGATTTCTGTTTATCTTTGAATATTTTAAACTTTTCCTTTTGTAGGACAGTATTTCCTGATAATGAATTCTTGGCTGGCAGTTTTTCTGTTTCAGTACCTTAAAAATATCATGCCACTGTCTTCTCACTTCTGTGATTTCTGATGAGAAATCAGAACTTAATCTTATAGTGGTTACTTTGTATGTGAGGAATTGCTTTTCTCTTGCTGCTTTCAGGATTTCTCTATGTTTGGCCTTTGATATTCTGATTAGTATGCATCTTGGAGTAAGTCTATTAGGATTTGTTCTGTTTGGAGTATGTTGCGCTTCTTGGACATGTATATTTCTTTCTTGAGAGTTGAGAAATTTTCAGTCATTATTTTCTCAAATATTGTTTTGCCTCCTTTCCCTTCTCTTTTCCTACTGAGACAACCATGGCACATATGTTTGCATGCTTTATGCTGTCATTCTAATCTCTGTTCGTTTTTTTTTTCACTCTTTGTCTCTTTTGCCAGTAAGATTTTTTTTGTTTTACATGGGCAGGCACCAGGAATTGAACCCGGGTCCTCTGGCATGGCAGGCAAGCATTCTTGCCTGCTGAGCCACCGTGGCCCACACTTGCCAGTAAGATTTATATTGTCTTGTCTTCTAGTTCACTGATTCTTCCGCCTGTTCACATCTGCTGTTGCATGCTTCTAGTGCATTGTTCATCTCTTCTATTGTGTCCTTGTTCCCATAATTTCTTTTGTGTTTCTTTATATGCATTCAAATTCTTTTTTATGCTCACACAGTGTCTTCTTAATATCTTTTATCTCTTTAGCCGTATTTTCTTTCATATCCTTACATTGACTTAGGAGATTTGTTTGAACATCTTTGATTAGTTGTTCCAATTCTGTGTCTCCTCTAACTTTTTAATTTGTTGATGGGTCATATTTTCCTATTTCTTAAGCATCTATTTTTTTTTTTTGATGACTTTACTCTGAAAATCGGTTTCCCTCTCTTTCCTAGGGTTTTATTATTGATTAACTTTGATAAGGTTCTCCTTTGATGCTTGGTTCAACTTATTCTAAAACCTTAGAATAGCCCATGTTTAACTGATTATATATTTTCAGCTCTTCTTCTTTTGATTCTAGCCCTGGATAGAATTTTTAAAGATTGCACTGTTTGTGCAATTGTTTCACCCCCAGGAGAAAGCTTCCTTTCCTATGTTCCTTCTCTGGGAATCTTGATATGTTCTATTTGTTTTTGTTTTGCCTCTCTCTATTTTTTTTTGCTCCTTTCATTGTCTTTAGCTTCTTTTGCCTGGATGGCAAATTCTGGGAGAAGTTCACCCCAGAGAGGACTTTCCCAAATCAGTATTTCCCAGCTAAAACTAGGAAGTAGGCCAGAACGCCGAAAGGGTACAGACTGGCTCTAAAGTGCCTGGTGGAGAAGGACAGGAAAGATGGCAAAAGCTTTTTTCATGGCTCTCTGAAGCTGTGCTTTCCTGACCTATACAACAGTTGGCATCCTTCAGCAAACTCCCCCCAGCAAACTCCCTAAAGAGGCATTGTATCTTTAAACTTCCACTGCCTCTGCCTATTGGGAGCTGGGTTGCAACAGTAGCTGCCACTGCTTTTGTCCAGGGTCGACTGAAACAGCAGCTCAAAGCTGGAATCCAGAAATTTGAAATTACCAATCTAAAGCTATGATCAGTGCTCAGGCACGCCCCTCTCCCCGCCTTGTCCTTGAAGAAGAGAACTTTTAAATCCCTTTCTGACAGTAGCAGCTAGCCTGGGACTGGATCCCGTGGCAGCATGCTGGGAGAATGGGGAATGGGTACTGGTAGCCAGTGCTTGGAGAAAGCAATTCTCTTGTTCTTTTTATAGTTTATCAGCCTCTTCTTCCCACCCTTCTCTGGATGCTATACAGTGTTCTTCTGGCCTCTGGATCCCCAGAACAATTGACAGTTCCTGGCTGTTAACTAGTTGTTTTGGAGGAAGGAGTGAATTCTGGCACTCCCTATTCCCCCATATTCCCAGGAATTCCTATTAAATCTTAATATATGTATGTGGATTACCATTTCCAATGAACCATTCATTATTCTTAAGGAACTTGTTGAATATTATATATAATGCTAGCCTAGACAAATAATGGCCTGATACTGACAACAATTACTAAAAGTTAAACTGCTGAGAGCTTTCAATTCCTCCATTGTCTGAAAACTGTATTTGGTTTGGATAGAAGTTTAAATTCTCATATACACAGTCTTATTGTGTTAGATCCCCTTTGCTACATTCACATGCTTGTCAGAGTAGTTTTTGTTTTTTGACGATGCTCATAATCTTTCAATCACAGCAAGTGGTAAATCCTCTAATTTTCTTCTCAGGCTCTCTCAGAGGAGGGTCAGTTAGAACTCAAAATGCAATTTATCCTCTTTCTCACTTTTCTTTCTCCCTTCCTCCCCCCACATATTTCCTTTCTTTCCTTTTTTCCCTTTTCTTATCCTTCCCTCCCTTACCCCTCTTTTCCCTCCTTCTCCACCTCCCTCCCTTCTCTCTGACAATCTAAGCTGAATAAAATAGTGAGACCTCATAAAAGTTTGTTAAATAAGTTCAGTTTCTTGTTTTATTAATATAGAGATAATTAATTGCTATGAATGTTTATTGTAACATCAAAAAAGGAGAACTAAACATTTCTTAAACTAATTACTGCAGAATTAAAGCAATATCCTATAAGAATCAATGTTTTTATAGGATTAGTTCACTTTACTTCATATTTTTGAAACCCTATGCAATGAATTTTCCCTACTTGTCACTGATTAACTGCTCTATCTGGGGCATTTTGACAACATGTTGGAAAATATTAAATTATATTGCCTGCTATTTTCAATTGCTTATATACTTGGTGCCACTTAATTAGGACACATGGAAATTTACTGCTAGGGAGTTTCCATGAATGAATATTTCCAGTTAGTTGTGTTTAAATGTTAGTTTCAGTAAAAAATGTGGAAGTTTTTCCTTAGAGTAGGACTTATTTCTTTAATGTTAATTTTCTATTTACAAAAGGTCCCTCAAATACAATTAAGTTAAATTGTTTAAATTATAATTCTTCCCCTCTGCCCCTAAATATTCTCAGGTTATGGAAGCAATCAAAACATCTAAAGTGCATGGTCTGGTAGACTAAAGGAAAAGAACAGCTTTGGGTAATTCCCAATCTTGATTGTTAGCTTCTGGATAATTATTATATTCAAAGTAGCTTAAACTATAAATAATATAGCAAATGTTGAATTCCAGCTCCACTAAAATCCTTGCCTCCCCAGCCTGTAAGAATTATTCTATCTTTTACACTTCAGAAATCTATGAAAACAAACTTTGGTTTCTCTATGTTCGTAGCCACGAACTCAATGACTATCCAAGTACAAATTTGTATATGTATCCCATTGTTTTAGATTTAAAGGTTCCTTGGCTATAGAAAATAATTTCTTTGGCATGCAGAAAGGAGAATAAGGTCTGGGACTTCAGATTTTAAAGTCTAAAATGGCAAAATATATCAATATAGAACAATAGAATGATCACAGTGCAAGAGTGTATTGTCTAAAGCCAGGCCCCTTCCCATTACTATTATTCCATCTCAGGTAGATTTTATTTATTTATTTATTTATTTATTTATTTATTTATTGCCTGGGCAGGCACTGGGAATTGAACCCGGGTCTCTGGCATGGCAGGCGAGAACTCTGCCTGCTGAGTCACCGTGGCCCACCGTATTTTATTTTTTATCATTCCATAGATGGTCACTTGGAAATGGTCACTGCACCTGTGATATTTTTGCATTCTTTTGTTATGGATTTTAAAATTCATGCATTAAAATTAGTTTTTCTCACTAAAAAATGAGTAGACATTGAGGATTTGGAAAATACAGGAAAGGTGAAAGAAAACAAGAGAACATTTTAGCTCTTTTATTCTAAGAATATTATTGACATCTTGGTGTCTATTCTTTTAGCCTTTGTTGTATGCATAAGCTTAAAAACATACATTTGAAATTTCATGATATGAACAACTCTATTCTCCTTTTGTTTTTAACAATGGAACATTTTTGTTATTAGAATTCCTATACAAACATTTTTAATGGCAATTGTATATATATTAAATATGGAATGACCATATTTAATATATATACAATTGAATGCTTCCTAACCTTTCTTCACATCATGGCATAGCTGCAAAAAGTCTATTTTAAAGGCACCATGAGGTGAATAGATAAAGCTGCTTGAAGCCAAAGTCGAATCTTCTGAGGCTCTGGCCGCTGGATCAATGCTTCTGGAATTTCTCCTGCAGTGTGGCAGAGCCCACCATTGGGCCAACTGTGTTTAATGCTCATTTAAGAGGCTTATATATTTTGTATTATTGTAGACATTGCAAAGATTGTCTTTGACCATACAGCTTTTACACATCTGAGACTGTTCCCTTAGAATAAAATTTTCAAATAAAAAAAATAAAACAAACTAAAAAAAAAAAGAGTAAATTTCAAAAGAGTAGTACTGAGTATTTTAGGTAAAGACATTTCTAAGAATCTTGATATATGCTGATTATTTTCCAAAATGTGTACCTTTAACACTACAGTCTCTATTTTACCTGCTCTGGTCTAGCATTAGGTATTTTTTATCTTTTTATTTTTTTGCCTGGGCGATCACCAGGAATTGAACCCGGGTCTCTGGTATGGCAGGTGAGAACTCTGCCACTGAGCCATCGTGACCTGCCCAGCATTAGGTATTTTTTCAAAAACATTTCTGATAACTTGATAGGCTGAAAAATGCCATGTAATTTTTTTTTTTGGCATGGGCAGGCTCCAGGAATTGAACCCAGGTTTCTGGCATGGCAGCAAAAATTCTGCCACTGAGGCACCGTGGTACCTCCTGCCTTGTGATTTCTCCTTGGCTTTTTTTTTTTTTTCCTCATGGGCAGGCACCAGAAATCAAACCTGGGACTCTGCCATGGCAGGCCAGAACTCTGCCACTGAGCTCATGTAATTTTAATTAGCATTTTTTGTTACTCTCAAGGTGAATTCTTTCATATTTATTTGTCATACTTTTCTTATTTAATTGCCATTTTTAATGTCTTATTTTCTCTTTGTATGAGTTCTTTACTTGTTATATATATGTTAAACATTTTCTATCTGTTATTTCTCTGCTCATGTTTTTTTTTTTAAACGTAGGGACTTTTCCATTAGATGTTGTTGAATTATCCAATTATTTTCCTTTGCCATTTCTTCCATCATAGAAAATTTCCATATAAAATAAAGATCCACTTCAATTTTCTTATGATTTTTGAAAATTGAAGAAAAATTGAATAAACATTTTTATTTTTAATCCACCTGTCTGAAATCTATTTGGCTCTTTGGTGTTAAGTGATGTTAAATGTACCCACCTTTATTCTAAAGAGTTCAATATTTATCCTACCACAATTTTTCAAATTTATTTTCTTGTGAATTATGTCATTGTCATTTTCCTTTAATGTGTTACTCTTTTTCTACTAATTAGATTCCTATTTCAAACACGGTGAATTAATCCTTCACATACATCCAAACATTTATAAACAATATGTAGTTCTTTATTCATAGCTTTATTACAGGGATCCTTTTCCTTTCACATACAGGCATGAATGAGAAAGAGTGTGTGTTTTGCATTGGTAAAGGGAGGCGGGTGTGGGGACGGGGCGGGAAGAAGAGGGAGAAGAGAAGAACATTCTGTTAATTTATTTTTCTCAGAATAGGAATCACTGAGTGCACACAGTTTAATTCCTTTTCTAATCATTTCCTTCGGCCCCTTAGTCATTGTTTTCCTTTGATCTCTTTTCAGCTCCCAGTGTTATTCTGATAATGTGTGCTGCTGCATTACATCTATTAGACGAGCACTAGGGGGCAGTGTGAGTGCATATCTGTGGATGCAAAAGTAGACTGTTCAAAGGCGGTTCTAGAGTAGAGGTGCAAGCTTTGTTGTGGCTGATTGCTGCTGTGTCTTTTTTTCTTAACTTAATCCAGGCTTTGGTTCAGCAGCTCACTGCACTTTTGGGGCCAGTACTGGGGAGATTATTGCACACTGCTGGGAGGCCTGTACATCCAAGGAAGGCGTTGTTTGGGTCTTACACTAGGAAGTTGTTCATTCATTCACTCATTCCTTCATTCATATTTTTCAACAAAGTGTGAGTGGCTATGGTGCTATCTCTGGGTTTGAGGATTATAAGGGATTTTCATTTTTATTTTGTGCTCTTTTTCAAATTTTCTACAATGGTCAAATTTAAATTGTGCTATGAGAAGGAAACAATTGAGGCTATAAAAAATAATATTTGTCATTGCTTCTAGGAGTCAAAACTTATTGCAAATTGTTAAAGGATTGTGCTTATGATAGGACAGAAGGGGGAGAAATATGCTTATGGCTGTATTTTCTTAGGCTGTTAGGCAGGAGATGGCTACAAAGAATTGATTTCAGTGGGTCAACGAAGAAAAAGACGATTAAGCCACTGGAGATTTTATTTGAAGCGACCTGGGAGGAAGTTCTGTCTCATGAGCTCTTTATCCCCCCAAAGCCTCGTAGCTCTTGTCACTTAGCCTCCGGCTTTGATCTGAAGGAATTTCTCCCCAGGCTTTGGGAGCCTTGTCAGGGACTTGGAGGCACCTCTTTAGCTGGACATTTGGTCCACTGTGGGGAGCTGAGACAGTGGTCAACACGTCAGGAGTGCTGTAGCAGAGATCTGTCCCTGCTTCTCAGCGGGAACTTGGAATACAATTTCTCACACATTGACTCTATAGTTATTTTCATGCAGCACTGATCTTAAGTAAATTCTAATCTCAATGGAATTACACAGGCCTACCTCGTCATCTAACCATTATTTTTCACATTGTTACAATGGAAAAATGCGTTAGGAGTATCAGGCAAGCAGCAACTTTCAAAAACGCCATCTTTTAAAATTTGGGTGACAATCTGTATGTGAAAATGACAGGTAGGTCTCCTTTCACAGGGACTGCTAGCAGTATAGGAACTAGAGATGTGGTATTAGCAGTCGCATTTAAGGACATATTAGAAGCTAAAAATTGGCTTTGAAATTAAATATAAACTGGTTCATGTCCAAGCATTTAAAGTTATCCATAGGCAATAAACCCCTCCTCCCACTAAGACATTTTGGAAGAAGTAAATTGTCTAGGAATTATAATTATCTGTTTAAGTCTTTTGTCAGTATTTTAGTCTGAGGAGAGTTTTCATATGTATGTCTGTCAGAGTAGACAGCTTTTCTCTTCAGCCAGTAAAAAATCAGGACTTTGGAATTTTCATGGTTTAGGTTTTGTATAGTCTTGCACTGTATTTATTGGCTAAAATTATACTAATACCAGTAAATTATTTAAATTCTCCAAAGTGAATAAATGTCAGGTGTGAGTAAAAGGTACCGTGATAGGCGAAATGTCCCTCACCACCCAAAATAAATGTCAGGGCCCTCTTCCTTGGAGCCTGTGAATATGTTATGTCACATGGCAAAACGGACTTTGCAAGTGGCATACTTTGAAGTGGGGAAATTATCCTGAATTATCTGGGTAGACCCAATCTAATTATGCAGCCCTTAAAAGCAGAAAATCTTCTCTGGTTGCAAGCAGAAAGATGCAGCCAAAGGAAAGGCAGAGAGATTTTAATTGTGAGAAGGACCTGATATGAAGTTCTTGCCTCTGAGATGTAGGAGTCCACGTGGGAGGATCAAGGAGAGGTATTGGGAGTTAAGGCAGCCCCCAGCCTCTGGTCAGGAAGGAGACGTTCTCCAACCTCAAGGAAGTGGATTCTGCCAGCAACCTCAATGAGCTTGGAAACGGATTCATGCCCAGAAAAGGGATGGCTCCAGAAACTAACACAGTCCTGCTTCACCTTGGTTTCAGCCTTGTGTCTAACAGTCTTATAAGCAGAGGAGCCAGCTGAAGCACAATATACTTAACCTTTTGGGCTATGGAAACTGTGAGATCATAAATTTATGTTGTATTAGGCTGCTAAATTTCTGGTAATTTGTTATGGCAGTTACAGCAAACTAATACAGGTGGAGAGTAATAAAGGAGTGGAATCTTGATTGCTTCTGAGGAGAGAACTGGGAAAGAATGGGCACAGGGTTGGTCCAAGAATCATGGTTCAGAATCACTGCTTTATCCTTCTTCTCTTTAGTGGTAAAACCTTGCCTCTGAGTTAAACTTTCATCTATAGATGTAATTTTATTTTTTGCATGGGTAGGCCCTGGGAATCGAATCCAGGTCTCCAGCATGGCAGGCAAGAACTCTGCCACTGGACCACCGTGTCCAGCCCTGTAGGTGTAATTTTACCTGAATTTCTGGTGCTGGGCACTGATTAGACAGCAGGTGAGGGACAGATACATAACTAGTACTTAGAGGCTAATAAGCACAAACATTGAAGATATTTTTCCTGGGTTCAACTCCCAGTTTCTCTTCCTGTTAACTCTGATCTTCAGCAAGTAGCTTAGTTTTCTCATCAGTATAATGGGCTACAGACTATATCAAATAAGATTGTTGTGAAGATTAAATGCATAAAAACTATGCATAGAACGCATAGAACTGTGCCTGGCACAGAGTAAGTGTGATTGCAGCATTATGTTTATATTAGCTATCATTTTTTTATATAAGAACAATTTTGTTTATGTATACTTCATTAAAGATATCAAGCAAGAAAAAGAATTAAAATCCAGGCTGTTGCATCATACCATATTTGGAGACAAGAGAGACACATTAGTTTTACGATGAGGAAGTAGAACGAAATTGAAAAGGCTGCCTAGCTCAGTGATTCCATCAGTACCTAACTTGCTACCTTTTGTTTTTTTGCCACCATTGTTTTATGGGCAATAACATGAGGTGAATTTCTATGGGGAGAAATGGACCTACTTTGCTGATTCTTTTAGAATTGCACAGTACCTACAATACCCTCCAAGTATGTGTTAGCAGATTCTCAGAGGATGACAAGGCATCCTTAGTGAGCTCCAGCAGCCTATTAGAATCAGCCATATTGCCACCCAGCTTGGGGGATGTTTTGCCCACTGATATTTTTCTCCACCAGGGGATGTTCATGTAGAATCCAGGATATCCCTGTCAAATCCCAAGTATGCTAGTAATAGACTGCTCCTTTCTAAGGTCAAGGAACTTTCCCAATACATGTGTAAGAAACACAAAACATGTTGAGAAAATGGTTGTAATCCATGGAGAAACCAAAGAAACTCCTTTTTTCTTTTTGTCAAGGGTGTTTGTTTTGCCTAAATAACCATGGGCCAGGAATGGTTAATTCAGGTGGCATGATGGTAAGACACAAGAAGTGAAGATACTTATTTAATATGGTACTTAGCCTGGATCACTTCCCTTTGCCTCAAAGTTTCCAGAAATTTATAAATTCTTTCTCTTTTCCAACTGGTTTAGCAGAGGAGGGAACGCTTGTGGCAGGCTATTTTGATTGTGCATATTGGAGAAATAAGAAGCTTTGAACCCTCCAGCATTTGCTGAAATGGGTCTGTGCAGTTGCAAGTAGGAACCTTACACAAGACAATGCAGCTGATAGAGCATGACCTGTAAACTCTGAAGCTCTTCTTAACCAAATAGAAAACTAGAACTCCAAATCGGAGTCCTGGGAACCTGGGCTGGTGTTAGCTCCCAGATCACCAAATATAGGTTGTTGTATAAGACAACGTTCAGGTTTGAGGCCAAAAAGTGGAACAGGCACTTAAATCCAATTGGACAAGATAGGGAGGCAGAATCTAAATGTCAAGGACAGGCTGGATATCAGGCACACACCAGACATAAACGTGAGGGGTCAGGAAGGTTTTCTCTGGGGTGGAGCTGCAAATAGTTGCCAGAGGCTTTGTTCTTAAGTGAAGAGGGAGCTAGTCACTGGGCCTAATAAATTTATATTTGCCTCAATGCATGGGGTTGATCTAAATGATATGATTCATCTTGAGACACACAATGGGAATAGTGGGTGATGTAGAGCAAGACGTTAAAAAAGGAGAACCTGGAGAAATCAAGATAGAAACCTTTTTCATTTGTTTTCGTTTTGGTTTCATCTGACTAAATTTTCACCAAGTCATCGATGAGAAATAATTTTTAATGTCAGAACTTTCTTTAAGGAGGCCCTACGCTACAGAGTGGGCTCAGTTTGGTAATTTTAATTGTAGTGGCTTGTATGAATTACCTTTTCATAATCAGAACACAGTTCTTTTCATACTGTGTTGTTTTAGTTCTCAATGAATCTTTTAAAATTTGTCCTTATGAAGTAGGGAGTGGAGCATTCCTTCAGGTCCTATTAAGACCAAATATCTTAGCTAAGAAGAATACACTGATGATTGAGTAAAGATTGCTATGCCTAAGGGGGCAGGCTAAGCGAATAGCCTCTCTCCCCCTTAGATTAATGTCTGAACAAGGCCTATTTAGGTCTACATGAACCATATGTTCTATTTTCAGTTCCCCTTCAAAACACATGTTGCTAGGGCTTAAGCAAAACATTCATTACTTTAAAAATACCCTCTGCTTCTAATTTTAAAAGCATGTGAGTAAATGCATTGCTCATTAGGGTGAGAAAAACACTGCATTGAGCTTCGAGTAGGTAAAAGTGCAACAACCTTGAGAGCTCTTTCATGTGGCCGCCATTTGTTTCTTAATCCCGGGGAGAAGCAAAACCTTTCTCCAATTAGCTTTGCCCTGAACAGAAGGCTTACTGTGTCCCACAGCCTGCTGCTTTTGTTATGTGGACTAATTGACTACTGAAGTCCAGACTTACACCATCATTTTCCTTTCTTTCAGGTCTTAAATCATGACTAGACTCTGGAGGAGAACACCTAGTGTAATCACCTCCTGATTACAGTGCTTTCTTCAAACCTGGTTATCACATGCGTCATTGGGATAATTGCAGTTGAAACCAACAACTGTAGAGAAGAAATTGAATGCAAAACTGCGACTTCTTGTACTTGTGGAATCAGTTAAAGCATGAGGGATAAATTTTGTTCTTGACCCCAAGGAGCTTAAAAGCACATTAAATTGTGAATTTGCCATGAGACGTCAGAAAATACTTGGGGGTGTTTTGTGATAAAAAGATTGTGAAATCAGACAGATACACTAATGAAAAAGATATAGTTAATTGCTTAAGAGACATTTACTTGACAGTATTTTAAATCAAGGAATTTAACAGTGACATCCCAAATTTATGGGAAAAATATTATCTTTCCCCTAAAATTATAGAATTTGGGGACCCCATTCATTCATTAAGCATTTATATATTGTAGGTCTATAATATGCCTAATGGGCACTGGGAAATAAAAGTAAACATGACTAAGTCCTCTCCCAAGTAACACTTTCCAGGAGGGACAGACAGATAATATAGATATTTAAGACATATATATATGTCAGGTAATGATAAATGCTGTGAAGAAAAATAAATCAGGGTAAGGGAGATGGAAAGTGAAGGGTATTACTATTTTCACAGAGTCAGTCAGGAAGCCTACCCCCTGCCCCCTACCCCCAACCCCTGAATAAGATGCCATTTAAGTGGAGACTTTGAAAGAAGGGAGGGAAGAAGTCATGAAGATATCTGAGGGAAGAATGTTCCAGTGTGTCTGGGCCAGAGTGAGAGGGTGAGAGTGGTAGGAGTTAAGGTAAGAGAGCACCAGGGGGCCAGGTCACTTGGGGTCCCTTTGGTTCATCACAGGGACTTCAGCTTTTGTTGAGCATGAGTTGGGAAGCCCCTGGAGAATCTGGAGGAGAAACGGATGATTTCCTCTTCAACAGGATCATTCTGGCTACTCTACTGACCACAGACTATAGGGAGGCAAAGAATGACAGCTACATGACTGGTTAGGAGGTTACTGCAATAGCCAGATGAGGGACTAGGTGGTAGCAGTGAAGGTGTTGAGATGTGGTAAAATTCTGGTTATATCTAAAAGGAGAAGCCAACAGAATTTGCTGTTGGATTGGCTGTAGGGTATGAGAGAAAGAATGGAGTGAACATTTGGCCTAAGAATCAGGAAGCATTAGGTGCCGTGTTCTGAGATGGGGAAGAGTGTAGAAGGAGCAGATTTGGAAGAGGTAAGGGCAATTAAGAGTAGTTTTGGGGCATGTACATTTTGATATGTCTAATATAAACCAAAGTGGAGATATCAAGAAGATAACTGGTGATTGAACTTCGGGTTTTGGGAAGAGATCTGTACTGGAAAGACAAATTTGTGCGCCATCAGGGTATCTATGCTACTTAAAGCCATGCGACCAGATAAAATCACCTATTGAGAGAGTGTGGATAGGGTAGAAAAGGGGAATGAGGATGGTGCCCTGGACTCGTTAAAGTTTAGAGGCTGGGGAGAGGAGAGGTTGGCCTTAGAAATATATTCAGGAGTAATAGGAGTAAAGGCTAATTTAATGGGTACAGACACAATTACCTGTTAACATGATAGTGGGAACATGTGGAATTTCTCTTTAAATTTCTCCTATTTTGACAACTTGAACTTGTCCCCTTGCTGCTTTTTCCTATACAGCACAGTGTTAATCTATTCTCTGTCAACGTCTTACACTGTCCAGCATGGGGCTGGTCTCAGACAAATTTCTGTGAGATGGCTGCACAAATAAAATGAATAGTTTCATATGAATATTTACAATGAAATGAATCATTAGACTAGGCAGAAGTGTTGTTTTTTGGCAACACAAGCTAGTTACTATGTTATTACCTGTCTGAGCAGAATTAGGGTGAACATTTATTGGTACAGAAACATTAGACATTTAAACTCCTAGTTTTATGTTTTGTCACATTATATAACAAGCTGTCCAGATATTATGGAATGCTGGAAAATGGTAACAATAAATGAAAACATTATCCTCTACATAAGGGAAGAACTATCAAGACATTTCATGGCCAGTAAAAACAGCCAAGTTTGGAAAGATTCCTACATTTAAGATGAAAGCATATTTAAGCCTAAAATTATCTCCTAAAATTTCTATTAAGGACTCAAGAATATTTATATGTTTTTACTTTGTGTTTCCCTTCTAGAAATCTATTTGGAGGAGAATAATATGCACAATGCTAATTCACAGAACAGTTAACTTCAACTGCATGTGTTAAGTGCTGTTATGTGCCAGTCCCTGTGCTGAGTACTTGAGATGAAATAGTTAGTCCCTCTGGCAATTGCCTCACTCTAGCAAATGAGTTAATTAAAAAACTTTTGATCAATCAATCAATCATATTGCTCCTTCACTTTCCTAGCTACTAAAGCAATGTCAAAATTACCTAATCTCCTTTCTATGCCAGAAGAGAGAAAGTAGAGCCAGGAAGTTCTGTCTGCTCTAGTTTTCTATAGCAATAGGCACTGAGCTGTCTTTTCTCTATGAAAAATATCAAAGTGGCTTTAAGATGAGACCACAAACTGCATCTGTAGGCTTGGGCCTCACTCAGGACCACCCTACACTCTCATTTAAATTTTTCCTTTGCTATTATCTGCTGACTATGTCTAAGCTACCTACCGGTAACACACTCTTGCTATTTCTGACACCAGCCTGCTTCATTTTGGTACACGTCACCTAATTTCTGGAAGCAGCATTAATGACTTTTAAGAGTAGAAAGCGCAGATGGAGGCTCTAGCAGGTAACTGTCCACCAAATCCAAATCTATAAAATATATGTAATATGTATGTATTATTTAATATATAATCTTTATATGCATAAACATACACACATACTACTTACTAATTTTTTTTTTTGAAATAAGGATGGACCTCTTGGTTGCGCTGATATGAGCATCAGGATCAGTTTACTCTTGGGATTATGTGACATATTGGCTTACTTTAGGCTATTAATTTAAATATAGTGTGATTCTGGTATTGAAATTTGAAAGAGGAAAAATAAAATTGTGGTGGTAACATAGCACAAATGTATCAAAATGACTGGGTCATTAATATTATTAAAGTATTTGTTGATGCAGAACAAAATGTAAATGCCTGTTATAAGTCCCAAAATAAAATTATAAATCCCCCAAAGAAAGTAACAATGAGAACTTTCAAATCTTGATATTTTGCTAATTCATTCTTGTTTCATTTTTCTTTTGCCTATGACTTTTTTTTTAATTGGTAATACAAAATCTCTTTTTGTTTTTATCTAGTAGAATCTATCAAGCTTTTCTTGTATTGCTTCTGAATTCTGAATGTTAGAACTCAAGGTACATTCCCAGCTTATATAGGAATTTGTACATATTTTTATTCTAGTACTTGTATAGATTCATTATCTTACATTTAAATATCTTACATTTAAATATCTAATCAATGACTCATTGAGTGTGGCACAAGGGGCAGATCCAATTTTAGTTTTTTCCAAATGGCTATCCTGTTATCCTAATACCTCTTAATTAAATACACCTTTTCTCTACTGATTTTGGATGTCATATTACCCTATATGCATTTTTGTATGCAATTAGATCTATTTCTGTGTTTTCTTGTCTACTCTATTGGTTTATCTATTCACTTGCTAATATCACACTATTTTAATCATGGAGGTTTTGAATAAGCTTTAATATCTGATAGGTCTAACACCACCTCCATTGCTTTTATTTTTCAGCATTTTCCTGGGTATTTTTGGTTGTTTATTCACATGTCTAGTCAAAAAAAAAAAAGAAGAAAAGAAAAAAAGGAAAAAAATTATAAAAAGAAAAGCACAAACAAAAACCTGATAGTATTTTTATTATTCCAGAAGTTTGATATGTAGTATTTTCATTATTGCTCATTTCTGAGTATTTTCTAGTGTCACTTATGATTTATTTTTTGGCCCCAGAGTTATTTAGAAAATGTTTTTAAATTTTTAATTATAGGAGATGTTTTCAAAATATTCACTAGTTTTTGTTATTGACCTCTAACTTAATTGCATACTGATTCAAACACATATTCAAATATGACATAAGAGCCTTAAAATTTGTTAAGGATTTCTTTATGTTCAAGTGAAATGGTTGTCCATCTTAGTTGTACAGTAGACTCACCTGAGGAGCTTTTAAAACAGCTAATGCCTGGGACCCTCCCCAGACCAATTAAATCGGGATCTCTGGAGCTGATCTTAAGTATTTGCACTTTTAAAGAGCTCCTGAGGAAATTTTACAGTGCACCACGGGCATGGTATGTGGTCCCTTCAAAATTAATTAATTAATTTTGACTTTTTCCATCTGACAATCTCGGATGCATTTCATAGCTAAAAGAATAAATGAACAACACCTCAATTTCTTGTTACTTATTCATTCTAATAATCTGCATTGGCACTAGAAAAACCAGTGGATCTAGTGGTCTTGTGTTAATGTAGAACTAGGCAACTTCAATCATTTTTGCTTCTCTAGAATGTGGTCATTAAAAAAAATATGTGTTCTGTGCAGACTTTAAATAAATGTGAAGTCTTCAGTTACTTGGGTATAAAGATTCTCTAAGGCCCTTTAGATATAACTAGGTAACTGTGTGCAAGTATGTGATATCCTTAACTTTGTATGTGTGATGTGCTAATAAACAAAGAGAAGCAGTTCATTGTTTAATTGATAGGCTTGCTCTCTCTGTGTCTCACTCTCCATGTCTATCATTTTTCTCTATTGTCTATCACTGTCATTTATCTATCATTTTATTTTATTAGAGCCACATAAATCTAGTATTCAGAGATAAAAACTATGCTTAAATTAACTTAGTGTCTTTTAAAAGATACTTTAAAATTCATGTTTCATCTAAGAAATTCTAAAATTCAATCTAAGAAATTTTAAAATCTTGATTATTTTGGATGTATTCTCCCCTATTTAGATTGGCATTTTAGTTCTATCTCATTTTTTTATGCTCCGTTTAGACATGACATTGTTGTAATTGTATTATGGTACCAATGTTTATTTCTGTTTATCACTGTGATAGCTATTTGTTGTGTTCATTTCTTCTTGAATCTCTGTACTGAATTGTCATCTGGAATCAGGAGCGCAGCTCTCCCACTTGATGCTCTCCCTGCTACTGAAGCAGCTGGAAGCCTGGGAAGGATATTTTTAAGAATCCTTTTTCAGGAGAGTTCTAATTTTACTTTCACCCAATGAGGGGAAATTGTAGGAGATTTGGCAATTGAAAGGAAGGTACGATTCTTTCTTCTTCTGGCAGAAGACTAGTACATACTTCCTCAGAGGTAGTGGCAGCTTCCTGAACCTTCCTGGGACTTCATATTCTCCTGGCAGCCTCCAGCTGCAGGGTTACGGGGCAGCCGTGGCTTGGGTTGCAACTTTCCGCACTTTCCTGACTTCCGGGTAGAAATCGCCACCCCTGAACTTTACTCCCCTAGCCTTTACGACAATTTTTGAACTACCTAACTCCTTCTATGTAAGAATTTTATTCTTGCAATATTTAGAATAAATCCTATTCTCCTAAATGACTCCTAAGTAATGCAATTCAAGACTTTCTTTCTCAGATCATTTTTCTTTTTCCTGAAATATAAACTTCAAATATTCTCTGTTTATGCTAGAAAACACCCCCCTTTTTTTTTTTACTTGACTGAAGAGATCTGTATTTTATCCATATCTTTGATTAATTTTCTCAGATTTAGAATTCTAGGTGGACAATTAAAATATCAGTCGACCATCCACTGGCTTCCATTGTTACTGTTGAGAAATTAGCTGTTACTTGTCTCATTTTAGGTAGTTTGTATTTTCTCTCTGGCTAGTTTAGCTATCTATTTTTTAATTCTTAAGTTTCAGTAGGATATATTTAGGGTGGGTTTATTTTATTTATGCTGACTTGGATGCATTTGGCTTATTGAATCTGAGTATTACTGCTTTTCATCAATTCTATATCTCTTTGAATATTGCTTCTCCCCATTCTATTTACTATTTCCTTCTGGCATTCTGATTATATGAATGTTGTACCCTCTCACACTCTCCTCCAAGATTCTTAATCTCAATCTTTTATATTTTCCTTCATTTTGCCTTTTTTCTGCATTCTGGGTGATTTCTTCAGGTATATCATCCAGTTTGTGAACTGACTTATCAATTCTTTTTAATCCCTTATCATCTATTGGCTTTCTACTTTTAGAGATTATGTTTTTATTTCTAGATGTTCTGCTTAGTTCCTTTGCAATATTGCCTTGCCGATTCTGTTAGTTTCTTGTTCCTTTGTATTATTTTAAATTTTCTTTTTTATTTCTTTAAATATACTTATATGCATTTCATAACATTATCTGAAAATTTCATCATCTGCAATTTTTTAGTATCTGATTCTGTAAGTTTGTTTTTTATGTTGAATCATTCACGGTGATTTGTTTTTCATGTGTTTAGTGATTTTTGATAGTGATCTCATGTACCAGGACCTTTGTCTAGGGGATAGTTTGAGACCTGGTTTTAAAATCATGTTTTTTTCTTTTTCCAAATTATGTTGGCTTTTAGCACATGTCTGGGCCCCCAAATAAACTGAATAAGTTTTATAGCTTGGAATTTTTGTTTTTTCAGGTTTATATAGGTGTCATTCTGGTTCCAAACCTGTTTGAGCATTGGCTTATGGTTAGGAATTTCTAGGGAGTCATTTTTCTTCCTTTCCTTTCCTTTATTTTCTTCTTCTTTCCTCCTCTCTCCCATTCCCTCATCTTCTTTTTTTATGCTGTATAGCAGAGGTCACATTTTATTCTTTTTCCATGTGAGTATCCCATTATTGCAGCACAATTTGTGGAATTTTTTTGTTTATTTATTTTTGGGGGGGTGGGGTAGTGCATAGACTGGGAATCGAACCCGGGTCTCCTGCATGGCAGGCGAGAATTCTACCACTGAACTACCCTTGCACCTCCCCAACCCCCATTCCCTCATCTTTTACTTTCTCTTTTTCTGTCTCAAATTTCTTTCTTTTTCATTCAGAGCCTACTCTTTCTCTCTGGGGGACTGCTTACCTTCCAATGGGTTACCTTTGGTGATCCTAGTTTTATAGAAGAGTCTCCAATATATCCTTACATCCAGTTGTCTTACTGATGACACATTATAACCCATGCTTTAGACCATAAGAATTTTGTGTAAATTTAGAGCAAACATCAGTTCCTGAAATTTTTAAAAATAATTTCTGTCCTCTACACAACAGCATTTATTTCCCACCAGCTCAAGTATGCATTAAGTATATATTTTATCTTGCATTCTAAAATTCTCTCAAAATAATTTTTATGAACATTTTATCTGCCACATTGTTAGAAATAGAAGTTAGTAATCATTAAAAATGAATTGCAAATCTGTTGTTAAAAGTATTTGCATGTCTTAATTTAAAAAGCATTTCTTATCATTAAGGAAAGTTATAATTCAGGGCTTAAAAACAATTGTGAATTGATTTTATTATACATACCAAAAAAAGCTGGCAAATATACAGTTAATTTCCTTTGTTTTACAAGCTGATGTATTGTTGAAGAATAGATTGTATTTTATTTTTATAAACTTGATAGCTGACACTGCATTTCTATTTTAACCATAAAGTCACATATAGATGTCTAGGCATCTTTTTTTGTAGTAATTCTTGGTGTTTCTAGCTACAAGACAATAAATGCCAGTGTTTTATGAGTGCTGATGAGGTTCTGAAATCTGTTCTTCTCTCATTGTTCCTGCTGTGAAATGATTGCCTATTTTAAAACCACCCAAATAGAGAGTGATTGCTATTATGAAGAAAGAAGACTATTCATAGAAACAATGTTCTTTCTTGGTATTATGGGTAGCAATGATGATGAAAAGCCATATATTCTACTGTTACAGTCAGCCTTGCAGTGCGCCCCAATCATGGGGATGAACGTTTCACTCACTTGCTTGTTCATCATTTAACCACTTAACCTATCAGCCTTTGAACTCTGTCTCTTCCCCCAGACAGAGCTATTGGAAGTATCCAGGCAAAACACATCTTATTTTGTTTGCTATTCATTAGCATCCATTGAACTGTTTTTTTTTTTTTACATTAAAAAATAAGAATGTGCTGAGATGCCAGAAATAGGCTGTGATTCTTGGTAACGGACACATGGCATCAATGGGACTTTTCAGGGGTGAACCCCATGTTTGTTAGAAACGGATTCATCTGACATGATAATGAATTGGTTTCTTCTTTCAGAGCAGAATTTGCAAAGAATTTCTTTTCCAAGGATAGACAATTTAGAAAATGTTGTGAAAGGATATGAAAGAAAAAACTAGTTCAATATAGACAGATTCCGGTCAGAAATGTGGACATTTCTTGAAGAAAGTCCCTTACTCAACGGACATAATGTGATATAAGTGTTATCACTGTGGCTGGAGCATTCGTTTTAGGCTTTATTTAGAATTTTATTGAGGGTTGGATGCAAAATTTACAGAAGGGGCACCTTTATGAAACTCACACCATATAATGTAAACCCTATCTCCCTCTTCTCTTTGAGTCCACCTAAATAAATAAAGAGAGGTAATATACATATTTGGCTTAAATACACATCCTCCATTATCCTTACAAAACAGTATTTGAGACAAGGGTGTAAGGAATAATTAAGATAACAGATATCCAACTTTATCAATAGTTAACATTAAGACTTTAAAGAAAATCATTGTAATGTATCAAAGAGTATAGGTGTTCCATTTTACTGGGTTTTGTGTGAGGGTGGGTTGGGTGACATATGAATAGTGGGAAGAGTCTGCAGTTTGGTATCAGAAAGGTCAGGGCTTATAGAGTTTCGAGTCTCTTACGACCATAATGGAGACTGTACCCTGCCCACGCTCCTCTCGGTGTCCATCTCTACCCATCTTCTGAACTGTTCTGAGCGAGACAGAAACTAAAGGAGAAATCAATAATGTCACACCTCGTTCCACACACCAACACAGCAAAACCCACAGCATACCTTCTCCCCAGTACCTACTGACCAGCCCAGACCCACCAATACCTATTAAGCCCAGGACTTAAAGCAAAGCATAGGGTAAATGCACTTGAATAGGAAATCTATTTTTAAACTTTTTACTTAACAGCCTAACTTTTTCAAATTCAAAAAATGGAAGCAAGAACCAGTCATTCCCCCAGCATCTATATTCAGTGGCTGCAATTAATCAAACTCTTAATGCTTTTCTAGGTGAGACACAGCTTTGAGAAACCTGACCTTGTCCCAGGTAAAAGATGCAGATTTTTAATAACTACAAATGCCAAAATGTTCTTTACTTATTGAGAGCATTCTGAAATAACACTTTCAATAGGAATTTATTTTGTCTTTGATATTTTCTTCTGATTTATGAGAACTCTGCTCTTTGGGATTCTAGATATGATACCACTGAGACTTATGAGATCAAAACGGGATGACTTTGGGGAATCTTACATGGTATTGGAACATCAGAGTTCCAAATGATATCAGTAAAAGATAACACTAGAACTTCCAGTGCTCCTTTGAAGTTTCTGCTTCAGTGCAGCTGTTTTTCACCCAATCCTGAGATAATAGATGAACAGCCCTATAATAGCAACAGCAAAGCGATATAACTTTGATCCCAGCTGGGCATATTCTGCTTGTCAATAATTCTCAGGCAACTTAGCTGCTTAGATAGCAGGAAGAGTTGTCAGGAAGACATAAAAAAAAAATGTTCTGGGTTAAACAGTTTTGCTAGCTCAGGATAGTGCTGCTGCTGAAAAGACAGGTAAATAGAAGAATAGGGAATTGAGAGTGTCATAGCCTCAGATTTTTCCCTCATGATCTTTGTAATCTTCTGCAACTGGCCAGGTTTGCGCTTACCAAGGATTCTGAGTAGGAATGAGAAGTCCTGGGGAGGCCCTTGTGTTTTTCTTTCTCCTCCTGAAAAAATCTATACATTTTTGAAAATTTAGAAGTTCTGGTAAAACAAACCTGGTATGTTTGTAATTCGTCCAGTAATGCATCTAATAAGCAGCTATTGAGTGCTTAACATGGGCCAGGCATGGAACTAAGTGTCAGAGATACAAGTCATCAACAAAAACATGTATGGCCCCTGTCTTCATGGAGCATACAGTTTAGAGGTTAAAAATAATGGACTTTAATGAAATAATCACATGAATTGCAACAGGGACAAATGCCACAAAAGGGATCAAATGATAAGGGGCATGTGACCTGGTTAGGAAGGTCAGGGGAGGCCTTCCAAAGGAATCCATTATTGTGCTGCGATCTGAAGAATGAGTAGAAATTAATTCAGCTACTAGGGGAGGAAAGACTAGAACGGTCAGAGGAAGTGGCATGGGCAAAGGCCTGTGGCAGGAGAGAGCGTGGCCGGTAACCAGAGACTGAAATGGGACTGGAGCAGAGGTGGGAGGGTAGAAGGAATTAGGCTTTGGGAGAAGACAAAGTAAAAATAGGTGGGAGACACATCAGGCAGGGCTTTGGAGGCCATGTCAAGGAGTGTCATACATTTGAGTTCCACTGATTGGTCCACTTTGTGGGTAATTGAAAGGTTTTCATCTCCATATTTCAGAAGAGTAAAATAACTACGGTGGGATGATATGGGTGAAAAGAAGCGTATGCCCCCCAAAAGTCAGTTTTAGCTTCAACTTCAGTCCTTTGAAAACCTACCTATCACCACAGGTTATCGACAGAAATTAAGTTTATCAAAATAAATGCTGGAAAGAAAGATTACTTCAGGAGGTTAAGCCGGAGACAAAAGGAGAGTGTACTGGTAGCAGGGAGAATAAAGCTCCACTCAGGAGGAATTTGGGTCTTTTACAGTCTGCTCTTGGCTGAGCTGACCCCAGAATTATAGGCAAACTTATTAACCTATATGTGCCTTGGGTCCTTATTTGCAGAGTGAAGATAAAGACGACCCACTAATAAGGTCGCTAATCATTGCATAAACACCAACAGTTATATAAATAATCTAATAATTACAAACCCAAGTTTTAAGATACTACTCCTTGCTTCATAGTTTAAACATCTTCTCTCTGCCTAAATAATATGCCAGGTTTTATTTTTGTCAAACAGCATTTTTTTTTTCCCTGCAAGTGTGTGTGGTCGAATGAGCTTGCATTTATTTTGATATATAGCCAAATTTGTGTTTATTGAAAATTCACTCTCTTTTTCTGATGCCTATTGTTTAGTCAGGCATACGCTGTGTACTAGGCATTCACAGTAACTCCTATTGACAGCACATAGTTCAGCACACTGGAGCAGCTGCTGAGAGAGAAGCGCCGGTGAAGGCAGTGGTAGGGATAGGTGCTTTTAACTTCTTTGAAAATGACAACTTCTCTTGGCCGTTGAATAAGAAATGTACGCTTTTATTGTTTCACAAGCCGATTGCAATTATATTAACTACAGTTAAGCAATTCCAACTGGATCAGCAGACGCATAATAACATGCCAAGCAGTGGCACAGGGAAGAGTTTTCTTGTTGGGTTTGTTGTGGATCCACTGATTCACATTTAAATTGCCATCTCTTTTGTGACATTTCCAATAATGTTGCAGGAAGTATTTATAAAACCGTGTTCTTTCAGCGGCATAAGGATTACTGATATCTGTAATTATCCTTGGGTATCATGCCACACTTTCTTTAGCATAAGAAAGGAAATAATAATCAATCCTTTGGAACAATAAAATATTTACAGAATTGCAATAGCTGTTTCTGTTGCAAACTTGGGAAAGAACTATACATTTTCTTCAACTCCTTCTTTTTAAATTCGGGCTTAGAAAATATGTAGAATATTTCCATGATGAAACTAATGATTCAAATGTGTGATTGTAACATTTCGTCCATGTGATTTGGCCTAGGGCCAAGTGGCTGCTTAGAGAGCTTGGGTAAATGGCCATACCTGGACCCAATATGTGACAATAAACAGGACAGAACCAACTTTTTAGTTCTGGCCCAGTTTCCTTTTGTTATTTAACTGCTGTAGTTATCCTGCCCTTCGAATAGAGCAAAGGACAAGTTTTCCTTTTGCTTCACCAAAGTAGGGAAAAGAGATTAGACTCTTTCAGTGGAGCCTGAGCATCTTAAACATGTATTATGTGTTTTATTGAATTCTCACCTGACTGTGCCTTCTTTCCCAGTCCTCATTTCCTTCTGTTCTGGTGTTGTTTCTGTTAGTTCTGCTGAATTTTGAGGATCAGGGTTTGTGGTCGGATCTCTGAGGGAATTTATCTTGGAGGTTTCATCTATGGAAAGAAAACAGTGTATAGATAGAAAAATATGCCACTCCTGACACAGCCATCTTTGACAACATAAGCTATAGAGAAGCTTCGTGTTTTTCCAAAATAGTGTTCTCTGGAATGCTTCCCCTAAGATTCCTGCTAAATAAAGTAGGGCATTCTGCAAGGGGAGTTCAGCTGCAGGCTCCTTCAGCTCAGTAGAAAATATATTTAAAAATGGCAAACTCGGGTGGGCCACAGTGGCTCAGCGGCAATAATGCTTGCCTGCCATGCCAGAGGACCTGGGTTTGATTCCGGTGCCTGCCCATGTGAAAAAATAAATAAATAAAATAAAAAGGCAAACTCATGTAATAAAAAGTTCATGGCCTTTTTCTTTATAATATTTGTAAAGCTAGGCTTAATAAAGTTTCTTCATTTCAAAAACATTCTCTAATTTGCCAAACTATTTATAATTTAGGGCTGAAACTGGTGTAACATAAAATTTAGAAAAATAAACTTACCAGAAATCATGTCATTGACATTATTTTAGATTTTTGTGTTCTAATTATTATGAAATAAAATCTGTATTTTTGGTTTGATCATCTTTTGCTATGATATCTTATCTGAGGACACAACAAAAGCTAATATGTACCAGCTTCATTTTCAGTCCAGAAATTAAAACTTTCCCTTCTAGCCTACAAATAAAATTTCCAATTAATATAGTTTAAATTGTGATTTACTTAGAGAACAATCAATTCATGGGTAGATATTTTTATTAAAGATGAGATTTTAATGAAAGTAAATTACTTAATATAAAAAATACAGAAGAAAGGAAATGAAATGAAAACAATGAAATGGTTATTCATTATCCACAGTTTCTAATTTCTTTTTAATTGGTTGTACTGTACTTACGAAATTGAAATCAAGGTCCAAATCATCAGTCTTTTTTTATTTCAATAAATTATAGTTTAAATAATTTGAGCAAACCTAGTATTGAACATTCAGATTTATAAAAATGCTAAATAAGGGGGTGATCACTTACTTTACAAAGGTTTTGACTAAGTCCTTTAAAAATGACATTTTCTATGACAAAATGTAAAATCTTTTATTGTACTAAACTTTTCAGGAATGTATTTCATGAATAATGGATTGATAATGGGGATCATAAAGCTGAGTCACTACTTAAGGGTGTTAAAAAGTTTGTAAGCAAAAGAGATTAAACCTCTGATTTCCTAAGATACGTTTCTTCATTATACATCTTTGTTTTAGTTTCCTGGCTGTCAAAACAAATACCACACAATGGATTTGCTTCAGTTTTTGGATGGTTTTGAGACCCGAAGAAGTCCAAAATTGAGGCATCAGCAAGGTGATGTTTTCTCCCCAGAGACTGTGGCATTCTGGGACTGGCTGCCAGTGATCCTTGGTCCTTGGCTTTTCTGTCACATGGCCATGCACGTGGAGAATCTTCTTTCTCTTCCAGGTTCTGTTGACTTCCAGGTTCTTGCTACTCCCTATGGCTTCTCTTTCCTTGTCTAAATTGTCTTTGCTTATAAGAACTTCAGCCATATTGGAATAAGACCCACCCTCACTCAGTTTGTATACACCATTCAATGTTCAAAGGTCTTATTTATAAAATGTTCAAAGGTCTTATTTATAAATGGGTTCACATCCACAGGACCAGGAGTTGGGACCTGAACATGTCTTTTGCGGAGGACATTTGGTCATAAAATGGAAAATGCCATAATAAGTAGTGTTTTGGTTACATTTAAATGGAAAACACCCAAACTCATCAATTGATTTGGAATACAAAGAAGCCTCACTAATCCTGCCTGGAAGTTGGTGTCTAAGGACTATATTCTAGGTGCCATGTGCATGAAGTCTTACTGCATCTTCTAGGAGAGGGTCCTTCCCATACAATCACATGTGGTATACCAATGAGTTTATCAGTACACAAAATATATCAGAGTTATAAAAATCAATATCAATGTCATTTTGTAGTAAAAGGCTTTTGATAGAAATAAACGAGAAGGATCTTTTTTCCCTGTGTTTTTGGGTCAAGTCATATTTTCCTGTTGCTCTTTATTTTTCATATCTCTGACATTATGCAATGTATTTCTGCCTAATGTGGCAATCAAATCATTTCCCTATATCCATAAACACTGGGACAATTACTGTAAGATAGTTTAAAGCAGAGTTCTTAGCCTCTGGCCATGTATCTTACATGTACTCATGGGGTGGAACCCTTGATACAGTATGTTGTATTTGTTTGTTTACATGAAGAGGACCCAGAGTTTTTATGAGTTCCTCAAAGGCATCTGGATCAAAAAAAGTTATAAACTATTGTGTTCAGATATTTTTCTAGAATGCCTGTCCTAAAAGAAAAATCAGGATTGAAATAGATCATGAAATATGAGTAAAAGAATCAGGAGAAAAAAGCAAGCCTAACTATAAAGCAAGCCAAACTCTCAATACTACTCTCCTGCTCATACACTAAATAATACTGATTATTCTACAGCAGTTCCTTTCTCTCATTCTAATAGGGAATTTTTGTATATCCTACTAATATTTGGATTCAATTAACCTGTATAGATCCTGCTGCCTTACTAGCTCTCCTCTAGACATTACCAAACCGCTCTAAAATGACACTGCCTCTATTATGACAAGTCTAGGATGTTTAGAAATTAATTATGGCCTAATTTGCTTTGTGGAATTAAGTATTTAATTATAGAATAAATCCTCATAATAGTCTGTTGAAGAAGATGAGAAACCAGTTATCACCCATTCTTGGATTCAAAGCAGAATAACTTAAAACAACCCCAGAGGACTTAAAGCAAAAGGATCCCTGTTAACTATAGTTCAGTGTGGGTGTCTTTTTATCCATGCAGCATGTTATTTGTTTGTGGAAACAGATGGTCAGATTGTTTGCATCATCCCCATCATGAAAGAGAAATCTGAAGCACAAGGCAAATTTTGTTCTGGCATCTGGGTGAAGTTTTGTCAACTACACATTGTACTTTTTCCCAACTTCACACATGGGCAGCAGGATTTTCTCTTTAGTAACTGCCCCAATGAAGAGTGTAAGTCTTTCTGCCAACTGTGCTTTTTGCACATGGCATCAGCAATTGCCAGATCTCATGAGCTTGATCAAATTTTACCTGGAAATGTGCTCCTCCAGCAGATAATGAAAGCTGGAATCGAGTGTTCTGATATGGTTGCCTTTACCGAATGTACAAGAATGGTACCATTGAGTCTGTCCTCCACACACCTGGCTGATTCTGTCTCCCAGCCTGGCAGCCTCTCACTATGAGCTCTCTAATACACTTCCAGTCTGCTTGGTCTGCTGTAGCAGTGCCTCATGGAGAGCCGCGCAGGTGGGAAACATCTGCTTCTCCTTTCACATGATGGAATAATTGATGCAGAAAGCCAGTAAACTTCCACATCTTACTGGTGGCATTAAATAGCTGTAGGAAAGAAGGGATTCAACATCAGAACCTAATTCCGGGATAAGACTATAAATTAAAAATACAACTGGCTTCTTTTATGAATGGATATAAAAAGGAGAGAACTTGAAAATGCTTTCATTGGTTAGATGTTTGGTGAGGGGGGATAATAGCACTTGGTTGAATGTCTAACTTTTAAAGTACCAGGTACATTGTTGCTCTGTCTCAAATATAAATCTCTTTTCATTAGGAGCCAACAGTATTGGTTAATTAGATGTTAGATGAATTAATAAAGACTAAGTCTGGCTATTTTGATTAGGGATGCATAAATGGTACTATTATTTTTCATCTTACTGAATGGCTTTAAATAATATCTGCAGATTACATGATTCTAAAAAAAGAAAATCCTGAAAAATCCACAATGAAGCTTCTATAGCTCATAAATGAATTAAACAAAGAGGTGGTGTAAAGGATCAAAATGCCAAAATCAGTATTGTTTATATATACACACAATGAAAAATCAGAGGAAATAATTAAGAAAAAAATTCCATATGAAATGCAAGCTAAAGGAATCAAATATATAGGAATAAATCTAACCAAGACGTGAAGGACTTCTACTGAGAAAAACTACAAAATATTGTTGAAAGAAATCAAAGAAGACCTAAAAAATTGGAAAGACATTCTGTTCTCATAGATTAGAGAAAGAGGTCATATCCAAAGCAGTTTACATATTCAGTGTAATCCCAATCAAAATTTAAACAACCTTCTCTCAGATGAAAAAACCACTCATCAAATCTATATGGAGGATAAGGGACCCTGAATAGCAAAAGCCATCTTGGAAAAAGAAGAATGAAGTTAGAAGACTCATACTTCCTGATCTTAAAACTTATTACAAAGCTACAGTAATGAAAACAGCATGGGACTGACACAAGGACAGATATGTAGACTAATGGAATTTAATCGAAAGCTCAGAAATCAAGCCTCACATTTATGGCCAACTGATTTTTGACAAAGGGGCAAAGGCCACTTGTTTTAGTTTCCTGAAGCTGCCAGAATGCAATGCACCAGATTTGGATAGGCCTTTTATTTTTCTATCTTTTATTTTGGGGGGTGGGGGGTGGGATAGGCTTTTAATAAAAGGATTTGGTTAGTTTCAAATTTATGGTTCTTTGGAGGAAAGGCAGCTAGCTTTCACCTGAGTTTCTCGGTCACATGGGAAGGCACACAGCAATGCCTGCTGGCCTTCTTTCCTGGCTTCTGGGTTCCAACAGCTTTCCCCAGGGCATGTCCTTTCTGCATCTCCAAACATCTGGATCTGAGCTGCTAAGCACTCCTCTGACCATTTTCTTTTAAGCCTCCAGCTAATTAAATTAAATGTCACTCATTGTGGAAGGTGCTCCCCTTAGCCTACTGCAGGTGTTATCAGCCCATAGTTGAATTTTACATGCTGATGATATAAGTTCACAGCAGCAGAACAACAGTGCACCATTAACTAGCCAAGTTAACACCTGAACCTAACTACTACACTGCTCAATTGGGTAAGAATAGTCTTTTCAACAAATGGTGCTGATCCCCATTTGCCAAAAGAAAAAGAGAATCCCTACCTCAAATATTCTATAGAAATCAATTCAAAATAGATCAAAGACCTAAATATAAGAGGCAGACTATCAAATTCCTAGAAGAAAATGTAGAGAAATTACTTCATGACTTTGTGTTAGGCAATAGTTTCTTAGATTTTACATCCAAAACACAAGCAACGAAAGAAAAAATAGATGAATGGGACCTCATCAAGTAAAAAGACTTTTGTGCCTCAAAGAGCTTTATCATGAAACTATGATGACAACCTACATGATGGGAGAAAATATTTGGGAAACCATGTATCTAATAAAAGTTTAATACCCAGAATATATAAAGAAATCCTCCCCAGACTTCCTGGAAGATGGCGGCTTAGTAAGACGCACGGAACTTAGTTTCTTCTCCAGGACACCTACTAGGGGAGTAGAAATGACACAGAAAGCGCCCAAAGCCACAACAGAGATAAAAAAGACAGCGTACCCCATCCTGGAACGGCTGGCTGGCTGAGAGAAGCAGCTCGGGTGAGATCGCCGAGGCGCGCGGGCCTTACCGGACGGGGTGGCAAGCGGCTGGAGTTACTCCCTTCCCCCTTCTCGGGCCGGCTGGGAGAATTGGAGAGGCGGTCCCCTGAAACCAAGGCGGCTGGCGCCCACACCACGCGCAGCCCCCGGACCAACTGAGAGAATTGGATCGGAAACCCCCAGGCCGCGGAGAACGGTGACGGGTGGGGGAGGCCCCTTCCAAACCCATGACTCCCGGGGAACGTGCACTCTCTCGGGCGGGCCGCTGCCGCTGACGCCCTCCCGCCACGCTTGTTGCCCAGGGCATACTAGGAAATTCGGACGGGCTCTTTCCCTGGCTGCGGTGACCAGCAACCCTCCCTGCGTTCGGACCCCGCTTCGGCTAGTGAACCCCCAGGACGGCGAGAGTTTTCCAAAGTTTAAGGTCCCACAGCACCTTTTACTGGTGGGACCCGCAGACAAACGGGTGCCACGAGCGCCACCTACTGGGCAGGATAAGAAAAACAGAACCCAGAGATTTCACAGAAAAATCTTCCAAACTTTTGGATCCAATACCCAGGGAAATCTGTCTAAATGCGCAGACGCCAACAGAAGATAACGGATCACGCTCAAATAATTGAAAATATGGCCCAGTCAAAGGAACAAACCAATAGTTCAAATGAGATACAGGAGCTGAGACAACTAATGCTAAATATATGAACAGAAATGGAAAACCTCTTCAAAAACGAAATCGATAAATTGAGGGAGGACATGAAGAAGACATGGGCTGAACATAAAGAAGAAATAGAAAAACTGAAGAAACAAATCACAGAACTTATGGAAGTGAAGGACAAAGTAGAAAAGATAGAAAAAACAATGGATACCTACAATGATAGATTCAAAGAGACACAAGATAGAATTAGTGATTTGGAGGATGGAACATCTGAATTCCAAAAACAAACAGAATCTATCGGGAAAAGAATGGAAAAATTTGAACAGGGTATCAGGGAACTCAAGGACAATATGAACCGCACAAATATACGTGTTGTGGGTGTCCCAGAAGGAGAAGAGAAGGGAAAAGGAGGAGAAAAACTAATGGAAGAAATTTTCACTGAAAATTTCCCAACTCTTATGAAAGACCTAAAATTACAGATCCAAGAAGTGCAGCGCACCCCAAAGAGAATAGACCCAAATAGGCATTCTCCAAGACACTTACTAGTTAGAATGTCAGAGGTCAAAGAGAAAGAGAGGATCTTGAAAGCAGCAAGAGAAAAACAATCCATCACATACAAGGGAAACCCAATAAGACTATGTGTAGATTTCTCAGCAGAAACCATGGAGGCTAGAAGACAGTGGGATGATATATTTAAATTACTAAAAGAGAAAAACTGCCAACCAAGACTCCTATATCCAGCAAAATTGTCCTTCAAAAATGAGGGAGAAATTAAAACATTCTCAGACAAAAAGTCACTGAGAGAATTTGTGACCAAGAGACCAGCTCTGCAAGAAATACTAAAGGGAGCACTAGAGTCAGAACCAAAAAGACAGAGGAGAGAGGTATGGAGAAGAGTGTAGAAAGAAGGAAAGTCAGATATGATATATATATAATACAAAAGGCAAAATGGCAGAGGAAAATATTATCCAAACAGTAATAACACTAAATGTTAATGGACTGAATTCCCCAATCAAAAGACATAGATTGGCAGAATGGATTAAAAAACAGGATCCTTCTATATGCTGTCTACAGGAAACACATCTTAGACCCAAAGATAAACATAGGTTGAAAGTGAAAGGTTGGGAAAAGATATTTCATGCAAATAACAACCAGAAAAGAGCAGGAGTGGCTATACTAATATCCAACAAGTTAGACTTCAAATGTAAAACAGTTAAAAGAGACAAAGAAGGACACTATATACTAATAAAAGGAACAATTAAACAAGAAGACATAACAATCATAAATATTTATGCACCGAACCAGAATGCCCCAAAATACGTGAGGAATACACTGCAAACACTGAAAAGGGAAATAGACACAAATACCATAATAGTTGGAGACTTCAATTCCCCACTCTCATCAATGGACAGAACATCTAGACAGAGGATCAATAAAGAAATAGAGAATCTGAATATTACTATAAAGGAGCTAGACTTAACAGACATTTATAGGACATTACATCCCACAACAGCAGGATACACCTTTTTCTCAAGTGCTCATGGATCATTCTCAAAGATAGACCATATGCTGGGTCACAAAGCAAGTCTTAACAAATTTAAAAAGATTGAAATCATACACAACACTTTCTCGGATCATAAAGGAATGAAGTTGGAAATCAATAATAGGCGGAATGCCAGAAAACTCACAAATACCTGGAGGCTCAACAACACACTCCTAAACAACGAGTGGGTCAAAGAAGAAATTGCAAGAGAAATTAGTAAATACCTCGAGGCAAATGAAAATGAAAACACAACATATCAAAACTTATGGGATGCAGCAAAGGCAGTGCTAAGAGGGAAATTTATTGCCCTAAATGCCTATATCAGAAAAGAAGAAAAGGCAAAAATGCAGGAATTAACTGTTCAATTGGAAGAACTGGAGAAAGAACAGCAAACTAATCCCAAAGCAAGCAAAAGGAAAGAAATAACAAAGATCAGAGCAGAAATAAATGAAATTGAAAATATGAAAACAGTAGAGAAAATCAATAAGACCAGAAGTTGGTTCTATGAGAAAATCAATAAGATTGATGGGCCCCTATCAAGATTGACAAAAAGAAGAAGAGAGAGGATGCAAATAAATAAGATCAGAAATGGAAGAGGAGACATAACTACTGACCTCACAGAAATAAAGGAGGTAATAACAGGATACTATGAACAACTTTACGCTAATAAATACAACAATTTAGAGGAAATGGACGGGTTCCTGGAAAGGCATGAACAACCAACTTTGACTCAAGAAGACATAGATGACCTCAACAAACCAATCACAAGTAAAGAAATTGAATTAGTCATTCAAAAGCTTCCTAAAAAGAAAAGTCCAGGACCAGATGGCTTCACATGTGAATTCTACCAAATGTTCCAGAAAGAATTAGTACCAATTCTCTTCAAACTCTTCAAAAAAATCGAAGTGGAGGGAAAACTACCTAATTCATTCTATGAAGCCAACATCACCCTCATACCAAAACCATGCAAAGATATTACAAAAAAAGAAAACTACAGACCAATCTCTCTAATGAATACAGATGCAAAAATCCTCAATAAAATTCTAGCAAATCGTATCCAACAACACATTAAAAGAATTATACATCATGACCAAGTAGGATTCATCCCAGGTATGCAAGGATGGTTCAACATAAGAAAATCAATTAATGTAATACACCATATCAACAAATCAAAGCAGAAAAATCACATGATCATCTCAATTGATGCAGAGAAGGCATTCGACAAGATTCAACATCCTTTCCTGTTGAAAACACTTCAAAAGATAGGAATACAAGGGAACTTCCTTAAAATGATAGAGGGAATATATGAAAAACCCACAGCTAATATCATCCTCAATGGGGAAAAATTGAAAACTTTCCCCCTAAGATCAGGAACAAGACAAGGATGTCCACTATCACCACTATTATTCAACATTGTGTTGGAGGTTCTAGCCAGAGCAATTAGACAAGAAAAAGAAATACAAGGCATCAAAATTGGAAAGGAAGAAGTAAAACTATCACTGTTTGCAGACGATATGATACTATACGTCGAAAACCCGGAAAAATCCACAACAAAACTACTAGAGCTAATAAATGAGTACAGCAAAGTAGCAGGTTACAAGATCAACATTCAAAAATCTGTAGCATTTCTATACACTAGTAATGAACAAGCTGAGGGGGAAATCAAGAAACGAATCCCATTTACAATTGCAACTAAAAGAATAAAATACCTAGGAATAAATTTAACTAAAGAGACAAAAAACCTATATAAAGAAAACTACAAAAAACTGCTAAAAGAAATCACAGAAGACCTAAATAGATGGAAGGGCATACCGTGTTCATGGATTAGAAGACTAAATATACTTAAGATGTCAATCCTACCTAAATTGATTTACAGATTCAATGCAATACCAATCAAAATCCCAACAACTTATTTTTCAGAAATAGAAAAACCAATAAGGAAATTTATCTGGAAGGGCAGGGTGCCCCGAATTGCTAAAAACATCTTGAGGAAAAAAAACGAAGCTGGAGGTCTCGCGCTGCCTGACTTTAAGGCATATTATGAAGCCACAGTGGTCAAAACAGCATGGTATTGGCATAAAGATAGATATATCGACCAATGGAATCGAATAGAGTGCTCAGATATAGACCCTCTCATCTATGGACATTTGATCTTTGATAAGGCAGTCAAGCCAACTCACCTGGGACAGAGCAGTCTCTTCAATAAATGGTGCCTAGAGAACTGGATATCCATATGCAAAAGAATGAAAGAAGACCCATCTCTCACACCCTATACAAAAGTTAACTCAAAATGGATCAAAGATCTAAACATTAGGTCTAAGACCATAAAACAGTTAGAGGAAAATGTTGGGAGATATCTTATGGATCTTACAACTGGAGGCGGTTTTATGGACCTTAAACCTAAAGCAAGAGCACTGAAGAAGGAAATAAATAAATGGGAACTCCTCAAAATTAAACACTTTTGTGCATCAAAGAACTTCAAGAAAGTAGAAAGACAGCCTTCACAATGGGAGACAATATTTGGAAATGATATATCAGATAAAGGTCTAGTATCCAGAATTTATAAAGAGATTGTTCATCTCAACAACAAAAAGACAGCCAACCCAATTACAAAATGGGAAAAAGACTTGAACAGACACCTCTCAGAAGAGGAAATACGGATGGCCAAGAGGCACATGAAGAGATGCTCAATGTCCCTGGCCATTAGAGAAATGCAAATCAAAACCACAATGAGATATCATCTCACACCCACCAGAATGGCCATTATCAACAAAACAGAAAATGACAAGTGCTGGAGAGGATGCGGAGAAAGAGGCACACTTATCCACTGTTGGTGGGAATGTCAAAGGGTGCAACCACTGTGGAAGGCAGTTTGGCGGTTCCTCAAAAAGCTGAATATAGAATTGCCATACGACCCAGCAATACCATTGCTAGGTATCTACTCAAAGGACTTAAGGGCAAAGACACAAACGGACATTTGCACACCAATGTTTATAGCAGCGTTATTTACAATTGCAAAGAGATGGAAACAGCCAAAATCTCCATCAACAGAAGAGTGGCTAAACAAACTGTGGTATATACATACGATGGAATATTATGCAGCTTTAGGACAAGATAAACTTATGAACCATGTAATAACATGGATGGACCTAGAGAATATTATGCTGAGTGAATCCAGTCAAAAACTAAAGGACAAATACTGTATGGTCCCACTGATGTGAACGGACATTCGAGAATAAACTTGAAATATGTCATTGGTAACAGAGTTCAGCAGGAGTTAGAAACAGGGTAAGACAATGGGTAATTGAAGCTGAAGGGATACAGACTGTGCAACAGGACTAGATACAAAAACTCAAAAATGGACAGCACAATAATACCTAATTGTAAAGTAATCATGTTAAAACACTGAATGAAGCTGCATCTGAGCTATAGGTTTTTGTTTTGTTTTGTGTTGTTTTGTTTTGATTTTACTATTATTACTTTTATTTTTTTCTCTATATTAACATTCTATATCTTTTTCGGTTATGTTGCTAGTTCTTCTAAACCAATGCAAATGTACTAAGAAACGATGATCATGCATCTATGTGATGATGTTAAGAATTAATGATTGCATATGTAGAATGGTATGATCTCTAAATGTTGGGTTAATTTCTTTTTTTCCGTTAATTAAAAAAAAAAAAAAAAAGAGAAGGGATAATTGGAGCTGAAGGGATACAGACTGTACAACGGGACTGGATATAAAAACTCAGAAATGGACAGCACAATACTACCCAATTGTAATGCAATTATGTTAAAACACTGAATGAAGCTGCATGCGAGGTATAGGTTTTTTGTTTTTGTTTTTTTTTCTTTCTATTATTGTTTTAATTCTTATTCTGTTGTCTTTTTATTTCTTTTTCTAAACCGATGCAAATGTACTAAGAAATGATAAATATGCAACTATGTGATGTTATTAAGAATTACTGATTGTACATGTAGATTGGAATGATTTCTAATTGTTTTGTTAATTCTTTTTTTAATTAATAAAAAAAAAGTTGAAAAAAAAAAAAAAGAAATCCTCCCACTTAATAACAGATAAATAACCCAATTAAAAAATGGACAAAAGACTTGAATAGACATCCCTCTCCAAAGAAGATATACAAATGGCCAGAAAGCATGTGAAAAATGCTCAACATCATTAGCTGTCAGGGAAATGCAATTCAAAATTACAATGAAATACCATTGCACACTCATTAAAATGGCCACTATTAAAAAAAACAACAGAAAATAATAAGTATTAGAGAAAATGTGGAGAAATAGGAACTCTCATTCATTGTTAGTGGCAATATAAAATAGTGCAGCCACTGTGGAAGAAAGTTTGGCAGTTCTTCGAAGCTAAGTATAAAATTAACCTATGACTCATCAATCCTTCTACTAGGTATATACCCAAAAGAATAGAAAGCAGAAACTCGAACAGATATTTGCACACCAGTGTTCACAGTGGCATTATTACAATTGCCAAAAAATGGAAGCAAATCAAGTATCCCTAAACCAATGAATGAGAAAACAAAATGTGGCATATGCATACAATGGAGTATTATTCAGCAGTAAAAAGGAATGCAGTCTTGATACATGTGGCATGGATGAGCCCTGAAGACATCATGTTGAGTGACATAAGTCAGGGGCAAAAGATACAAATATTGTATGACCACACTGATTTGAAATAATTGGAATAAGCAAACGCATAGAGTCAGAATCTAGCATACAGGTTACCAGGGAATGGGGTGGGGATAGGGAATGGGAAGTAAAACTTAAAACGTACAGGGTTCCTATTTGGAATGATGGAAACATTTTGGTAATGGATGGTGGCGATGATAGTACAATATCATGAATGTCATTAGCAGCACTGACATCTATGATGGAGTGTAATGGAAAGGAGAAATGTTAGGCTGTCTATGTGGTGACAGTATAAAAATTAAAACCAAATCCATGGAACTACATTATACAAAGAGTGAACCCTAAGTTAAACCATGAACAATTGTTAATAATACTAATGTAAAAATGTGCTATCATCGATTGTAGCAAATATTCCACACCACTGAGTTGTTAATAATAGGGTGGCACATGAGAATCCTGTATTTTATGTATGATTGTTTTATAAACCCACAACTTCTCTACCAAAGAGAAAAAATGAATAATACATTTTTTTTTTTCACATAGGCAGGCATGGGGAATTGAACTCAGGTCTCCGGCATGGCAGGCGAGAACTCTGCCTGCTGAGCCATTGTGGCCCACCCATAAATGAATAGTATAGTTTTAAGATGTATATGAGTAATGATTATTTTCTGGGACCATGATTGCATTTTTGATTCAGCTTGTGGGTAATTTCTAAGGACTCCTAAATAAAAACTGTATCTGTAAAATAAAACTTTATCCATTTTTGCTATCATCTAGCTGCTAGAGTATGTTATATATTTAGAGTGTTTTTAATTTTAGCTCTTTGATCGATCATAATTCAAATTTTATTGTAACGCTGTAGATTGCCAAATAACTTGGAGGAAATTGTTAAATATTACAGCATTGTATATCAAATAAAATCTCAAAGAGCACCCTTAAGCGTGTCATTTGTAAGAATGGAAATGTGAAATATTTTATATTAAGAAGTAAGCATGCAATCTATGAAAAAAATCCCAGAGAAGATGGAATCAGAGTAGTTGAAATTCCTGTAAATCATCCCATCTGAAGAACGGGTTAAGGAACTTAGCTAGTATTGAAGACTAGCTGGTGATCTAATAGTTTTTTCAAATTCTTTGAAGAGCAGTTGTATAGAAAAGAAAATAGATTTACTTATTCTATTCCAGAAGGCAGAAGAAAGATCCAACAATAGTATTTTAGAAACAAACAAACCCCCCAATATTTTAACAGCAAACTTATCTAACAGCAAAACGGATTGCTTTGTGAGGAGCGGGGAGCCGGGTTGCTCAGGGTTCAGGCAGAAGCTAGAGTCTGCCTTAAGGGAGGTATGATGGGGGTCCTTGCATTACGGCAAAAGTTAGGTGTCCACTAGTGAGCCAAAAAGTGCTACAAAGTCCTGAGAGGATTTTTATATTTAGACAGATTTGACTTTAGGATGTATCATCACAAGATAAGAAATGGACAAATAAAAAGAATATGGCTCCCACTAAGGTATTTTAGTGCTGTGCGAGGAGTGAGGGTGTCCTCTTAGCAGTCCTGTTTCACCATCAGGCTTGGTTTCAGGGATGTTTTCACTATGACTAATTCATCTAGAAAACACATTTTATCTACAGGTATTAAGAAATGTGGTGAATTACTGTGCTGGGTACCAAATAGAGAAATCTAATCCTAACATCACAAATTCCCTGGGTTGACTCTGGATAAGCTGGTTCTCTATAACGGTTTCCTCATCCATAAAATGAGAAATACTTGTGTCATAGGTATTTCTGTAAGGATTAGATAAAGGCTCCACTTGAGAAAAAATTGTAATATAAATACAGTGTATTCCACCAGGCAGACTGGGATAAATTGCCTTCTTTTTTGTTTTTTGAATATATTAACTCTTTACAGTGTATTCTACCAGCCAGACTGGGATAAATTGCCTTCTCTTTTGTTTTTTTGAATATATTAACTCTTTCAGGCCTGCACAGCCCTGACGTATTTGGGACATGTTAGAGCTTCCATTTGCTTAAGATTGAGTCCCAAGGACCACAGAGGCACGAGCAAATTCTCACAATTCAGCTTCATTCTTCAGTAGAAAGAAGCCCAAAGCAAAATGTGATTTAGTAGATTACACAAATACACTTAAATAATGTGATCTACAAAAAATGCATGGCATTTTATGCAAAAAAGAAAAAAAAACCCAACCTTGCCCACGTTGGTTAGATTCTCTTAGTCTTTCTATTTATAAACAGGTAGCATTCTTGCCGCCATGTGGGAAACCCGGGTTAGGTTCCCAGCCCATGTACTTCCCAAACAAACAAAGAAACCAACAAAGACAAACAGACAAAAAAATTCAATAAATGGCGCTGCACTGACGGGATACTCACATGAAAAAGGGATGAAATGTGACCCCACCATCCAGTATAGAAAACAAAAACAAAAACAAAAACAAAAAACAACAACAGGTAGAAGCCAGTCAGAATCTGGCTTTAAATATTAGATATTTAACACGGGATGTGCTTTCCATGCCTAACCTCTTGCTGCCCTAACTCCACCACTGCCACTGGGTTTGCAGGGACCATGAGCCATCGCACCCGCAGCTGGGCCCCTGACCTAGAACGGCCACCATCCACGGTGGTGGTGGGACAGGCCCTGTCCAAGGGAAATGACTGTTCTCAAAATCAGTCAGACCATTGCCCCTGGACTAGAAAACGAATAGATGGGAGTGGGAGAGGGGTCCGGGGTTGATATGCAGAGAAAAAGACAGTGGTCATGAGAAAATGAAACCTAATTGGCTGTGAGCAAGAGGCAGAGAAAGGAGCTTCTTGGATTGCTTCCAACACCTGGAAAGTTTTTCAGTTCCAGCTAAAAACAGATTTTCTGGGTGGGCCACAGTGGCTCAGCAGGCAGAGTTCTCACCTTCCATGCCGGAGACCTGGGTTTGATTCCCGGTGCCTGCCCATACTAAAAAACAAACAAAGAAACGGATTTTCTTATGACAAGCTCCTGTCACTGATGCTGCCCTGGTTATGTCTCTGTCCTTTGCCAAACCAGCAGGGTAGGGAATTTTCATCATTTTAGACTTTAAAGCACATTACGTTTATTGTTTTCCTAGACTGTTTTCAGAAATTTCACATGCCAAATATATTCATTGCTCATTCTTTTTGTTCATCATGGTGTCAGGTATTTGAAAGAATACTTCTTAAGTTCTATAAATCTAATAGTTTATTGTATAAGACTATTCCTGTTTGAATGAAACAGAAATATGTTCAGGTAGTTTTAATACATGGCTTCATACATCTTTTTGGTTTCCATTCTCCCACTTATGCTTTACCTGATAAATAGGTTTGACAGTGAAAGGGAACGGCTTATATCACTATAATTAGTCACAGTAGTAGCTGTCCATGCATGTCAATCAAGCTGGTTGATCTTATACAGAGAACTTCACTGATTCATGTAAATTCAATTTCAGTAGACAGTCTACCTATTTTCCTATTCCATATGAGACACATTCGATTATATAAGGTAACTGTTACTGCCAAGGACTGAAGATAGGCTTCTTATTTAATCAAGCTAGGATTTTAATAATGATCAAGCAGATTGTTGAATTAATATACATGCTAATAATTAGGGCCCTCTTTTATAGAAAGGAAGTTGTGGTTTTAGGATTCTTCTATCAACATATTTCTCTACCTCCTCCTGTTCTGCTTTTGCACTTGAAATCCCATCCTAGGAGCGTTGACCTTTGGTATGGATTACAGACTTGGTGAGAATTAGCTTTGTAGATGGCTGTCTAAACTGAGTTGACTGAGAGAAAATGAGATGCAGGGTAGATCAGTTTGGGTAGATGGTCAGGGACTGGGCGAAGTCTGAGACATGTCTGCAGACCTGGAACTTATGGAGAGCCATCAGACATAGCAGGCGCAGGGAGGTGCCACACTTGTGGTCTGTCTGCAACTCAGTTTGGGATTGGGGTCATGAGCAAAGAGGAAGGCAAGAGTAAGAGGATAACCAAAAGCCTACCACATGGTTAGTTTGAGATCACAAAATAGTTGTACAGGCTAAATGACAAGAAAAGTTTTTTTTTCCTTAGTGATTTAAAAATGGATTAAAATTTGGGAGATTTCAAATTAAAATTTGTTCTGTAATCTCTCTAGATGGGGTAGGCCATGGAAGCACTTGACCCATACCCACCTGGCGGCAACTGGCTGCATCTATGTGACTGCTGGCCCCTTTAGAAAAGACACTCACGGTCCTCATTTCTATCTGCCTGGCTTCTTTTAGAAGTACAATCTACCAAATGAGTTACACATGCTAACTGTGTTTGTTTGAAAGGTTTATGTACCCTAGCAAAGCCATGTTTTAATCCTGATTCATCTTGTGGAGGCAGCTGTTTCTTTTAATCCCTATTTAGCACTGTAGGTCAGAAAATTGATTATCTCCAAGGAGATGTGGCTCACCCAATTGTGGATACTGACTTTTGATTAGAGGGAGATGTGACTCTACCCATTCCAGTTGTCTTGTTCAGAGAAACCCTGAACATCATAAGCCTTCTTAACCGAGGTATCTTTCCCTGAATGCCTTAGATTGTACATTCTATATCCTTGCTTTAATTTGGACATTTCCATGGGCTCAGAACTGTAAACTTGCAAGTTTATAAATTCCCCCTTTTAAAAGCCCTTCTGTTTCTGATATATTGCATTTCAGCACCTTGCAAACTAGAACACTAACTATTTTAATTCTCATTCACAAACTAGTGATAAAGGTGTCATCCTTAACTTTGTACATGAATCAACTGAGGCTAAGACATGTTAAAAGATCTTGACTAACTTCACATTACAGAGTTACAATTTGAATTCAAGGGTGTTAAACTCTAAAATCAATGCTCCTTCTAGTATAAGATATTGCTTTTCCTATTAACTTACATGTTTCTTGGAGTAGAGCATATTGCATTTTTTATTGCTACTTTTTATATCTAAAGTGTAGGAGAGTTTTAAGCATATGTACTACTTTTCTTGTTGATGTAACAAATGATCACAACTTCATGGCTTAAAGCACTCAAGTTTATTCTTTTACGGTTCCAGAAATCTAAACTGGGTCTTCAGGTTCGGCTCCTTCTGGAGGCTTTAGAGGAGAAGTTGTTTCCTTGTCTTCTCCAGCATTTAGAGGCTGTGTGCATTCCTCGGCTTGTAGCCTCTTCTTCCATCTTCACAACATATCAATCTGAGCACCGCTTCCATCGTCCTATCTCCTTCTTCTGCCTTTGACTGTTTTGCCATGCTCTTATAAGGACCATTGTGATTACATTGGCTCCATCTGGATAATCCAGAATAACGTTCACATCTCAAGATCTTTAATTTAATCACATCAGCAAACTCCCTTTTGTTATATATGGTAATATATTCAGAGGTTCTAAGGGTAGGGACACAGACATCTTTGGGGGATCATTACCTAGCTTATGACACTGTACTAGCTATGGGCACCCGACTTTGACCACGCAAAAACGGTCCACTCAAAAAACGGTCACTTTAAAACATCGTACACCATTAGGTAAGTCATTTACATTGCCTCTACTGGTATCAAAACATTTGTCTGAAGAAGCACTTAATGTACTATAAGTGAAGTGGAATCCTAAGACAGATGATTGTAATCAAAAGAGGACATGACTAACATTTTTATTTGGATCCAAAATGTTTCGCGTTTTTCATTTCCATGGCAGACATAAATTAAACCATGCTCTGCAGAAGATAAAATTCTATAATCAGAAATCAACATCTGCAGATATTGTGACATTGCACCTGCATGTTTTGAAGGGAAGAAAACAAAAATACCAAACACAGATAAGAGGCTATCTTTAACCACTAATAATTTTGCTTTTTCAAGACCAAATATCTTAAATATAATCCTTATTTCTGTTAAAGTCTTTGGAGACATGCTAAGTCTGCAGATTCAAATGAAACCATTTTTCCTTCCCACTCAAATTGCTCCTCTGTTAAATGAAGCTTCCACGATGAAGTTTTTATTACCAGCTATGAAAAATTTAAGCTTACAAATACACTTTTAAAAAAAGTATAACAAGGATAAGGATAGACCTGTCATCCCCAAAATGTGATCCTTGGTTTCATATGATTAAGGTTGTGTTTTTATGTGAGAAGAATTTTAGGTTTGAAATAATCACTATTATATAAAAACTCATAGTAAAGGTGAAATATAGTTTGAATTATCTGGAAAATTCTGTGGTTTCTAGCTCTTTTTTTCTCTTGGCTTTTCTTGGCCTGTGTAGAACTGGCTTCTACTGTAGAGTGTTTGTGTTCTTCTTAATACCTCCGTTTTTAAACCACATTTCAATGTATCAGTGAAGATTCTTATATGATCTCTGTAAAGATCTTCCTCTCCTTTTACAAAAATTTTCAGGTTTAATAATGTTCTAGATTTGTGGACAAACAAGGACAAACATTTTTACTATATCCTTTTGGTGTATGAATCTTGCTATTTGTGGAAGATATATATAGATACACACACACACACACACACACACACATATATATGGACTTTTATCAACAATGGAGCCTTATGATAATTAAATGCTTTACTCTTTTGGTGACGAATCATACTAAATATTTTAAATCAGATGATCTAAGGATGAATAGCCAACCTTTAGTCATCACCTAGGAGGTAATATTAAATTGCATTCATGTTGGAATAATGTATTGTGTAGAACATTTCCTTCTGTTTTTTTCTTCTCAGGCAAGTAAATTCTGGCTATTTGGAAGATACAGTTTTGCTATTTTCTTGGCTGACATGAAAATGCAAAAGAAATAAAGTTATGAAAATAGTGGACTATATGAGAAAAAGTAATTATTCCTTACATTCTAATCTGAACAATAAAAATCCAGTTCCTGTTCTTCAGAACAAATAAATGAAATTGAGAAAACTAAAGTGAATTTTTCCACCTGTTTGTAAAGAAAGTATATTGTTGAAAGTGGGAAAAGAAAGATTGTACAAAATCAATATCCAAATTAATTTGAGTAAATTGATATATTTTTAATGTTTTTCTTCCAGCTGGGAGCATATCATTTCTTTCCAAATATTCAAGTTTTGTTCTGCATCCCCAGGTTAAATTCAGTTATTTTCTCAACATAGGTTCTAAAATGGAAGTGGGGCTGTTTTTGTTTTTTTTTTTTGGGGGGGGGTGTTCCTTGACAGGAATTTGTTTTTTTTTACTTATAATCTTCCTTGTAATTTGTTTTCTTATTTACAATCTTGCTTGTAATTTGCATGCCTTTTTAGTCTTCCTCTTTAGAGTTGGGGAATTTGGACTATTAAAAACTCATTTGTTCCTCAATTAAAAAATTTGTTTAGTAAAACTAGAAGTCCTTAAAAATCTTCATGCACAGACTGTCTAGCATATGAAAAGCAAAAAAAAAAAAGTTTCAGTTTTATGACAATTTCATTTTTGTCATTTAATAACAGCAGATTCTGTTCTCGTGATTCCTTATCATTTTTGTATTTGCTTGGTTGGGCTATAGTATTCCCACTGAAGAGAAAGGAGAGAGAAGACCTAGAAAGTGAGGCTGGGAATAGATTGTATTAGATCTTACAATGTCAGATTTGCCCTGAATGCTATTTGGAGACACTTAAGGTTCTTGAGCAGAGGTGTGGGATAAAAGTGGTGATTTATGGAATACAATCTGCTAATTATGAGGGTAGATAAAAATGGGAGTGATTGGGTGAAATAGGGTCCTAAACAGAAGAGATTGCTTAGGGAGCCTAGGAGTAGTGTAGGCACGACTGGCTAAAAAGGGCCAGAACCAGGATATCGTTAGTGGGAATGCAAAGGAAGGAAGTGGGTTTGAGGGCCATTAAGAGGGGAGATTTGGTGATTAAGTTCCTTTACTGGCCAACTTAGATAGAGGACCAACATAGGAGTGATATTTGAGCTTGGAAGACTAAAATAATAATAATAATACAAGGGGAAGAAGTAAGTCAGAAGAGGGAGCTTATTTGAAGGAGAAGATGAGGAATTTAGTTTTAGACAGACTATCTTTGGGATGTCAGGAGAACATAGCAGTGTATATGTCCAGTGGTTAGATTGAATAAATTGGACAGGGTCCTAAGAAAGGCATTGGTCGGGTGTGGATTTGGAAACACCAATGTAGAAACAAGTAATACATTGTGATAGCTTAGGAGTAGGTGAGATTTCTAAAGGCGAAAGTTTAGAGTAGGGGAGTAGAGGTGTAAGCACTGAATCTTTAAACATGTATGGTCCACACCTATTTTTCTGACTTTATAACACTAATCATTACCTGAATTCATATTGTTCATTATGTATGTACTTGTCTATTATTCATTTAATTCTTTCTAGCATATGTTTCATCATACTGGCACAGACTTTGCCCATATTGTTCACCACCATACCGTATCCCATAGAATGATACGTGACATGTTACAGGTGATAAAAAAGTATCTACTGAATGGATGAATGAGAGAATGAATGGAGAAATAATGTTTTTGTAAATATTCAGATCTTCAGATAGGATCACAGCTGAGGAATGACTCCAGATGATTTAGCTATTCAAGGGCATATTTCAGACACCATTTCATAGAATATACATTTTCCGTTTTAGTTTTTTTTCTCCTGACTGTGCTCTGACCTTTTATTTTGGTGTGTGGCTCTTCAGCTGTGGCTGGAGACGTCTTGGTTTTGAGAGACTTCTCTTCATTTTTGCTTTCCCCCTTAGAGAAACAAAATGGAGAGTTTAACATATTGAATTTACATAAAATGAAAATGAATGAGAAATATAATACAGTTTTTTATTCCATTATTAATCCAATCATTGAAATAGATCCTTTGTTTATAATGTCCTAAAAATGATAATTCTCACCCTTAAATGGATATTCTTGGCTCTCCTATTGAATAATGAACTTCAACCTTCCCAGCTTCTTGGTTTCAGGCTTTAGTTGGTAGAACTTAAAATGTTGGAGAGAAGAAGGTGGTTTATCACTTTCACTCATTGCTTTCTCCTCTCTTTGATTTCAATAGCCTCTGCCTCCTTCTTTGCGTGAGCATTTAAGCTTTCCTTTGAAATGTAGCTATGCCACATAGCTATTCCTGCATTAAGTTTATAAGATAGAAAAATACAATTTTACTTTCTGCTGTCTGCCATTTTCTAGAAATAATAACTATCTTAACGCAAAATTTAAAATGGCTCCTTCAAGGGACTGAATAAAGGTGGGGTAGATATGTATGAGTTTCTGTAATCCTGCTTTATGGTCCAGGAAATGAGAGAAGTCCTGGGAAAAAATAACAGTTTCTGTGAGAAGGGCTGCAGGTTTACTAATTCTTGGGGTTGGCAGAATAAAACATAGGTTTCAGGATGTTTGTCCAGACAAACGAATGCTTGGAGGGATTTCTGTCTGTAGGAAGGCTCAGTTTTTGTGGCTGGCTCCTCACTGCCACTCTTTTGAACTCCTTTCTCTGCCCACACTTACTCTTCACTACTGCCATTGGCTCTTGCCTTTGCTAATTTCCCTCTCAGTCCAGTAAATTTGGAAATGTCCCCATTGGACACTGTTCTATCCACTTGGTAAGAAAATTGGGGGATGTAGCAGAGGAAGAAGTTCCTGATTTCACAAAGTATAGTCAAAACACATTTTTAATTCTATAAAATTTACACATGGTTGTGGGGAGCTAGAGTAAACTTCTATGAGCTGACCTAGGAATGTATTCGAGTTATATCTTTTATTCTCCCTCTGGGAAAGCATGTCTGAATTCAAAATAATTGGTTCTTGCCCAAACTTTTGGAATAAAATCTACTAATGGTTGAGGAGTTTTAACTGTTTATGGTTCATAAGTAACAAAACACTTTCACATTAAGTGCCTTCCATGTGTACGATGAGTTGCTAAAATTTGGCACATAGTAGGCACTCAATATGTTGAATAAGGTATAACCCACAAACCTTGAACTGCTCACAGTCTAGCATGGGGAGGAAATGCACAAATGTGTAAGTGCAAGAGAATTTTACACATGATGAGACAGTGTCTGTAGAAGATAAAGATAGGCATAAAGTTGGGTGGCCATTACTACTGGAGAAAAAGGAAAGGAGACTATTAAAGAAGAAGATTATTATTTTCCAGGTGGGCAAGGCATGGAAAGCACCCCAGACAGAGGGTGCAGGGTGAGCCAAAGCATAAAGGTGGAGATTACAGTAGAAGTGGATGGATAGGACAGAGTGTCGGAGATGAAGCTAGCAAAGCAGGCAGGGATAAGGAAAGGTCTTGTATGCCATGATAAGGAGTTCTGACATCATTTGTAGACACTGTACATCATGGAAGCATTTTAAACAGGAAATTAGATTAATCAGATGATTTCATTTAAACCTCACAATAACCACGTATGCTAGGCAAGGCAGCTTTTATTTTTCTTATATTACTCAAGAAGAGCCTGATTTTGTGGCTGGTGCAGGTGAACATAGCTAGCAAGTTGTGGATCTAGGAGGAGGTAGATTGAATTATGTAGCCTAATTTAGATATTTTCTTGGTCTTGATATGCATTCCTGTGGGCATGAGCCCATTGTAAATAGGATCTCTCAAAAGTGTTTTTATTAGATTAAGGTGTGGCCCAACTGTATGTGATTGGATTTTAATCTTGATTACTAGAGGCCTTATAAAGAGAAAGAAACTGGAAACCAGAGTGGGAGACTGTCACAGTAAGTAGCCAGAAGCTGGAAGTCAAAGGAACAGAGAAGCTAAAGGAGACGACATTGCTATGTGAGTGGTGACTTGAGGCAAGGCTATAAGCCAAGCAGCCCCAAGGAGCACAGCCAGCCAGCACCAGTATATGCAGACCCTCAGGTACAGATTTTCAGGAGAATGCATTACCTTATTGACATCTTGATTTTGGGCCTCTAGCCTCAAAACTGTGAGTCGATAAATTCTTGTGGTTTAAGCCAACCCATTGTGTGGCTTTGTCATAAAAGCCAGGCAAGCTACTCAATAGTGATAAAGCATTCTGACTTCAAACATGCTTGCTCCATGTTATGATGTTAGTCATAAACATTTTCATCATAGCCTCTATGCATATGAAAATATAGATTTATTTGAGTTGTGTCTTATTTTGAAGTATGATAGAGAGTTTGAATTGGGCTGAGTTTGCAGTTCTTGAATTATATGTTATTGATTAATGGGAATTACCTATGATATTTTGGTTTGAGAGTGAACTATAAATGACACTTAAAAAAATGCGGTGTATGGGGGTGCTTTAGTGGTCGAATGCTCACCTGGCTTGCAGGAGATCTAGGCTTGATTCCTGGCCCATACATACACACCCCCGCCCCCCAAAAAACCCACCAGGTAAAATAATTTATATATCTCTTGGTATTTCTTATAGGACTCAAATTATACTATTTATATTTCAGAAGCTTGTTGTTTAAATGTCATTTAAAAAGGTTATATTCTGTAGAAGAAAATATGGTTTTAATGTTTCATCATTTTTAACATTTAGCATAGTTGAAACTGGAGAAAAGGTGTTTGTTTCTGTACCCACATGTTCTGGAAAGTCCAGATGTAAATGGTCGTCCAAACAGGATTTTTAAGATAAAATGTGATGTCAGTAGACTTCAGGGTTAATATTCATAAGTTATGGCTGTCAGAATGGCAAGATTTTTCTACCTAAGCCAAGTCTAAGCACTTCTCAGGTATTATTACTGTTTCAGAAGTAAAGATGAGGCTTGAAGAAATTTCTGTTCTTTTCACCTTCTCTCTAGCATCCCTGTAATTAATCCCGTGGGTGGTAGTATCTGAAAGAGTTGGTTCAACTAATAGTCCTCCTATTCTGAAGCAGTAGAGCCTAGTGACTTCATATTCAGGTGCTGGAGTCAGAGCTGGGTTCTAATCCAGGCTGTGCGATTCCTAGCTACGTGTAAATGGCAAATTATAACAGGACCCACGATCGTTACGAGGACTGAAGACAATAATGCATGGAGAGGTTTTAGCATGTTGTTTGGCACACAGTAATTGCTGTTAATTATTATCTTCCCAAAGAGAATAAAATTTTAGCTGGGGAAAAACAACTATGATAAGCAAGGGATTAAACTTTACAATAATGATGTTTCCAGAGAGAAACAGAGCAAGCTGAAGGGAAGTGCCCTGCTTCATATTTGTGACATCCATGAGTTTTTAAATCGGCAAATAACTTTAAGGTATGGGATTATTTATTCTGACATAACTATTAGAAAGAAGCCAAAAGTACTTTCCTAAAATAATTCCAAGCACAATCTCCCACATCTCCTCTCTACTGCAGTGTTAATCAGAAAAGGAAGGCAATTTTTCCAGGGCCAATTTCAAGTAATCTTGGCATTTTCTATCCTCTAGGCTCATTTAAACCTGAATCATTGTACTATCATTCCCTAACCCCCAACATATAGTCCTGCTGAACTTTACATCCCCATTCAACTCCTTTAGTTTGGAAAACAATTATTGCTCTAAAAACCTTTATATAGCTCTTTTAGGTAAATCTAGTAATGCTTAGATGTTGTTCTGTAGATAGTTATAAGTGACTATTGCTCATCTAATAATCAGTTTGGATTTACACACAACTTAATACTAATGGTAATAATAGCAACTACCACTTGGGAAGTGCCTAGTATGTGCCTTATATATACTGATTTTAGTTCTCACAACTCTACAAAGCAGGTATTGTATCCATCTCACAGATGAATAGATTTGTCTAGAACAGATTTCCTCAACCTTGACATCCCTGAAAATTTGAACTGTATAATTCTATGTCCTGGAGCCTATCCTGCACATTCTAGGATATTTAGCAGCATCTCTGGCCTCTACTCATATGATGCCACTAATATCACCTCCAGCTTTACCTCTGACCCACTACCCAAACCAGGCTGTGGCAGCTAAAAACGTCTTCAGATATTGCCAAATGTCTCATGAGGGGGGAAAATTGCTCCCCATAAAGTACTACTGGTCTAGAGAAAATGTGGTTAAAATATGATTTACTGTGGGGGCCAGGATTTTTGAAATTGTTAAAATGAAATCACATAGTGAATTTTACATTCTAGAATTTCACATGATGTTGGTAGAAATGAAAATCAGCACTGAGAATCTTACTTGTTTTTTCCAAATCCAAATGAAGGCTTTTAAACATTGGGTTTTCTAGTTTTAAGCAATGCTATACAGTATATATAAATACATGGGCTAAGCCCCCAAAAGACAAATACACACCTCCCAGACGGTACAAGGTAAGACCACCAAGCAAGCTTATCTATATCACAATATTTATTAAAATCCATCACCATACAAGAAATGATGAGAATCAAGACTGAATTTCGGAATGTAAAGAGCATACCTGCCTGGTGGACGACTCGGTTTGATTGCTTGGGTGAGAGCCTTCTTTGTTCTCATCGTTCCCTTCTCTAGGCCTCACCTTGTTGAATTTTACTGTCAGTGATTTAAACATCTTCTCAGAGGTGGGTCTGAAAACCTCTGTTTTTATGACTCTGTGTCTAGAGGTAGAGAAATGTACTTTGCTTTACTTTTCATTAGTACATAAGCCAATTAGTTATTTAATCAGGATTTTGTTCTGGTTAATTCCTGGAGGCAACTCCCTAGCTAGTTAGAGCTTTGGCTTAAGAGCAGCAAATTACTTCTGCTTAGATAATTTGAACTCTGTTTATGAACTTTAGAGAGTCAAAATACCCCTGTGGGTAATTTATAAGGAGAGGATTAAACAAAACTTCATCCTTGAATTGAATTTAAATGTGATTATATCGCCCACTGGTTTATTTGTTTTCCTTTCTTCCGTTCTAATTACTTACCTACCTATCTGCATCTAATTTTAATCAAAGTAATACATGGAAATGATTTAAAAATAAAAATAAAGGGCTATAATATAAAGCAATGGTTCACTTGCCCTGTGTCCCATTCACCCATCCTATACCATGGAATAACTACTTTTCAGCTCAGCTTCTCTTTTCTGTTCTGGCGGTTATTTCAATAATCCTAAAAAATCTGTTTTGTTTCTTTTTTCTGCTCTTTTTTGTGTAATAATTAAGAATTAAGACTTGTTAAGGAGGACTTCTCTCTACCTAGAGTCCAGACAAACTTCCTTGGCATTTAGTGCAGTTGGATGGAATTTTTTGTAGTCCACACAAGGATGTACTGTTACAGCTGCTTCTGTTTGTTTGCTTATTTTTTGATGGGACCACTTTTGTCTACACTTAAATTAAAATCAAAGACTTTACCAGTGCCCCATTCTGACATCCTGAATTAATTCATTAAATACTTCCTGTCCTCTTGCATTTCTGCAACTTGGGATTTTCATTTTTTTCTTGAGAAGTCAGCTATGCGTTTTAAAGTATATTTGTTATCATTCATTCAGAAAATTTTCTAGGTACTTGTAAAAGAAGAAATTGCTTTAATTAAGTTCTCCATGTTACTAAAAATCACAAGCAGCATATTGATGAAAATAAATTAGAAGTTTTAATTTTAGATTCAACCATGCAATCAAAAAGAAACTATTCTAATAAATAACTGATTGAATGCATAATTTTACTTATATGTCCTGGAAGCATAGAGCTACTTATTTTTCTGCTAAGAAAATGGGTTATATTTGCTTTAAAAGGCAAATATTTTTTGTTTCATTTTTGCCTTAGAAATAATCCTGAATATATTACCAAATATTTATGGGGTCATTTTAGGAACTTCAGATAATTCCCTAATCCTGTAATTGATTACATTTTTTTGAGTTTAGAATATAAACATCAAAGTCAAGTAATGAGAAGGAAAGGGTTAACAGCAGGGCTGTGGGTAATTTCCTCCCAATCTGGGACCCTCAGGGAAGTGAATGGCCTTACCCTCATTGTAAACCTATTACTGGTATTTGCTAGTGGAAAGATACTAGGGAGTCCCTCTCTATAAAGTATTATTGGTAGGACATTGCAAGCTTGTTCTAGATTGCTTATTGTAAATAAACCTGGAATTCATGGATTTACGTGGCATGGCTGGCTGGAGAATGGGGCTGGGAAGAGGTACATGGAAGCTTTGTAAAAAGGGAAGAAATGGAGGTGTCCCCACATCCAGCTGGCTCCCTTTTATGAGAAATGTTTTCACGTACACTGTTCAAAAAATCCTCTGAAAATCTGTATACAAAATGTGCCCAGTTGCATGAGAAAATGGATAGTTCTAGATGCAGTGCCTGAGAGTTTTGGGATTTTCTTACCTCTATCTGTGTCTTTGCTCTATTATATGTACTATCCCCCAGCCTGAAATGCTTTTACATTTCCTGTCTAACTCAAGCCGAGCCTTTCCTTCTGCCACCTCTTCTCTTCTTTTCTCTACTCCCAAGACACACATATATAATGTGTTCTTTGTTGTCCATATATTGCTTTGTGCCATAAAAAGATTTCTACTTTATCACTTCTCATTTTACAACCATTTCCAGATCTGTTATTTTTTTTTTATTTTAATGAGAGTGTAATCTCTGGGAGTTTTGGCTCTCACCTGTAAAATGCAAGCTATAATAACTGGTATTAGGGATTTGTGGAGATTGTAAAAGCTAATGAATATCATGATGACATATAAAAATGAACTGACTTAAAGTGTTCAACAAATGCCAATTAATTGAATAAAACATATTGTGTTTCTGGAAAGCATTTACGTTTGAAATACTCCATATATCAAAGCATCTGATTTTATTGAGCACTAAAAATTTGAGTCTTACCATGTTTTAGGCATTTTGCTAGCTCTTCGAGAGAGAGGGAAAAGATAAATAAACCATCACAGTAAAGTTCTATAATGGAATTATGTGAGCAGTGCTATTTTAGCACAGAAGAACAAGTGAAGGAGTCTGCTTAGGTGTGAGCAGATCATAAAATGGACAGGAAGATTTCATGGAAGAATTAATGCTCATGATGGCTCCTGTAGGATGAGAATTTACTGAAAAACTGGAACAGAAGGTCACTTCAGATCACAGAAACAGTGTTCAGTTAATCAAGGGATTATAGCCATTAATGTGTTTAATACAATAGACCTGCAACGAAGACTTATCAAACTACTGTTGAATATTAACAATAAATATGAATTAGATATGTGGTTTTCTTTACATTAAACATGAACTCTAGACCATTTCATTTTCAAGAAGCACTAAACACACTAATTTTATGTTGTTTTTAGTTTTGTAGGATTAGGAAAACAAACATAAAATTCAAGAAATGAATTTCTAAAGAAAACTTGCAAATGTATTTATTTTAGTTGGTTACATTGAATGTTTAATGATCTTACAAAAGAGGTTTATCACCACTGCTACTTCGAAGAAACCTAGAAGAAGTTTTTCATCATAAAATATGTATACCAATATATGGAAATATTTGCCAGCATGATTTTGTGTGATGACAAATTTAGAGTATTTAGATTTTTTTTCAGTCATCTGCAGGTAATGTAATGTAATGTCAGTAATGCAACTAGATGTAATGTAATTCAGCTGACATGAAAAATTTCTGAAAATAAAGTGATTTTTAATATAGAATTTCGGTAAGTAGAAATGCTTTCTGTTTCTTTGATTATAATATTTGCATTGCTTTTAATTTATAATTAAAATGCATGAGCAGTGAATCTAACAGATATTAAGGGTAAAAATGCCTTCAGGAAATTGTTAATAACTAGTGGCATCTGTGACTAATGAATGCTATATTGGTTTAGACTGTGACTAATAGAATAAATGTTTTGAAAAAAATCCTTATGTTGGTATTTTATAAACAGTAATCGCATCATGATGGATTTGTTATGTGAATATGGATAGGGTAACTATGCGAAGTTTCCCAGTTCTTTTACAAAGTTGATTAGTCGGTTTCAGTATTTGGTTCCAATTATGGACTACCATGGCTTATTTATTTGTATTTTATCTTCTGTTGCACTAACTGAGAGTACTTCGAGTAATTGGACATCATGGTCTGCTGTTATTTAAGGAGATTAACAGTAGAGAATTCACAAGAAGATTATCTAAATACAATTATGTTTCTAGCTAAGCTGTTCTTCACTGGAGGTTTTGTTTTCTATATTCTAAATTTATCCATGATAAGGGCCTAAAGGTGTAGGAGTTTCTGAGTTATAAGATTGTGCTTAGTACCTAATAAAAAATACATCCAGCTGCTAATGAAAGTGGTTGTTGGTTTATGAATAATAGCTGTTGATTATAATAAAATAATAAAAGCTGATACTTACAAGGCATATATATTAACCCTTAACAAAACATGAGGAGGTCGTTTTCAACCCTCATTTTTTTACTAACGGCAAAAAATTGATTTCTTAGATCACAGGGATAAATATAATTTAAAACAATTTGAAATTTTTTGAGAATTATAATTAGCCCTTTATTTAGAGACCAGATCCATTTTGTCCTAGTGTTTTGATCTGATGGTTCCAATTATCTGTTGGATGTTTAAATTTGGTTGTCTTGTAATCACTTTATGCTCAACACACTTAAAAACACCTTTATCACACACACACACAAAGAACACCTTTATCTTCTTTGTCATCATTTAGCAGCTTTTTCTGACTCCCTGTTTTGTTCAAGGCCTGTTTGTTCCTTGAATTTTCTACCTCATCTTCATATGAATTAGTTACTTGGTTGTTTGTTTCTTCCATTACAAGACTTTTGCTCCTTAGCCCTTCTTTTGTCTTCCCATTTCCATCATCACCATCTAAGCATTTAGAGATGCTTTACTGCTGTAATAACTCCTGGGTTGGCCAGAGGAAGCTGAGAGCAAAGTATAGGGAGACCTGATGACCACCTAGTGTGTGTGGGGAGAGATGGGAGCCTGAAAGGGGAATGAAGTTTGTGGAGTTTGTGATGCTCCACTGATGTCATCGTACGACCTTGGTGATAAATTGTTGAAAAGTGCAGTCCAGCGAGGAGGCCTGGCTCTCCTCCCAGAAGGAGATATACTTTGATAAATTTGTCTAGGTCCCAGGAAGCTCCTCTGGGTCCCTAACCAGTTCCCGGAGGATCACCTGGGCCCGGTCACGTAAGCTAGTTGGAATCTGGCCACTATTATATAAAGACAGCATATAAACTGCATATGAGCAGTGAGAGAGAGAGACGGGGTTTCACCCCAAAGCAGGATAGCTCTGCTAGAGAGAGAGAATCTTATCCGGGAGAAGGACGCTCTCCTGTGGACTTTTACCAGTCAGACCCTGAATGCTGTCTCCAGATTCCCCAGCACTCCTCCTCAGGTGCTGATGCTGTCCCATCTGGTGATATAACTATGTCTCATCTATAACAAGCTTTTAATTACTTTCCTAATAATTTTTTTTTTTTTTAACATGGGCAGGCACCGGGAAACGAACCCGGGTCTCCGGCATGGCAGGTGAGAACTCTGCCACTGAGCCACTGTTGCCCCCTAATAAATTTTGTTTTTGTATCACTGAAGTCTGTGTTGTCCACAAATCTGAGCCTCTAAATTAAGTAGCCACAATATTATGTTGCCTTTCGTGTAAGAGGGCCCAAACCTGAGAGGCAGCGAGGAGCCCAGCAGAGCAGTTGTTTGAGCAGTGTTCTCCATATTTTTGTGTGTGTGGCATTGAAGAAGTTATTGGTTTCATTAAGTATAAATTATGAAATTGACAAAGATATATCATGCTGAATCTGACAATGTCCTGGTGAAAAATTTTGAGACATTATCTTGAAATAATTTCATACTTACAGAAAAGTTGCAAGAATATTCCAAAGAAATCCATCTCTGCTTTATTGAGATTCTCCAGTTAACATTTTACAAGTTACAACATTTGTGCTCTCTCTTTCTCTCTGAATACACACCAATTATCATTAGTAGTTTCTAAACCATATGACAGCAAGCTGCAGACCTGATGCTTCATCATCCTTCAGTACTCATATGTGTAGTTCTTCAAGACAAGACCACTCTCCTATATAAACACTGACAACCCTCTAAATCAGAAAACCCACATTGATACAATACTACCATTCAATTCACATACTCTGTTCACATTGTGCCAACCATATAAAAAATGCCTCCTTTTTCTTTCTGGTCCAGGAGTGTTGCATTTAATTATCATGGCACTTTAATCTCTTCCAACCTATAGTGGTTCCTCAGTGTTTTTCTGTCTTTATGGTCTTGTCAACTTAAAAAAGCACTGGCCTTTCTGTAGGATGACCCCATCCATTTTATAAATTCTCATTAAATTAATGTTTCTAAACATTTTAATCAAGTCTCTCAGATACTACATGTATTACACTTGCTTTCTTATTCCTACAGTTTAGTTTGGAGGTCAAGAAGTTTCCAAATATTGCGTATGTCATTTATTGCATATTGCCATATGTATTATCCAGTTGTTGGTTAATGGATTCTTTAGTCAGTCCTTAAATGATTAAGTAAGCATAATAATCTGAGACATAGAAGGTCTGCCATGTTACATGCATTATTTCACTTACTCGAAAGATATCAGATAGTTTTATCCTCATTTTTTCAGATACAAAAATTGGAACTTAAAGGAGTGAAATAATGTGTCCAAGGTTATACAGCTAATAAACTGCAAATCTGGGAAGTGGATGCCAAGGCTATTATGCTTTTGTGTACCTGTCTACTGGCATTGGAGATATAGAAATTGAGACATCTTGTTCTCCCAGAACTCAGTTTAGTGGAGCATATAGACACGTAGATAAATAGTGTAAGTATCTAGATGCAGGGAATTTAGTTCATGCATTTTGAGCCCTTGCAGTGCCTTCTATGCAGGCATCTGATATGTCCTGCTAAATGAATATATGTATTAGTGGGAAGGGTTTAAAACACACTGTAACTAATTACACCTAAGATTTACCAGTGCATTTTAATCTAAGGCATATTTTAATTTGAGTACTCATAAACATGGTCTGCATTTAGAGTTGTACATAATTTTAAAAAGGCTGGCACTTTTACTAGTAGTTACAGATTGAGTTGATCTACACAAGTAGACAAATGTATAGAATTTTGATGCTTATCAGTAAACCTATATAAGAAATCACTAAATGAACCTTTTTGTAGGAATCTGTATTACCTGAACTAAATTACTGCACTTAATTCATAAGATATTTTCAAAATTCTCCACCTTACTCTTTCTGTAGAGTACTACCAGTTTATGTAATTCCAGTTATGTAAAGTTTCTGTTATGTTCAGTTCCCCTTGTAACTATAAGGTTTATGAATGTCAACTAGTCTATCACTTTGTCTCTAGGTAGTGTCCCAGAAAAAATTGTTTGTATTATGTGGCAAGCTAGAACAATGAGCTCACTTTTGCTTCTTAATGTTTTGATATTTAATATATTTATTATCTGGAATACAATTAACACATCATCATGAGTCATTAGAACGAGGCAGCTTGACCTAGTGTAGAAACTATAGTATTTGAAATTAGAAAATGTGGATGAAAGGGTCAGTTTGAGCTTGCTGGTTATAGACTTTAGGCAAATCACTACTTTTAGGAACTTGCATGTAAAAAGGAGAGAAGTATGCCCCATCATAGTATACTTGCTCATAATTAAATCTCTTGATATTTAATTAAATATGTTTGTGATAGCGATCCATAACTTTGAAAACAGAACCTCTTCTGATAATTATAAATAATAGGTTGAAAATAAAGATCAGCACAGGTTGAACTCCTAATTACAGAAATGGTAAAAATAGGTTATTCTGTCACACACACACACACACACACACACACACACACACACACACTCATATATATTTTATATGACTGATTAACTGAAAAAGGTTTCTTGTTAACCCTTGTTATAATAATACATCAGAATAATAATTTTAATGTAACTTTCACCAATCACTTGCTTAACATTTATTATAAAGGATTAGTAGCTTATTCTACAAATATATATTGAGACCACAATGAGATACACTATCTAACATCAGAATAGCTGGGGAGCAATGGAAACTTATGTATTTTGCTGATGGTAGTGTAAATGTTATAACCACTCTGGAAAATTGCCTGACAATTTCTAATATAGTTAAACTGTCTGTCAGAAGGAGACACCTAAAGAGATGTCAGACCACTCCATTACAGATGCCAGGGTTGCCAGCAAAAGCACAACTTCCACAGACTCTGATGGAAAGATGTTTTACTCACGTAGAAAAGACACAGAGCAAGGTCACCTTCCCTAGTGGGCATTGGTTCCCCATGGCCAGCGGGTCTCAATCTGTGGCCAGTGCAGGGAGATGTGCTACATACCACGCCTTTCTCTTGTGGTTTTGTGCCATAGCAGAGGAACCTCCCTTCTTCCCTGCCAGAGATAGATAAACGACCATGGCATGAGCTGGATGTCATAAAACATGTCCACCAGAATCAAACTGTCTCCAGTGAATGTTTACATGTACTTGGGACAATAGGGGAAGGAATATACTGGCAGTCCCTTATCTATTAGGGGATTGTGTTTTATCCCGCCAGGCTAACACAGCTGGTGCTAAGTACAGGATGTATTTATGGGTTACAGGGAAAGATGACAGGCCATCCTAGGACTGCCCCTACCACATAAACACATGTCTACTCTGTGGCCCAGCAATCCCAATCCTACTCATACACCCAAGGGAAATGAATGCTTATGTCCATATTGCATACCACATTGTATGGTGGTGCCCACAATAGCTTTATTTGTGATAGCTCAGAAGTAGAAATAGCCCAAATATCCATCATCAGGAAAATAGTTAAATGTGGTTTAGTCATACAAAGCAATAACATGTAACAATAAAAAGGAAGAGATAACTGATACATGCAACAACATGAATGGAATCCAAAATCAGGGTGCCAACAGGGACATATTCCTTCTGAAACCTGTAGGGGAGGCTTCTTTATTGAATCTTCTAACTTCTGGTGTTTGCCAAAAGTCCTTGGTTTCCCTTGGCTTGTAGATACATCACCGATGTCTCTGTCTTCTCCATCTTCTTGGCCTTCTCCCAGGCGTCTCTTTGTGCCTCCTTTCCCTTTCTCATAAGGACATCATTCATATCGGATTGAGGGTCCATGCCACCCCAGTGTGACCTCATTTTAACTTGCCTTATGATCCTATTTCTAAATAAGACCACATTCCAAGGTGCTGGGGATTAGGACTTCAACATATCCTTCTAGGGGACACAATTCAGCTCATAACACTAGTGAAGCAAAATAGGGGACTTTATTAAAGGGATATAGAGGTGACTTATGGATCCCAAAGACAGTGCTGCATCTTGTCCTCGGGTACTTGAAGACCTCTGTCTTCTTCAGTGCTTCGCATCTGGTTAATTTTTCCTCCTTTTGTACCGAAGTCTGCCTGACAGAAGATGGTTACCAACAATGTCTGATGGCCAAAACTTCGCAGTTCAAATTCCTAGAGAGAGTATGATCTTTGTTGCTGATCCAAAAAGGGACTAGGGGAAGGGCTGATTGGCCCACTTCCTGTCCCGTGCTTACCCCTTGAGGGCAGGGTAACTTTGTACAAAATGACTATTTCCGTGACAATCACGTAAATGGAGCAGGAACATTTCCCAGCAAACACTGAGGATTTGCGTTGGGAGGAAATGTGGCCAGATCATTCTTTATGGCCTTATGCTTTAAATACAGTTTCTTTTTTCCTTCCTTCTGCGCGTGAAAGGATAAAAGTCTCCTTCAGTGCTGGAAAGGCTAATTTTAGGTAAATTCCAATATCTTGGGAAGACTTAGGGAAGAGAGAGAGAGATGCAGAGAGATTAAACCTGATTATTGAATGAAAAGCTGAGAGCTGGCCTGGGTGATTTGAGGCACAGTCATTTCAGAAGCTGTTGACAAACTATCAGGATAGTTTTCAACCATAATCTAATTTGATTAAAGAAATGCTGAGGAATAGTGAGGAAAATCTTGAAATTTTATTTAAAAATATGCTCTGTCTTTTGAAAAATGATGAGTAGCATTTATTTTGATACTTCAAAGAGAATTACATTTTAATTAAGGAAAGTAAAGACTATGTTTAATTTCAGTTTATGGGGGAAGAGGGAGTAAGGAATGGCTCCCATATGAAACTTGATAAAGTGGGTGTGTGTGTGTTTGCAGTTATTTTAAGACAGTCATGTCAGGAATAGCAAATCCTGGGGACAAAGGCACACCTCCCATTCCACACACAAGGCTGATGTCGCTAATCCACCATATTACTTCTCTCCCACACCACAAACCAGAGTTAGCCTAAGGGGGGCGTGGAAGTTATATGCATATATGACTTTGTAGAGGCTTAAACTAGCTTTTCTAGATAAAAATGTGAAATGAAACTATAAAATGATGGCAAAGTTTATAGTCGTGTCTCACCCAGCTATTTGGAGTTTTACTGTATTATGATTGAATCAATGTTTGAACAATTCTTTACAGAAAAATAATCATCATTTAAAAATTTTAATCAGTTTTTAACATTTTACTGCTTTTTAATTTCAATTATAAATCAAAGGCTGGAAAATTTAGGCAGTGCAGTAATACAGATTGTAGATATTGAAAGCTCCCTAGTTCTACTCGTTTCCTATCTTCACCCATACCCCTTCAACAATTTGGCATGCATTTTTTTCAATTCTTTTCTCTATATTTTATTTGGGTAAAGGGGGTATAATAACAGCAGTAACATTAAGACATACATAAAAGCTATCATTAGGCAAGCTTTGACAAGCTTTAACTAAATAATTAATTTTCTAGTTAATTTCCATATATTAGCACTGATTCTTACAAAACAGTCCATCAAGGCAGTTATTATTATTCTTATTTTGCATATGAGGAAACAGACTAAAGGTAACTAAATAATTAATTTAAAATCATAGTAAGGGAGCAGCAGAATTTGAATTTAGGTCTGCCTGATTCCAAAACCTGTGCTGATGAGTATTGGTGTCTTAAGAAGAATAGACATCATTTACTGAGCCCTTACTATGTGCCCAACACTTTTGAAAAATTCTAATAAAAAAACTCAGTGGAATAACAATTATCATCCCTCTTAAATTGGAGGTTCCATTTTGTCAAAGCCACAAGGCAAATTAATTACAGAGACAGAATTCATACCTAGACTCAGATTCTAAAACCTTTGCTTTTTCTTTTATACTCTTACACTATAATATTTTAATAAACTAACATTCTGTATCCCAACACATTGTTATGCATAGAATGTTCTTTAAGAGGGTTTTTGAATAGTCATTCAATTGGTTTCAACTCCTATGCCAATTTCAATAGATTGAGAATGTCTCCCCAGAGTAGGATTCTTGGGTTAGCTCTAGCTCAGAGAGGGGAAGTGGTAGTGATGGATTAGTTATGTCTGCCTTGGGTATGGAACAGGAGGCATGGTAACCTTAGTGCACAGGATTTGCTTCCCTGGTATGACTATTTTAAGATAATATAAGAATACTAACATAATTAGACTATTAGTTACATTTCTGGGATAATCAGTATTTTTTTTCCAAAATAGTCTGTTAGAAGGAATAAAACTCTAATTATAAATATATAGAAATATGTTTGTTTAGTAAAAGAAAGAACCATCTACAAGGCTACATGCATCAGCTATAAGTATAATAAGTTTTGGATAAAAGCCTGTCTATGGAAGCAATTTTTTATATATATTTGTTTAGAATAAAACAAATTTATTCAATGCAATTTGGCTAGCAGGCTTATTCATGCAATTTGTACTACTTCATTGTAATGTTAAGATCTACAGAAAGAAAGAAAATCACAATCTTCTGCTCTAATAATTTTCTGCCTCTCAGACTGATTTTATGCTGTTAAATTATGTTAACTCTTTGTAGATCTTTCAATCAGTCATTAATCTGCAGTTAACAGACCAACTTGAATCAATTTTTTCAATTGGGTAGAATAATTGACCTTGTTTTAATATGATGCTTTGATTTTGTGAGTGTAGGTGGTTCTAGGGAATTGAAGAAAGTTGGCATTACCATAGGAGAGGGACAATAGCCCAGTATGAAGACCAGCTAATTGCCTTCACAGGGTCTGCTCCTTGGTATCTAGAATGAAGTAGCTTTAGTTGTAGTATGCATTTCAATCATTGCTTCAAGCAAAACAAAGGAGAAGGCCAGCATATTTTTTTTTCACGTGACTGATTTGTGTGAAATAACTGGTAGAGACTGTTAAAAAAAAATTTAATGTCAAGGGGGAGATTTAAAATGGTTTTACTTGAGGGAAAAGCACAGAAGGGAGTTTGGGAATCCAGGTGCCGATCTTATGATCCCAATACCATACATCCATGACATTGATCTTTAGCAAAACATTTATATTTCAATATTTCCTTGTCTTCTTTAATAGAAACTGTAACAAATATGTAAAATGCTTAAAAATGTTCAATCCAACAAATAATTATGAAGTGAACATCTATGAAAATTACTGTCAAGGTCAACAAATAGCACACTGAGAGGGCCCCAGAAATCTCTTTCCCCCATGTGTCCTTTCCAAGATGCTCCTCCACTTCCACCCCCCCACCAGAAGTAACCACTCTCCTGACTTTTGATTTTATAATCACTTTCCTGCTTTTCCTTATAATTTTTCCACTTATGAATGCATTTCCAAATAATGAGTTTGTCTGGTTTTGAATTTTACATAAATAGAATCATGTATTTTATGTAATCATATATTTATTTATTGAGTACAATATTCTCTCTTTCTCTCTACACATATTAGGTCAAATTTGCAATCATGCTGTTCACATCTTCTGTGTCCTTACTGATTTCTTATATAAGTTTTAAAAATTTCCTATTGTGATTGTGGATTTATTTATTTCTCACTGTATGTCTGTTAAGTTTTTATTCATATGTTTTGACCTAATATTTTCATCTGGTATATTAAAATTGTTGTATATTATTGGTTAATTAAAATTATTTTAAAAATATCTTTGACTTACGTTCTATCTTTGGTAACGTTTTTGCTTTAAAGTCTATTTTGCCTGATATTAACATGGCTGCATGTTTTTTCTTTTTAAATAGGGGGCCAGTAGATTTCCGCTGTCTGCTCTGCTTTCTTTTACTCTCAGCCGTCTTATTGTTTTAGAGGTGTGGCCTATAAACAGCATATACAGTAGGTGGATATTGTTTTTAGCCATTCTAACAATCTTGATCCTTTATCTGGATCAATTCTAATTAATGTTAATCACCAATATATTAGGTTGAAATATGCCATCCTATGTTGTGCTTTCTGTTTGTCCTGCCTTTTCTATGTCCTCCATGTTTTTGCTAAGGAGAAGGGCAAGAACTTTTTTAATTGCAGGTAATATTTAGAATTGCCAGCACATGGTCACAATGAAAAGCAGATTAAATTTTAGGTGCTTCATTATTGTTTTAAAATCTATAGACAATATGCCCCCTTATTATACTCTCATTATCCCTTTTCCTTGACACACCCATATGCATTCTTATCTTCTTTAGTACTGACTATTTTTTCTGACTTTTTTTTTCCGTGATGGTTTGCATGATATGTTCTGTTTTTATTCAATTTTTGGTTACCTTAAAAACTTCTACACTTATTTTTAACCTATTTAACTTTGATATGTACCTTCACTCTACTCTAAGACAATGCAAGGACTTTAGGACACTTAACTTCCAATTACTGCCCTCATGACAAATGTTATTGTGGTTCTATCATTTATCTTCTTGTTAGAATTCCATGAGTCATTGCTAATATTCTGGCTTTATGTAAAGTTCTTTTTTATTTACCTGCATAATTTACCATAGTTTGCTTTTCATTTTTTTCCCTGCATTTTCTTTTTGCCTGAAGTGCATTCATCGAATTTTCTTTCATGTGAGTATGCTGGAGGCAAATTCTCTCCTTTTCTAATCTGAGAATGTCTTTATTTCACCTTCATCCTTGAAAAATGTTTTCTCTAGGTATATTTTTCCAGAAATTTTATTATTTTAGCACATTGGCAATTATCACTCTCTGCCATGCTATATTGCTATTGAGAAATCAACTCTCACTTTAATGATTGCCTCATTTGAAGATAATCTTTTTTTATAAGAGATTCTATTTCATTTTGATATTCTATAGCCTCACCATGATGTGTCAAGGTGCATATTTCTTTTTAATTTATTCTGCCTGAGATTTCTTGGGTTTCTTAAATCTATGAATTGATGTCTGTGACAGACACCCTCCAGGACGCGCCCTGCTAATCTCCACCTGCAGGTATTCATGCTCTACCGCATTGACCAGGTGTGCCGGTTTGAATTTGTTGTACACCCCAAAGAGCCAAGTTCTTTAATCCTCATTCAGTATTGCTGGGTGGGATCTTTTTGATTGTTTCCATGAAGATTGACCACCCAATTGTGCGTGGTAACTTGTTCTGATGTGTCCATGGATCAGCAGAAAGCCTTCTAAGAGGAAACCATTTTGGAAAAGCTTTAGAATTAACAGAGCACACACAGCCAGAGACCTTTGAGAATGCATAAAGAAAATGCCCTGGGGAAGCCATTGAAGAAGCCTGGAGAGAAAGCTAGCAAATGTCCCCATGTGCCTTTCCAGCTGAGAGAGAAATCCTGAACATCGTCGGTATTCTTGAACCAAGGCATCTTTCCCTGGATGCCTTAGTTTGGACTTTTTTTTTCATAGCCTTGCCTTAATTTGGACATTGTCATGGCCTTAGAACTGTAAATGTGCAACTTAATTTCCTTTGTAAAAAGCCATTCTGTTTCTGATATATCATATTCTGGCAACTCTTACAAACTAAAACACCGGGGTTGGTTTGTGCAACCTGTAGAATATTGAGGAAGTATAGTATGTCACTTCCGAGATTGGATTATAAAAGACACTGTAGATTCCATCTAGGTACCTCTTTCCTTCCCCCTATTGTGTTCTCTGCCCCTTCCTTCCCCCCTCCCCCCATCTGGGAGAAGTCAACTGCCATATTGTGATTCATCTTATTGTGGGGCTTATTGCAGTGAGGAAGTGAAGCCTCCTGCCACCAGCCGTGCAAGTGATCTTGGAAGCAATTCCTCTAGCCAAGTCAAGTCTTCATATGACTGTAGGCTTAATTGACATTTTTTTTTTTAACTTTTTTTGTTAATTAAAAAAATTAACAAACAACACATTAAGATATCATTCCATTCTACATATACAATCAGTAATTCTTAATATCATCACATAGTTGCATATTCATCATTTCTTAGAACATTTGCATTGATTTAGAAAAAGAAATAAAAAGACAACAGAAAAAGAAATAAAACGATAACAGAGAAAAATAAGATTATACATACCATACCCCTAATCCCTCACTTTCATTTACCACTAGCATTTCAAACTAAATTTATTTTAACATTTGTTCTCCCTGTTATTTATTTTTATTCCATATGTTCTACTCTTCTGTTGATATAGTAGCTAAAAGGAGCATTAGACACAAGGTTTTCACATTTACAGAGTCTCATTGTGAAAGTTATATCATTGTTCAATCATCATCAAGAAACATGGCTACTGGAACACAGCTCTACATTTTCAGGCAGTTCCCTCCAGCCTCTCCACTACATCTTGAACAACAAGGTGATATCTACTTAATGCATAAGAATAACCTCCAGGATAACCTCTCAACTCTGTTTGGACTCTCTCAGCCATTGACACTTAGTCTCATTTCACTCTTCCCCCTTTGGTCGAGAAGGTTCTCTCAATCCCTTGATGTTAATTCTCAGCTCATTCTAGGGTTTTTCTCAGTCCCTTGATGCTGAGTCTCAGCTCATTCCAGGATCTCTGTCCCACGTTGCCAGGAAGGTCCACACCCCTGGGAGTCATGTCCCACGCAGAGAGGGGGAGGGTGGTGAGACTGCTCATCATGTTGGCTGGAGAGAGAGGCCACATCTGAGCAACAAAAGAGGCTCTCTTGGGGGTGACTCTTAGGCCTAAATTTTAAGTAGACTTGACCTATCCTTTGTGGGGTTAAGTTTCATATGAACAAACCCCAAGACTGGGGACTCAGCCTATAGCTTTGGTTGTCCACACTGCTTGTGAGAATATCAAGAATTCAACTTGGGGAAGTTGAATTTCTCCCCACTCTCACCATTCCCTGAAGGGGGCTTGCAAATACTTTTCCAGTCACTGATCAAATCACTCTGGGATTCATCGGGGCATCACTCTGGACAAACCAGCAAAATCTCATGTCCTACCTGAGATTCCAAGTACTTATGACATTCAATCAAACTATCTACATGAGTTATATTAGGAAATGCTCTAGTCAAAATATAAATTTTGTAACAAATAAACATTTTTTTGGCTTAGTCTCACACATAAGGTGACATTTTAAATTATTAATTATCATCTATTTTCAGCACCCTGCAATAATGACATTCCTTTGTTCTTCCTCATGCAAAAACATTTTTAAAATTTGTACATTGTACATTTCACTATTATTATACACTCTAGGCATTCCTAGATTATACCATCTCAATCTTTACCATCTATCTTTCTTTCCAATTTCATTTATGTCCCCAGCCCTCCTCCCTCTATCATTCTCACATTCAGCTTCATTCAGTGTTTTAACATAATTACATTACAGTTAGGTAGTATTGTGCTGTCCATTTCTGAGTTTTTATATTCAGTCCTGTTGTACAATCTGTATCCCTTCAGCTCCAATTACCCAATATCTCACCCTATTTCTATCCCCTGATGGTCTCTGTTACCAAGGAAATATTTCAAGTTTATTCACTAATGTCAGTTCATATCAATGAGACCATACAGTATTTGTCCTTTTGCTTCTGGCTAATCACACTCAGCATAATGTCCTTAAGGTCCATTCATGTTGTTACATACTTCATAACTTTATTCTGTCTTACAGCTGCATAATATTCCATCTTATGTAAATGTCACAGTTTGTTTAGTCAACTGTCTGTTGATGAACATTTTGGCTGTTTCCATCTCTTGGTAATTGTTAATAATGTTGCTATAAACATTGGTGTGTAAATGTCCACTTGTGTCCTTGGCCTCGTGTCCTTTGAGTAGAGGCAGCACATAGATGGGTCCTGTTTTTTAATCCATTCTGCCAGACTATGTCTTTTGATTGGAGAGTTTAATCTATTAACATTCAGTGTTATTACTGCATGGGTAGTACTTTCTTCTACTATTTAGCCCTCCGGATTTTATATGTCATATCTAATTTTCCTTTTTTTTACCTTTACTCATAATCTTCCTTTCTACACTCTTCTCCACACCTCTCTCTACTGTCTTTGTATCTGTCTCTAGTGTTCCCTTTAGTATTTCTTGCAGAGCTGGTCTCTTGGTCACATATTCTCTCAGTGATTTTTTGTCTGAAAGTGTTTTAATTTCTCCCTCATTTTTGAAGGACAATTTTACTGGATATAGAATTCTTGTTTGGCAGTTTTTCTCTTTTAATGATTTAAATATATTATCCCACTGTCTTCTTGCCTCCATGGTTTCTGCTGAGAGATCTGCGCATAGTCTTATTGGGTTTCCCTTGTATGTGATGGATTGCTTTTCTCTTGCTGCTTTCAAGATCCTCTCTTTCTCTTTGACCTCTGACATTCTGATTATTAAATGTCTTGGAGTATGTCTATTTGGATCTATTCGGTTTGGGGTATGCTGTACTTCTTGGATCTGTAATTTTAAGTCTTTCATAAGAGTTGAGAAATTTTCAGTGATAATTTCTTCCATTAGTTTTTCTCTTCCTTTTCCCTTCTCTTCTCCTTCTGGGACACCCACAACACATATATTCGTGTACTTTATATTGTCTTTCAATTCCCTGACTCCCTGCTCATATTTTTCCATTTTTTTCCTTATATTTCTGTTTCTTGTCGGATTTCAGATGTTCCATCCTCCAGTTTTGAAATCCTATGTTCTGTCTCTCGAAATCTACCATTGTAGGTTTCCATTGTTTTTTTCATCTCTTCTACTGTGTCTTTCATTCCCATAAGTTCTGTGATTTGTTTTTTCAGACTTTCAGTTTCTCCTTTTTTTTCTTTCCTTGCCTTCTTTATATCCTCCCTCAACTCTTTGATTTGGTTTTTGATGAGGTTTTCCATGCCTGTTCGTACTTTCTGAATTAATTGTTTTAGCTCCTGTACGTCATTTGAATTGTTGGTTTGTTCCTTTGACTGGGCCATATCTTCAATTTTCCTAGTGTGATTTGTTATTTTTTGCTGGCATCTAGGCATATAATTACCTTAATTAGTTTATTCTGGAGATTGCTTTCACTCTTTTATCTAGGGTTTTCTTGCTGGATGATTTTTTTTTAATTAAAAAAATTAACAAAACATTTAGAAATCATTCCATTCTACATATATAATCAGCAATTCTTAATATCATCACATAGTTGCATATTCACCATTTCTTAGTACATTTGCATCGATTCAGAAAAAGAAATAAAAAGACAATGGAAAAAGAAATAAAATGATAATAGAGAAAAAAAAAAACTATACGTACCAGACACCTTACCCCTCACTTTCATTTACCACTATTTCAAACTGAATTTATTTTAACATTTGTTCCCCCTATTATTTATTTTTATTCCATATGTTCTACTCTTCTGTTGATATAGTAGCTAAAAGGAGCATCAGACATAAGGTTTTCATATTCACAGAGTCTCATTGTGAAAGCTATATCATTGTTCAATCATCAAGAAACATGGCTACTGGAACACAGCTCTACATTTTCAGGCAGTTCCCTCCAGCCTCTCCACTACATCTTGAACAACTAGGTGATATCTACTTAATGCGTAAGAATAACCTCCAGGATAACCTCTTGACTCTGTTTGGAATCTCTCTTTGCTGGATGAATTTGTTGTCTATCTGTTCTTTGACATTCCGTTCAGCTTTATCTGGACCTTTAGCTTAAGTTTTGTTTAACAGAGGAGAATTTTTCAGTTCTTGTTTTCTTGTTTCTTGCCCTGCTTGTGTGGTGCCTTTCCCCCCCACCCACTTAGGAGGGTCTACTTAGATATTATAGACCCCAGCCAGATTTTCCCAGACCAGACTGACCTCCTATCAGGAGGAAAGAGTCACCTTCATCGGTTTTCCCTGAGGGTGAGACCCAGTAGGTTGAAAGACTTTCCTGTGAAGTCTCTGGACTCTGTTTTTCTTATCCTACCCTGTTTGTGGTGCTTGTCTGACTGCAGGTCCCACCAGCATAAGATGATGCGGTACCTTTAACTTTGGCAGACTCTCCCTGCTGGGGGTGTGGTGGAGAAAGAGGAGAGGTTGTAGGCTGGTTTTAATGGCTTCAAATTACCAAGCCCTGGTGTCTGAATTCCTTGATGGAGGGATTCCACCTGGGTGGGGCTTCACCCCTCCCCTGGGGAAGGCACAAGTTCCAGATAAGCCCCCAAAAGAGCTCACTTCTGCCTATGCCTGGGACAGTTGCAGCCTGAAAAGTCCTGCCACTGTATCCAGAGGCAGTCAAGCCTTTGTAGATACACAGCCACAAAAACCTCTGTTTCCTTTTTTTTTTCTTTTTTTCCCCTTTTCTGTCATTCCTGCCCCCTTGGCGCTGGGGCAAAAATGAGCAACCTCCACTTTGATCAGGTTCACCTAACCTGGGGGCCTATTTTTAGAGTCAGAATTTGTTAATTAGTTCCACAATTGGCGTTTGATTGTGCCCAGTCCCTGCTGCTGGTAAAGTCCTTTCCTTACCCCTCTGGGAAGCGGCCTGTGGGGGAGGGGCGCTGGCTGCCACAGCTTTGGGAACTCATGGTTCTAGAGGGTGCTCGCAGCCAGTCCAGCTGGTCCAGACTGGGGTACACTGTGTGTCTGATCACTGACGTGGCCCCGGGAGCTGTTCTGTACTGTTTCTGGTTATTTAGTAGTTGTTCTGGAGGACGAAGTAAAACACGCATGTTGTTAAGCTGCCATCTTGACCCGGCATAATTGACATCTTGACTGCAGCCTCATGAAAGGTTCTGAAGGGTGGTTCCTTCTGCTGACAGACTTATTTATAAGTAGGGCTTTAGATATTTGGAGCAGGGCTGAGAACTTGCCATGACACAAAAGGGGGCTATTGAGCATTTTATACAGTTGAGATGATAACAGCAAATGCTTACTTGACATTTAGACGTGCCAAGGAGTGTTCTAGACACTTTATATATGTGAACTCATTTACTCTCTACACCATTTTATGAGGCAAGTACTGCATTATTTCTATTTTACACATGAGGAAATTGAGGCATAGGAAGGTTGAAGTGGGATCTGAAACCAGCCAAAATGACCCCAGAATCTATGCAGTTAACCTCCATGCTACAATAAGTCAAAATCATGAATCTGTATGAGCTTCAAAATTTTATCAGTGCAATATTCGATGATGAACTATATGCAGGCCTTGAACAGGATCGATCAGTTTTACTCAAAGTCTGCATCAGAATTACCAGGCAAACAGAAGCATGTCAAGAGATCCTAAGTCAGTTGACTGGGGCTATGTCCAGGAAATCTAGTTTAGGAAAGCTCCCAGGTGATTCCAGTGAGCAGCCAGAATGGCAACCACTGCCTTAACACCCCACCCCACCCTCATTAGATTAGTGGTTTTCAGAGTATGAACCAGTAGCATCAGCATCACCTGGGAACTTGATAGAAATGTAGATTATCCGGCCCTATCTTAGACTAACTGAATAAATACTTCTGGGATGGAGGCCAGCAGTCTACGTTTTTTAACAAGTCTTCCAGGGAATTTTCTGATTTGCGGTGAAATTTGAGAATCATTGATTTTTTGAAAGTTACTACAACTCATTTAAATATAAGAAACCTTTATTTTGAAGTCATTAATGCCAAATAATAGATTATCTAAATTTTCTTCTCCTTTATGAAAACAGGAACTGGTGTGATTATATATATATATGTGTGTGTGTGTGTTTATTTATTGTGAAAAACAACATTTATACAAAAAAGCAATAAATTTCAATGCACACTGCAACAATTAGTTATAGAACAGATTTCAGAGTTTGGTATGGGTTACCGTTCCACAATTTTAGGTTTTTCCTTCTAACTGTTCCGAGATACTGGAGACTTAAAGAAATATCAATATAATGATTCAGCAGCCATACCATTTGTTAAATCCTATCTTCCCTGTTATAACTCCACCTTCTCCTTTGATCTTTCTCCCACTCTTTAGGGAGTGGGGGTATTTGGGCTATGCGCATTCTAACTTTTTTGCGTTGGAATGTGCTGTTGATATATGGGATAGGGAGATAGAACTAGTGAACGTTCTGGAGAGGCTGGCCCTTCTGGATTTCAGGACTTATCTGGCCTAGGAACCTATCTGTAGGTTGTAGGTTTCTGGAAAGGAATCATAGTGCATGGGACCTTTGTAGAATCTCAGAAAAAGCCCTCAATGCTCTTTAGGGTTGGCAGCAATGGTTTTGGTTGTGGTTTGGCAAACCATGATATATAGTAATACCTAGCTGAAGCTTGCATTAAGAGGATATTTTGTATTTATTTCTCTATTTTACCCATCTAATCTACCCACATTATCAGATAAATTCTTAGTATGTCCCCTGTAAGCCCATGCCAATGTATTGGGTTTAGATGAGGTTGCATAGTAATGCTTTATGCTACATTTTCCCTCGAAGACACCCGCGTGGGAGTTATGAATAATTTTTCATCATCCTATACGTTGATAATATTTTGATTAATTCAAAATATTCAAGAAAATTCAAGAAAACAGAGTAGCTTTTGATTAAGGAAATATACCTCTAGGGATTAAATCTGGAGTTGGAAAGTACATTAAATTTTGTTCCCCATTATTTTTTTGGCTTTTTCTTAATGTGAAATGTAGTAATTGTTGCAATTAAGGAAGTAAACACTCTGGAAGACAGTTGGCTGCTTAGACAAGGTCAGAATCATTATTTGAGAAGGTCATCATGTTCCTGGGGCTGGCTTTCAGCCCCACAGACCCAGAAATTAATTTTTCAAGCGTGCCCTGAGGTGATGTCCTCTGGGCATTCTCATCAGCCAAATCCCTAAGAGACTCGTGTGTTGCCCAGAGTTCAAATTTATCAACTTAGAATTTTAAATATTAGATTTTCAGTAGAGTAGAATGTTCATCTTGAAATAAGAGAATGCCCTTTCTTCTCGGAAAAACTAAAAAAAAAGCAAAACACAAAACACAAATGTAATCAGGTTGGTTGTTGAGCATGGAAACCAGCCCAGGGGACCGAATTGGATGGTAAAATGTCTATTGCATTTGTCTTCACTTGAGGTGTATTTCTGAAAGGGATTGGATACTTAGATCTGGGATCAGGGCATGTCCTTCCCTGGGTCGTCCTGGATACTTTTCCTTTGGGGACCCCTTTCTGACTTCCATCTGATCATTCCTTTTTTTGGTTAATGTATTTTTCTTCGGAAAGGAGACAATGCGATTTTTTATATTATGTGTTCCAATATAATTTTTCATTATATTTATCTGCTTATTTAATTATAATTATCTGCTGGGGTTACATCCTAATCATAATGAATAGAATCTGCACATTACCAAATTCCCCAATCAGCAATTTAGATGTTCTTAGGGTGGATTACTTTTTATAGAAACCATTCTGATTTATTGCATGTTGGCTTTCCATAATTTCAAAGCATTATTTGAATATCGTGTGTGTGTGTGTGTGCGTGTGTGTGTGCGTGCACGCGCTTGCTTGCTTGTGGAGATGAGTAAGATGTTTGGCTGTCATGCTGTGCTTTATCAAATCTAGACATTATTTGCAAATAAAAACATTCCACAGTACTAAGGAAAAGAACTCTGCCGATTAAGTATATACAATACTTAACACTTAGACCTTTGTATTTTACATTTGCAGAATGAGCACTTTTACTTTTTGTTTTTTTTCCATGGGCAGGCACCAGAAATCAAACCAGGGTCTCTGCCATGGCTGTCGAGAACTCTGCCTGCTGAACCACCGTGGGGCGCACGAAAAAGCACTTATAGACTCATTGAAATATAGGTTTTAAATTATGCATCACTTCTGTCCATACTTAAAAAGTTTAAAATTTCTTCACATAAGGAATCCTGTTCTTCTGAAACATTTTTCAACTTGGAGTCCTTGACAGGAGTGTTTTCAACACAACATCGCTTTCAGAGTCATGAAAAGCATTAATGAAGCTGCATTTCTTTAAAAAGTGCTCTATTGATAACCATTTTACAAGTTTCGGTCCAGGTCCTTTCCTGCTTGACTACTTATAGATGGACGTTTTTTCTTTCATTGAATCACATGTTGCTGGAAGATAAGAGCGTTTGTTCTAAATCAACAGGGTATTTCTGATGAAAGGTCATCCTGTGTGACATACAGATTGGTCACGCCAACTTCTCATTGTTTTGAATTTTTTCCCATTTATTTGGAGGGAATTGGCAATGTATCCCACCTTCAGTTGCATTGCTTAGTGTGGAGAGGCAGTTCTTCAGCAACTTGAAACCTTAGCCTCACCTGGGAGTTTGTTAGAAATGTAGAGTCTCGGGCTCCACACTAGGCTTATTGATCAGAAACTGCATTTTTAACAAGACCCCCCAGAAGTCTCAAGTGAGAGAAGCACTGTCACGTATCACATGTTTATCCACTTTTGGGACTTTTTCCTTTCTTAATTAATATAAAATCCTTGATGTTGCTTTGCAATAAATGTGGGATTATGGACATTTCTCAAACCACGATTATTCAGTTAGTCATTTTCTCCACTCCTCTATTTCTTTGTTGTTCTGTGTACATTATAACTTACAGTCAATGATGAATCATAGTCTAATCATTTTGAAGACATTTTAAATGACAATAGTGTACATATTTCAAAGTGATATCAATATGAATAATCATGATTGCATCTGTACTCCCTGGCCTAAAGTGATTGCAAAATGATGTACCTTAATTTCAGAGATATTAAGATACAAACAAAATGTATGTATTTAGAATTAACAATACACACACACACACGCACACATATTTGCAAACTAATTTCTCACTTTCAGCTTGTTTACTTGTTTTCTCCTAAAAGATAGGAGATGGCAATGGTGATGAGATGATGTGGTTAGCCCTCTGTTTAGGGAAAGAGAACAGAGCTGGGGAAAAGATTGCAGGGTGGCAGACCAAGGCTATGTCTTCAGAGCCAGTGACTCATTTGTGAAAATCCTTGTCTGTTATTATTCATTTTCAGCATAGCGATAGCACCTTCCCTTACTATGTTGTAGTCATAGGGCTCATCCTCCAGAATCTACATGTATCTCTGGGTGGGCTTCTTTTATTTGATATTTGGATTGCCATCTATTCAATCAGTTGTAGTCAGTTACTAGTCTGTTGAGTGGCCCAGTATCTAGGACCAGGGTTAAAAACCTGGTCAAATTAATTTGCCTGGAATATAACGGAATTATGCATTCAGTCTAGTTCACATTGCTGGATTCCTCATCCCATATTGCTTTCTTGGTAGATTCTCAAATGATTTGGAGCTATTGTATAGTCAAGGCATTAAAAAGTTGGATTATTGAGCATAGGAAAGTCCGAGTTCATCCACGTGAAAGTTTCCAGATGTCAAATGCTTCTGTGTTTAATTTTCATACATTATTTATTCATTGATTGATTTTTGCTCTGTTACCGATTGCCTTGCTCTTTGAAATTCTGAAGTATTTCAGGGCGAATTTGAACTATAGGTCACATATTGATGGGAAATGTATCCTGTTGAACTTTAGTATGTCTTTCAAAATCTTTAGTATAATATTCATGCTGAAAGACATGTAATATATATTAGATTTAATTTTTCTAAGTTGAATGTGTAATCTTTGAAAATTTATTTTTCCCTTCAGGTTATTTTTGTATTTAAGGTAAGCAACTGTTGGGGGGAAAGCAGATAAGGTCTTGTAAGCCTCAGGGCTCTTACACATCAAAGAAAGAAAAATAATGTGGTTTTTTGTTGTTGTTTTTTTTTTTCAGTGGGGAGTAATGAGAGAATGGTTGCTTATATCATGGCTGAAATGTGCCATAATATCAAAGAGATGTTATTAAATCCCTGCTGTTGTGTGCATTTCTCCAATACTTTATTCTGCATTGACTCAGAGACTCCTGCTCTTTTATCATAAATATTTAAAGCTTGTCACTGTAAAAATCACATTAGGTAGTCCTGAGTGGAACTTGAATACTTTAGTGGGCAGAACTGGAACTATCTATAAAACTACTTGAATCAGATAGACATTATATATAAAATTAAAAATTGAAGAAAAGTGTGGTTTTATTATACTTAAATTCATTAAAACATTATACAGCTTTCTTTTAGTCCAAATCATGTTTCCTTTGAAACAGTTGACTGAAATCTTCTCTGCATATCACTAGGATGCTATTTTGAATGTCATTAGCTAAGTTTAATGTGCAACGTTACCCTACTGCATTCACCAGCTTCTCTCAAAAGATGTCTGTGAAGTTTGCCATACAATTACAAGGTTATAGAGTCCCAGGCCTTTCTGAGATTTTGGCGCGAGGCAAAGAATATACTTTTACTTCTGTTTCACTGCTGTACTTTGGGACTAAACAAAGGGACCTTTTTTTTTTTTTTAGAATTATTTGACAGTTGTTTACAGGGTACAAAGTAAGCGCCTTTGCAATGTGGTTTTAAGTAGGCAATATTTAAAATGATTTCTAAAGATTTTACAGCAGAAATACATATTTATTTGAGAAGTGTTAGAAATTTAGTCAAGTGCAAAGGGCTATAACGAACCTAGACTTCTACTTTTCAGAGATGTCACTGGAAAAAAAAACTTAGTTTTTTATATTCTTTCTCCATGTAGTTTCACATGAATATAGCTATCTATCTAGTAACAAATGGATATATTATTTGGGATCACACTGTACATGCTCTACTGTGTTTTTATTTAATGATAACACATCATGAACTTTATTCTGCATCAGTAAATATTACACCACAATCTTATTTCTTAGGCTGTATTTGCTGTATAGATTTAACATCATTAATTTAATGCTGAACAAAGTAACAAGAAAGGGAAACATATTTTAAATCAGGTCCTGATCACCTTGAACTTTGATTGTTAAGCTGTGCTTACTCAAACAAGGGATTAAAAAGCATGGTGAAAGGGTTCAGGGGTTAATTGTATACTGCTGGCATACAAATTATGCTAGAAAAATAAATTGTACTCAAACTTAGGTTAAATGGTGTTAATAGTATTCATATAAAGACAGTATAGTTTTCTCCATCACTTATATAGATTTAAGGAAAACAACCCTAAGGTCTCGCCATGGATTTACAGTCTTCATCTGTGCTTAGACAACACTGTGAAATTTACCTACTGTGCATTTTTCTGACTCTTGGGACTCTAGAACTAATACTATTAACTAACTCTGAAGAAATTTAGTCTTAAAGAAATTATGCAAAAAGCAAGGGCTAGGATGAGAGTCAAGTATTTAAAATGTTGGCCTACCTTGAATCTTTATAATCCTAAGGAAAAATTGATGAAACATTAATTCATACCATAAGAGTTATGGGATGGCATCACTTTTTTTCTTCCTATTATTATATCATAACAAATTCTCCTTTCTATTTAAGGATAGCATTTTCCTCCAAATATATCTCTTTTTAATAAATATCCCACATTTGCTATTTTTATCACATATTTTGAAATGATTGGATTTAATTATACTGTGAGATATTCCTCTATCTAATCATGTAGGGATGTCTCTTGCAGTCTGTTAATGATAATCTTATTATACATATATTTTAACATGGAGGTTTTCTCATTTAGCCTCTTGTAAGAATGAAGCTTTTAGGAAGTTGTTGTTCTCTTCAATTCAATCAAAATCTCGCCATCTGTTTAACCCCTACTATACACATTTTCTTCATCTTGTTGTCCTAATATAAATATAAACAAGTCATAATCGTTTGCCTTCTGCACCTTGTAATTTATGCATGGGGAGCGTACCACATAGACTTAAATATTAATAAAGAGACAGCTAATGATAACAGAAAACATTATAAGTGTTATAGGAATATTGAAGGGATAAGATGAACTTAATTTTAACTTACAAAGGATTCTTGGAGAAGTTGAAATTTGAACTCCATCTTAAAGGAAGGGCAGAGCTCCAACAGGTAAACAGGAGAAGGATTAGTAGTTGTACAGCATAGGGTTAAAAGTGAAGACAGAATGGGTTCAAATTTCCCTCTTCTGACCATGCCCTGGTCCATATGTTCTCTAAATCTCAGTTTCCTTATCTGAAGAATGGGAAAATGCTACTGATACGGTCTAACTCATAGGTTTTAAGGGAAGATTAAGTGGGATAGCATTTGTGTCAGCATAGATTAAACATTCAATAAACTTCTGTGATGACTATTACTAGAATCCAAGCTCTAGCCTCTAGCTTTAGGGCTTGACACATAGTATCCACTTAATAAATGTTTCTTGAATGTATGAATTATGCTAGAAAGACCAACTTGGGAAAAGATGTAGAGATGTGTATGGAGGGCAAGTTAGGAGAATGCTGACAAGTTCACACTGAGAGGGCAATGATGGTGGCGATCCTGTGTACTTGTGCGTGTGAGCAGGGGACACTGAGTGAGATAATGAGGGCACAAATCAGAGTAATGTCAGTGGAGTTAGAAGGAGGAGGTGAATGTGAGACTGTAGAATATTTAAAGACTTTTATGATTTTTTTTGATGTGGTGTGAGGGAGAAGGTTTAAAAAAATCACTCATATTTGTAGGAGAAATTTTCCAAAGGATGGAGTTAATACTTTCTATCTAACTATCACAAGTTTGATGCTCTCATAGGGTAATCTATTTACTGTAGAGTATTGGCACAAACACTGAATTTGGAGCCATGAAAATTTATGCTTATAACTTGGCTTTTCTCCTCAACATATGTGTTACCTTAAGGGAGTTACTATATCTCTTTAAGCCTTTGCTTCTTAATTTCTAAAATAAGAATAATATTCACAATATTCCTGTGTGGTTTGAATCAGTTATGCACCCCAGAAAAGCTTATGCTATTTTAATCCAGTCTTGTGGGAACAGAACCTATTGTTGGGTGGGACCTTTTGATTAGGTTGTTTCCATGGAGATACGACCCACCCATTCAAGGTGGGTCTTAATCAGCTTGCTGGAGTCTTTTAAGAGAGCTGAGAGAATTTAGAGACGCTAAGGAAGAAAATGCCCCCGGAGAAGACAGAAGGATCCACAGAGGCTGAGAGAGCCATTTTCAAACCAATCCAGGAGAGAAGGACAGCAGACATTGCCATGTGCCTTCTCATGTGGCAGAGGACCTCCTGATGCCAGCAGCCTTTCCTGCAAGAAGGTATCCTCTTTCTGGTTCTTTAATTTGGACATTTTCATGGCCTTAGAATTGTAACTTGTAACTTAGTTAATCCCTTTTGTAACGGCCAATTTCTGGTATATTGCATTCAGGCAGATTTAGCATACCAAAACAATTCCTTTGTTTTGTAATAAGTGAAATGCTATACAGAATTAATTTCTCTTGCTTGATCTTGGTCCAGGGATTTTGAAACAAGGTAAAGGCTAGAGACAGACTTGGGAATATGTGGAGATAATTGGTTGGGCAATTGGAATTGTTAGAATAGAAGGATGAAAGATCTAAACACATGTACATATACATTTAGTTGAAGAAACAAAGCCAGAGGCTAAATGGAGAAGAGACCATAAATTTAGGAGAATGTAAACTTCACTAGGGCAGATGCTTCTCTTTGCTCTCTGTTATATTTTTAATCCCTAGAATAGTGCTACACTTATAGTAGGTCCTCAATAAACAGGTCTGTTCACTTAGGAATAAATAGTTGATGATGATTCTCTGATCCTCAAATTCTGTATGTTCTTCTTGGGTATTATCCATTTCCATGACTTCAATGGGCATCTTTTAGAATGTGACCCACATTTTAGTCTCTAGTCTCTCTCTCTCTCCTAAGGGACATCTAGACCTATACATCTAGTGACCTAATACTATATATATCCACACTCAGTTGTGAAAACTTGAACTAGTTTACTTTCTCTAAGTAACTGCCCCTTTTATATTTTCTATTCCGGTGACTGACTCTCCCATTTACTGTCTGCTTTTGTCAGAAAATTAGCATTTCCTACCTATTTGAAACATCCAAACATTCACTCTGGTTATGAATAGCAGTATGCCATCAAAGTAACTATTAAATTGTGGAGCTTTTTCTAAGGACACAGGAAGTTTTTTTTTTTTTTTCTAGGAGGTCTTTTTTGAGTCCAAAAAAAATTAACAAGAATTCAAATTATTTTCTTAGAAATAGGATGTTTAAAAGAGGCTAGCTGGTACTATAGATTAGATGTTAAAGATTTAGCACTTTGAGGGCAGAAATTCTACTTATAGTTTATGTTATTTTCCCCCCAAGGCTTAGCGCACTGCCTGGCCTGTAATAGGGCTCAATGAATCTGATGGGGCTCAAGAGGATGCTTTGCAAGTACAGAATGGAAGTAAAAGAAAGTAAACAGACTAAGGAAACATTTCACCAAGGCTACAATAGGGCCTGAAGAACTGTACCTAAAGAGCAGGGGGCCCTGCTTACCTTTTCTGTTTACCCACCAACATGGATGGGTGAACCTAATAATTTTTTATTTTCACATTTTCTACTTCCTATCTGTTATAGATTAAGTTGTATTCCTCAAAAAGACATGTTCAAGACATGACCCCCAGTCCTGTGAATGTGGCCTGATTTAGAAATAGGGTTTTTTAAGATGTTATTAATTATGATGAGGCCAAAATGAATTAGTGTGGGCCCTAATCCAATATGACTGGTGTCCTTATGAAAAGGAGAAAACTGGATGCAGACAGATGACACAGGAGAAGATGACACAGGGGTGAAGGCCATGTGATGATGGGGAGACAAAGTGATCCAACTATAAGCCAAGGAATGCCAAGGACGGCCACCACCAGATGCCAGGAAAGCGGCATGGAGCAGATTCTTCCCACTGACTTAAGAAGGAGCATGGACCCCTTAACACCTTGGTTTCAGATTTCTTAGCCTCCAGAACTATGAGACAATAAATATCTGTTGTTTTAAGCTGTCCACTTTGTGGTACTTCTGTTATGGCAGCCCTAGCAAACTAACAATCTTCCTCCTTACCCCACATTAATGATCTTTACTGTTCAAGATGCAGTCTGGGAGCTGGTGTGTATGCTCTCCGTTCCTGCAGGGCACACTGGCTGCCCTGAGCTAAGCTCCATGTGAAGACGTTTTAGAACAATTTTTCCCCTGTAAGACTCAGCTAAAATAGTACTAGGGAGGAGGGAGGTTTATAGCTTTAAAAATTGTAAGAGAGAACAAGAAAGATGAGAAACAAAGCAGGTAGGTGTTCAAATCATTAAGTTAGAATAGAGTATTAGAGCAAACACAAATACACCAGAAGGAAAACAATAAAAAAGAGCAGAGATCTGTGAAATGCAGTACAAAAATAATACAGCGAAAACAATAGAGAAGATGAAATAAACCCAAAACCCATAACAGGTCTTTGAAATGACTGATATACAGAGACCACTGACAAGACTGATGAAGGAAAAAGGAAAAAAAAAAGAAAATGACATTCAAATAGTCATAGACAAACAAACAAATAAAACAGAATGACAAAAGGGAAAACTATAAACACACTGCTGGTTTGAAATTGTTATGTACCCCAGAAAGCCTTGTTCTTCTAATCCTGATTCAATATTATAGAGTGGGACCTTTTGATTATTTCCATGAGTATATAATCCACTCAATTGTGAGTGTGACATTTTGATTAGATGGAGACGCATCATCCTCCTTTTTACGGTGGGTCTTGAAAACTCAGATGCAGATGCTTGGAGAACAGGTGCTTCAGAGCTGATAGAGACACCGGCAGTTGATGATGCTTGCAGTGCCAACAGAGAGAGCAGAGGCCTGGATGTGGACATTTGGAGATGCAGAGTCCAGCAGATGTTGCCATGTTGCTAAGCAAGTCGGAACCCAGAGGCGTGTCCTGGAGGAAGTAAGTGAAGGCCCACAGATGCTTAGAGAGGAAACCACTGGCATCAGAATCTAGCAGTAGAACCAGGAACAAGGGCCAGTAGATGCCACCCATGTGCCTTCCGATGTGACAGACATCGACCTTTCTTGAGTCAAGGCATCTTTCTTTGGATCCCTTAGTTGGATATTTTTATGACCTTAGAACTGTGAATTTGTAACTACATAAATTGCCTTTTAAAAAGCCATTACCTCTCTGGTATTTTGCCCTCTGACAGCATTTAGCAAACAAAAACACACAAGGACAACAAAGACTGAAAAATAAAAGAATATTAATAAAACTGTACTCTAATCAATTTAAAATCCGTTCAAAATGTATACATACATGAGAGAATATAAAAGGCCACAAAATTGGAAGAATGGAAAATTGAATAGATCAGATATATTTAAAGACTCACTTTTCTGAAATGCTTGGGCCAAAGTTCTACTAAATTTTGTTAATTCCAAGTTTATAAAAATTTTTCCAGAGTATAAAAATAAGCAAAATCTGCCAACCTATTTTATACAGTTAGCTCAAGCTCGATCCTAAAACTGGATAAAGATAATGCAGATTTTACAGATAAAATATCAACTTTTGAAAATAAATAACATTTCTTTACATTATAACCATCTAGAAAATAAAACCATAAATAAAAATAATTCACAATAGCAACAAAATTCATAAAATGTATAGGAGCAAACATATCAAAGAATGCGTAAGACATCCAGTATAATATATGAAAAATGATCTGAATAAGTAAGATTTCCATATCCTTGGAATAAATGGCTTATTATTATAAGGATGTAAATTATTTTATTAATCTATAAATTCAATGCTATCCTAAGCCAAATCCATCTAGTTGGATTGATAAACTTATTCTAAAATTTATATGGGAGCATAAAGATTTAGGAATAAGAAAATCAACTTTGAAGAGAGGAGTAAAGAGAGGGAATGTTGCACGTTCTAAAAGAACACACACAAGTAAAAAAATAAGCATCAGACATACTGGGATGGATGCCTATGAGAGGTGAGGGAAATGGGCATGGGAACTAAAGGTAATAAATACACAAATAACAGGAGATGGGTTTAACTCAGACCAATAGTAAAAAATGTGAATGAACTAAGGCTTAAAATAAGTTGCTTGATGAGCATGGAATCAAAACAATGGCATTTCTTAGATGATTTGACTCCATAGAAAGGATCCAATTTTTAACAGCCTTTCCATATATTAACTATCTGTGTTCCAGATTTCTATTTCTACAATGAGATCGCTCATCTATCTCTCTCTCTCATCTCTAACCTACCTACATGTCTGTCTTTCTATCTGTCTAGCCATCTTTATTTCAGTACCATAGCAGTCCTACATGTGGACATTTTTTCCACATTTAATAGATGAATAACTGATACTCCAGGACATCTATGTCTACTTCCTTATGTCTTCTTCCCTCCTCATTTCAAAGCAATCTGATTTCTGCTTCCTTCGTTCTACTGCAACAGAGGTAGATTTCTGATTTCTACTTCCTTTATTCTACTGCCTTGTCTGGTGAGTGTTTTTCAGGTTCTCTATTCATTTGCTTCCTGATATCGTGACCTAGTTCTCATATCTCTGTGAGCATTCCTTATTTATTTCTGTTGTGGACCTCCCTTTCTCTTCCTTTGCCCTAACTGTTAACATTCTTTTCTCATTCTTTATATTCTCTTTTTCCTGGACTTGGACATATATACCTGAAGTCCTGATAGTTCAGCTTATTGGTAGCTATAATTTCCCTCATAGGCTTCCTTCTTTCTCACCTTCATGACATTTCTTATCCTGTCTTAGTCTAGAATGCTCTTTCTTTCCAACTCTCTTCTCTGTCTCTCCTTCTTGTCCCACTCTATACACTTTTTGTCATCAGCCAACTTCCTGGTAAAAAGTATATAGATAGGAGTCAAAGAAGGAAGCGAAACAAAAGAAAGGAAATGAAAAGGGGAAGGACATAAGGTAGTTCCACCGGACCACACAGGCAGGAAATGTCAGAGTTCAAATTTAAATCTCCATCTCCCTGGCTTCAAAAATTGTACTCTCCAGTATCCTATTTGTTTTCTATTTTAAACTGCAAGGCCTATACAAGTCATGTTGCAGGTAGAGAAGGCTAATTGCTTCTGCATATATCTAATATTATCCAACATATACAGTTTATTATTGACCGTAGTTTTATAAGGTAACATTTTCTGACCTCATCCTGAAAAAACATTTTTGAAATCTGTCATCTGCTGTCAACTGAGTAGATTGACAAGTCAATGTTGGTTATGCCTCTTAATCCTAGCAAATATTTCTTAGTGATGCTAGCCAGATCAATTACTATCTTTATGCTTCAGAACAGTCAAATAGCTCCTCTTTTGCATTCACTCATTTTTTCATTCATTCAACAGATACTGTGTACTTACTACGTGTCAGGGATGTACTGGGCACTTTGAATATCACAAGGAGTAACAAAGACCAAGTGTCAGCACATGTGGTGCTAACACTGGAATTTGGGAGGTGGGGGGTCAAACAATAAATTGAAAATATAATATAATATCAGATGGTGGTAACTGCTAAGGAGAAAATAGTGCAGAGCACTTGGATAAAGCCTGGGGGTGGGAGCAGAAGGCTGCTGTTTTAGATGGGATGGCTAGAAAACATCTCTGAAGGTAGCATTTGAACTTGGGACCTGAATGAATTGAGGGAGTAAACTCTGTAGCTCTAATCCTATGGGAGGGATAGTGAGTGCAGGTAGGAGTGCGGCTGGTATATTTGATGAACAGGAAGGACAGGGTGGCTGGAATGGAGTGAGGAAAAGAGAGCGATAGGAGATTGGAGAGGGAAGCCAGGGGGCCAGATCAAGCTGTAAATTGTAGGCCTGGTAAGGAGTTTGGATCTTTCTGCCATATCAATTTTCCTTCCCAGATGGAAAATTGTTATTGGCCTACTACATCTTCCACTTAAAATCAAACAAACAAAAAATTTCCCACTGTCCTCACAATGTCCTGTCAGTGTTTTTCCCATTTTTTTTGCTTCTTGTTTAGCACAGCCCTTTGAAACATTTATTTAATATATTCGTTACCACCTGCATCAATTCTACAAGGGATCAATTCTACCAGGGATCAAGCCATGGTGACGTCTTTCCAGCTGGTCTGCCTGTTTCAAAACTCTTGCTAACTCATTGGTCTGGGCTGCCACCCCAGTCTAATCTCCACAAAGCAGCCATATTAATTGTATTAGCTTCCTATGGCTGCTGTAACAAATCATCACAAACTTAGTGGTTTGAGACAACATAAATTTATTATCTTTTAGTTCTTTAGGTTAGAAGCCTAAAGGCTAAAAGCAAGATGTTGTCAGGGCTGCATTTCTTTCCTGAATGTCTAAGAGAGAATCTGTTTTCTTAACTTTCCCAGCTTCTAATGGGATCCTCATTCCTTGGCTCATGGGCCCCTTCCTTTATCTTCAAAGCAGCAGTAGTAGGTTGAGTCTTTCTCACTTTGCATCATACTGATCTCCTTTTCTGCTTGTCTCTTCCACTGTAACCTATATTCTGGTTTCTGATTCTATGAATTTGCATATTCTAATTATTTCATATAACTGAGATCATACAATATTTGCCCTTTGGTGTCTGGCTTATTTCTCTGACCTTATCTGCTATGCCTTTCTCTTCTACTCACTCTACTCCAGTCACACTGACCAATATGCTGTTCTCTGAGCAAGCCAAACACACTCTTGTTTCAATATCTTTGCACTTGCTGCTGCTTCTGGAACATTCTTCCCCAAGCTTTTGGCATGATTTGATTCCTAGCTTCATTAATATCACTGGTTAATTGTCACCTCTGAAAGGCCTTCTTGACAATTCTGCTTGAAATAGTAGCCTTCGTCACTTTATTTTTCATCACCTTGCTTTATTTTTCCTTCTTGTACTTATCCCTGCTGACGTCATGTTATTGGTGATTTATTTTCTATTTTCCCCACAAGAATAGAAGCTCTGTGAGAGCAGAGACTTTATCTCAACATTGTTTTATTACCAGGGTCTACAGCTGTGTCTGGTATATAGAAGAGGTTTAATAAGTGTTTTTTAAATGAAAGGATCTGAGGAGATACAAGATAAATTTACTATGTGAATGATAGTAGAAACATGTATAAAGTCGTTCAACAAGTCAGACATTATTCTAAAACCAGTAGGTACACTAACTCATTTCATCTTCTCAACATTTGCAGGTGAGGCAACTGAGGCATGGAGAGGCCAAGTAATTTGCCAGCAGACTCATGCAATTAGTAAGGCTTAAAGCTGGGTGTGAATCTTGGGAGTGTGGCTTTAGAAGCCAATACTTGGCAGGATGCTACACTGCCACCTTTTTATGCATTAAATACCCTCTGCCAGAATATATAGAATCATTTTCTTATTTTATTTCTACAGTTGATAATTTTCATATAACAACATATCATATACTTTTAACCAATAATTAAGCTTATCTCTGAGCCTTCTATTCTTCAGTCTTTTTTCCCTAATCGTATTTTTACTTTTTTATGATTATGGCAGGATGTTAAAAATTAATATACACTATAGTATGCTATTAATTTTTAAAACTTGACTACTGCTCTGAATAAGCATCCAAATATTATTTACTTCAATGAACTTTAATATTATGAAAGTTTTATTAGGCGTTTCTGGATAAAATTATGGAAGCAGGAAAATTTACTGAGTACTTATTAATTTGTCTAGTTCATGTTGTTAGAGCAGATTAAATAGTGTTTTCATTAGGATACATTTATTGAAGACGTGCATTTTTAACTTAAGTCTTTTTCTGGTAAATCCAAAATGAGAGAAAAGAAAGGAGAAATTCTTGCAGAAAAGCTTCAGAGGATGAGAAAAAGAGCAAAGTCAAATTTTAAAAATGCCTAAAAATATGGTAAAATGATTCTTAATAAATGAGAGTGTTTGGTGTTAAAAAGACTTCTGCCAGATGGTCTGATGGAAGCACAGTACCATCCCCCCCCCCCCAGTCTATGCTTTCCCCTGCATTAGAGGGGCTGATTCTTAGTACTAACATTTTTCCTGGATCTATGCCAGTAGGGTTCTGGATTAGATTCCACCCATGAGAGGCTCTTGTATAAGATTTGGAAGTAGGAAGAGCAGCAGAAGCCATTATCGCTCCTGCAGGCAGGTTCACGGGCTTCAGCAGATGGGCTTGTGTGAAGTCTCGCCAGCAGCTTCCCAGCAGCCTCCTAGGAACCACACGCTTGGAGCTGCAGGCAGCTGAACCCACTGACGGTGTAGTCTGTGATGCCTGAACTTTCCCCTTTCCTGAAAACCTGCAGAGGCTTTCCCTCATCTCTGCTGCCCCAGCCTTCTGACTGGTTTTGAATGCCTTTAACTTATTTTGTTAATTTTATTTCTTGGTCTGTTACCTAGACTGGTTTCTTTTTTTTTCTGACCTGAGTCATGATTGTTGCACATGTATCTTCTCTAGATGAATGTTCCATTTGATATGTTTTATAATTTTCTGTCTTCCACAAGATATTTTTAAAGATATATTTTAGAGAATGAATGGAATCATCTTTGCAAATTATTGCTCTAAAATCTTTCATTTATGTTGTTAAAATGGGAAATAAAGCCCGTTATTCAATAAGTCATATCTAATGTTAGCATTTAGAACTTGTTTAGCAGTCTGTTAGCCCCTGAAATAAAATTGAGGGCAATTTCCTTGGCAGGTAAACACAGGATGAATTTCAGCACAAAGAATGGGAAGAATCTTTCAAATATTCTTCAGGATTTTGTGGCTACAAAGAATATGTTCTTTCAAAGAAGGCATCTGCACCATTTCCTGATTCTTCTAACTAGCTCTTCTTTTTTACCATGGTCTATTATTACACTAATTAGAAAAAGAACAATGACATCTTTGTACAGAGCTTTAAGTTTTTACCAAGTTTGTCACATCACTGTGTCTCTACATATTAAAGTTTTCCTGCAATATGTTTCCATAATTTCCTGTGCTCTTCTTTGTATAGCTTGTGGTATGCTATATGCCCCAATTTAAACATGGCTTTTCCTCTTAATCTGCTTTCCTCTGGTGGGTGTGAACCCATTGTAAATACATTATAAATAGGACTCTTGAAGATGTTAAATTAAGGTGTGGCCCAACTGAATAAGGCTGAGTCTTAATCTGGATTATTGGAGTCCTTTATAAACGGAAGAAACTCAGACACAGAGAGAGAAAGCCACAGGAAGGAGCCAGAAGCCAGAAGTCAGAGGGGATCCAGGAGAGAAGGGAGAGGACATCATCATATGACTGGAAAGTCAGGGAACCCAAGGATTGCCAGGGGGCCTGAACATCATCAATTCTGGAAGAAAGCAAGCCTTCTAAGTCTCTAAACTGTGAACCAATAAATTCCTGTTGTTAAGCCAAAACAAGTTTGTGGTATTTGTCATAGCAGCTCAGGAAGACTAAGACATAGCACATTTCCTAATGTCTTACATTTACATTTTTATACCTCTTCCTCTGCCTCTAGATTTTAAACTTCCCAAGAGCAGAAATCAGGCCCTAAGCATCATTGTTTACCTGATACTTAGTCCAGGGCCAATCTCCTGGTAGATGGTTAAAAAACATATATTCAATGGGTGTACATGAGTGACTGATATTGCGTTGATATGAGACATTTTGGGCTTTGAAATTCATGTCCTTTTAATAATGTCAGTTTACTTCTCATTCAGTACATTTATAAAATATGTAAGAAAAATAATTGGGAAAAACCCACAACAGATTTCAAGGGAACTACTTGGCATTGTATTAACCACAAAAGGGAGGGGGAGATCTGACTTTATTTAGTTTTTTTGGCTTGTATTAACCCCAAGTTACTTTTTCAGTGCATTTCCCTTGACTCTCCAACATAAATATTCTATTCCATATAATAACTGTTACTTATAGGGAGATGGTTAACAAAAATAATTCATATTCTGTGGCTGAAAGGTCTGACAAATGCTTCATTTTAAATGGGATGTCTATCTGAGAAGTACAGGGAAGCAGAGAAAAAGTCATGGCAGATGGGGTGATTTAATTTAAGCCAAAATTTCAGGCCATCTTTTTGTCGAAGAAGAAGAGCTATTCATTCTGGAAAACTACTGTGATAATTAGGTTCTGGTGTCAAATTGGCCAAGTGATTATGCTGTGTGGTCTGGTCAGGCAAGCACTGGCCTGGCCATGGCTGCAAGGATATTTCATGGCTGGTTGATCAACTGAAAGGCTGTTGTATTAAATCATCAGTCAGTTGATTGTATTGGTGGCTGATTACATCTGCAGTCAACTAAGGCATGCCTCCCATATGAGATCATCCAATCAATCAAAAGCTTTTAAGGAAGAAGAGAGACCTATCACTGTTTCTTCAGCCAGCGAACCTTTCCTGTGGAGTTCATCCAGACCCTTTATTGGAGCTGCCAGCTTCACAGCCTGCCCTATGGATTTTGGACTCTTCCATTCACATGGTCGTGTGAGGAACCTTTATGAATCTCATACAGGTATCTACTGTTGGTTCTGTTTCTCTAGAGAACCCTGACTGATACAACTACTTTGTGCCAAAAACTATATGGTGTTGAAGAGACAACAATGTATTAGGTATGTTTTCTATCTTCAAAGAGCTTATGACCTTGTGGGAATGTAAGGTATTCAACAGTTGTACTAAGTACTGAATAGAAAAGTAATTTATGCAACTTGATATTAAAAAACAATCACATTAGGAATGTGCTGGAAGATGCCAAGCCAACAGGTGCAGAATCATGGAGTAGGAGGGACTGATATTCCCTCTTCCAATCAGCTGTCTCCAAGTATAAAGCTTGCACCTTAGGCTACTGCCTTCACTGGTTTAGAACTATTCCAGCATAGGCAAATCCACTGTTCATCCATCTGCCCAACTACTTTTTCGGGTCAAGATAGATTGGTGTAAATATTTCTCCTTCCTGCTATAGGCAAGAATCAATAGATATGAAAAATGTGTGTCTCCATTGAAATGTTTAGTTTGCACGGGCAGTGCCTAAGAACAGGCATTGGAATGAGTGGGAAATGTGCTTCAAGTGAGGTAGAGTTGGATTCTGGAAGGGGGTCCCTTCATGAATGCAGTGCAATTTCGTATTGTTATTTTGTTCTGATTTAAATTCATGCAGGTGTCTGGGCTAATCTTATATTTATTTGCCTTGCATAGCCATAGTAATGACGTTCCCTAAAAAACTAGGCATCATCTTAATTATATCAGTCAAAATTTTTACCTCATTTAATCTACTAATTTTTTTCCCCAAAGCAAAATGACTTTTTTGGTAGGTTTGTCTTATCAGATAAATCACACATTCATCAAGAATTGTTTTGATTGCTTAATAGTGTGTGTGTGTGTGGGAACCCCACCCTAAAATAAAAATAAGACTCATCTACTTTAATTATAAAATGGGAATGATTACTACTACTTACTGATTACTTAAATATTCATGAGAAAAAGCCTCCAAATTTAGATGGCTGTGTATTTAAAGATAAGGATATATTCATGTTTTTTAATAAGGAGATAAATTAATCTTTATACTCTCAGTGAAGCACTCAGAAAACTGTGGAAGGTGCTCTTCCTTTTTATGCATTTCAAAGGTAGTGAGTAGCAGAGAGAGAGTTTTTCCCCTGAGGCAAATGGAGTCGGTAAGAATGATTTTGCCTTGCCTGCACAAATATAATTTATTCTTTTATTCCTTTTGATTGTATATAGTAGTTCAAATATTGAATATCTGAATTATGAAAGTTGATATGTCTATTTGGGCTTAAAAAAAATCTCCATCTAGAGAAGAATGTAGCATTGCCACTTACCCAGGGGATTTTGGAGACTGCCTGGAAAATATTGGAAGAGGGTGGAAGAAAGTTCTCTGCATCCCACACCCTGATGGGATGTTGTTTAGATGCCTGAAATGGACCCCAGGCAGAGTCCCAATACTCCAAATCCAAGCCACAATTTTACCCATAATGCGGTGAAGTGGAAAAGTGATAAACAAAAAATATCACAGTAACAGAAATGAGATAAAATCCAGGTTTCCAGAATCTCAGTTTAATACCACTTCTGATACTTTGCTCTCTTTGGGTTTTCTTGAACTTCAAGGATAAAAGTTGCAAATCCCCCCAAATCTAGTTTTTTTCCTTCTAGCAACTTTATGAATTAGGAGACGTGTCTCTGCTCACATGGCCTTTTCCCAGTCCACTTTCCTGGCTTTGTTCCTTATTCTCTGGATTGCTTTACTTTCCCTTTAGAAAAACCTGCTATCCCATTAAAAGCTCGCCTTAGTGATTGCCACCTAGTTCATCTACTAATATGATGGGATGAAGCGCAGTGGCTGGCTGAAAGGGAGGTAACATGAATCTTCCTTTCCCTGATGTGCGATGTTCTGCCTTGCTTTGGTTAATGTATATACTTATATCACCATTACTTCTTCTGCAAGATTTTATGTATCCAGAAGTCAAGGGGCATGGTATTTTTTTCCTTTTTCTGTTTTTGGCAGGAAAGGAAGAACCTAGTGACCATATCTCAGTACATTTGTATTTCAACCAAGGCAGCAGGCAGGATAACTACTAGTGTAGTTATCTAACACTGTTAAATAAGCTCAGGATGATTCTGTGGACTAACCAAGTTACAAAACTAGGGACGTATTTCCATTAATTTGCTTTCCTGCTTATAAAGTCTGCTAACATGCCCTATGACATCTTTAGAAATTATTGGATGTATTGTCCAAAGTTGGTCAGGAAAAAGAAAATAAAGTATTCCAAGTGGAAAAATCATTCAATATAGGGAAGTGGTGCTTATGAAACCATTGGCAGGGTTTGAGGAATGAAAGTCAGAGAAAACCACTGCTTACTCTCAGGTGCTCTGTTTTTCAGAAAGCCTCTGGAGTCATAGGATACCACTGGTTATGTCCATAGCTGCCTTCACTACTGACTCGGGTGATTGCCAGGAAAGCGCCCAGAGGTTGGTGCAAAATATCCTATCTGCTGAAGGCCATGGGTCTATGACTTTGTCTCTCTCCAATGGAGAAGCAAAAATATACCTTCAGCTCCTCTTTTGCCTCTCAAAGCTCATGGGAGTGTCTTTTGGCTGGCACATATAACTTGGAGCACTGCTGGCAGGCCTTTTGAGAAATATAGCTTCCAAGCTTCTCCTCCTGCAACATAGGGATGGGGGGAGAGGGGTAGAAATGGCACCAATAACAATTTCCACATCTTTTAATTCCTTTGCTTTTGCCAATTATTTTTGATTCTAGCAATTAAAATATTTATTCATTTGGTGATTTGCGTATATAACTTACATGTGCATAATACTGTTCTAATTTGGCCAAGAAGAGTAGTTTGAGGAGTTATTCATCATAATATCCTATAGGACATTCTGGATATGCTGAACATGGTATTTGGGCCTTTGAAAATAATTCTTCAAATGAAAAAAGTGGTGTGGCTCTACTCTGACAAAACCCACCCTAGGGCGATATTATGGCTTGAGAAAGTTTCATTTCTGAAAGAAAAATATGAGTAATGCAAATAATTTTTTAAACTACTCCATTTGCCTTTGGGAGGGACTAAAGCTGTGATAAGAGCTTTGAAATAACTTATTAGTATAACTTACAGGTGTTTGATTTTTCTTTGTACCAGTGACAGTTATCTAAATATGGCGCATACCTCAAAAAACCTTTGTAGTAATACACAAAGAACTTTCGATAGTTGAGAGAACATTTTTTTAAAACTTCTTATGTAGAAATAATATTGTATTCCTGTCTGTGGCCCCTACCTTCTTTTGCAATATTTGACAATTTGCACATCTTAATGCTATCAATGTATGGAAGGTAAATGTATTCATTTCCTAATGGGTTTAGGAAGAGGATAAAGAAAACCTTTATGAATGATAACTATCTATAAATAGAGATGGAAATAAAAAAAAAAACCAACAAATCCTGGCATCGTTTTTCTTGGAGGGAGAATTGTACCTTTGAGGGTGGCTAGGATAAGATTTGTTGATGTGTACTGTCCACAGCTTATTGCCTTTGATGATCTGCGATCGTTAGTAACAGGAAAGGGAAAATGCCTTTGCAAAGGCATCTGTCAACACTGCCTCAGTGGCCCAGGTGGGGATCAAGTAGGGCAGGTGTGTGCAGAGGAAAGGGATTGGCAAATGGGAGCCTCTGAGGCATGTGGGAAGGTGGAGAAAAAGGGGAACAGGGAGTGGTACCTGAGGAATATGCCTTGTATTCCCTTTAATGCATTTTGAGAGATATAAGTAAAGACTGAAATTCTGCTTTAATAATTATTAATATCAATAATATCATTATTTGCCTGTATGGACTGTATTTAGTTAAATGTAACACTGCTCTTGAGCCGAACCACATGGGTGATGCCTTCAAAACATTTCGTGAGCACATGAGGTGTATAGTTAGGAGACCAAAGCTGTGCAGGAGTGAGCCCTGAGAATGGGATAATTTCTGCTCACCACCCCACTCTCTTGGGCAACTGCTGTGATTCCTGACATGGGAGCTATGTTTTGGGGAATATGTACTTAAGTAGTGATAAATCTCCCTTGTGACATGAAACCTCGGAGGCTGCTTACCTCCTGTTTATGTGGTCCCATAATCTTACGATGAGAAGACCGACTTCCCTGAATATCACGCCAATCGGTCAAGTAGCTCCAGGAGACCCAGCCGTTTGTTCAGCCATCTTCTTTATTTCTTTATCTTGTGTCTTTGATGTGTGTGTGAGTAACCTGTGAGTGTGATGTTCCAGGTGGGGGCTCTGCTTGTCCTGGCCTTAAAGGCTACCTGTCCTCTTGGATATTTTTCTGTAGCTTCAGGATTCAGTTATTCACTTAACAAATATTTTCTGGGCATTTATTACATATCAAGAAGTGTGCTCAGTTCTTGCATTAAAATACAGATAAAAGAAAGGAATGGCAAGTTCCCAGGCTTCATGGAATTTTCATTCAAGAAAGAAGGGTAGACATTTAACAAATAAAAACATTAGACAAGATAACCACAGACTCTGATACATACACCATAGGTGATGATCAAGGTGAATAGATAAAATAGGACGGACCACCATTGGTCAAGGACTACCATTCTCCAGACAGACGTTTCTCAACAATGAGAAAGACTCAGCTGTGAGAAAAGCTGGTTGGAGAACATTTTAGGCAGAGGATACAGCCAGTATGAAATCTCAGAAGCCAGAGAGCAAGGATCAGATTTTGCCAGTGTCATTCCAGATAGCAAAGATCTATTTCGCAGACTTTCTGCCTTCTTTCTTTTCCATTTCATAACTTTGCACAAATTTATTGAATATTCTAAGACTCAATGTTCATTTCTTAAATACAGAATGATCATATATAATTAAAAAAAATTATGTGAATTAAATGAGACAATAAAACTCCGAGCAGAATCTCAGTGTCTAAGATATGTTTGGGAAATGAGCACTATTGTTATTATCATATAAAGATAAAAATATAGACCCACATTGATAATAGACCCTACAGAATTCTGTTTTTACCCCCTTTAATTTTATGCAGCTTTTAGGATTGCCTTAAAATCCTAAGGATTGTCTTAGGTTGCCATGGAATTGATGGTAGAGCTGTGTAACTGGGAAAACATCTAGGCAGAAACGTTATAGTTCTTGCTACAAAACTTTCCTTACTCAATTGTATTATAGCATTCATTGAAGAAGGTTTAGAAATCGCTGCCTAAAAGGGTGACACTTTTATCCTAATCCTCTGCTATCTTAATCAATATACTATAAAATATATTAAAAATGTGGGAAATTGAGCTCAAGATTTGTGACCACGGATAGAAAACTTAACAATACCCTATTAATAAGCAATTAATTGCCAATATTTTCAGTCTGATTGTCTAGTAGACTCCAGTGAGTTAACTTTAGAATAAATTTTATACTTGGCTTGCTGCCCGGCATATTTCCATGAACTTCAAAGACAACTCACTGCTCAAATTAGTTTCATTGGAGTGTGTAGTTAGATAAGCTGGGGCTTTTCAACTTTGAAGCATGAATTTCTTCTAATTCATTTAGGTCATGAAGCACAATTTTGCAGTTCTCATTTTTTTCTTTTTGATTTAAGAAGTGCCTCATAAGAAAAGTAAAATGTTCCAGTTTATTTAAAAAATATATATGTATGCAAACCCTACCTTACCAATCTATCGTTCTCTTTCACAAGATAACCTTTAATTCTCCTGAGATAAGACTACTTAATAGTCCCATATCGAGGAAAATACATTCTGCAAGAGAATTTTCCTGAAAAAAAGGCAAGAGTTTTCAAATTGCTATTGGAAGCAGTAGCTGGAAAGAACATTGACTTCTGTATCAGACCAAAGCTTCATTTTTCTTTTGCAAAAGGCAAATTGCTCAGTTTCATCATCTATAAACTTGGTATAATAATAGTGTACCTAGTATGAGGAATTATCGTGAGGATTAAATGCATGTGAAGTGCTGGTACATAAGAAATAAAAATCACCATGACAGGGACAGAGAAAGAGCCTGTTAAAGGAAAAACTTTTATATTTTAGTACCTCCAATGACACATTTTTTCTTGTATTTTGAAGAAATGACCCTACATTTTCATGTTGCACTGGAACCTGCTAGCCTTGTTCATATATGTACCTTCCTTCCACTGCCATCTCTCTCGCCTAGGCCTTGCAGTACTTTCCACCTGGGCCCTCTACCACCGTATTCTCCATTTCTCTCCACAATGTACATTATTTGTTATTGGCCCTTAATATGAGTGGATGAGTATTATCATGACTAATAATAGGATTGGCTATAACAAGATAAAAGAAGTAACATTAATAATGCGAGTTGCTATGAATAACTGTGACTTGTGAGAATGATTGCCATAGTGAAAATGAGCTAAATATGATTGTGCTGATATGCTAATGAGGGGGTTAGAATGAATGGCTCTCTGGGCAGGACTATATATGTAGAAACGCATAGGTGGAGATTATTCTGAATAAGAGCTTCAGTATTAAGAGATGCCCCCTTAGGGTGCTTTGGATGCTTCATGGGTGCTAAGCCTTTTAAATCAAGTCTGGTCAAAATCTGAGAAATTGAAATGTAATTGACTTTTCCCAGTCTAAATGCTATTGTTACATGAGAAATCGCAACCACACAGATTCAAATTTAAACATGGAGCTTAAAAATATGTCAATTTTATTTTTTTATTAAAACTTTCAATTAGAAAAGTAGAAAAAATTATTCCACATCCCTATTTATCCACCTCTGAGGTTAAACAGATAATGAAATTTTTATCATAGTCTGATATCTCTTTTGCTTTTTAAACGAATAAAATGTAAATTATTACCTGCCCTTTTCTCCCTTCTTTCCCAGAGGCAACTGAGATGCTACTGTAGCAGTGGGGGGCCTCTCCAGATTCTCCAACCTGCTCTCTTCCCCAGGGCTTTATCAGGAGCTAGCTCTTCAGAAACCTTCAGCACCATGAGGGGGAAGGGGAAGTAGGGGCAGGATATTTATTTCCTGGGTTCCCTCCTTGCAAGTTCCTCCAGCTGACTTGACTCTAGGCTGAAGGTCCCTGCTCCTTCCCAGGGGCTGACTTTACAGGACCTTTGTCATTTTGGGTTCAGCTTAACTGTACCCTTCTCTTCTCTTTGGGTCTAGGGGTGATAAGAACAAGGCTGTTACTAGTCCCAAATTATTGCATTATCTCTTAAGGTTCTCATGCAATGACATCTGTCATGGTCAGGTTCATGTGTCAAGTTGGCCAGGTGGTGGTGCCCGGTTGTCCGGTCGGGCAAGCACTGGCCTGTTTGTTGCTATGAGGACATTTCATGGACTTAAATCATGAGTATGTTGGCTGCATCCACAGCTGATTATGCTTGTAATCAGCTAAGGGGAGTGTCTTCTGCAGCGAGTGATGCTTAATTGAATCACTGGAAGGCTTTTAAGGAGGATTCAGAAGAGGCAATCAGTCTTCCTGCTTCAGCTGGTGAGCCTCTCCTGTGGAGTTAGTCCAGACCCTTCCTTCATCGGAGTCTCTAGCTTTACAGCCTGATCTATGGATTTTGGACTCTTCCATTCCCACGGTTGTACAGCCAGCCTCTCCCGAGAGTTTGTTGAGGACCTTCATTGGAGTTGTCAGCTTGCGGCCTGCCCTACAGACCTTAGACCCTTCCATTCCCATGGTTGCCCAGCCAGCCTCTCCTGAGAGTTCATCAAGGAACTTCACTGGAGTTACCAGCTTGCAGCCTGCCCTACAGACCTTGAACTCTACATTCCCACGGTTATGTGAGACACTTTTATAAATTTTATATCTATAGATATCTCCTGCTGATTCTGTTTCTCTAGAGAACCCTAGCTAATACAAGACCTTCATAAATAATCCTTTTACAATAGTGATAAACATTCCTCAAATTATCCTTATTTGAATGTGCTTCTTATTTTCTATTGGGGTGGTTACTGCTATGGGTGCACCATTCTCTTATATGTCATTGTACTTTTACCACATATGTGTGTATTCATAAGACATATAAGTTATTATTAAAATGATGTAATTTGTTTCCTACTCTGCAGATTCCTTTGAAATTTGCTTTTGTTTTATTCTGCATTATGCTTTGGAGTTTCATCTATCTTGTGACTTTATATACAGACATATGTACACATAATACACACACGGAGGTGTTAATTTTTTTTGCTGCTGAGAGTATTAAAAATAAAGGTAACATTGATTTTTAAAGTCCAGTTCATTTGCTTTGACTTTTCTCCTAATGCATTCAGTGTTTCAGCTAACAGTCTAACAAGATGCTTGGATACATATGTGACATATTTGTGCATACCTAGAAATGAGACTGCTGGATTGGGTAGCTGAGTATTTTCACTTACCAGATATTGCCATATTCCTTTCCAATATACAAATGTGACTTTGCCAGGGCTGCTATAACAAACACCACAGACTGGCTGCTTAAATAACAGAAATATTTTGTCTCATAGTTTTAGAGCCTAGAAAGTCCAAAATTAAGGTGTCAGCAAGCCAGGCTTTGTCTGAAATATGCACTGTTCTGGTGGTGGTGCAGGTAATCTATAACTCAATCTCTGCCTCCATCACAGGGCCGTCTCTCTTTCCATCTGTCTCTCCCCACTTGCTTCTGAATTTTCCCTGCGTGTAAGGACTCCAACCATACTGGATTAATGTCTACCATGATTCAGTTTGACATCATCTTGACTAATAGAATTTTCGAAGATGCTATTTACAAATGAGTTCATTCACAGGTCGAGAGAATAGGAATTGAACACATCTGTGGGGGATGTGATTCAACCCAGAACAATACCCAACAGCAAGGTAGGGTGAGTTCCTGTTTTTCCACATTCTCCCAAAGCCTGGAATTATTAGGTTTAATAAATTTTGCAAATTGGGGTGGTTTGAAATGGTAAATTGTTAACGTTTTAATTTGCATTTCTTTGATTATTCATTACGTTAAATTTCTAATTATATGCTTATTGACCTTTTGGGTTTCATCCTCTCTGTAAAGCCTGCTGAAAATATAACTTCTTTAGAACTAGGATATATTGTAGTGATTTCAGTTGGGACTTTGGGGAGACATTCTAGATAGAAAAGGATCACATCTTTTCAGAAACAAAGGGAGCTGAGAAAGGTAGATCATCTTGGCTTGGTGTTGTAGGAGGGTAAACCATTATGCAAGCCCAGTGATATGATAACTTGAAGGAAATGAAGTGACTGAAAGGAAAAGTAATTACATGAGCTTGGAAATGGTTCATGTTTTAGACCTTAATCATGTTTAGAGTGTTTGTGAGATAGTGTACTTTAAGCTTATTCACTGGAAATGTAGTTCCCTTCAACTAGAAGGAGATTGCTTATATTCGCTCTAAAATGTGCCATTTTGCAATGTGTAGATTTGAAAATGAGAATCCACAGGATGTGGGAATGGGGGCATACCCAGGAGTCTTAGGAAACTTTATTTTGGAGAAGAAATTCTTCCTAGTTAGCAAAAATTGGAAAGTTACTTGGAGAAGAGCAATGGGGGTCTTGAAAAAAAGAGAATTATTTTAGGGTTATGTTTTAAGAGCTCTATGTTACCATGAATTCCTTCCTCTGTCCTATGCCATCCATTCCTTCTAGTTCCTGTGAGGTTCTGAGCAGGCACAGGTGCAGGGCACTAATTATTTTTGTAACTCCTTCAAAAGAGGACTGGCCTGTGCAATCTACTGTGAATTTCTTAGGCTTTGGCATCTCCCTCAAAGGACTTCTGTAGAACCAAGAATTACATCTCTTGAGTTACATTGATCTATTCACTATACCTGTGGTGGGGTCTAATTGATGCTTAGATTATAGTTAGGGCTGCAAATATTAGTGACCTTCATGAGTCTCTTAGGGAAGCTATTTTAATTTTACCTATGTTACTGACAATGAAATTAGCAGATTTGAAGTTATTGTCTAAATGAAATTAGTTAATCAGTAGAGAAGTCAGGACTAAAAAGCAGATCTGCTGATCCATACCCAAGGTTCATTTCAGTATACCACATTGGCTGAAACTACTAGTTCCTTTCTCCATAGCATTCTCTTTACTTTGTTTTTGTTCTTGGGTGTGAGCAATCCAGGCCATCGTGGTGTGTGCTTGTGCGTGTTGGATTCCGCTGCCACCCTCTTCCCTGGGTGGCACTTGAGCATGGGCATCAGGAGTGGCCATGTGTGTCCTGCAGGGTCTTGGGCAGGGCAAAGTGTGTCTGTCCCGGTCCCAGCCTGCTTGTGTTGGCAGGTGATTTGGCAGGGTGAGTTTCTCTCCTGTTCCTGATCCAGGTACCAAATGCCTCTGGCACAGAGGTGGCAATAATTTGGGGGCCCCTCTTTGCCATGGATTGGGACAGTAGGTCATGGGAAGGAAAGATTAATTATTCTGTTCTTTCCTCCTGCTGGGACACATCAAGTAGCCAGGTGTCCTGCTTCTCCCAGCCTATGAGTGTCCGCATTCACCCTGCCAATATCTCTGTACCTGAAGAAGCATGCATATCAATAGTAAATAAAAGCCACCGTCTCAGGTCCAGAGAACAACTGTGGAAGAAAGGAGAAAGTTTTTTGTTTTTAGGACCTTTAATGGTACTTCCCCTCTGCTTTTTAAACAAGTGGCCCTTCATTTTCGTGTTGCACTGGGCCCTGCTGGCCCTGTTTATGTCTGTCCTTTCCTTTACCCTACGATTGCCAGCTTCCCCCTTACCCAGGCCTTTGCTATAGCCTTCCACCTGGCTTCCCTACCTCTGTATTCTTCTCTTCTCTCCCCAGTGTATGTCTTTTGTCATTGACCCTTACTATGAGTGAATGAGTGTTATCATAACTACTAATAGGATTTTCAATAATAGGATAATATAAGTAGCTAATAATGTGAGTTGTCATGAGTAACTGTGACTGGTGTGAATGATTGCTGCAGTGAAAATGAGCTAAATATGGTTATGCTAATATGCTAATGAGGAGTTTAGAATGAATGGCTTTCTGGGCAGGTCTGTAAGTAGATGTAAAAATGTATAAGTAGAGATTTCTCTGAATAAGAGCTTCAATGTTAAGATGTCCTCTCAGAGTGCTTTGGCTGTTGCTTGGGTGCTAGATCTTTTAAATCAAGATATAAACTGAGAATAGAACTTGGAATCAAAGGAGAGGTAGTACAATAGAGTAAGAAAAGCTTTGGCATTGCAAAAGATTAAGGTTTGCATCTCCTGCACCATTATAGCACAGTGACCTTGGAGGAATTAATTACTCCCTGAGTCTCAATTCTTTCCTAACAATTGACAATACTCTCTGTGTCATAGAGCTGTTTTAAGATACTATATTAGATAATGTACAAATTTATAGATATACTGCCTGGAAAAGAGAAATCCAATAAACAATAGCTATTAATACAGAAATGACAACAATGTGAAAAATAGTTGGTAAGGTTTTGATATTTTCCTGGACACTGGGATGCTAAATGATCAATATGGAATTAGATCTTAAGAACTGGTAAGCAAAGGACATGCTTTTGCAGCACAAATCATCTATGAATGCAAGAGGCTGCATGTCACATCTCTGAACAAAGACCATGTACATTGAACTGCATGAGGTGTGCTAATGGCAGTACAACTGGAACTTTCTTTCCTTTCCCTTTCTAAAATTTCTACCCCTGTGGTGAGTCCACAGATCTGTGGCAGTTTATGAAATGACTGTATGGACTACATGAACAGAAGGGGTGAGTGTGAGTTCATGTGCACATGACTGCCTTATTTTCTGAGGGCTGCTGCTACAACACCTCATAGCAGAATCAGTGGCTTAAAAAAATAAAAACTATTCTTGCACAGTTCTGGAAGAACTGACAACGAAGCGTCATCCAAGATTAGTTCCTCCTGGAGCTCTGAGGGAGAATCTGTTTCATCCCTCTCTTCTAAATTCTGGTGGTTGCCAACAATCCTTAACATGCCTTTGCTTGTAGATGTATCACTCCCATCTCTGTCTCTGTTTTCATGTGGTCTTCTCCTTGTATGTCTCTGTGTCACTTAGTCTCTTTTTGTGACAGCAGTGATTGGATTTAAAGACCATCCTAATCCAGTATGACCTCATCTTAATTTATAATCTTAATTATATCTACAGAGACTTAAAAAAAATAATCTGGTCATATTCCTTGGTACCAGGGGTTAGGACTCAAACATATCTTTTGTGGGGACATAATGTCACCCACAACAATGGGTTTATGTGTGCGTGTCTGAGCGTTAGGATTTCTATGTTTGGTTCTCCTTCTCTCCTCCAAAGGTTCTCCAGTCTTCTCTGCCCGAAATACATCTCTGTAATGTAAACTCCACACACTACATCACCTGACCTCCTTTGCCTTCTAGCTTTTGGGTTCAGTCAATGGGGGACACTGGAAGGAGATGGAATGTCTGAGACAGAGTGAACTTGGAGTATTGATTTCCTCCCCCACTGCTCTCTTCCTGCACAGGGTGTGCTGGGCAGTGGCTGTATTCCTTTACTTGAGGATGCAGCTTCCTTTAGCCCTGTCCATGTGGTAACAGATCTCACAAGTTCAAATGGCACAAATTCTCCTTCTGTCCATTCAGGAATAGGGTAGTTAATGGCTTTCTTCTTTGACTGGTAAAGAAGAGAACCCTGCTTGCATAGTGGTAAAGAAGAGAGCTCCTTACACTCACTGAATGTGTCATCTATTTCCTATTAGGACCCTGACTAATGTAGTGTTTGTGTGTATTTATGTGTGTGTATTTCAGAAAGAAGAAAGGGAAGATAATGAACTTATCCATAAACCAATTAAAGTCTGTGGACTTTCGCAGTTTGTCTTAATCATTTTATTACCAATATGTCATATTGCAAAGGATATCAATGAAGAAAGAGAGAGAGAAAAAAGACAGATAAAGAGAGAAGAGAAATATTTTAAATTCTAACTAAAATAAAAAACATTATTTCAATAGGGGATTCATTAATGCTTAAAAAGTGATAAGAGAATAGATGAAAAAAAAAACCCACTGAATTTATTCATTGTCAGAGAAGACTTAAGAAACACAAGTTGTAAATTGGTTTTTTCTCCTAAAGATTTTCAGTAGCAAACAACATCTTTTTTTTTTTTAAAAAGAGTTCTATATTTCCATGATTTCTTTTCAAAGAAAAATCATAGATGAAAATAGCAATGCTCTTCAGTTTTTTAATTGTTAGAAATAGCAACAAAAATTGGGATATAACTTCCCAGGCAAGAATTGATTCTATTTTATTTGCTCTAGAATTATATTAGCTTGGAAACTTGGGCATGAATTAATAAATGGTTTCTAAATAGTAGGGGTCTATTCGTTAAGAGGCTCATTCAGAAATAGAAATTATATGTAATTCACTGCACCTCCACCTTGCTACCAAAAGTTTAATTAAGAAATAGTAAAATTTAAATGAGTGTGTAAAGACAAATAAAGAAATGAGTATTATAATACTTGCCTACCTACCTCATGTTTGATGGGAATACAATGTATATTCTGTATAGGGATACTCTTCTTGGAAGAACACACTCTAAGGAAAATTTATGTAAATAGAGTCAAATTTCTCTTTTAGCACACTACAAAAGAAGATAGATATACATGAAAATATTTTTAGCCCAAGACAAAAATGTAGACTTAGGATAACTTAAAATAATATAAAAATTCTGTGCTACTATTCTTTCCCCTAAGCCTATGCGTTTTGGATGGGGATATGGGGCTGTGGGATTGTAAGGTATTTTATAATCAGACTTTAGCTCTTCCTCTGTGTCAAGTGCATACATAGATGATTCCCAAACTTTAAATACTTCTGTTTGAAATGTTTATTTTAAGTGATATTTTCTAAATTGTGAACTTCACTTAAAGGTCCTGGATAAGGCTATTCAGTGCTGAGTATATGATTTGAAGGAAAAAATATCATTGAAAGGAGAGAGGCATTTGTTATAAAACACTTTGCTGGATCATTTTTATCAGTAGGAGGGTAAGATATTGGCTATAAACATCTCCGGTTTTCTTTAATAATATGTAAGGATTTAGCTTCTAAATTCTTAATGATCAATTTTTAGCTCATGCCAAGTTTTCATGGTCCTGGGTTCTTCAACATGACACTTGATTGACTATTTTTCCAAATGCTTATTCTTTTAGTTTTGGATGGAGGGAGGTGTACCAGAGTTGGAGTACATCAGAATTTGGTGAAAGTTAAGTCATGCTATAGATTCCCTTTATGATCTTATAGATTTTGATCAGGTCCTAAATCCAAGAGTAATCTTTTGTTGTATAGTAAACAACAAAGGATTATAAAACAAACAAGAAATAGGAAATGATGGCCCATACAAAGGAAGAAGATAAAAATCCAGAAACCATCAATGAAAAGGACTAGACTTTGAACATACTGGACAAAGACTTTGAAAAACAAGATCCTCAGTATGCTCAAGGAGATAAAGGAAAATATGGAGAAAGAACTAAAAGAAACTAGGAATACAATGAATGTACAATATTAGTGGCTCATTAAAGAGATAAAAATTTTAACAAAGATAAGCAGAATTATTGTAGTTGAAGACCACAATAATTGAAATGTAAAATATCCTAGAAGGTTTCAACAGCAGAAGCTGTTGGAGCTAGCAGAAGAGTCAATGTTCTCAAAGATGAGACAATTGAAATGATTCAGGCTGAAGAGCAGAAAAAGTTATTTTAAAAGGTCACTACATAATTGAAAAAGGGGTAAATTCAACAAGAAGACAAAACAATTATGAATATATATGTACATAGAGGCAGACCCTTAAAACATGAGTAGCAAAAATCGACATATTTGAAGGGAGAAATAGATGGTTCCATATTAACAGTAGAATGCTTCAGTTCATCGCTTTTAATAATGGATAGAATATTTAGACCTAAGTTCAATAAGGAAATAGAAGACTTGAACATCACCATAAACTAGCTAGGCCTAACAGTCATATAAGAGCACTCCACCCAATAGCAACAGAATACACATTCTTCTTTAGTTCACATAAATCATTCACATAATGATTTAAATCAAAGGCCATATGTTGGGTCCCAAAACAAGTCTCAATAAATTAAAAAATAATGTTGTATACAGACCCACAGAATTGTATTGAGAGTTCAGAAATATACACTCACATCCATGGCCAACTGACTTTTGATGAGGGTACTAAGTCCTCTTAATAGGGAAAGAATCATCTCTTCAACAAATGGTGCCAGGCAAACTGGATATCTATACACAAAAGAATGAGGTAGGGCTCATACCTCACACCCTATACAAAAATCAACTCAAAATGGATCAGATACCTAAATATAAGAGCCAGAACTATAAAACTACTAAAGGAAAATATATGAAAATATCTTCAGGATCTTGTGTAGGCAATGGTTTTTTTATTTTTACACCCAAAGCACAATGAATACAAGAAAAAAACATAGATAAATAGAATCTCATCAAAATACAAAGCCTTCTCACATTAAAGGACTTCTCATCAAGGTAGAAAGACAACCCACAGGACAGGAGAAAATATTTAGATATCACATATCTGATAGGGGTATAATATCTAGAATATATGAAGGAATTCTACAACTCAACAACAAAAGGACAAAGAATCCAGTTTCAAAATGGCCCCAAAACTTGAATAGACATTTCTCCAAAGAAGTTACACAAATGGTCAAAAAAGCACATTAAAAAGATGCTGAGCATCATTAGTCATTAGGAACATTTATAACAGACCACAATGAGATACCGTTTTGCACCCACCAGAGTGGCATTTTTTTTTTTTTTTGCATGGGCAGACACTGGGACTCGAACCCAGGTCTCCAGCATGGCAGGCAAGAACACTCGCTGCTGAGCCACCATGGCCTGCCCCCTATTATTTTTTAAGAAAGGAAATTAACCAGTGCGAGCCACCGTGGCCCACCCTATTATTACTTATTTATTTATTTTTACATGGGCAGGTACCAGGAATCGAACCCAGGTGCTCTGGCATGGCAGGCGAGCATTTTTGCCTGCTGAGCCACCGTGGCCCGCCCCCTATTATTTTTTAAGAAAGGAAATTAACCAGTGTTTGAGGGATGTGGAGGAATAGAAACACTCATTCCTTGTTGGAGGTAATGTAAAATCAAGCAGCCACTGTGGAAGACAATTTGGTGTTCCTATGAAAATTAAGTAAAGAATTACCCTTTGACCCAGCAGTCACACTTCCTGGTATATATCTAAAAAAATTGAAAGCAGGGACTCAAGCAGATATTTGCACATTGATATTTATAGTGGCATTATTCACAATTGTCAAAGGATGGAAGCAACCCAAATGTCTATCAACTGATAAATGTATACACAAAATGTGGTATACACGCAGTGGAATATTATTCAGCTGTGAAAAGGAATGAAATTCTTTTTATGTGACAACATAGATGAACCTTGAAGACATCATGTTTAAAAGTGAAATAAGCCTGGCACAAAGGTACAAATATTTTATGATCGCACTAATATGAAAGAATTCAAATCAAATTCATAGCGTCAAAAACTACAATATAGGTTACCAGGGCTTGTGGTGGGTGAGGAGAATGGGGAGTTAATGCTCAAATGGTATAGAATTTCTATTTGGGGTGATGGAAAAGTTTTGGTAATGGATACTGGTGTTGGTGGCACAACATTTTGAATGCAATTAACAACACTGAATTATATATTAGAATGCAGTTAAAAGGGGAAATTTTAGGTTGTATATATGTTACTGAAATAAATTTTGAAAGAAAACAGGACTGTACAACATAAACAGCAAATCCTAATGTAAACTATTAGCTATTATTTGGGTGATTAATGGAACAATTACAGTGATATCTTTCATCAGTTGTAGCGTGGTAAGCAGATACCACACTAATGCAAGCTGTTAATAATAGGGGTCTACATGAAATTGTGTATTTTCTGCATGATTTTTCTGTAAACTTACAACTTCTTAAAAAAATAATTATGTATAAAATAAAAAAGAAACTTTGGTTTATGTTGCTTTAACATGCGTCTAATACTTTCTGTAATTTAAATACAAGAAGCAATCAAGAAGTTACAAGAATACATATTTTCTTTATGGATCTACTGATGAGAAAATAGAAATTACCCCAAGAGTCTGATATTGAGAGCCTGTGTTGCAAGTTATATTTTCTTATTTATATACAAATCAGTTTGTATATGCAAAATCTTTTCAAACCTCTATTTCATTACCTGCTTTGCCTCTGGAGATGTATGTTTGTCTTCACAATTTTAGGTACTTTAAGTCCATTAGGAAACATCATGAGCATTTTCTAAAATTTATGATATTTACAAAGATGACATCTTGAAGATATTGCAGACTTACTTTATAGGCACTTTAGAATGAATTGTTTTGTTACATCCTTTGAAGAAGATACTTTTAGTTTCCAAAAATTGCTTGAAAACAACATAGCAACCAATTGAAGTATTTCAGATTATCGTAATTATCTTATTTTTCATTTTATTGCATATGACATTATTCTAAAAGTATTGTAACTTTTTTTTTAACCTAAACTATATCAGATTTACTTATTGTGCTGGTTTGAATCTATTGTGTACCCCAGAAAAGCCATGTCCTTTAATCGTCATTCAATATTTCTGGGTGGGAGCTTTTTGATTATCCATGGAGATGTGACCCACCCAATTGTGGTAACTTTTGACTAGATAGTTTCCATGGAGATGTGTCTCCATCCATTCAAGGTGGGGTTGCTTACTGGTGCCTTTTAAGAGGAAACCATTTTGGAAAAAACTTTAGAGCCCACACAGCCAGAAACCTTTGGAGATGAAGAAGGAAGATGCCATCCAGGGAGCTTCGTGAAAGAAGAAGCCTGGAGAGAAAGGTAGCAGACGTCACCATGTTCGTCCCATGCCTTTCCAGTTGAGATAGAAACCTTGAATGTCATTGGCTTCTTGAACCAAGGTATCTTTACCTGGATGCCTTAGATAGAGCATTTCTATAGCCTTGCTTTAATTTGGACATTTTCACAGCCTTAGAACATGTAAACTTGCAACTTAATAAATTCCTCTTTTTAAAAGCTGTTCTGTTTCTGGTATACTGCCTTCTGACAACTTTCAAACTAGAGCGTTCATCTTAAATAAACCATGTAGTATTAATTTTATTTACGTAATAACTTCATCCTTTGAAAATAATACATTTATTGGAGAAAATTTGAAAATAAATACTACTGAAAAATATGTAAAATAAAAGTTGATAGCACTTAGAAGGAATAATCTGAACATTTATTTTAAGGAAAAACTTTTATGTTGTTGATCAGAGCTAGACTTTTGAGATAAATGAGGACAATTGGCAGGAGAATACAAGTGATTTTTTTGATTTGCTGTTTTCCTCAACAACAGGTACTGGTGATTTGTCCATGTGTCCTATTAAATGGCAATCATACAAACTAAATATTTCAGTCTTGGTTTAAGGCACTCATGATTAAGTAGTCTCAACTTAACAAAGCTACAATTACCAAAATAATAGTAACCTTTCCATCAAGCACTTAAATATAATTAAAGTCCTTTTAACATCTCTTTTTATGTTGGCAGTGAAATCATGAACTTTGCTCATTCAAGACATTTGATATTCTTAAGTTAAGGAAAATGTTTACTTCTTCCTTTCATAAAGCATTATGCAAATGTATATGAATCTTTTGTTTTATGTTCTTGGAGGCAGATGAGGATAAATGTTAAATAAGCAAATTTTTTTCTTAATGACCAAACCCAGACACTTCCCAGATCCATTAAAGAATAAAGAGTACATTTTTTTATATTGTAGGTTTGTGTGATATTTTTCTTCTTTTGAGCTGTCACTGCATCTTCAAAAGATTAGTTTTGATGTTTTTTGCTTTAGAGATTCAACAGAGGAAAATAATTTTATAATAATTATAGAAAATCAGTCATAGATACGTAAACTTCTAGAGACAGATGCCTATGTGTTTCTAAGCAAGTGATCAAATGTATAATCTTTTCCACACATTCCCATTAATTCATATAGTCATTCAAAAATGTTTATTAAATACTTTCAACAATCCAGGAACTGGTGAGTCATTCTCTATGAGGAATTTACAGTCTAGTTTGAGGACAGATAGATAAACTAGCAAATATAATAACGTGCACATAGTAATATGATAGCATTAGGCACAGAGTATTCTGGTAGCACTTAGAAAATCACTGAACCCTCCTCATATTTCTGGTGATGGGATGGTCACTTCATTGTATAACATTGCTTCTATTTTCAGGTAGCTTAAATAGAGATGTGTTCCCTATTTAATTCAACTAGTCTGCTTTGTGGTGTCTACCTATTGGTTTTTGACTGTTTTCCTCCATTAATGACACTTCCATTCATAAAAGTGACTTTATTAGACTGTAATGGGAAGATGTAGGGACATATACTAAAATTAGGGTATCTGTACTTTGAATCTCAAGCCTGCTTTCTCCATATCAGGTCTTTCCCATAATGCCAGGCAATTTAGACTCCTTTACTACTAGAAAGGGATCCATTTTTGTGTATCATTTCATTGCAGAAGGCTAATTGCGGTTCCTACTTCCCACCAGAGGGGGCTATAGGACTTACTGTGGGCTGAAGATAAGGCGACTATTGCTTGCGATTCTGATATGGCTTCTAAAAGTGAGGTTTGTGGACTTAATCTATTTATGGTACTATGTTAGGTGATGCAGAAAAACATGAGGATAGAAAAAATAACATTACTTGAAGGGTATTAGATGTTAACTTCAATTGTGAGATGACCAGCCAGGAATTTGTGACTGATATTACTTACAGTAATGGAATATTTAAACAACTTAATTAAAAACATCAGAGCAAGTTCAATTTCGCTCCTGTCAATCCTATTCTTCTTCTGTCACAATTTGTTTTCCTGAGTGGGAGAGAAATAAATATAATGACAGCATCTAATGCTATTGTATTGCACATTTGAACATCATTTGTTGAATTGTAATCATTGAGGGATCCAAAGCTGCTAACCACTGCACCAATGAGAGAAGACAAAACCATAGATGGCTCTAATTTAAGGCTGAAAATTCCAAGAGTACATGAGTGAAATAAGAAACAGAAGAAAATGGAGATTCATATAAAACAGCAATCATATTCTATTAAGGGATTAGGAGAGACAGGAAGAATCTAGAAGGGCTCCAGGGAAAGGAAAGAGTTAAACATTGAGATGCATTTTGCATACTGTTAGGACTTAGACTTCTGAAGTACTGGGGATGTTATAGCGTGATGAGTGAGTTTGTTGCAGGCATAGGGAGCATATATAATAAAGAGCAAGATGAAGCTGAAAATTGAAGCTGAGGCCTGATCATAAAAGAAGAAAGTTTGGATTATATTGTCCTAGCAATAGAGAATCATCGTGTGTTTTGAATTTAGGGAGTGTCGTGGTCAGGTTCATGTGTCAACTTGGCCAGGGGGTGGTGCCCAGTTGTCTGGTAGGGCAAGCACTGACCTGTTTGTGGCTATGAGGACATTTCATGGACTTAAATAATGATCACATTGCTGCATCCACAGCTGATTGCATTTGTAATCATCTAAGGAGAGTGTCTTCTGCAATGAGTGATACTTAATCTAATCACTGTAAGGCTTTTAAGGAGGATTTAGAAGAGACAGTCACTCTTCCTGCTTCAATCAGCCAACCTCTCCTGAGAGGTCGATGAGGAACTTCTTTGGAGTTACCAGCTTAAGGTCTGCCCTACAGACCTTGGACTCTACATCCCCATGGTCATGTAAGACACTTTTATAAATTTTATATTTACAGATTTCTCCTGCTGATTCTGTTTCTCTAGAGAACCCTAGCTAATACAGGGAGAGACTTGATTATAACTGGAAATCATCTTAATGTCAGCCTTATTCCTCCCATTTATACATTTCTCATGTCCAAATACTTCATTCGGTAATTCAATAAATATACATATAAATAAATACTTACCAACCCCCTACCCTATGCTGGACATGTCCTGGGCGTTCTTATAATCTAGTGAACAAGCCAGACAACAATCTCTGCCTTCTGGAAGCTTACTATTCTAACGCTTCCTGATAAATCCTTTCTTTCCAATTTTATCTTTGTTCTCTGAACACACTTTCAAGTTTCTTTGGAATTTAAGACTGAGCAAGAGCTGAGGAGAAGAGAGATTGGAAAAAGGGAAGCAAGTTGGTGGCATACTGGGGCCTCAATTGGTAAAAATGACTGAAGGGTAGTTTGTTGTTCAAGGACAGAGGTATCTAACATTTACTCTCCAATTGCTTAGGCTTCGTGGTATAAACCTTCCCCCACACCCGTTTCTGCTAATGCTCAGCAAAACACATGCAGCAAAGGAAAAAAAAAAAAGAAATCTTCCACTGCAAACTCATCAGTCAGCTGAGTTTTTCATGCTCTACAAAGGGCTACTGAGGAAGTAGGTTTTAACTGTCAGTGTCAGGTATTGAGAGTCAAAGGGACAATAAAGATTCTAAGAACTTTTAAAATTTTGGATGTACTTGATGGGAGAGAAAGGAACTTCAAATAAATTTAGGTGATCAAATTTGTAAAATTTTAAAATGTAAGAAGGCATTAATATTTCAAATACCTCTCTTTGAGGGAAATAACAGTATGAATAGTAAATATGCATAGCAATTATTTAGTGTCAAAATTAAGGCTCTCAGAGATCTCTCCCTATTGAATTTAAGGTTATAGTCTTTGTTTCTGAACAATTGGCTTAAAAGAATCGGCCTCTTGGTAAGGTTAGAGCCAAAATGACCCATACTTCTCTCTGAGGCCACTGAGTCTCTGCTGTGGACTTTGACAAAAGTAACAACTGTGTCCTGGGGATACTGGTCTGAGATAGTTGATCTAGGGGCTGGGAATTGGCTAACTTTCTAAATTTCCACCATGGGCCTTGCAACTTGTATTGTTTAACAATTTGGATTTTTATTATTATTTTTTTAATATGAAGCCTGTTAAAGGCTTGGTGTTGAATGAATTCAACTGCCAACATCCTGAAGAAACCAAAGTGAGATCGGCTTTGGCAGTTTATATTCTCCTAGCACATCATCTGTTTTGTAAGACTTTCAAATATAGTTGAGGAAAGTAACCCCTTACCTTGTCATTGGATATTTTCCTGTTAATCATATCTTGTTTTGTGCTTTGTGCTTGTTCTACTCTCCTTTGTTCTTCTTTTCCCTTAGTTTTTTAAATTACTTTAAGAGTTTTTCTGGCAAAGAATTATTTCTTGGAGCAATTTATTAACCATAGCCATTTTTGATAATTCATATTTTAATTTTTTGGGACCGTTCCTTCTACTCTCATTATATTTGTTTTCTTATTTATTTTTCCAATTTCTTGCAATGGATTTTTTCCCCCACTATTTTACCATCATTTATTCATTCATTTATCGGACATTTCTTGCAGATCCTTAACAAGTGAAAAGCAAGGGATTGGTGGTGAACAGAGCCCAGAACCTGTGAATGCCCATAACAACTGGCCAGTGACAGCCTTAAAATTTTTTTTTTTACTGTAGTAACCAACATAAAACACAAAATTTCCCATTTTAACCACATTCAAGTGTATAATTCAGGAGCATTAATTATATTCACAATATTATGCTACTATAACCAACAATCACCACTTCTTTCTCGTCACCTACTTATTTATTTTTATTCTTTCTTTAAAAATGTTTTTTAAGGCTATAAATTTTTCTCTCAGCACTGCTTTTTTAGCTATATCACATAGTCTATAGTACAAGTTATTTTCATTGTTATCATAGTCTAGCTATCTTGTAGCCTATTTACTTATTTATTTTTGCATGAGCAGGCACCAGGAATTAAACCTGGGTCTCAGCATGACAGGAGAGAACTCTACCTGCTGAGCCACTGTGGCCAGCCCTGACTCAATAGCTTTTTAAAAATGTTTTTATTGATAAAACTTAACATAGAAACATACAAACATTCTTAACATACAAACATTTCATACATGGTATACAGTCAATGGCTCACAATATCATCACATAGTTGTATGTTCATCACCATGATCATTTTTTTGAGCATTTGCATTGCCCCAGAAAAAGAAATGAAAAAGAAAAAAAGAAAATCCTCATACATATCATACCCCCTATCACTCCCTCCACTAGTATTTCCATCTACCCAATTTATTTTAACCTTTGACCCCCCTATTATTTTTTTTAATCCATATTTTTTGCTCATCTATCCATATCCTAGATAAAAGGACGATCAGACACAAGATTTTCACAATCACACTGACTCAACAGTTTTTACAAAATATTTCAGGTAGAATGTTTTTCTTTTCTGGTATTGTTATTAATTTCTACTTTTTGTGGTCAAAACATATTTCCTTTACTATTTCTACTTTTAAAGATTTATTGAGTTCTTTTTGTCTAGTAACTGGACAAATTTTGTAATATTCCATGGACATTTAAAAAATACCATCTCTCTTATCATGATATCAGGGTTTAATATACAGTGATTTAATGACATGTTTTAAATTATGCAATTTACGCTTCCTATATTCTTAATTATTTGTCACTTGATATATCAAGGATGATAGGGGTAAATTAATATTTTTACTTCTAATACATTTGACTATTTCTTCTTGTACTGTCTATGCTTTTTATTTTATAAATGTTGATGCTATGTCATTTAATCATAACCACAGATCCTGTATTGTGGATGAATACCTTTTCTTGTAGAACCTGCTTATTTGTATAGGTTATGCTTTTTAATGTATGCTTAAACAAAAAATGATAATAGCATTTGTTTTCTTGTTTGTATTTGTCTTGTATAAACTTGTGCATCCTTTCATTTTTCACCTTTCTGATTCACTTTAGGTGCCTTTGTGAGTGTGGAGGCCCAGGGCCTAGCTTTGGCTTAGCAAACCTGGGAAGCTGGGGTTCAGCTCTGAAAAGGAATGTATTTTTCTCTCTGTTTTTTTTTTTTTTTTCCTTAGCTCTTTAGATAAAACTGCTGTCATTCTCAGGCTTCAGCATTCCCCCAGGAGAGGACAGAATTAAAGTATGTTTGAGAGACAAAGTAACTAGTCAGGTGAAGGAGATAATTTGCTAAGGAGCTTATATCTTTAAGTAGTCTCTACTGGGAGTAAGGGATGACCCAGGGCCCAGTCTCCCTGTCCATTTTGAGAGTAAGTTGCTGTACATAGCCACTGATGTGACTGAGATGGAAGTTAAAGGTCAACAGACCTCCTCAGGGAGGAATGAATGTACAGATGGTATTGTAAGCCACTTATATTGTAAAGCATTAAAACTCTTCTCCCCTGATGTCGCTGTTGATAACGAATCTCTAAGCTCTTGTGTCATGAGACCCTACTGAAACTCTGTTCTCATTCCTTATGGAATGTTTTTGCCCTAAACCCTTATGAGTTGTCCCTTGTGCTGATGTCCTGAATGGCTGCCACCAGGAAAAAAATCTCCTTCTGGTAAGTTCTAATAAAACTTATGTGTGACTCTGTGCCTAGCATGTCCTTTGGTCTTGGGGCTGCAACAAACTGAGCCCTTCAAGAGCTGGGTTAGAATCATGAGCCAATCAGTAGGTTGTTTTAGCCCACTGATAGAAAATATATGATTGCTGTGGGTTTTTTTCCAATCATATTATTGTGATGTGTTTTGTTTTTCTATTTTTGTATTTGAAGCGCTTACAGTATGGTTTGAATTTGTCTTGCTATTTTTCTTACTATGTGTTTTTTTTCCTGATAATTTGTACTTATTTTGACTTTTTTCCCGTTCTTGTTATATTTCTAAATGTAAATTGATATAATGCCCTTAATTCACTATTTGTTAATAGAGTGTCTATTAAGCCTTTACTGTGATTAACTATTATTATAATTTCTAGAGTTTTACACTTTATCCTGTTCCTTTCCATATGTGATTTTAGTTGGTAAGATTTTCTTGGTGTTCACATTAATTCCTTTAAGTATTTGTCATGCTTTAAGAACTAATACTGGGCTTTTCAGCTTTAAATTACCCAGTCCTGTAACTAAGGAAGACATGAAAATCCAGAACTTTGCTAAGAAATGCCTTAATACTGGGCATCTTGTTTACATTTTTCCTTATAATATCCCAAGACCTATAAATCCATAGATGTAAATCTTCTGAAAATTTTGGAAAATTTTCTTAAATTAAGTTCTTTTTTATTTCTCTCTATAGTTATTTTCCATATGTTGGGATCTCATTTCTCCTCCATTTATTTTATTTTCTCTCTAAGCCTTTTAACTCTGTTCATTTTCAAATCTCATTTAACTTACTTTTCTCAAACCTGTCTTCTGTTTTCTTTATTGTGTTTGCAGAAGAGTTCACTCTTTTATCTGCTTCCCACATGGATTTCATTTCTATGATGGCCTTGTTGTTTTAAAGTTCTGCCATGCCATATTTATTTTCTTCTATTTACTTACCATTTCTCCCCAGAGCTCATGTCCTTCTGTTTAGAAAACTTATTTTATGGAAGCAATTTACTCATTACCTGTGGAAGATTGAATTATGTACTCCATTTATATATTGCTATTATGTACCCAAGTTCTTAATCTTCACCATCATTCCTTTGGGCATGAACCCATTATAACATCTATTGAAGTTGTTATTTAAGTTTAAGTATGGCCCAATTAAATGAGGGTAGGCTTTAATCTGGATTACAGGATTACTTTATAAACAGAAGAAATTCAGACAAAGTGTAAAACAAAACACAGTGAGGAGCCAGAAACTGTAAGTTAAAGGAACCCAGAAGAGAGAGGAGAGGGCATCACCATGTGATGTGAGGCAGGGATGCATGCCAAGGAACCCTAAGGATTGCCAGCCACCAGCTCCAGAATATTACAGACTGTAGGGAGAGAGCATTGCCTTGCTGATGTCTTGATTTTGGATTTCTCTTAGCCTCAAAACTGTGTCCAATTAATTCCTATTGTTAAGGCAAAACCAACTTGTGGTATTTGTTATAGTGGCCTAGAAAGTAAGACATTGTATTTAAAAATTCATGGTGATTGTAGTAGATTGAATTATGTACTCCAATTAAGACTTGTTTTTACACTTAATCTGCATTTCTGTGGGTGTAAATCCATTGCAAACGGGACCTCTTGAAGATGCTATTATTAGTTAAAGTGTGGTCAGTTGAATCAGGCTGCGTCTTAGTCTGGATTACTGGAAGCCTTTTAAAGAGCCAGAAGCTGGAAGTTAGTGGAAACTGGCAGTGTGGACACAAGAAAGGGAGGACAGTGCCAGTGACTTGAGGCAGTAATGCAGGCTAAGGAACCTCCAGGATTGTGGCAAACTGGCACTAGAACACTGCAGTCTTCTGGGAGAAAGCAAGCCTTGGCAATATCTTGATTTGTACTTTTGGCCTCTGAGAGAGTGAGCTGAAATATGCTTGTTGTTTAAGCCAGCCTACTCTGTTTTGTTTATAGCAGCTCAGGCAAACTAAGGCAGTGATATTTATGGTCACATTTTTCGTTGGCTCCATATCAACATTTTTCCATCGAGTTACTCATTTTTCATATTCTTTCCTCTCTTTTAATTTTCTCTTGGTAGGTTAGTAATTGTACAAAGTCTTTGTATATTATTACTCATTGTGTTTAAGGAGTTGAATTCTAGCTGGACTAGATAATTACTAGCTGGTTCATCTGAGAAAGGGGCCAAAGATATTTTAGGTTAGTAGAAATTTTTGTTATAACATAGTGTTTTGTGCGAGTGAGTTTATAATCTCTACTTATAGTCATCTAAGATTGTCAGCTCCAGGGCTATTTATGATTTGGACACTTTTTTTCAATCTTTCTCACCAGTAGACTGCTATTTGAAAATGCTGTCTCCCTGTGAGATTCCTCATCCATATCTGCTTCTCTGTTTTTCTTTAAAAATGAGCCATTTTGGGGAGGCTCCCACAACTGGCCTGTACACTCTGCTCTTGCTAGCCCTCAGTTATCTACTAGTCTCAGACAAAAAGGGGCTGTTTTAGTCATCCCCCCCCCCATTTAGGGGTTAATTTCTGAGAAGAGAAGGGTCAGTACCATTTCAGCACCATTTTGAAGTCAGAAATCCCCTGTTCACTGTGGACACTTGCTTTTAAAAAAATCTTTTGCTTTACTTTCTGCAAATTTGATTTCATGATTGTCTGCATTTATTAATTCATCATTTTATGCAGGGTGTTTATTTTTAAGTAGTTTTTCTTCTTAATTCAAAGTTAGAAAATTGGAGTCAAAGATTTATTTGTTTATTTTTAAGACAGATGCAGAAAATCTTAGAAATACGAGAGCATGTTGATAGCATTAGTGGCTAAGAACATAGGTTTGGAACTTCACTTTGAGGGTTAGGGTCTGGATCCTATTTCTTATTAGCTCTAAACTCTCAGGACTTCAGTTTCCTCATCTATAAAATGTTGACAAGGCAGGGCATTTCTCATAAAGTTGTTGTGGGTATTAAATGAACTAATTGATGTAAAGTACTTATAATAGGATCTGGAGCATGGTATGTTTGGAAAATGTAGCTGGTAATAAATTATCATCATCATCATCATTTTAATTTTCACTATCATTGTGTGTGCTTTCTCCAATAAAAATGAATTTAAATGCTAATAGAAAACTTCTGTTCATTGGGACAGCTTTTGAGGCTCTTTAAGAAGGGGCAGCCCATCAAATTCTAAGTGATTAACATTTATGAATCTTTATCAGAGTATTTCAAGGCTTTCACAAGTACATGAACAATATATGGGGGTCCTTGTGCTGCAACCGCAGTCTAATTCTACCAGGGGCTTCTATTTGACAGCCAATGATTCCTTATTGTTTTCTCTGTATTGTTTTCGTAAAAGACACAGATACAAGTGGAAATTTAAGGAGACAAATTAGAGACATGTAATAAAGAAGAAAGAAAGAAAACAAGTTATACGAAGGTGTCTTGTTTTAGAAATACTTCTTAATTACAACAGAAGTCAAGTCTAAAGCCATCATATTATTGCATTTTAAAATCTAATTTTTCCTAGCTACTTCACTTCCTTTAAATAGCTAGACTCACAGGAGTAGTGCAAGATGTAATTGAGAGGTAATTAAAATCAAGTCTTAATTTAAGGTTTTGAAGAAATGATGCTGAATACTAATTTGATATAGGCTATATTGAGCATAAAAAGATGCTTAAGAAAGCCAAATGTTTCAAATTTCCCCTTGATTTGATAATGCCGAAGTAGAATAAATCAACAAAAAAGCTTTCAGGTAAGGAATCATAGGAAGGCTTAGAAATAAAATCAGCAGTGGAAAAACAAAAATTTGACATGAATATCTAAGCATATTATTTATCCTTCTTTGAAATCATATTTGCATATCTCCTCTTGCAGGGATCATTGATGTTTATTGTTAGTTCAGTAATCATATTACCTATAGAAGAAAATCATGGCATAACTGAATCTGAAAGTTGAAAGGGATTTTAGAAAGCATCTAGCCCAATAATTCTCCTTACAGTACTCCAGGCATGCAGTAATTCAGGCTTTGCTTAAATTTCTTATCTGAAAAGCAGACCATTCTAATTTGGGGCATTTAAAATTGTTACAGAATCCTTTATATTGGGCTAAAATCCATATCCCTTTTCCTTAAATCCTTAGAACTGACATATTCCTCCTCTGAGACATTAAGTACTGTCACTTTTACAGTGCCATGAGAGACATTACTGTGCAGCAGATGAACTTTGGGGTCACCCAGTCCTGAGTTAATGTACTCTCTGTTCTATTTGTTAGTGTTGTAACAGGTTATTAATATTTCTCTGTCTTACCTGAGTCTGGGGTGGGCTTCCATTAAAATATGTTTCCCTCATATCCTGGGACTTGATGAGGGAAGGAAACATGGCTACCTTTGCTCATAATTGTGTCACAAGTGCCAACAACAGTATCTGACCCATAGTAGGGGTCTCATATGAGCCCTGTTTATAGTAGATGATCAATTATGAATAATTATTATGAGTTCATGAGAATCATTTGAAGTCAGCCGTCATGTACAGACTCATCTGGCTCTAACTGACCTTATCTTACAGTGGCTTACAATTTAAAGTCTTCATTTAGAGACATTTTCCATGATTTGCAACCCAGATTAAGGATGAGATAAACTTATTCTTGCCATTTCTTAACTTGTAATAACCTTTTCCTTCTTTCTATCTACTAGATATTACCTGATCTTCAAGGCTCAATTCTAACTCCACCATTTTCTCAATCCTGTCTTAAACACTCTAATCCACAGAGTTCTCCAAAATTCTCCAGCACTTTTCTGTTCTGGTCATTTGGCACTTAATAAACCAGTATGTGCTCTTTATTATCTTTCCCAAGTGTATTTGTTCTTTCATTTTTCAATTTTTTTTTAAATACGGTGTGTTCTATGGTGCTACACTGACTTAGCTCTTCATATATATTTGTTGTAGTGTTGATGAACCTCTGACACAGAGACGTCATCTGACTCGTTAAGGAAAGTTTAACATATATTTGGTTTAGTTTTCATATGAATATTTGTAAAGGCA